>NW_027361751.1:27502500-29002500 GCF_039654945.1 Dendrobates tinctorius
CAGAGTACTGCAGTGCGCAGGTGGCAGAAGAGGTCCAGTGCCTGTGTACTGCAGTACTCTGCTCTTCCTTCAACAGGGCAGAGCAGTGCACCTGTGCTGGAGCCGCGACGGGAAGCAAAGAAGAGGACATCATTGCTGGAAGATGGGAGGCGCCGGACCGTGACACCCTCGGGACCCGGACCTCCCCTGGGTGAGTATAATCTAACTAATTTTTCTTCTCTTTCAAGTTACATCGGGGGGGCTTATCTACAGCATTCTGTAATGCTATAGATAAGCCCCTGATGGCGGTGGCTGCATCTTTTAATTTGACAGATAACGTCTGTTGGGTCATCCTTTGTGGTCTCAAAAACCACCCATGCAAGGCAACCCTTGCTGCCCCTGCAATTTGCACACTCTTGACTGGTGCTGGCCACTGCCAGAGTTGGGGCTGTGGATGCAGTGATTGTCATAGTTGCGTCACTTCATGTCTGTGTGGGAAGACGCAACATAACCATAACAGTTGGCTCAGCTCTACTCAGTGTGCATGTCTCAGCTCTATGTACACAGCTAGGCTTTGTTTTGCGCTGCTCCACAACGGTCTCTCTGTGGGCCTAAGGTTGTGAAACAGCAGGTTACAAGAGGAGAAGGTTACTTACAACATGGTTATGTTGTGTCTTCCCACACAGACATGAAGTGACGCAACTATGACAATCACTGCATCCACAGCCCCAACTCAGGCAGTGGACAGCACCAGTCAAGAGTGTGCAAATTGCAGGGGCAGCAAGGGTTGCCTTGTATGGGTGGTTTTTGAGACCACAAAGGATGACCCAACAGACATTATCTGTAAAATTAAAAAAAAAACTCTGTAGAGGCAAAAATTGCTATAATTTGACAACTACATGGATGAACATGTGTGATCAAAATGCCTCAGCGTGGAAATCTCACTGAGCTAAAATGCAGACAATCAGACCTTGCCAACCACCAGCCATCCCATCAACTCCATCTGCTGCTTCTTCACCATTCTAAATGTTCACACACAGGTCTCCGGCCAAAGAGACTACAATTGTTTACCCACCACAGTCTGGGTGAGTGAGAGCCAGTCAGCCGTTACAGAAGTAGACATGACTGCTGATCTTCACCATCTCCAATCTGTTGGCCAAGTAAATCCTGGCTTTCTGCCTGGTAGATACAGATGGTTTCTGAAAATTGATGGCGGTCGTAGTCCCACAGTACTAGTTGCCCAGTCACCATTACTTCTTAAAGAAAGCTTTGCCTGCGCTAAACCAGAATGTCACCGACAATATCACCTGTTTCCTGAAAAAAATCTATGTCTGCCAGGGTGCATTTCATCACTGACACCTGGACGAGCATAGATGGGCAGTGACGCTTCATTGTGCTGACTGGGCACTGAGTGACTGGTGGCTGTGGGAGTAGGCGGTCAAAGGGATGCTTCACAAGTCTTTGAATCAGCAAGGCTTGGGGGACAAACCACTGTATCTAACAGTTCCTCAACTGCTTCTGCCTCTTCCACCTCCTATAGGGCCTCTAACTGTGCCCTCAATCTCTCCCTCATTCAAACGCACGTTCCAATAGTGCAGATAGAATCTCCCCCACCTCCATACTGAACAGCCATGGCTCACCACAATTGGGTAGTGTTTAAATTAATATGCCCTGGAGATTGCAGTTACACAGCTCAAGAGTTGTGGATAGGTTGAGGATAGGATATGTGGATAGGTATCCAGGCTGTGGATAGGTGGATAGGTATCCAGGCAATGGCTGTCTTCACTAAACCTGGAGTCAGAGAGGGCTATGTGGGATATCAGTGCAACCCTGATGGCTGCTCAACGCTGTGGCAACCTCACGCACGTTACTTGCATGGCTCAGGTCCTCAATCTGGTTGTACAGCAATTTCTACGCCACTATCCCAGCCTTGATGCTCTCCTGCAGAAAGCACGGTCACTGTGTGCTAACTTCCTACGATCACATCCCGCAGGTAATCAAACCTAGGTGTGGCTAGGGAATTTGAACTCCGCTTCACAAAAATGTGATAAGCCTAAGTTAATTTATGCTTCAAGGAGAAGGGAGGGGGGACAATGACTTTTTTACACAAGGCCCTGTAGGTTTGGATTTCCTTTTCCCTTAATAATAAAAACCTTCATTTAAAAACTGCATTTTGTGTTTACTTGTGTTATCATTGTCTAATATTTACATTTGTTTGGTGATCTGAAACATTTATGTGTGACAAACATGCAAAAGAATAGGAAATCAGGAAGGGGGCAAACACTTTTTCACACAACTGTATACAATGTATGAATGAGATCGCAAGTGAAGAGTTCCCTACCTGGACTTGTTCCCTTCAGACTCTAATGAAACAAAATGGCTCAGGCATTTGTACATTCAATGTAATGTTATATAATGTCTATGATGTTTATGTGCTTTGTAATGTCATGAAAACTGCCTGTTTAACCTCTTCCCATCCAATGATATACTATATATAGAATGGATGTAGGTGTATGAATTTAGCTCAGTAATTGATGCTTCCCCACACAAGGCAAATGCTGGCTGTCCTGTTGCTGCTGTTCACCTGTTAGATGTCGCCAAGAGAGTGCACTGTCAGTGTATGTTGTAAGAATACCTGGAGTCCAGAGACAAGTGACATCTATTTAATAATGTATGCAGGTTGTATTGTGATATCTGGTGGCAGATTTGCTTCATATTTATACAAAGTTCATTAACTTTAGGAACTATACATTATTAAATGGATATCTTAGTTCTGATGACTAGTGTTGAGCATTCCGATACCGCAAGTATCGGGTATCGGCCGATACTTGCTGTATCGGAATTCCGATACCGACTTCCGATATTTTTTCAATATCGGAATTCGGCATCGGAATCGGAAGTTCAGTTGATTGACGGCCTGACGTCATCATGATGCGCGGTGTGTGCGCATCATGATGCGCCGTCATTTCGGGCCTTCCGGGGGTCTCTGCCGGCCTGCCGGGGGGCTGTGCCGGCCTGCCGGGGGGCTGTGTGGACTGCCCGGGGTCTCTGCCGGCCTGCCGGGGGGCTGTGCCGGCCTGCCGGTGGTCTGTGCACCCTGTGGGGGTCTGTACCGGCCTGCCGGGGGGCTGTGCCGGCCTGCCGGGGGGCTGTGCTGATGTCCGGGGGTCTGTGCAAGCATCGTCCGATGGGACTACAAGTCCCATCGGGCGATGCCTGCTACCACGACAGTGATTGACACATTAGCCAATGATGGGACAGTAGTAGTCCCATCATCCGGCTAATGTGTTAAATGTTAAAAAAAAAAAAAAAAAATACTACATACATACTACATGCATGCTACATACATACTACATGCTACATACATACTACATATATACTACATACATACTACATACATGCTACATACATACTACATATATACTACATACATACTACATACATGCTACATACATACTACATGCATGCTACATACATACTACATATATACTACATACATGCTACATACATACTGCATGCTACATACATACTACATACATACTACATACATACTACATGCATGCTACATACATACTACATGCTACATACATACTACATATATACTACATACATACTACATACATGCTACATACATACTACATATATACTACATACATACTACATACATGCTACATACATACTACATGCATGCTACATACATACTACATATATACTACATACATGCTACATACATACTGCATGCTACATACATACTACATACATACTACATACATACTACATGCATGCTACATACATACTACATGCTACATACATACCACATACATACTACATGCATGCTACATGCATGCTACATACATACTACATGCTACATACATACCACATACATACTACATACATGCTACATATATACTACATGCATGCTACATACATACTGCATACTACATACATACCACATACATACTACATACATGCTACATATATACTACATGCATGCTACATACATACTACATATATACTACATGCATGCTACATACATACTACATACATACTACATATATACAATACATACATAGACATACAGTACATATAACATAGAGTAACATACTTACCAATACTTGTCACATTGTTCCCCGAAGCCATTGTCTTTCCGGAATAAATATTAACATAACAAACCACAAAAATACTCACCCACGATCCGAAGCAGTCCACGAGTGTGTCCCACGACGATCTTGGGTAGAGAACGGCAGCATCAGATGATGCTGCCGTTCTCTACGGGCTGCAGGAATCCAATGACGGAAGGTAGGTATCCTTCCGCACTGTATTCCTCCGCCACTTAAAAAAAAAAAAGTCCCTAGTCTCACTTTATGCCATTGCTGCGTGGGAATTTCCCACACAGCAATGGCATAAAGTGAGACTAGGGACTTTTTTTTTTTTTAAGTGGCGGAGGAATACAGTGCGGAAGGATACCTACCTTCCGTCATTGGATTCCTGCAGCCAGTAGAGAACGGCAGCAACAGCTGATGCTGCAGTTCTCTACCCAAGATCGTCGTGGGACACACTCGTGGACTGCTTCGGATCGTGGGTGAGTATTTTTGTGGTTTGTTATGTTAATATTTATTCCGTAGACGACAATGGCTTCGGGGAACAATGTGACAAGTATTGGTAAGTATGTTACTCTATGTTATATGTACTGTATGTCTATGTATGTATTGTATGAATGTATTGTATGTATGTAGTATATATGTAGCATGCATGTAGTATATATGTAGTATGTATGTAGCATGTAGTATGTATGTAGCATGCATGTAGTATATATGTAGTATGTATGTAGCATGTAGTATGTATGTAGCATGCATGTAGTATATATGTAGCATGCATGTAGTATGTAGCATGCATGTAGTATGTATATGGTATGTATGTAGCATGTATGTAGCATGCATGTAGTATATATGTGTTATGTATGTGGTATGTATGTAGCATGCATGTAGTATGTATGTAGCATGCATGTAGTATGTATGTAGTATGTATGTAGTATATATGTAGTATGTATGTAGCATGCATGTAGTATATATGTAGTATGTATGTAGCATGTAGTATGTAGCATGAATGTAGTATATATGTAGTATGTATGTAGCATGCATGTAGTATATATGTGTTATGTATGATGCATGTAGCATGCATGTAGTATGTATGTAGTATATATGTAGTATGTATGTAGCATGCAGTATGTATGTAGCATGCATGTAGTATATATGTAGTATGTATGTTGCATGTAGTATGAATGTAGCATGTATGTAGTATGCATGTTGTATGTATGTAGCATGTAATTTTTTTTTTTTTATTTTTTTTTACATTTAACACATTAGCCGGATGATGGGACTACTACTGTCCCATCATTGGCTAATGTGTCAATCACTGTCATGGTAGCAGGCATCGCCCGATGGGACTTGTAGTCCCATCGGACGATGCCTGCACAGACCCCCGGAGCCTGCACAGACCCCCGGAGCCTGCACAGACCACCGGCAGGCCGGCACAGCCCCCCGGCAGGCCGGCACAGCCCCCCGGAGCCTGCACAGCCCCCCGGCAGGCCGGCACAGCCCCCCGGCAGGCCGGCACAGCCCCCCGGAGCCTGCACAGACCACCGGCAGGCCGGCACAGACCACCGGAGCCTGCACAGACCCCCTGGAAGGCCGGCACAGCCCCCCGAAAGGCCCGTACAGACCCCAGAGAGGCTGTACAAGGGCAGGAAAGGGTTTTTCTTATTCCGATACCGGAAGTCCCATAGACTTGAATGGGACTTCCGGTATCGGAATCGGCGATACCGATACTTTTTTTAAAGATCGGCCGATACCATCCGATACGATACTTTGAAGTATCGGACGGTATCGCTCAACTCTACTGATGACCTTAGACTTATATTTGTTTTTATAATCCATGTCATAATAGCTGTATAATCCATTTTTGAAAGTATAAACACAATCTCCAACCACACAGCCTGTTTGACAGCTCTCTGTCCTCTCCCTGCTGAGATTTCACACTGCTGGGGCCACAGAGACTGGACTGGAGACACTGGGACTCTTCAGCTCTCACTCTTTAATAGCATGATTATACAATCACTAGATGGTGGCCCGATTCTATCGCATCGAGTATTCTGGAGTCTCTGTTAAAATAAAAAATAGTGATATACTCACCTCCCGACGGCCCCCGGACTCTTTCTCTCCTCTCACCACGCTCCCGGCATCTTCCGGTCCCAGTAATGCTTAGCGCGAAATGTACTCCAGTTACACCCAGAGCTGCAGTCATTGTTCAGATCTTACCTAATGTATTGTACTCCAGTTACACCCAGAGCTGCATCCACTTTTCTGCTGCCACCTAATGTATTGTACGCAAGTTACACCCAGAGCTGCAGTCACTGTTCTACTGTTACCTAATTACCTAATGTATTGTACTCCAGAATATCTACAGGACTGTGCCTGTGTAATGAGCAACGCAGCAGTGATGCCTTTAACGGCTGTAATGTGCCTGTACAATAAGCAATGCGGCCGTGTTGCCACGACGACTAAGCAACTGTCGCTGATTGGTCGTGGCAGTTAGGCAGCTACCAATCAGCGAGGTGGGATTTCCATTACAGACAGACACACAGAATTAGACAATTATATAGTAGATTTTGACATGAATCTTCAAGGTAAATACACCAGCCTCATCAAGTCTAAGATATATATTTAACAGCACTGCGCAACAAATTTCAGGGAATTTTTTGTCCCCTGTGAACATTTTATTGTATCTTATAGATTTTGATATGCTGAACACGAATATGTGCTCCAAAAGTATGTATCACATAAGGTTTTTAAGAAACAACAGTTTATAGTCTACATTACGACGTCCGAGACACTACAAAAATGTGCATAGATGTCAGCAGCAAAAGCAATTGTTCAAAAGTGTTTTGCAGAAGACTTTCATATATAATCCATGTCAGATGCTTCTCAAATAAGATTCCAGCAATAGTCAGCCAGCATTGACGTACTCCACTTTCCCTGGTACCTTTATTCCATCAGATCAATGTCTTGGTGAAATCTTTCACCGTGTTCATCGCTAACGACACCAAGATTGGCTGGAAAAAAGTCCAAGTGAGATTGCAGAAAATGCATTTTTAGTGGCGTATTGCATTTCATCAAATGATATGCTGTGAGCATGTTGTCCACGAGTTGTTCAAAGTTCGGTGCCCTGCTGTTGCCAAGTTGAAGGTCACATCTTTAAAAGCTCTCCATGCCACTTGTTCAGCACCTTGCAAAAGACCATCAAAGCTACTGTCATTCATTTTATCTCTGATCCGTGGGCCAATAAAAATACCTTCTTTAATCTTTGCATCACTTATTCTTGGAAATTTCTGTCGCAAGTAAGAAAAGGCTTCCGATTCTTTGTTCATTGCTTTGACAAAATTCTTCATAAGCCCAAGTTTAATATGCAAAGGAGGGAGAAATATCTTTGCTGGATCCTGTTTAACATTCTTCTGACAAGCAACCAGGTTGTCGGGAGTGGCCAGTCCTTTTTGAAATAGTGCATTTCTCGTGCACGACTGTCCCACTCACAAATAAAACAACAATACTTGGTATATCCAAGCTGCATTCCAAAAAGAAGTGCAACAACTTTTAGATCGCCGCATATGTTCCATTAATAATTACTATTAATGTGGGTCAACAGTAGCTCCAAATTCTCATTCGTTTCTTTCATGTGTACTGCATGTCCAATAGGTTTAGAAGGATAGATATTTCCGTTGTGTAGTAAAACAGCCTTCAGACTTAAAACTGAAAAGTCAATGAAGAATCGCCATTCCTTCGTGTCATGTTCGCATCCAAGAGCACCAAACAACCACAAGAAGTCATTGCAAAAGGTTAAACTGTCGACATGGTTGAAAAATTGATTAAGGTCTTCTTGAAAACTGCGAAAAACAGAAACTCTTATTCCTGGTAATAAGAGATTCCATTCTTGTAGCCTTGATCCCAATAATTCTGCCTGTCTCTTTGACAATTTCAAATATCTGACCAAGTCACTCAGATCAGCTTGACTGAACAGATGTGGATTAGATGTAGAAGGCTCAAAGTCTGGGTCTGCAGTAGTTTCATTTTCCACTGACATTGTTAGTTCATCTTCGTTGTCCTCCATTGTCCATACTTTGGGTGGCTTTGGAACACGAGGACTTTCATCGTGTGGCACTGGTCTTATGGCTGAAGGAATATTATGATATTTTATTGATTTCTTGTTCTTTGCTGAATATCCTTTTACATTTCTAAGGCAGAAATAGCAATCTGTTACATGATCTCCCTGCTCTCGCCATATCATTGGGACAGCGAACAGCATTGAAGGTCGTGATCCATTCAGCCATGCTCTAAGTATGTCAGTATTGTCTTTTGATTCCTCCCTTGCCCAGGAGATGTGGTATGCTCCGTACACAGTCAGCCGAATAATTCACTGCACCTGTGTGGAATTCGCATAATAAGTGCTTGCTTATGTGTAGACCAGCGATTTAAGTTATTTTAGAGGAAAATTCAGAATATACTGTTTCAGAAAAAGTTGATATATGAGTTTTTAGAATTATAACAGAATATCATAATGTTTTGTTTCATTTCTCAAAACCCTTACGTGATAGGAAAGATCTGAAGTTATTTCTGAAATCACCATGAAAAAATCTATCAGGAACACTCAAAATTGTCTGTGGGACAAAACCTTGATAACACAGTGTAATTTATGCAGTTTGTATTGTGAGATCTGGTGACAGATCCACTTTATTTTCTGTCACACATATAAAAAAATTGATCACTTATATGAATTTTGTGGGCATGCTCTGAGTTATCTGTAGGTTGAGAAAGGAAAAAGTGAGCTTGATCCTTAAGGTATCGTCAATGATGGATATGGTGTTATCTGCCGCAAACTTTATTATATAAAAGTGTTACCTTACTTTGTAATCTTGAAGGTGATGGTTCGATGAATGCTGAGAAGTTATTGTTGCACAAAGTTTTAGCATTTTAAGATGGATCAGTAGTCGCTGTGAAATGAAAGCTATACTATATGTCCACCATCATTGGGCCCCTTCCAATAATATATGTGCCCCTTCCTGGTATAATGTCCCAGGTCCTAGACCCATCCTGTGATAATGTTCCCTGATCTACCAATGTTCTGTAACACATTAAAAAAAAAAATTCTTCCTCCGTTTCTATGGCATGTTTTCTTCTATAGCCATTGCAAGAGCCGGCAGCTGACTTCAGGAATGTATTGTAGTGCTGGGATCTGGCGAGTCTCGCTCCACAATATGTTTCAGTTGAATATGTCTCCTTGTGTGAGGGGAGCCAGGGCCGTAGTCGTGGCTGACATAGACTGCTCAATCATGCCCTGGTCTCCCACCACATACATGCAATGTTCCCTTTGCAGCATACCTTTAGTTACACCTTCTGCACCATCAGGGTCTCATCTGGTCTGCTGAAGTTCTGTTGCTGGTGCTGTTATGCATAAAGAGACAGAGTCCAGTTCCATCTCAACAATAAAAAATGTAATTGCATCTGTACACAGTATGTCCATTTCCGTTACAGCCATATCATAAGGTTCAACATAGTATGCATCCTTCGCTTTCCCTGTATCTTCCCGCTTTCCTCCCAGGGTGGCCCTGGGACGTACAGACCCGTTCGGTACCCTGCATCTTAATTGTCCAGCTTCACTAACTTTAGAAGTTCCCCTGTCCATTTCGCCCTAGACATAAGGGCGTCTGCCCATGTAGTAAGCTGCCACATCCTGGTGCTTGCCTGCATCATTTTCCTGCTGCAACCTTTGGCCACTATCAGGCTCTGGATAAACTGGGCTCTTAACTTGAACATTGTGGGGTCACTGTGCTGTCCCAGCCTCTAAAGCCCATCAGGACAGTTTGGCCCTACTAATTATAATCAGGAAATGCTCCTGGCTTGCCTACAGTTGACTCCTCTTAAGTAAACTATGTACACTAATGTACCCCCATCTAGTGTCCACATTGAGGTACTACACTTACCCTAAGCTACAGCATACAAAACACTATATATACAGAGTATAACATTCACAACTGGGGCAACCAGGATGTGTACAGGGCATTAACAGTTTCTGCTACCCATTACACTTGGACACACATCCAGCTGAAATAGGTGCTGGCGTTGGTGAGTCCCCATCCTGCATGGGCCTGGTCATGGCCACTGTGACTTTAATCGTTACATCCCTATGTATGTGTAACCAACTGAGTATATTAGAGATTGCATAAAGAGAACTTGGATCGACTACATCTGCAACTTTTTCTTATTTAGTATATATTAACTGTGCGGAGATAGGTGAGTGGTGGAGTATATAATTTTTTTCTTTTTTAACCTTTTGAGGGCACTCTATGGTGCAATAAAACCAGTTTGCTGAATGGACATGGAACAAATGTCAAAAATTCTATATTTGAAGAAAATGAATTTTTAGAAAAGTCAAGTAGAATTCAATTCCACTCAAATAAATTTGCCATTCTCTAGCACTGCAGGTAATCCACCTCGGTACTCAACACATCAACTTCCATATGTATATGGCTTACTTCATAAAGTGATGAGCACTGAGAGCTGTTGAGGTCCAGTAGTAGAGATAGCCACAATTATATGGACATAGCTGTACAGAAAGATGCAATATCCAACACAGTCAGGCTTATAAGTTGGGTTCCAGATGTGAGATTCCAAAGATGCTCCCCTTAACCTTCAGTTAGTCAGTGTCTCGCCAAAATGCTTAGGCTGTGTGCCCACATTGCGGTTTTTATGCATTTCCGCCGCGCTTTTGATGCGGCGGAAACACTTAAAAAGCGCTTAAAAAAACGCATTCCCATGCAATCCTTTTGGATTCCGCAATTGCTGTGCCCATGCTGTGGATTTTTCCGCTGCAGAATCGCATAGTGGTAAAAGCCGCAGCATGTCCATTAATTCTGCGGAATCGCGGCAATTCCGCCGCCATAGGATTGCATTGAAGCGCTCTCTTTACACATGTGGCTATGCCCACCATGCGTGAAGTGAGCGCTTCATGTGCGGATGGTCCCTGGGTACCATATTCCTGTAAAAAATAGAATTAAAATAAAAAATCTGGATATACTTACCCTCTGACGGACCCCGGAGTCCTCCCGCTCCTCATTGACGCTGGCGGAACTTCTGTTCCAAGGGATACATTGCGTAAATGACCTCTGATGACGTAGTGGTCTCACTTGCCAAGCACTATGCTTGACAAGTGTGACCAACCTGTCAATCATTTTTCCAAGCAATGCTTCAAATCGTTTGGAAAGCGCTAGCATTCTGCAAGCTAAAAACGCTTGCAAAATGCTTGTGTTTTGCGGGAAAACGCATGCAAATTCCACATGCGTTTTACCCTCGGCGGGAAGTTGTGGAAATGCTGCGGACAATTCAGCAGCGTTTCTGCAACGTGGGCACATAGCCTTACACTATAAGTTGCACACACCTTAGGGTGTGTGCACACGCTGCGGACCGGATTTGGCCGCTGCGAGTCCGCAGCAGTTTTTGCTGCGGTGTACAGTACAGTACCATTATCCCCTATGGGAATACAAAACCGCAGTGCAGACAGTGCGGATTTTTTCGCGCGGTTTTCCTGCGGTTTTGAAACCGCAGAAAGAATTGATGTCAATTCTTTCTGCGGAATCCGCTGCGGTTTCCTATCTCCACCATTGTGGAGATGGTGAAACCGCAGGGCCAAACCGCAGGATAATCTACAGATAAACCGCAGGTCTTTTGACCTGCGGATTTTACAAAATCCGCGCGGCCAAATCCGCACCCCATTCCGCAGCGTGTGCACGTAGCCTAACTGTGGCACAGGTTGTCAATGCCATATGTCGCGATGCACTGAGGAAGGAGAGGTGCCCGAGTTAGAAAGCTACTGAAACAGATGATCATCTACCCTCCATACTTGCAGAAATGTGACGAAAACAAACTCACTTGGGTTCTAATTAAGGTTAAGAATGTTGATTCTTATGTACGTTTTTCAATCACTGTAAAAACTTATGAAAAAACGACTATATATATACAGCGTCGGACTGGAACACCTTGGGCCCACCAGAGAAAATCATTCTTGGGGCCCACTATGTAGCTGCATAGAGTTAAATACCAGACCACCAATTGTGCGGTAAAACACACTAATATCCGGGTATAATATAAGGTTGTACATGTCTTAATTATGTAGCAGGAGTTGGGGTAGCCCCCTCATAGAATATAATGTAGACCCCTCATAGAATATAATGCAGCCATCTCATAGAATATAATACTGCCCCCCTCATAGGGTATAATGATAGGGTATAATGCACCCCCTCATAGGGTATAATGCACCCCCTCATAGGGTATAATACTGCCCCCCTCATAGGGTATAATACTGCCCCCCTCATAGGGAATAAGGCACCCCCTCATAGGGTATAATGCACCCCCTCATAGGGTATAATGCACCCCCTCATAGGGTATAATACTGCCCCCCTCATAGGGTATAATACTGCCCCCCTCATAGGGTATAATGCTGCCTCCTCATAGGGTATAATACTGCCTCCTCATAGGGAATAATGCTGCCTCCTCATAGGGTATAATACTGCCCCCCTCATAGGGAATAATGCTGCCTCCTCATAGGGTATAATGCTGCCCCCTCATAGGGTATAATACTGCCCCCCTCATAGGGTATAATGCTGCCTCCTCATAGGGTATAATACTGCCCCCTCATAGGGTATAATGCACCCCCTCATAGGGTATAATACTGCCCCCTCATAGGGTATAATACTGCCCCCCTCATAGGGTATAATGCACCCCCTCATAGGGTATAATGCTGCCCCCTCATAGGGTATAATACTGCCCCCCTCATAGGGTATAATGCTGCCTCCTCATAGGGTATAATGCTGCCCCCTCATAGGGTATAATGCTGCCCTCCTCATAGGGTATAATGCTGCCTCCTCATAGGGTATAATGCTGCCCCCCTCATAGGGTATAATGCTGCCTCCTCATAGGGTATAATACTGCCCCCCTCATAGGGTATAATGCTGCCCTCCTCATAGGGTATAATGCTGCCTCCTCATAGGGTATAATGCTGCCCCCCTCATAGGGTATAATGCTGCCTCCTCATAGGGTATAATGCTGCCCCCTCATAGGGTATAATGCTGCCCTCCTCATAGGGTATAATGCTGCCCCCTCATAGGGTATAATGCTGCCCCCATCATAGGGTATAATACTGCCCCCTCATAGGGTATAATGCTGCCCCCCTCATAGGGTATAATGCTGCCTCCTCATAGGGTATAATGCTGCCCCCTCATAGGGTATAATGCTGCCTCCTCATAGGGTATAATGCTGCCTCCTCGTAGGGTATAATGCTGCCCCCCTTATAGGGTATAATGCTGCCCCCTCATAGGGTATAATACTGCCCCCCTCATACGGTATAATGCTGCCCCCTCATAGGGTATAATGCTATATAGATATATAGAGTTAGATAGATATAGATAGAAAGATAGATGTAGAAATAGATAGATAAAGAGATAGATAGTAGATAATGGATAGATATAGATAGAAAGATTCATAGAGATAGATAGATATAGATATAAAGATAGATATAGAAAGAAATATAGATAGATAGATAGGTAGATAGATATAGAGATAGATAGATAGAAAATAGATAATGGATAGATAGATAGATAGATAGATAGATAGATAGATAGATAGATAGCTATAGATAGAAAGATATAGAGATATATAGATAGAGATAGATAATAGAGATAGATAATAGACAGAGATATACAGATATAATAATAATAATAATAATATAGACATATATAGATAGATATAGAGATAAATATATATAGATAGATGGCTATAAATAAAAATAGATATAGAGATATATAGAGATAATAGATATAGAGATAGATAGATAGATATAAAGACAGATAGATATAGAAAGATAGATATAGAGATATATATAGAGATAATAGCTAGATATAGAGATATGTATAGAGATAGATAGATATAGTTAGAAAGATAGATAGATATAGAGATATATAGAGATAGATAGAGATAGCTAGATAGATAAATGGATAGATAGATAGATAGAGATAATAGATAGATATACAGATAGATATAGAGATAGATGGATAGATCAATAGATAGATAGATAAAGAGAGAAAGATAGAGATAGATAGATAATGAGATATAGAGATAGATATAGATATATGGTGTTAGATAGAAAGATAGATATAGAGATAGATAGTTATAGAGATAGATATGGATATAGAGATAGATATGGATATAGAGATAACAGATAGATATAGAGATAGATAGATATAGAGATAGATAGATAGATATAGAGATAATATATAGATAGATAGATATAGAGATAATATATAGATAGCTATAGAGAGATATAGAGATAGATATAGAGAGAAACAGATATAGAGATAGATAAAGAGATAGATAGGTAGATAGATATAGAGATAATAGATAGATATAGAGATAGATATAGATATAAAGATAGATAGAGATAGAGAGAGCGGTAGATATAGAGAGATAGATATAGAGAGAGATAGATACAGAGATCTATAAATAGATAGAGAGATAGATATAGATATAGATAATAGATAGAGATAGATAGATAAAGATAGATAATAAATATAGAGATAACAGATAGATATAGAGATAGAGTAAGACAGAAAGATATAGAGATAGGTAGATATAGATAATAGAGATAGCTAGATAGATAGACATAATAGATAGATATAGAGATAGATAGAAAGACAGATATAGAGATAGATGTAGAGATAGAAAGATAGATATAGATATAGAGCGATAGATAGAGATAGATAATAGATAGAGATAGATAGATAGATAGATAGATAGAGAAAGATAGATATAGAGATAGAAAGATAGATAGATATACAGAGAGATAGATATAGAGATAGAGATAAATAGATAGATATAGAGAGAGATATAGAGAGAAATAGATATAGAGATAATAGATATATATATATAGAGATAGATACAGAGAAAAGATATAGATAAATAGATAGAGAAAGATAGATAGATATATAGATATAGAGATAGAGCGATAGATAGATATACAGAGAGATAGATATAGAGATAGATAGAGATATATAGATAGATATAGAGAGAAATAGATATAGATATGGAGATAGATAGAGATAGATATATAAAGATAGATATAGAGATAGATATAGAGATAGAGCGATAGATAGCGAGAGAAATAGATGTAGAGATAGATAGATACAGAGAAAAGATATAGAGATAGATAACGGATAGATAAATAGATAGGTATAGAGATAGATATAGATATTAGATAGAGATATATATAGATAAAGTTAGATAGATATAGATGGTAGCTAGATAGATAATAAATATAGAGATAATAGATATAGAGATAGATAGAGTAAGATAGATATAGAGATAGAAAGATAGATATAAAGATAGAGCGATAGATAGAGATAGATATAGAAATAGATAGATATAGATAATAGATAGAGATAGAAAGATAGATAGATATAAGAGAGATAGAGAGAGAGATATAGATATAGAGATAGATAGAGAGAGAGAGACAGATAGAGAGAGCGAGAGAGATATAAAAAAAACCAAAACACAATACTCACCTCTCCTCCTCGCTCCCCCGCTGATCCCGGCTTCAGTGTCAGGAGCTGCCCCCTCTGCCAGACACACAGCGGGTGCGCGATGTAGTGACGTCATCGCGCACTGGCTGTGAGCCAGGAGCAGAGAGGACTGAGGGCGGCGCCGGCCCTGATGCAGAGCGGCTCACTGGGCTGGGGGCGGGGCCTCTGGGGGGTGGAGACCTGAAATGAGATTCACTGCTTCGCAGTGAATATTCATTTCTCTTTAGTAGCGGGGACAGGGGCTCCTGCCTCCTGACACCCGCTGCTGCTCCGCTGGCAGGGGCCCCATAGCAGCTGCATGGTGTGCGACACACCACTGGCTGGGGGCCCCTGGAGCAGCGGGGGCCCTAGGCAACTGCTGGCCCTGTATGCCTGCAGGTGCCAGGGCCCACCAGATGCCAGGGCCCACCGGGGAATCCACCGGTTCCCCGGTGGGCCAGTCCGACGCTGTATATATATATATACTGTATATATATATGTACAGTGGGTACGGAAAGTATTCAGATCCCTTTAAATTTTTCAGTCTTTGTTTCACTGAAAGCCATTTGGTAAATTCAAAAAAATTCATTTTTTTTTCATTAATGTACATTCTGCACCCCATCTTGACTGAAAAAAACTGAAATGTAGACATTTTTGCAAATTTATTAAAAAAGAAAAGCTGAAATATCACATGGTAATAAGTATTCAGACCCTTTGCTCAGTATTGAGTAGAAGCACCCTTTTGAGCTAGTACAGACATGAGTCTTCTTAGGAATGATGCAACAAGTTTTTCACACCTGCATTTGGGGATCCTCTGCCATTCTTCCTTGCAGATCCTCTCCAGTTCCGTCAGGTTGGATGGTGAACGTTGGTGGACAGCCATTCTCAGGTCTCTCCAGAGATGCTCAATTGGGTATAGGTCAGGGCTCTGGCTGGGTCAGTCAACAATGGTCACAGAGTTTTTCTAAAGTCACTCCTTTGTTATTTTAGCTGTGTGCTTAGGGTCATTGTCTTGTTGGAAGGTGAACCTTCAGCCAAGTCTGAGGTCCAGAGCACTGTGGAAGAGGTTTTCATCCAGGATAACTCTGTACTTGACCGCATTCATGTTTCCTTCAATTGCAACCAGTTGTCCTGTCCCTGCAGCTGAAAAACGCCCCCACAGCATGATGCTGCCTCCACCATGTTTCAATGTTGGGATTGTATTGGGCAGCTGATGAGCAGTGCCTGGTTTTCTTTACACATACCGCTTAGAATTATCACCAAAACGTTTTATCTTTTCCTCATCAGACCAGAGAATCTTATTTCTCATAGTCTGGGGGTCCTTCATGTGTATTTTAGCAAACTCTGAGGGCTTTCATATGTCTGGCAATGAGGAGAGGCTTCCGTCGGGCCACTGTGCCATAAAGGCCGAACTGGTGGAAGGCTGCAGTGATAGTTGACTTTGTGGAACTTTCTCCCATCTCCCTACTGCATCTGTGGAGCTCAGCCACAGTAATCTTGGGGTTCTTCTTTGCTTCTCTCACCAAGGCTCTTCTCCTATGATTGCTCAGTTTGGCTTGATGGCCAGGTCTAGGAAGGCTTCTAGTGGTCCCAAACTTCTTCCAGTTAAGGAATATGGAGGCCACAGTGCTCTTAAGAACCTTGAGTACAGCAGAAATTCCTTTGTAACCTTGGCCAGATCTGTGCCTTGTCACAATTCTGTTTCTGAGCTCCTTGGCCAGTTCCTGTGACATCATGATTCTCATTTGGTCTGACATGCACTGTGAGCTGTGAGGTCTTATATAGACAGGTGTGTGCCTTTACAAATCAAGTCCTATTAGTTTATTTAAACACAGCTGGACTCCAATGAAGGAGTTGAACCATCTCAAGGAGGATGACAAGGAGATGGACAGCATGTGACTTAAATATGAGTGTCTGAGCAAAGGGTCTGAATAGTTATGGCCATGTGAAATTTCAGTTTTTCTTTTTTAATAAATTTGCAAAAATTTCTACATTTCTGTCTTTTTTTCAGTCAAGATGGGGTGCAGAGTGTACATCAATGAGAAAAAAATGAACTTTTTTGAATTTACCAAATGGCTGCAAGGAAACAAAAAGTGAAAAATTTAAAAGGGGCTGAATATTTTCTGTACCCACTGTATATATACCGTATATATATATAGTGAGCATGACTCATCCAATCCTAGGTCAGGGTCATCTGTGAAAGATGCTTGTTGCACATGGCCACTTCTTTCTTATTGTGCATTTAACTGTTGCCCTATTAAGACAAATGCAGTAGAGCGCACATAACTATTTGCAGTCAGCTGTAAATGAATTAAAATCACATCTGGCATTTTAGATACCACACATCAGTTTGTGTTTATCTGCCAAGATGCTGTTTCTGCAGCTGGTTTGCATGGGTTCTGCTGCAGAGATATTTTTTTCATACATTTTTGTTAAATTCCATGTTAAAATTTTTAAGATGCAATTTCAGTACATCTCACTAAGGTGTTAAAAAGAGGGAGATTATACAAAAGACATAAGGGGAAATAAAATCTTCAGTAGAAAAATTTGATCTGGATCAGAGAGGTCTTTTGGCGAGGTGTTACGGCATGTGAAATAGAAAGTATTAAGTGTTAATGGAGCACAGTCATGAAACCGAAGACTTCAGTTGACAATGAATGAAGCCTTATAGACCATCTTTAGTTTAATAAAATCTTCTTCTATCTTCCCTCATGTACATGTCTGAGTATTTCCTTGCAGGGTACATATTTCTGACTCTTAACGAAGAACTTTACTTGCCTTTTAGTATTGTATATGAATATGTGTTATTGCCTAGCGCAAATCACGGTAACATTACCACCACCTACAGTACCAGTCAAAAGTTTGGACACCTGTTCATGCAGTCGTTTTCCTTCTTCTTGCTAGAAAGTGCATATTGAAGATTTAGATTGAAGGCAGCAAAAATTAGTGGACACACCTTGATTTAATATGTCCCTTTTGTCACATTATTTTCAGGTCTACCATCATTTCTGTCAAGGCCTATTTCATGAGTTTTATTTTTAAAGAAATTCTGTGAAAGCATGGTTGAAAAGTAAATTCTGATTTTAATTTGTTCATTTTCATAGATTTTTTAAATTTTTTATTACTTTTGTCAGATGCAAGTTATTTCTGTGACCATTGTGTTTTTTTCTGTCATTAAACGAGGGGTACCAACAATTTTGACAACGTGTATGTCTCCTCAATAGGAGATGAGTGACCGATTAAGCAAGATCAAACTGGTGTACTGTAGCTTGTATTTTGAGCATTCGGTCAACTGTAGTCACTTGTCCCAGTGCTCAATAAATCAAACTTCATATATGGACAAAATTACGAAATTGGGTTCTCAGTTGTTGAACCCTGGATCTAATTGTATTATGCACATCACAGTATCTATAACAATCCTAGGGGCGAGTCCCAAAAACCCAGTCATTACCACAGTCAAGGATTAATCTCACAGTTGACAATGATCATATGGCGTGTTAATAACTTAAACGGACAGGATCAGAAAAACCACAGTGGTGGATTTACAATAACTATTATTAATAAAAGAATTGGAATGGCCTCACCCATTCATGGTTGATCACTGGTGGGCTGATGGGTCGCCCGCCAGGGCAGTGAGGTACTCGGTACCAGGCCGGTATCTCAGAGGGAAGTGTCACAGTAGCAGTGACCCAGTCCATGGCCCTGGGCGTCCATGTAAAAGGGGTTAAGAGTGGCTGGTTAAAGTTTACAAGTGGATGATACGTGACGCCACCTGTGGTGATCGGCAATGAAGGGGTTAAGCCGACGCTGCAGGTAGATCCTCTGGGACAGATGGTATAAGGCAGCAAGGTGTAATAGCTCCCCACAGGTAGAGCTGTGGTCCCAGGGCAGTGGTAATAGGTGTTGAGGAATAGGGTGTAGTGTCTGGCACAGAGATGTAGCAGTGCTGGAGGGTTTGCAGGAAGAATGCAATGACACAACAGGGTGCAGTTTCCGTTACCTTTACTGTGCTTTGTAAATGCAATCCAGGGTCCAGATTACAGATGGAACAGAGGCTGGCCAGCTTGGAAGCAACTTGGGAATCTCTCTATGCAGATGGGTTGTGTAGTCTCCTTTCTAGCGCTTATTTGAGGTACATACAGTACTGAGTTACACTGAAGTTCCTCTTGCTTGCTCTCTTTTAGAACTCCCTCGTATGGCAGACAGCTGTAGCCTTCTTCTTCTGGCACACACTTTGCTGTTGTGCCTCCGAGTCTTTTGTGGGAACAGAGAATTTACAGCTTCCTATTCCTCTGGTTTCTGCTGCAGGAACATCAGTATCCGTATAACCTTGGAGACCAGACTCCAGATCATGCGCTACAGCTAGAAGTGAGCCTGAACTCTGCTCAATCTTCCAGCTCCTCTCCTCACGTCCACACATGTTTCCCTCCTCACACAAACTCCTCCATTTCCCCTTACTGGCCCCCAGAGAGCAGCTCTTCCCCCAGTTTTGGTTCAGAGCTCCCTCTGCTGGCCTGGAGTGGGAACTGTGTTGTGTGTTGTATTTAACTGATAGAGAGACCCTTCATTGCTTCCAAGCATGACATCACACTCCCTAGGAGGAAGGTAATGCCACTGTGGCGACCATACTCCTGTGGGTGCCACACTGACATCGGGGGCATTTCTGGTGGTACTGTGCAGACATCCAAAGGGAGGCTTCAGATTCTGCCCTTATAAGGCCCTATGTTAGCTGCACTAAACTAGTAGCTCTTTTGCTCCTGCTCTCACAAGGGCAGTACACAGCTGAATTCTGTACTAGTTGGGCCTCCACTGTCCCTTTATGCCTCCAGTATGTCCCGATGAGTCATCGTACTTTTGAATTAGTCAATTCAAAAGTAGGAACAGGTGATCAAATCAATTAATTGTCCATTGAAAACAAGCCCATATCAAGTGGCAATTATACTCATGATGTCAAAATCTCCCTGGTGGTATAAGTGAAGCCTAATTAATTAGAAGGTACTCACCAATGGGTGTAGCGTATATTCAAAGGTACGGTCTTTCAATAAGAACAGCATGTGTCCCTGCTGGAACACAAACACACTGATATGAACTACAAAAATGTAATTTGCGATCATCATTGTACTTTCGGTACATTAGAATGCATTGTACTACTAGTCACAAAGGTCCTGTTGACATGGTAATTTGCATTAGAAGCCCGAAACTAACCAAAGCAATATTCTCACCTAGTGACACATTTAATCCTTCCACCTAATAGGATTACTATTTATACTCCTTAATTATTTAAATTATTCATTGAACGTCATGTGAATTATCTCACAGAATGTCATGTGTCCTTATTTTTGTGCCTCTCAGAGTTGTTTCCATGGTAACTATAACCTCTAGATCGACCTGGATGTCACCGCTGGGCTTCTGGTGTCAATATGCACCCATCATGCAGTCTACTCCCAAATGGACGTGCGTTCCACCTATAGGAGGGGCAATGTGTTTCAATGTATGACCAAAGTCTATGAACTTTCAGAAATGTCATGCACACACATTGATTTCATTTTCCTGACTGATTTGTAAAACTACTGCGTTTTTAAAAACTGTGCCATGCCACTTCTTCAAGCAATTTTTCTGCGTATTTGCAGCGTTTTTTCGCCAATTAGAAGTAATGGGTAAGTGCAAAAACGCAGCAAAAACACAGGTATCAGGTTTTGCTAAAACCTTAATAAAGTTGCATCATGATTTTTCAGGGGCACTAAATTTTATCAGCATACACATAAAAAGAAAAAAACACAGCAAAAACTCAAATATGCAGCAAAGAAATGCAGCAAAACCTGCTTTTTTTGTACCAGCTTCGAGCACGTTTTGCCTGCAGAGAAAAAAATAAAAACAGCAAAAACGCAACGTGTGAACATAGGTAGTGATGAGCGACTGTGCTCGTTACTTGAGTTTTCTGGGCATGCTTGGGTGTTCTCCGAGTATTTTGGTCGTGCTTGGAGATTTAGTTTGTGTCATCGCAGCTGCTTGGTTTGCAGCTGCTAGACAGCCTGAATACATACAGGGATTGCCTGTTTGTTAGGAAATTCCCACATGTATTCAGACTGTCTAGCAGCCGCAAATCAAGCAGCTGCGGCGACACAAGCTTAATCTCTGAGCACGCCCAAAATACTCGAAAACTCAAGTAACGCGCATACTCGCTCATCATCACCAATCCTAGGGTATTGAGGATCCACCTTATCAGGTGAGACCAAACTCTACTTCGATGGCAAATATTGTCACTGATGGGGCATAGGTGTGAAATTGATGTATTGGAAAGGCAATGCTTTTGAATCAAGCTTACAGTAAATCTTTAAAAAACTGACAAGCTTTGGTGAAAATAATACAAAATTGTTCCATAATATATTCACACAATAATGTCGTCAAAAAGTCGGGAAGCCTAAAACTGACATGAGGAATGAATAGATTCACACAATGGATAATATCTCAGATTTTTATTTGAGGCAAGAACTAAAAGGATTTATGATGATGAAGCGTCTAGCCACCTATCCAGTATGATTTGGTTAATATGCAGTAGCTTAACATAATCCATTCCATTTAAATCTTGAAATCGGGAATATCCCCATGACAATTCTATAATCTACATACCGTACATATAATTTCCATAAAGTGTAATTTAGTAGTTCTCTGAAGCCACGGTGACTAGTGACACACAGTACGTGATTTATAATATTCTACTTTACTTTACTTGAAACTAAATAGAACTTTTCTGGAATTCAAGAGCCAAATTATAATGGCGCCTGTGATGTCAATCATAGCTAAATATATGCACAAAGAAAAAGTATATTTTCAGTGCCGTTAAATGATGTTGAATGAAGATGTTGAATTAAAAGCAGAAATGTGATAAATCATCTGTACAAAGACCGGGCTGGTTTTTTAAGTCATTTCATGCTAAGTTATAATATTCAATAAATACGGTTGTGATAGAAGGCATTATCTGCATTGCAGGGACTCCAGATTAATGGCTTGCCTGTTGATAGTTTTCTTTGTCATTGCAAATGGAAGGCAGGTTTCCAGGTCGTCTAAAAAACAATATCCATTATTAACCAGTGCTAAAAGTATAGAGAATAAAGTGTGAAAAGGGAATATACGCTGAATATCTGATATAGTCTCATAGAATGATTCATGATCGTAGGCCTGCAGTTCAATGCTCCAAAAAATGGGTTCTCAAATCTTTTATTATAACTAATTTAAAAAAAAAATATTGCTTAAATAAAATTCAGCGATACAGAGTGATAGGATTTGGTGGGCCATCGATCATAATTTTGTAGGCCTGGGTTACATGAGCCAGAGAAGATTCACTGTTATCTTTTACCAACGAACCAGAAATAATGACACTGCCTTTATTAGAGTACAATAGTGTTTCTCAGCCATGTGACCAGCGGTCAGTATCATTCACAAAGTCCTTGAAACTCATAACACTGTGTAACGGAAAAGCTGCCTTTGTTGCTCACAGCATCCAATCACAGTGCAGCTTTTATTTTGCATTCTGCTTTTGAAAAATGATAGCTGCAATGTCATTGGTTGCTATGGGAAGCAAAGACCTTTTTACTGTTACACAGCTTCCGCATGAGGCCTAGTAGAGAAACTGTCTTTGATGCCAATAGTAAATGCTTACAACACAGCTTTCTTTTCCTTATTTGGCTTTTGAAAAGTGAAAGCTGTCCTATAATTGGTTACTGTGGGCATCAAAGGCTCAGTTTTTTAATTAAGTTTTCATAAATCTGCCCCATTTTGTAAATGTGCCTAGATCATAGAATCATAAAATGGTAGAGTTGGAAGGGACATCGTGTCCAACCCCCTGCTCAAAGCAGGATTCACTAAATCATCCCAGACAGATGACAGTCCAGCCTCTGTTTGAAGATTTCCATTGAAGGAGAACTCACCACGTCTCGTGGCAGCCTGTTCCATTCCTTGATCACCCTCACTGTCAAAGTTTTTTTCTAATATCTAATCTGTATCTTCTCCCTTTCAGGTTCATTCCATTGCTTCTCGTGTTTCCATGTTCAAATGAGAATAATGATGATCCCTCTACACTGTGACAGCTACTAAGTCTCCTCTTAGCCTTCTTTCTTGTGAGCTAAACATTCCCCGATAGATCAATTTGTCTTCCTTGTTTTAATTGTTCAAGGGAATCTGTCACCTCATTTATGCTGCCCAAACTGCAGGCAGTATGAATCAGAATCTGGCTTTTGACATCAATCTATCTTTACTTTTGTATTTTGGTTGTTCCTCACCCAGTTCAAAACTTCCTACACTCCTGTTTCTGTTTCAGTTACTAACTCTGTGTCAACCAACATATTAAAATGATGATCGCTATCACCTGTTTGATATAACTGGGTACATCTCACTACAATCCATCAAAATCCCTGACTTTGTGTACCTGGAAGAAGTGATGCTGTATTGAAGGCGAGGGGCGATCACACCAAATATTGATTTGATTCAGATATCTCTTTTCTTCATTCACTTTGCATTTTGCTAGTTGTAAAAAAATAAAGTACACTGTTATTTTTGAGAGTATTTCTAGTTTGCAGCAGTTTTCCAGATCTTCCTAAAACGTTTGCAAACTATGATATATGTGATTTTGTCTAACAATAGATACACACGCTATAAAGCAGTCACATATGTAATTGTGTAACCTATAACACAATGTTTTAGCATCTATGCCTTAGCAATAGAGGTTCCAGAAGTGGAAATCACAACTGACGGTGATGTCCCCGGCTACCCACTGCGTCAGGGCTCTGTGTAGCTCTATATACCTCAGAACTCTATGATAGAGGAAAGGAACAGTAGGGCACAATGCTAAAGGCCCCGTCACACATAGCAATCTCGCTAGCGAGATTGCTGATTTTGTGACGCCTCAGCGATCTTACCAGCGAGATCGCTGTGTGTGACGGGGATCAGCAATCAGCCACCCCCGCCGGGTATCGCTGATCGTGCACTATCGTGCAAGGCCGTTTTTTGATCGTTGCTCTCCCACTGGCCAGCGCGCATCGCTGCGTGTGGCAGCGGGAGCCAACGATCAGCGATGCTCCCAGCGCTCTAAGCAGGTGCTGGGAGCTGGTATCTAAGGTGAATATCGGGTTACTAAGCGGCGCGCGTCACTTAGTAACCTGATATTTACCTTAGGTATGGTAACGTCAGGACTCGTGAGCTCTGCCGGACGGCAGTGGGCACAGATCGTACCTCTGACCGCACAACAGCAGCTGGTAACAGGTTACAGAAGCAATGCTTGAGGACAGAACACCATGGTAACCGGCAAACACTGCACCAATCACCGCCTACTGCGCGTGATGTCACTGCCCCGAGTTCCCTTCCATTGGAGCAGTGATTGGCTGACAGCTGTGAGGCTCCCTGCTATACTGTGCGAGCCCTAGTGCTTCTCTGTGGGGGAAAGAAGAGAGGAAGAGGCTGCTGTGCAGGGATGTGGAAGCAGGGGAAGGGAGAAGAGCAGGCTGTGAAATCACGGGGAGTAGATACCAATGTCCTCGCTGGTGCTAATCGCTGGTGAAGCTGCCTGTTTGGCAGCTCACCAGCGATCATGTAGCGATGCACCAGCGATCCTGACAAGGTTGTATCGTTGTCGGAATCGCTGGTGCATCGTTTAGTGTAACGGGGCCTTAATTGTACAATGAAGCAATCAGAGATAGCTATTTGTCTAGACTCTTCATTTCTACAGAATATATTCATTGTATGTTAGCATGTGAGGATTAGATGTTGTGCTCAGAAAGAGCTGTTGTGTTAGATATGAAGTTAAGAATTAAATGTCATGCTATATGCAGCATGTACCACTATCTGTGATTAGTAAATTATTTAATATTCACACTTTTATTAAACCAATCTCTAAAGTACTCCTAAGGGCCCCGTTACACGCTTCAATGTCCCAGTGATCCCACCAATGATGCGTCGTGGATGGGATCCCTGGGACATAGCTGATCGCTGGTGAGCTGCCACATAGGCAGCCGCGCGGCTCTTAGTTACCCGCTATTTACCCGGGATACCAGCTCCCAGCGTCTGCTGTATGGCGCTGGGAGCTCGCTGATCGTTGGTCTCTCGCTGTCACACGCAACGATGTGTGCTGCCAAGCAGGAGACCAACAATAGATTTATGGCCCAGACCATTAGGCAATGATTAGCCAACTGATCGTTGATTGTTGCTACGTGTCACAAGCAACGATATCGTTTCGACATCGCTGCAACATCACAAAACTGGTGCGTGTAATGGGGCGTGTAACAGGGCCTTAACTTACATGGCATTTCCGTTGTCGGCAGTGGGACATTTTCTATTCATCCTTTTATATTATTTTACAGTATAACAAACTGATTGTAAAGTATTCAACACCTTCAATTGTTGTTGTTTTTTTCTATCCTGCTTTTTTTTTAATTAAACTATAAAACATTTGTACAACTTATATAACGTTATTAAAAAAAGTAATTGCTTGTATACAATATATGCACACAAGATAAACATTTAGTGTCTGAATTATCCAAACTGTACAAAACAATTACAAAAAATACAATATCTATGAGTCAAAACCCTAAGATGATTTTTTTTTTTTTTTTAAATGTACAAAAAATATTGTGCATAATCAAGAGCACTTAACTTATCCAAGAGGATTATCAACCACTTTCAGTTATTAGAAATAGATCCAAATACCACACATTGTCACCGGCAAGTGTCCACATTTTTACACGGATGTGTCTTTTCTGTTTCTAAAAATATTTTTTGAAAAATGTTAACATTTGGGTTTTTTTCATACATTTTTGGGTAGATATAACATATACTTATGTAAAACTATACATTTTGCATTGCAAAATAGTGCTTTTATTTCCAGCATTGGCCGAGTTCAGGAAAGCAAGAGATGTTTATTGCACAGCTCTGTTTTTAAAGCGAATAGATTAGGGGCAGGAGTTAATGAGACAACTCCTTTAATGGGAAGGTATATATGAAATGGCCTAGTTAGCTATGATACATTTTAAGACAGGACAATTAAGATGTTAAATATTATTATTGACTTGCAGGTTACGGACGATTAAGTAAAACCTTTGATGCTTGAGATTAACTGACCTTAAGCCTTAATCTTTTGCATTACAGAGGGATGATACAATGTCGGCTCCTTAAATTAATTACCTGCAGGATGAGATGCAGAAAATAAAGTCACACCACTGTTTTTCTTCCGTAATGAATGGTGTTATATGAATGTTTGTGTATTAAGTGTACTTTCCATATAGCTACATATTCGTATAGCGTGATAACAAATTTTCTAAACATCGCTAAGAACATATGGAAGAAAATGATACAGTATGCAAATCAAGATGTGCCAAAAGTGGCTTCTAACCTGGAGGGATAATGGGGGCTTACTGAGCTGCCTGGGTCTTATCCACTGTCTTCAGCAGTATTTGTATGTCTGTATGAAAGCAAAACTATTCATGTTTTTTTTTCAATTTATTTATTAATTTTTTAACTACACTGGATATACAGATATACAAAGGTCAGATGAATATGAATGTAGTCTACAAGTTTAGATTTTTTTTGCGACCCATGTTTTGCTTAAGGGCGTTTCCAAGTCCAAAAATAAATAAATTTTAAAAGGGCAATTTGGGCAATTTGGGACTTGTTTTTTTTTTTCTATCAACAAAAAACTTACCGTCAGGTAGTTCCTAACTACCTTGCTGTTCTGCCTTGCGAAAATTTATCCTGGATGAGGGCATGAAAAGTCTGATTCCTTTGACCTCATGTCGACAGAGTAGCTCTTTCTCTTCCGCTCTGCTCTGCCAACAGGGTTTACTGCCGGCGACATGCTGATTTACAACCGGCTCCAAGCATCTAGGCAGCGGGGAGTTGGCTGTCAATCAGCATGACATCAGCAGTGACACCCTGTCAGTAGACTAGAGGAAGAAAAAGAGTTACTCTGTTGATGTGAGATAAAAGGAAGCAGGAGATAAGTAGCCAGGAACAGTCCGTATCGGCTCTGAACAGCAAGAGATTGCTGTATGGTAGTTGCTAACTACCTACCAATAAGTTCTTAACCCCATAGGGAAAAAAAATGAAGTCTCAGATAACCCCTTTATATGCCCTAAGTATGACCTTATGTACTTTAGGTGTGACCAACAGACTAAGTGCACTTTTCTGCTTGTGGTTTGGCAAGTCCCAACTCCCTCACTGGCAACTGACAGCACTGGCTTACTTGAGTTTTCTCTTCAAACTGCAGCATTGTCAATCACATGTGCATAATTAATACTGCCATTTGGTCTGACAGGCTCCCTTTAAATATTGTAATCTACTAGATCTGAATTTGCCATAAACAGAGAATAAAGAACACCTTACTCTAAAATAAGCTACAGTTTAAGGCATCTATATTAGGATACTACTCGCTCTCATTTCTACTTTCTAATCTTATCAAATGTGACATGAATAATCTTTTATATGATGAAAAAGTTCAATAATCACATGCATCCTTGGTACAAAACCCAGGGGAGTGTACTAGAGTGGAAGGAGCATTCAGATGGAGAACATTAAAGTTCTGTAATTGTAAGGATTCCAAATTTCCCTTTTGAGCCTGTTTGCCCTTATCCAAGATGGAGTCTTATATCTCGCCCTGTCATGGAACTTCCTATCTGTCCTGTTATTTAAGTCCGGGTTGTGTGTTCCTCCTTGTCTGAGTATTTTGTGCTGTTGGCTCCTGAGCTCCTACCCGTTGTGCTAGTGAACTCCCTGCTACTGTTGCTCGTTACTTGGTGGTCTGCCTCACCTCGTTCAGCTGCCTTCCATTTTCTGTGTGCTCCTGGATCCTGACCAGGGTTTCTTATTGACCGGAATACTTGGGTTCTGCCTCTCACCTCAGAAACTGCTGCAGTCAGTAAGAAGTGTAACTTCTTTATATCTTTTGGACTACATCTGTTGGGCTGTGATGCGGGACTTGAGCAGGACTTGTCAGCCCTTAAAGGTACCTTTAGAGACCTTCCCCTGCCTACGCTTCTTGTACATATTATTGGTCTCACACAAACAAGTTCTGTATGTGTAGAGGTCAGCCAGGGCTTCACTGTCAGCTTACTTGCTTCTCCGCCCCCTGTGCCATCAGGGCTTGTTCTCCATTCTTTATGGTCACCTCCGGCTTCTTCTGAATAAGCAGAGACACAGTCCAGGTGCAACTCAAAACATAAAACTTTACTTTCATGACTTTGCAGCACATCCAGATTCATTAAAACATTATCGACAGCTTGTACGTTACACGTGACTTAGTCTTTCCCTGCACTCCTCTCCTTGTCACACTGCACATGCCTGCATTGGACAGATTCCAGCCGCTCCTCAGCTTCCTCCCTGGCCAGCCTCAGTGCATATGGGTGTTCCCTCAGTCGATTTGCCCTGGATCTAAGGGCATCAGCCTAAGCAATGACCTGCCATGTGGTGAGCGACCTGCCCTATTGTGCTGTGGTGACGTCTCCTGTAGCTCAAGTTCCTGTAGCTGCTGCCACTGCTGTATCTGTAGCTAAATTAGCCCACTGATTCTGGATGGTTTGACTCCTTAAACGTTGCTGAGTAGCTTGGGCATTTAGCCCACCTGAGCAATTCGGGCTACCTAGCCCTAACTGACCCTAACCAGGAACTCTTCCTGCCTTACACCTCAGGTAACCCATCCTATGTTAACTATTTACTTTCCATTGTACTCTTATCCTACATATATACACTATTATATATCCATCTGGTGGCCTAATAACAATACTACATTTTCTCTATACAACACCTTAAGAATATATACATAGCAAATTTTGTACGCATCTTTACAACATTACGAGCCAACAATATATATATACAATTATACTCACTAAACCGGGACATGTTTGGAGGTTCAGGACAGCTCCTGTGACCCCCTTACATATGCACGTGTGATCAATTTATTGCTGGACTCCCTCGTTTAAGTACTGTGTGCATTTCCACTACCCCCTTGCCGGATACCCATGTTTAAGTAAAGTATGCATACCTACTGATATCTTTAATGGACTTCCTCGCTTAAGTGTCTCACACACTCCTGCTTCATATTCTGAACCGATTCGTATTAGCGGTCGCGTCCCGCTATTCAGTTTGCTGTGATTTACTATATTGTGTTGAGCACCTCATTTCAATTGCAGGAATATCTGTTAGTTCTGTTTGCATTTCTGTTTTGTATAAATACATCTTTATGCTGCAGCTTTGTTCTCAGACTGGTTTTATCCCACGCTATCAGATTCCTTAGTACCTACACAATTGTTACAGTAATCCAAACAGATTGCAACAATAAACATGTCCTGACAGATCTTGGCCAGTCCTAAGAAGAAGTGTATATAATATATACATTACATGACATAAAAAAGTGAAAATAGAACTTTAATGAGCTCCATATTTGAATAGTCCTATTAATGGATTCATGCACCTGCACATATTACTATAGAAATACAATCTATGCCTTTAAATCCCAGCTACAGCGTTTCAAATTAGGCCCAATGCTAGTGTAGTATAAGCGACAAAGTATAGTTGGAGTGATCCCTTCAGCAGTAATAATTTATCTAAAATTGAATAGATAATTATTTGGCTTGCTGATAACTAGAATGTGAAGATGATACCTGTCATCCTATCTTCCAAAATCTGACATCCCATTAAAACAGATTATGCATAAAATAGATTTGCGTACCTTTGTTGATTAGATTTTTTGTAAACAAATTAAAATCTTGGAATTTTCCGACATAAATGTGTCATTTTTTCAGCTGTTGAAAAATTTTGCAGTTGAGAGTTGACTGAAAATCGACTATGTACGAGACATGGAAAAATTAATTACACGGCCCCCTACCAAAATGTTGAATAGGATTTTCCAACACTATGGTTATGACTATCTTTGTCTTTTTAGTCTTTCCTCAAGCTCTTGTCTCTTTTCCTTCCACTAATTGATTTTTCACAACTTTAAAGTTGTCTGGTCTGGCTCTGTGACTGCAGACTTGTTAATTCTCACATGGGCATGTAACCACAATATGGGATTTGCATACATGCAATCATGTGCCAACTAGTTGGAATGTGGTCAGAAGTATGAAAATCCTATACTTGTAGTCACATGACTGGCAACGGGAAATCCTCCCGGCACACAGTGAGCATGATGTGAGAATTCACATACAGTGGTGTGGCTGCAGACTTCTAGTTTAAGGGGTGTATCTGGGACTTTACAACAAATGTACCTAAGCAGTAACAGACAGGTAATTGCAACTTACCTTCCTGTTGTGTTCAGTGCCGCTTTTCCCCTACACATAGCTGTCACAGACGCCCATGTTGGGGATTCAGAAGCCTTTGCTAACGTCACGTCTACTAAGCAGAGGCTTCTTTTCTGCTCAGCTCTGCTGACAGGACGGGACTGCGTGGTCATTCTGATTGACAAGCAGATCCCACTGCCTAACTGGGGGGGTCAGCTGTCAATCAAATGACTTGGAAAGTCCTGCCCTGTGGCTTCAGCAGAGGCAGCTGAATCACCAACAGGAGCGGTCTGTGACTGTTTTGTACCGGAGAAGAATGGCGCCTTGCACAACAGACAGATAAGTTGCAATTACCTGCCTGTTAGTGCTTAGATACATTTTTTGCTTTTTGTAAAGTCCTGGATACCCCCTTTAAGACTTAACAACCCATTTAAGGTTAAATGAAGACAGAAGTCCATCCTGTTTTATCTAGAATACTAGTGATGATGATGTCTGAAAAGGACTGTGGAAATTAGTTGTGCTATATAAGTATGTAATATAAATAGATAAATACTCGGCCAGTCTCTAGTGGCCAAGCTTCTAAGAAATAAGCTGTACACTATGTAAGATAAAAGCTCTCACAGCAAGAGAATGAAAGCAGATAAAAAAGCAAGTCAAATGCGAATTTGCTTATTTTCATGCTTTCTAAATAAATAGAGCAATGAAATAAAAGGAAAATACTGCTTTAAACCTCCTCTCCTGTGTCACATTTGTGTCTGAACATGCTGCTGCTAGCTATGCCCTAGTTGCTAGGTGGCAGCGCAGTAATACTGCTGTTACTGCAGGTTGAGGGCAGCATGTGGCTGGTTAGCTGTGAGATTGCTGGGACTGTTTGTCCCATTCCTGTCCACGTGTGTTTTGCTGCATTGAGCTGGTAATATAACTAGCTCTCTGTTGGGAGCGGTGAGCAGGAATCCTTTCTATATGAACTCCAGGTGACAGTCTCTGGCTGATAGTTAATTAGTTCAACTAAGAACTGATTCATTGCTTCTGTTGTGCTACTTTTGTTTATACCATTTTCTGATCTCAGCTTGTATTTTTACCACTTGTGTGCTTTTTTATTGTGTCCCTGATGTGAACACATCAACATCACGTGACAAACTTTCTTGTTGCTAACTTGCTTTATCATTCAGCAGCTGACTCAGTAGCCCTTTTCAATGGATTTAAATGTAAGTGCAGGGGCTAAAAGGTGAATGCCAGTGCAACCCCTGATGACTTGTTAAGAGAGTGGCTTGTGCTAAGTCTGTCCATGGAAGCTCTATTAACAGCTGCCAGGCCATCACAAACAGAGCACCCATGACAGCCCCTTGTCATTGTTGCAGGTCTCGTTGTAAAAATGTCATTAGAAAGATCTCTGTACTGTCACTTCATATATTTGTACAGTGTAATAAGATCATCCCTAACCTTTCGTTTTTCCTAATGAAATTACCCCGAGGTTTGTAACCTGTCTTGGTACTGCAGTTCACCCATTCCATTAATAACGTTGGTTAATCTTTTTTGCACCATGCTCATCTCACCTTATAGCAGAAGTAACCTTGATGTTTTGTCCATATGTTAGAACTTGGTAATAAGTTAATGTGGCCCCCAAGTCTTGCACCACTCTTCCCACTTAAGCATGACATGAGACAACTGGACGGTATTTTTGTAAACTTCTAGCTTTGCCATAATTGGAATTCTTATTGCATTGGGTGGGCCACTCTCCACCACCTGGTCTACATAAATGCACAAAATTAATCAAGCTAAAAGTAAATAAAAACCTTTTGACAATGTGTGAACTTTCAGCATACAAGGGTATAGAAAGATTAGTAAAAGATACATGCCCAATATGTTATTCATATGTTCACATTAAAACAGTAGCTAACAGAGTTTGACAAAAACAACATCAATAAAATATTTTTGCAGTCTTTGTGACCCCTCAAATAGCTCCAAATAAACACATCCTAAATGTTTCAGCATAATTTTACATTGTTCACTGATGGTTTCACAAATAACAGTATAATGTAATCTCTCAAAAATCTGGAAAAAAATACAGACTTTTTATGTCAGTTCAATACAACAGTAACATAGTTTAGAAACATTAATCTTTCATCTTAATTACATGTTATGCAACACTGTGTGAATGTAAAACAAGTGCAAAAAATGTCAAGTTGTAAAGTCAAGTCTTAAATGGTGGCCTCAATGAGACCAGAATATGTTATAGTGCATGAGGCTCTTGCAAATACATTAAAACTAATCTGGGAAACAGGAAATACCCATTAGCACAGTGGCAAGGGTACCACCATAGTGTCTTTGAAATTTCATAATAGTCACAATTGGTCTAGTTTTCTATTTAAATGAAAGATTTAAATTAGGATGAAAGAAACGTGCTTGGTGATCCTTAGATATACCTCGAGTATCTGGGTGCTCCATGTGCTCAATTTAAAACTTGAATCCCCTCCCCACATGTGTCACTGTAATGCCTTAGCGACCTTGGTACTGGCATTATGGTGATTAGTTGGTCACATGACATCATCAGGGTTTATTAAAGAACAGGCTCCACCAGGCACGTCACACTGACACCATTGCACAGCTCTAGGACAGTTCTTATTGGAGGGAGACAATTCCTTTTCCTTGTGTGTATATGCACAGTTTAGCAAATCAGAGTCCTGTAATGTCAATACTGGTGCTGAAGCTGAACCATTATACTTTTGGTGTCATATAGCAGTTAAAAAAGCCCTTAAAATTGTTTCTGTATTCAATTATTCATCCATATACTATTATGTGCTCGGTGGTACATTTCAGTGTTATATAGCAGACAAAAAAAGGATTGAGAAATATTTCTGTTTTTAATTACTCATCCATATACTATTGCATGCTCTTTGGTACATTTCAGTGTTATATAACACTACTTAAAAGTGTTGAAATATTTTTCTGGATTTAATTATTCATCCATATACTATTACCTGCTCTGTGGTAGAATTTTGTAGCGTATTTCATTCCAAAAAAGCGTTGAAACATTTTTCTGTATTCAATTACTAATCCACAGAGTATTACATGCAATACATTTCAGTGTTATATAACAGTTCAAAAAAGCATTAAAAATGGTTTCTGTATTCAATTACTCATCTATGTACTGTTATGTGCTCTGTGGCATATGTTGATGGCATATAACTTTCTAAAAAAGATTTGAAAGATTGTTCTGGAATCAATTACTCATCCCTAGAGCAGTACGTGCTCTGTGGAACATTTCAGTGTTATATAACACTCCCAAAACGCATTGGAACATTTTTCTGGATTAAATTACTCACCCACAGAGTATTACATGCTTTGTGGTAGATTCCTATGTAATAAAAAGCTAGTAAAAAGAGTTGACAGTTTTAAGTATTCAAATACTGATCCATAATGACTCATCCATAGAGTATTACATGTTATTCAGTACTTTTCGGTGTTAAGCCCCATTACACACTGCGATATCGCTTGCAATATCGCTGTAAAGTCACCGATTTTGTGACGTTGCAGCGATATTGCTAGCGATATCGCTGCATGTGATACTTACCTCCGACCCGCTCCCCCGCTGGTTATCGCTGATTGCGCGAGAAGCTCCTGGATCATTTCTCGTCGGTCACTTCCTGCGGCGCTTCCTGTGGCGCCGACGAGCGACGCGTGGAGCCGGGCGGGAGGACGCAGGATCGCCGCGTCTGACAGGTAAGTAGCGATCCCCGTCCCCAGCGATGTCGCTGGTGAGATCTGCCTGTGTGGCAGCTCACTAGCGACCACCTAGCGATGCACCAGCGATCCTGACCGCGTCATATCGCTGGTTGGGATCGCTGGTGTATCGCTAGGTGTAACAGTAACCTTATATAACAGTCCAAACAAGTGTTGAATTTTTTTTATTCAATTACATATTCATAGAGTATTACATGCTATGTGGTAATTTTTGGTATTATATAACAGTCCAAACAAGCACTGAATTTTTTTTGTATTCAATTACTAATCCATATACTATTTCCTGATCTGTGGTACAATTTGGTGACATAGAACACTCCCAAAAAGAGTTAAAAAATGTCTATGTGTTCAATTACTCATCCATAAAGTATTACGTGCTCTGTGGTACATTTTGGTATTATAATTATACAACACTGCCAAAAAAGCATGGAAAATGTTTTCTGCATTCAGTTACAGTGTGCTCTGAGGTACATTTCGGTGGCATATAAACCTCCAAAAAAGTGCTGAAACATTTTTTTCTGGAAAGTAATTTATGCTTTGCGGTACATTTAGGTGTTATATAACACTTCATAAAACTTTTGATATGTTTTTCTCAAATCAATTTGTCATCAATATACTATTACTTGCTCTAAGATACATTTTGATGTTATATGGCAGTCCAAAAAACATCAATTTTTTAAATTGTATTCAGTTACTCATCCATATAGTATTACCTGCTTTGTGGTACATTTTGTTGTCATATAAAGCGTGAAACATTTTTCTGTATTTAATTCTGATCCATAGAAAATTATGGACTCTCTGGTGCATTTTGGTGTGATATACCAGTTCAAAAAAGCATTGAAAATGTTTTCTGTATTCAGTTACTCATCCATATACTAATACGTGCTCTGTGGTACATTTTGATATTATTTATCAGTCCAAAAAAGTGTTCACAAATTTTTCTGTATTAAATTATTATTTCATATGCAATTTTGTGCTCTGTGGTACATTTTGGTGGCATAAAACACAAAAAAAGCATTGAAACATTTTTCTGGATTCAATTACTCACAAAGAGAGTATTACGTGCTTTTCGGTAAATTTTAGTGTTATATAACACTCCAAAAAAGCATCTAAAAATGTTTCTGTATTCAATTGGCTTTCTATTGTCCAGAGTCTCCAGTTTAACTCCTTAGTGACCGAGCCAAATTTTTGAAATCTGACCAGTGTCAATTTATCTGATAATAACTCTGGAACGCTTCAACAAATCCCAGTGATTTTGAGAATGTTTTTTTCGTGACACATTATAGTCTCTGGTAATGGTACATTTAGATTGATATGTTTTGTTTTTATTTATAAAAAAATATCAGAAATTTGAGAAAAATGATAAAAAATTAGCAATTTTCAAACTTTGAATGATTATCCCATTAATCCAGATAGTCATACCACAGCAAAACATTAATAAATAACATTTCCTACATGTCTGCTTTTCACTAGCCTTTTAGGAGGTTTAAAAATGTAGCGGTCATTTTTGATTTTTTCAAGGAAATTTACAAATTGTATTTTTAAGGGACCTATCCATGTTTGAAGTGACTTTGAGGGTCATATATATTGGAAAACCCCAAAAGTGAAACCATTTTTAAAACAGCACCTTCTGACATATTGAAAACTGCAGTCAGGTAGTTTATTAACCCTTCTGGTGATTTTTAGGAATTAATACAAAGTGGCATGTCAGGAATGAAAATGTGTATTTTTATCACCTAAATGGCGCTAACTTCTGAACAGGCTACAACAGCCATCAGACTCTAATGCCACTATTTGGTCGTGAACTGCCATGCCAAACATCAGGACCACACAATCATGGTCTCAGGGTGCCGATGGAGATAAAGAGGGAGAAGCCACATTCTGTTAACCATTTACATGATGTAGCCCCTATTGACAGCAGCATCTAAGGGGTTAAACAGATTTGGATGGTGGAAACACTGATCGTGGCTGATGCAGAAAGTTGTCAGCTAGAGTGTACAGCCGACAGCTGCTAGATAGTCCCCTGTATGGGGATGCTATTCTCTTAGATCTCGGCTCAGTTAAAAGACGTGTTGGTGGTCATTAAGGGGTTAAAACCCTAACTATGACATGCAAAGCCATCCACAACCTGTCTCCTCCATACATCTGTGACATGGTCTCCCTGTACTTAACCACACGCAACTTTCGATCCTCTCTTCTCTACTCTCCTCTTATCTCTTCTTCCCACAACCGCCTACAAGACTTCTCCCGTGTTTCCCCACATACTCTGAAATTCTCTACCCCAAAACATCAGACTCTCGCCTACCATGGAAACCTTCAAAAAGAACCTGAAGACCCACTTCTTCTGACAAGATTATAACCTGCAGTGATCCTCAGTCTACTGAACTGCCACACAACCAGCTCTACCCTCTCCTATTATATCCTCACCCATCCCCTGTAGACTGTGAGCCCTTGTGGGCAGGGTCCTCTCTCCTTCTGTACTTATGTGTGTCTTGTATTGCTCATGTTTATTGCACTTGTCTATATTTGCCCCTTTTCACATGTAAAGCGCCATGGAATAAATGGCGCTATAAAAATGTATAATAATAATAATAATTACTCATCCCATAGAGTATTAAGTGCTCTGTGGTACATTTCGGTGGTATATAACAGTCTAAAAAAGAGTGAAATGTTTTTTCTGGATTCAATTACTCATTCACATCCTACTACATGCTGTGTGGTACATTTCAGTGTTACATAATACTTACAAAAAGTATTGAAACATTTTTCTAGATTCAATTACTCACCCATTGAGTATTACATGCTTTTTTGGTTATTTCAATGTTATATAACACTGCCAAAAAGCACAGACTTTTTTTCAGTAATCAATTACTTATCCATAGAGAATTATGTGCTCTTTTGTATGTTTCGGCGTTATATAACAGTCCAAAAAAGTATTGAAAAAAATGTTCTACATTCGGTTACTCTTCCATATACTATTATGTGCTCTATGGTACATTTTGGTGGCATAAAACACTCCCAAAAATTGTTGAAACATTTTTCTGTATTCAATTACTCATCCATCAAATATTATGTTCTCTGTGGTACATTTTGGTGTTATATCACACTCCTAAAAAGCATTGAAATATTTTTCTGTATTCAATTACTCATCCATATACTATTACGTGCTCTGTGATACATTTTGGTGTTATATTTTTTTTTCTATTCAGTTATTCATCCATATACTATTTTGTGCTCTCTGGTACGTTTTTGTGGCATGTAACACTCATAAAAGGCATTTAATAAAAATTCTGGAATCAGTTTGTCATCCATAGAGCATTACACGCTTTTTGGTGCATTTTGATGGCATATAATACTCCCAAAATGTGTTTAAAACTTTGTCTCGATTTAATTAATTATCCATAGAGTATTACTTGCTCTGTAGTACATTTTGGTGGTATATAACAGTCCAAATAGGCATTGAAATTTTTTTCTGGATTCAATTACTCATCCATATACAATTACATACCCTGCAGTACATTTCAGTGACATGTAACACTCCAAAGATGCATTGAAACATTTTTCTAGATTCACTTACCCTTTGTTAGGGTTGGCGGATTGCACTTTATTAGTTATTTTATTTAGTGGGATCGCCACCCAGGGTCCACTGTGCAGAGATGTTAACCTACTGCTAGCGAGTAATGGCGGAGCAGTGCGGTGAGTGATCACACAGAACACACGGGGTTATGCGTCATCCTGCGTGGACTGAGTCCAGATTACCCTACTCTGATAATTTCTCAAAGGGGTGTGCACTGGCCGAGGAATACCAGCTCAGCGACACATCGAGTGGCAGCAAAAATTTAACTAATTCAGCTCCACTGAGTGGTGCAAAATTAAGAGTACCAAGCTCAGCTAACTGCCGAGCAGTGCCAAAAGAGGTGTGTGTTATTCTCAAAGCAAAAGGGTTAGACTGTAAACAGTCCGTGCTAACAACACACGCGGCCGAGACAGGCGATAGGCCAAGCCAAGCAAAAACCTGCCTCTCTAGGTAAAACTAAACGTTCACACACGCCGACAGAGCAGCAGAATCTCCACCCACACACGACTGCAAGTGACTTTAGCGTGCAACTGGGTGCCCCAAAGACCCTTTTATAAACTGCGCTTAAGTTCAGTAGGCCAGGACCTTGCTCATGGACCAATCTGGAACTGCAACATCACCAAAGCAGCTGACCTCTGACCACCAATGAGAGGTCGCCACCTCACGAGCATGCCCAGAAGGGCGATTCCCAGACTTAGCCCCAGGAACGTCTGTTCGCCGCTGTATATTGATAGTTACTATAGCTGAAGCTGGAGAGCCAGCAGTAACAAAGTGCTCAGCATGCGTCTGAGCAAGACGCTGAAACCGACGTCTCTGCTGTGCAGCACCCAATGCGGTCAAAGCTGAATGGGAGACCGCAGAGGGAGATAAGGCTTGGGATCTATCTCGTGCATAGGTGCCTAACACATACTGTACACCTACCAAAAAGTTAAACATTTGACTCATCGGTCCACAGAGTATTCATCAAAAAGTCTTGTTTTCTGGCAAAACTGAGACAAGTCTTTTTGTTCTTATTTCTCAGTAGTGGTTTTCATCTTGGAATTCTACCATTGAAGGCCATGTTTGCCAGGTCTGTTTCTTAAGGTGGAGTCATGAACACTGACGTTAACTGAGGCAAGTGAGACCTGCAGTTCTTTTTATGTTGTTGTGGGGTATTTTGTGACCTCTTGGATGAGCTATCGCTATGCTCTTGGGGTCATTTTGGTTGGCTGGCCACTCCTGGGAAGGTTCACCACTGTTCCATGTTTTCACCATTTGTGGATAATGGCTTTCACTGTGGTTTGCTGGTGTCCCAAAACTTGAGAAATGGCTTTATAACCTTTTCCAGACAGATAGATTTCCAGACTGATAGATTTCAATTACTTTGCTTCTCATTTGTTCCAGAATTTCTTTGGATTGCAGCATGATGTCTAGCTTTTAAGGATCTTTTGGTCTAATTTACTTTGCCAGGCATGTCCTATTTAAGTGAGTTATTGATTGAAAACAGGTGTGGCAGTAATCACTCTTCTCAAAGATGTGATAAACCACAGTTAATTTATGTTTTAAGGAGGGTGGGGCAATCACTTTTTCACACAGGGCCCTGTAGGTTTGGATTATTTTATAAAAAAGACCTTCATTTCAAAATTGTGTTTTGTGTTTACTTGTGTTATCTTTCTTTACTATTTAAATTTGTTTGGTGATCTGAAACATCACCAAACATGCAAGAGAATAGGAAATCAGGATGGGCAAACACTTTTTCACACATCTGTAACACATCCATAAAGTGTTGAAACATGTTTCTGAATTCAATTACTCATATATAGAGTAATATGTGCTCTGTGGTACATTTCGGTGTTATATACCGTATTTTTCGCTTTATAAGACGCACTTTTGTTCCCCCAAATTTTGGGGGAAAGTAGGGGGTGCGTCTTATAATCCGAATATACGGGGGAGGGGGGGTGTATATATATATATACTGCAGGGTCCAGGGGAGGTGGGGGCAGCTTTGGAGCGGTGCTGTGAGCTGGTAAAAGCTGCCGGAGGGAGCCTTTGATCTCCTGCTCCCGCTCATATAATATGCACTGCCGCTGTCCATCACCATGGTGCTGAAACCGCACCACGGTGACTGGCTGGGGGAGCGGCGCATATTATAGCTGCCTGCGCCCTCCTTTGATCGCACATGATCCCCTGTGTTAGATATCGCCCCCATGCTGCTGCCCATAGTAAAATAAAAAACTCTTTCCTTACCTCCTCCAGCGCTGATCTCCCAGTGTCTCGGCTGCCGCTGTCATCAGGCACGCAGAGATGATATCACTCTGCTGTGCTGATCACATGACCGGCACTGAGAACCAGGAAGTGGAGGAGGAGCTCAACCACACTGAGGGAGACACGAGGAGGGACAGCGCTGAGAAGGTAAGGAAAGAGTTTATTTTACTAAAAGCAACAGCATGGAGGCGATATCTAACACAGGGGGCCGTGTGTCAGCCACAGGGGGCCGTGTGTCAGCCACAGGGGGCCAGTGTGTCAGCCACAGGGGGCCAGTGTGCCAGCCACAGGGGGCTGTGTGTCAGCCACAGGGGGCCAGTGTGCCAGCCACAGGGGGCCGTGTGTCAGCCACAGGGGGCCAGTGTGTCAGCCACAGGGGGCCGTGTGTCAGCCACAGGGGGCCGTGTGTCAGCCACAGGGGGCCAGTGTGTCAGCCACAGGGGGCCGTGTGTCAGCCACAGGGGGCCAGTGTGTCAGCCACAGGGGGCCAGTGTGCCAGCCACAGGGGGCTGTGTGTCAGCCACAGGGGGCCAGTGTGCCAGCCACAGGGGGCCGTGTGTCAGCCACAGGGGGCCGTGTGTCAGCCACAGGGGGCCGTGTGTCAGCCACAGGGGGCTGTGTGTCAGCCACAGGGGGCCAGTGTGCCAGCCACAGGGGGCCGTGTGTCAGCCACAGGGGGCCAGTGTGTCAGCCACAGGGGGCCAGTGTGCCAGCCACAGGGGGCCGTTTGTCAGCCACAGGGGGCCGTGTGTCAGCCACAGGGGGCCGTGTGTCAGCCACAGGGGGCCATGTGCCAGCCACAGGGGGCCGTGTGTCAGCCACAGGGGGCCGTGTGTCAGCCACAGGGGGCAGTGTGTCAGCCACAGGGGGCCGTGTTTCAGCCACAGGGGGCCGTGTGCCAGCCACAGGGGGCCGTGTTTCAGCCACAGGGGGCCGTGTGCCAGCCACAGGGGGCCGTGTGTCAGCCACAGGGGGCCATGTGTCAGCCACAGGGGGCCAGTGTGTCAGCCACAGGGGGCCGTGTGTCAGCCACAGGGGGCCGTGTGTCAGCCACAGGGGGCCCATGTGCCAGCACAAGGGGGCTATATTCAATATAAGGTGGCCATATCCAGATTAAGGGGGCTAATTTTAGGATGGGGGGGCTATGAGGGACATATACCCTATATGATTTGTTAGACGGACACTGGCATTATAAGACGGACCCCATTTATTAAAAAATTCTCTATTCCTTCACCACATTTGGGGGTGCGTCTTATAATCAGGTGCGTCTTATAAAGCGAAAAATACGGTAACACTTTCAAAAAGCGTTGAAAAATTTTTGGGGATTCAATTACTCAAAAAAGTTTTCTATCCAGTTACTCATTCATAGAAATTAACGTGCTTTGTGGGCAACAAAGATGGCAAAATTATGTGAGACTCCTGAAGGAGTGAACAGAGGAGTATTGCAGCCAGAGGAAGCTAGCGCAACAGTGGAGGTGTCAGGTGCTTGTTGTCTGGAATGGTTCCCAGAACCACCTAGGCCCAATCTCAGGCCCGAATACAGGCAGCAACCTTCACCGTTAGGGTTCTTGTGGACTGCAGATAGGAGATCCAGTATCCAGAAATTGGTGAGCGGACTTGCAGGGCCTAGTCTTGTTAAAAGTCTTTATGAGTTTAGAAGTACAGCAGCTACAATTTAAAAATATTGGAATGAGGCCCGCCCGTTGTTGCCTTTCACGTTTCTATGGATGATTGGGTGACCCTCCTTATAATTCTTGCATGGATTTGTACTTTCTGCAAAAACTTTGAGTGTAGAAGTACATCAACTACACTATCAAAATATTAACTTTCAAAAAAAATGTATGCTACTAGTCATCCATACAGTTTAACATAGTTATTATTACATTACGGCTGTATGTAAAACTCCAAAAAAGTGTTAAAAAATATTTCTGGATCCAATTAGTAATCTATAGAGTATTGCATGCTTTTTTCTTCATTTCCCTGCTATATAACAGTCAAAAAAAACACTGAAAAATATTTCAGGATTCAATTACTCACCCATAGAGTCTTATGTGCTTTGCAGTACATTTTGGGTTTATATAACACTACAAAAAAGTGTTGAAAACAATTCTGACATCAATTAGACATATATAGAGTGTAACTTGCTTTCTATTACATTTCGGTGTCATATAGCACTCCCAAAAAGCGTTGAAACATTTTTATGCATTCAATTACTCATCCATAGAGTATTAAGTGCTCTGTTGTACATTTCAAAGTTATATAACAGTTCAAAAAGCATTGAAAAATGTTTCTGTGTTCAATTACTCATCCATATACTGTTACGTGCTGGGTTGTGCATTTCGGGATCATATAACACTCCAAAAGAGCTTTGAAACATTTTTCTTGATTCAGTTTCTCACCCATAGAGTATTACAGTTGTGGACAAAAGTATTGACACCCCTGCAATTTTGTCAGATAATACTCAGTTTCTTCCTGAAAATGATTGCAATCACAAATTCTTTGGTATTATTATCTTCATTTAATTTGTCTTAAATGAAAAAACACAAAAGAGAATGAAGCAAAAAGCAAAACATTGATCATTCACACAAAACTCCAAAAATGGGCCAGACAAAAGTATTGGCACGCTCTGCCCAATACTTGGTTGCACAAAATAACTGCAACCAACCGCTTCCGGTAACCATCAATGAGTTTCTTACAATGCTCTGCTGGGATTTTAGACCATTCTTCTTTGGCAAACTGCTCCAGGTCCCTGATATTAGAAGGGTGCCTTCTCCAAACTGCCATTTTTAGATCTCTCCAAAGGTGTTCTATGGGATTCAGGTTTGGACTCATTGCTGGCCACCTTAGAAGTCTCCAGTGCTTTCTCTCAAACCATTTTCTAGTGCTTTTTGAAGTGTGGTGTGTTTTGGGTCATTGTCCAGCTGGAAGGCCCATGACCTCTGAGGGAGACCCAGCTTTCTCACACTGGGCCCTACATTATGCTGCAAAATTTGTTGGTAGTCTTCTGACTTCATAATGCCATGCACACGGTCAAGCAGTCCAGTGCCAGAGGCAGGAAAGCAACCCTAAAACATCAGGGAACCTCCGCCATGATTGACTGTAGGGAGCGTGTTTTTTTCTTTGAATGCCTCTTTTTTCTCCTGTAAATTCTATGTTGATGCCTTTGCCCAAAAAGCTCTACTTTTGTCTCATCTGACCAGAGAACATTCTTCCAAAATGTTTTAGACTTTTTCAGGTAAGTTTTGGCAAACTCCAGCCTGGCTTTTTCATGTCTCGGGGTAAGAAGTGGGGTCTTCCTGGGTCTCCTACCATACAGTCCCTTTTCATTCAGATGCTGATGGATAGTACAGGATGACACTGTTGTACACTCGAACTGCAGGGCAGCTTGAACTTGTTTCAATGTTAGTCGAGGTTCTTTATCCAACATTCGCACAATCTTGCGTTGAAATCTCTTGTCAATTTTTTTTTCGTCCACATCTAGGGAGGTTAGCCACAGTGCCATGGGCTTTAAACTTCTTGATGACACTGCGCACGGTAGACACAAGAACATTCAGGTCTTTGGAGATGGACTTGTAGCCTTGAGATTGCTCATGCTTCCTCACAATTTGGTTTCTCAAGTCCTCAGATAGTTCTTTGGCCTTCTTTCTTTTCTCCATGCTCAATGTTGTACACACAAGGACACAGAACAGAGGGTGAGTCAACTTTAATCCATGTCAACTGGCTGCAAGTGTGATTTAGTTTTTGCCAACACCTGTTAGGTGCCACAGGTAAGTTACAGGTGCTGTTAATTACACAAATTAGAGAAGCATCTCATGATTTTTCGAACAGTGCCAATACTTTTGTCCACCCTCTTTTTTTTGTTTGGTGTGGAATTATATCCAATTTAGCTTTAGGACAATTCTTTTTGTGTTTTTTCATTTAAGACAAATTAAATGAAGATAATAATAAGAAAGAATTTGTGTTTGCAATAATTTTCAGGAAGAAACTGAGTATTATCTGACAAAATTGCAGGGGTGTCAATACTTTTGGCCACAAGTGTATGTGTTTCGTGGTACATTTCCGTGTTACATAACACTCCCAAAAAGCGTTGAAACTTTTTTCTGTATTCAATTACTCAACCACCGAGTATTATGTGCTCTGTGGCACATTTCAGTATTATATAACAGTTAGTGATGACCCAGCACAAAAATGCTTGGATACTCGTTTCTCGAGTCGAGCAAATTGTGCTTGTGTGCTCGACCCGGGTAACGAGTATATTGTAAGTCAGTAGCTAACTCAAGCATTATTCCAGCACCCTTCCCCCCAGGGATCTGTAGGAGGCCTAAAACCTCCTGAAATCGTTGGCACAGCACTGAAATGGCATGAGAACAACATAGGGAAGACCCCCTGGAAGCATCTCTAAACCCCAGGTCACTGCTGGGAACAATGTTGTCAGAGTATTACTGAGCTTTTATGCACTGACAATAAAACATACAAAACCGAAGGTAAAATGGATTTGACTGAAAAAAAATGTTAAGAAACATTCTTTCCAAGATAATGACATGTTTACAAGGCAAATTAAATAAGAGAAAAAAATGCTCCTCCTCAACTTGGGCTATGTTTACACGTACTGTTTTTGCACATTTGCATTGCTTTCAATGGTGAAAGAAACATTCACCAGGAAATTTTATTTTAAATGTTACAACCTTATCTGGGCATGGGGTGTGTGAGGCATGATCAGACACATCCTGTTTAATTTATGATGGAGGGACTCTGAAAGTCACAATTTTTTTTTCACAGCCATCAGTCGGCCCTCACTATTTTTAGGAGGCTATCAGGTGGCCCTTACTACTGTTAGAAGGACAGCAGTTGGCCCTCAATATTATCAGAGGGCTATCAGGAGACTCAAATTTTAATTTTAGAGAGCCAGCAGCCACCCCTCATTAAGCATTTTTGAAGGACCAGCACATGGCTATGCTTTGCAAAGCTGTATATTGCTACTGCAATATAATTTCTCTATCTGAGGTGGGCAAATTTTCTTTTTCGTATTAATACTGTAAAGTTTGAAACTTGGAGGTCCAGCAGGCAACCCCCACTACTTTTAGAGGGCCAGCAGGTGTCTAGTGGACAGAAGAGACTAAGATAGAGCTTTTTGGTAAAGCACATCTTTCTACTCTTTACTGTAAATGGAATTAATGGAATGGATTTTTTTATATAATTGGATGTTCTAATTAATTATTTCTTAAATTGACTCTAAGTTTTGGTCTTTGTAAATGGAACGAGACTTACAAATCAAACAACACAGAAGTTACAGTCAAATATGGTAGAGGTTCAAGATATTTTTGGGGTTATTTTTACTACCTTTGGCACTGGGTGCCTTGACTGTGTGCAAAGCATCATGAAATGTGAAAATTCCCAAAGAATTTATGGTTGCAGTGTAGTGTCCAGTGTCAGAAACTTGGGTTTGCATCCCAGGTCATGGGTCTTTCAGCAAGACAATGATCTCAAACATGCTTCAAGAAGCCCCAGAAATTGAAGGAGACAAAAGCACCGGAGAGTTCAGAAGTGGTAGTGCCAGCTCCATTAATGTAAAGTCTCCCACCACTACCTCTTACATACAGCTGCTACAGTGAAACTGCGAATGGATGCATTAAATCAGTTAATTTTGCCTGCTTTTATGAATATCTGAGTACAGATCACCGTAAAAAACACGAATCTGCCAATGAATGTCTGGAAAAAATCAGCAATAAGGATTATAATTTAAAAGGCAATAATCCCTGACTAAATGATATCCCTACTGCCACACCTCACCCTAGACGAACTGAAGATAAGAGCGATATTTGTTATGAATGAGTCAACGAGGAGGAAAAAACAAAAAGCAAGCAAAGCCCAGAAAACCAGAGAGGTTGGTAACTAGTGGATTGCAGACCCCTGATCCTATCCACAACAACTAGCAGTAGCCGTGGAGCATGCCTACGGTGGTCCTAGACGCCTCGTCATGGCCGGAGAACTAAATAAGCCTAAAGAAAGAAAGGGAAAATCTAAACTGCCCCAGAGCAGACCCCAAAGCAATAGACAGCCCCCAACATGTATTGTCGGTGAAACAAGATGAAAACACAGACACAGGTAGAAAGATAGGCTGAGCAAATGATGGGGCCCTCGCTAACTAGAAAGGAGAGGAAAGAAAAGCTGCTGTATGCAATCACGCAAAAAACCCTGCCAAAAAGAATGTCCAACACGTCTGATAGAAAAGGCCCGACTTCAAATCACTATATCAGCACTCTGGTATATTCTGAAGACAGAGCAAAAGAGATCAACTGATCAGAGACAAAATGGGGATTCTGCCCAGTCCCAGCCAGGGCTGGCTGAACACAAAAACTAAGTAAACCAGACAAAAACTCATATGAACAATAGCAGAGAAAACTTAGCATTAGGAAAGCAGGAACAAAACTGGAAACCAGAAGCCACAGTCAGGAAAAATCACCAGCAAGAAACTAGGGAGTCTGCTGCCTTAAATCCAATCAGAAACTCCTGATGTCCAATCGCAGTCCTCTTCCTCAGGTGGCCAGTCTCTGCCATTTAGATCAGCTTCATCAACAGAGGGAGTCCAGATAGAGAACTCACTACTCCTCTGTCAGCACAGCCAGCTCCATAACCCTCAACAGAAGCCAGAGGCAAACCCGAAAATGAGCTCACAACAGGACCCCCCCTTGAGGAGGGGTCACCGAACCCTCATCCACGCCACCGGGCCGATTAGGATGGGCCCGATGAAAAGCACGAACCAATCTATCAGCATGAATATCAGAGGCAGAGACCCAAGATTTGTCCTCCTGGCCATAACCCTTCCACTTGACCAAATACTGGAGTCTCCGTCTAGCCAGACGAGAATCCAGTATTTTCTCTACCTCATATTCCACATTACCTTCAACCAATACAGGGTCAAGAGGTGCAGCCATAGGAACTACTGGCTCAACATATCTCTTCAACAGCGACTTATGAAACACGTTAAGGATCTTAAACGTAACAGGAAGAGACAATCGAAAAGAAACCGGATTAAGAATCTCCAAAATCTTGTAAGGTCCAATAAATCTTGGCTTGAACTTTGGAGAAGCCACCTTCATAGAGATATTCTTTGATGACAACCAAACCATATCACCCACTTTAAACCGGGGACCAAAGGTCCTATGCCGGTTAGAAAACCGCTGGGCCTTTTCCTGGGAGAGAGACAACTTATCCACTACTTGATCCCAAATCTGCTGCATTCTCTCTACCACAGTGTCAACACCTGGGCAGGCTGAAGATTCCACATGCCCTGAAGAAAATCAAGGATGAAACCCAAAGTTACAGAAAAAGGGCGACATCAAGGTGGCAGAACTAGCTCTATTATTTAAAGCGAATTTGGCCAAGGGCAAAAATGAAACCCAATCATCCTGATCAGCGGAAATAAAACATCTCAAATACGACTCCAAGGTCTGGTTTGTTCTCTCCGTCTGCCCATTGGTCTGAGGGTGAAAAGCAGAGGAGAAGGACAACTGAATTCCCTGCTTGGAACAGAAAGTCCTCCAAAATCTAGACACAAACTGAACTCCTCTGTCAGATACAATGTTCTCAGGAATCCCGTGCAAGCGAACCACCTGTTGCAAAAACAGGGGCACCAACTCAGAGGAAGATCTCAACTTAGGGAGTGGTACAAGATGAACCATCTTAGAGAACCTATCACAAATCACCCAAATAACAGTCATTCTCTGAGAGACAGGCATATCAGAGATGAAATCCATTGAAATATGGGTCCATGGCCTCCTGGGGACCGGCAAAGGCATCAATAACCCACTAGAGTGAGAACAAGCTTTAGACTGGGAGCAAGTCCCACAGGACTGCACAAAATTCCTGACATCACGAGACAAGGCGGGCCACCAAAAAGACCGACTCACCAAATCTCGGGTGCCAAAAATACCTGGATGACCAGCCAATGCGGAGCAATGAACTTCAGACATTACTCTCTTCCTCCACTGGTGAGGAACATACAATTTTCCCATAGGACAACGCTCAGGTTTGTCCTCCTGAAATTCTTCCAGAGCACATCTCAAATCGGGCGAGATGGCAGAGAAAACTACCCTCTCACCTAGGATTGTAGTAGGCTTGGTCACAATAGGAGAATCAGCAAAGAAACTCCTAGAAAGGGCGTCTGCCTTAACATTCTTAGTGCCTGGAAGAAAGGAGACAACAAAATCAAAATGCGTAAAAAACAAGGCCCACCTACCCTGTCTAGGATTCAAGCGTTTGGCCGACTCAAGGTAAATCAAATTCTTGTGGTCAGTGAGGACCACAACTTGATGTCTAGATCCCTCCAACCAATGTCTCCACTCCTCAAATGCCCATTTCATGGCTAACAATTCCTGATTCCCCACATCATAGTTGCGTTCAAATGGGGAGGACTTTCGGGAAAAGAAGGCACAGGGATTCATTTTAGACGTCACCGGATCTTTTTGGGACAAAACAGCTCCTGCACCAATCTCTGAAGCGTCTACCTCCACCTGAAAAGGAAGTGAGACATCAGGTTGCCGCAAAACCGGAGCAGAAGTGAACCTCCGCTTCAGCTCCTGAAAGGCTGAAACAGCCTCTGAAGACCAATTCAGCACATCAGCACCCTTCTTAGTTTAATCAGTCAGTGGTTTAGCAATACCAGAAAAATTAGCTATAAATTTACGATAAAAATTAGCAAAACCCAAAAACTTCTGGAGAGCCTTCAAAGAAGTGGGTTGAACCCAATCATAAATGGCCTGTACCTTGGCCGGGTCCATTTAAATGGTTGACGGAGACAAAATAAATCCCAAAAATGAAATCCTCTGTGCACCAAAAAGGCACTTCGATCCCTTAACATACAAGGAATTTTCCCTCAAAATCCGGAACACAGTCCGAACATGTTCCACATGAGAATCCCAATCCCTGGAAAAGATCAAAATATCATGCAGATAGATGATCAAAAACTTATCCACAAAGTCCCAGAAAATATCATTCATGAAGGATTGGAAGACAGAAGGGGCATTAGTGAGCCCAAAAGGCATCACCAGGTTCTCAAAATGTCCCTCTGGAGTATTAAACGCCGTCTTCCATTCATCCTCATGCTTGATGCGAATAAGATTATACGCCCCTCCGAGGTCAAGCTTAGTAAACCAGCAAGCACCTTTAACTCTGGAGAATAAATCAGAAATCAGGGGTAACGGATACTGAAACTTAACCGTAATTTTGTTGAGGGAACGATAGTCAATACAAGGTCTTAATGAACCATCCTTCTTGGCCGCGAAAAAAAACCCAGCACCTAAGGGCGAAGAGGATGGTCTAATATGACCCTTCTCCAACGACTCCTTAATATAAGATCTCATAGCCTCATGTTCGGGTACAGATAAATTGAAAAGTCGACCCTTGGGAAATTTACACCCAGGTCTCAACTCAATTGCACAGTCATAACTCCTATGAGGAGGCAAAGACGCAGACTTGCTCTCACTAAATACATCATAAAAATCAGCCAAATAGTCAGAAACATCATGCGACTGGGGAGAGGTGGAGAAAACAGGAGTGTCACCAAGAGCACACCGACAACCCCAACTCACCACAGACACAGATTTCCAATCCAAAACCGGATTATGGATTTGCAACCAGGGAAAACCCAGAACAATGGTATCATGTAAATTATGCAACACCAAAAGTCTGCAATTTTCTTGGTGGTCTGGGGCGACCCGCATTATCACCTGGGTCCAAAACTGAGGTTTATTCTTCACCAAAGGAGTAGCATCAATACCCCTCAAAGGAATAGGCGTCCGCAGAGGTGTCATAGGAAAACCACAATGTTTAGCAAAATCCAAGTCCATTAGATTCAAGGCCGCTCCTGAATCCACAAAAGCCTTCTCGGAAAATGTGGATAAGGAGCAGATCAGAGTAATTGCCAAAAGAAACTTAGGTTGTACACCACCCACAGCAAATGTGTGTGCAAAACGTTTCTCTCGTTTAGGGCAGACAGAAATAATATGAGAGGCATCTTCACAGAAAAAACACAGCTTATTACGCCTGCTAAACTCCTGACGATGCGCCCTAGACAAAACTCCATCACATTGCATAGGTTCAGACATTTGTTCAAAATGTGGCAGCACCTCCCGTGTAGTCTTGCGTTCACGTAAACGCCGATCAACTTGAATGGCTAATGACATAGAATAATCAAGACCAGAGGGAACAGGAAATCCCACCATAGTACCTTTTAAAGTCTCAGGCAAACCCTTCCGAAAGAGAGCTGCGAATGCACTATCATTCCATGTAGTAAGGACTGCCCACTTTCGGAATTTCTTACAGTATAACTCTGCAGGATCCTGACCCTGGTTTAATGCCAATAGGGCTCTCTCAGCTTGATCAATAGCATTAGGTTCATCATTAGAGTTGAGCGAAACGTGTCGAAAAATTTCAAAAGTCGCCGACTTTTGGCAAAGTCGGGTTTCATGAAACGAAACCCGACCCTAGGATGAGGTCGGCCACGAGGTCGGCGACTTACGCGCCAAAGTCGCGTTTCAAAAGTTTGTTTTGCGCTCTTTTTCAGCCAATCAGGATCCACGGACACTGTGGGCAACGTGATGACATAGGCAGGGGTCACCACCATCTTTCAGAAGGGCATGCAAGTGATTGGCTTGCTTTGGTGGGCGTCACAGGGGGTATAAAAGGGCGTGCACGCCGACCGCCATCTTACTTTTGCCGATCTCAGTATAGGGAGAGGTTGCTGCTGATTCTGCAGGGAGAGCGTTAGGCAGGGAAGAAGACAAAAAAACTGCTTCTGCTGCTAGCGATTTGGCCTGCACAACACACCAGTCACTGTGTGTGCAGTGCAAGGGGAGGCTATATAGTGGTGTATCAGTGGTGTTGGTTGTTGGGCTGCCTTCTAAGGCTTCCTGACATTCCTGCATTGCTGTTTACCCACTGCTCCGCAAACTGCTTTTTTAAAAGCAATCCCAATTTTTTTTTTTTGTCCTGCTGAGAAGAAAAAAAAACTGCTTCTGCTGCTAGCAATTTGGCCTGCACAACACACCAGTCACTGTGTGTGCAGTGCAAGGGGAGGCTATATAGTGGTGTATTAGTGGTGTTGGTTGTTGGGCTGCCTTCTAAGGCTTCCTGACATTCCTGCATTGCTGTTTACCCACTGCTCCGCAAACTGCTTTTTTAAAAGCAATCCCAATTTTTTTTTTTTGTCCTGCTGAGAAGAAAAAAAAACTGCTTCTGCTGCTAGCAATTTGGCCTGCACAACACACCAGTCACTGTGTGTGCAGTGCAAGGGGAGGCTATATTGTGGTGTATCAGTGGTGTTGGTTGTTGGGCTGCCTTTTAAGGCTTCCTGACAGGCTGGCATTGCTGTTTACCCACTGCTCTGCAAACTGCTTTTTTAAAAGCAATCCAATCTCCCTTAGCCTCTAGTCACTTTTGTCACAGCTGTGCCATCGAGCCTGTGACATAGCGCTCAGATATCAGTGGGACTCACACAATCCAAAAGTGTCCAGTGTCCAAAAGTGTGTGCAGAGATTCAAAATCTCCCTTATCCTCTAGTCACTTTGGTCACAGCTGTGCCATCGAGCCTGTCACATAGCGCTCAGATATTCATTGGGCCTCACACAATCCAAAAGTGTCCAGTGTCCAAAAGTGTGTGCAGAGATTCAAAATCTCCCTTATCCTCTAGTCACTTTGGTCACAGCTGTGCCATCGAGCCTGTCACATAGCGCTCAGATATTCATTGGGCCTCACACAATCCAAAAGTGTCCAGTGTCCAAAAGTGTGTGCAGAGATTCAAAATCTCCCTTATCCTCTAGTCACTTTGGTCACAGCTGTGCCATCGAGCCTGTCACATAACGCTCAGATATTCATTGGGCCTCACACAATCCAAAAGTGTCCAGTGTCCAAAAGTGTGTGCAGAGATTCAAAATCTCCCTTATCCTCTAGTCACTTTGGTCACAGCTGTGCCATCGAGCCTGTCACATAGCGCTCAGATATTCATTGGGCCTCACACAATCCAAAAGTGTCCAGTGTCCAAAAGTGTGTGCAGAGATTCAAAATCTCCCTTATCCTCTAGTCACTTTGGTCACAGCTGTGCCATTGAGCCTGTCACATAGCGCTCAGATATTCATTGGGCCTCACACAATCCAAAAGTGTCCAGTGTCCACAAGTGTGTGCAGAGATTCAAAATCTCCCTTATCCTCTAGTCACTTTGGTCACAGCTGTGCCATCGAGCCTGTCACATAGCGCTCAGATATTCATTGGGCCTCACACAATCCAAAAGTGTCCAGTGTCCAAAAGTGTGTGCAGAGATTCAAAATCTCCCTTATCCTCTAGTCACTTTGGTCACAGCTGTGCCATCAAGCCTGTCACATAGCGCTCAGATATTCATTGGGCCTCACACAATCCAAAAGTGTCCAGTGTCCACAAGTGTGTGCAGAGATTCAAAATCTCCCTTATCCTCTAGTCACTTTGGTCACAGCTGTGCCATCGAGCCTGTCACATAGCGCTCAGATATTCATTGGGCCTCACACAATCCAAAAGTGTCCAGTGTCCAAAAGTGTGTGCAGAGATTCAAAATCTCCCTTATCCTCTAGTCACTTTGGTCACAGCTGTGCCATCGAGCCTGTCACATAGCGCTCAGATATTCATTGGGCCTCACACAATCCAAAAGTGTCCAGTGTCCACAAGTGTCTGCAGAAATTCAAAATCTCCCTTATCCTCTAGTCACTTTGGTCCCAGCTGTGCCATCGAGCCTGTCACATAGCGCTCAGATATTCATTGGGCCTCACACAATCCAAAAGTGTCCAGTGTCCACAAGTGTCTGTAGAAATTCAAAATCTCCCTTATCCTCTAGTCACTTTGGTCACAGCTGTGCCATCGAGCCTGTCACATAGCGCTCAGATATCAGTGGGCCTCACACAATCCAAAAGTGTCCAGTGTCCACAAGTGTCTGCAGAAATTCAAAATCTCCCCTGTCCTATAGACACCTTGTACCTTGTTTTACATTACTATATAGTTTGTTGGATTTTGTCTACATTTCTACCAAAAATGAGGAAGGCTGGTGGAAGAGGCCGTGGAATTGGGCGGGGGTTGGCAGCTGGTAATGATGGTGTTGGTGGTGGATCTGATGGTAGTGGCAAGAGCAAAATAGGACCGAATGCAGGAGGTGTTGAGCCTGCGTCATCGTCTGGCTACATAAGGCCTCGAACGCTTAGTTTTCTAGGAGTTGGCAAACCGCTTTTAAAGCCAGAGCATCAGGAAAAAGTTTTGTCTTACATTGCTGACTCAGCCTCCAGCTCTATCGCCTCCTCTTCTTCAGTTGTAAAAAGTAAAAGCACTGAGTCGTCATTGGAGGCTCATGTTCATGAACCACACCTTTCCTTGTGTCCTTCGCCCCAACCAAGATTGAAGGATGATGCAGGCCATACTACTGATTACTCCATGGAGCTGTTTTCACATACCATGCCTGGATTATCAAGTGAAATGGTGAATTACCCAGGCCAAGATGAATCTGACATGGAGTGCACTGATGCACAGCCGCTGATGGATGATTCTGCTGGTACATTCACTCAGAGCACTACATTGTCCTCGCAGTGTACAGAGCCAGATTCTGACCCTGATGAGACTCAGGTGCCCCTTCCCGCACACTATACCACCATACACGGTGACACAGAGGAAGGTGCACATGACATAGAAGAGGAGGTGATGGATGACCCAGTTGTTGACCCAGATTGGCATCCATTGGGGGAAGAGGGTGCTGCTTCCAATAGCTCAGATGAGTAGCATCCACAGCAGACATCGACATCGCAACAGCTGTTATCTGGCAAGCCCGGAGCACTCCAAAGACAGGTTCCAAACATCAAAAGAGTTGCTGGACAGCTTGTCCAGAGGGTCAAAAGATCACAGCGTGCTAGGCCGCAAAATGTCTGCCAAAGTAGGAAGAGTGCAGTGTGGCACTTTTTTGAACAAAATCCTCATGATCAGGCCAAGGTTATCTGTAAGAAGTGCGCAAAGACCTTTAGCCGAGGGAAAAATCTGAAAAATTTGAATACCAGTTGCATGCTTAGACATTTAACCAGCATGCACTTGCAAGCGTGGACACAACACCAAACCTCAAGTGCCACATGTGCAACTGATCACATGAAGGTAGTCAGCAACGCTACATTGTTTCCCCCACTGTAAGCCCACCGGTTAGCACAGCACAAATGTTGAGGTGTCGTTGCAAGGCCACAGCAGTCAGGGAATCCCACTGTTATATCAACGAAAGACTGATTCTAGGCCATCAGAAAGAACACCAACTCCATCACCATCATCAACCGTCTCTCAGTCTGCCCTGTCCACCGCTACTTCCACCATATGCAGCTCTCAAGTCCAGCTCACCCTCCCAGACACTATGAGTAGGTCAAGAAAGTACTCAGTCTCTCATACGCGTACACTGGGTTTGAACGCCCACATTGCCAAACTAATCTCGTTTGAGATGATGCCCTTTCGGTTGGTGGAAAGCACAGCTTTCCGTGAACTCATGGCCTATGCAGTACCACGCTATGACCTACCCTGTCGCCACTTCTTCTCTCGCAAAGCCATCCCAGCCCTCCACCATCATGTGAAAGACCGCATTGTCCATGCACTCAAGCAGTCAGTGAGCGGAAAGGTGCACCTCACAACTGATGCATGGTCCTGTCGGCATGGCCAGGGCCGTTACGTGTCCATCACTGCGCACTGGGTTAATGTGGTGGATGCAGGGTCCACAGGGGACAGCGGTGGTGGGACAGTGCTGCCTAGCCCACGGTATAGGAAACAGTTGGCTGTAGGCATTCGACCCTCCTCCTCCTCCTCCAGAAGCGAAAACTCGTCCACAGAGCGCAGTCGTACGAGCACTCCATCTGCAGCTGCCACTGTTGCACACGATGTGTCCCCCTATCGAGCAGCTAGTGGAAAGCGTCAGCAGGCTGTGTTGCAGATGATGTGTTTGGGCAACAGACACACCGCCGCGGTGCTAGCCTAGTACTTGAAGCGACAAACTGAGTCATGGCTGGGCAGTGTACATCTTGAGGCAGGCAAGGTAGTTAGTGATAACGGCCGTAATTTTGTGGCAGCCATAGCCCTTTCAAAACTCAGCCATATACCTTGCTTGGCTCACACCTTGAACCTGGTGGTGCAGTGCTTCCTCAAAAATTATCCGGAGTTAACAGCCCTGCTCCAGAAGGTGCGAAGACTGTGCGCGCACATCCGCCGGTCGCCTGTACACTCCGTTCGTATGCAGAAGCTGCAGTGATTGCTCCACCTTCCCAACCACCGCCTCATTATCGACATTGCAACAAGGTGGAACTCCACCCTGCACATGGTGGAGCGGCTGTGCGAGCAGAGGCAGGCCATAATGCATTTGTGGGAGGATACACGGCCAGGCACTTTGAGAGCAGACATGGAGTTGACAGGTGTGCAGTGGTCGAAGCTGAAAGACCTCTGTAAAGTCCTTCAGTGTTTTGAGGAATGCACACGGCTGGTAAGCGCAGACGACGCCATCCTAAGCATGAGCATCCCACTTATGCGTCTGCTCATGCAAACTTTGACGCACCTTAAGGAGCAGGCGTTTGCAGCCAATGTTGATGAGGAGGAAGAGGAGGAGGGAATCCTTGATGACATTCAGCCATTGTCTGCTCAGGGACCTCTCCTGGACGAGGTGGAGGAAGAAGAGGAGGAGGATGATGGGGATGATTACTTAGGGGAGGAGGATGCATCTCGTGGGGCAAGTGAAAATGTTGGCGTGGCAAGGTCTGGTACAGGGTTTGTGCGTGACTGGAGGGATGTGGATTTGCCAGAAAGTGCTCCTCCAACCAGCACTCGCAGTGTATCATTGACACCGGGAACATTGGCCCACATGTCAGATTATGCCTTGCAGATCCTAAAAAGGGACCCCCGCATTGCCAAAATGATGAACGATGACGACTACTGGTTGGCCAGCATCCTGGATCCACGCTATAAAGGCAAATTACAAAACATCATGCCACAGGAGAACCTTGACCTAATATTGGCTAATAAACAAGCAACTCTGGTAAATCGGTTGCTTGAGGCATTCCCAGCACACAGCAGCGGTGATGGTTCTCACACGAGCCGTACGGGCCGGGGGCAGCTTGGCAGAGGTGTTCGTGGTGCACACAGCAGAAGTGGCGTTGGAGACAGGGGTTTCATGACAATGTTGTGGACTGATTTTTCAAGTACCGCTCACACAACTGGTAATACTGCATCGATGGAAATTGACAGGAGACAGCAATTGTCAACTATGGTTACAAACTACTTTTCCTCCCATATCGATGTTCTCCCACACAGGTCATTCCCCTTTGACTATTGGGCCGCTAAACTGGACACCTGGCCTGAATTGGCACAATATGCCTTACAGGAGCTCGCTTGCCCAGCTGCTAGTGTGCTATCGGAAAGAGTCTTCAGTGCAGCTGGATCAATCCTGACAGAAAAAAGGACCCGTCTGTCAACCCAAAATGTGGATGATCTAACCTTCATTAAAATGAACCACGCATGGGTTTCCAAGGATCTTGTCCCACCTTCCTCTGATGACACATAGGGTGACAGAAAAATGGCTTGCTTTGGTCCACCTCTTCCTGGGACTTGACCTATTTCACCTTTTGCATCAGCTGAATGTCCAACATCAACATATGCCACTTTCTAAAACTCCCTAACTGTGCTGCCTCCCCCCCCATGGCCGGGGTCACCACCTAGCGCACGACACCGTGCGAGTGCCGTTGCCCTGGACAGGTGGGTAGGCCGACTCTTGGGGGCGGGCACTGGTACAGGGTCCGTCATAGTGCAATCAAGTGTCTCTGACGGTGGTGGTGCACACCCGCCGTCAGACACACCGCCGTACTATGAGGGGCCCAGTGCCAGTACCGACGCCCATGAGTGGGCCCCCCTTGCTAGTGCAGGGCCCCAGCATTTGCAATCTTTACCTCTCCCTGCTCCTCCGCTGTGTAGTCTGGGCCGTCAAATCCATACTGTGCCTGACACCGTCTGAGCCTGCCTCCTGATGTATAGACATATATTTTGAATGTGTACGCTATCAATACATGTTATCCGGGGAAACGGTACCCTTTCTAACCTTTGTGCAATCACGTGCAATCCATACTGGGCCTAACACCGTCTGAGCCTGCCTCCTGAGACATATATTTTGAATGTGTACGCTATCCATACATGTTATCCGGGGAAACGGTACCCTTTCTAACCTTTGTGCAATCACGTGCAATCCATACTGGGCCTAACACCGTCTGAGCCTGCCTCCTGAGACATATATTTTGAATGTGTACGCTATCCATACATGTTATCCGGGGATACGGTACCCTTTCTAACCTTTGTGCAATCACGTGCAATCCATACTGGGCCTAACACCGTCTGAGCCTGCCTCCGGAGACATATATTTTGAATGTGTACGCTATCCATACATGTTATCCGGGGATACGGTACCCTTTCTAACCTTTGTGCAATCACGTGCAATCCATACTGGGCCTAACACCGTCTGAGCCTGCCTCCTGAGACATATATTTTGAATGTGTACGCTATCCATACATGTTATCCAGGGATACGGTACCCTTTCTAACCTTTGTGCAATCACGTGCAATCCATACTGGGCCTAACACCGTCTGAGCCTGCCTCCTGAGACATATATTTTGAATGTGTACGCTATCCATACATGTTATCCGGGGAAACGGTACCCTTTCTAACCTTTGTGCAATCACGTGCAATCCATACTGGGCCTAACACCGTCTGAGCCTGCCTCCTGAGACATATATTTTGAATGTGTACGCTATCCATACATGTTATCCAGGGAAACGGTACCCTTTCTAACCTTTGTGCAATCACGTGCAATCCATACTGGGCCTAACACCGTCTGAGCCTGCCTCCTGAGACATATATTTTGAATGTGTACGCTATCCATACATGTTATCCGGGGATACGGTACCCTTTCTAACCTTTGTGCAATCACGTGCAATCCATACTGGGCCTAACACCGTCTGAGCCTGCCTCCGGAGACATATATTTTGAATGTGTACGCTATCCATACATGTTATCCGGGGATACGGTACCCTTTCTAACCTTTGTGCAATCACGTGCAATCCATACTGGGCCTAACACCGTCTGAGCCTGCCTCCTGAGACATATATTTTGAATGTGTACGCTATCCATACATGTTATCCGGGGATACGGTACCCTTTCTAACCTTTGTGCAATCACGTGCAATCCATACTGGGCCTAACACCGTCTGAGCCTGCCTCCTGAGACATATATTTTGAATGTGTACGCTATCCATACATGTTATCCGGGGAAACGGTACCCTTTCTAACCTTTGTGCAATCACGTGCAATCCATACTGGGCCTAACACCGTCTGAGCCTGCCTCCTGAGACATATATTTTGAATGTGTACGCTATCCATACATGTTATCCGGGGAAACGGTACCCTTTCTAACCTTTGTGCAATCACGTGCAATCCATACTGGGCCTAACACCGTCTGAGCCTGCCTCCTGAGACATATATTTTGAATGTGTACGCTATCCATACATGTTATCCGGGGAAACGGTACCCTTTCTAACCTTTGTGCAATCACGTGCAATCCATACTGGGCCTAACACCGTCTGAGCCTGCCTCCTGAGACATATATTTTGAATGTGTACGCTATCCATACATGTTATCCGGGGATACGGTACCCTTTCTAACCTTTGTGCAATCACGTGCAATCCATACTGGGCCTAACACCGTCTGAGACTGCCTCCTGAGACATATATTTTGAATGTGTACGCTATCCATACATGTTATCCGGGGAAACGGTACCCTTTCTAACCTTTGTGCAATCACGTGCAATCCATACTGGGCCTAACACCGTCTGAGCCTGCCTCCTGAGACATATATTTTGAATGTGTACGCTATCCATACATGTTATCCGGGGATACGGTACCCTTTCTAACCTTTGTGCAATCACGTGCAATCCATACTGGGCCTAACACCGTCTGAGCCTGCCTCCTGAGACATATATTTTGAATGTGTATGCTATCCATACATGTTATCCGGGGATACGGTACCCTTTCTAACCTTTGTGCAATCACGTGCAAGCCATACTGGGCCTAACACCGTCTGAGCCTGCCTCCTGAGACATATATTTTGAATGTGTACGCTATCCATACATGTTATCCGGGGATACGGTACCCTTTCTAACCTTTGTGCAATCACGTGCAATCCATACTGGGCCTAACACCATCTGAGCCTGCCTCCTGAGACATATATTTTGAATGTGTACGCTATCCATACATGTTATCCGGGGAAACGGTACCCTTTCTAACCTTTGTGCAATCACGTGCAATCCATACTGGGCCTAACACCGTCTGAGCCTGCCTCCTGAGACATATTTTGAATGTGTACGCTATCCATACATGTTATCCGGGGATACGGTACCCTTTCTAACCTTTGTGCAATCACGTGCAATCCATACTGGGCCTAACACCATCTGAGCCTGCCTCCTGAGACATATATTTTGAATGTGTACGCTATCCATACATGTTATCCGGGGATACGGTACCCTTTCTAACCTTTGTGCAATCACGTGCAATCCATACTGGGCCTAACACCATCTGAGCCTGCCTCCTGAGACATATATTTTGAATGTGTACGCTATCCATACATGTTATCCGGGGAAACGGTACCCTTTCTAACCTTTGTGCAATCACGTGCAATCCATACTGGGCCTAACACCGTCTGAGCCTGCCTCCTGAGACATATATTTTGAATGTGTACGCTATCCATACATGTTATCCGGGGAAACGGTACCCTTTCTAACCTTTGTGCAATCACGTGCAATCCATACTGGGCCTAACACCGTCTGAGCCTGCCTCCTGAGACATATATTTTGAATGTGTACGCTATCCATACATGTTATCCGGGGATGCGGTACCCTTTCTAACCTTTGTGCAATCACGTGCAATCCATACTGGGCCTAACACCGTCTGAGCCTGCCTCCTGAGACATATATTTTGAATGTGTACGCTATCCATACATGTTATCCGGGGATACAGTACCCTTTCTAACCTTTGTGCAATCACGTGCAATCCATACTGGGCCTAACACCGTCTGAGCCTGCCTCCTGAGACATATATTTTGAATGTGTATGCTATCCATACATGTTATCCGGGGAAACGGTACCCTTTCTAACCTTTGTGCAATCACGTGCAATCCATACTGGGCCTAACACCGTCTGAGCCTGCCTCCTGATGTATAGACATATATTTTGAATGTGTACGCTATCCATACATGTTATCTGGGGATACGGTACCCTTTCTCACCTTTGTGCAATCACGTGTAATCCATACTGGGCGTGAGAACGGCTGGTGAGCTGTTAAGCAAGCTACAGCACCTGTGGTTTGCACACGTAAGTTTTTCATTTTTTCAGGAATGACGGTTAGGCCTAATTCCGGAACTGCGGTTGACCTGCACTTACTGGGAAATCATTGTTCGCGGGTAATAATTGTAATCAGTGATCCCCATCACTAACGTTGTTCAGCGGGTTATCTGCACCTGTAAGCGACAAACGCTGGCCTTTTCAGTGTAGCGCACATGCAGCCACGGACATGTAAGGGCATGACACACCAGTTATTGGCCAATCTCATGTGCCAGAGCCTCACGTGTCCCTCTAGTAAGCCGGACTCGGACCGCGGGGCATGACGGAGTCTCGTTCGTTAACGGAATTAAGCTTGCAATGTGTGCATCTGTTCTGTAGCTGGCATGGTTGAGGTTTCCCAGGTGGAGTCGAATTTAACCGTAGGCTCCACTCCTGGTGGTGCCCTTCTGGACATTCCTTTAAGGTTCAGCTTTGCAACCATACTGCCCACGTAAAACAAACACTTTGCCTTCATGAACGCTGTTTGGAAGGTCATGACTCGTGGGAATAACGCCGCCCAATCAGTTAACCTGCTAGAGAGATCCTTCGTTGCTCCCAAGCATGACATCACACTCCCTAGGAAGAAGGTAATGCCACTGTGGTGACCGTACTCCTGGGGGCGACACAAGTGCACTGATGCCCAGCCACTGCTCGATGAATCTGCTGGTACATTGACCCAAACCACTACATTCCCCTCGCACGCTACATGACCTGAATCTGACCCTGATGAAACTCAGGTTACCCTTCCCATATACAGTTCCATCTTACACGGTGACAAAGAGGAAGCTGCAGATGAAAGTGCAGGTTCGGCCCACCCGCCATCAGACACACCAGCGTACTATCAGGGGCCCTGTGCCAGTGCCGTTGCCAACGAGTGGGCCCCCCCTGCTTGCCCAGGATCACAGCACTTGCAAAGTTGAAATACTGTGCAGTGAGATGGAAGATGGGGACGACGAGGAATCCAGACAAGTACAGGGATTCCCTAGCAAGGAGACTTATTTGATTGTTTTCAATGTTGGGACAGCAATTTTTGGGGAGCACTATACTCTGGAGAATGATAGATGGGGCCCACCATACACTAGAACATTCCAAAGGTGGACATCAGACACTGGAGCAGCATTTACAGGGCCCATTATACACTAGAGCATTAGAAATGGGGCCCATTATGTTTGGAGCATTATTTGGGCCCATAAGACAGTGGAGCTTCATCCATGGGGACCAACATATACTGTAGCATTATGTGGAGCTCATCATATACTGTTTCAAACATTATATGGGACCAATGATTCTGTATGGAGAAATAGATGGGCCTCGTCATGAGATGTAAAAAGTGAGGTATTTTTCATTGTACTATACCGCTATTTCTCTGCCGTATCGGAGCATGATGAGTTGTGGTATGTGTTAAAGGGGCGCTCTTTCGCCCAGGGCACATGAAAACCTGCAGCCAGCCCTCCCCCCCACAACTTTAGCCAAATAACCCCCATTTTTCAGTGCGTAACTTGTATTATGAAGTTAATTAAGGTTGACAAGCTTAAGTAAGAAGAATTGATGCTTTTGGCATTCAAATGGGCACTGTAGGTGTGTTTCCTGTCCTCCTCTCACTGCCGACTTTTATTCCCCATTGACTTACATTGGGTTTCATGTTTCAGGACGACCCCGACTTTTCCCTATAATCGGACGATCTTGCTCGACCCGACTTTTGGAAAGTCGGGTTTCACGAAACAAAACGCGACCCTAAAAAACCAAAAGTCGCTCAACTCTGTTCATCATATAACAACCCCAAGGCTTGTAAAAATGTATCCACATTAGTCAAAACAGGATCTTCAGGTGTCAAAGAAAGCGCCCAATCCTGGGGATCGCCACGCAGCAAGGAGATGACAATTTGAACCTGCTGTGCAGAGCTCCCGGATGAGTTAGGCTTCAAGGCAAGAAATAATTTACAATTATTCTTAAAATTCTAAAATTTAGACCGATCCCCAGAAAACACATCAGGAGCAGGGATCCTTGGTTCAACAGCATGTGAATGAGTGAGATAGGCGGAAATTTCCCGCACTTCAGCAGCGAGCTGCTCCACACGATCAGACAATTGCTTAATCTCCATCAAGGAGAAAAGGGAAAAAAAATCCTCCTACGGCCCCCAGAGAAAAAGAGGAGAAAATATACATATTAAAAAAAAAATTCTGACGCTTTTTTTTTTTTTTTTTTTTTTTTTTTTTTTACAATTCTCTCCTGCTTTTGATTACCCTAGAATCTGCGGTATGGCTGGTGATTCTGTTATGAATGAGTCACCAAGGAGGAAAAAACAAAAAGCAAGCAAAGCCCAGAAAACCGGAGAGGTTGGTAACTAGCGGATTGCAGACCCCTGATCCTATCCACAACAACTAGCAGTAGCCGTGGAGCATGCCTGCGGTGGTCCTAGATGCCTCGTCACGGCCGGAGAACTAAATAAGTCTAAAAAAAGAAAGGGAAAATCTAAACTGCCCCAGAGCGACCCCAAAGCAATAGACAGCCCCCAAAGTATTGTCGGTGAAACAAGATGAAAACACAGACACAGGTAGAAAGATAGGCTGAGCAAACGATGGGGCCCTCGCTAACTAGAAAGGACAGAAAAGAAAAGCTGCTGTCTGCAATCACGCAAAAAATCCTGCCAAAAAGAATGTCCAACACGTCTGATAGAAAAAGGCCCTGAAGTCGCTAGACTTCAAATCACTATATCAGCACTCTGGTATATTCTGAAGACAGAGCAAAAGAGATCAACTGATCAGAGACAAAATGGGGATTCTGCCCAGTCCCAGCCAGGGCTGGCTGAACACAAAAACGAAGTAAACCAGACAAAAACTCATATGAACAATAGCAGAGAAAACTTAGCATTAGGAAGGCAGGAACAAAACTGGAAACCAGAAGCCACAGTCAGGAAAAATCACCAGCAAGAAACTAGGGAGTTGGCTGCCTTAAATCCAATCAGAAACTCCTGATGTCCAATCGCAGTCCTCTTCCTCAGGTAGCCAGTCTCTGCCATTGAGATCAGCTTCATTACCTCCCTTCACCAACAAAGGGAGTCCAGATAGAGAACTCACTACTCATCTGTCAGCACAGCCAGCTCCATAACCCTCACCAGAAGCCAGAGGCAAACCCGAAAATGAGCTCACAACAGGTATTATTGTAAAATAGAGAAGGGATTCTTTTCTTGTATGTGGCATCAGCAAACTCTGGAGGAATTCAAGCACCATTGCCAGCTTTGTTGAATTTCTGAGTACAGATCACCATGAAAAACATAAATCTGTCAATGAGTGTTAATGGAAAAAACATAGCAGAAAAGATTATAAATAATTTATAGGTCAATAACTGACTAGATGCCTGTAATACATTGTCCCTACTGCTTTACCTCACCCTACACAAATTGCAGATAAGAGCAGAATTGTTAGAGAATAGTATCTACTGGAAATAGCCCTTAAAAAAGCTATTAATTTTATGTACAGTAGCTGCATCAAGGACTGTTATTTCATCAAACCTGCTGGGGAATATAGTTCGCATCTACTGAGCCTGATGATGGAAGAGATCAGGATCTTCTGTACTTACTGTACAAAGTTTCCTGTCTTGGCTATGAAATCCTGTATGCAGTGTGAGCACTCCCTCTTCGACGACCAACTGACAGGTCACAACAAGGCACTGAATCATATACTAAATAGAACCCACCGACTATTTTGGTTTCTAAAAATGTTCCCTCAACTAGAAGGTGGTGACTCACAAAAGCATTTTTTCCCATTACTAAGGAGTGAGTCTCCCACACTGGTAAAGCGTATGCAAGGGATGCCAAAAATTAGAAGGAGGCACTCCAATACCCCTTTGAAGAGACATAGTCTAGGGTCTCAGAAAACATTTTTTCCAATTATTAAGGAGTGGGGATCCTAGACTGGTGCATGGGCTGAAAAAGATTTACCCCTGGGGGTATACATATATATCAAAGAATGTTAGAGGTAGGCCTCTCAAAATTCTTAATGCGTTCATTTTAAACACCCTTAAAAATTTATATTGAGGGTAACATGATCACCCTATTGATATGGTAGTGGATGAAGAGAAGGAGGATGACACAAAAAAGATGAAATCCTGAAGCGTATACCCATGTTTAGGTGAGAAGGGGTGCATGGGAATAGACCAGAAAAAAAAACAAAAAAACATAGGATTTGAGTTTATGTTCCGCTGCTGTCATCCGGTGGTGTTAAGAAGTCTGGGCCAATCCAGCTTGTTCATTTTTACAAAAGTCAGTCTGTCAACATTTTCAATTGACAGGTGTATGCACGTATCGGTTATGATATCCCCGGTGGCACTAAAACCCGATCTGACAATGCGCTAGTGGAAGGGCAGGCCAGGACCTTGAAGAAGTGGAGACAGTTCATGCCACGGGTCTACCTTGGATACCCAATAGTTGAAAGGCACAGAGGAATCACAGAGGATGCTGGTACGGTCAGTAAGGTTTTCATTTAGCATCTTCAAAAATTGTTCCCTCCATGTCAAAGTACCCCACGCATCAGGGCCTGGGCAATGGTCTGTAAAAACTGTCCCAGACATTTGAGAGTGTTCCCCTTCATTTTCTGCATCTGATGTGTGTCTTCCTTGTCTATATTCCTTGACTGTCCAAGGAACTGTGACCTCTGCTGCGAGCATTATCAGATCTGAATTTTTTGGTAATTCTTCAACTAGTACCTTCTTGCATTCCAACATCTAAATAGACCTCTCTGCCATGGGAAGGAGAGATGTAAAGTTTTCCTTGTAGCGCTTGTCTAGAAGGGTGACCAACCAGTAATTAGTTTTGGCCTAAATGCGTACAACGCGAGGGTCACAGGAAAGGCAGCAGAACATACCCTAAATAGAGCCAAGTGTGCCAGACTGCTAAAAACCAAGACTTTCATGTCCCCATCAAGAGGACAACTGTACATCTTCTCCTCCTCATCCTCACCCTCTTTTTTCTTCTCGTCTTCAGGCTATCCATGCTGAACAGACGGGATGAAGGTGATGTGGCTAGTACCATCTGTAACGCAGGTAACGAGCTCCATTTCCTCCTCCGCCACCTCCTCATTATATTTCTTGCTCCACTTCAACTTGCTCCGCATGCAAAGTCTGTTCTTTAATTGTAAGCAGTGAGCATTTCAGTAGACAGTAGCCAAAAACAAGATGGCTATGGCATTACAGTGACTGGCAGACCAGCCCAGCATGTTTATTGGCTGAACTCAAGCTTTCTCTCAAGCATTTAAAAAATACTCGCCGAGTAATGGCATCACAAGCACACTGGTGCCCGAGCTAATAACGATAGTAACGAGCAGTGATGAGCATGCTCGCTCATCACTAAAAACAGTCCAAAAAAGCGTTGAAAATTTTTCCTCTATTCAATTACTCATATACAGAGTATTACATGTTCTGTGGGCAGCAAAGTTTGCAGAACCACCTAAGACTCCTCAGAGAATGACCATAAGAATATCAGAGCCAGAAGAAGCTGGTGTGAAAGTCGTGGTGGCAGGGAAACTGTAGTCCGGAATCTGATTCTTTCCACCAAGGCCCAAACCAGAGGGCAGTAAAAACAGAAAATTGCCTTGAAGGCTGCAAGAACTGATGGCTTGAACCAAGGACACATTCCTCAAAATGGTGAGTCAACATTGCTGGTATGCGGTGTGTATGATCCTAGAAGGAAGAGAGCAGGATGAACCCTTCTTGAGATATGAACGGGCCTGGGAGAGGCTCCTCACGGTGGCTTAAGACAAGTGAAACCACCCCCGAGTGATCGTCCTGTCCTTGAGGTTCCCCACCTCTTATGCTGGAGCAGGAGATGGTGCCAGTGACACTGTGTTCTATCGCCCATTTCTACACGTTGTGGCATTCGGCACTACCCATAGCCGGGTCACTTGCAGCCCAGGAATCATGCTCTAACAATCAGGTGAAGGCAGTCCCATCAGTCTCCCAAGGAAGGAGAAGAAGAAGAAAACACCTGAAAAAGATTACTGTATTACCCTCCTTATAATTTTTTCCTGGGTTTGCCCTTTCTGCAAAGTGTTTGTGTGTAGTGATGGATGAACCCCTGGATGTTAGAGTCCAGGGGGTTTCGACAAACATTTACAAAAAGGTAAGCTTTTGTTAAGGTATCAGAACAGTACCCGAACCGGTACCCCATTCAGATGAATGGGGGCCTGAATTTCCATTGTTTGCCACTCTGTCATCTGCATGACAGTGTGAGAAATACTGTTTCTGATCGTTTGTAAGATCTCTACCGCTGGTCAGAGAGTTACGGTTTCCCAAGCTGTCAGATTACAGCTTGCACCAGCAGCTGTGACCAGCGGTAAAATGTTTACTGCCTGTCTCAGAGGTGTCAGCTGATGAGAGTACTACTTCCATCATCCTATGCCGGCTGTTGCTGATAACAGCAAGAGCAGGCACCACTGATGGGAGTGTTCATAAGCCTGCACCTATAAATACATCTAAAAAATGATATGGGGTCTCTTCTATTTTTAATAACCAGCATGGCAAAGCTGACAGCTGACAGCTGCAACCCTCAGCTGTCAGCTTTATCATGGAGGGTTAGCAGCAATAGAGGGGTCCTCACATCATTTTTTAAAATTATTTAAATAAATAATTTTAAAAAACAGTGTGGGGTCACCCCTATTTTTTGACATCCAACCAAGCTAAAGCAGAGAACTGGAAGCTAGTAATCTCTGTCTGGTAATGGGCCATAGATATTGACCCCAGCCTAAAAATAGCATCCCACAGCAACCCCAGAAAATACGCATCTAACAGATGCACCAATTCTGGTGCTTTGCCCGGCTGTTCCCACTTGACCTGTGGCTCCTATCCATTACTAACCACATAGTAAGTTTTGAATTAAACACACAGCAAGAATAAAGTCCTCTAATTGAAATAAATTACACATACTCCTTTTATTTGAAATAAAAATAAAAAACAAATCTATACTCACCGCAAAGCCATTGTCCCCTGTAGGAAAATAATAAACAAAGTTACTCACCTTACCCCTAATTCACTGATGATCATGTCCCCTGTGAAAAAAGAAAAATAAGCAAACATATCGCTCACCTGTCGGAAGTGCAGCTAATCGACTACTTTCTCATGCAGAAGTGCCATAATTAAGTTCACTGAGGTTTAGCTATGAACTCCAGTGAACTTTCTCACAGGAGCTCAGTGCAGGACACTGACAGGTGCAAATCACTCCTGTCAGTGAAAGCCAAATGATGTAGAGAGTGGTCACTAATGTGACTGCTTTCCAAATGATCTGAATTGTCATGGAACATTATCGATTAGATGCACTTTGGACAGGTGAGAAATATGGTTGTTTATTCATTTTATTTTTTACAGGGGACAAATACATCAGTGGATAAGCAGTAAGGTGAGTATCATGGTTTTATTTTTTTTTCAGGGGATGAGGGCTTCAAAGGAATGGATGTAAGATGAGTATAACTGCAATTTTTAAATAAATTTGAACAACAAGTTGTGGATTTTTATTTCAAATAAAGGTCTTTATTCTGGGTGATTTTTATTTGCCATTTGACTATGGGGTTAGTAATGGAAAGTCATCTTATAGATGCCTCTCCATTGCTAACCACTGGGTTTGAGGTCTCCTGACAATAGAAAGATGACATCAACCCCCAACCCTATTTCACAACTTACCACCACCACAGGAGAAGTGGGAAGAGTGAGGCTAAGCGCCAGACTTGGCACATCTCATTGATGTGCCATTTCTGTGGAGGTTGATGTTCTTATTCTGAGAAGAGTGCAATTTCCCTGGCCCCATCCCCCTGGCTATTAATATCAACCCACAGCTGTCTGTTTAGCCTTTGCTGGTTTGAAATTATGGGGGGACTCTACATCACTTTTTTCTGAGGTCACCCCTTAAAATAACCAGTAAAGGCTAATCAAACAGCTGTAAACTGATATTAGTATCCTGGAAACCTTAAGGGATATTGCCCTCCTTCCCAGATTATTGACATCAGCCCTCAGCCATCGGCTTTCCCTGTGCTGCCTGTAATTTCCATAAGCAGCAGATGGAAAGCTGGTGTCTGAGGGCTCATTTTAATATTCTGGGAATGAGGGCAAATTTCCCTAAAGGTTCCTAGGCTATTAATATCAAAACTTTCATGATTAGTATTGCTGGAAAATTTGCTCACCTCAGATGGACTTGTTACACTGCAGTACGAATATAGCAATGCTGTTGCAACCAACCAAGTCTGACTGTAAGTTTATGATGCACAGCTAGTTCAGCCACACTGTTGCCATAAGCTAAAAAACACAAAATTTTGAAACTTATATTAGACACATAAGGCTTTCATGTGATGTAACATTTGTTACCATAGAAACAAAAAAAATCACAAAGCCAGACTTTTCAGCAGCCCCTCTAATGTAATTCTTAAACTATTTCAATTTGTCCTTTAAATAGATTGATAGTTAGATTGATCGATTGTCCGATCAATGGAGAAATAAGAAAGCTTTCAATTAGTACAGTCAATAGGGCACTATGTTAAAGCAAACAATATTGCTTAAGATTCCAATTTTCAATAAGAGGTTCAATTGAATTGCTTTGTGGGTAGAACACAGTGCCATACAAAGCCATCATTCAATGGCATGCCATTATCATGAGTAAAGAAGGTAAATAAATAGATACACTTATGGGGTGGGCATGGCTGTATGGTGTGCCCCTTTAAATAGTGTATATACACTCACTGGCCACTTTATTAGGTACACCATGCTAGTAAGGGGTTGGACCCCCTTTTGCCTTCAGAACTGCCTCAATTCTTCGTGGCAGAGATTCAACAAGGTGCTGGAAGCATTCCTCAGAGATTTTGGACCATATTGACATGATGGCATCACACAGTTGGCGCAGATTTGTCGGCTGCACATCCCTGATGCGAATCTCCCGTTCCACCACATCCCAAAGATGCTCTATTGGATTGAGATCTGGTGACTGAGGAGGCCATTTGAGTACAGTAAACTCATTGTCATGTTCAAGAAACCAATCTGAGATGATTCGAGCTTTATGACATGGCGCATTATCCTGCTGAAAGTAGCCATCAGATGTTGGGTACATTGTGGTCATAAAGGGATGGACATGGTCAGCAACAATACTCAGGTAGGCTGTGGCGTTGCAACGATGCTCAATTGGTACCAAGGGGCCCAAAGAGTGCCCAGAAAAAATTCCCCACACCATGACACCACCACCACCAGCCTGAACCGTTGATACAAGGCAGGATGGATCCATGCTTTCATGTTGTTTACGCCAAATTCTGACCCTACCATCCGAATGTCGCAGCAGAAATCGAGACTCATCAGACCAGGCAACGTTTTTCCAATCTTCTACTGTCCAATTTCGATGAGCTTGTGCAAATTTTAGCCTCAGTTTCCTGTTCTTAGCTGAGAGGAGTGGTACCCAGTGTGGTCTTCTGCTGCTGTAGCCCATCTGCCTCAAAGTTCGATGCACTGTGCGTTCAGAGATGCTCTTCTGCCTACCTTGGTTGTAACGGGTGGCAATTTGAGTCACTGTTGCCTTTCTATCAGCTCGAACCAGTCTGCCCATTCTCCTCTGACCTCTGGCATCAACATGGCATTTCCGGCCACAGAACTGCCGCTCACTGGATTTTTTTTCTTTTTCGGACCATTCTCTGTAAACCCTAGAGATGGTTGTGCGTGAAAATCCCAGTAGATCAGCAGTTTCTGAAATTCTCAGACCAGCCCTTCTGGCACCAACAATCATGCCACGTTCAAAGGCACTCAAATCACCTTTCTTCCCCATACTGATGCTCGGTTTGAACTGCAGGAGATTGTCTTGACCATGTCTACATGCCTAAATGCACTGAGTTGCCGCCATGTGATTGGCTGATTAGAAATTAAGTCTTAACACACAGTTGGACAGGTGTACCTAATAAAGTGGCCAGTGAGTGTATATATATATATATATATATATATATATACTGGCTCTTGTTTGACACAGTGATATCTCAACACATGGATGGTGGAAGTGATGCAAATGGTCACCAGCAACTGTCCAAGCATATATCAATCAATGGGAGGCAGCAAGCTTGATGTTTAAAAAAAACACATAATGAGTTAACAGGCATAAATTGAGGTATGCAGAAACAAGTTAACATTGGTGACACATTGATCATACTTATAACAGTCTACTGGCAAACGCCTTAGCAGAACATCCCTCAGACACAATTTCTTGTCTCTTTCATAGTGTGTTGCAGGACAAATCCATAGTGTTAATTATATTCCCTTCTTATGGTCACCTCTCTTGGCAGGGTAACATGAAGTAGCTCTTGTCTGGCAAATTTCTCATTCTTGCAATGAATCAGAGTTAATGAGTTACAGTCCCTCAAAAACTATCACTGTCTCTAATGTGATAATTCAGTTCATACTCAGACCTTGCCATTCAATTTTTCTTGTGTGGCTATCCTCACAGTCAGGTATGAGCCTCTACATTCCCCTCTTCTTCTATCTTACCACAAGTAAACTTGCTATATTGGCAAGGGCACAAGACATCCTGTGTGACTATGACTGGCACTGTGCGGGAAGGGGACCCACCAACACTAGCATTTATTTCAGCTGAATATTCATCTGAGAATCAGAGGTAGGCAGTTGACGTTGGCGTGCCTGTCACTGGTGATGTATGCCAGTGATGTCATGTGCTGCCCATGGTGGACATGCCAAAATCAGAGGCTGACCTCTGCACTGGCAATCAAAGAGAATGCCACATGTGGAAGGTAAGAAGATTTTTTTTTTTGGAATAGAGCAACATAACAGTAGAAATTAGTATTGGAAGGGGTCCAGGATGGATGGCATTATACCTTGAAGAAGCTTAGGATAAGGCACATTATATCCAAAAAGTATCATTTCTCCTTGCGAAGAATGGCATGCTAAGCATGCCGAGATGAGGACACTTAAAGCCGCAATGCTCCTCTGGGAAATATGCAAATTGTCTCTTCAGAGAGGAAGAGGACTAGAACTCTAGTGCCACCTATTGGAGGTAACAATCCTAAAAATCAATGTCGACTCTTTAACAAGCCTTGTTACATGACAGGATAAAAGCCAAAACCAGAATCTCAATTTGCAGACACTGTGTTTCTTTTTTTTTTTTAAACCATTCAGGTTAGTTATAAACAACTCAATATAAGCTCATCAACTTAAACGTTGTTGTTTCAACTCTCATCATCATGGTTCATATTTATTTTAGTATAGCAAACCAAGGGTATACACAAAAAACAGAGGTGTGGTGTGCACAGTGGCCTAAGGTTTGCCACTGACTGGCGCTGACTCCTTCTATGGTTCCCTATCCACATGCGTAATATCAGAGGGAGGGGAATCTTAATAAGTCAGTCACCAGAATCATACATCCATCACCATTCACACATCTAGCAGGAAGAGTCTATACTAGCACATGGCCGAGCGGCCATGAGGACCTTTTATCGCCGTGTGCTTCCGGGACCTTCCAGATCTCTGAGATGGACCAATCAGATCAGGAGAAGGACCTGAGCATGCCCAGTAGCCTCTGGAGTGGCTTGCTGTAGAACAGCCTGCGCTGCTATTGCTGACCCAGAGGTAGCAGCAACAACCAGTCCTACAGAACAGGGCCCCGCAGGGCGTCTGGGATGCCGAGATTGCTGTGCAGGCTCCTGAGTGGTCGGTGGAGAATGGGAGACCCCTGGATGCAAGGCTCTGGATTCCCACTGTGCAGCTGCAGGAACCCGACGCCTAACATTACCCCCCCTCCCAGGGCCCCCCCTCTGAGCCTCGGTACGCTCAAAGGCCGCGATCAGGAGCGGAGCATGGATGTTCTCCATTGGCTCCCAGGTCTGGGCCTCTGGACCATGACCCTTCCAGTCCACCAAATTAAATTTTTTGCCACGCACAATCATGCGTCCCACAATGGCGTTAACCTCAAAACTCATCCGAAGACAAGTCTGATGATCCGGCAGATGACTCGGAGAACCGGGCCATGTGAACAGGTTTGAGAAGGGACACGTGGAAGACGTCAGAGATGGCTAAATGTGGTGGAAGAGCCAGGCGGTAGACCACCGAGCTGATTCGCTCGAGAACCTTAAAAGGTCCGATGTATCGCAACGCAAACTTGGTGGACTCGGCCCGCAACTTGATATTTCGAGCAGAGAGCCACACCAAGTCGCCGGGAGAAAAGGTTGGAGAGGGGCACCGATGTGTGTCGGCGGACGCTCCCATTCTTTCTTTAGAGGCTCGAATAGCATTCTAAGTGCAATCCCAAATGTCACGAGCCTCCACTGCCCAGTCTGGCATCCTGGAATCAGTGGAGGACACTGGCATCGGGACAGGGACGCGCGGGTGCTGGCCGTAATTAAGAAGGAACGGTGTCTGACCAGTGGAATCAGCCACTGCATAATTCAGGGCAAATTCAGCCAATGGTAGTAAGGATGCCCAGTCATCCTGCCTGGCAGAGACAAAATGTCGCAGGTACGTGACCAGAGTTTGGTTGGCTCTCTCAACCAACCCGTTCATCTCAGGATGATAAGCAGAGGACAGATTTAGCTCAATACTGAGTAGACTGCAGAGCTCTCTCCAAAACCGAGACGCGAATTGGGGACGTCGGTCACTAACAATTTTGTCCGGCATGCCATGCAAACGGAATACATGTTTTATGAACAGTGTGGCAAGACCATGAGCAGAAGGCAGCTGCGCGAGTGGCACCAGATGCACCATTTTAGAAAAATGATGGGTGACCACCCAGATGACCGTACTGCCACTAGACTTGGGCAGGCCAACCACAAAATCCATGCCAACCATCTCCCAAGGTCAGTCTGCCACCGGCAGAGGATACAGTAGCCAAGCCGGCCTCTGTCTAGAGGACCTGTTACACGCACATGAGACCTGCATGCCTGTATGTATTCCTTTGTGTCCCGGGCCATGTGCGGCCACCAATAAGACCTTGCCAGGAGTTCTGTGGTCCGCTTATTGCCGAAGTGACCACCCACCCTGGACGCGTGTGCCCACGCGAGAACCTCTGGCCGTAGCTGAGGAGGGACAAAGGTCTTGCCCGGCGGCACTGACTCGAGAGCAACTGGGGCCATGGTCCTGAAACTCTCAGTAGGGAGAATTAGCTGAGGCTCAGCCTCCTCTTCCTCCGCTGAAACCACCGAGCGAGAGAGAGCATCCGCTCGGACGTTCTTCTCTCCAGACAGATAGTGCAAGGTGAAGCGGAAGTGGGAGAAGAGCGACCACCTAGCTTGGCGAGAGTTCAAGCGCTGGGCCATTTGTAAATAGACCAGGTTTTTATGGTCTGTTTACACCTGGAATGGAAACCGGGCTCCCTCCAGGAGATGTCTCCACTCGGAAAAGGCCAACTTCATTGCTAACAGCTCCCTGTCCCTGATGGAGTAGTTCTTCTCCGCCGGTGAGAAGGTCTTTGAGAAGAAGAAGCAGGGATGCTTCTGACCTTGAGCATCCTTCTGAAAAAGGACTGCTCCTGCACCGACGGAAGAAGCATCCACCTCTAGGATAAAAGGTTTATCCACATCGGGACGGTGTAAGATGGGAGCGCCGGCAAAATGGGTCTTCAGAGACGACAAGGCCTTGGAGACCTGTTCTGACCAAGCCTTGGGATTACCTCCTTTCTTAGTGAGGGCAACCAGAGTGGAGAAGTGGGAATGAACTGGCGGTAATAGTTGACGAACCCCAAAAAGCGCTGCACCACTTTGAATGAATGGGGCTCCTGCCAGTTCATTACCATTTGCAATTTGGCAGGATCCATAGCCAACTCCTGGGCCGAGATGATGTAGCCCAGGAACGGCAAGGACTCCTGCTCAAACTGGCACTTTTCCAGCTTGGCGAAGAGAGAGTTCGCCTGCAGACAGTTGAAGACCCTGCAGACGTCTCTCCGGTGGGAGGTCAAATCTGGCGAAAAGATGAGGATGTCATCCAGATAGACCACCACCGAGGTAGAGAGCATATCACGGAAGACGTCGTTAACAAAATCCTGGAAGACAGCAGGTGCATTACAGAGACCGAAGGGCATGGCCAGATATTCATAGTGGCCATCCCTAGTATTAAAGGCTGTCTTCCACTCGTCTCCTTCGCGAATGCGAATCAGGTTGTACGCCCCCCGTAGATCTAATTTTGTAAAGATCCGGGCCCCTCGCAACCTATCAAATAGCTCAGAGATCAATGGAAGAGGGTACTTGTTTTTAACTGTTATGGCGTTGAGACCTCTGTAGTCAATGCAGGGACGTAACTCTCCACTCTTCTTCTGCACGAAGAAGAACCCGGCACCAGCCGGCGACACCGACTTTCTGATAAAACCTCTTGCCAGGTTCTCCCGGATATAATGAAACATAGCCTCCATCTCGGGGAGTGATAGTGGATACACGCAGCCTCTAGGAGGTTCCATGCCTGGCAATAGATCTATCGGGCAATCGTAAGGACGGTGCGGTGGAAGCGTCTCCGCAGATTTTTTAGACAAGACGTCCGCATACTGGTGGTATGGTTTGGGAAGCCCGGAGAGATCCGCAGGCACTTCAATGGAAGATACCTGAACACTGCCCCTCAGGCACCTTCCCTCACAGTCCTTGCTCCAACCCAGTATATTCCCCGAAGCTCAATCAATATGAGGGGAATGGCAACGGAGCCAGGGAACTCCGAGAAGCACCTGGTCGATGCCATCTGGCAAAATGAACAGGGACAAAATCTCACGGTGGGATGGTGAGATTGAGAGCTCGAGTGGTGCTGTCTGGTGGGTAACCTGAGATTGTAAAGGTGTACCATTAGCCACCCTGATGGTCAAGGGTTGGGGCAGTAATACCAGCAGAATAGCATGCTTTTGGGCAAAGGACGAGGACATAAAGTTCCCATCTGCCCCGGAATCCATGGTGACCTCTGCCTCCCAGGTGGAAGCTCTGCTATCTAGGGTCCCACGGAATACCGGTTTGGGAGAGAAAGGTTTCATATCTGATAGACCCCCACCTACGACCACTGGACGTGATAGTTTTTTCAACCGCAGTGAACACGTGTTAGCTGAGTGACCAAACTTCCGGCACTGGTAACAACGTACGGAGCTTCGCACCGGACACGGTTTGGAACCGGCGCGAGGACCCCCATAGGTTCAAAAGGTGTCAGCTCCTGAGCAGGAAATTTCAGCGGCTCAGAGAAGGTGGGAGCCAACATAACCCTTTGCCTGGAAAGCGCACGCTCCAGCCCGTGCTCCGTAAACCGGAGATCAATGCGGGTGGAGATGGCAATCAACTCCTCCAGAGTTGTGGGGACCTCTCTGGCTGCTAGAGCATCCTTGACATGCTCTGCTAACCCTCTCCAAAACACAGGGACGAGTCTTATCAGGCCACTCCACCTCGGAAGCCAATGTCCGGAATCGGACGGCGTAATGGCTGACCGAGAGGGACCCCTGTGCTAGGGCTAATAGTTGGAGAGAGGTGTCGTGAGTGACCCGTGGTCCCAAAAAGACCTGCTTAATGGATGTGAGAAATTGAGCGGCGCTCAGAACTACGGAGTCATCACGCTCCCACAATGGCGTAGCCCACTCTAACGCCCTGCCCAGCAGGAGAGAGACAATAAACCCCACCCTAGCCCGCTCTGTAGGGAACCGTGCGGCCAGTAGCTCAAGCTGAATAGAGCACTTGCTCACGAATCCCCTACAGGTGGCGCTGTCACCCATAAACTAGTCGGGCAACGGGAGGCGGGATAATGTCAGTGCCGGTGTGAGCGTGGGCATACGTGAGACAGCCTCTGCGAATGCCTGAACAGCGGCTGCAGTAGCATTCGCAGCGGAGATGGGACTCTCGAGAGCCTCCAACCTGCCCTCCAGCTGCCGAATGTACTGCCGCAGCTGCTGTTGGTCCGCCATTACTAGCCAGACCCTAGCGCTAGTGTAATGTTAGGGACGGCGGAACGCACTAAATATTAAATAATAGAAAGAGCGTTCGCCGCCCGGGGTCCACCATGCAGTAGGTGTTAAAACCGCTGCTAGACAATGGCAGACGTGCTATATGGCGGTATAATGAGCATGGGTTCAACGTCACCCGATGTGCGCAAAGCGGACTCTGTTAACTCACAGAGGTGCTGTAACATAAACATAAGCACTGAGCCTGTTAGAATCACAGGTCTCAGCGAAATTACACGCACGGTATCAGGTCACAGGACAGGGTCCAAGACAGGGGACGTTGTCCATCTAGACCTACCATGCATGCGTCGTTGCTACTGCGGACGCCGGTAAGTACTGCTGAATGCAGCGTGGTGGCAGACACAACTGCTATGCGATAGTGCCGTGAGAGACGTGACACCACCGGACGCTAGTGTAGAGGTGCGGTGTGCACAGTCGCCTAAGGTTTGCCACTGACTGTCACTGACTCTTTCTATGGCTCCCTATCCACATGCGTAATATCAGAGGGAGGGGAATCTTAGTAAGTCAGTCACCAGAATCATACATCCATCACCATTCACACATCTAGCAAGAAGAGTCTATACTAGCGCATGGCCGAGCGGCCATGCGGGCCTTTTATAGCCGTGCGCTGCCGAGACCTTCCAGATCTCTGAGATGGACCAATCAGATCAGGAGAAGGACCTGAGCACCTGACTCCCGATCTTCAATGGGAGATCGCCTTGTGAGCATGCCTAGTAGCGGGACGAGAGGACTTAGCCTCTGGAGTGGCTTGCTGTAGGACAGCATGCACTGCTATTGCTGACCCAGAGGTGGCAGCAGCAACCAGTCCAATGGAGCTGGTCTGAGCAGAGCGTCTGGGACGGCGAGATTGCTGTGCAGGCTCATGAGTGGTCGGTGGAGAATGGGAGACCACTGGATGCAAGGTTCTGCATTCCCGCTGTGCAGCTACAGGAATCCGACGCCTAAAGGGGCCTTTACACATAGCGATATCGCTAAAATGTCACCGATTTTGTGACGCAGCAGCAATATCGCTATGTGTGATACTTGCCTCCTACCGGCTCCCCCGCTGTCTGTCGCTGATCGTGCGAGATCGTGCAGCTCCATTTCTCGTCAGGCGCTTCCTGCTGGCTCCGACGAGCGATGCGTGGACGCGGGTGGGAGGACGTCAGGATCGCCGCATCTGAAAGGCAAGTAACGACCGGTGCTGCGTTGTAACTTTGCTGTGAGATCTACCTGTGTGGCAGCTCACTAGCAACCATTTAGCGATGCACCAGCGATCCTGACCCGGTCGTATCGCTGTTGGGATCGCTGGTGCATTGCTAAATGTAAAGGGCCCTTAACAGTCTCTTCTGAACCTGTCGCACAGGCAAAATATTGTGCAAGGACATCCATACAATATCCCTGTGTCTATTAGTCATTCCGTGCGTTCCCAAACTCTTCCATGCAACCGAAACTTCATTCCCTCTCAACCCCACAATATTACATTCCACATCATTCTTACGTATTATTTTCATCACATTCTTAGCCATTCTAAAATCATTCATCGGTACACTCAGTAAATCATGCTTCCTCACAAACTTCTCAATCACCTCATACCAGACCGGACACTTGAAAGCAATAGGCACTCTAGCATCCCTCTTTCTCCAACATAAGCCATATAACATCCAACCAGCTGAATAACTTACCATATACGCTCCCTTATTTCCTTTATTCAGCAAAATAGCAACAGTTTTGATATACTGAAGCCCCAGAAAAATCTCAATGTTTGGAAAGGCCATGCCACCATGGTGACACGCCTTAAAAGACTTTCTCTCTTAAGTTTCTCTATTTTACTGCTCCAGAAAAAGGGAAAAACTAACTTTTCCACTCTTTTTATTTTCCCACACGACGGTGGAAAAACTGTTGCGATAAAAAGCAAAATCGGAAGAATCACCGCCTTTATGACCAAAATCTTACCACTCAAGGTCAAGTCTCTCAGTCACCAAAAATTTAACTTACGCTCTATGTGCAATCCACACTCCTCCCAGCTCTCCTTAGCTTCCAAGTCCTTCTATAATAATAAATGCCCTAACCAGCTTCCGGTTGTAACAACTTCCGTCCAGTTGTAACCGGTGACGTCACCACACACACACGCACGTTAACCCTCAACACACCACACCGCCTCAACACACACTCCTCTCACCTTTCACCTCCACTCATGTCCACTCACTCTTTCACTCCACATACGTTCCTTTCTCTCACTCCGTTTCTCATACTCACACCGTCATCGTCGCTGCCCCGACATCTTCCTCCGCCGCCGCGATCCAGGATCCAGACGTTCTCCAGGCCGCCGACATCGGGATCCAAAAAGATGGCGTCGGCGAAATTAACATGGCAAGAGGTGTGAGGCTGTGTGCACACACTGTGGATTTTGCTGCGGTTCCGCAGCGGTTTTGGCCGCTGAGGACCCGCAGTAGTTTTTGCTGCGGTGTACAGTACCATGATTCCCTATGGGAATCAAAAACCGCAGTGCAGACGGTGCGGAATTTTCAGCGCGGATTATCTGCGGTTTTCAATCCGCAGAAAGAATTGACATGTCAATTCTTTCTGCGGATTCTCCTGCGGTTTGCCATCTCCTCTATTGAGGAGATGAAAAACCGCAGGGCAAAACCGCAGAGCAATCCGCAGGTAAAACCGCAGATTTTACAAAATCCGCGCGGATGAATCCGCACCTAATCCACAGCGTGTGCACACAGCCTTAACGACGTCGGCGAAATCTCGCGAGATTTTGCCGACGCCATCTTGCATTCGTGAAATTGCGTCATTTACCTCACGCCGACTTGCTGTGCGGACGCTTGGCATTGCCTGTACCACCATAACTACTGCTGCCTTGGTCCTATGCCTGTTTACTGCCGGTGTCTAATTACAGGGCCAATTTGCCTATACTGCCATAACTATTGCTACCTTGCTACTCTGCCGGTGTCTAATTACAGGGCTAATTTGCCTCTACCGCCATAACTACTGCTGCCTTGCTCCTCTGCCGGTGTCTAATTACAGGGCTAATTTGCCTCTACCGCCATAACTACTGCTGCCTTGCTCCTCTGCCGGTGTCTAATTACAGGGCTAATTTGCCTCTACCACCATAACTACTGCTGCCTTGCTCCTCTGCCGGTGTCTAATTACAGGGCCAATTTGCCTCTACCGCCATAACTACTGCTGCATTGCTCCTCTGCCGGTGTCTAATTACAGGGCCAATTTGCCTATACCGCCATAACTACTGCTGCCTTGCTCCTCTGCCGGTGTCTAATTACAGGGCTAATTTGCCTCTACCGCCATAACTACTGCTGCATTGCTCCTCTGCCGGTGTCTAATTACAGGATCAATTTGCCTCTACCGCCATAACTACTGCTGCCTTGCTCCTCTGCCGGTGTCTAATTACAGGGCTAATTTGCCTCTACCGCCATAACTACTGCTGCCTTGCTCCTCTGCCGGTGTCTAATTACAGGATCAATTTGCCTCTACCGCCATAACTACTGCTGCATTGCTCCTCTGCTGGTGTCTAATTACAGGGCCAATTTGCCAATACCGCCATAACTACTGCTGCCTTGCTCCTCTGCTGGTGTCTAATTACAGGATCAATTTGCCTCTACCACCATAACTACTGCTGCCTTGCTCCTCTGCCGGTGTCTAATTACAGGATCAATTTGCCTCTACCGCCATAACTACTGCTGCATTGCTCCCCTGCTGGTGTCTAATTACAGGGCCAATTTGCCTCTACCGCCATAACTACTGCTGCCTTGCTCCTCTGCCGGTGTCTAATTACAGGGCCAATTTGCCTCTACCGCCATAAGTACTGCTGCCTTGCTCCTCTGACTGTTCACTGCCTGTGTCTAATTACAGGGCCAATTTGCCTCTACCGCCATAACTACTGCTGCCTTGCTCCTCTGCCGGTGTCTAATTACAGGGCCAATTTGCCTCTACCGCCATAACTACTGCTGCCTTGCTCCTCTGCCAGTGTCTAATTACAGGACCAATTTGCCTCTACAGCCATAACTACTGCTGCCTTGCTCCTCTGCCGGTGTCTAACTACAGGGCCAATTTGCCACTACCACTTCATAACTACTGCTGGGCAATTACAGGTTCAATTAGTATCTGTTTACTCTACAATACTCCAGGACGCCTTCTTCACTGCCAGATAACTGCCAAATAGACTCCTTTACCTGTGCCACCATGAGTCATAACAAAAAGTATGCCAATGCCAGTGAAAGGAAAGCAGCTTTAGCACTACGACAAAAACAACGCCGTGCTAATGAGACTCCTGAGGAAAAACACCATCGCCTTGAGAAGATTAAGGCTTATAAACGCCGTCACCTCACACACGAATCCCCTAACTCTAAATCCATAAGATTGGCTGAAGAAGCCTCTGCACGCCGTCACCGCCGACAACAGACGGCCTCTTCCTCATCATTATTATTAGACTCACAACAGGATGCTTCCACATCAGCATGTGGAACAATTTACTGCTACACTTCATCCCATATGCCGTTCACTGACATAACTAATCAGCAATCTGTTTCTGCCCTATCAATACCACCATTCAATACCGATGCACAGTATGCCAATGCCAGTGAAAGGAAAGCAGCTTTAGCACTACGACAAAAACAACGCCGTTCTAATGAGACTCCTGAGGAAAAACAGCATCGACTTGACAAGATTAAGGCTTATAAACGCCGTCATCTCACACACGAATCCCCTAACTCTAAATCTATTACATTGGCTGAAGAAGCCTCTACACGCCATCACCGCCAACAACAGATGGCTTCTTCCTCATCATCTATAATAATAAATGCCCTAAGCAGCTTCCGGTTGTAACAACTTCCGTCCAGTTGTAACCGGTGACGTCACCACACACACGCACATGTTAACCCTCAACACACCACACCGCCTCAACACACACTCCTCTCATCTTTCACCTCCACTCACGTCCACTCACTCTTTCACTCCACATACGTTCCTTTCTCTCACTCCATTTCTCATACTCACACTGTCATCGTCGCTGCCCCGACATCTTCCTCCGCCGCCGCGATCCTGGATCCAGACGTTCTCCAGGCCGCCGACATGTTCTTGCGGCGACGCCATCTTGGATTTCGTGAAATCCCGCGAGATTCAAGATGGCATTGCCGCAAGAACATGTCGCTGGCGTGGACGACTCGGGATCCAAAAAGATGGCGTCGGCGAAATCTCGCGAGATTACGCCGACGCCATTTTGGATCCCGATGTCATCCACGCCGGCGACATGTTCTTGCGGCGACGCCATTTTGGATCGGCGAAATCCCGCGATAGTCAAGATGGCGTCGCCGCAAGAACATGTCGCCGGCGAGGACGACGTCGGGATCCAAAATGGCGTCGGCGAAAACTCGCGAGATTTCGCCGACGCCATTTTGGATAGGACGTCGTCCACGCCGGCGACATGTTCTTCCGGCGACGCTATCTTGACTATCGCGGGATTTCACGATACTCAAGATGGCGTCGCCGCAAGAACATGTCGCCGGCGTGGACAACGTCTGGATCCAGGATGGCGCCGGCGGAAGAAGATGTCGGGGATCGTGGAGCAGCGGCGATGACGGCGTGAGTATGAGAGACGGAGTGAGAGAAGGGGTCGTATGTGGAGTGAAAGAGTGAGTGGAGATGGTGAAAGGTGAGAGGAGTGTGTGTTGAGGAGTGTGTGTGTTGAGGGTTAACATGGCAAGAGGTGTGATGCTATCGCATCCTCCCGATGCGATAGCATCGGGCCATAATCTAGTATTAAATAATACTCCCAGCACTTTGATAGCACCCTCCTCACACTTTACCCCTCCATTTTAACCCCGTCATCCAAAAACATTTAAAACTACATTTATTCCAATTCACTCTAAAGCCAGACACACCACAGAAAAACTCCAAAAGCAACTTAACCCTACTCATAGACGCAACACTTTTCACTCACAACCACAACATCATCCATATATCCAAGAACTTTCACATGCTTCCCACCACTCCCAGGTACCAACAAACCTCGCATCATTTTATCACATCTCACCAAGCACAACAAAGGTTCAATCACACATAAAACAAGACAGGGGACATGGGACACTCCTGCCTTACACCTGACTTAATATTCACTTTCTCACTCAACCACCCATTAACAAGAAACTCACTTGACACACAATCATACAAAGACATTATTTTCATCACATTCTTAGCCATTCTAAAATCATTCATCGGCACACTCAGTAAATCATGCTTCCTCACAAAATTCTCAATCACCTCATACCAGACCGGACACTGGAAAGCAACAGGCACTCTAGCATCCCTCTTTCTCCAACATAAGCCATATAACATCCAACCAGCAGAATAATTCACCATATACGCTCCCTTATTTCCTTTATTCAGCAAAATAACAACAGTTTTGATATACTGAAGCCCCAGAAAAATCTCAATGTTTGGAAAGGCCATGCCACCATGGTGACACGCTTAAAAAGACTTTCTCTCTTAAGTTTCTCTATTTTACTGCTCCAGAAAAAAGTAAAAACTAACTTTTTCACTCTTTTTATTTTTCTACACGACGATGGAAAAACTGTTGCAATAAAAAGCAAAATCGGAAGAATCACCGCTTTTATGTCCAAAATCTTACGACTCAAGGTCAAGTCTCTCAGTCGCCAAAAATTTAACTTACGCTCTATGTGCAATCCACACTCCTCCCAGCTCTCCTTACCTTCCAAGTCCTTATTAAATAATACTCCCAGCACTTTGATAGCACCCTCCTCACACTTTACCCCTCCATTTTAACCCCGTCATCCCAAAACATTTAAAACTACATTTATTCCAATTCACTCTAAAGCCAGATGCACCACAGAAAAACTCCAAAAGCAACTTAACTCTACTCATAGATGCAACACTTTCACTCACAGCCACAAAATCATCCATATATCCAAGAACTTTCACATGCTTCCCACCACTCCAAGGTACCAACAAACCTCGCATCATTTTATCACATCTCACCAAGCATGACTAAGGTTCAATCACACATACAGTCATATGTGAAAGTTTGGGCACCCCTATTGATGTTAACCTTTTTTCTTTATAACAATTTTGGTTTTTGCAACAGGTATTTCAGTTTCATATGTCTAATAACTGATGGACTCAGTTATATTTCTGGATTCAAATGAGGTTTATTGTACTAACAGAAAATGTGCAATCTGCATTTAAACAAAATTTGACCGGTGCAAAAGTATGGGCACCCTTATCATTTTCTTGATTTGAACACTCCTAATTACTTTTTACTGACTTCCTGAAGCACTAAATTGGTTTTGTAACCTCATTGAGCTTTGAACTTCATAGCCAGGTGTATCAAATCATGAGAAAAGGTATTTAAAGTGACCACTTGCAGGTAGTTCTCCTATTTGATTCTCCTATGAAGAGTGGCATCATGGGCTCCTCAAAACAACTCTCAAATGATCTGAAAACAAAGATTATTCAACATAGCTTTTCAGGGGAAGGATACAAAAAGTTGTCTCAGAGATTTAACCAGTCAGTTTCCACTGTGAGGAACATAGTAAGGAAATGGAAGAACACAGGTACAGTTCTTGTTACGCCCAGAAGTGGCAGGCCAAGAAAAATATCAGAAAGGCAGAGAAGAAGAATGGTGAGAACAGTCAAGGACAATCCACAGACCACCTCCAAAGACCTGCAGCATCATCTTGCTGCAGATGGTGTCACTGTGCATCGGTCAACAATACAGCGCATGCATAACGCCTTTTTGTATGACCAAACAACTCAATCTTTGTTTCATCAGTTCACAGGACCTTCTTCCAAAATGTAACTGGCTTGTCCAAATGTGCTTTTGCAGACCTCAGGCGACTCTGTTTGTGGCGTGCTTGCAGAAACGGCTTCTTTCGCATCACTCTCCCATACAGCTTCTCCTTGTGCAAAGTGCGTTGTATTGTTGACCGATGCACAGTGACACCATCTGCAGCAAGATGATGCTGCAGGTCTTTGGAGGTGGTCTGTGGATTGTCCTTGACTGTTCTCACCATTCTTCTTCTCTGCCTTTCTGATATTTTTCTTGACCTGCCACTTCTGGGCTTAACAAGAACTGTACCTGTGTTCTTCCATTTCCTTACTATGTTCCTCACAGTGGAAACTGACAGGTTAAATCTCTGAGACAACTTTTTGTATCCTTCCCCTGAAAAGCTATGTTGAATAATCTTGGTTTTCAGATCATTTGAGAGTTGTTTTGAGGAGCCCATGATGCCACTCTTCATAGGAGAATCAAATAGGAGAACTACTTGCAAGTGGCCACCTTAAATACCTTTTCTCATGATTTGATACACCTGGCTATGAAGTTCAAAGCTCAATGAGGTTACAAAACCAATTTAGTGCTTCAGAAAGTCAGTAAAAAGTAGTTAGGAGTGTTAAAATCAAGAAAATGATAAGGGTGCCCATACTTTTGCACCGGTCAAATTTTGTTTAAATGCAGATTGCACATTTTCTGTTAGTACAATAAACCTCATTTGAATCTAGAAATATAACTGAGTCCATCAGTTATTAGATATATGAAACTGAAATACCTGTTGCAAAAACCAAAATTGTTATAAAGAAAAAAGGTTAACATTAATAGGGGTGCCCAAACTTTTACATATGACTGTACAAACAAGACAGGGGACATGGGACACTGCTGCCTTACACCAGACTTAATATTCACTTTCTCACTCAACCACCCATTAACAAGAAACTCACTTGACACACAATCATACAAAGACATTATCCCATTCACAAATTTTTGAGGAAATCCCATTCTCTCCAGAACTTTAAACAAAAACACATGCAAGACCCTATCAAATGCTTTCTCAAAATCAATTGACAGAACCATACACTTCCGTTTCCTTCCCATGCAGTCTCCAATCAAATCCCTTAATAACAATAAGTTATCACTCATACCTCTTTCAGGCACAGCACACACTTGATCCTCATCCACAACACCACCAATCACCTCACGCATACGATTCGCCAAAAATTTGCTATAGATTTTGTAATCTGCATTCAGCGATGTTATAGGTCTCCGATTCTCTAAACACTTTCTCTCACCTTTCTTATGCACAAGCACAACCCCACCCTCTTTCATTGATTCACACAACTTACCACTCTCCCACATATACTTACATATCTCAGTCAAATCAGCACCCAGAAAATCCCATGCCTTCACATAGAATTCTACCGGCAATCCGTCTTTACCTGGTGTCTTATTCTTTTTAGCACTCTTCATCACGTTTTCTACTGCTTCCATAATTACGTCCTCATTCAAAATATCACATTCTCCACTATCCAACTTGTTCTCTAATCCATTCAGCACTTCTGAAACAAGACCAGAATCAATCCATTTTTTATCATATAACTTGCTATAGAACCTATTCACCTCCTTTATCACCTTTCTAATGATCGTTTTACTCTTAGACCTGTGATGGGGACAAGGGGGCATCCTCTACGTCTGGAGGAAAGAAGGTTTAAGCATACTCACAGACGCGGATTCTTTACTGTAAGAGCAGTGAGACTATGGAACTTTCTGCCATATGATGTTGTAATGAGTGATTCCCGACTAAAATTTAAGAAGGGCCTGGATGCCTTTCCTTAAAAGTATAATATTACAGGGTATATACACTAGTTTCCTTAATATTGCGTTGATCCAGGGAGCTAGTCTGATTGCCGTATGTGGAGTCGGGAAGAAATTTTTTTCCCCAATGTGAAGCTTACTGTTTGCCACATGTTTTTTTTTTGCCTTTCTCTGCATCAACATGTTAGGGCAAGTTAGGATAGGATATGGGTTCAACTAGATGGACTTAAAGTCTTCCTTCAACCTTAATAACTATGTTACTATGCTACTATGTATTCTCACCTGACACACACAAACCATTCCTATCCAGGATTTTATCCATATCAACCTTTCTCCCATTCATTTTCTTAAAAAAGAACCTCGTGCGCTTTTCATCTTTCTCAAGATGTTCTATTTTGGTGCGATAGATTATTTATTTCCCTTTTTCATCCATTACACTCTTTAATTCACTCTTTGTCTCAGTCAGCAAATCAGACACATCCATCCCACTTTCTCCACACTTCCTTAACCAGTCTAAACACCTGTTTAAATCATTAAATCTACTCCGATAAATAGCAGCTTTTTTATAGCCCCATTTTTTGAAGAATTTTTTGCAACACACCTTAACCCAGTCCCACCATTCCAGCACACACGCAAAATCCCTCTTACATACTCTCCACTCTGTATACTTTATTTTTAATTCATTCATCACATCCTCATCTTCTAACAATCTTACATTCAGCTTCCAAACCCCACCTCCATACACACGGTCATCAATCGCACTAAACACACCAGTCAAACACTCAAGATTAGAAAAAGGTACAGCATTTTGTTCAAAATTCATACACAACATATTTTTGGAAAACAACATTTTATCTATCCTGGATGCAATACCACCCCTGTCAGCATGGTACGTTGGCGGTGGTGGGATGCCAAATTTCAGAGCACCAGCATCTAGAAGGGAAAAATCAGAAATAAGATTGGATAACTTTTTACCAGTTATGTCACAATTCCCTTCTGTGAGGCAATTAAAGTCTCCAACTAAAACTGTTGGCATTTTACCTTTCCTGTCGTGTCCTGATGGACAATACACATTAATAATTCTAGCCCGCCACCCCCTATAGCTGACATGTGCAATTATACATCTACCCACCTCTACCACCATGTAGCTATCTAAACTAATCTCCCTGTTACCCATTAATATCCCTACACCATCATTCCTATTAACACATGAGCCAGACCATACATGCTGTCCGTAAGGCCAGTCCTTATTGCTTTGAGAGTCCACAATCCCACATTCCTGAAAACAAAAGATGTGAACATTCATCTGTTTAATATAATCTAGAACGATTGCCCTTCTGAATTTGGATCTAATTTGCCTGACATTCAGGGATGCAATGCCTCAACCAGCTTAGGGAGCCATAACCTGACTGTGTTATTTACATGACGACAAACACGCCAATTCTTCTTCAGCCTTTTTCGTCTTCCATCTGGAACTGCAACGCCCTGAATATGTTGACGTCTTCGGGAATGCCTAAGAAAGCATTGGTGTCAGGAGAGAAGACATTCTGAGGGTAACTAGGTTCACTCACTGGACTTAAACCAACTTCACCGGGGTCTGCCCAATCGGTTCTGGGCTTCTTACAGGAAGTTCCAGGCTCCTCATCCTCAGAGGACCTCGCAAGAGTGAAGTCATCTTGATCTCCACCAACTGGCCAACTCCTCCTCAGTAGTAAACCAAGATACACTGGGGGTATTGCCAAGAGTACTCTCCAACTCCCCCTTCCCACAGACATCAGACTGATGAGGGAGCTCACATTCAACATCAGAAACTTCCAAAACAGCCACCTCTGGGCTGGGAGACTCCGTTTGGGGCAGGGCCTCCTCATGTGCATCCATAATTTCAGGTTCCTCTAAATGATCTGGGTCTGAAACCTGTGGAATGTCAACAACAGCAGCAGGGGGCGCAGCTGCCCCACCTGAGACCCCAGCGTAAGACCTAGGACTGATCCTGGCCTTACAGTCCCAATACTTATGGCCCTCCTCACCACAAGCATTACACATAACACGATTTGTGCAGTCTTTTGCCATATGGCCAGAAGCATTGCAATTCCTGCAAGTTGGCATCTCCTTGCAACTATCCTGGGTATGCCCAAAATTTTTACACCTCCTGAAATACATTGGGGCATCTGGAAAGAACAAAAAACCACTATTTTTCCCAATTGAAAAATTAAGAGGGGGTAATGGATGCCTCCTGGACCTTGGGGATCCATCCCAAATCTCACAAAAAATTTGTACTTCCCGGTCCAGAGCCCTTCTCCATTCAGGACCCTGTGGGAGTACTGAATATAAATGCAATGTCTTTTCAAAAATTAAGCAATGTCCTCCAGGGAAACAAAAGGGTTGTGCATGAAAACTACAAGTGGGATATCTCCCTTAGAGTACAGGACAGTAAAGGTAAAACCTTCCAGCAAAAGATTTGCAACTCCATTTTTCAGGGCAGTAAACAAATTCTGGCAAGCTGCCATAGAAGATAGCACAAGTACATACCTGCCTTCTCTCCTAAACTCATGCAGGCATATTATATCAGACTTCCGAATCTTCAGGATGTCATAAAACACCATGGTGACCAAATATCCCAGAGAAAAATGCAACTTCTTATCTTCAGCGATGTCAATCCTTAATCCATTTTTGACCCGACTATCACCGGTCCCAGAGAAATGAAGTTGGACTCCCATCGTCCACAGCTCCAAGGATCTCCTCCTCGAATCCTCCTGGCTATCTCCCAAAAAGCAGTTACCGGCTTAAGCCACCGAAGTGGTGATGCCAGAAGGCCAAGAGACAGCACTCAAGGTATTCCTGAAACTTTGCCCCTCATCAGTGCAAAGTGTGAGATCTGGTTTGGCTGTGTGAGAGGCGTCTGACCGATATCCAAGAAGTATCATTTCTCTTTGCAGAGAATGACATGCTAAGCATGCCGCAATGAGGAGACTTATAGCCACAATGCTCCTCTGGGAAATATGCAAAGTGTCTCTTCAGAGAGGAAGAGGACTAGAACTCTAGTGTCACTTATTGGAGGTAGCAATCGTAAAAGTCAATGTCGACTCTTTAACAAGCCTTGTTACATGACTTAGGCTAAAAGCCAAAACCAGAATCTCAGTTTGCAGACACTGTGTTTCTTTTTTTTTTTTTTTTTTTAAAAACATTTAGGTTAGTTATAAACAACTCAATATCAGCTCATCAACTTAAACGTAGTTGTTTTAACTCTCATCATCATGGTTCATATATATTTTAGTATAGCAAACCAAGGGTATACACATAAAACATCCTAAACGTCAATAAACATCACTAAAATTCACTGATATTTGATCAGGTGCTGCCATTTTTTAAATTTCCAGACACCCTCTGCATCCATCAGAACCACCACCGCCTTTGCTGGCTAATTTATAAATCAAGTATAATCTAGAAAGGATCAGGCCGACACACTAATTCACAGAAACATGCTTCTCTTTGAAAATTCCTAAATTCCTCACATCCCACAAACTCTTCATCACACAAGTCATAATTAACCATAGGATTCTATTTTTCACTCGACCACATGCGCCAATTCCAAACATCGCAACACACCAGTCAATAAAACTCACACCCGCTAACTCCTTACACAACCAACCTACACACTTCCACACACTGCACGCGTAATCACAGTCCCACATAGTATGCCACACAGTCTCACATCCACCACATCCTTCCCTCGGGCACACATCAGTTCTGGTCAGACCTTGTCTCTTCTGAACCTGTCGCACAGGCAAAATATTGTGCAAAGACATCCACACAATATCCCTTTGTCTATTAGACATTCCGTGCGTTCCCAAACTCTTCCATGCAACCGAAAATTCATTACCTCTCAACCTGACAATATTACATTCCACATCATACTTACGTATTATTTTCATCACATTCTTAGCCATTCTAAAATCATTCATCGGCACACTCAGTAAATCATGCTTCCTCACAAACTTCTCAATCACCTCATACCAGACCGGACACTTGAAAGCAACAGGCACTCTAGCATCCCTCTTTCTCCAACATAAGCAATATAACAACCAACCAGCAGAATCACTTGCCATATACGCTCCCTTATTTCCTTTATTCAGCAAAATAACAACAGTTTTGATATACTGAAGCCCCAGAAAAATCTCAATGTTTGGAAAGGCCATGCCACCATGGTGACAAGCCTTGAAAAGACTTTCTCTCTTAAGTTTCTCTATTTTACTGCTCCAGAAAAAAAGTAAAAACTAACTTTTCCACTCTTTTTATTTTCCTACACGACGGTGGAAAAACTGTTGCAGTAAAAAGCAAAATCGAAAGAATCACCGCTTTTATGACCAAAATCTTACCACTCAAGGTCAAGTCTCTCAGTCGCCAAAAATTTAACTTAATAATAATAATAATAATACATTTTATTTTTATAGCGCCGACATATTCCGCAGCACTTTACATTTCAGAGGGGATTTGTACAGACAATAGACATTACAGCATAACAATAATCACATACAGTAGATTATAACAAATACCAAGAGGAAAGAGGGCCCTGCTCGCAAGCTTACAGTCTATGAGGAAAGAGGTAGACACGAAAGGTGGGTGGTAACAGTTGCCCTGATTGTATGGACCAGCCATAATGTTAAGTGTGTGCCAGTACAGACACAGAGGGCTAATGGATGCATAAAGCATGTGGGAACATGATGCAGGAAATCTGGTTATGGTAAAACTTTTGGCTGTGCCACACAGGGATAGATTAGGTTAATGTGCTGAGGCGATAGGCCAGTCTGAATAAATGTGTTTTCAGGGCACGCTTAAAATTGTGGAGATTGGGGACTAATCGTATTGACCTGGGAAGTACATTCCGAAGAATTGGTGCGGCACGTGTAAAGTCTTGGAGACGGGAGTGGGAGGTTCTGACTATTGAGGATACTAACCTCAGGTCATCAGCAGAATGGAGGGCGCGGGTAGGGTGGTATACTGAAACAAGGGAGGAGATGTAGGGTGGTGCTGAGCCATGGAGGGCTTTGTGGGTGAGGGTAATAAGTTTATACTGAATTCTGGAGTGGATGGGTAGCCAGTGTAATGACTGGCACAAGGTAGAGGCATCGGTGTAACGATTGGTGAGGAATATGATCCTGGCTGCAGCATTCAAGACAGATTGGAGAGGGGAGAGTTTGGTAAGAGGGAGACCGATTAGAAGAGAGTTACAATAGTCGAGACGAGAATGAATAAGAGAAACAGTAAGAGTTTTTGCAGAGTCAAAAGTAAGAAAAGGTCGAATTCTAGAAATGTTTTTGAGGTGCAGATGACAAGAACGAGCCAGTGATCGAATGTGGGGGGCAAAGGAAAGCACGGAATCAAGTATGACCCCAAGACAGCGGGCCTGTTGCTGGGGAGTAATAGTGGAGCCACACACAGAAATAGCAATGTCGGGTATAGGTACATTAGTAGAGGGAGGAAACACCAGGAGTTCAGTCTTTGACAGGTTCAGTTTCAGATATAGTGAGGACATGATATTAGACACAGCGTTTAGACAATCGCCGGTGTTTTCTAGAAAGGCTGGCGTGATGTCAGGAGAAGAAACGTATAATTGGGTGTCATCAGCATAGAGATGGTACTGGAAACCAAATCTACTGATTGTTTGACCAATAGGGGCAGTGTACAAGGAGAAGAGGAGGGGGCCTAGAACCGATCCTTGGGGGACCCCAACAGTAAGGGGAAGGTGAGAGGAGGAGGAACCGGCAAAAGATACAGTAAAGGAGCGGTCGGAGAGATAGGAGGAGAACCAGGAGAGAAAGGTGTCCTTGAGGCCAATGGAACGGAGCATAGTGAGGAGGAGCTGATGATCCACAGTGTCGAATGCTGCAGAGAGATCCAAGAGAATTAGCATGGAGTAATGACCATTTGATTTAGCTGTTAGCAGATCATTAGAGACTTTAGTGAGGGCAGTTTCAGTGGAGTGTAAAGAGCGGAAACCGGATAGGAGAGGGTCAAGAACAGAGTTTTCTGAGAGATAGCGGATAAGACGGGAGTGGACCAGGTGTTCCAGGAGTTTAGAGATGAAGGGAAGATTAGAGACAGGTCTATAGTTAGCGGCACAGTTTTGGTCGAGGGATGGTTTTTTAAGTAGTGGATGTATGATGGCATGTTTAAATGAGGAGGGAAAGATACCAGAAGAGAGAGAGAGGTTAAATATTTTAGTTAGGTGAGGGGTGACAGCAGGGGAAAGGGACTGGAGGAGATGTGACGGAAATGGGTCACTGGTGCAAGTAGTTGGGCGAGAAGATGCAAGGAGCCTGCTTACTTCTTCTGTGACTGGTTCAAAATCAGAGAGTGAGCTAGATGCAGTGGGGGAGGGAGGACAGTGCATGGTCTGAGGTGACTGGGAGATAATTTCCTGTCGAATCTGGTCAATTTTTTCTTTGAAGTAATTGGCCAGATCATCAGCTCGGAGCTCCGTGGTTGGGGCCTGTACTCTTGTATTGAGTAGAGAATGAAAAGTGTCAAAGAGATGTTTTGGGTTATTGGACAGTGAGGTGATGAGGGTGTTGAAATAGGTTTGTTTGGAGAGGTGAAGGGCAGTGTTGTATGTTCTAAGCATAAACTTAAAATGGATGAAATCTTCGTGTAGATTGGATTTTCTCCACAGACGTTCGGCGCACCTGGAGCACTGCTGCAGGAAACGTGTTTGCACCGTGTGCCAGGGTTGTCGCCGTCTGCATTGTGGTGTTCTATTTATAGGGCGTGCAAATTCATCCAGGGCACTTTGAAGTGTTTCATTGTAATGCTTCAATGCAGAATCAGGACATGAGAGGGACGAGATAGGGGCCAATGAAGACTGCAAGTTCTTCAAAAGTTTCTGGGTGTTAATGGCCTGTATGTTTCTATAAGTCTGGACAGTGGGGGTGACCTGAGCAGCCTGGGAGTTCTTTATAGAGAATGAAAGAAGATTGTGGTCAGAGAGCGGGAGAGGGGAGTTTGCAAAATCATCCACTGCACAAAGCCGAGAGAAGACCAAGTCGAGGGAGTTTCCGTCTTCATGCATTGGAGAATTAGTAAGCTGCGAAAGGCCAAATGAGGAGGTTAGAGATAAAAGGTGAGTAGCAGATGGTGAGAGGGGAAGAGCAATGGGGATGTTGAAATCTCCCATGATGAGGGTAGGGATGTCACAGGAGAGAAAATGTGGAAGCCAAGTGGCAAAATGATCCAGGAACTGATGGGAGGGGCCGGGAGGACGATACACCACCGCCACTCGCATTTAGAAGGGGGTGTAAAGTCTGACGGCATGGACCTCAAAAGAAGGGAAGACAAGTGAGGGTACTTGAGGGATAACCTGAAAGGTACATTTTGGTGATAGAGCAGACCAACGCCTCCACCAGCTCTACTGTCTGATCTTGGGGTATGAGAGAAGTGTAGCCCCCCGTATGAAAGAGCAGCAGCAGCGGTAGTGTCTGACTGCTGGATCCAGGTTTCAGTAAGAGCCAGGAGGTTAAGAGAATTAGAAAGGAAGAAGTCATGGATGAAGGAGAGTTTGTTACACACTGAGCGAGAATTCCAAAGTGCACAATTAAGAGAGACAGATGGCAGGCAGGGAATATTAATCAGATTAGAGGGGTTTCTAAGTGTAGCAGTCGGGGGGTTTGACTTTCTATAACATGGGGGACCAGGGTTGGGAGCGATGTCTCCTGCGACTAGGAGAAGGAGGATAGAAAGAGTGAGCAGATGGTTAAGTGATTTGTGAGAGCATCTCTGATGTTGAATGGTGGGACTGACTGGATCTGTGCAATTTAACAACGTGAAAAGAGCGTGAGTGCTATACATTGGAGAGGAAAGAAGCGAGGGGCCAATATGGATGGAGTGTAGAGAGTTAATGCCAGGGTGGTGGATGTGTGTGAATGCAGCGGCCAGGATTAAAATTACAAGATGCATATGGTATTGTGAGAATCATGTGGGAATAGTGGATGAGGGCAGGTATATCTCGCCCAGATTCCTTTCCTATGTGGCCTAGTCTGGTCAGTATCACACCTGCTTACTAATGAATAATGGGAGGTGGATATAAAAGGATGTCAGGTGGTTGTGTGAGTGTCTCAGCCTGGGAACACAGAGAGTCTGTCTGTGTGAGAGACACACGTGAGTGAAAGCAGTGCCCACTGCAACTGTGGTTTGGCTGGACGGGAGAAGCCCGCCAGTTGGTAGTTAGGTGGTACCTTGTTTAGTTAGTGCCAGACAGGCAAGGATTTGTTTTATGTTTTATTTCTTTATGCATTGCTTTCACCATTAATAAACCTGACCCAGTGTCAGTTATAACCGAATCCTAGCTCTGCGCCTGAGTTTCATGCTGAACGCACGTGACCTTTGACCCCAGCAAAGGCGATCCCGGAGTGTTTTATCACAGTATATATTTGTTGTACTCCTAATGTACAGGGAGTAGATGTATACAAATGTCTTACCTGTCTCCTGCCCTGTCTAACTGCCATGTTATAACTGCCGGTAGTACTTTGATACATGTACTTCGATTACATGTGCATAAATGCCACCCCTGCATAAATGCTCTCCCTAGCTAGGTCTGAATATATAGGAGGTTAAGGTTAAGTTTTTTTTTTTGGCTCTCTCTCTTCTCGTTAATCAATCACACTAAATTGAGACACCAGGACCCAATAAAATGTTGTGGTCAAATAAACACATGTCCAGCACTACATGGATCATAAAGCACTTTGAAAAGTTTCTTGACCTCACAACATAAAAGAACTTACGCTCTATGCACAATCCACACTCCTCCCAGCTCTCCTTACCTTCCAAGTCCTTATTAAATAATACTCCCAGCACTTTGATAGCACCCTCCTCACACTTTACTCCTACATTTTAACCCCGTCATCCCAAAACATTTAAAACTACATTTATTCCAATTCACTCTAAAGCCAGATGCACCACAGAAAAACTCCAAAAGCAACTTAACTCTACTCATAGATGCAACACTTTCACTCACAGCCACAACATCATCCATATATCCAAGAACTTTCACATGCTTTCCACCACTCCCAGGTACCAACAAACCTCGCATCATTTTATCACGTCTCACCAAGCACAACAGAGGTTCAATCACACATACAAACAAGACAGGGGACAACCCGTGCCTTACACCAGACTTAATATTCACTTTCTCACTCAACCACCCATTAACAAGAAACTCACTTGACACACAATCATACAAAGACATTATCCCATTCACAAATTTTTGAGGAAATCCCATTCTCTCCAGAACTTTAAACAAAAACACATGCGAGACCCTATCAAACGCTTTCTCAAAATCAATTGACAGAACCATACACTTCCATTTCCTTCCCATGCAGTCTCCAATCAAATCCCTTAATAACAACAAGTTATCACTCATACCTCTTCCAGGCACAGCACACACTTGATCCTCATCCACAACACCACCAATCACCTCACGCATACGATTCACCAACAATTTGTTATAGATTGTGTAATCTGCATTCAGCAATGTTATAGGTCTCCAATTCTCTAAACACTTTCTCTCACTTTTCTTATGCACAAGCACAACCACCCACTCTTTCATTGATTCACACAACTTACCACTCTCTCACATGTACTTACATATCTCAGTCAAATCAGAACCCAGAACATCCCACGCCTTCACATAGAATTCTACCGGCAATCAGTCTTTACCTGGTGTCTTATTCTTTTTAGCACTCTTCATCACGTTTTCTACTTCTTCAATAATTACGTCCTCATTCAAAATATCACATTCTCCACTATCCAACTTGTTCTCTGACCCATTTAGCACTTCTGAAACAAGACCACAATCAATCCATTTTTTTATCATATAACTTGCTATAGAACCTACACTGCGTTCCAAATTATTATGCAAATTGGATTTAAGTGTCATAAAGATGTAATTTTTTGTTTTTCAAATAAACTCATAGATGGTATTGTGTATCAGGGCTCTTTGGATCACTGAAATCAATCTCAAATTCCTGTGATAATTAGTTTACCAGGTGAGCCCAATTAAAGGAAAACTACTTAAGAATGATGTTCCACATTATTAAGCAGGGCACAGGTTTCAAGGAATTTAGGAAAGAAAAAGGACCTCTCTGCTGCTGAAAAGCATCAAATAGTGCAATGCCTTGGTCAAGAGATGAAAACATTAGATATTTCCCAAAAATTTAAACGTGACCATCGTACTGTTAAGAGATTTGTGGTTGATTCTGAGCACAGACATGTTTGTGCTGATAAAGGCAGAATGAGGAAGGTTTCTGCCAGGCAAGTTCATCGGATTAAGAGAGCAGCTGCTAAAAAGCCATTACAAACCAGCAAACAGATATTTAAAGCTGCTGGTGCCTCTGGAGTCCCTCGAACCTCATGGTGTAGGATCCTTCAAATGCATGCTGTGGTGCATAAACCTTCTATTCGCCCACCCCTAAAAAGTGTTCACAAGCAGAAATTGTAGCAGTGGGTCCAGACATACATGAAGACTATTTTTCATACAGTCTTGTTTACTGATGAGTGTCAAGCAACCCTGGATGGTCCGGATGGATGGTTGGTGGATGGCCACTATGTCCCAACAAGTCTGCGACTTCAGCAAGGAGGAGGAGGAGTCATGTTTTGGGCCGGAATCATGGGGAAACAGCTGGTAGGGCTCTTTAAGGTTCCTGAAGGTGTGAAAATGACCTCTGCAAAGTACTGTATATAGAGTTTTTGACTGACAGCTGTCTTCCACGGTATAAAAAGCAGAAATGTGCCTTCAGGAGCAAAATCCTCTTCATGCATGACAATGCACCATCTCATGCTGCAAAGAATACCTCTGAGTCATTGACTGCTATAGGCATAAAAGGAGATAAACTCATGGTGTGGCCACCATCTTCCCCTGACCTCAACCCTGTAGAGAACCTTTGGTGTATCATCAAGCAAAAGATCTATGAGGGAGGCAGTTCACATCAAAACAGCAACTCTGGGAGGCTATTCCGACTTCATGCAAAGAAATCCAAGCAGAAACTCTCCAAAAACTCCCAAGTTCAATGGATGCAAGAATTGTGAAGGTGATGTCACAGAAGGGTTCCTATGATAGCATGTAACTTGGCCTGTTAGGATGTTTTGGAGTTAAATAGCTTTTTTGTTCAGTGAATGTGACCTCCTAATACTGCAAATTCCACAAATGAACATTTTCAGTTCTTTAAAACAGATCAAATGTTTAGAAATTCTACTGTGCCTAATAATTTGGAACAGTGCAATTTGAGTTTTTATTCATTTTGGAGATTATACTGTTATCATTGGGAGGTTTCTTCAATAAAATTTGATGTACACTCTAACGGGTGATGACTTTTACTAGACTGACTGTCATTTGTAATGACTATTTAGGAAAATCATAGAAAAATATAATTTGCATAATAATTTGGAACACAGTATATTCACCTCCTTTATCACATTCTCACCTGACACACACAAACCGTTCCTATCCAGGATTTTATCCATATCAACCTTTCTCCCATTCATTTTCTTAAAAAAGAACCTCGTGCACTTTTCATCTTTCTCTAGAAGTTCTATTTTGGTGCAATAGATGATTTTGTTCCCTTTTTCATACATAGCATGCTTTAACTCACTCTTTGTCTCAGCCAGCAGATCAGACACATCCTTCCCGCTTTCGCCACACTTCTTTAACCAGTCTAAACGCCTGTTTAAATCATTAAATCTACTCTGATAAATAGCAGCTCTTTTATAGCCCCATTTTTTGAAGAATTTTTTGCAACACACCTTAACCCAGCCCCACCATTCCAGCACACACGCAAAATCCCTCTTACATACTCTCCACTCTTTATACTTTTTTTTTAATTCATTCATCACATCCTCATCTTCTAACAATCTTACATTCAGCTTCCAAACCCCACCCCCATATATACGGTCATCAATCGCTCTAAAGACACCTCTCAAACACTCATGATCAGAAAAAGGTGCAGCATTTTGTTCAAAATTCATACACAACATATTTTTGGAAAACAACATTTTATCTATCCCGGATGCAATACCACCCCTATCAGTATGGTACGTTGGCGGTGGTGGGATGCCAAATTTCAGAGCAGCAGCATCTAGAAGGGAAAAATCAGAAATAAGATTGGATAACTTTTTACCAGTTATGTCACAATTCCCTTCTGTGAGGCAATTAAAGTCTCCAACTAAAACTGTAGGCATTTTGCCTGGAAGAAACAAACTTAATTTTTCCAAAAGAGCCAGACGCTCCTTTTTCCTGTTGTGTCCTTGTGTGACAGTACACATTAATAATTCTAGCCCACCACACTCTATAGCTAACACGTGCAATTATACATGTACCCACCTGTACCACCGTGTAGCTATCTAAACTAATCTCCCTGTTACCCATTAATATCCCTACACCATCATTCCTATTAACACATGAGCCAGACAATACATGCTGTCCGTAAGGCCAGTTCTTATCGCTTGGAGCGTCCACAATCCCACTTTCCTGAAGACAAAAGATGTGAGCGTTCATCTGTTTAATATAATCTAGAATGATTGCCCTCCTGAATTTGGATCTAATTCGCCTGCCATTCAGGGATGCAATGCCCCAACCAGCTTGGGGAGCCATAACATGACTGTGTTATTTACATGACGACAAACACGCCACTTCTTCTTCAGCCGTTTTCATCTTCCATCTGGAACTGCAACTCCTCGAATCTGTTTACGTCTGCAGGAATGCCTAAAAAAGCATTGGTGTCAGGAGAGAAGACATTCTGAGAGTAACTACGTTCACTCACCGGACTTAAACCAACTTCACCGGGGTCTGCCCAATCCGTTCTGGGCTTCTTACGGGAAGTTCCAGGCTCCTCATCCTCAGAGGACCTCGCAAGAGTGAAGCCACCTTGATCTCCACAACTGGCCAACTCCTCCTCTGTAGCAAACCAAGATACACTGGGGGTATTGCCAAGAGTACTCTCCAACTCCCCCTCCCCACAGACATCAGACTGATGAGGGAGCTCACATTCAACATCAGCAACTTCCAAAACTGCCACCTCTGGGCTGGGAGACTCCGTTTGGGGCAGGGCCTCCTCATGTGCATCCATGATTTCAGGTTCCTCAATAAGATCCGGGTCTGAAACCTGTGGAATGTCACCAACAGCAGCAGGGGGTGCAGCTGCCTCACCTGAGACCTCAGCGTAAGACGTAGGACTGATCCTGGCCTTACAGTCCCAATACTTATGGCCCTCCTCACCACAAGCATTACACATAACATGATTTGTGCAGTCTTTTGCCACATGGCCAATTGCATTGCAGTTCCTGCAAGTTGGCATCTCCTTGCAACTATCCAGGGTATGCCCAACATTTTTACACCTCCTGCAATACATCGGGGCATCTGGAAAGAACAGAAAACCACTATTTTTCCAAATTGAAAAATTAAGAGGGGGTAATGGATGCCTCCGGGGCTTTGGGGATCCATCCCAAATCTCACAAAAATTTGTACTTCCCGGTCCAGAGCCCTTCTCCTTTCAGGACCCTGTGGGAGTACTGAACATAAATGCAATGTCTTTTCAAAAATAAAGAAATGTCCTCCAGGGAGACAAAAGCTTTGTGCATGAAAACTACAAGTGGGATATCTCCCTTAGAGTACAGCACAGTAAAGGTAAGACCTTCCAGCAAAGGATTTGCAACTCCATTTTGCAGGGCAGTAAACAAATTCTGGCAAGCCGCCATAAGAGATAGTACCAGTACATACCTGCCTTCTCTCCTAAACTCCTGCAGGCATATTATATCGGACTTCCGAATCTTCAGGATGTCATAAAACACTATGTTGACCAAATATCCCAGGGAAAAATGCAACTAAAAATAAAGTATAAAGAGTGGAGAGTATGTAAGAGGGATTTTGCGTGAGTGCTGGAATGGTGGGACTGGGTTAAGGTGTGTTGCAAAAATTTCTTCAAAAATTTGGGCTATAAAAGAGCTGCTATTTATCGGAGTAGATTTAATGATTTAAACAGGCGTTTAGACTGGCTAAGGAAGTGTGGAGGAAGTGGGATGGATGTGTCTGATCTGCTGGCTGAGACAAAGAGTGAATTAAAGCGTGTTATGGATGAAAAAGGGAAAGAAATCATCTATCGCACCAAAATAGAACATCTTGAGAAAGATGAAAAGTGCACGAGGATCGTTTTTAAGAAAATGAATGGGAGAAAGGTTGATATGGATAAAATCCTGGATAGGAACGGTTTGTGTGTGTCAGGTGAGAATGTGATAAAGGAGGTGAATAGGTTCTAAAGCAAGTTATATGATAAAAAATGGATTGATTCTGATCTTGTTTCAGAAGTGCTGAATGGGTTAGAGAACAAGTTGGATAGTGGAGAATGTGATATTTTGAATGAGGATGTGATTATGGAAGAAGTAGAAAACGTGATGAAGAGTGCTAAAAAGAATGAGACTCCAGGTAAAGACGGATTGCCGGTAGAATTCTATGTGAAGGCATGGGATTTTCTGGGTGCTGATTTGACTGAGATATGTCAGTATATGTGGGAGAGTGGTAAGTTGTGTGAATCAATGAAAGAGGGTGGGGTTGTGCTTGTGTATAAGAAAGGTGAGAGAAAGTGTTTAGAGAATTGGAGACCTATAACATTGCTGAATGCAGATTACAAAATCTATAGCAAATAGTTGGCGAATCATATGCATGAGGTGATTGGTGGTGTTGTGGATGAGGATCAAGTGTGTGCTGTGCCTGGAAGAAGTATGAGTGATAACTTATTGTTATTAAGGGATTTGATTGGAGACTGCATGGGAAGGAAACGGAAGTGTATGGTTCTGACAACTGATTTTGAGAAAGCGTTTGATAGAGTCTCGCATGTGTTTTTGTTTAAAGTTCTGGAGAGAATGGGATTTCCTCAAAAATTTGTGAATGGGATAATGTCTTTGTATGATTGTGTGTCAAGTGAGCTTCTTGTTAATGGGTGGTTGAGTGAGAAAGTGAATATTAAGTCAGGTGTAAGGCAGGAGTGTCCCATGTCCCCTGTCTTGTTTTATGTGTGATTGAACCTTTGTTGTGCTTGGTGAGATGTGATAAAATGATGCGAGGTTTGTTGGTACCTGGGAGTGGTGGGAAGCATGTGAAAGTTCTTGGATATATGGATGATGTTGTGGTTGTGAGTGAAAAGTGTTGCGTCTATGAGTAGGGTTAAGTTGCTTTTGGAGTTTTTCTGTGGTGCGTCTGGCTTTAGAGTGAATTGGAATAAATGTAGTTTTAAGTGTTTTGGGATGACGGGGTTAAAATGGAGGGGTAAAGTGTGAGGAGGGTGCTATCAAAGTGCTGGGAGTATTATTTAATAAGGACTTGGAAGCTAAGGAGAGCTGGGAGGAGTGTGGATTGCACATAGAGCGTAAGTTAAATTTTTGGCGACTGAGAGACTTGACCTTGAGTGGTAAGATTTTGGTCATAAAAGCGGTGATTCTTCCGATTTTGCTTTTTATTGCAACAGTTTTTCCACCGTCGTGTGGGAAAATAAAAAGAGTGGAAAAGTTAGTTTTTCCCTTTTTCTGGAGCAGTAAAATAGAGAAACTTAAGAGAGAAAGTCTTTTAAGGCGTGTCACCATGGTGGCATGGCCTTTCCAAACATTGAGATTTTTCTGGGGCTTCAGTATATCAAAACTGTTGCTATTTTGCTGAATAAAGGAAATAAGGGAGCGTATATGGTAAGTTATTCAGCTGGTTGGATGTTATATGGCTTATGTTGGAGAAAGAGGGATGCTAGAGTGCCTATTGCTTTCAAGTGTCCAGTCTGGTATGAGGTGATTGAGAAGTTTGTGATGAAGCATGATTTACTGAGTGTACCGATGAATGATTTTAGAATGGCTAAGAATGTGATGAAAATAATACGTAAGAATGATGTGGAATGTAATATTGTGGGGTTGAGAGGGAATGAAGTTTTGGTTGCATGGAAGAGTTTGGGAACGCACGGGATGTCTAATAGACAAAGGGATATTGTGTGGATGTCTTTGCACAATATTTTGCCTGTGCAACAAGGTTCAGAAGAGATGAGGTCTGACCAGAACTGATGTGTGCCCGAGGGAAGGATGTGGTGGATGTGAGACTGTGTGGCATATTATGTGTGACTGTGATTACGCGTGCAGTGTGTGGAAGTGTGTAGGTGGGTTGTGTAAGGAGTTAGCAGGTGTGAGTTTTATTGACTGGCGTGTTGCAATGTTTGGAATTGGTGCATGTGGTCGTGTGAAAAATAGAATCCTATGGTTAATTATGACTTGTGTGATGCAGAGTTTGTGGGATGTGAGGAATTTAGGAATTTTCAAAGAGAAGCATGTTTCTGTGAATAAGTGTGTTGGGCTGATCCTTTCTAGATTATACTTGATTTATAAAGTAGACAGCGAAGGCGGTGGTGGTTCGGATGCAGAGGGTGTCAGGAAATTTAAAAAATGGCAGCACCTGATCAAATATCAGTGAATTTTAGTGATGTTTATTGATGTTTACGATGTCTTTTGTGTATACCCTTGGTTTGTTATACTAAAATAAATATGAACCATGATGATAAGAGTTGAAACAACGACGTTTAAGTTGATGAGCTTATATTGAGTTGTTTATAACTAACCTGAATGGTTTAAAAAAAAAGAAACACAGTGTCTGCAAATTGAGATTCTGGTTTTGGCTTTTATCCTTGTCCCATTTGTGCTTCCAAATATCCTGTAACATGAAGCAAAGTGATTTTGCATTTTCTATCCATCTTCTTGGGATTCCTTTGATCGTCTATTTTTTCTTTTGTTCATTACAGATTATTGTTTGCACTGGTTATAAAGTTAGTGCATCCACTGACTAATAGTGAATTTTCTCTATCTTTCTGTGGGTGGTGTGTCATCCTGCATGGGATTTAGGGCATATTTTCCAACATTTCAATGTATTTAAAGCTTCCCTTGCTGTCATTTTAGAAAAGTAAAGTGATCATTTGCATGTGTTGAATAAACATAAGAATATATTATTATTCATTCACGAAGATTATTCCATCCTGAATCATTTCCAGGCCAATTGTAGTCATTGATCAATTGTGCAGTGAACCGGTTGTGACCTCTTTCACAGAGTAAATGACATTACATTGCTATCTTGGGAAGAAAGAGATTGTGTCTATTGCTATGGAATTTTATCTCATTTGGCCTGAAATGAGCTGCTGATGGGGTCATCCAAAGCCTACTTTAAAGCAGTTCTAAGATAAAGGCAATGTCCTGTTACTTGGATGTAGAGGGGCCTAATGTTAATAGCTGTGAATCATCGAATCACATTTGGAGCAGTTCCCGGCTAACACCTGGGTTTGCTGTGGGGTAAACCTTCTCTAGCCAGACATTTACCATGAAGGAAAAAGTAAACTTACATGAAGGCAATTTTAGATGAAAAGCTGACTCTGTAGTACATGAACAGCTCTAATCTATGCAGAGAATTCCTCTGTGACGTTCATATAAATAATAATCTTTATTTTTATATAGCGCTAACATATTCCGCAGCGCTTTACAGTTTGCACACATTATCATCACTGTCCCTGATGGGGCTCACAATCTAAATTCCCTATCTTTGGAGTGTGGGAGGAAACCGGAGTACCCGGAGGAAACCCACGCAAACACGGGGAGAACATACAAACTCCTTGCAGATGTTGTCCTTGGTGGGATTTGAACCCAGGACCCCAGCGCTGCAACGCTAACCACTGAGCCACCGTGCTGCCCATCTACCCTAAACAGGCATATCCACAAGGACTAAAACAATGGTTTATGTAAGATGTGGTCCTTTAAAAAGGTGGACCAATATAAGAAAATTCATTATGAGAAATCGGCTGTATCAGTCTCAGTAAATTAGAATACTGAATAACATCAGCTTGAAAAATGATATTAAAATTGGAAATTTTGGCCTACTGTAATTTATGTTCAGAAAATGCACTCAATACTTGGTTAGGGCTTCTTTTGCATCAATTACTGCATCAATGCAGCATGGCATGGAGGCGATCAGCCTGTGGCACTGCTGACGTATTATGGAAGCTCAGGTTGCTTTGGTAGCAGCCTTCAGCTCATCTGCATTGTTGGGTCTGGTATCTCTCATCTTCCTGTTAACAATACCTCATAGATTATCTATAGGGTTAAAGTCAGGCGAGTTTGCTGGTCAATGCCAATCAAGCACAATGATGCTGTTGCTTTTAAACCAAGTATTGGTACTTTTGGCAGTGTGGACAGGAGCCAAGTCCTGGTGGAGAATGAAATTTCCATCTCCAAAAAGCTTGTCGGCAGAGGGAAACATGAAGTGCTCTACAATTTCCTGGTAGACGGCTGTGCTGACTTTGGTCTTGATAAAACAAGTGGACCTACACCAGCAGATGATATGGCTCCTGAAAACATCACTGATCGTGAAAACTTCACACTAGACCTCAAGCAGCTTTGATTGTGTGTGGCCTCCTTATACATAAATAGGTTGCCTCTGATTCTGCATAGCACGATCTGTACTCACAGTGGTGGTAGAGTCCTCTAGTCTCGCTGGTGTCCTGTAGCCACACTTTTCAGTTGAACAAACATACAGTCCGGAGCAAATCTTAACTGAACAACTTTTACTGCTTCAGAACACAGCACATCCTGTTCTGACACGGCATTTAGTTCACATTTCAGTTCACGCAGCACATCCCTTTGTCTTTCCCTTCTGTTTTCCCTGAGTCACTTAACGATTGCACAGGAAGGCACGTCCCAGATGGCCCCTCATTGTCGTCCCCGTTCAGCAACATCTCAGTAAAGTGCTCCCCTGCCCGTTTCGCCCCAGTCAGTAGAGATTCAGCCCAGGAGGTGATCCGCCACATTAGGAGCGACCTTTCTGCATACTTCTGCTGTGACCTCTGTGTTTCTCTGCTTCCTTCCTTTGTGTTGCTGCTCTGTCTGTGGGAGCTGCTGCTGTACAATCTTTTCCCCTGAACCCTGGATAGCTGGGCACATACTTCAACGTTGTGGGGTATCTATTCCATACATGGGCACTTAATCCCATCTGAGCCATATGGGCACTCAGCTCTCTCTGCTCTAAATCCAGGAAGATCCATACCTCTAACCTATGTGACCCCTCCTACATTAACTATCTACACTACTGAACTCTTGTACTATACCATGTACACTAATATATCACCATCTAGTGGGCAGTTACTAATGCTGCACTCTCCCTTTATTCAACACATATATAGGAACATTATTTTCCTCCTTGGCCCAGGTAAGACGCTTCTGGCGTTGTGTATTGGTCATGAGTGTGGCTTGACACAAGAATGTGACACTTATAACCCATGTCCTGGATATGTCTGTGTGTTGTGGCTCTTGAAGCAATGACTCCAGCAGCAGTCCACTCCTTGTGAATCTCCCCCAAATTCCTGAATGGCTTTTTTTTAACAATCGTTTCAAGGCTGAGGTTATCTCGGTTTCTTGCTCTCCTTTTTCTACCACACTTTTCCTTCCCCTCAACTTTCCATTAATAGGTTTGGATATAGCACTCTGAACAGCCAGCTTCTTTAGCAATGACCTTTTGTAGCTTACTCTTCTTATTGAGTGTGTCAATTACTGCCTTCTGGACATCTGACAATTCAGCAGTCTTCCCCATGATTGTTGAGCCTACTGAAACAGAATAAGGGACCTTTTTAAATGCCTTTGCAGGTGTTTTTTTTTGTTAATTGTTCTAATTTACTGAGATAATGTCTTTTGGGGTTTCATTGGTTACAAGCCATAATCATCAACATTAGCAGGAATAAACACGTGAAATAGATCACTCTGTTTGTAATGACTCTATATATGAGTTTCACTTTTTGTATTGAAGAACTGAAATAAATTAACATTTTGATGATGATATTCTAATTTACTGAGAAGCACTTGCATGACTGTTGTACTTGTTACTTGGTTTAAACAGCCAGATTTTTTGATACTGACTGGTGTGGTTGCGCAACTTTTAAGCATGATTGCATTCTTGCAATGACAACATGAACATAGCTCTTAAACTTGCACAATCATTAGGATAAACATCTCTACTAGGATGCGGGAAATGTCATGCTATTGATGGAAACTCCTTTCATGGTTGATAATGAGTGGCTTTGTCAATCCATAAATAATAATAGTATCTGTTTAATATATATCATGAAATGTTCATAACAAAAAGATATAGGTGAACAAATCTTTTGCAATTCAAATTTGCCATGTTCAATTACGTTTTTTAGAATTTGATTTGCAACTATTTAATTTGCTGCAAATCGCAATACTGCAGAAACTCCAAATGCCCTGAAAATGTCTATAACACTCAGATCTTTTAAGACTGTTTTAACCCCTTTAAAGCTTTATTGCACAAACACAACCTTACTTATAACTTCTTACATAGAAACAGATAGTAACCTGGTAATAATCAACAGGCAGCACAGCAAACTGAGAAACTTTTCATGTTTTTTTAAATAAAAATGTATTCCTCTTAGTTGTGATCAGGCAAACCATTCTGTGCTCAAACTGACAGTGTCGTTGTCAAAAGTAACATCATCCTGCTGCGATTGAGACAAATGATGTTCTATATATTCCATAATTTCCAACACTTCATCTCCACTAATATAGAAGCAAAGAAGGCCAATTCTGACATGCATTAGATAGTACTACTGCCTGAATGACTGAGAAAAAGCTTTTAAAAATTATGAAGGCTTCCAAATCTCAGTCTTACAGTGTTATGTGGTCTGTGAACATTTCTGTGATCTCTAGAACTGAGATAAAGCTTTTAAAAATGTTATAGGCTTCCATTTCTTAGCACGTGTTGTGTGAAAATTCATTGATCATTAAAGCTGATAAAAAGCTTTTAAATATTTTGTAGGCTTCCATTTCTCAGCCCTACAGTGTTATGTGGTCGGTGTTCACTTCAGTGATCTCTTAAACTGATATAAAAGGATGTAAACATTTATCTTGATTGAATTTGATTGTCATCGATACACTGTTACATTGTTTCTGTTACATTATGGTAAAGTAAACTCCCAAAACCCGCTTTGTTTGCTGCAGGTAACCAAGTTTTTTCTTTCATCTATATATATAAAAATGTGTGTATGTGTGTATGTGTATGAAGCCACACCCATTCCACATAGCCCCACCCACTCCACATAGCCACACTCACTCCACATGCAATGTACAATAAATATCTAATCTAAAATATATATATATATATATATATATAATAAATAATATAAATATTTTATAGGCACATCTTCCTGACCACAAGAGGTTACACTGCCTGTGTTACCCATAGCAACCAATCACTAAGCATCTTTCATTTCACCAGAGCTGTCTAAAAGATGAAAGCTGAGCTGTGATTGGTTGCTATGAGCAACAGTTTTCCTGCTCCACAATACCTCAGCAGACACTGACCGGGTGGGAGAAATCTAGCATCTCCAGGAACATAAGCTCCCAGCCATTATCTACCCCCCAGAAAGGAGCAGCGAGCACATGAAAGAAATAAATCACCCCCTCCTGTATTACTGCCAGGCTCTATTGTTACCGGTATAGAAAATTGCATCATCAGCGGCCACACACAGAGCCACACTGCCAGGTTACATAACAGCACATCTCCAGTAACTCCTTGCTCAGCACCATCCAACTCGAGACTATGGGATGGAGGATGTGTGATGGATATATGGGCACTGGACTATGGCATAGAGGGTGTGTGATGGGGTATATGAGTATGGGACTATGGGATGGAGGATATGTGATGGGTATATGGGCACTGGACTATGGGATGGAGGATGTGTGATGAGCATATAGGCACTGGACTATGAGATGGAGGATATGTATGATGGGTAGAGTTGAGTGAAACGGGTCAAAAAAATTCAAAAGTCGCCAACTTTCTCCAAAGTCGGGTTTCATGAAACGTAACCCGACCTTAGCGTGAGGTCGGCCACGAGGTCAGCGACCATCACGCCAAAGTCACGTTTCAAAAGATGCTTTAGCGCCCTTTTCAGCCAATCAGGAAGAACGGACACTGTGGGCAACGTGATGACATAGGCAGGGGTCACCACCATCTTTGAGAAGGGCATGCAAGTGATTGTCTTGCTTTGTGTGGCGTCAAAGGGGGTATAAAAGGGCTTGCATGGCGACCGCCATGTTACTCATGCTGATCTCACAATAGGGAGAGCTGCTGCTGCTGCTCATTCTGTAGGGAGAATGTTAGGAAGGCCAAAAGAAAAAAAAAAATGCTTCTGCTGATAGTGCTTTTCACTGTAGTTAGTGTGCAGTGAAAGGTGAAGATTTTTGCTTTTGTGCAGCAGCGCTGGTGGTGATTAGGCTGCCTTTTAAGGCTACCTGCATTGCTGTTTGCACACTGGTGTTCAAACTGCTTTTTTAAAAGCAATCCAAATTTTATTGTTTTGTCCTGGTGAGGTACTGAGCGTTCATTTTTTCACACACCGTACAGCGGTGTATGCTCCTCACACAGTACCGTGTACCGGCTGTTATCACGGCCAAATTGAAGCTATCTATGTGTGACTCTGTAAGGAAAAGCCGAGGAGTTTGTCCATTCTTACAGACCTACACCTTAGAGTTTTGTCCGTTTTTCAAACAGTTTTGTATATTTGCTGTTTGATTACATTCAAAACTAGAGAGAGCGTGTGTCAGTCCGTATACAAAAACACGGAGCATGACAATTTTACATACACACACCGTACAGCGATGTACGTGTACGCGCCTCACACAGTACCGTGTACCGGCTGTTATCACGGCCAAATTGAAGCTATCTGTGTGTAACTCTGTAAGGAAAAGCCGAGGAGTTTGTCCGTTCTTACAGACCTACACCTTAGAGTTTTGTCCATTTTCAAACAGTTTCGTATATCTGCTGTTTAATTACATTCAAAACCAGAGCGAGACAGCGTGTGTCAGTCCGTATACAAAAACACGGAGCTTGACAATTTTACATACACACACCGTACAGCGGTGTACATGTACGCTCCTCACACCCGTGTACCGGCTGGTATCACGGCCAAACTGAAGCTATCTGGGTGTGACTGGGTCTCCCTCCCAGGGCTGGGGGGTACTCGGTACCGGGCCGGTGTCAGGGGGATGTGTCACAGCAGCAGTGACCCGGTCCGTGGCCCTGGGCGCCCAAGTAATGGGGCATGTAGTTGATGGAATGGAATAGTTTGTGACTAGTGTTGAGCATTCCGATACCGCAAGTATCGGGTATCGGCCGATACTTGCTGTATCGGAATTCCGATACCGACTTCCGATATTTTTTCAATATCGGAAGTCGGCATCGGAATCGGAAGTTCAAAGTTGATTGACAGCCTGACGTCATCATGATGCGCGGTGTGTGCGCATCATGATGCGCCGTCATTTCGGGCCTTCCGGGGGTCTCTGCCGGCCTGCCGGGGGGCTGTGTGGACTGCCCGGGGTCTGTACCGGCCTGCCGGGGGGCTGTGCCGGCCTGCCGGTGGTCTGTGCACCCTGTGGGGGTCTGTACCGGCCTGCCGGGGGGCTGTGCCGGCCTGCCGGTGGTCTGTGCACCCTGTGGGGGTCTGTACCGGCCTGCCGGGGGGCTGTGCCGGCCTGCCGGGGGGCTGTGCTGATGTCCGGGGGTCTGTGCAAGCATCGTCCGATGGCATAAAGTGAGACTAGGGACTTTTTTTTTTTAAGTGGCGGAGGAATACAGTGCGGAAGGATACCTACCTTCCGTCATTGTATTCCTGCAGCCCTTAGAGAACGGCAGCAACAGCTGATGCTGCCGTTCTCTACCCAAGATCGTCGTGGGACACACTCGTGGACTGCTTCGGATCGTGGGTGAGTATTTTTGTGGTTTGTTATGTTAATATTTATTCCGTAAAAGACAATGGCTTCGGGGAACAATGTGACAAGTATTGGTAAGTATGTTACTGTATGTTATATGTACTGTATGTCTATGTATGTATTGTATGAATGTATTGTATGTAGTATGTATGTAGTATATATGTGGTATGTATGTAGCATGTAGTATGTATGTAGTATGTATGTAGCATGCATGTAGCATGCAGTATGTATGTTGCATGCATGTAGTATATATGTAGTATGTATGTAGCATGTAGTATGTATGTGGTATGTATGTGGTATGTATGTAGCATGTAGTATGTATGTAGCATGCATGTAGTATGTATGTAGTATATATGTAGTATGTATGTAGCATGTAGTATGTATGTAGTATGTATGTAGCATATATGTAGTATGTATGTAGCATGTAGTATATATGTAGTATATATGTAGCATGTAGTATGTATGTAGTATGTATGTGGTATGTATGTAGCATGTAGTATGTATGTAGCATGCAGTATGTATGTAGTATATATGTAGTATGTAGCATGTAGTATATATGTAGTATGTATGTAGCATGTAGTATATATGTAGTATGTATGTTGCATGTAGTATATATGTAGTATGTATGTTGCATGTAGTATATATGTAGTATGCATGTTGCATGCATGTAGTATATATGTAGTATGTATGTTGCATGTAGTATATATGTAGTATGAATGTAGCATGTATGTAGTATGTAGTATGAATGTAGCATGTATGTAGTATGCATGTTGTATGTATGTAGCATGTACAGTATGTAGCATGTAATTTTTTTTTTTTTTTTTACATTCAACACATTAGCCGGATGATGGGACTACTACTGTCCCATCATTGGCTAATGTATCAATCACTGTCATGGTAGCAGGCATCGCCCGATGGGACTTGTAGTCCCATCGGACGATGCCTGCACAGACCCCCGAAGCCTGCACAGCCCCCCGGCAGGCCGGCACAGCCCCCCGGAGCCTGCACAGCCCCCCGGCAGGCCGGCACAGCCCCCCGGCAGGCCGGCACAGCCCACCGGAGCCTGCACAGCCCCCGGCAGGCCGGCACAGACCACCGGAGCCTGCACAGACCCCCTGGCAGGCCGGCACAGCCCCCCGAAAGGCCCGTACAGACCCCAGAGAGGCTGTACAAGGGAAAAACAGGATTTTTCTTATTCCGATACCGGAAGTCCCATAGACTTGAATGGGACTTCCGGTATCGGAATCGGCGATACCGATACTTTTTTTTAAGATCGGCCGATCCATTCCGATCCGATACTTTGAAGTATCGGACGGTATCGCTCAACTCTATTTGTGACGCCAACTGTGGTGTTCGGCAATGGAGATGTTAAGCCGACGCTGCAGACAGCTCCACTGGGACAGATGGTGTGGTGCAGTAGTGATGGTATAGCCCTCCACAGGCAGGGCTAGTGTCCCAGGGCAGTGTAGCGGTGGTTGACACGGTGATGTAGCAGTGCCGTAAGGATAGGAAGCAGACAAGACACAGTGGAGAGCAATTTCTGTACCTTTACTTGATAATTGCAGTCCAGGGTCCTGATTACTGATGGTATTGGAGCAGGCTAGCCTGGAAGCAACTCAAGGATTCTCTCTCACAGATGGGCTGTGCAGTCTCCTTCCTAGTGCCTTGTGATGTGAAGCACTCCAGTACTTAGTTACTCTAGAGTTCCTCCTGTCAGATGTTCCCAAGAACCTTACTTGCACGGCAGACAGTGGTAGCCTCTCTCGGGGACTTCTTTCTGTAGTCCTGTCTCTCTATCCAAGCTGCTGTTGTGCCTCAAGTCTTAGATGGGAATCAGGCATTTACAGCCTCCTACTCCTCTGGTATCTGCTGTAGGACCTTTAGTATCCGTACAGCCGTGGAGACCAGGCTCCAGTTCGTGCGCTCTCAAGCTGAGGGAGCTCGCCTTCTTCCGCTCAACCTACAGCTTCTCTCTACACGTCTGCACACTTCACCCTCCGCAAACTAACTGACCACTCCTTCCTCTTGGCCCTCAGGGAGCACCCCTCCCCTTAATCCTGGTTCAGAGTTCCCCCTGCTGGCCTGGAGTGGAACTGTGTTGCATGTATGGATTGACTGCGAGAGAGGCCCATTATTGCTTCCACGCCTGGCATTACCCTCCCCTGGAGGAAGGCAAAGCCACTGTGGCGACCATACTCCTGGGGGCGCCACATTCCCCCCTAGTGCAAGTCAGCACTCCTGGGTTGAACAAAAGAAAACATGAATAACATATAAACAATTGAACAATAATAATTTGTACAAGATTTGAAAATGAAAAATGTACAAAAACCAAGAGCTCAAAAATGGTCCTTTGATGATAAGTCCAGCATTAATGTCCATGGTCCATTCCTGGCAAATGGTAAAATTTCTACAAAGAAAGTTTTTGACTACACACAAGTCCTGTGGTTGTGTCCATAAAACAAACTCCAAAGGAAACTCTTACAGGTTACCTGTAGGCACAAAACTTGAGAACAGTTACTTATTTACACTTACAATTCCAACATTTACATCTATTTTGCTTTATACGATATCTAAGGGGTGGTATACCTTGTGTGGTGTGGGTAGACCAGCGTAAGAGTGGTGTAGTGGGTAATGTACTGGATACACTACTGGGGGTTCTATGTAACACAGGGATACTAGACTGACTGTGACTTCTTAGACTCACCAAAGGTACAACAGGTTCACCACTGGCAGGGCGAGGGTTCTCTGGCTCCACTGCTGGTGTGGCATCTGCTACCTGATTTTCCTGATTCTCTTGAGTCACATCTTCCTGTGCTATCAATTGGGGAAACAGCAACACTGGCACCACTATAGCATTGTTCACTCCTAGTCCAATTCGCAGGGAATTCCCCAAGCACTGTGCTGACCTCTTCTTCCACCATGGGTTGGATGTTATCTGGTCCTTCTTTCCTTTCCTTCAACTGGTCAGGACACAACTTCAAATAATCTCTTGATACCGCTGCTGAGGTCTCTCCTCCATCTTTACTCACAAGGCATACCTTAGTATTATCAAAGTTCGAGGGCAGAATGGTAAAAGGTTCAGCTTCCCATTGATCATCCAATTTGTGCAATCTTCTCTTTCTTTTCAAGACCTGTTCTCCAGGCAACAAAGGAGCGGCAGGTGCATTTTGAATGTAAAACTTCTCCTGCTTTTGCCTTACCTGGCCAGACTCTTCTCCACACATTCTTGAACCCTCCTGTACTGTTGCTGCCTCTCTGTGTCCCAGTCAGCATCTGGGGACGCCACTTCTGGGGTCAGGACTCCTATGTCCAAGTCAATAGGCAGCTTATCAGGTCTTGCTCTCATTAAGTAGGCTGGGGTACAGTTGGTGGAGTTCACTGGAATATGGTTGTAAAGGTCTATCAGGTCAGGCAACTTCTCTGGCCACAGATTCCTCTCCTCCAAGGGCAAAGTCTTCAGGAGGTCAATCACCACCTGGTTCATCTTCTCGCACATGCCATTGGTCTGTGGGTGATATGGTGTTTTCCGGATCTTCTTACAACCATACAGGTTACAGAATTCTTGGAACACTTCCGCCTCAAAAGCTGGACCTTGATCTGTGAGCACTCTTTCAGGATACCCATGTGGTCTACAGAAGTGCTGTTGGAATGCTCTGGCTGCTGTCCTGGCAGTTTGATCTTTGACAGGCACAACTACCAGGAATCTTGAGTAGTGGTCCACAATGGTAAGTGCATAGATGTAGCCTGACCGGCTTGGAACCAGCTTCACAAGGTCCAAGGCTACCAGCTCAAGGGGCTGTAGGGGAGCTCTCTGGCTGTCTCTATCCTTTCTGCGCAGGTCACATTGTCCACGCTCCCGGCACCACCTCTCAATGGCTTTCCTCATACCAGCCCAGTAGAACCTCTCTCGGAGCAATACTTCCAACTTCTTCCATCCAAAGTGTCCAGCTCCATTGTGGTATGCTTCCAGAACCATTGATGCCTCTCTCTTCGGGACTACCACCTGCTAAACCAGTTCATGAGTGCGGGCATTGATACTCCTCCGACACAGCTTCCCTTCATAAATGAACAGTCGGCCTCTTTCCTTTCACAACTGCTGAGTTTCTTCAGGAGCATCCGACTCTGGACGTGAGTCAGCTCGTGACAGCAGCTCTTTCACCAGGCAGACTGCAGGGTCACTATCTTGCGTTTCTGCCCAATCATGATGGAGCAACAGGTTCAGGGTGACCTCCTTCAAGCCAGACCGTCGGTTCCTCACTCCTTGAGCACGTTTGGCTGCAAGTGGCCGGTGGAAGGGAGGTAGCTCTACCTCTTCAAGAACCTCAGGGTCTTCTCCGGCATCTGGTAGGTTAGGCATCCTGGACAGCGCATCAGCATTGGCATTCTTGTGCCCGGCCCGGTACTTGATGGTAAACGCATAGTTCGATAGCCGAACCATCCATCGCTGTTCCAGTGCACCTAGTTTTGCAGTGTCCAAATGCGTCAACGAGTTGTTGTCCATGAAGATAGTGAACTTGGCGGAGGCTAGGTAATGCTTGAACCTTTTGGTGACAGCCCAGACTATGGCGAGGAACTCCAGCTTGAAAGAACTGTAATTATCAGGGTTCCTTTCTGTGGGTCGCAGCTTCCTCCTGGCACAGGAGATCACTCTTTCTTTCCCATTCTGTACCTGCATCAGTACTGCTGCTAGTCCCATGTTGCTGGCATCTGTGTACAGCACAAAGGGTTTGTCATAATCTGGGTAGGCCAGAACTTCGTCTCCTGTGAGAGCCATCTTCAATCTGGTGAAGGACCTTTCCAACTCTTCAGTCCATTCAAACGTGAAATTCTTCTGTTTGGTCTTCTTGGACTGCCCCACCAGAAGGTTTTGCATAGGGGTGGCTATTTCAGTAAAGCCCTTGATGAATCTTTGGTAGTAGCCTACCAGTCCAAGGAATTGGCGTACTTCATGAAGGTTGCTGGGCTTCGGCCAGTTCCGGATGACTGTGAACTTATCAGGATCTGGTGCCACACCTTCTGCACTGACCACATAACTGAGGTACTGCACCTTGGGCTTCAGGAGGTGGCACTTGGAGGGCTTCACCTTCAGGCCAAAATTGGACAAAGCTTAAAACACTTCAGCCAGGTGATCCAGATGATCTTCATAGGTTTTGGAGAAAACAATGACATCATCCAGGTACAACAGGACCGTCTCAAAGTTCATGTGTCCCAGGCAGCACTTCATCGGCCATTGAAATGTTCCTGGAGCAGTGCAGAATCCAAATGGCATATAATTGAACTCACAGAGACCCTTTGGAGTGGTAAATGCGGTTTTCTCCTTGTCTGCCTCTGCCACGGGAACCTGCCAATACCCACTAGTGAGATCTAAGGTGGAAAAGTAATTAGCAGTTTTAAGTGCAGCTAATGATTCCTCAATTCTAGGTAATGGGTAGGCATCTTTATGTGTAATGCTGTTAATTTTCCTGTAATCAACACACATTCTCATGGTACCATCCTTTTTCTTTACAAACACTATTGGAGCTGCCCAGGGGCTACAACTGTCTCTGATGACCCCTGCCTCCTTCATCTCCCTCAACATACTCTTAGCACACTGGTACTGTTACTGTGTTGGGGGTATAGGTCTGTACCTCTCCTTTATGGGTGGATGGTCTCCCGTGGGGATATGATGTTGAACCCCTTTTGCCTGCCCAAAATCTAGTGGGTGTTTACTGAATGCCCGCTCATACTCTTGTGTCACTCTGTAAACCCCATTTTTCTGGCATGAAGGTGTAGAGTCAGTTCCCACCTGCAGCTGCTGACACCACTCATCTGGCTGCTTCACAGAGCCATTGTCCTCCACCTGATCAGATGAGACCAAGGGCTCTGCTGCCTGCAAAGAGTTGTTATTAACAGTGAGCAGCTTAGCAACTGTGGCATACCGAGGTATTGTGACCTCCTCTTCCCCACAATTCAAAAGGCGTACAGGTACTCTCCCATTTTTGACATCAACCACCCCTCTGGCTGTCAGGACAGTGGGCCTGCTCTCGGAGTATACTGGTTCTACCAATGCCTGGTAATCTCTCCCTCTAAGACCTATAGCTGCCCGACACCAAACCAACATTTCACATCTGGGGGGTATTGTAATGGGGAAGGCATCACTCACTCTGACACTGCAAATCTCTCCGCTAGAGAGTTCCACCTGTTGTCTTTGCATCAGGGCTCGGATCTCCTTCTGCAGGACTCGTTCTCCGGAACCAGCAGTCTCAGCCACCTGTTGCAACAAGACAATAACCTCAGACAGACAGTTTTCAATTACATTTGTACCAAGAGTCATCATGGGATTACATTCACATCGGTCAATATCAACAACTATTAAACCTTGAGACTTTAGCTCTACCCGCCCCACTTTGACAGTAATTTCTTTACATCCTATCTGCAGTAAAGACTGACCATTACTAACAACTACTGTCAGTTCATCTGTTGGGCCACATGTAAGTTCTGAATCAGCCCAATACCTCTTGTACAGAATGTACGGCAGTGGTCACCTGGGAGCCAGTGTCCAGCAAAGCGTTCATGGGGATACCGTCAATCACCACAGGAAGGATTGGTCTCCCTCCCACATACTTGGCTCTCCAGTTCCTTGGGCCTGGGGATCCTATTCCTGGGGGTTGGCCCTCTGCCCCAGGGGTTGCTCATTTAAAGGACAATATCTTGCAAGGTGGCCTGCCTTGTGACAGTGATGACAGATGGGACGTCCATCCTGGTCATAGCGATCGTTGTTCCTTCCTCAACGTGGCAGGGCTCTCCTCCTCCAGAGCCACGGGACATCCTCTGGACTGGAAGCAAGCTGGATCTTGTCTTTGAAGGACACTAGCAGGGATAACACTGTTTTAGTGAGTGCAGCCATTCCTTTGGTCAACTCCTGGACCTGGAGACGCAGCTCCTCAGTGGGATCTTTATCCAGAGTTTGGGCATCAGCCTCCACAGGGATGGAAGGGAAAGATGGGGCTTCCTGATGGTAGGTGATCGCTAGGCACCTAGGGGCGCTGGACGGCTCTCATTGGATTCCCACAGTACCCGAATATCCCTGTCCTTAAATTCAGCAAAGTCCAGATCAGGGTTTTGCAAGGTGATGATACGCAACTGTCCTCTGTGGGTACTGGACAGGAGTCCTTCAATGAACTGCTCCTTCAACAGTTTATCTACTTCCTTTACGCTCTCAGGATCAACTTGCTTAACTGCTCGCAGCGCCTCTTCCAGGTTGAGAGCATAGTCCCTGATACTGTCCTGCGCCTTCTGTTTACAGCCAAAGAACCTCATCTTGATTTCAGCTGCAGGGCTGGTGTCAAAGGTGCTCTTCAGTTTGGCCAGGACCTTTGCAACAGTCTCTTTGTCAGTGTCCTGCCAGGCTTTCACTTCTCTCAGCGCTGCACCCGTTAGCTGTCCAATCAGGATATTTACTTTCTGGCTTTCAGACAGAGGGTAGACTTTGAACAAACTGCACAGTCTCTCTTTAAATTCACTCAGGGTATGCGACTCACGCAGTACTGCAGTAGCCAGGCCGCTCCCGGTATGTAAGGCATGGACAGCGGCATTATGGGGACCGATGCGGTGGGCGCTCCTCCTTCCAGTGCAACGGGGTTGGCAGCGGCGTCGGCTGCTACATTGGCTTCTGGCGTAGACATTCTCTCCCCCCTAGTTAACGTTAGCCCGGGTTGGGGATGGCGGGAGCTCACCGGCGGCCGTTTTGCAGGCCCGACGCTCCGGGCTGTAGGCCTCAGCTCCCTCCTCCTCTCGTGCGCTGTCCTCTCTTCCCGAGCGGCACTTCACTTCTTCGCGCTCTGTGGCAGGCTCCGCCCATGAAGGCCCGCCTCTTTCTTCCCTCACGCGCCAAGCAGCGCAGCAATGGCGGCAACTGGCGCCAATTCACACAGTCTTTTACACAAACACAGTCTATGGCACACAGGACCCGGGGATACCGGGCTCCGTAATCCTGTTCATGATGCCAAAATTGGGTCGCCCTCCCAGGGCTGTGGGGTACTCGGTACCGGGCTGGTGTCAGGGGGATGTGTCACAGCAGCAGTGACCCGGTCCGTGGCCCTGGGCGCCCAAGTAATGGGGGATGCAGTTGATGGAATGGAATAGTTTGTGACGTTACCTGTGGTGTTCGGCAAGGGAGATGTTAAGCCGACGCTGCAGACAGCTCCGCTGGGACAGATGGTGTGGTGCAGCAGTGATGTTATAGCCCTCCGCAGGCAGGGCTAGTGTCCCAGGGCAGTGTATCGGTGGTTGGCACGATGATGTAGCAGTGCCGTAAGGGTAGGAAACAGACAAGACACAGTGGGGTGCAATTTCTGTACCTTCACTTGATAATTGCAGTCCAGGGTCCTGATTACAGATGGTATTGGAGCAGGCTAGCCTGGAAGCAACTAAGGGATTCTCTCTCACAGATGGGCTGTGCAGTCTCCTTCCTAGCACCTTGTGGTGTGAAGCACTCCAGTACTTAGTTACTCTAGAGTTCCTCCTGTCAGATGTTCCCAAGAACCTTACTTGCACGGCAGACTGCTGTAGCCTCTCTCGGGGACTTCTTTCTCTAGTCCTGGCTCTCTATCCAAGCTGCTGTTGTGCCTCAAGTCTTAGATCGGAGTCGGGCATTTACAGCCTCCTACTCCTCTGGTATCTGCTGTAGGATCTTTAGCATCCATACAGCCGTGGAGACCAGGCTCCAGTTCGCGCGCTCTCAAGCTGAGAGAGCTCGCCTTCTGCCGCTCAACCTCCAGCTTCTCTCTACACGTCTGCACACTTCACCCTCCGCAGACTAACTGACCACTCCTTCCTCTTGGCCCTCAGGGAGCACGCCTCCCCTTAATCCTGGTTCAGAGTTCCCCCTGCTGGCCTGGAGTGGAGCTGTGTTGCATGTATGGATTGACTGCGAGAGAGACCCATGATTGCCTTCACGCCTGGCATTACCCTCCCCTGGAGGAAGGCAAAGCCACTGTGGTGACCATACTCCTGGGGGCGCCATATGACTCTGCAAGAAAAAGCCGAGGATTTTGTCCGTTCTTACAGACCTACACTCTAGGGATATTCCAATTCTGCCCAATTCTATATACACCTTGTACAGTCATGGCCAAAAGTATTGACACCCCTGCAATTCTGTCAGATAATATTCAGTTTCTTCCTGAAAATGATTGCAAACACAAATTCTTTGGTATTATTATCTTCATTTAATTTGTCTTAAATGAAAAAACACAAAAGAGAATGAAGCAAAAAGCAAAACATTGATCATTTTACACAAAACTCCAAAAATGGGCCGTACAAAAGTATTGGCACCCTCAGCCTAATACTTGGTTGCACAACCTTTAGCTAAAATAACTGCGACCAACCGCTTCCGGTAACCATCAATGAGTTTCTTACAATGCTCTGCTGGAATTTTAGACCATTCTTCTTTGGCAAACTACTCCAGGTCCCTGATATTTGAAGGGTGCCTTCTCCAAACTGCCATTTTTAGATTTCTCCACAGGTGTTCTATGGGATTCAGGTCTGGACTCATTGCTGGCCACCTTAGAAGTCTCCAGTGCTTTCTCTCAAACCATTTTCTAGTGCTTTTTGAAGTGTGTTTTGGGTTATTGTCCTGCTGGAAGACCCATGACCTCTGAGGGAGACCCAGCTTTCTCACACTGGGCCCTAAATTATGCTGCAAAATTTGTTGATAGTCTTCTGACTTCATAATGGCATGCACACGCTCAAGCAGTCCAGTGCCAGAGGCAGCAAAGCAACCCCAAAACATCAGGGAACCTCCGCCATGTTTGACTGTAGGGACCGTGTACTTTTCTTTGAATGCCTCTTTTTTCTCCTGTAAACTCTATGTTGATGCTTTTGCCCTAAAAGCTCTACTTTTGTCTCATCTGACCAGAGAACATTCTTCCAAAATGTTTTAGGCTTTTTCAGGTAAGTTTTGGCAAACTCCAGCCTGGCTTTTTTATGTCTCGGGGTAAGAAGTGGAGTCTTCCTGGGTCTCCTACCATACAGTCCCTTTTCATTCAGATGCCGACGGATAGTACGGGTTGACACCGTTGTACCCTCGGACTGCAGGGCAGCTTGAACTTGTTTGGATGTTAGTGGAGGTTCTTTATCCAACATCCGCACAATCTTGCGTTGAAATCTCTTGTCAATTTTTCTTTTCCGGCCACATCTAGGGAGGATAGCCACAGTGCCATGGGCTTTAAACTTCTTGATGACATTGCACACGGTAGACACAGGAACATTCAGGTCTTTGGAGATGGACTTGTAGCCTTGAGATTGCTAATGCTTCCTCACAATTTGGTTTCTCAAGTCCTCAGACAGTTCTTTGGTCTTCTTTCTTTTCTCCATGCTCAATGTGGTACACACAAGGACACAGGACAGAGGTTGAGTCAACTTTAATCCATGTCAACTGGCTGCAAGTGTGATTTAGTTATTGCAAACACCTGTTAGGTGCCACAGGTAAGATATAGGTGCTGTTAATTACACAAATTAGAGAAGCATCACAAGATTTTTCAAACAGTGCCAATACTTTTGTCCACCCTCTTTGTTATGTTTGGTGTGGAATTATATCCAATTTGGCTTTAGGACAATTCTTTTTGTGTTTTTTCATTTAAGACAAATTAATTGAAGATAATAATACCAAAGAATTTGTGTTTGCAATCATTTTCAGGAAGAAACTGAGTATTATCTGACAGAATTGCAGGGGTGTCAATACTTTTGGCCATGACTGTAGTTTGTCATACACTAGGCAATTTCTGCCTGTTACATTGTGGTGTAATATACACAGGGCCTGACAGAATCCAACTGTGTCTTGAAGTCTGTAGAGAGATTGCATTTCTCCCCGGTCCTCTATACACCTCTTTTACACCATCCAGAATCAGCCTGTTACTTTGAGGTGTAATATACCAAGGGCCTGACAGAATCCAACTGTGTCCTGAAGTCTGTAGATAGATTCCATTTCTCCCCAGTCATTTATACACCTTTTTTACACCATCCAGAATCAGCCTGTTAATTTGAGGTGTAATATACCCAGGGCCTGACAGAATCCAACTGTGTCCTGAAGCATGTAGAGAGATTCCATTTCTCCCCAGTCCTCTATACACCTCTTTTACACCATCCAGAATCAGCCTGTTACTTTGAGGTGTAATATACCAAGGGCCTGACAGAATCCAACTGTGTCCTGAAGTCTGTAGAGAGATTCCATTTCTCCCCAGTCCTCTATACACCTCTTTTACACCATCCAGAATCAGCCTGTTACTTTGAGGTGTAATACACCTAGGGCGTGACAGAATCCAACTGTGTCCTGAAGTCTGTAGAGAGATTCCATTTCTCCCCAGTCCTCTATACACCTCTTTTACACCATCCAGAATCAGCCTGTTACTTTGAGGTGTAATATACCCAGGGCCTGACAGAATCCAACTGTGTCCAGAAGTGTGTAAGGAGATTCAAATTCTCCCCAGTCCTCTATACACATTTTTTACACCATCCAAAATCAGCCTGTTACATTGAGGTGTAACGTACACTGGGCCTGAGAGAATCCTTCAGTGTCCTCAAGTCTGTAGAGAGATTCCAATTCTCCCCAGTCCTCTGTAGACATTTTTAACACCATTCAAAATCAGCCTGTTACATTGAGGTGTAACATGCACAGGGCCTGAAAGAATACTTCAGTATCCAGAAAGTGTGTAAGGAGATTCAAATTCTCCCCAGTCCTCTATACACATTTTTTGCACAATCCAAAATCAACCTGTTACATTGCGGTGTAATATACACTGGGCCTGAGAGAATACTTCAGTATCCAGAAGTGTGTAAGGAGATTCCAATTCTCCCCACTACTATATACACCTTGTACCTTGTTTTACAGTACCATATAGTTGGTGGAATTTTGTGTACAGTTTCCCCAAAAATGAGGAAGTGTGGTGGAAGAGGCCGTGGAAGTGGGCGGGGGTTGCCAGCTGGTAATGATGGTGTTGGTGGTGGTGGTGGATCTGCTGGTAGTGGCAAAAGCAAAATAGCACTCAATGCAGGAGGTGTTGAGCCTGCGTCATCGTCTGGCTCCACAAGGCCTCGAAGGCTCCCTTTCCTGGGAGTAAGTAAACCGCTTTTAAAGCCGGAGCTTCAGGAACAAGTTTTGGCTTACATTCCTGACTCAGTCTCCAGCTCTATCGCCTCCTCTTCTGAAGTTTTAAAAAATAAAAGCACTGAGTCGTCATTGGAGGCTCATGGTCATGAACCACACCTTTCCTTGTGTCCTTCACGTGTACCAAAATTGAAGGATGCGGCAGGCCACACTACAGATTACTCCATGGAGCTGTTTTCACATACCATGCCTGGGTTATCAAGTCAAATCGTGAATTACCCAGGCCAAGATGAATCTGACATGGAGTGCACTGATGCACAGCCACTGCTAGATGATTCTGCTGCTACATTCACTCAGAGCACTACATTGTCCTCGCAGTGTACTGAGCCAGAATCTGACCCAGATAAACCTCAGGTGCCCCTTCCCGCATACTATACCACCATACACGGTGACACAGAGGAAGGTGCACATGACATTGAAGAGGAGGATGACCCAGTTGGTGACCCAGATTGGCATCCATTGGGGGAAGTGGGTGCCGCTGCCAATAGCTCAGAAGAGGAGGAGGAGCGTCCGCAGCAGGCATCGACATTGCAACAGCTGTTATCTGGCAGGCCCGGAGCAGTCAAAAAACGGGTTACAAAAACCAAAAGAGTTGCAGGACAGCTTGGCCAGGCGGTCAAATTAGCACAGCGTGCAAGGCCTCAAAATGTCTTCCCTAGTAGGAAGAGTGCAGTGTGGCACTTTTTTGAACAAAATCCTAATGATCAAGCAAAGGTTATCTGTAAGAAGTGCGCAAAGACCTTTAGCCGAGGGAAAAATCTGAGAAATTTGAATACCAGTTGTATGCTTAGACATTTAACCACCATGCACTTGCAAGCGTGGACGGACTACCAAACCACACGTACCACATGTGCAACTGCTCCCAATGAAGGTAGTCAGCAACACTACATTGTTTGCCCCACTGAAAGCCCACCGGTTAGCACACCACCAGCAGCAAATGTTGAGGTGTCGTCGCAAGGCCAAAGCAGTCAGGGTATTACAATGTTATTGCTACGAAAGACTGAATCTAGGCAATCAGACGGAACACCAATTTCATGACCATCATCAACCCTCTCTCAGTCCGCCATGTCCACCGCTAGTTCCACCATATGCAGCTCTCAAGTCCAGCTCACCCTACCAGAGACTATGAGTAGGACAAGAAAGTACTCATCCTCTCATCCGCGTACACTGGGTTTGAATGCCCACATTGCCAAACTAATCTCGTTAGAGATGATGTCCTACCGGATGGTTGAAAGCACAGCTTTCTGCGAACTCATGGCCTACGCAGTACCATGCTATGACCTACCCAGTCAGCACTTCTTTTCTCGCAAAGCCATCCCAGCCCTCCACCTTCATGTGGAAGACCGCATTGTCCAAGCACTCAAGCAATCAGTGAGTGGAAAGGTGCACCTCACCACAGATGCATGGTCCAGTAGGCATGGCCAGGGCCGTTACATGTCCATCACTGCGCACTGGGTTAATGTGGTGGATGCAGGGTCCACAGGGCACAGCGGTGGTGGGACAGTGCTGCCTAGCCCACGGTATAGGAAACAGTTGGCTATAGGCGTTCCACCCTCCTCCTCCTCCTCCAGAAGCGAAAGCTCGTCCACAGAGCGCAGTCGCATGAGCACTCCATCCGCAGCTGCCAGTGTTGCACACGAGGTGTCCCACTATCGATCAGCTAGTGCAAAGCGTCAGCAGGCTGTGTTGAAGATGATGTGTTTGGGCGACAGACACACCGCGGAGGTACTGGCCGACTACTTTCAGCGGCAAACTGAGTCATGGCTGGGCAGTCTACATCTTGAGGCAGGCAAGGTAGTTAGTGATAACGGACGGAATTTTGTGGCAGCCATATCCCTTTCAAAACTCTGACTCATACCTTGCTTGGCTCACACCTTGAACCTGGTGGTGCAGTGCTTCCTCAATAATTATCCGGAGATAACATGCCTGCTCCATAAGGTTCGAAGACTGTGCTCGCACATCCGCCGGTCGCCCGTACACTCCAGTCGTATGCAGAAGCTGCAGCGATTGCTCCACCTTCCCAAGCACCGCCTAATTATCGACGTTGCAACAAGGTGGAACTCCACCCTGCACATGGTTGAGCGGCTGTGCGAACAGAGGCAGGCTGTAATGCATTTGTGGGAGGATACACGGGCAGCCACTTTGAGGGCAGACATGGAGATGTCAGGTGTGCAGTGGTTGAAGCTGAAAGACCTCTGTAAAGTCCTTCAGTGTTTTGAGGAATGCACATGGCTGGTAAGCGCAGATGACGCCATCCTAAGCATGAGCATCCCACTTATGTGTGTCTGCTCATGCAAACTTTGACGCACATTAAGGAGCAGGAGTCTGCAGCCAAGGATGATGAGGAAGAGGAGGAGGGAAGCCTTGATGACAGTCAGCCATTGTCTGCTCCGGGAACTCTCCTGGACGAGATGGAGGAAGAAGAGGAAGAGGAGGAGGAGGATGATGATGATGGGGATGATTATTTAGGGGAGGAGGATGCTTCTCATGGGGCAAGAGAAAATGTTGGCATGGCAAGGTCTGGTACAGGGTTTGTGCGTGACTGGAGGGATGTGGATTTGCCAGAAAGTGCTCCTCCACCCAGCACTCGCAGTGTATCATTGACACCGGGAACATTGGCCCACATGTCAGATTATGCCTTGCAGATCCTAAAAAGGGACCCCCGCATTGCCAAAATGATGAACGATGATGACTACTGGTTGGCCAGCATCCTGAATCCACACTATAAAGGCAAATTCCAAAACATCATGCCGCAGGAGAATCTTGACCTAATATTGGCTAACAAACAAGCAACTCAGGTGAACCGGTTGGTTGAGGCATTCCCAGAACACAGCAGCGGTTATGGTTCTCACTCGAGCCGTAGGGGCCGGGGGCAACTTGGAAGTGGTGTTCGTGGTGCACACATCAGAAGTGGCGTTGGAGACAGGGGTTTCATGACCATGTTGTGGACTGATTTTTCAAGTCCCGCTCACACGACTGGTAATACTGCATCGATTGAAAGTGACAGGAGACAGGAGTTGTCAACTATGGTTACAAACTACTTCTCGTCCCATATCGATGTTCTCCTTCCCAGGTCATTCCCATTTGACTATTGGGCCGCTAAACTGGACACCTAGCCTGAATTGTCACAATGTGCCTTACAGGAGCTTGCTTGCCCAGCTGCTAGTGTCCTATCGGAAAGAGTCTTCAGTGCTGCTGGATCAATCCTGACAGAAAAAAGGACCCGTCTGTTGACCCAAAATGTGGATGATCTAACCTTCATTAAAATGAACCATGCATGGGTTTCCAAGGATTTTGTCCCACCTTCCCCTGATGACACATAGGCTGCCAGAAAAATGGCTTGCTTTGGTCCTCCTCTTAATCAGATTTGCCCAATTTCGACTTTTGCAGCAGCTACATGTCCAACATCAACATATGCCATTTTGTAAACCTCCCTAACTGGGCTGCCTCCCCCCCATGGCCGGGGTCACCACCTAGCGCACCCAACCGTGCGAGTGCCGTTGCCCTGGACAGGTGGGTGAGCCGACTCTTGGGCGCGGGCACTGGCACAGGGTCCCTTATAGTGCAATCAAGTGTCTCTGACGGTGGGGGTGCACACCCGCCGTCAGACACACCGCCGTACTAAGAGGGGCCCAGTGCCAGTGCCGTCACCAACAAGTGGGCCCCCCTGCTTGATAAGGATCACAGCACTTACAAAGTTGAAATACTTACCTCTCCTTGCTTTCTCCGCTGTGACGTCTTGCGCGTTTCCTGACAGTGACATTCTGGTCAAAGAGCGCGATGACATCACGTCAATACGCCCTCTGCCTAAACAGTCCAAGTGCAGAGAGAGGGAAGATGGAGACGACGAGGAGTCCAGACTAGTGCAGGGATTCCCTAGCGAGGAGACTTATTTTATTGTTTAAAAGGTTGGGAGCCCGGCGCTTAGAAACCCTCTGTGTATGTCCCGCATGGCGCTTAGAAATCCGATGTTTACCTTGGTTCCCAGCTCCCTGCACCAGCGGGCGGGTATCTAAGGTACACAGCGACACGAGCGCTCGTCGTCGCTGGTGCTGATCGCTGGTGAAGCTGCCTGTTTGACAGCTTACCAGCGATCATGTAGCGACCCACCAGCGATCCTGACAAGTTCATATCATTGTCGGGATTGCTGGTGAGTCACTATGTGTGACAGGGCCCTTAGTATCTCTGCCCAACAAAGGGGCTGATCTCAACACCCACCCCCTTATACATAGCTCCAATGACTAAGAACATTCCAGAAACCCTGTCTGCAATCTCTGTACAGGTTTGTGTATTGGAGATTCCCCCAGCAGAGTGGAACAAAGACAAGCATGCCTCCACTGGATACATGGCAAGGACTGCTAATGTAAGCCTGATTACAGTATGGTCCATGTGTACAGGCTGGGGGGTGACTCTCTGTTACATCAGCACTATGGGATGGAGGATATGTATGATGGGTATATGGGCACTGGACTATGGGATGGAAGATAATCATTATAATTTGTCATAACTAGCCACAGTTAGTTACTATGCCCGGGCAACGCCGGGCTCTTCAGCTATTTACAAATAAACTTGGTTTCAAGAAACCTAGCAATTACAACATGCGTAAGGCATACTTTAAGGCATGGGGAAGTGGAAGTGCTAATGATGGTGCACACAGATGGTGAGGACTTGGGACTGGTGCGGCTACACCTGTTGCTGGAGCAGAAAAAACATGCCCATCCACAACACATACTGTATAAAAGACAGTGCTCTATGTACAATCCCTGCCTGCTCCTCGCACAGAACAGGTTGCCCCCCCATAGACCAGCATACTGCTCTCCTGAAATACTCTGTGCTGCTATCACCCTGCTCCCTCCACCATATATCGCCCAGAATCCTTCCTGCCTGCCATCCTCAGTGATTGTCTACTTGTCAGTAACTTTGCAGTCACCATCAAATTGGCTTCTCATTGTGTTCCTAAATGTCATCCTCTCTTATCCCTTAGCAAACACCCAGGAGGGGAGGAGAGGAGTGGCATCACATCCATGTCAGCAGACTCAGCCCATATCTACTGCAGGCCAGTAATGGGAGCTAGTTGTACACTAGGTTTCAGTGTCAAATTTCAGTAGCTGCTGCCCCTAGAGTTAAAAGTGGAAATGCCAAACTTTTTAAAATTATTTTTCATGTTTTACTAAATTATAAACAAATGCTATTTTTTTAAGAAAATGTAAACATTAATTCTTTACATTTTTTCAGTTGCTGAAAAAAAATGTTTTTGATGGCACCTTCCCTTAAAGAGGAACTGTCACCAGATTTCACAATGTATTAAAAATACTTCTTGAACCTAGTGAGGCTGGTATCCTTACTTTATAAATCCTTGTCAGAATGACTGTATAATCATTTTTAAAGTGTAAACTGAATTTCTATTCCTGCAATTGATTGGAAGCATTGAATGGTCCCTGTCTGTCACTGAATCTTCATACACTTAGCCTGGCTGACAGCTCTTCAGTATCTCTCCTCTCTGTTGCTCCTGAAATCTCACACTGCTCAGTACAATCTGCAGCTATTAGAATGAGTGGCCAAAGACAGATTGTTCTTCAGCTGGATTTATACTGCCATTCCGACATGGATTTTCAAGGTAAGTCTGCCATTCTGCAAGATCTATTTCATCATGTATGCAGCTTGTATTGTGAAATCTGGTGGGTGATCCATTTCTACTTCAGCTCTATAATTGTGACCCGAAGAGATTGTTTTCATTTAAAAGAATTGCTCTGATTATGTCATCATTCAGCTCCATGTGATGCAGATTAATATAACATACCATTGTCAACTCCTATGAAATCAGCGTTGTCTATAGGAGTTCTTGTATGGATGAGTATTAATATCTGCTATTTTAGTACCTTTTGTTCATTTAAAATCAGCAGGATTTGTATTCAGAAAAGCTTAAGGGATTTAATTACATGTTGGAGCTAAGAGAAGGTCAGGGGCTACAGTAGGGCACACGGTACACTTACCAAACAAAAAAGTATATTGTAAGAATATATTCTTCTAGTGCAAGTATCAGGAAGAGATATGAACGTTCTGGTATGAAGATAGTGACAAAATCCTCTTAAACCACTCATAATGTGGCTGTGTAGTGTATATAAACTTCAGTAATGCAAGATGATGCAGTAATAGACTCTGTAATGGTCAACGTGTGACTGGACACACCGCCTCCAGCAGGGCGAATTTTATATGACACACGCGACCCTGGATACACCGCCTCCAGTAGGGCGAATTTAAATAACAAGACATGCAGCCGCATACACCGCCTCCAGCAGGTGAAGTTCAGAAATACACGTGAAACTGGATACACCGCCTCCAGCAGGGCGAATTTAAATAATAAGGAGAAACACCAGGGAAACAATTACAATGGTGGGCCCTGCGATAGGGAATGGGGATGTGGAGACCTCCTGCACTCCCCTGAGTCAGTGTCTCTACACTCCTACCGATCCCTTGCCCGGTTCTGCACCGGGTGCCGATCAGGATACCTTTAAACCCCAGCTCACCCTGCATCTACCCCTTTCTAGTGAAATGGCCAATGCAGAGACTAATCCCACCACTGCACTGAAACACACATAAAGGAAAGGCACAAACAGGGAAACACCACTTAGCTTTGCTCTGTTGCTCTTGCTCCCAGCAACAGAGTCCACCACCAGAATGCAGCTTTCCTCCTGAATAGCTGCCACCAAACTCTGTCAGAGCTGCAAGGAAATCCCCTCTTACTCCTTCCACACCAGGACTCAGACTGTGCTGCAAGGAACTCTCTCTAGCTCCTTCCTCCACCAGTGATGGTTGAAATGAACACTATCACCAACACCAGTGAGAGCACATGACACACCTTTACAGTTAAGCCAGAGGAATCACACCTGTTAGTGATTCCCATGTAATAACGCTAACCACCATCGTGGGCAAACTAGAACAAAAGACACCACTGTGTAATAATCCTAATGGCCACCAGGGGCAAAACCAAACTTAAGCACACAGCTTAAGGAAAAAAAAGGTTACATGTGCTTTTAACTGTCATCATCCAACCTGGATCATGACAGTCTACTAGAACCCTAAATTTGGGATGGTAACCTGCAGCTCTGTTTGTTTAGTTGTACGAACTTAAGCAGGGGTGGTTCTGCTTTATTAGGTAAGTGCCTTTTTGTGTATAGGAATACTTTGAGGAGTGGGTTGATTAGAAATAGCTGTAACTTCCTATTTTAGCCCTCTTCCTATTCACTAGAAAGGCTGGAAATATTTTTATTGCTTTGTTAACATCACTGTGATTAACCAGTTGAAAAAAGGCCATTTACCTCCGCTTCTAACCAGGCACATTTCCTTTTTTTTTTGTACATGTGGTTTAAAGAGCTGTATATTTTTTTCTTGTTCAGATGTGCACATTATTTTTGCATAATTTTTTTGATATGCAAAAATGACATTCACTTTTATGTCATTGTCACATAGTCTGGTTTCTTTTTTTTCTGATAAGTGATTTTGATAGAAAAAAAGGGAAATAAGTGTCTATTTTGAAGCTGAGGGCCGCAGAGATCTCAATCTGTGCAAACGCTATCTCCGGCGACCCACAGTTTCAGGAAGATGGCCACAGGGAAACCGGTGATGCACTCGGCTCTCCGCGCTGTGGATACCGGGCACCGGCGTAGCCACATTTCTGCCACCGACAGAGAAGGGACCCTGTTCAGGTGCACTCCACACCACTCACACCGAGCCTCAGCATCTCCACACCTCTGCCGCTGCAGGTTCAGCTGCTACACTACTGCCGCAACCCCCCAGTAAGCCTGTGTTCGGACTATAAGACGCACCCCCCATTTTCCTCTAAATTTTTTTTGGGGGGAAGTGCGCCTTATAGTCTGAAAAATATGGTAGCTGCATAGGTTGAAAAAAGATCCATCAAGTTTAACCTTTCTCCACCAATTGTACATTTTGTTGCTAATTTAACTACAACCTACAATATTATGTGTATCGAGGAAATCATCCAGTCCTTTTTTAAAAGCTGTCATTGTGTTAGCATTTACTACCTCTTGTGGTAGGGCACACCACGGTCTGACTTCATTAACTGTTGGAACCCTTTTGTATTTAGCTGCCGGAATTGCCTTTTTTCAGCCGTAATGAATATCTTCTGATCCTTAGTATGGACTTCAGAAGGAGTAAGTCATGTGAAAGCTCTATGTACTGACCACACATATATTTATATATATATATATATATATATATATATATAAATGAGATCTTCTTTGAGGCATCTTTTTTCTAAACTAAACAAGCCCAACTTTTCCAACCTCTTATCATATGAGAGGCCTTTCATCCCCTGTAATAATCTAATTTCCCAGCTTTGAACTGACTCTAATTTCTGAATATCCATTTTTAAATGTGCAGCCTAAAACTGGATCCCATATTCTAGATGTGGCCTCACCTACATGTTGGTTGAACACAAAAAAATTCTCAAATAAATCACATTGTTATATTGATACTGTAGTCTTATACGTCCATCTGAAGTGGGCATGATTTGATTGCATTGTAATACTGCAAATTTGTTCAGCAGTGAGATTTTATATGGCATTTATTGTTCTATAGTTGTGCCTCAAACCCCCCTCACCCCAAAATAATTGTTTGTAAAAAAATAAAAAACAAAACAAACAAAAGAATTGCATTGCTATATTGATACAGCAGTCTTATACCTCCATTTGAAGTGGGAACAGTTTACTGGCATTGTAATACTGCAATTTTTTTGAGCAGTGAAATTTTATGTGGCATTTATTGTCCTACAGTTGGGCCTCACAATGCAAGAAAAAAATCATTTGGTTACAAATAGCATTGCTATAGTCATACTACAGTCTTATGCATCCATCTGAATAGGGGAAATTTTCCTGGCATTGTAATACTGCAATTTGTTTCAGCATTGACATTTTAAACGGCATTTATCATCCCCCATAATATTCATAATTAGCAGAGGGAAAGACGACGGCTGGGGAATTATGTTAATATTACGGGAAAGAGACAATATTCATTATTATTATTATTATGTATTTATATAGCGCCATTTGTTCCATGGCGCTTTACATGTGAAAAGGGGAAATATAGACAAGTATAGTAAACATGTGTAAGACAAGGGACACACAAGTACATAAGGAGAGGGGACCCTGCCTGCGAGGGCTCACAGTCTATTCATAAAGGTTTGCAGGCTATTAATATCAGCTCACAGCTGTACACTTAGCCTTTCCTGGTTATTAAAATGGGGAATCCCTCCCAAAAAAAGATGGGGTGACGACTTCGCTCACCTTGGGGGAGGGGAGAGAAGGACCCGCAGGGATCGGCTCCCTGGCACCACCACTTTCTCCAGGTCAGTCAGGGAACTGCACCGAGGGCAAATAGTCACCGGAAAGGCTTCATTTGTAGGTACGAGTTAGTGAGGTGATCCTAGTGAGGGCATATATATCACCAGTCCAGGCTGGGGATATATATTTAAGCTTCCCGGCCGTCACTTCCAGAGTTCCTTACTAAAACAATACAGTATTCTGCCACCAGTTTCTCATTCGACTTAAGCCCCATCCGACAACAGGCCTATATCGGGTGAGAAACCAACCCTCGTAGCATACAATTGACCAACCAAGTGTGTGGACGTGGGGATTCGTGAATCAAGATAAAAGAGCAGTCCAAGATTGATTTTATATTTAATCACCAAAAAGGCGCACTAGAAATATACAGGTATATATTTACAAGAACAATATACAGGTATACAGTCACAAGTGTAGTACAAGGATAGGGTACAGATAGGTTGCAATTACTGTGTTATGTAGCATGTGTCCACAGGGAGGCGCTGATTAATCACAGGTCCAAATCTTAGTTACTTGGTTCCCTTGGCCGCATCAGCTAACGGTCCTCCTGCCAGTAGAAAACTAAGTCCAAAATGAGGGTCTGCCTCATATCTCCTAGGCTGTTCCCTCCTACACTCTTCTGCCACCCCTGGGCTGCCTCCATCCTTCTATGTCTGAGAATAAGATTTTCTGTCCAGAATCGTGGATGGCCCATAACTTTGCGCCCAAATCTCTGAATGGGTTGGTTGTGCATCCACTGGGTTCTGCTGGATTTTATCTGCACATAGAGACCAAATATGCCTACTGTATGCAATTCCTGTTAGCCATGCTTTATAACTCCATAATGCAGGGTTCTGGAGTTGGCTAAATAATATGGGCATGTGGGGAAAGGAATGCTGATTCCAATAATGTGCCTAGGTAGGCTCAGAGATATTGCATTCTGTTATTATAGGTCATTTTCCATTCTGCTATTATAGGTCATTTTCCAGATTCAATACCTCAGAGCCTGCTGTGACATGTTGTACCATGGGGTCTCCATGTGCTTCTGTCAGAGAAAAGAGAGCCAGTTGGCTGCAGCTGCAAAAAAGTTTGAACCCTTGTGTTAAGAGCTTCAAAGAGTTTCTTCCCAGCTCTTTTATTTAAAAGAAAACAATGATCCTGTGGAATCCCAAGGGTGGGGGCACATTTCAGGAGGGGAGAGACTTTTACTTTGTCCCTCACAGATCTCTATATTTAATTACCAGCAAAGACGAGGCAGACAGTTGTGGGCTGATAGCCTAGGAAGGGGAGATGAATATTGGTCCTTCCCAGACTAAAAACAGCAGCTATCAGCTGCCCTACAATTGGCACATCCAAAATATTCTCCAAATCTGCTCTTTCCACTTGCCTTGGTGCAATGGCAAGTGGGGTGATAGTTGGGGGGGTTGATGTCACCTTTGTATTGTCAGGTTACATCAGGTTTATAACAGAGAGGTGTTTATAAGATGCCACCATTACGGACTCCATAGTCCTTTTGAATAAAGAAAAAGAAAGTTCTCATGCTTACGGCACCATCAGAAAGGTCATGGGAGTTTGCAACCAATGAACTCAGTTCAACACATTGACGTCAGAATGTGCACCGTTACAACTTTTCCCATGGTGCTAGCGCTGATGTCAGTGAGTTGAATGCTGCTCAGTGTCTCTGCTGCATGGTAGGCTGTATAGTCACATCATGCAACAATGCAGCCTGATATCTAGATGTAGAAGAGCTAGACCCATCACAGGACAAATAGATTATCTTTTTGGCGGACAGGTAAGGAATACTGTGGTTTACTGTTTTAGTTCTGTTAGAGGAGACCATGATTTCTATAGATTGGGTGATGATGTCAGTATGGTTTAATTTAGATTCTTTAAAGGAGTATGTATCATTCTTTCAATTAAGGACTTTATTCTGGCTGTGTGTTTATTTACAATATAACTATAAGATCAGTAATGGATAGGTGTCTTATGGTTTCTTACCACTCTTGAAGCCAGACCAGTGTGATCCAGTCTCAGTAGCTGTGATTCTGGACCACATAATACTCACCCAGATCCTCCTTCCTCTCACCATTTCGAGTGCCTGGAGACAAGTGATCCCACACTTGGACATTCCAAAGAGCTGTTCACATTTCCATTTATAGATTCTGGCCTCTCGCCCTGCCTGTTTCAAGCCGGACATGAGGAGATTGCATGTAGTGATTTATATTTGAGCAACAATGCTCACAAGAAGGCGATGGTGGGAGAATTCAATTACTACCACAGGAGCTGCACAACTGATGCAATTGCCAACAAGTTTTGTTATGTCAGCAAGTCAAGAGGAGCAGAATGTTGTGGAAGTAGAGGAACTCCTAAACCCTTCATCCAATTTTAATGTGGATACTCTCAAATGAAAGCTGAAAGTCTGAACTTCAACTGCATCTGAATTGTTTTGTTTAAAATTCATTGTGGTAATGTCTAGAACCAAAATTAGAAAAATTTTGTCTCTGTCCAAATATATATTGACCTAACAGTAACTGTAGCTACCTTTTGCAGCCCCTTAGCCCTTACTATGATCATTTTACAGCCATCTTAAAGAGCCGAAGTTCGGGTCGCCTTTTACTTCTATTGTATTATGGGTTAAGTTGGGAGTCAAGTTTATATATTGAACTGAACTTTTAACTTTTACTTCAGGCTAATCCGACAAACCCCGAACATCCGGGGTCCACTCATCTTTATTTCTAACTTTACAATAACTGATGGATAAATAATTTAATAAAAAAATAAATGTTTTTTTACTCTTTAAATAATAAAGAAATGACAGGCACTTCCAAATCAGAAAACTGGTGTGTACAGATGCGAACTAGGAGTAGCCATGTTTATAAATAGGAAACAAAGTTGCATTCTGTAGTGCTAAATCATGTAAATATGAAATAGCATTACAGCTCTAGATAATAAGAAAAAATGGAGATACTTAGCACATAATTTGGCCAATTCATGCTGCCCAGTAGCCAATGACAAGGCGATCTTTGGTTTGCTGGGAACTTATGAGTCTAGTGTGAATGCTCTTCTAATTACTCCTCTAATTACTCCTTAAAGCAGATTTGTCACCAAATTTCACTATAGATGACACCAAGATTGCATAATGGTGTTGGTAGGGATTAATTAATATTTTAAATACAATAGCCAAAGGCTAAATAATTCTATTTCATTCATTTCACTCTGTTACCCTCCCTTCCTTTGAGGTGCACTCTGCGTGTATCTACTCCCCCACCAACCTCCAAGGACTGTCATTTACCACCCCCCAGGGCATGGCTACTTCATTTCCTCACCATTGACATCCCCACTATCATCATGGGTGACTTCAACATCCCCTTTGACACTTCCCTCTCAGCTGTCACTAAACTTCTATCTCTCACTTCCTCCTTTGGCCTCGCTCAATGGTCTTCTGCAGCCACTCACAAAGATGGTCACACACTGGACCTCATCTTCACCAGTCTTTCCTCCCTATCTAACCTCTGTAACTCACCTCTACCTCTTTCTGACCACAACCTGCTTACATTCTCTTCCCTCTCCTCTCCAGGTTTACAGTCCCCATCCCACAAACTTGCACACCCTCGCAGAAATCTTAACCACCTCGATCTACACTCACTCTCTGAATTATCTCTCCCTCTACACACTGAGGATGCCTGCTGCCACATTATATGACACCACAATAGCTGCAGCTCTTGAATCGGTTGACCCTCTCACACGTACCAAAGCTCGGAAAATCAACAGACAACCCTGGCACACCATCTTGACCAAAGAACTGAGACGGGCTTCCAAGGTTGCTGAGCAGAGATGGAAAAGATCACACTCCAACGAGAACTTCATCACAGTCAAACACTTTCAAGACCACACTCGTCACAGCAAAACAAACCTACTTCTCATCTATCTTATTCTCCCTGTCTCACAACCCTAAACAGCTATTCAACACCTTCAATTCTTTCCTCCGTCCTCCAGCACCTCCTCCCTCTCCACTCATCTCAGCTGAAGACTTTGCCTCACTATTCAAGCAGAAGATTGATAACATCAGAAAAAGCTTTGGTCTGCAACCCCCACAACCCCTTTTCCTAACTACTCATCCCTCCTACTCCAAAACCAGCTTCTACACCATTACAGAAGACCAACTTTCCTCCCTACTCTCGATATCAGATCTCACCACCTGGTCACTTGACCCAATCCCATCCCACTTATTCCAAACCTTACCACAGTCTTTATCGCAACCCTAACCCATCTCTTCAACCTATCACAAACAACAGGTGTTTTCCCCTCATGCTTCAAACATGCCTCAATAGCACCCATCCTCAAAAAGCCTTCTCTTGAACCATTTCTGTATCTAGTTATCGCCCTATAGCATTTCTTCCCTATGTCTCAAAACTACTGGAACATCATGTCCATTTCAAACTGTCCTCCCACCTCTCTTCCTGCTCCCTCTTTGCAGGGCCAGTTTTAGGCAAAGTGGGGCACTAGGCAAAGGTTAAAATGGGGCCCCAAATGCTAACATATTGCACATCACATAGAAGCATTTCTGTTGTATTTTCATGCGCTGAGTTCAGGACGATAAATGAGTGTGATCAACAATATTGAAATTGTTCAACGCTTGTTTCCCGGCCTCTTTCCACTATCTAGGAAAGAATGATGGGGACAGAACAATCACTATTAGATCAATCTGTCCCCATACAGTATCATGTTATCAGCAGCACATCTACAGTTTACACTGATGATGTGCTGCTGAGAACAATGATTTTTGTTCCGGCATAAACAATCCAATCACTCGATGAATATGCAGCATTTTGCTTGTTTAGTATAATACACCCCATAGTCCTCCATATATTATAAAATGCACACCCCATCATCCTCCATGTAATATAATATGCCCCATAGTCCTCCATATAGTATAATACACTGCTCAGTCCTCCATATAGTATTATACACTTCCCATAGTCCTCCATATAGCATAATACACTCCTTATAGTCCTCCATATATTAAAATACACTGCTTAGTCCTCCACATAGCATAATACACTCCTCACAGTGCTCCATATAGTATAATGCACCACCATAGTAATCCATCTAGTACAATTCACTTCCCATAGTATAATGCACCGCATAGTTCTTCATATAGTATAATGTATTCCCCATATTCCTCGATACAGTATAATGCAGCCAACCCAGAGTATAATGCAACCACCCCACAGAGTATAATGTAACCCCCCATAAAATATAATGCAGCCCCCTCATACAGTATGATGCAATCACCCTTCATAGAATATAAATATAATACAGCACCCATAGAATATAATGTAACCCCGAATAGAATAGAATACAGCCCACCTCCCCATAGTATATAATGTAGACCCCATAGAATATAATGCAGCCCCCCATAGTATATAACACAGCCCACATAGTATATAGCACAGCCCTCATAGTATATAGCACAGCTCGCATAGTATATAGCACAGCTCGCATCTAAACCCTCCCCCACAAGAATGGCCCCACAGTCCAGTACTCACTGTTATAGCAAAAAAACACAATCCTCACCTCTCCTCATGCCTGTGCTGCTCTTGGCTGGCTCCTGTCTCAGTGGCTGCACTGCCAGCACACAGTGAGTGTGCGATGGCATCATCGCTCACCCGCAGTGTCAGAGGCAGAGCGGGGAATGATGGGAGAGGGAGCATCAGCTGACACTCTCTCCTCCATCATTGCTTTGAACTGCACTGGCAGACATGGGTATAGTTCAATGCGGCAGCGAGGGGAGTCAGCGCTGGTGGCAGGCGGGCCCCCCTGCCTCACAAGGACCTCATAGCGGCTGCGTGATGTGCCACTAGCTGGGGGCCCCTGGGGGAGTGGAGGACCTAGGCAGCTGCCTGGTCTGCCTTCCCCAACACTGGCCCTGCCTCTTTGACCACTTACAATCTGGCTTCTGACCACATCATTCCACTGAAACTGCCCTAACTAAATTCACCAGTGACCTACTGACTGCCAAAGCCAAACAACATTACTCTTCCTGGAACTCTTCTCTGCCTTTGACAAAGTGGATGACACCCTATTACTACAGACCCTCTTATCTCTTGGCATCACAGACTTCACCCTATCTTGGATTACATCATACCTAACAGATCGGTATGTCTCCCATTCACACACCACCTCCTCATCTTGCCCCCTATCTGTTGGAGTCCCGCAATGTTCAGTCCGAGGGCCCCTGTTCTTGTCCATTTACATCTTCGGCCTGGGACAGCTCATAGAATCTCATGGCTTGCAGTATCACCTCTATGCTGATGACACACAGATCTACTTCTCTGGACCAGATATCATCTCCCTACTAACTAAAATCCCACAATGCTATTTCATCCTCTTTCTCCGCTAGATTTCTAAAACTAAACATGGACAAAACAGAATTCATCATCTTTCCCCATCTCACTCGACACCCCCAACAGACCTATCCATTAACGAAAATGGGTGCTCACTCTCCCCAGTCCCACAAGCTTGCTGCCTCGTGGTAATCCTTGAATCTGATCTCTCCTTCAAACCACATATCCAAGCCCTTTCCACTTCCTGCCGACTTCAACTCAAAAATATTTCCCGGATCCATACATTCCTCAACCAAGAAGCTGAAAAAACCCTTGTCCTTATCGGTCTTATCTATGCTATAATGTATCCCAATTAGTCACATTGTTGCACTAGTTGAGTCATTCAATTGTAATATACAAATGCAGAGATATAACCATTTGTGGCTACATAGGTGTAGGTGTGCAGCTCCAGTATCTATTCTCTACTCTCTTCATACAGGTATTTACCCCATATTTACCCCATTCAACTACTGCATTGATCCTGCATGTCTTTTGTCACTCTATTCTATGTCAGCAAGCAGATGCAATGGTATGTTTCTTATTCACCTCACATTGCTTGCCCCTTAAGGCTGTGAGGTCATGTAACTTTTTTCAAAGAGGTTTATGATCCATGTAGGCATGCATAATTGTTTATCTGTTCACTACTACATTTATTGTGTCCTGTTGTCTTAATTTAGCTGATTGATTGCTAACATGGTAAAATAGTGAGAGATCTTAGAGCAAGCCTCCTATATATATTCAGATATAGTCTGGGTAAGCATTTATGCAGGGTAGCATTTATGTATATTTAATCGAAGTACATTTACCAAAGTACCTGGCAGTTATACCATGGCAGTTAGACAGGAGACAGGTAAGAAAATTAAACAAACCTGTTCCCTGTACACTTGGATTACAACAAATATTTGCCATATGCATTTGTATAATTTATTTCCTGGCTGCTGCATTCACTCACATCCACCATCCTTGCATTAACTCTTTACATTTACACTCCATCCATATCGGCACCTCAGTCCTCTCCTCTTCTATGTATAGCACTTATGCTCTTTTCTCAATGTTAAACTGCTCAGATCCATTCATTCCCACCATCCAACATAAGAAACGCTCTCACAAATCACTTAACCATCTGTTTACTCTATCTATCCTCCTTCTACTGGTCACAGGAAATATCTCTCCCAACCCCGGCCCTCCATGTTATAGTACTTCCAACCCCTCAACTGCTACACTCAGAAACCCCTTAAATCTCATTAACATTCACTGCATGCCTCCTGTCTCTTAATTGTGCCCTCTGGAACTCTCGCTCAGTGTGTAATAAACTCTTCTTCATCCATGACTTCTTCTTTTCTGATGCTCTTAACCTTCTGGCTCTTACTGAAACCTGGATCCAACAGTCAGACACTACCGCTGCTGCTCTCTCATAAAGTGGACTACACTTCTCTCATACCCCAAGATCGGGAAACAGAGCAGGTGGAGGCGTTGGTCTGCTCCTATCACACAAATGTACCTTTCAGGTTATCCCTCAAGTACTCTCACTTGTCTTCCCTTCTTTTGAGGTCTATGCTGTCAGACTCTACATCCCCTTCTCCATGCGAGTGGTTGTTGTGTATCATCCTCCGGGCTCCTCCCATCAGTTTCTGAATTACTTTGCTACCTGGATTCCACATTTTCGCTCCTGTAACATCCCCACCCTCATCATGGGTGATGTTAGCATCCCCATTGCATTTCCCCTCTCCCCATCTGCCACTTACCTTTTATCTCTAACCTCTTTCAGTCTTTTGCAGCTTCCTAACTCTCCTATCTATGAAGACAGAAACTCTCTCAACTTGGTCTTCTCCCGGCTTTGCTCAGTGGATGATTTTACAAACTCCCCTCTTGCACTCTCTGACCACAACCTCCTTCATTCTCTATCAAGAACTGCCATGCCGCTCAGGTCACCCCCACTTTCCACACGTATAGAAATATACAGGCCATTAACACCCAGACCTATGAAGAACGTGCAGTTATCATTGCCCCCCCATCTCCTCCCTCTCATGTCCTGATTCTGCACTGAAGAATTACAGTGAAACACTGCAACATGCCCTGGATGAAACTGCACCTCTTATACATAGAACAACATGGCACAGATAGCGACAACCCTGGCACACGCTTGCAAACATGTTTCCTACAGCAGTATTCCAGGTGTGCCGAATGTCTGTGGAGAAAATCCAATCTACCCGAAGATTTCATCCATTATAAGTTTATGCTTATCCCCTTAATGTCCGTAACTTTTTTCGGTTTTGCATTTTCATTTTTCGCTCCCCTTCTTCCCAGAGCCATAACTTTTATTTTTCCATCAATATGGCAATGTGAGGTCTTATTTTTTGCAGAACGAGTTGTACTTTTGAACGACACCATTGGTTTTACCATGTCGTGTACTCGAAAATGGGAAAAAAATTCCAAGTGCGGTGAAAATACAAAAAAAGTGCAATCCCACACTAGTTTTTTGTTTGGCTTTTTTACTAGGTTCACTAAATGCTAAAACTAACCTGCCATTATGATTCTCCAGGTCATTACGAGTTCACAGGCACCAAACATGTCTAGGCTCTCTTTTATCTAAGTGGTGAAAAAAAATTCCACAGTTTGCTAAAAAAAAAACAAATTGTGCCATTTTCCGAGACCCGTAGCATCTTCATTTTGCATGCTCTCAGGTCTGGTGAGGTCTTATTTTTTTGTGTGTCGACATAACGGTTTTAATTACACCACATTTGTGCAGATACGTTCTTTTGATCGCCCCTTATTGCATTTTAATGCAATGTTGCGGCGACCAAAAAAAACGTAATTCTTGCATTTTGATTTTTTTTCTCTCTACGCCGTTTAGGAATTGGGTTAATCCTTTTTTTATTAATAGATCAGGCGATTCTGAATGCAATGATACCAAATACGTGTAGGTTTAATTTTTTAAATGTTTTATTTTGATTGGGGTGAAAGGGGGGTGTTTTAAACTTTTAGGTTTTTTTATTTTTATTTAATTTTTTAAACTTTTTTTTTACTTTTGGCATGCTTCAATAGCCTCCATAGGAGGCTAGAAGCATGCCATACTTGATCGGCACTGCTACATATAGGCGATGCTCAGATCGCCTATATGTAGCAGAAAAACAGCATTGCTATGAGCGCCGACCATAGGGTGGCGCTCGTAGCAATCTGCCTGCAACAACCATAGAGGTCTCGAGAAGACCTCTGGTTGTCATGGCAACGCATCGATGACCCCCGATCACGTGACGGGGGTCGGCGATGCGCTCATTTCCGGCCGGGCGTCGAGATTTCTAGTTAAATGCCTGCTGTCAGCGTTTGACAGTAGGGTATAACTAGTTAATAGGCGCGATGGATGTCAGCTGTTGAAAACAGATGACATGTCGCGGCTTTGAGGTGGGCTCACCGCCGGAGCCCACCTCAAAGCAGGGGATACTGAACGTTGACGTACTATCCCGTCAGTGGTCAGTAAGGGGTTAAAACATACAACACTGCCTTTCACCTCTCCAAACAAACCTATTTCAACACCCTCATCACCTCACTATCCAATAACCCTAAGCGTCTCTTTGACAGTTTTCATTCCCTACTCAACCCAAGAGTGCAGGCCCCAACCACGGATCTCCGCACTGACGATCTGGCCAATTATTTCAAAGAAAAAATGTACCATATCCAACAGGATATTATCTCCCAATCCCCTCATACCATGAACTGTCCTCCCTCCCCCACTGCATCTAGCTCACTCTCTGATTTTGAACCAGTCACAGAAGAAGAAGTAAGCAGGCTCCTTGCATCTTCTCGCCCTACCACTTGCACCAGTGATCCCATTCCGTTACAATTCCTCCAGTCTCTTTCCCCTGCTGTCACCTAACAAAAATATTCAACTTCTCTCTACCTTCTGGTAGCTTTCCCTCCTCAGTTCAACATGCCATCATACATCCATTACTTAAAAAACCATCCCTCGACCAAAACTGTGCCGCTATGTCTCAGATAACTCTCTTCTCAACCCTCTACAATCTGGTTTCCGGTCTTTACACCCTACTGAAACTGCCCTCACTAAAGTCTCTAATGATTTTCTAACAGCTGAATCTAATCGTCACTACTCCATGCTATTTCTCTTGGATCTCTCTGCAGCATTCAAAACTGTGGATCATCAGTTCCTACTCACTATTCTCCGCTCCATCGGCCTCAAGAACACCGTTCTCTTCTCACTCTCCTATTTCTCTGACGGCTCCTTCACTGCATCTTTGTTGGCTCCTCTTCCTCTCATCTTCCCCTTACTGTTGGGGTTCCTCAAGGATCAGTTCTAGGCCCCCTCCTCTTCTCTTTATATACTGCCCCTATTGGACAAAGAATCATAGAATCATAGAATCGTAGCGTTGGAAGGGACCTCCTGGGCCATCTGGTCCAACCCCCTGCTCAAAGCAGGATTCGTTAAATCATCCCAGTCAGATGTCTGTCCAGCCTCTGTTTGAAGACATCCATTGAAGGAGAACTCACCACTTCTCGTGGCAGCTTGTTCCACTCATTGATCACTCTAACTGTCAAAAAGTTTTTTCTAATATCTAATCTGTGTCTCCTCCCATTCAGTTTCATCCCATTGCTTCTAGTCTTTCCTTGTGCAAATGAGAATAAAGATGATCCTTCTACAATGTGACAGCCCTTGAGATATTTGTAGACAGCTATTAAGTCTCCTCTCAGTCTTCTCTTTTGCAAACTAAACAATCCCAAATCCTGCAACCTTTCCTCATAAGACAGGGTTTGCAGACCGGTCACCATTCTGGTTGCTCTTTTCTGAACTTGCTCCAGCTTGTTGATGTCTTTTTTAAAATGTGGTGCCCAAAACTGGACACAATATTCCAGATGAGGTCTGACCAAAGAGGAGTAGAGGGAAATAATGACTTCACATGATCTAGACTGTATGCTTCTGTTAATACATCCTAGAATTGCATTTCCTTTTTTTGCTGCTGCATCACACTGTTGACTCATATTCAGTTTGTGATCTATTAGTATACCCAAGTCTTTTTCACATGTGCTGTTGCTTAGGCCTATTCCTCCCATTCTGTATATGCTTTTTTCATTTTTATTGCCCAGATGTAGTACTTTGCATTTTTCCCTGTTAAAAACCATTCTGTTAGTTGCTGCCCACTTCTCCAGTTTATTTATATCTTTTTGAATCCTCTCTCTCTTCTCTAGTATTAGCTATCCCTCCTAGCTTTGTGTCATCAGCAAATTTAATCAGTTTACCCTCAATTCCTTCTTCTAAATCGTTGATAAAGATGTTGAACAATAAAGGGCCCAGGACAGAGCCCTGTGGTACCCCACTTGAGACATTCTTCCAACTGGATGTGCAGCCATTTACGACCACTCTTTGGGTCCGATCACTAAGCCAGTTATGAATCCACCTAACAGTTGCCTTGTCCATTCCATACTTAGTCATTTTTTCAATAAGGATTGTATGAGATACTTTGTCAAATGCTTTGCTGAAGTCAAGATATACTATATCTACAGCATTTCCTTGATCCACCCAATCAGTGATTCCATCATAGAAGGAAATTAAGTTAGTCTGACATGACTTATTAGTTACAAACCCATGCTGACTCTGTTTAATCACTTCATTCTTATCCAGGTACTGACATACATGTTGTTTAATAATTTGTTCAAAGATCTTTCCTGGTATAGAAGTCAGACTCACCGGCCTATAGTTGCCTGGGTCCACCTTCTTCCCCTTTTTGAAGATAGGAACAACATTTGCTCTTCTCCAGTCTTCTGGGACTTCTCCTGTTCTCCAAGAATTTTCAAATATTATGGAGAGGGGTTCAAAAATTTCTTCTGCTATCTCCTTCAGTACTCTGGGGTGTAATTCATCTGGACCTGGAGACTTGAATTCATTTAGGTTAGCTAAGTGTTTCCTCACTATCTTTCTGTTTATAGATATCCTGGATTCTTCTATTCCCTTAATAGGACAGTGAAGAATAGTTGATGTCACATTTCCTTTCTGAGAGAAAACAGATGCAAAATAGGAATTTAAAAGTTCGGCCTTCTCAACATCCTGTCTTACCATTTCATCATTTTCATCCTGTAAAAATCCTATAGCATCTTTGACTTTTCTTTTACTTTTGACATATCCCCAAAATCCTTTATTATTGCTTTTGACATCTCTTGCAAGCCTCAATTCATTGTCAGCTTTAGCTAATCTGACGGTAAATTTGGTTTCCAGTACCATCTCTATGCTGATGACACCCAATTATACACTTCTCCTGATATTTCATCTTCCTTTTTAGAAAACACCAGTGATTGTCTTACCACTGTCTCTAACATCATGTCCTTCCTCTATCTGAAACTGAACCTGTCAAAAACTGAACTCCTTGTGTTTCCTCCCTCTAATAACCTACAGTACCTATGCCCGACATTGCCATTTCCGTGTGTGCTTCCACAATTGGTCCCTAGCAACTTGCCCGCTGTCTTGGGGTCATACTTCGTTCCGAGCTTTCATTCACCCCCCACATCCGATCTCTTACTGTTTGTCTTATTCATTCTTGTCTGGACTATTGTAACTCTCTACTAATCAGTCTCCCTCTTAACAAACTCTCCCCTTTACATTCTGTCTTGAATGCTGCAGCCAGGATCATATTCCTCACCAATCGTTATACCGATGTCTCTACCTTGTGCCAATCATTACACTGGTTACCCATCCACTCCAGAATCCAGCACAAACTTATCACCCTTACCCACAAGGCACTCCATGGCTCAGCACCACCCTACATCTCCTCCCTTGTCTCAGCCTACCACCCTACCCATGCCCTCCATTCTGCTAATGACCTGAGGTTAGCAGCCTCAATAATCAGAACCTCCCACTCCCGTCTCCAAGACTTTGCATGTGTTGCACCAATTCTTTGGAATGCACTACCCAGGTTAATACGATTAATCCCCAATCCCCAAAGTTTTAAGCGAGCCCTAAGAACGCATTTGTTCAGACTGGCCTACCGCCTCAAAGCATTAACTGTTATGAACTCATTTTCGGCTCCACCAGTTGAGAGTTCCCCTTCCATTCTCCCTCTGTTGGTGACAGGAGGTAGTGAGGTTGGTTTAAGTGGTAGTGATCTGCCACCTGATGAGGAAGATAATGATTGGATCTCTGGAGTATCAGACTGGATATAAGACAGCCGACGCCCTATCCTGGTGCTGGTGATTCAGTCTGCTTCTCAGGTCCTGGACTTCAGCTCTCTTCCAGTCTTCTCAAGTTAAGTTTGTTTTTTTGCTAATGTTCACACATGCGCTTGTTGGTCAATTCAGTTTCTTGTGTAATCAGCCTGCCCCTGCTGGGGCTATGCTGAATTTCCACTCCTATTTATCAGTATTTGCCAGTCTGCTTTTTGTCCCTTATTAGATTGGCCTCTTTTTGCTCTGTCTCGGAATATTTCAGAGTGCTGATATAGGTGTTGAAGTCTAGTGACTTCAGGGTTAATTTTGTTATCAGAAGTGTTGGACAAAATTTTTGTAGGTTTTTTTGGCAGATTGCAGACAGTGTCTTTCCTTTCCTGTTCTTTTTAGTTAGCCGGGCCCCTTCGTTTGCTCAGCCTATTTTCCTGCCTTTGTTGTATTTTCATCTTGCTTCACCGTCAATACATGTGGGGGGCTGTCTTTCCTTTGGGGTCTGCTCTGGGGCAGTTAGTTTTCCTCTTTTCCTGCTTTAGGCTTATGTAGCTCTCCGGTTGTGACGAGGCGTCTAGGACCATCGTAGGAACGCTCCACGACTGCTGCTAGTTGTGCGGTTAAGATCAGGGATCTGCAATCTGTATAGTTACCAACTTCTCTGGTTTTCTGAGACTTAGCTTGTTGTCTTTTTTTCCCTCCTCGGTGACCCATTCATAACAATTAACCTAACAATTCCTGTGTTGCCCATTCAAAATTTTAACCATAACCAGGTTCCTCATATCATGTTCTCACATGCTTTATGCATTTAATAGCCCTCTGGGTCTGTACTATTACATACTTAGGCTGAAAACCGGTTCATGCAGCATTACATGAACACACGATTCTTATACTATGGCTGATCCAAACAACAAAAGCAATTGTTACCATCCACCTTTCATGTCTCCCCTTGATCCTCAGATTGTAAGCTTGTGAGCAGGGCCCTCATTCCTCTTGGTATCTGTTTTGATCTATTTATTGTGATGCTATAATGTCTATTATCTGTACAAGTTCCCTCTAAAGTGTAAAGTGCTGCAGAATATGTTGGCACCATAGAAATAAGTTTATTATTATTACTATTACTGTAGTATTAGTATTACTAGCCTCAAATTTTATAACTAACGTAAGCAAAAGGACTGCTGTCCATCATCTAAGCATTAGGAATTGTACCCTATGTTGTAATTTCCAGTGACCAGAGGAATAAGGGGCTATTAAAACAGAAAAGGAGCCTTCCAGACATGTTCCACCCTTACGGGCTTCTTCAGGGTGATGAGACAAATGCAAACCAAAATGGCCGAACAAACTATTTATAACCTCCTCACCTGACACCAAACATATTTCATCATTAGGATTCCTAATCTGCAGTTAATCTTTAATCTAACAATTAAAAGTTATGTTTTGGATAGGATAAAATGGCTATTAAATGGATTTAAAACAGATTTCACAATGCAAACTGTACACATTAATAGAGCTCTTAGACCTGATGAGGCTAGGGTACATATCTGACATTTAGGGTGTTTTTACAATGTGTTTCTGCACCCGTTCAGCGTATGTCCGAACCTCCAGCAAAAAAGGATTCGGACTTACTGTATATGCCGACGGGGCCATAGACTATAATGATCATGATCACACTTAACATTATGGCTGGTCCATACAATCAGGGCAACTGTTACCACCCACCTTTCGTGTCTCCCTCTTTCCTCATAGACTGTAAGCTTGCGAGCAGGGCCCTCACTCCTCTTGTTGTTTGTTATAATCTACTGTATGTGATTATTGTTATGCTGTAATGTCTATTGTCTGTACAAATCCCCTCTGAAATGTAAAGTGCTGCGGAATATGTCGGCGCTATAAAAATAAAATTTATTATTATATTATTATCATGGCAGAGCGAACGTGCACTCTGCCGTACATCACTTCTGGGAGTGTACACTCCCGAAAATTGTTCATGCTTAAGTGCACGTTCGCTCTGCAGCCACCATTTCAGTCTGTAACTCCATCGGCGCATATACTCAGACTGGGCCACTGAACGAATGCAGAAATGCAATGTGAAAGCACCCTAAGATGAACATTTTATGAGTCCGGTTCTAGGATGAAATAACTTGAGTCCAAGTGTCCTGTATTTAGCGCACCTGCTGAAGCTTGTGCTGAGCAGTGTGAAAACTCAGAAGCAGCAGGGAGGAGAGATGCTTTATTGCTAACAAGCAAGCTATTTGGGCAAGGATTGAATTAAGCTTTCAGAAAGGATTGTGCAAGTATTCTGACATAGATTTTCAAAGTAAGCATACCTTCTTATTATATCTAGTATGCAGTTTTATTGTAAAATCTGGAGAAAGATCAGCCGAGTATTTTCAGCGATATGTATGTGATAAATCTACCTAATAATACAGTTGCAATCCTGTGCATGAGATTTCATTAAATCTACATTGTGTCAGTTTATGTTGCAGATATCATAGTGGATTTCACCCTTTACAATGCAAAGGTGAAACTGGGGAAAATACAGTATGCTTTTACCATGTGATCACTTACATTTATACTTAATTATTTGCAGATTTTTTTTCTTTGTAAAAAAAAAAAGTCTTGTATTTTAAGCATATTTTTCAAGCATTTATTTGAATTTTGTTTTTTTTTTACATTTTTTAAATACATTTTTTAAGTCTTATTAGTAGCACATTGAAGAAGACTTGGAAAACAAACACAAAAAAGGCAACAGGTGAAGAAAAAAGAACAAAGCAAAAGTTCTCCGCATTGTAGATGAAAGTTTGATTTGAAAGTTCTCTCGCCCTAGAACATTCCAGGTTTTGCAGTCACGATAATGAAGGTCTAATGCTATCGGCAAGTGTAAGGTACAAAGAAACAGTGACAAATGTATTATTATTTGGCATTTCATCATAGAACAAGTGAGTCACTGAACAAATCCTGGTCGGCCACCAAGTAGCAAACTGACAGACTGTTTACTAAATGAACTTGTCAGACTTTTGCAACCAAAATAATTTTATATAGTTTACCTATAATTTGATTACAAAGTAGGTCATGTACGTACAAACATGGTCAAAATTCTTGGCATCCCTCGTTTCATGACAGAAAAACCCACAATGGTGACAGAAATAATTTAAATCTGACAAAAGTAATAACAAATCAAAAATCTATGCAAATGAACAAATGAAAGTCAGACATTGCTTTTCAACCATGCTTCCACAGAATTAAAAAAAAAAATAAAATTCCTGAACTAGGCCTGGACAGAAATGATGGTACCCCTGAATAAAATGTGACAAAAGGGACATGTTAAATCAAGGTGTGTCCACTAATTGGCATCAGGCTCGGTCTGGCCTGGCGAGGTACCGAGTAAATGCACGGTGGGCCCCGAGGGTCGCTGGGGGCCCTTTAAAAATGCTGCCCCTTTAAGTGCGTGGGCCCTTTAAAAGCGTGTCCCATAATTTGAAGGGACGCGCGCGTGCACATACCACAGCGTGAGGCGGCGCGGGCCCAGCATACCCCCGTCTGAGGCGCTGACGCGGCGTCGGGCGACCCCCTTGTTGGCTCTGGGTCTCTCTGATGACTCACCCAGCCCCAGGACCTTGCCACGTGACGTCAGCGCTGTTCTTGATGGGCGGTGAAACGCCCCGCGCTCTGCTTTCCGGCTCTGTAGTGTAAGAGAAGAGGACGCCGCCGAGCTCCGCTCTCCCTGCTGCTGCTCCCGCTCCTACTTTGCTCTGGTCCGGTGAGTAGAGTCTAGAGTGAGTGGGTGACGGGTGGTCTGTGTCCCTGGATAGGAGGGGAAACAAAGTCTCCATGGTAGAGGCCAGAGGGGTCCGGAGGAGGAAGAGGGGTCTGGAGGAGAAAGAGGAGGCCAGAGGGGTCCGGAGGAGGAACAGGAGGCCAGAGGGGTCCAGAGGAGGAAGAGGAGGCCAGAGAGGTCCAGAGGAGGAAGAGGAGGCCAGAGGGGTCCAGAGGAGGAAGAGGAGGCCAGAGGGGTCCAGAGGAGGAAGAGGAGGCCAGAGGGGTCCAGAGGAGGAAGAGGAGGCCAGAGGGGTCCAGAGGAGGAAGAGGGGTCCGGAGGAGAAAGAGGAGGCCAGAGGGGTCCAGAGGAGGAAGAGGAGGCCAGAGGGGTCCAGAGGAGGAAGAGGAGGCCAGAGGGGTCCAGAGGAGGAAGAGGAGGCCAGAGGGGTCCAGAGGAGGAAGAGGAGGCCAGAGGGGTCCAGAGGAGGAAGAGGAGGCCAGAGGGGTCCAGAGGAGGAAGAGGAGGCCAGAGGGGTCTGGAGCAGGAAGAGGAGGGAATAGGAAGAGGAGGCCAGAGGGGTACAGAGGAGGCCAGAGGGGTCCAGAGGAGGAAGAGGAGGCCAGAGGGGTCTGGAGCAGGAAGAGGAGCGAATATGGGTCCGGAGGAGGAAGAGGAGGCCAGAGGCGTCAGGAGGAGGGAAGAGGGGTCCGGAGGAGGCCAGAGGAGTTCGGAGGAGGAAGAGGAGGCCAGAGGGGTCCAGAGGCGGGAAGAGGGGTCTGGAGAAGTAAGAGGAGGCCAGAGAGGTCCGGAGGAGGAAGAGAAGGGAAGAGGGGTCCAGAGGAGGAAGAGGCCTGTGCTGTATATCACGTGGGGCTGTGCTGTATACTATGGTGCTGTATACCATGTGCTGCTGTGCTGCATACCATGTGATGCTGTGCTTTATATCATGTGGGCCTGTGCTTTATACCATGTGGGGCTGTGCTGTATACATGGGGCTGTGCTGTATACCAATGGGGGGCTGTGCTGTATACCAATGGGGGGCTGTGCTGTAAACCATGTGATGATGTGATATATACCATGTGGGGCTGTGCTTTATACCATGTGGGGCTGTGCTTTATACCATGTGGGGCTGTGCTATATACCAATGGGGGGCTGTGCTGCATACCAATGGGGGATGTGCTGTATACCAATGGGGGGCTGTGCTATGTACCATGTGGGCCTGTGCTGTGTACCATATGGGGCTGTGCTTAATACCATGTGGGCCATGCTGTATACCAATGAGGGGCTGTGCTGTATTCCAATGGGGGGCTGTGCTGTATGCCATGGTGCTGTGCTATATACCATGTGGGGCTGTGCTATATACCATGTGGAGCTGTGTTATATACTATGAGGCTGTGTTATATACCATGGGGGGTACATTATATTCTATGGGGGAGGCTGTGTTATATAATATGGCGGGCTACATTATATTCTATGGGGAGGTGGGCTGTATTATATTCTATTCGGGGCTACATTATATTCTATGGGGGGCTGTATTATCTTTACTATATTCTATGGTGGTGATCGCATCATTCTATGAAGGGGCTACATTATACTATATGAGGAGGCTACATTGTATTCTACGGGGGGCTGCATTATATTTTATGGGGGGCTAGATTATATTGCAGGGGGGTTTATTATACTTCATGATGAGGCTACATTATATTCTATTGGGGCTGCATTATACTATATGAGGAGGGCTACATTGTATTCTATGGAGGGGCTACATTACACTATATAAGGGGCTGCCATATATTCTACAGAGGGGCTGCATTATACTATATGAGGGGGGCTGCATTATATTCTATGTGGGGTTACATTGTATTCTGTGGGGTGGCTACATTATGTTCTAAGGGGTGGCTGCATTATACTATAAGAGGGGGGCTGCATTATATTCTATGGGGGTTACATTATATTGTATGGCAGGGCTGCATTATGTTCTATGGGGTGGCTGCATTATGTTATATGTGGGCTGCATTATAATGTATCGAGGACTATGGGGAATACATTATACTATATGAAGAACTATGGGGTGCATTATACTATGGGAAGTGAATTGTACTACATGGATGACTGGCGGTCTATTATACTATATGGAGCACTATGAGGAGTGTATTAAACTATATGGAGGACTGAGCAGTGTATTTTAATATATGAAGGACTGAAGAGTGTATTATAGTATATGGAGGACTATGGGGCAGAATATATTATATGGAGGACTATGGGGGACATTATATTATATGGAAACTGTACATGTGCTGCTGATAACATGATAATGTATGGGGACAGCGTTCTCTTTTGCACACTGTACAGCTTGCTAAAAGGCGTTTTAGTGGGAGAGGCCAAAAAATGAACATATAATAAAACCATTTATGGTAGCCATGGGGTGGGCCCCTAGAGTCAATTCCCCTGGTGGGCCCTAGGCACCCCAGTCCGACCCTGATTGGCATCACAGGTGTCTACAATCTTGGAATCAGTGAGTGGCCTGTATAGAGGGCTACAGATCCTCACTGTGCTGTTTGGTGACATGGTGTGTATCACACTCAACATGGGCCAGAGGAAGCGAAGGAAAGAGTTGTCTCAGGAGATTAGAAAGAAAATTATAGACAAACATGTTAAAGGTAAAAGTTATCAGACCATCTCCAAGCAGCTTGGTGTTCCTGTGACTACAGTTGCATTTATTATTCAGAAATTTAAGCTCCATGGGACTGCAGCCAACCTCCCTGGACGTGGCCGCAGGAGGAAAATTGATGACAAATCAAAGAAATGGATAATACGAATGGTAACAAAAGAGCCTAGGAAAAGTTTTAAACAGATTAAGGCTGTGTGCCCACGTAGCGATTTTTAAGCGTTTTTGCCGCAATTTTCGGCGCGAAAACGCTGCAAAACGTTTAAAAATCGTGTACAGAATGCCCCCCATGCATTCCTATGGCATTGCGCACATGCTGTGCTAATGCTGCGCTTTTTTCCGCGGCGGAATCGCATCGCGGAAAAAATCGCAGCATGCTCATTCTTTTGTGTGGAATCGCAAAGAATTGCCGCGATTCCGCACCCATAGGAATGCATGAGAATCGCTTACTTCCCGCATGTGGCTATGCCCACCATGCAGGAAAGTTAAGCGTCTTATGTGTGGTTGGTACCCACGGTGTGGAGGAGAGGAGACTGTCCTCCAGGCCCTGGGTACCATACCCCTGTAAAAAAAAATAAATAAATAAAAAAATCGGGGTATATTTACCTTCCGGCGTCACGCGCTGCATTCCCGGCCTAAGCGTTCCCAGTAATGCCTTGCGGCAAGGCCCTGTGATGACGTAGTCTCGCGTGACTCTAGCGATCTCGCGAGATTGCTATAGCAACGCGAGACTACGTCAGCACAGGTCGCGCAAGGCATCTCTGGGAACGCTGAGGCCCGGGATGACAGCGCGGGATGCCGGAAGGTAAATATACCCCGATTTTTTTATTTTTTTTAGCATTTTAACATTCTATCTTTTACTATTGAGGCAGCATAGGCGGCCTCAATAGTAAATACCTGGTCACACTTGTCAAACACTATGTTTGACGAGTGTGACCAACCTGTCAATCACTTTCCAAGCGATGCTTCAAATCGCTTGGAAAGTGCTTGAATATCGCATGCGAAAATCGCGGCAAAATCGTGATCATAATCGCGGTAAAATCGCGGTGAAATCGCGGTGAAATCGCACGGAAAAAAACGCGCGATTTCTGGGAAGGAGTCCGGTTTTCTGTGTGCGTTTTAACATGCAATGTGGGCACATAGCCTAAAGGTGAATTTCAAGCTCAAGAAACATCAGTGTCAGATTGTACCATCCATTGTTGTATGAGCCAAAGTGGACCTCATGGGAGATGACCAAGGAGGACACCATTGTTGGAAAAAATTATAAAAAAGCAAGACTGGAATTTGCCAAACTACATGTTGACAAGCCACAAAGCTTCTGGGAAAATGTCCTATGGACAGATGAGAAAAAAATAGAATTTTTTTGGCAAGGCACATCAGCTCTATGTTCACGGACAGAAAAATGAAGCATATCAAGAAAAGAACACTGGCCCTTCTGTGAAACATGGAGGAGGCTCTGTTATGTTCTGGGGCTACTTTGCTGCATCTGGCACAGGAATGGCTAAGAGGAAAACATTGGATTATTCTAAAGTAGCCTTCTTTGAGCCCTGACCTAAATCCTAGTGAGCATTTTTGGAAAGAGCTGAAACAGGCCATCTGGAAAAGGCAACCTTAAAGCACGAGACGAGACAACTGTAACAGAAGTGGGCCAAAATACCTGTTCAGAGATGCAGAAGTCTCAATGTAGTTACAGGAATCGTTTGATCGCAGTGATTGCCTCAAAAGATTGTGCACCAAAATATTAAGTTAAGGGTACCATCATTTCTGTCCAGGCCTTTCTAATGAGTTTTATTTATTTTTTTTTAAATTCTGTGGAAGCATAGTTGAAAAGCAATGTCTGACTTTCATTTGTTCATTTTCATAGATTTTTTATTCATCATTACTTTTGTCAGATTCAAGTTATTTCTGTCACCATTGTTGGTTTTTCTGTCATTAAACGAGGGGTACCAACAATTCTGACTATGTGTGTATATAGGATACCATGACATAAAAAACATGTAAGTACATCTACATGCATTCCCCCAACATCAACCTTCAAACAATGTCCAAATTAGGGTAAGCTAAGTTTAAACTTCCAATGTTAATCAGAGTGACCTCAGTTTTTCCAAGATGGGGACAGAAAAAAGTTCTTCATCTTCCCTATTCTGTCAGTCCATGAAAATAGGGCCACACTTGAAAGCCATCTGAATGCGGTCCACATTTTTTGATAGATCCATAGACTTGCATTACCAATTTTGATCCAACACTCAGAAAAAAATTGGAGATGGCTCAAATTTTATTAGCTGACCACTCGGTCTGAGAAAAAAAAATGGCCATGTGCACAATCACATAGAATATATGAGTGCTATCCGGGAAAATCATGGAATGTACTCAAACAAAAAATAGGTTGTGTTCATGAGTCGTTAAAATGATACAATGAAGCAAAACTATTTCTGTTACAAATTTTGGAATTGCTTTTACCATTTAACCCCATTACGACCAATGATGGACACAGAACATCATGAACAGGTGTCAGTTCCCCCATCACAACATACTATACATGCTTTAAAACTGTCACTGTGTGCTTACAGTGCTAACAGTTATGTGCTCTCAGCTGTCACTGACAATTGAGAGGCATCGGAAGAGGTGCGGGGACCCATCTCAGCGGTCCCCCCACTCAGATGGCTGACCGATCACAGCATGATCGTGCTTGAGGTGCTGAAATATCAGCTCCTCCCACACGATCAAGGCAGGAGCTTTGCGCAATTAGTTTTCCATCATATATGGGGTATCGGTGTACTCAGGAGAAATTGCACAACAAATTCTGGGGTCCATTTTCTCCTGTTACCATTGTGGAAATCAAAAAATTGGTGCTACAATTTATGGGGGAAAATGTGATTTTTTTATTTTTTATTTTTTTTATTTTCTTGGCTTAACATTATAAATTTGTGTGAAGCACTTGGTGGTTCAAGGTAATCACCACATATCTAGTGTGAGGGTTTGACACGCTCAGCTGCTTCTTAAGGTAAACAGGAAATTTTGGTAGTAAATTATCTGCTGGTTTATTATAGTCAGCATAGACCAAACAGGGTTCAGGAAAAATAAGCAGAGTCTTCCTGATTTAACAGAAATCAAAACAAAGTGCAAAAGAGTCATTTCTCTGCAGGTCTCACCCACAGATGCCAGACAATGTCCTCAGCCCCTCCTGGAGCCACGTGTAAGTTCTACCTCTCAGAAGTCACAACAAATGACTCTCCAGACAGGCTTTTTAACCCAGACCATGTGATGATCACCTACCGTGATATAATCTCAGGTCCTGTTACTGCACATGCCGGTGTCGTCTTTGCAGGAGGAGATGTGGTGAGCACCCTCCCACTCTATGGGTGCCAACATAAAACTAGCCCATGTATACAACTTTAAATTATCCCTCTCTGCACGTAGCGTGCTGTAGGAAAAATATCCTGGTTTTACATAACTGATGCCAGTATGCACAGTGACACATTTCCCTTCATACACTGTGCCAGTAACCCTATCACACTAGATAAATTCCTTGAGGGGTCTAGTTACCAAAATACAGTCACATGTGGGTGGTTTCTCCTATTTAGGCACATCAGGGGCTCTCCAAATGCGACATGGCGTCCGCTAACGAATCCAGCCCATTTTGTGATTCAAAAGTCGAATGGTGTTCCTTCCCTTCTGAGTCCTGCCATTCGCCAAAACAGTAGTTTTCCACTATATATAAAGTATCGGCATACTCAGGAGAAATCACACAACAAATTGTATGAGTCATTTATCCTCCTGTTATCCTTGTAGAAATTTGATGCTAAAATAACATTTCTGCGGGAAAAAAATAAAATGGTCATTTTTTCTTTCACATTGCTTTAGTTCCCTTAAAGTACCTGAAGGGTTAATAAGCTTATTGAATGTGGTTTTTGAACACATTGAGGGGTTCATTTTTTAGAATGGTGTCACGTTTGCATATTTTCTGCCCTACAAAGTCAATTTAAATGTGAGGTGGCCCTTAAAAAGATGGTTTTGTAAATTTGTTTAAAAAAAATGAAAAATTGCTGCTAAACTTTAAAACCCTTGTAACTTCCTAACAAAAAAAAGTTTCAAAATGTGCTGCTATAAAGTAAACATGTGGGAAATGTTATTTATTAATTATTTTGTGTGGTACAATATAACCATCTGGTTTAAGAGCACACAAATTCAATGTTTTGAAAATTGTGAAATTTTCTAATTTTTTGACACATTTTTTAATATTTTCATAAAAATATGCAAATAACATTGGCTAAAATTTACCACTAACATAAAGTACAAAATGTCATGAAAAAACAGTCTCAGAATTACTGGGATACATTGAAGTGTTGTCACCTCATAACATGACTCTGGTCAGATTTATAATATGAAGCCCGGTCATTAACCTACAAAGTGGCTCAGTCCTTTTTCTCCTCACTTGAAGTTTTTTAAACTTTTTGGTACATTTGTATAATAAATGAATGGTATCCTCATATGGCTGTTTTGATGGAAAAATAAAAAAAAAAAGTTATGGCTATTGGAAGAAGGAGAGGGAAAAAAATTAAAATTGAAAATTGGCAGTGAAGAGGTTGTTAATGCTTTCTGTGCAGTAGCCTAGCTACCGCAGGGGCAGAAAGTCCTGGGCTCCATGCAAAGAGGAGCCCACCCGGAGCTGCGCTACCCTTAACTTTATCGACATGCGCAGCATGCCAATATAGTTAAGCTGAATGGTAGAGCAAGGAGACATGATCACCCTACGTTTCTTCTCTCTGTTTTGTAGACCGCAGGCTGCTTTATGCCTGCGGTCTACAGAGTGGCAGGACCACTGAAACACATCAGAGTCCTAGCACATCCACTAAGCAGACCATTTACAAGGTGGCAAAAATTTCCGGCTGAACCCCTTTTCCCAGTGCACAGGTTGCTCCTCGTTACCTTGTTACCATAGAAGTTGCAAATGAAGATGGCACAGGGAGATGTAGGGGCTAAATTTATGTTTCATCTCCTGCTGAACAGGACGTTTTAACTTCTTAGAGAACAGAGACACAAGGGAGCTGCTGACCAAGTGGTAACTACTAGTCTGTGCACATGTGTACCCCCAATCTACCCGTGATGTGATATCAGCTGTGTTCCGGGTCGTACTTGTCCACCAGAAAACCGAATTCTCCGGTGGGCCCAGGCACTGACACTTGCTGGCATATGGGCCAGCAGCTGCCTAGGGCCCCCACTCCTCCAGGGGCCCCCAGCCAGTGGTGTGTCGCTAATAGTGGCACACCCAGCAGCTATGGGGCCCTGAGTAAAGGGGCCCGCCCTGTGCCAGCGGACCAGCTGCTGGAGACAGGAACCTGTCCCCAGTGCTAAAGATAAATGAATTTTCACACTTCCCCATGCCCCCATGGGCGTGGAGAGGAGTGAATGCCATTTAACTTTAATAGTGGGCAGTGTTAGTGGGGATGCATCAAGGTCCCGGAGGTGCACCCCTGCAGGGCGGCTCACACTGAGGCAATTGGTGGGCAGCTTGTCAGCGGAACTGCAGGGATACGATGGAATCCTGCTTCCTGCCCAGCGATTCCTGCCTGACATCATCCTTCAGCGCGCTGCTTCAGACAGAAAGCTGCCAGCTTGGACGATGCTGTCGGGATGTGCTCTGGGTGCGGAGAGGTGAGTGGTGCTGTGTGTCTGTCTGCCTGGGTGTATGTGTGTATGTAGTGCGGTGCGGTGCTGTGTGTGAGAGAGAGTGGTGCAGTGCTGTGTGTGTGTGTACTGAAGATGTGTATTGGAGATGAGCAGTGATGAGGTGGTGGGGAAGGAGGCAATGATGGAGGTGGTGGAATAGGCAATTATGGGGTGGTTGGGGAGAAGTCATTGTGGGGGCTGCATTATTCTCTCAGGGGACTACATTATATTCTGGGGGTGCTACATCATACTATATGAGGAGGGAAGCATTATGCCCTATGAGGGGGCTACATTATACTCTGAGTAGGATACATTAAAACGTGTGATAGGGCTGCATTATACTATAGGAGGGGCGCTGAATTATACCCTATGAGGGTGCTGCATTTTATTCTATGGGGGACTGCATTATACCTTATGAGGGGGTTGCATTATATTTTTGTTGGATGCTGCATCATACTCTATGAAGTGGGCTGCATTATATTCTATGAAAGGGGGCTGGATTATATTCTATGAGAGGGGGCTGTATTATGTTCTATGAGGGGGGCTACATTATATTCTATGAGGGGGCTACTTTATATACTACGAGGGGGCTACTTTACATTCTATGAGGAGGCTACCATAACCCCTGCTACATAACCTTAACTACCTTATATTATACCCTGATATTAGCGTGTTTTACCACACAATTGGTGGTTTTGCATTTATTTCTATTTCTCTGGTGGGCCCAAGGTGCTCCAGTCCGATGCTGGCTGTGTTGGATGATGTCATTGTTAGAGAAGACCTAATCTTTGTTAATAAGGGGGATCTCCTGATCAGTACTGTCATCTTTTAACCATTTTGTACAGACCCCACTTTACATGGGACACTGTGTAATGCATTATTTCCAACTTGGTAGCGCTTCCTAATATTGTGCAGGTCGCCATCACAACAGATCAAGGCAAGGACCACACAAGATCGCTAAATTGTACTGTGATGTCTGCACTGACAAGCACGCAGCAGATCCTATGCATTGCTCTCTGGTATGGGGGCATTGTGGGGCCATCATAAAGTATGGGGGACCCTCATACATTGTAGGGACTACTGTCGGAAGACCTCATATATTGTAGGGTCTACTGTGAGGGGCTCTCATATATTGTAAGTACAATAAAAGGACTACTGTGGGGGAACTGCAAACAGTGTTGGGGCTATTGTGGGGGGATCTCATACAGTGTGGAGTGTACTGTGGGGCCCCTCCTACACTGCAAGGGCTACAGTGTGAGAATTACTGTGAGGGTTCATTATACTGTGTATAGGGAAGCTGTGAGCCCACTGTGCTGTGTATAAGGGAGCTGTGTGCCTATGGTACTGTGTAGAGGGGAGGCCCATTGTACTGTGTATAGGGGAGCTGTACGCGAGGAGACTCATGGGACATTATTAAATATTAAATGGGCACTTAAGAAGCATTATTGTTATAGGTGCACTGTCACTGCTAATCATCACTTTCTTGAGGCAAAATGTGGACACTGTTTTCTAGGGCATTTGCATGGGGCATTAAAATTTTCTAATTTTTTATGGTGCAATTTTACCATCTAGGGGTTACAAAGAAGGAATTCTGTTTTGTAAGGGGCACAGTGGTGGGCATTATTATGTGGGGTAGTAAGAGCAGCACTGGTATTGTGCCAAACAGTAGGTACAGTAATAGGGACACATATGGAAGCAACTCAGCATTGGGGTATCGTCAGGATGAAGAGTTTGTTCTGGTTGGGAATAGATGGGGAGGGGTCTGGAAATGTCAGAAGTCAAAAGTGTCTTGTAATTTCTGCTGATGAGTCTTGGCTGGAAGAAGTCATAGCAACCTGGGTCAGATGGGAAAAGTGAGCGACTCTATAGGAAAAAATGTCAATTCTAAGTGAACTAATATAACTGTATTGTGATTGCTTATGTGTTCTGCAGCTTTGGTATTTAATACTATATGGTCATTATATGGTGGTAATATCAGTGTTGGTCTTCGTATAAAGAGTTGTTTTCAGTATCTGCATGGTCATCTGCTGAGGTTCCCCGATTCCTACAATTAGGGTGCACCACCATAGTTACAATCATGGTTGCCGGATTAGGAGCTCACTCAGATGTTTCACCACTAAGATGAACCTCTAGCTACACCTGTGGTTCTATGCTAAAACTTCTTGTAATTTTGTTTGGGCCAGCAGCAGTTTTGCTCCATTTCCTGATCAGACTTGTACACCACAGTCATCACTATGTAAACTATCAGCTGAGTTCCCACAATGCACTGCTCTGATATGAGTCTAGTCTTTTTCAGAATTTGTCCTTTATGTGAAATGCCAATCAATCATAATTTAATTTAAAAAAGATAAAACAAAGAGATACTCAATTTTTCAAACAGACTTTTCTTTGGAATATTAAAGTAGGGTTTTTCTTTTAAGCTAATCAATAGTGAAAAGACAAGAGCAATAATTGTCAGGACATTTGTACTGTAAAGAATGTTTTTTCAGGTTGAAAACTTGTGAAATATCAAAAATGGGGTGTGTGTATTTATATCCATATAAAGCATACCTCACAACTATTGAAGAACAGAAAGTAGGACAGATCATGTGGCAGGCATAGAGCACTGTGGAAAGTTTTGGCTAAGCCCCTCTCCACACCCCAATGCACGCCCATTTGCCATTTCTTTCTACCCTAGCAGGAGGAGATGTCAGAGGGTCGTGGTAGTGAGGGAAATTCAGCAGACGCTTAAGATTACAAGATGTAGATCCAAATCCAGGACTGTCCACTGCATCTGGGACACTGGAGACTAGAGATGAGTGGATCGATTCACGGGTCTGTTGTAAAGCGGGCAAGTCATTGTTACCAGGCAGCTCGATGAGGGGGATACATTACATTTTGTGGGGGGACTGCTTTATATTCTGTGTGGGGGCTGCATTATTTAACCTAATGATGTCCCCGACGCAGCTTTTGATTAGCCAGAGCTGGAGGGTTATCATCTGTGCATCCTGCTCCTCTCTAATTGGGACCTGTGGATTAAACTCTTGCTCATTCATTCACAGTCGGAGCCACCTGAACTTTCTCGTCTTTATATAGTTTCACTGCATGACATGTGGCTTTTTGTGTCTGTAGGCAGTATTCACACGTTGCAGAAATACTGTGTTTTTTGTTTTCTGCAGATGTCCCCACCAAGCTCCAAAATAACAATCTTCTTCCCCTAATTTGATGTGTTTCTGGTGCAGATGTGAGTCTGGGTTTTTTAATATGTTTTATACCATAGGGAAGCTTTGCACTTAAAAAAGTAACTGCAGTTTTTTACATGCATTTTTTTTGGCCTCCACATAGAAGACAAGAGAGGAAAAAGCAACAAAACCTGGTAGCGCCCTTGGGTGCACAGCGGGCGCAGTTTTCATGAAATCACATCCATTTTGCTTGGCAGTTAAACAGAATTTTAAATCACGCCTTTTTTTACATCATTTACCAATCCCCGGAAGTAATACGATCACTGTGTTGTGCGTGTCGTTACAATTAGGCCGTAGTCACACTAGAGAGGAATACAGACAAGTGCTATATGAGAAAAAAAATCACATAGGACTCGGAGCACTGTTAAACTATGGGGCAGCTCCCATCACGTTTTTTTTCTCGGCTGTATTATACGTGCGAGTGAAATAGCAGCAAGCTGCAATCTGCAGCGTATATCGGCCGAGTCTTGCCAATACAAGTCTATGGGTGCGATAAAAAAATGGACACCACACGGACCATTCGTGTGACTTGTGAGAAATACGCAAACATTTTCCAGGTGACAGGAAATTGAATCATCCATTATCAGGAAGCTTTGGCATGCAAATTTCCCTGGAAACCTCTAGAAAAATCCAGGAACGCACCTCCACGGAGTCCAGCAGCATGGCCAGACACATAAACATGGAGATGCTCATAGTTCTGGTTCAGGAGAGGCCAGAAATATGGGACCAGCTTGATGCACATTATGCAGACCGTGCACGCAAGGATGCAGCATGGAGGTGAATCTGCACCCAAATGTTCCCCGACTTTGAGGAAAGACCTCATGAGTAGTGTTGAGCATTCCGATACCGCAAGTATCGGGTATCGGCCGATATTAGCGGTATCGGAATTCCGATACTGACTTCCGATACTTTTGTCATATCGGATACCGGAATCGGAATCGGAAGTTCCCATCATGCTATGAGCCTGCTTGCTTTGATTAAGCCAATGGGAATCCTCCGAAGTGTGGGCACATCCTGTTAGGCATGTAGGCATGTTAACTATTGGCATGGCTGTGATTGGCTGCCGAAATGATGTCATGATGCACTATAAAAGCCACCGCAGCCGCCATTTCTGGTTCACTCTGCTGTGAATTCAGTTAGGGACAGGCTGCTGTAGAAGACTGTGAGGGACAGTTAGAAATAGCGATTCCACCAAACATCTAGTGCTTTACCCAGGCTACATAAACCACCACTGTAGCCTTCTTTGCCCTAGCAGCAGTGTTCACAGCTGTCTGCAAGGGCTGTGTGAGTGCAGCTCACGCTGTGGAGTGGGTCCTGCAGCCACGTCAGGTTGTAGGCTGCCCAGCGTGCCTCACTGCTGCCTCATACATCTTTTAATTTTTGAGCTGCATTTTTTACATAATTTCAATCTAGTGTGCTTCCATCCGTATCCATAAACGTTGGTTGCAAACACTAGTAGTAGACAGCGGAGCCTTTCTGCAGCCTTTCAGTGCTAGTGTCCACTTTGCTGCACTGTTCACGGCTGTCTGAGAGGTCTCTGACTGTGTGTGAGTGCAGCTCACGCTGAGTAGTGTGTCCTGCAGCTACGTCTGGTTGTAGGACGCTCAGCGTGTCACTGCCTCACACATTTTTCTTTTATTGCAGCTCATTTTTTCTTCTAGGGGTCAGTTTTGGGCCCGCTTCTTTTTAACATATTTATTAATGACCTTGTAGTGGGCATAGGAGTAGAATTTCAATATTTGCAGATGACACTAAACTCTGCAGGGTAATTAATACAGAGGAGGACAATTTTATATTACAGGAGGATTTATGTAGAATAGAAGCTTGGGCTGATAAATGGCAAATGAGCTTTAATTGGGAAAAATGTAAGGTCATGCACTTGGGTAGAACGAACAAGTTGTATAATTATGTGCTTAATTGTAAAACACTGGGCAAAACAGTCACTGAAAAAGACCTGGGTGTATGGGTGGACGACAAACTCACATTTAGTGGCCAGAGTCAAGCAGCTGCTGCAAAGGCAAATAAAATAATGGGATGCATTAAAAGAGGCATAGATGCTCATGAGGAGAACATAATTTTACCTCTATATAAGTCACTAGTGCGACCACACTTAGAATACTGTGTACAGTTCTGGTCTCCGGTGTATAAGAAAGACATAGCTGAACTGGAGCGGGTGCAGAGAAGAGCGACCAAGGTTATTAGGGAACTAGGGGGTCTGCAATACAAAGACAGGTTATTACACTTGGGGTTATTTAGTTTGGAGAATCGAAGGCTTAGGGGTGATCTTATTACAATGTATAAATATATGTGGGGACAATACAAAGACCTTTCTAATGATCTTTTTACTCTTAGACCTGTGACGGGGACAAGGGGGCATCCTCTACGTCTGGAGGAAAGAAGGTTTAAGCATACTCACAGACGCAGATTCTTTACTGTAAGAGCAGTGAGACTATGGAACTCTCTGCCATATGATGTTGTAATGAGTGATTCACTACTAAAATTTAAGAAGGGACTGGATGCCTTTCTTGAAAAGTATAATATTACAGGGTATATACACTAGTCTCCTTAATATTGCGTTGATCCAGGGAGCTAGTCTAATTGCCGTATGTGGAGTTGGGAAGGAATTTTTTTCCCCAATGTGAAGCTTACTGTTGCCACATGGGGGTTTTTTGCCTTCCTCTGGATCAACATGTTAGGGCAAGTTAGGATAGGATATGGGTTGAACTAGATGGACTTAAAGTCTCCCTTCAACCTTAATAACTATGTTACTATGTTACTATTAGTGTGCATCCATCCGTCTCCATCTACGGTGGTTGCAAACACTATATAGGAGTACACAGCGGAGCCTTTCTGCAGCCTGTCAGTGCCAGTGCCCACTTAGCTGCACTGTTCACGGCTGTCTGAGAGGTCTCTGACTGTGTGAGTGCAGCTCACGCAGAGTAGAGTGTCCTGCAGCTACGTCTGGTTGTAGGACGCTCAACTTGCGTCACTACCTCACACATATTTGTCTTTGAGTGCAGCTCATTTTTTCTTCTCCTATTAGTGTGCATCCATCCGTATCCATCAACATTGGTTGGTTGCAAACACTATATAGGAGTAGATAGAGGAGCCTTTTTTTCTGGCTTGTGCCCTGCCGGCGCAGCCAGATTAGTATTACCCAATTTTTTTGGAGCCTCATCTTTTGCATTGAGGGTTACCTGCCTGCATTGTAATAGCTCCAAAAAGTTGGTGATACTATCAGTTTCAATTCTTTGTTCACATACTTTGAGTTTGTTTCCAACAAAGAAACCACAAAAAAAGTTCACCAAACACTACATTTGGAACTTGTGTAGGCCACATCAGCTCCTATTAAAGTGTAGTCCACACACACACACTTCATAAAATTAGTGTTTCTTGTACCTGTAACCAGCTGTTCAGGAATAAGCACACTAAGGCCCCCCTTTGTACTTTTCTGCCTATCTTAAGCAGTCTGGCAAGATGAAGAAGGCAGGGAGTAAGGCGCGTGGGCGTGGGTGTGGGCATGGAGTTTCAGCAGGGAGAGGGCTTGGGGATTCTGCAGGTAGAGGACGTGGGGATTCTGGGCCTGCTGCGGGCACCAGTGGATCAGCATCCCCCAGTTTTAGCAGGCAACAGTCCTTTATGCGCAGCTTTGTAGGACCTCAACGTACCCCACTGCTGCGGGAGGAACAAATTGAACCCGTTGTCGGATGGATGGCAGCTAACGCATCGACTTCAATTACTTCCACAGCCTCTCAGGACCAGAGCACCGAAGAGCAACCATCTGTCTCTTCACCACCTGCCAAAGTGCCCAGGCAGTCAGAGAGACATGGACAGGAGCCATCACAGTCTCTACTTCTGTTCTCGGAATCTGTTGGCTTGGAAAGAGGGGGCCAGCCAAGCAGCATTCCTGAATGTGAAGAAGAGGGAGTATGCAGTGATGCGCAACTTCTTTGTCCCTCTGAATCTGAAGAGGCGAGTGGGCCAGTGCCTATGGTCAGCACACCTCAGTACGCATCAGATGATGACGAGACTCAGTTGCCACTTTCTGGTGCGTACGGTGCTGGCGAGACAACCCCGGAGAAGCAGCTGTTTGAAGAGGGGAGGGAAGATGATGAGGTCCTTGACCCATCATGGCGTGAGGAACAGGAAGGTGGTGGGAGCAGCTCGGAGGAAGAGATTCCCCTACCGGCCAAAACAGGAGGCAGAGGGAGGGGGAAGACTTGGTTGCCTGTACCCTCCACTTCGGCACCCGTTAGGAGCATTCCTCATTCCAAAGGCAAAACGGGCGCTCCCAAGACTTGCAGTGCGTGGTCCTTTTTTGACACAGTTGCAGATGACATTTGCTTTGTCAAATGCAAGCTGTGTCATCAGATAGTCAAAAGAGGGAGAAATGTCAGCAACCTCAATACCACAAATATGTGGAAACATGTGCGCACCAAGCACGAGTTGGAGTTGCAGAGACACCCTGAAGACGTAGGCCAACGTACAGCACCACCTACCACCTCTTCAGTTCGTGTTGGGGCCTCTTCCTCCAGCTCACACACTGCTGGTTCGGCTTCCTCACAGGATCGCCAAGGAAGAACCTCTGCCACTGTTGTCCGGAGACCCTGTCAGATTCCACCCATAGCACCACGTTCCCATCCATCACAGCCATCGGTAGCACAGGCATGGGATAAAAGGCGCCCTTACTCGGCAAACCATCCCCGAGCACAGTCTCTGAATGCTGGCATTGCCAAACTTCTGGCAGCTGAAATGCTGTCATTCAGGCTGGAGGACACTGACACCTTCCGGGACTTAATGGCATTGGCAGTCCCCCAATACAACGTGCCGAGCCGCTTTTTTTTCCGCAGGCGAGCCGTCCCTGCCCTGCAGAAACATGTTGAGGGCAAAATAAAACATGCGCTACTAAACGCCGTTAGTAGCAAGGTCCACCTGACCACCGATGCGTGGACCAGTAACCATGGACAGGGACGATACCTTTCCCTCACTGCCCACTGGGTCAATGTTGTGGAGCCGGGTACAGATCTGGAGAGTGGCGCTGTACGTGTTCTTCCAACGCCACGGATTGCAGGACTCCAGTCTGTACACATAGACTCCTTGTTAAATATTAATAATCCGTTAATTTCTTATAAGACTCAGTTCTGTACATTGCTTTAGCTTACACGACATAGGCTATTTTTAAGCTTGGCTCATGGTAGAAAGACAGCTCCATATATGTAGAGACCACGTGCTTTAGGAGACGTATATAATTCATGGATAACTGTAGAGGGTGCTGTCTTCTTCCCTCATCATCATGAGACACAGACGCAAGATGACATAACTCAACAGCTGGTATGTTACTTAACTACGAAGAAGCCGAACTGAGAGACAGACGCCATTTGCCATGTGAGATCCCGGAGAGAAAGAAGAATACATGCTGCTTTGCTATGAACTATGGACAATTTCTCTTTCACCTATTTTTATTCACCTGTTTTTCTGTAATAACCTTTCTTTGATGGAAGAATCCAAATAAACCACTATATTTTTATCTGGTAACTAGTCCTGAGTATTTTACAGGATAAGCTTTATTTTACATTGGCAAGCCAGCCATATCTGAATTTTTGTACTTTTTTGCGGATTTCCCTCCACTTGCCCAAACGGGGGATTGGACTTTGCTAACGTCAAATCATATGTGCAAGTTATCGGGAATTCCACTACTTACAAGAATCACACAGAACCTAGAAGTAAGAATTGCCAGATAGATTGAGAAGTACTACAAGTGCCAAAGTGCCAGACGTGCTGAAACCAAGACAACAGGAACCCAGCGTTGTCCATCAAAGGAACAAGCTGAGACATTTCAAGGTAAGATAAAATGGATGTCATTAATTGTCTTGCTAAGCAGAGTAAATTGAAATTTAAGTCTGTAGACAATTCTAATTCAGAAGTTTTATGGTTAAGTTTATATGCCGAGTGTGAACTCGAGAATCAAAGGTTAGATTCTAAGTTTTTCAATAGAGAAAGAGAGAGATTAAAAAATATTCTACAGATGGTAGATATATTTCATAGATCTGTGTCAGAGAAATCCAAAAATGATTGTTGTGATGTTCTCGAGATTGGCTGTAAAGTTAGGGAGATTGACTATAATCAAGTGTCTGTAGCGGCCATTGAAGGTGACCTTACAGACGTGGAACAAGATGGAGAAGTAGGAGGAGACTTCAGAACTGACGTAGAGGACGTACAAGGGAAAGACGTACCACTAAAAATAGAAGACTCACAGGCCCAAATCCGAAGTAGCGTGAGGAAGGATTTGATAAAGATATGCCAAATAATACCTGCTTATGACAACAAAATAGATGTTTGTAGAAACTCTGAGATTTTTGAAAGTTGTTCTGATAAATTTGATTTATCTAACGAGGAGAAGAATCAGTTGTTCAAAATGTGGATCCCTGTAAATTTTGCTAGGAGATTGTCTTTAAAGTTATCTGGTGAAACACATGAGAACTTAAATGATAAGGACAGATTAAAAATTCTCATTTTTTGTTCATCAAATGAAAATCATCCAGATATTGATATTCTTCAAAAATTAAGAATTGGTCGGAAGGAATGTATTTTTACGTTCATGTCCATATATGAACGTTTGTATAGAATGCTGAGTGAGAATGTCAAAACACCGTCCCTCATAAGGAGTTTTGTAAGCAAATTTTGGTTTCTAAATCCTGCATCTCGTGTTATTGCGTCACAAAAAGATTCATTGTTTGAATGTGCGCAATCCCTTGATTTTGCCAGAAAACACGAGAATCGTGAGAGGAAAGTAAATTGTGCTAATTTTGTAAAGACAGGCAGAGTAAAATCTTATCAGAAGCCTGTATTAGCAAAACCTTCTAAAATGAGTTTTCCCCAAATATATGAAGTACAAAGGAAATCACATGTTTGTTATAAGCCATATGGAATGATGCAAAAGAACACCGAAAAGACACAAATTGAATTAAGAAAAATGATTAGTTCTGATTTTCTTTCTGTAACCAAGATGGCCGAATTTAACAGACAGAAACAGGTGGTGAGTGACATCATGGCCTGTAAACTGAATACTCTGCTCCAAGAATCTATCAGCTTTAAAATGGCAAGAACCTTTCAGGATATTTTTTGCAGAGAAATAAGTATGGGTGTAGGAATTGGCTAGAAAAAGTAATATATATATTGTGTAACAGTGTTATACAATTAGAGAGTTATATGTAATTATTTTATAGAGTATAATCCTGTAGTTTTATGGTTTGTGGATATATACATATTCATACAGTATATATAGAGTGTTTGTAGAAGTAGAAATAGTAGAACTGTATTTTTTAATGAAAATTAAAATCTACATCAGTAATAATATATAGAATTATGAATATGATATTAACCTTATTTTTTATGTTTCCTTAGAATTTTCATTTCAAAGCAGGACTTAATCGAGAAAAATTCTCTTCCAAGGATTTATGCCTTTATTTACACAGGAAGTTGCAATAATTGCATGATTTTATATATCTAACCCTTAAAAGGAAATAACTGATTGCTTTTTAAAAAAAAATGTCTTGTGTGTGTGCTTTTATGCTGCATGGCTTGAATGACAACCACAGCAGGTGAAATTTGTACCTTGTTCTAATAATAAGTATACCAGACCAGTATACTATGTCCCTGTTCCTTAGGGAAAGAATTTTTAAGGGGGTCTCAACTTTTGCAAAGCAATGGAATTTTTTTTCAGGCCTAAATGTCAAGTATAGCTATACATATACATATATTTATGTCATGTGGGGAATATTCAAAGAAATATTAAGAGACTAAATTTTAAATAGTTTACAATGCATTGATAATTAGGATAATTTGGGTTAAAATACGTGTATTCATCACACCTTCGTATGTGAGGTATTTGGTTTAAAGTTAATATGTGACACAGTCTGAGTGACAGTGACTGAGTGTATGAGCAGCTGCTGAGCGAGTAATGTGATATGTTTGTGAGACCTCAGGATCCTGAATGCATGAGAGAAAGGAAAAAAAAAAACCCCCAAAGCTTTTATCTTTAGGAAATTATTAGAATATTAAGATACATAATGAAATATTATCTATACAAACATATATTTCTATATTTCTATAGTAATTATTATTTCTTGATTTAGTTAATTGTGGATAAGTGCAAAGTGCAATCGCACATCAAAATGGTTTATGCAAATTAATTTTTCCAAAGGATAATTTTATGATATTCAAATTAATTTTGATGGTTACACATCTTCAGACAAATAATGGTATAAGCAAGTATAAATTCACATAATTTATACATTAATTATTTTTAATTTTGGTTTTGATAAATGAATTATTTCATAGAACAATATTTTTTGGTATTAAGGGGGAAATATGTTTTTTATCCTGACTACATCATCACATTTGATTAATACCTCTTCTTCACACATTTTAATAGGAAAAAATATTAATAAGGTACAATGGTATAAGTATTGGGTATAATAACAAGTATTATAAAGAGTCATTTCTTTACACTAAGAGGAATTATATGCAAAGTTGCATAATTTGAATATTTTGATAACACAAGTTTATGACAATTATGAAATAATCCAGATCATGGAAATATTAAGGGTATATGTTACTGAAGACATAACTACTCTGCATCAACATAAAGGCTTTATTCTTATTTTTATTTTTATTCTTATTTTTCATTATTTTTAATTCTTTCACCAATATTTAGTAAAGTAATATCTACTGAGAATATTGCTTCATTAAATATAGCAATTATATGGTTCTTTTACTAAGGAAAATGTTTCACTTCTGAGTTATATGCAACAATTCTTTTATTCATTCATTCGCTCACTCATATATTCTTATTTTGGTTCATGGCTTTACATTCCTACATATTATTAGTATAATAAATATATTCCTTATTAATAAAGATGAAAACACTGGTTACATAAAACAGTGACACCTATGGGTTGAAAAAGGTAATTACACCTATGACATAAAAAAATGTTCTATCACATGAAAAATGCGGATAATAATGTATTATCGTTTATTATTTCAAATATTGAAATCCATATATGGTACAAATTCTGATAATAATTATATGGATATTACTGATTGCTATGGTACGCTGTGATATTATAGGATAGGAAAATTACCAGATTTGGTATAGACTAGGGAATGAAGACTTCAAGCAAGATACTGAAATTATGTTAATAAAGACTTTTCACATTTCTAAACTTCATTGATTTTTATCAGTTGCAAGAAGAAGAATGCCGCGATCCAGAAGTCCCAGAAGGTAACAAAACTATGATTACTGAGTAATAGACTGTGTTAATTACAAGTGCAGTATCCACCACTGACAGTCACAAGTGCAGTATCCACCACTGACAGTCACAAGTGCAGTATCCACCACTGACAGTCACAAGTGCAGTATCCACCACTGACAGTCACAAGTGCAGTATCCACCACTGACAGTCACAATTAAAGTGTCTAACCTGACAACCAGAGGACGATGATCCTATGATGTTGAGATGAACTGTGTTATCACGTTCTTATCAAGTTCCAGAGGTTTTCAATCACCTGAAAAGCTTCGATGAAAGCTGGTGAACAATGAAGGTAATTAACCCTGACATATGTCCTGTGCATTAGGACAAGGACTGGTTATGGTGCTATGTTTAGCAAGGAAGAGTCATTTTAACCCTTGCTTTGCTGACCAAAGATGTCACACCTGTTCAAAGACCAGTACCGATGGAGGATTCCAGAATATCCAAGGCGAGCCAATATAAGCCCAGGTTTTTAAAGATGACACTGCACAGATATTAAAGCTGCATAGACTTTGTTTTCGTATTAACATTTGAAATTATGGACTTTGATTTGATACACAACACAATTTCTATATGCTATAGAAAAACTGTATTTTTAAAAGAACCAAGAAGAGGACAGAAGACATCAAAATGAAGACCAGATGACATCAGATGATGACTGGACCTGAGATGCTTCAATTTAGACTTAGGGAAGTATAATTATACATATTTTATATAAATATTGTTCACGACTTACCATAACATGAATTCACATCAATTATGTCATTGAGTACTTATAACGGTAATCTGATATTATTATTATTATTATTATTATTATTGATATTAAATTATTTTGTCAAAGAAGAAGAAAAGAAGAAAAAAGATCGTTATATATTTGAGGGTTCCAGTTAATGTCTGTCTCCCTCAAAAGGGGGAATTGTTAAATATTAATAATCCGTTAATTTCTTATAAGACTCAGTTCTGTACATTGCTTTAGCTTACACGACATAGGCTATTTTTAAGCTTGGCTCATGGTAGAAAGACAGCTCCATATATGTAGAGACCACGTGCTTTAGGAGACGTATATAATTCATGGCTAACTGTAGAGGGTGCTGTCTTCTTCCCTCATCATCATGAGACACAGACGCAAGATGACATAACTCAACAGCTGGTATGTTACTTAACTACGAAGAAGCCGAACTGAGAGACAGACGCCATTTGCCATGTGAGATCCCGGAGAGAAAGAAGAATACATGCTGCTTTGCTATGAACTATGGACAATTTCTCTTTCACCTATTTTTATTCACCTTTTTTTCTGTAATAACCTTTCTTTGATGGAAGAATCCAAATAAACCACTATATTTTTATCTGGTAACTAGTCCTGAGTATTTTACAGGATAAGCATTATTTTACACTCCTCCTCCTACTCAAGTTCCTCAGAAACAGCAGAGCAGGAGCCTGTTACGACCGATATGAGCACAGCCGTGGCCAAACGTCAACAGGCTGTACTCAAATTAATTTCTTTGGGGAATCGAAGCCACACAGCGCAGGAGCTCTGGAATGCTATCAAGCAGGAGAGCGATGTGTGGTTTGGGCCAGCGAATCTCCAGCCGGGCTTGGTAGTGTGTGACAATGGCCGAAATCTGGTGGCAGCTCTTGGCCTAGGCAACCTCACACACATCCCATGTCTGGCACATGTGCTTAACTTGGTCGTGCAGAGCTTTCTGAGGGACTATCCGGATCTTGATGCACTGTTGCACAAGGTCCGCATAGAGTGCGCTCACTTGCGGCGTTCCAGCACGGCAAGATCGCGCCTCGCTGCTCTGCAGCGACGATTTGGCCTTCCGGAACATTGCATCATATGTGACCTACCCACCCGGTGGAATTCAACGTTACATATGTTGGAGCGGTTGTGTGAGCAGCAGGCAGCAGTTATGGAGTACCAGCTGCATCAGGCGCAAACAAGTCGCACTGTGCGCCGTTCACACTTCAGCACCATTGAGTGGGCCTCTATGAAGGACATCTGCCTCGTTTTGCGTGCCTTCGATGAATCCACGCGGATGGCGAGTGCAGATGATGCACTAGTCAGCATGACTGTCCCCCTTATCTGCCTGCTTCAACAAACACTGCAAGCACTAAGGGATGAGGTTTCGGAAGAGGTGGAGGATGAGGAGTCCCAAATGCCATCTGCTTCTGGACAGTCTGCGCTATGTGTTTCCTCACAAAGGCCTAGGCAGGGGACACTTTGTGAGGAGGATGAGGAGGAGTCGATGGAGGAGGAAGACATCTCTCCAGAGGAGGGAGGTACACAAACCTCTACTCAGTATGTACAGCGAGGGTGGGGTGATGCAGAGCAGGCCGAGGTCACGCCTCAAACAGGGGACAGCGGTTCTTTGGCAGTTGGGAGTCTGCAGCACATGGTTGATTTCATGCTGCAGTGCCTGAGAAACGACCGCCGCATCGCCCACATTCTCGTCTCGGCTGATTATTGGGTGTACACCCTCCTAGATCCTCGCTACCGGGACAGCGTACAAAGGCTCATACCAACGTTGAACCGGGAGAGTAAACTGCGGGAGTAAAAAGAGTCACTGGTGCAGTCCATAATGTTTTCCATTCCACCCGACAGCATTGTTGCTAGTGCTTTACAAAGCAGCTCTGTGCGTTGAGGCAGTGGAGGAAACTCTGCACAAAGAGGGAGCAGAGGCAGCGCCGCAGCACAAGGCAAGACCACTATGGCCCAAATGTGGCAAAGTTTTGTGTGTCCACCACAATTGTCTACACCATCAGCGACGCCTCGAGTCAGCATGAGGCAACGCTTCCGTCAGATGGTGTCAGACTACATGTCTTGCCCTGTCACTGTACTCCCAGATGGCTCTTCCCCCTTCAAGTTTTGGGTCTCTAAGCTGGATACATGGCCAGAGCTTAGCCAGTATGCATTGGAGGTGCTGGCTTGCCCTGCTGCCAGTGTATTATCGGAACGTGTCTTTAGTGCCGCAGTTGGTGTACTAACAGACCGTCGCACGCGACTATCTTCCGATAATGTTGACCGGCTGACTTTTCTGAAAATGAACAAGGCCTGGATCTCCAAAGACTTTGCCATTCCTCTTACAGACTAAATTAGTGGTTGTCAACTGTATCCAGGTCTGCTGGTGTGTTCATTTTTCTACCACCTGAACTATAATCCCTGTGCTTCAACACAGCCAGTTGTCGCTCAGATGTGTCGTCTGCACAGAGAAACACACTAGCTCCTGTGTTAGTGGGGTTCAGTAACGCCAGCTGATCCACTGCTGTGTGGACGGCAAAGTCACCAGCTCCATCAACATTCAAACCACTACTGATTTTTAACCGTGCCCAACTTAGGTCTCTGGCTCCACTGTCTCTACTATTTCCCCTGGCCTCCAACCCCGCCATCTACATCTCTGAAGTGGCGTCAGCACAATCTACACTTGTTCCTGTGTTCCTGTGGCTCAGTCCCATCAGTTTATCCCCTGATGTGTGTCCGGCAAGGTCTCCTGCTCTGTCCACATTCCCATAACTAGTAGTGGGAATGAGGACAGAGCTGGCGAACTTGCCGGACAAACATCAGGGGATCAACTGACGGGACTGAGCACCAGTAACACAGGAACAAGTGTAGATTGTGCTGACGCCACTTCAGAGATGTAGCTGGCGGGGTTGGAGGCCAGGGTAAATAGTAGAGACAGTGGAACCAGAGGCCTAAGTGGAGCATGGCTGGATCAGTAGTAGTCAACAACCTCCATAAAAACCGCTGCCCATTGGCCTCTGCATGCGGCATGCGTAATCCTGGGCTCCAACAGTGTCAGTTGGTGTTCAGAAGTGTCGTCTCCACAGAGCCAAACACATTCGTTCAAGTGTTAGTGGGGTTCAGCACTGCCAGCTGTTCCCCTGCTGTGGAGATGGCAAGTCTCCTGCTGCCTTCACCTGCCAAAAGCAACAGGCCCCAGCCTGCTCCTCGCCTAATCCTGGGCTCCAACAGCGTCAGTTGGTGTTCAGAAGTGTCGTCTCCACAGAGCCAAACACATTCGTTCAAGTGTTAGTGGGGTTCAGCACTGCCAGCTGTTCCCCTGCTGTGGAGATGGCAAGTCTCCTGCTGCCTTCACCTGCCAAAAGCAACAGGCCCCAGCCTGCTCCTCGCCTAATCCTGGGCTCCAACAGTGTCAGTTGGTGTTCAGAAGTGTCGTCTCCACAGAGCCAAACACATTCGTTCAAGTGTTAGTGGGGTTCAGCACTGCCAGCTGTTCCCCTGCTGTGGAGATGGCAAGTCTCCTGCTGCCTTCACCTGCCAAAAGCAACAGGCCCCAGCCTGCTCCTCGCTTAATCCTGGGCTCCAACAGCATCAGTTGGTGTTCAGAAGTGTCGTCTCCACAGAGCCAAACACATTCGTTCAAGTGTTTGTGGGGTTCAGCACTGCCAGCTGTTCCCCTCCTGTGGAGATGGCAAGTCTCCTGCTGCCTTCACCTGCCAAAAGCAACAGGCCCCAGCCTGCTCCTCGCCTAATCCTGGGCTCCAACAGCGTCAGTTGGTGTTCAGAAGTGTCGTCTCCACAGAGCCAAACACATTCGTTCAAGTGTTAGTGGGGTTCAGCACTGCCAGCTGTTCCCCTGCTGTGGAGATGGCAAGTCTCCTGCTGCCTTCACCTGCCAAAAGCAACAGGCCCCAGCCTGCTCCTCGCCTAATCCTGGGCTCCAACAGCGTCAGTTGGTGTTCAGAAGTGTCGTCTCCACAGAGCCAAACACATTCGTTCAAGTGTTAGTGGGGTTCAGCACTGCCAGCTGTTCCCCTGCTGTGGAGATGGCAGGTCTCCTGCTGCCTTCACCTGCCAAAAGCAACAGGCCCCAGCCTGCTCCTCGCCTAATCCTGGGCTCCAACAGCGTCAGTTGGTGTTCAGAAGTGTCGTCTCCACAGAGCCAAACACATTCGTTCAAGTGTTAGTGGGGTTCAGCACTGCCAGCTGTTCCCCTGCTGTGCAGATGGCAAGTCTCCTGCTGCCTTCACCTGCCAAAAGCAACAGGCCCCAGCCTGCTCCTCGCCTAATCCTGGGCTCCAACAGCGTCAGTTGGTGTTCAGAAGTGTCGTCTCCACAGAGCCAAACACATTTGTTCAAGTGTTAGTGGGGTTCAGCACTGCCAGCTGTTCCCCTGCTGTGGAGATGGCAAGTCTCCTGCTGCCTTCACCTGCCAAAAGCAACAGGCCCCAGCCTGCTCCTTGCCTAATCCTGGGCTCCAACAGCGTCAGTTGGTGTTCAGAAGTGTCGTCTCCACAGAGCCAAACACATTCGTTCAAGTGTTAGTGTGGTTCAGCACTGCCAGCTGTTCCCCTGCTGTGGAGATGGCAAGTCTCCTGCTGCCTTCACCTGCCAAAAGCAACAGGCCCCAGCCTGCTCCTCGCCTAATCCTGGGCTCCAACAGCGTCAGTTGGTGTTCAGAAGTGTCGTCTCCACAGAGCCAAACACATTCGTTCAAGTGTTAGTGGGGTTCAGCACTGCCAGCTGTTCCCCTGCTGTGGAGATGGCAAGTCTCCTGCTGCCTTCACCTGCCAAAAGCAACAGGCCCCAGCCTGCTCCTCGCCTAATCCTGGGCTCCAACGGCGTCAGTTGGTGTTCAGAAGTGTCGTCTCCACAGAGCCAAACACATTCGTTCAAGTGTTAGTGTGGTTCAGCACTGCCAGCTGTTCCCCTGCTGTGGAGATGGCAAGTCTCCTGCTGCCTTCACCTGCCAAAAGCAACAGGCCCCAGCCTGCTCCTCGCCTAATCCTGGGCTCCAACAGCGTTAGTTGGTGTTCAGAATTGTCATCTCCACAGAGCCAAACACATTCGTTCAAGTGTTAGTGGGGTTCAGCACTGCCAGCTGTTCCCCTGCTGTGGAGATGGCAAGTCTCCTGCTGCCTTCACCTGCCAAAAGCAACAGGCCCCAGCCTGCTCCTCGCCTAATCCTGGGCTCCAACAGCGTCAGTTGGTGTTCAGAAGTGTCATCTCCACAGAGCCAAACACATTCGTTCAAGTGTTAGTGGGGTTCAGCACTGACAGCTGTTCCCCTGCTGTGGAGATGGCAGTCTCTCCTGCTGTCTCCGCATTCCAAAGACAGTAGGCCTCTGCCTACACCCTCCTATTTCCTGGGCTTCAACACAGCCAGTTGTAGCTCGGAAGTGCCGTCCACACGGAAAGAGACACTTGCTCCCGTGTCTCAGTGGGGTTCAGTAACGTCAGCTGATCCCCTGCTGTGTGGATGGCAGTCTCTCCTGCTGCCACCACATTCCAAAGACAGTAGGCCTCTGCCTAAACCCTCCTATTTTCTGGGCTTCAACACAGCCAGTTGTAGCTCGGAAGTGCCGTCCACACGGAAAGAGACACTTGCTCCCGTGTCTCAGTGGGGTTCAGTAACGTCAGCTGATCCCCTGCTGTGTGGATGGCAGTCTCTCCTGCTGTCACCACATTCCAATTACAGTAGGCCTCTGCCTACACCCTCCTATTTCCTGGGCTTCAACACAGCCAGTTGTAGCTCGGAAGTGCCGTCCACACGGAAAGAGACACTTGCTCCCGTGTCTCAGTGGGGTTCAGTAACGTCAGCTGATCCCCTGCTGTGTGGATGGCAGTCTCTCCTGCTGTCACCACATTCCAAAGACAGTAGGCCTCTGCCTATACCCTCCTATTTCCTGGGCTTCAACACAGCCAGTTGTAGCTCGGAAGTGCCGTCCACACGGAAAGAGACACTTGCTCCCGTGTCTCAGTGGGGTTCAGTAACGTCAGCTGATCCCCTGCTGTGTGGATGGCAGTCTCTCCTGCTGTCACCACATTCCAAATACAGTAGGCCTCTGCCTACACCCTCCTATTTCCTGGGCTTCAACACAGCCAGTTGTAGCTCGGAAGTGCCGTCCACACGGAAAGAGACACTTGCTCCCGTGTCTCAGTGGGGTTCAGTAACGTCAGCTGATCCCCTGCTGTGTGGATGGCAAAGTCTCCTGCTGCCTACACAGTCGTACTACTACTGATTTTTAACCGTGCTCCAATTAGGCCTGTGGCTCCACTGTCTCTCGTATTTCCCCTGTCCTCAAACCCTGCCAGTTACAGCTCCGAAGTGGCGTCTGCACAATCCACACTTGTTCCTGTGTTACAGGTGTTCAGTCCGGTCAGTTAATTCCCTGATGTGTGTCCGGCAATGTCGCCTGCTCTGTCCACATTCCCATAACTAGTTAGGGGAAATACGAATATCAGTGAAGCCACAGGCCTAAGTGGAGCTTGGTTAAAATTAGTAGAAGTCTACAACCGATCTTAAAATTTCTTCAATGCAGCCTCAGCCTGCTCCGTGCTTGTCCCTGGGCTTCAACACAGTCAGTTGTTGCTCGGAAGTGCCGTCTTCACAGAGTAAAACACTAGCTCCTGTGTTTGTGGGGTTCAGTAACGTCAGCTGTTCCCCTGCTGTTTTGATGGCAATCTGTCCTGCTGCCTCCCAATTGACAGCACATCAGGCCTCAGCCTGCTAAGTGCTTGTCCCTGGGCTCCAACATCGCCAGTTGCTGCTCATAACTGACTTTGGCACGGGTACTCCCTCCTGCCCAACTTGGTTCCAGCCCTGCCTGCTGTTTCCGGGAAGTGTCAATGTCAGTTTGCCACCCCAAGTTGCCATGTCGTGTTGCGGTTGGGTTAGCCGAGGCTAGGGTGCCAGCAGTTTAGGTGCTTCCTATGTGGACTGCGGGTTCTGGTAAGAAAGGCTTGTTCCGTAGTGCCAGTAGGACAAGCACCCCCTGTAGGACTGTGTGATTCGGTAACTGCGGCCAGCTTGCGGCATGCCAACTTTGCTTTTCAGGGGTAACTTCAGCTGCCCCTCCGGGTTCCAGCACCGTCAGCTGGTTCTCGTCAGAGCCTTTGGCCTATGTGCCTCCATCTCGGTATCCGAGTTCCGGCAACGTCTGCTGGTCCTTGGTAGTGCTTTGTAGCACAGGTACCTCCTGCTTAGTAACCGGGTTCCAGCACCGTCAGCTGGTCCTCGGCTGTGCCATTGGCTCTTATTCCTTCTGCTGCCCCTCCGGGTGCCAGCACTGTCAGCTGGTCCTCGCTATTTCCATTTGCTCTTGCAGCTTATGCTACCCCTCCGGGTTCCAGCACCATCAGCTGGTTCTCGTCAGAGCCTTTGGCCTAGGTGCCTCCATCTCGGTATCCGAGTTCCGGCAACGTCTGCTGGTCCTTGGTAGTGCTTTGTAGCACAGGTACCTCCTGCTTAGTAACCGGGTTCCAGCACCGTCAGCTGGTCCTCGGTAGTGCCATTGGCTCTTGTTCCTTCTGCTGCCCCTACGGGTGCCAGTACCGTCAGCTGGTTCAAGAGGACAAAGAACAGGAAGACAACCACCAAGATGCAGAACAACAAGAGAGAGAAGACAAAGAAGCATAAAAAAACAAAGCAGAAGAACATTAAGCATAAGACTAATACTTTGAGCAAATGATATTATCTTATTTATAAGCAGAAGAAGACTAAGCAGTGTATGGGGGTGAGTCGGTTCCTCCTCGTGGTGCCCCTGGAAAAGGCCTGCTGCTGCAGGCCAAACTGAACGCGGACAAATCCTGTTGTAAATCTTTTGTGACAGGCAGAACGGAAGGTGTAAACTTCTAACTTTTCTAGATAACAACTACAGGAATGCCTGACACAAACAAGAATATGATGAAGAAGAATAGGAAGAAGATGAAGAAGTTGAATATGTAGAATAATAATTGTTGAATAAGAAGAATATAAAGAATGTAAGAAAAGGAAGAAGAAGAAGAATGTAAAAAAAGGAAGTAGAAGAATTTAAAAAAAGGAAGAAGAAGAAGAATGTAAAAAAAGGAATAAGAAGAAGAATGTAAAAAAAGGAAGTAGAAGAATGTAAAAAAAGGAAGAAGAAGAAGAAGAATGTAAAAAAAGGAATAAGAAGAAGAAGAAGGTAAAAAAAGGAAGAAGAATAAGAAAGAAGAAGAAAGAGGAAAGAAGAAGAAGACATACATGTCTGGCAAAATATAAATGAGGCTAACATAGTCAATATCTTTGTAACTCCTAACATCTTTAAAAAAAAAGTTTAATTCCTGCTATTCCATTTGATTGGGCTAAACCTCTATGGCTTTAATGTCTCCTCCACCTCCCACAATACATTCTACATTATTCTTAGTTGTTTTTCTTCATGTAGAATTAACCTACAAGGAAAGAAAGGGTTTTTTTTAATTCCGATATTTTGGCCCCATTGACTTGCATTGGTTCCCGGTATCGGAATCGGCGATACCGATACTTTTTTTCAAGATCGGCCGATCCATTCCGATCCGATATTTTCAAGTATCCGTGGTATCGCTCAACTCTACTCATGAGGCCCAGCAACAAATTAGTAAGTACAGTCATAAAAAAGTACTATTAAAAGTTCCACATGAGATAACAAAAGAACAAAACATCATAATATGTGATGTTGTTTGTAATATCCTGCCTGTTTCAGACTTTACACATGCTAATATATCCCTCTTGAGAAAGCGGCCTGAGACGCCGCGAAACGCGCGTCGGGGGTGGTACAGCCTCTCCCCTCTCCTCCATTCCTGGTAAGTGCCCCTTGGGGTTCTGCTCTTTCCCCTTTTTTTCGCCGCTTTTTATTGCGGTTTGTTTCATCATAACAATGCCCCTTACTTATGTCTAGTTCAGGCCATTGTGCTTGGGGGTTACAATTTCTTACTGTGGGAATTTTTTGCACTTCCCTGGGACATGGCCTGGGAATTTTTTCCATCTATTTGGAGGTTTGGGGTACTATATGTGGATACTATCTGTTTTTGTCCATAACTGCACATTACTATACATATATGTTTTTTGTAGTACTTTACTTGAATAAAATTGAATATAATTTTTATATTGCTTGCTCTGTGTTTTCTCCTGATATTTATTTCATTGTTTGAGTTTATGCATCTTTTTGGCCTTGGAGGATAGTTTTTTCTTCCCTCCATACGCCATATAATGACTCAAGGGTTTCTGTTTTCATTTACACATGCTAAGTAGCAGGCCACATTACACTGAAGTCTACATTTTGGCAGCCAAACACTGTGATTGAAAGTTAATACATTTCTTGTGTTACTTTGCAGTCCATGATGTCACTAGATGGTGGCGCAGTTGCTGAGACCAGTACCGGCGTGAGTGACAGCAGCGGGCCAGGAGTGGTGATGCAGCCCCCCAAAAAAGAAAATACCTCTATTACGAAAGATTTAATTTTCTTGCTCCCGTTACGGATCTCAGACCGCATGGGCATGCATGACACCACATTTTGCACATGCCCTTATGGGCAAATCGTAATAGTTTTTTTTCTACTTTGTGTTTAAAAACAGAACTGAGTCAAACCTTACAGAAAGGGAGACTGCTTCTGACTCAGAGGTCAACATAGATCCAGTGGGGGAAGATGAAGAAGTGGCTGGCCCATCTTTGGTACCATCAAGCAGCACTCAACCACCACCACCAGCAGCGGTTTCTGTCCCACAGGAGGCAAATATAGAGGAGGAGGACGGGGGCCACAGTAGCATCCCAACCTTGTCACTGGATACCTCACCCCAGGCTGCTGTCATCCCACACCGTGGCTGTGCAGGAGGGAGCTTACCACCACAGGCAGCAGGTGCCAAGTTGTCACTGGGGTGTTGGACTATCTTTCCAGGACTGTCAATGATGATGGGGAGGAAGCATACACATGCAGTCTGGCACACTACTTTACTTTTGTACCATTCCCAGTGAGGTGAGGCTGCGGGCCACAGGGGCCATACAAATTCTCATTTATGCATGCACACCCCCAAACAATCCCAACTCGGTATTTGTTTTCCTGTAAAGGGGGCAAAGGTCAACCAATAACCTACTGTAAATGTCAGGAAACCCAGAAGAGCTGGCGGCATCATTTGCTGCGCAACCTCCCCCACATATGCCAACACCTCAGCCACAGCCTGCCCCAACCCAACATCTGCAACAACATATGCAATTTTATCAGCATACAGCACCTGCCCAATACGGCCACTTGAGCAGACCCACTATTGTAGGCTGGTCCCAACATGGGTATGCTCTGCATGGTCATATTGGGGGGTATGAAAAAATGGGCCATGCCACTACCCAGGAGTACCAACAGCCATACCATCCACCCCCCTACTATGCTCCCCAACAGGATCCTTCCTTGCTCCCGAATCCTGGCTCAACATCTTCCATCCCACAGGATGAAAGTCAGGATGACCAACAAACTAGGCCTAGCTCACATGCTGGCTTTCCGCCATAACCACCCCCAACCTACCAGAACTTGTAAGGTTAATTTTAAACCTCACAATTTTTTGGTTTTATTTTCAGTTATATAGGCCCAGTTTTGTAGGTCCAAAGTGCCATATGATACAAATATGGTTTATTTTTGCCAAAAAAAAATGTTTGAATTAAAACAAGCTAAAACAATATGAGTGTTTTGTGATGTTATACCGATATAGATGATGTGCTTAATTTCATGCTGTACACATTACTAGGCCAACACAACACACACTTCAAAGATTAGCGTTACTTTATTTTGGTCCCTCAAAAGCAAAAAATTACAACATAGAAACAGCATGTTTCCTTCTGGTGAAACAAAAAAAAATAGTAAACTCATCCCGTACTTTAAGACCAGAGGGCTGACGACGTGGATGAAGTACATGTGTAGTAGCCATTCCATTATTTGCATAGGCAACTTCATCACCAGCATTTGATGTACAGTCATGGATTCTGGTGATGTTGTGAAGTACAACACAGGCTTTTTATAACCTCATTCACATTTCCCTCACTAAGTTGAATGGCTGCCTGCAGTACCCACCATTTGGCACAGAGATTGCCAAAGGCACACTCCACAAGTCTTTGTGAGAATGATAGGTGGAAATTAAAGATTTTGCGCTGGTGGTCCAGGGCTCTACATGGATAGGGCCTCATGACCTTACATGTTAATTGAAAGGCCTCATCAGCAACCATCACACAAGGCACTGCATCCACAGTAGGCCCTGGAAGCTCACATGGGGGTGGGAGATCCAACTCATTATTGTGCAGCCACTGACCATAATGGAAGAATTGAAGACCCTGGAGTCTCCAGTTCTTCCATAGGCCCCAATATCTACAATTATAAACCTACAGGCACTGTCGACCAGGGCCAACAGCACTACAGAAAAATACCGTTTATAATTATAATATTGGGAGCCTGAGTTTTGCGGCTTACGCACACGAATGTGCTTCCCATGGCACATTTTCTCAAACCCGCAGCCAATCTTCAATTTTGGGCTCAGGCATGACCAATTGATGTAGTTGTGACCATATTTCAGAGCACATAGAACAGACAATGGCTGACATGGAGGTTTTGCCTATTATAGGGAATCTGTCACCCCATTTTTGGCCTATAAGATGCGGCCACAGCCATCAGGGGCTTATCTACAGCATTCTTTAATGCTGTTGATAAGCCCCAGATGTAACCTGAAAGATAAAAAAACAAGTTAGATTATACTCACCAGGGGGCGGGGGAGGGTGCAGTGGGTGTCGCGGTCCAGTCCTGCACCTCCCATCTTCTAGCGATGATGTCCTTCTCCTTACTTCTGCTGCAGGCTCCTGTGCAGGCATACTTTATCTGCCCTGTTGAGGGTGTAAGGGGGTGGCATTGCTATGGACAGTAGAGACAAGCTGCCCCTTTTAGAGACGGCACCCCCTTGGTTAGATCAGTTGGACGTTCTGCACTTCCCTGCTGTAAAGGCTTTTTTGGTTTCATCTGCCTGACTACAGAGGGGAGGGGCTGCTTTTCTGTGTGGAGAAGAGGAGATTTCTGCAGGAAGCAGACGGGCCTGCCTGAGATGTGAGGAAAAAGTATGTTTAGCCTGAGACTGTGACTTTGTAAGCTATTCTGGGGATTAAAAAGGCGGCTTTCCTGCCTTGCTGACAGAAGCCACGAAGAAAAGACAAGAAAGGAACAGGCTTGGAATCTTCACACAAGGACAAGACCACATTGCACAGAGCTTCCAGGGAGGACATCGCATCATCTTGCAGAGAACTGCAGGGGGCCCCCAGGAAGGAACTTAGATACCCACTTTACCGTGAGTGTTAACCCCGTGTGCGCACATGTTTAGGGCTTAGGATAGGCTGCATTAGACAGAGCACGGTAGCCGTGCGGCCAGAGTGTAGCAGCGGCCAGTCAGGCTATAGTTAGAGTAGCAGCACACTGTACTTTATTGTATTGTTTTGCCTTTTGAAAAATACACTGATCTGTAATAGTTGGTGCACCGTGCCATTTGTACGGCCCAGCTAGAGAATATCACTTTTGGAAATTGTTTTATGTCATTGCATGCCCATGTTTACACTTTCCTAACACCGCATTCCTTGCCTGTAAATAAATTAACCCTTTGTTGTTTGCACCTCTCCTTGTGTACTGTAGTCTCCCTGCACTGTGGTGGTCTCTCGACCATCGCTTCAAGTGGCTCTGCGAGCAGGGTGACTATCACCAAGATGCAGGCAGAAGGCGGCAAGAATGGTAGTGTTAGTGGGGATGCTGTGGGCATTGCTGGAACCCCTGCAAGGACACTCCCTATGGGCACCATATTTAGTGTACTTCTGCAATTTGATGGCAATAATATGCCCCTGTCTGATTGGGTGCCCTGGCTGCAATGCACCCTGAAGATTTATAACATCAGCACAGACCTTGAAGTGGACATTGCTTTGACTGCCTTGGAGGAAGAGGCCCTTAAAAGCATCTGTCTACAGCCAGAGCTCACTCGTAGTACCCTGAACGAAGACAGGCTCAGGGTGCCCCTCGGCAAAGAGGAGGCATGCAATGCTGGGAATGTGGAGGACAAGGGTACCTTGCCAGGGACTGCCGGAATTATGCTCAAAGCCAGCAACAGCTGCCTTTAAACTACCAACCCCCGCAGTAACGCGGCATTCTGTGGGGGAAGCAAGAAGAGAGGCTGCTCCTTATCATAATGAACACTTGATTGCTGGGAGTCCCATCCTGCGTGCTGAATTTGAGGGCGTTCCAGTGGATTGCTTGATAGATAACGCTTCACAAGTGACAACGATGCCAGAATCATATTTCAAACAGCATTTTCAGGCCCTGGCTAAGCCAGAGAAGGAGACATTGATCCGGTTGTATGCTGCCAATCAACAGCCGATCCCGGTCACAGGGGTTGTGTGGATGAATATTCGAATCTGCGGGCAAGAAGTAGGAAAGAAAGGAATCCTGCTAGTCCCTGAGCCCATCAAAGAAGATGTGCCTGTAGTACTGGGAAAGAATATCCTATGAGAACTTGATCAGATAATGTTCACCAAACGGGCACACAGTTACTGGAAGAAGGCTGCCACACACAAGCCTACTCAAGAAGCCCTTCAGCGATTCATCTGTGTCTGTGGGACGCAGAAGAGTGTGCCATCTTATCAGGCGGTAGGGTTCATCAGGGCCCCTGGGAAGGAGTCTGTAATCCTTCCTCCCAAGCAAGAAAGTATATTACATCTTCCAGTGGGGACTCATCGCAACCTTGATGGGCTGGAGGTGATAGTTCAGCCTATGGTAGGCGGAGGAGCGAACCAAGAAGTCATGATAGCTCGTACGATAGCTGTGGTCCAGCGAAGACACGTCCCCATAAGAGCTTTGAACATGGGCCCCGGGGAAGTCACTTTGCCACAGGGGACAGATCTGGCCTGGGTGTACCTACACAAGGGCGAAGTGGTGAGTCAGATAGAGATGTCTTTATTGCCGATTGAAGGTGCGGGGTGGACCCTGGAAGTCGCTGCGGGGCCCAAAGAGAAGCTATCCCCAGAGTGGAATGGGCGAATCATCCTTGACCAAATGGAAGTGGATGTGAAGGCTCTTGGTCCTGAGCGTGTGCGGGAGATAGAAGCTATGCTGTGGGAAAATCAGGCCGCATTCACCCGTCATGCCGAAGATTTTGGCTGCACCGAAGTGATCACACACGAGATACCGACCGGGGACGCTCATCCAATTCGAGAATGATACCGGCAAATCCCACCCAAGATGTACCAAGAGGTGAAGACATTATTGAGGCAGATGCTGGATTTAGGAGTAGTGGAGAGTAGTCAGAGCTCTTGGGCGGCATGGTGGTGCTCGTCAAGAAGAAGGATGGGACCATCCGGTTCTGTGTAGATTACAGGAAACTCAATGCCAGCACTGTGCAAAACTCATATCCATTACCCCGCATCGAGGAATCCTTGACAGCATTCGGGAAAGCCAAGTACTTCTCCACCTTGGACCTAGGGGGCGGATACTGGCAAGTGGCCGTGGCCGAGAAAGAAAAGGAATAAAACTGCCTTCATCCTCCCTATGGGATTGGTAGAGTTTAACCAGATGCCCTTCGGCCTCTCCAATACTCCAGGCACGTTTCAACGGCTGATGGAAAAGTGTTTGGGAGACTTAAACTTTGAGGCTACCCTGATCTACCTGGATGACATCATTGTGTTCTCTGCCTTGTTCGAAGACCATCTTGCCTGGCTTGGACAGGTACTCGGAAGATTGCGGGCTCATAACCTGAAGGTGAAGCCAAAGAAGTGCCACCTCTTCGAGAGAGATCGAGTACCTGGGCCACATAGTGTCACAAGACGGAGTTCTGCCTTCACTAGAAAAAGTGGCTGCTATCCAGAAGTGGCCAGTCCCTCGCACCGTGCAGGAACTCCAGGCCTTCCTTGGACTCACCGGTTACTACCGATGGTTTGTCAAAGATTTCACAAAGGTGGCGGTGTGATGGTCAGTGTGTGACTGGACACACCGCCTCCAGCAGGGCGAATTTCTATGGCACATGTGACCCTGGATACACCGCCTCCAGCAGGGCGAATTTAAATAATATAATGTGCAGTCGGATACACCGCCTCCAGCAGGCGAATTTCAGAATTACAAGTATAACTGGATACACCGCCTCTAGCAGGGTGAATTTAAATAATAAAGGGAAACACCAGGGAAACTGATACAATGGAGGGCCCTGCGGTAGGAAACGGGGACGTGGTGACCTTCTGCACTCCCCTGAGTCAGTCTCTACACTCCTAACGATCCCTAAGCCGATTCCGCACCGGGTGCCGATCAGGAACCTAAAATCCCTAGCTCGCCCTACACCTAGCCCTTTCTAGTGAAATGGATGGTGTAGAAACTAATCCCACCACTGCACTGAAACACACAAAAGGAAAGTTACAAAACAGGGGTAAGGCCTGTTTCACACTTGCTTTTTTTTGCAGCGTGTTTTTCCAGCAAAAAAACGCATTGAAAAAACGCATACAAATGCATACAAACGCTGCGTTTTTTTCAAGCATTTTTATGCGCATGCAGGAAAAAAACGCAGCGTTTTTGTGCGTTTGTATGCGTTTTTTGTGCGTTTGCGTTTTTTTACAGATTTTGGAAAAACCCCCAAAAAAAGAAAAAAAAAACATTCAACAACACACAAGACCAATGGGACTTCATTGTGGGTGTGGTATGTTAATATATAGACCCTGTCTACAGTATTCTTCACATTTGCTTGATTCTTCTCGTGACCATGGATCTGCGCTGGAAGAGTTTTCACTTCAACTTGGATTTGGACATCACGATGGCTCAGGCGTATGCAGTTGCTTGCCATGAACAAAGGAAGAGAGAGAGGGAGCGAAGACGGCAGCGGCGGCGTATGTGGATACATCCGATTGTTGAACTCCGGGAGAGCCGTGGGGCATACCACACCCTCTACAGCGAGCTCCAGGCAAACCCGGAGAAATTTATAGATTATATCCGGATGTCCCAAGAAAGTTTCAGGGATTTGCTTGCTCGTGTCCAACAATCCATCCGGAGACAGGACACACAGCTCCGTCGTGCGATTCCTCCTGAGGAACGGCTACTGGTGACATTACGGTATGTTTTAAAAACCAAGGGGTGCGGTCTGATGTTTTTTTTTTAAATTTAGTATTCAAAACCTTGGGTAATTAGTTTTCGTGAATGTACTAATATTTTATTTTATAGTTTAAAATAATATACATAAATATTAATTTTACTTCTTTGTCTGTTCACAGATTCCTGGCGACTGGAGAAACCCTATCTTCACTACACTTCCAGTACCGTATTGGAATCTCTACCTTGTCTGGAATTGTTGCTGACACCTGCCGGGCTCTCTGGAATGTTCTTTGTCCAGAATTTCTGCCCCTGCCCACCGCTGAAAAGTGGATGGAAATTGCTGACAAATTCTGGACAGTATGCAATTTTCCCAACTGTTTGGGAGCTGTTGATGGTAAACACATACGGATCATCAAACCCAAAAGAACGGGATCTGAGTACTATAATTACAAAAAGTACTTTTCAATAGTACTCATGGCCATTGCGGATGCCGGATGTATGTTTGTAGCAGTGGACATTGGAGCATTTGGCCGTGGTAATGACTCACAGGCTTTTAAAAACTCAGACATGGGCCGGAGGTTGTATGGCAACCAATTTAATTTCCCTATGCCACGGCCTCTTCCTCACACCGAAGCTCCGCCACTGCCCTTTGTAATGGTTGGCGATGAGGCTTTTCAAATGTGCGGAAACTTACTGAAACCCTACTCCAGCCGGGACTTGGACCACACCAAAAAAATATTTAATTACAGGCTGACCAGGGCCAGAAGAACTGTCGAGTGTGCTTTTGGGATTCTTGTCTCCAGATGGCGAATTCTGGGCACGGCCATTAATCTTAAACTTGAAACAGTCGATGAGGTGGTGAAGGCCTGTGTGGTTCTACATAACTTTGTGATGGCTAAAGAGCACCCGACCTTTGAACTGGACGATGATGCTCCTAACCCATTGCCTGAATTCACTCAGCACACTCTCAGGTCATCCGTTGAAGTTGGCCAAATGAGGGACCAATTTGCGGCCTACTTTATTTCTGATGTAGGACGGGTGCACTGGCAAGATGAAATGGTGTAATGTTTTTGTTTGTTTATGGTAATAAAAAACCTTATTTGATACCATTACTGAGTGCACTATATTTTTTAAAATCCAATTAAATAAAAAACTTCCCATGTATAACTGAATTTTTTGATGTTCACACACCTGGGCAGGTAAATACACATATGAGTTAAAATGCAGCATTGCTAGTCTGCGTGAAATATATTGGAACGAGCAAAGCTGCAGGCCATGAATCAGGAAACCAATTTTTTTCAAGAGAAAATTGTCCAACTCAAAACCCAACCCTCAAAACCCAACCCCACCCAATGAAAGTCAATGGGGAATACAAGTCAGCATTGAGTGGATGATTGTAATCAGCTCAATTCCAACTTTTATTTAAAATTGTGGTAGTGTATAAATAGACAAGTTTCTAGAGTTATTACACTAGGCCTTGGAATGACTATACTAGGCCGTGGTATTTCAAATATGAGTATAGTAGGCCTTGGGCCTACTAGTATAGTCATGTGAAATACCACGGCCTAGTATAGTCATACCAAGGCCTACTGTAATAACTCGATTTTTACCAACTAGGATCTTGTTTCACGAAAAACAAACTGGTGAAACTTGACACGTTTCAACAGTTTGTTTTTCATGAAACCAGATTCTAGTTGGTAAAACTAGAGTTATTACACTAGGCCTTGGAATGACTATACTAGGCCGTGGTATTTCAAATATGAGTATAGTAGGTCTTGGGCCTACTAGTATAGTCATGTGAAATACCACGGCCTAGTATAGTCATACCAAGGCCTACTGTAATAACTCGATTTTTACCAACTAGCATCTTGTTTCACAAAAAACAAACTGGTGAAACTTTTTAAGAAAGAAACTTATTTTTTAGACAAGTTTCAACTGTTTGTTTTTCATGAAACCAGATCCAAGTTGGTAAAACTCGAGTTATTACACTAGGCCTTGGTATGACTATACTAGTCCGTGTTATTTCACATATGACTATACTAGGCCTTGGGTTGGTTTTTAACATGTATTTACCCATCAGTGTGTGTGAGCGGCGCAAACAACATTAATGAAACTTTGTAATGGTGAACCACAAATGTAAATTTATTTTTAATCACAAAAATAAACCAAAAAATTATTTTTTCCGGCGTTTGGGGGCAGATGGTTTCAATTTGGGGGTGTGCAGGGAATATGCAACACTTGCAGTTGAAGATGGTGTTTGAGGGGAAGGGGCAACAAAACTTGTGGGGGAAGGTAGTCCAGTTAAGGGAATTAAACTAGGAACACTTGGAGGAGAGGAAATCTGTTCAGGTACATTTGTTGTAGTGGCATGTCGCCGTAGGCTTGTGTGCCTGGACCGACTTTGGCCCAATGCCCGCCTTGATTGATTTCGCCTTGAACTTGGGGCAAATATTGAGTGTAGGTCCCCCGTCTGCTGGGGTGGCTGCTGCTGCTGCGGTGGCTGCTGCTGCTGCTGAGGTGGCTGCTGCTGAGGTGGCTGCTGCTGAGGTGGCTGCTGCTGCTGCTCTTGGTTGGCAGTGCTCGTCCTTTCAGGAGGACTGGTGGCGGCAGTGATGGTCCAGGTTTGCGGAGTGGTGGTGGCAGGGCTACTACATGTTGTTGTAGCGGCAGGGCTGTTCCATGTTTGCCTAGTGGTGGCTGAGCTCCACGCATGCATGGGAGTGGCGGTGGTGCTCCAGACAGGAGCAGCGCTTGCCATGGTGGTGTCGGTGAAGTGACCAGCTGCACTCAGACTTGTGGTGGTGTAACGGTGGGTGTCCTGGCTTTGAATAGAGGTGTCCATGCAGTGGTATGCAGCACAAGTCGGTAGTGAGGTGAAGCGAGTCAATGGTGGCACAGGTGGAAATGACACCACTGACTGCTGACCGTACAGATTATGCTGCATAGCCTGCAAGAAAGCATTGTTGCAGGCCTGCAGCACATTCAGCTGTTGATCAGGACTAAGGTGTTCCGCCATGCCCTTTTCAATCTTACTAAAAAAATGGTGTGCTGGTCTGTTGAGGTCGGCCTCCAGACGGTCAAGGCGCTGTTCTACAGAATTGAAGCGGTGTTCAAAGTGGTTAAAACCACGTTCCATGAGTGCAAAACCACTTTCAACTCTGTCGGACAGCGACTTGAGGCTGGAATTAAAGGCCTCGCTCAAATGCATAAACTCAGGCAAGACATTCCTGTCCAAGGCCCTCTGCCTCTGGCGGGTAGTGCCCGCATAACCAGTGGCAGAGACCTGGGACAGGGGAACACCTGATGGCCCAGCTTCCTGGTCACCAGCTGTGTGTGGCTGACCTGCAAGGTGCTTCATAGCTGTCGGATGGCTGGGACGGGTCAGAGGACGTACGAGGAAGGACCGCTCCAGGGCCAGGTTGCAGGGTGCTGCTCCAGGTGCTGTGGAAGAAAGGAAAATCATTACTACCATGCCTTTACAAGAAGCATCAGCTGTGGATTAGAAAAACACAGATTAATAAAAATAAAAACCCAAAATTTATAATACTTACGATCTCGTGGCAAGGACCGGTCTTAGGAACTGCAACGCGTGATAGTGACGGTATCTAGTTCTGGTCCTTGACGCAGATCCACTGCGAACCTGGCCCTCAGCACGAACATCACTGTTGAAGCGGTCCTTGATCGAACGCCAACGTGTTCGGACTTTGTCCACTGTTGGGAAAAAAAAAACAGTGCCGTCAAGGACAATAGTCACTGCGGCACAATATAGCAATACAATACTCAAAGCAGTCACTGTAGAGCCCGATGACACTGTTGGGTTTCCTGCTAGAATATACCTAGCACGAAACCCAACAGTGCCGTCAAGGACAACAGTCACTGCGGCACAATATAGCAATACAATACTCAAAGCAGTCACTGTAGAGCCCGAAGACACTGTTGGGTTTCCTGCTAGAATATACCTAGCACGAAACCCAACAGTGCCGTCAAGGACAACAGTCACTGCGGCACAATATAGCAATACAATACTCAAAGCAGTCACTGTAGAGCCCGATGACACTGTTGGGTTTCCTGCTAGAATATACCTAGCACGAAACCCAACAGTGCCATCAAGGACAACAGTCACTGCGGCACAATATAGCAATACAATACTCAAAGCAGTCACTGTAGAGCCCGATGACACTGTTGGGTTTCCTGCTAGAATATACCTAGCACGAAACCCAACAGTGCCGTCAAGGACAACAGTCACTGCGGCACAATATAGCAATACAATACTCAAAGCAGTCACTGTAGAGCCCGATGACACTGTTGGGTTTCCTGCTAGAATATACCTAGCACGAAACCCAACAGTGCCGTCAAGGACAACAGTCACTGCGGCACAATACAGAGCAGGGAAATACTCACTAAACGCCTTTTTGGAGGATGCTGTGGCGCTGTCCCAGCCATCCATCAACGCTGCGGCCACCTCATTCCATAGCCGCCGGGTCACCACATTGTCCTTGAACAGCCGGTCACGGCTGTCCCACAACGGCGCACGCTCCTGGACCAGGCTGATGAGCTGCTCATTATCCAGGTAGACGTCTTCATCCCGTTGTGGAACCTAGACAAAACACATTCATTAGAATAATCAAATTTAAATTGAATAAAAAGTTACAAAAAAAAGAAACATAAAAAAGAGTAAAAATAGAAGATAAAAAATAAAGAACATTACGAATCATTTGATACATACATTCCGTATCACCACCGGGACTTGGCTTCGCTGCTCCTGCTCTTCGCCCTCAGTAGTCCCGTCCGCAGAAGATGATGATGATGATGTCTTAAAAAAGTTGAAAAAAACGTAAGAGATTTGGAGTAGCAGCAGATATACTTACCAGATGCACGAAAATAATCACCTCACGGTCTGCTTGCGCCAATTCCTGCCGCGATGGGGAATATTCGGATTCTGAAGACATACTGCATGTAAAAATAATAAAAATCATTAGTACATACATAATTTAAAAGGACAGGCATATAATGTAATATACTCACATTCTTGACGCTGATAGAAGATGGGTTCCTTGGTGACTGTCTGCTCTCCAATCTGTCAGTGTAGTAGTGGCAGAGTTTTGGCAGGCACCTCCTTTATATAGACTTTTTTTTTTTTACTTTAGAAGTTTATAACTAGTACAACAAGTGGACACCACCAAAAAAATGCAGCGCTAAAAAAACGCATACATGCGCATGCCAGTGCGCACGTATGCGCATCCATAGGCTATAATGGCCATTTTTAGCTCAAAACGTGCGCATATGTGCGCATGCGCTTTTTTGCAGGACCAAAAAATGCAACATGTAGCGTCTGTAAAATACAAACGCACACCCCAAAAAAACGCAGCGCATGAAAATCGCATACGTGCGCATGCCAGCGCGCAGGTATGCGCACCCATGTTAAATATAGGGGAAAAAAACGCATGCGCACGTATGCGTTTTTTTCAAGCGCAAAAAAACGCAAATGTGAAACCAGCCTAACACCACTTAGCTTTGCTCTGTTGCTCTTGCTCCCAGCAACAGAGTCCAGAACCTCAGTACAGCTTTCCTCCAGAATAGCTGCTGCTTCACCAAGCTTTGTCAGAGCTGCAAGGAACTCTCTCTCTAGCTCCTTCCACACCAGGACTCTGACTGAGCTGCCAGGAACTCTCTCTAGATCCTTCCTCCACCAAGGATGGTTGAAATGAACACTATCACCAACAGTGATTGCAACCACCTAACACTCTTTTATAGGTAAGACAGCAATCACACCTGCTTCATTATCATGTGCAATAACACTAACCACCACCGGGGGCAAACTAGAAAAAAGACACCACCGTGCAATAACCCCAATGGGCACCGGGGTCAAAAACTACCTTTAAGCACAAGCTTAAGGAAAAAAAAAGGTTACTAGTGCTTTTATCTGTCATGATCCAGCATGGATCATGACAGGCGAGTCCTCTGAATGAACTGCTGAGGGGGACTGCCGGAGTGCTGAGGACCCAGTGCATCCCCTGGGACCAGAGGCGAGAGGAGGCCTTCCAGGCTATAAAGAATGCTCTTACTTCAGCCCCGATTTTGGCCTACGCAGATTTCGATCAACCATTCCTGTTGTACACAGACGGTAGCCTTCATGGACTCGGTGCAGTACTTTCCCAAATGCAGGATGGACATGAGAGAGTCATCAGGTATGCCAGTAGGTCCCTGCGAGACAGTGAATGAAACCCCCATAATTACAGCTCTTTCCGGTTAGAGCTCCTGGCCCTCATGTGGGCAACGACAGAGAAGTTTGCGGGCTTCCTGGCAGGGACCAAGATTCAAGTTCGAACGGACAATAATCCCCTGGCCCACTTTGACAATGCTAAATTGGGGGCCTTAGAACAACGGTGGGTGGCTCGCCTGGCCAAGTTTGACTTTACCATCCGTTATTGCTTTGCTACTGAAAATGCAAATGCCGATGGCCTGTCACGAGTGACGGTGGAAACACTAGAGGGGTATCTCCATTAACAACTCGAAGAGGAAGAAACCCCAGACTTCCGTAAGTTCAAGACCCCAGTGGTTGCAGTCCAGTCGAGTAGGGGGGCCTGCGCACTACCCCAATCTTTTTTGGTTTCATCTGCCTGACTACAGAGGGGAGGGGCTGCTTTTCTGTGTGGAGAAGAGGAGATTTCTGCAGGAAGCAGACGGGCCTGCCTGAGATGTGAGGAAAAAGTACGTTTAGCCTGAGACTGTGACTTTGTAAGCTATTCTGAGGATTAAAAGGCGGCTTTCCTGCCTTGCTGCCAGAAGCCATGAAGAAAAGACAAGAAAGGAACAGGCTTGGAATCTTCACACAAGGACAAGACCACGTTGCACAGAGCTTCCAGGGAGGACATTGCATCATCTTGCAGAGAACTGCAGGGGGCCCCCAGGAAGGAACTTAGATATCCACTTTACCGTGAGTGTTAACCCCGTGTGCGCACATGTTTAAGGCTTAGGATAGGCTGCAATAGACAGAGCACGGTAGTCGTGCGGCCGGAGTGTAGCAGCGGTCAGTCAGGCCATAGTTAGAGTAGCAGCATACTGTACTTTATTGTATTGTTTTGCCTTTTGAAAAATACACTGATCTGTAATAGTTGGTGCACCATGCCATTTGTACGGCCCAGCTAGAGAATATCACTTTTGTAAATTGTTTTATGTCATTGCATACCCCTGTTTACACTTTCCTAACACTGCATTCCCCCTCCTGTAAATAAATTAACCCTTTGTTGTTTGCATCTCATCTGTGTACCGTAGTCTCCCTGCATTGTGGTGGTCCCTCAGCCATCGCTTCAAGGGAAGAATAAAGTACTGCAATGCGCAGGCGCCGGAAAAGGTCAGAGAGGTCCGGCGCCTGCGCAATGCAGGCCTTTACTCTGCACTCAACAGGGCAGATAAAGAACGCCTGCGCAGGAGCCACGGGAGAAGTAAGGAGGAGGACGTCATCACCAGAAGATGGGAAGCACCAGACCGCGACACCCATCAGACCGGACAAAGGAGTGATTATAATCTAACTCGTTTTTCTTATCTTTCAAGTTACATCGGGGGCTTATCTACAGCATTACAGAATGCTGTAGATAAGCCCCAGATGTCGGTGGCCGCAGCTCAGAGCAAAAATGGGGTGACAGACTCCCTTTAAGAACTCAAGATACAGTGCCGCATAGGAGAGCCCAGTGGAAAGGAATCTATAAGGGGATATAAAAAAAAAATACAAATCCATGCCTCAAAAAAACATTTTAGGCCTTACTAAAAGTTATGGGCAATAGAAAATAAGCCCTGCCTTCATAGAATAAAACACAATTCAATGCCTTTGCTCCTCTTCAAAGCAGCATATAATGTCAAAGGCAAAATGTGAGACGAAAAATAAGGAACTAAAAAGGGAAAAAAAACACTACAACAAAGGAATGGATGACTGTACTTCAATAAAACACAAGTAAAATACATCATGAATATAGAGGATGGATGAATGCATACCATAATGTAAGTAAAAGGCGCTCCTCTGCGGAAATATGCTTGCGCATCTTGTGTCTTTGAAGGTGAGCCCAGGGCGCACAATCTCCATCAGAATGTCAAATGTGGGCATGCTCATCCGACAATGCTGGAAGAACTTGTCAGGATGGCTGCATAGAGAATCATACAGGCGGTGGAAATGGCCTTTAGTAAACCGTCACCTCAAAAGCAGATGTACCCACATTTGTCTCCGCCTCCTTGGATCCACAATCACTGTGTATGGCTCCCAAAACATTGGGACAAAACCCAATGGAAACACATCTGCTCAATAGTGTTGAAAGTAAGCCTGTCTGACATGTTTGACACAAAGCAGCAATACCACAACACAAGCACGGACTCTAATGCAAAGTTTGGAGGGTGGAACCTGTTGTTGAGGCAATAAATAGGGTTGATAATTATGATTTTAATTAATTTCAGGCCATGGATCTGTTAAATGTCAATTTTGCAAGTGTGTGAGAAAATAACGGCATATGGATGCCATACGGAAACTTAGATGCAAGGAAATCGCATCCTTGCATTGCAAAGGGATTACACACGGATTACTATACGGAGAACATTGGTGCGATTCTCGGCTGTCAAAATCTGATCGATTTTTTTATACGTTAACTGTGATTCCATGGAGGCTATTGAAGCATGCCAAAAGTAAGAAAAAAAAAAGTGTTTAAAAAAAAAAAATAAAAAAATAATTGCCCCAATCAAAATACAACAATAAAACAATCAAACCTACACATATTTGGTATCGCCGCATTCAGAATCTCCCGATCTATCAATAAAAAAAGGATTAACCCAATCGCTGAATGGCGTAGCAAGAAAAAAAATCAAAAAGCCAGAATTACGTTTTTTTGGTTGCTGCGCCATTGCATTAAAATGAAATAACGGGTGATCAAAAGAACATATCTGCACGAAAGTGATATCATTAAAAACGTCAGCCCGGCGCGCAAAAAATAAGCCCTTACCCAGCCCAAGATCACGAAAAATGGAGACGCTATTGGTCTCGGAAAATTGCACATTTTTTTAGCAAACTTTGGAATTTTTTTCACCACTTAGATAAAAAAGAGAACCTAGATAGTTTTGGTGTCTATGAACTCGTATGACCTGGAGAATCATAATGGCAGGTCAGTTTTAGCAGTTAGTGAACCTAGCAAAAAAGCCAAACAAAAAACAAGTGTGGGATTGCATTTTTTATGCAATTTCACCGCACTTGGAATTTTTTCCCGTTTTCGAGTACATGACATGGTAAAACCAATGGTGTTGTTCAAAAGTACAACTTGTCCAACAAAAAATAAGCCCTCACGTGGCCATATTGATGGAAAAATAAAAAAGTTATGGCTCTGGAAAGAAGGGGAGCAAAAAACGAAAACGAAAAATCGAAAAAAGCTCCAGTCATTAAGGGGTTAAATAAAAATGGAAAAGTGTGGTTTGTTTTATTTCAAATAAAGGACTTTATTGTTGAGGTGTCTTTCTTTACCATATAACTATAGGATTAATAATGGATAGGTGACGCCTCTCCATTACTAAGCCGTGGGCTTCATGTCACCAGACAATACAAAGGTGACATCAACTTCAGAAATATGAACTCCAATTGTCACCACTATAGGGCAAGTGGGAAGAGCCAGGCAAAGCACATCTAAAAGATAATCATTTTCTGGGCAGCTGCGGGCTGCCCTTTACCATCCTGAAAATACCAGCCCCCATCTGTTAGCTTTAGCAAGGCTAGTTGTCAAAAATGGGGGGGACCCCACGCCTGTTTTTTAATTATTAAATAATTTAAAAAAACAGTTTGGGGATCCCTCTATTTTTGATAACTGCTGGTAAAAAGTGGACATGTCTGCGTATTTTGCCCATGGACACATGGTCCATGGAAACACAATAACGTGCACAGACACATTCACTTGAATGGGTCTACATGTGTTAGGCTAGTTTCACATTAGCGTTTTTTTGCGCAGCGCATTGGGCGCATAAAAAATGCAAAGAAAAACGCAAAACAAACTCGCGTTTTTTTAACGTCATGCGCACGCTGATGCGTCAAAAAAACGCAGCGTTGCTTGCGTTTTACATGCGTTTTTGCATGTGTTTGCGCTTTCTTATGCACATGCGTTTTTAGGTGTGTCATTTTTTCCATTGTCTAGAGAACATTCTAGACTTGTTTAACTCAAAAACGCATGCGCAGAAAAACGCAACCTTGCGCAAGACCATGCGCACGCATGCGTTCCCATAGACTTCAATGTGTTGTTTTTGCGCATTCCGTGCGCATGCATTTTTTTGCTGAGACAGGGCGCACCAAAAAATGCAACATGTTGCGTCTGGCGCGAAAGACAAAAAAACGCATGCGCACGAAAATGCAAGTGTGCGCAAGACCATGCGCATGTCATGTTAAACATAGGTGCGCAGTGCGCATGCGCACGGGTGCGCACGATGCGCTGCGCACAAAAGCGCAAATGTGAAACCAGCCTAAGTGTCTCCGATACACGTGAAAACTGTCACTAGATGTACTAGACACACTGACTTCTGAAAGAGCCCTTAGTGTCTGTCCTGTTAGGCTACATGCCCGCGATCAGAAATAGGCTGAAGTCACACACAATGATTAAAAAAATCGGTCGAATTTTAACGATACGAAATTGCACAAAGGTTTCTTGTCCAGGGATCCGTCTGTCATCCGAATTTCCGGCGATGAACCGATTTTATTCGCATCTAAGCATCCAATTGACATCCAATGCCAATGCCTGATGCTCTTTCCTGTTGACCTGGAGAAGTCTTGCGGTTTTATTGCAAGTCACACTTGTTTTCCGTTTGTAATCCGATTTTTAATCGCACCCATAGACTTGCATTGGCGAGTCCGATCCGAAAATCGGTGACAAACGCAGCATGCTGCGATTGTCTCGGTCCGAGGAAACGTTCCGAAAAAAAATCAGATGATGGGAGCTGCCCCATAGAATAACACTGGGACGAATGCAATGCGATTTTTTATCGCATTGCATTCTTCCGATTTTTTCGCTAGTGTGACTCCAGCCATAGAGTTTTGGAGGCAGCGTATTTTCACTGCATTCTAATCACGGAGTTAAATCCGCATGTTCTTAGTGATCTACATGGATTGAACGCATCTAATGATTGGCCATGGGAGAAACTACGCAGCAGAGAATGGCGTCTCCACCACCGAAATTGACATGCTGCGGCTCATAAACGGGTGAGTTGACGTAGTGTTAAATAGAAGCATAGTGGGCATGGGATTTCTATAAATCCATCCACTGTGCTTGTAGAATGCAAGTTAGAAGAGAAACACATAGAACCTGATTCATTATTACAATTGCGCCTGTTTTTGTCTACTTTTGTGTGTATTGCACCTTTTTTATTTGCACCCAATTTATTATTCTGTTTACACCATCTTGTAAATCTATTTTATGTGCAGGCCTTTTTTTCCCGCTTTCTGGGCATGGTTTAACTATTTCAGATGTGTGAGCTTGATTACTCAATTGTAACTTGTACGCCAGTATTTTTGTGCAGTCGTTTCGTTCTGAATTTTAAAGCAAAAAGTAACACAAACAGCTCAAGACAGGGAAAAGGCTCATTTTTAACTTTGAGACAAATTCATGAACTGAGTAAACCAGTACGAAAAATTTGATATAAAAAGTGCCAACTAATGGCACAAGACAAAAAGGGAAAGTGACAAAAAACCACTCCTCACTGAAGAATGCCAGCCACATCCAGAGATCAGCAACATACACTACCATAAAGAAAAGCTGATCACTGCTGATCTCCACGAGGCCATTGATAATTCCAGATTGCTATAGCCATTGCTAAGGAGATTGAACATGAGCAACTGTTGTTTTAATGCTAGAGCTATATAGCGACATTGGCCACAACAGTCATTGCTCAACCAAAGTTTGCTTTTTGCCGTCATTCTACATAAGGGTATGGGGGTCGCGTTGCAACACCTACACTACTGCAATAAGCAAGTTGTAGAAAATCCAACCCAGTTAGATTTTTTGCAACTTGCTTGTCGGTGGTCGTTGTGGTGTGGGTGACACAATGTGACTCCATGCAATCTTTGGTTGAGCAAATTCACCATGTTGAACTAGCAAAATGGCGCTTCTCTTAATTTGTCTGGACACCAGCCTGAAATCTTTGACATATTTTGCAAAGAGGGAAGATAAATTCCTCCTTGTATATCACAAAATGATCCTATATGATTATTTTATATCACATTGATGTAATAGTATTCAGGTCAAGAATTTTTTTGAAATCTGGAAATCTGCGGGATCCAATCCTCCAAATATGTGATACCGGCCTCAGCTTTACTTTAGATAGCAAAATGTTATATTTTGTGGTTTTTATTTTGTTAAGGCAATATGACCTAAATATTAACCTAACCAGTAATGAATACATCTGACTTCCCAGTAGTAATTTATCCTGGACATGGTGAATTTTTGGTTCTTACTAAACCTGTCTTCTGTCCTAAATGACTGGTCAAGCAGAAGAGAAAAAAAGGTGAAACATTGCTTACAGAGGCAATGATTGGAGAAGATTTACCTTTCTGACATTTAGCTCTGGTTTGTCATGTGAATTAATTAAAAGCAGATTAATCATTGAAACATTTTAGATGAAAAGCAGCAAGAAAGCTATTAAAGAAGGGTATAGCAGCTGTCAAGTATAAAGTACTGTCATATGTTAAAGTTTGGGCACCCCTATTAATGTTAACCTTTTTTCTTTATAACAATTTTGGTTTTTGCAACAGCTATTTCAGTTTCATATATCTAATAACTGATGGACTCAGTTATATTTCTGGATTCAAATGAGGTTTATTGTACTAACAGAAAATGTGCAATCTGCATTTAAACAAAATTTGACCAGTGCAAATGTATGGGCACCTCAACATAAAAGTGACATTAATATTTCGTAGATCCTCCTTTTGCAAAAATAACAGCCTCTAGTCGCTTCCTGTAGCTATTAATGAGTTCCTGGATCCTGGATGAAGGTATTTGTGACCATTCCTGTTTACAAAACAATTCCAGTTCAGTTAAGTTTGATGGTCGCCGAGCATGGACAGCCCGCTTCAAATCATCCCACAGATGTTCAATGATATTCAGGTCTGGGGACTGGGATGGCCATTCCAGAACATTGTAATTGTTCCTCTGCATGAATGCCTGAGTAAATTTGGAGCGGTGTTTTGGATCATTGTCTTGGTGAAATACCCATCCCCTGCGTAACTTCAACTTCGTCACTGATTCTTGCACATTATTGTCAAGAAACTGCTGATACTGAGTTGAATCCATGCGACCCTCAACTTTAACAAGATTCCCGGTGCCGGCATTGGCTACACAGCCCCAAAGCATGATGGAACCTCCACCAAATTTTACTGTGGGTAGCAAGTCTTTTTCTTGGAATGCTGTGTTTTTTAGCCTCCATGCATAACGCCTTTTTGTATGACTAAACAACTCAATCTTTGTTTCATCAGTCCACAGGACCTTCTTCCAAAATGTAACTGGCTTGTCCAAATCTGCTTTTGCATACCTCAGGCGACTCTGTTTGTGGCGTGCTTGCAGAAACGGCTTCTTTCGCATCACTCTCCCATACAGCTTCTCCTTGTGCAAAGTGCGCTGTATTGTTGACCGATGCACAGTGACACCATCTGCAGCAAGATGATGCTGCAGGTCTTTGGAGGTGGTCTGTGGATTGTCCTTGACTGTTCTCACCATTCTTCTTCTCTGCCTTTCTGATATTTTTCCTGGCCTGCCACTTTTGGGCTTAACAAGAACCGTACCTGTGTTCTTCCATTTCCTTACTATGTTCCTCACAGTGGAAACTGACAGGTTAAATCTCTGAGACAACTTTTTGTATCCTTCCCCTGAAAAGCTATGTTGAATAATCTTTGTTTTCAAATCATTTGAGAGTTGTATTGAGGAGCCCATGATGCCACTCTTCATAGGAGAGTCAAATAGGAGAACTACTTGCAAGTGGCCACCTTAAATACCCTTTCTCATGATTTGATACACCTGGCTATGAAGTTCAAAGCTCAATGAGGTTACAAAACCAATTTAGTGCTTCAGAAAGTCAGTAAAAAGTAGTTAGGAGTGTTCAAATCAAGAAAATGATAAGGTTGCCCATACTTTTGCACCGGTCAAATTTTGTTTAAATGCAGATTGCACATTTTCTGTTAGTACAATAAACCTCATTTGAATCCAGAAATATAACTGAGTCCATCAGTTATTAGATATATGAAACTGAAATAGCTGTTGCAAAAACCAAAATTGTTATAAAGAAAAAAGGTTAACATTAATAGGGGTGCCCAAACTTTAACATATGACTATATGTCTAAGTTTATTGTCTAATAGTCAATTGTAGGAGGAGGAAACCAAATAATTTTCTAAAACCGGTAAGGGACATTAACCATTACGTGTGCACCATTTTTTTTTTCCACAAATTGCGACATTTCATTGTTGGAAATGATAAGTAAAATTTATCAGTTTTTTACACTGTTTATTACTCAATTTTTTTCATATGTACATCAAAACTAAAAAATACAAATGCAGAGAAAATGGTGTGCTGTTCACATAATTCTGCATTAAGGAGCGAGGGCGATATTTGATTACTTGGACTCTTGCATCTTTTCAAAATTGAGAAGTTTATAAATACAAGTGCATAAAAAATTGGCATTTGCAGAAATTAGCATTGTATCTCAACATTTGACACATGCTCGCAGGCTGTTTCCTAATAATATGATCCAAATCTATCATTAAGTCTTTTTATACATATTTTTACTTTTAAAAACATTATACTTTTATTGTTTACATAATTTTTTAGTTCCCTTAGGGGACTTGCATCTGCCATTGTTTGATCATTTATAGTATATACTGCATAATATAGTTGTGTTGCTTATAGTGAAATTAACATTCTCTTATTGAGCTCCTCCTATGGCATAGCTTCACAGAAGTAGTAAGGCTGGTTTCACACTTGCGTTTTTTTGCGCTGTTTTTTAGCTAAAAAAACTGCATGCGATTTTTCCTCCTATCTTTTACATGGGTGCGCATACACATGCGTTTGTATGCACATGCATTTTTTTGTAGTCCTGCATCCTGTTGAATTTTTTGTGCATCCGACTTGCCCCCAAAAAATGCATGCGCACGCAATGCTTTTTTTTACAGCAAAACACCCGTCTATGGGTGCGCATACGTGCGCATTGTAATGCGCACGTATGTGCAAAAAAAGCATGCATTTTTTTAAAACAACGCACCAAAACCCACAAAAACCGCACACAAACGCATGATGGGCTTTTTTCATGCGTTTGTGTGCGCAAAAAATGCACCGCAAAAAAACGCAAGTGTGAAAGTAGCCTAAGATGAAAATGTGGGCCAATAAGAAATTGTGCAAGATATACATGTTCATCTAAATTGACGTGGTCGGGACTTGACTTTGGTTGTAGCAGTTAGAGACAGATTTTGGCTATAGCTGGTATTTGCTGCATGTGGATGAAACTCAACTCCAGCGGACCCCTTCCCAGGACATTAATTCATGACCTAAGGCTCCCTTTACATGTCAGTGTCTCCAGTACGTATGGTGACAGTTTTCACACGTACTGGAGACACTTACACATGTAGACCCATTCAAATCTATGAGGAAACATACATGTCCGTGTTTTCACACGAAACGTGTGTTCATGTGACCCACATGTAGAGATGTCCATTTTTTTCAGCAGCACAGTCCACATGGTCCACACACTTGAACACTGATGAAACACGCCTAAGCAGATCCTTCCCCCCCATTACCGTCTCGTGCCTAAACCTTGTTTGTCTCCTCACTATTCCCTGGCTAGTGCACTGGCCAGCAAGGAAGCTAGCATCACTACTGAAGAGCTCTTTACTCCAGGCTTGGTCATCATAGATTACTCTATCACTGACAGTCAGCTGATGCATCAGGTGACTATTTAAAAGATGGTGGGAGTGGTCACCACCCACATCAACTGACCAGCAATGCAGCTGCTGCCAGTAAGGAAATAGCTGCTGGCCTGAAAGGGAAAAGGCTACTTTTAAATTATAGCGGAACCAGAGCTGCCATGAATCCAAACCTGAATCGTGACAATATAACAATAGGATTAGTAATGAATATCTGTCTTATAGACGCCTCTCTATTACTAAGCCGTGGGCTTGATGCCACCGGACAATACAAAGGTGACATGAACCCCACAAATATGAACCCCACTTGCCACTGCCACATCTAATAGATGTGCATTTCCTGGGGCGGCTGTGGGTTGCTATTTTTAGGCTGAGGCACCAATATCCATGGCCTCTCACCAGCCTAAGAACGGCCACTAGCTGTCTGTTTTAGCTTGGCTGATTTTCAAAAATGGGGGGACCCCACACCATTTTTTTAAATTATTTATTTAACACCTTCACTACCAAGGGTGGTTTGCACGTTAACGCCCGGGCCAATTTTTACAATTCTGACCACTGTCCCTTTATGAGGTAATAACTCTGGAACACTTCCATGGATCCCGGTGATTCTGACATTGTTTTCTAGTGACATAATGTACTTCATGTTAGTGGTAAAATTTCATTCATATAACTTGCGTTTATTTGTGAAAAAATGGAAATTTGGCAAAAATTTTGAAAATTTTGCAATTTTCCAACTTTTAATTTTTATGCTCTTAAATCACAGAGATATGGCACTCAAAAAACTTAATAAATAACATTTCCCCATGTTTACTTTACATCAGCACAATTTGGGAACTGAAATTTTTTTTGTTAGGAAGTTATAAGGGTTAAAAGTTGACCAGCGATTTCTCATTTTTACAACACCATTTTATTTTTACGGACCACATCACATTTGAAGTCACTTTGAGGGGTCTATCCAAAAATATCCAAAAGTGACACCATTCTGAAAACTGCACCCCTCAAGGTGCTCAAAACCACATTCAAGAAGTTTATTAACCCTTCAGGTGCTTCACAGGAATTTTTTTAATGTTTAAAAAAATGAACATTTAACTTTTTTTCACAAAAAATATTACTTCAGGTTCAATTTTTTTATTTTACCAAGGGTATCAGGAGAAATTGGACTGGAAAAGTTATTGTGCAATTTGTCCTGAGTACGCCGATACCTGATATATGGGGGGAACCACTGTTTGGGCGCATGGCAGAGCTCGGAAGGGAAGGAGAGCCGTTTTACTTTTTCACTGCAAAATTGGCTGGAATTCAGATTGGACGCCATGTCATGTTTGGAAAGCCCCTGATGTGCCAAAACAGTGGAAATCCCCCAATTCTAACTCAAACCCTAGCCCTAACCCTAGCTCTGACCCTAGCTCTGACACTAGCCCGAACCCTAGCCCTAATGGGAAAATGGAAATAAATTTTTTTTATTTTATTATTTTTCCCTAACTAAGGGGGTGATAACGGGGGGTTTGATTTACTATTTATAGCGGGTTTTTATTTTTGGCAGCTGTCACACGCTAAAAGACGCTTTTTATTGTAAAAATAGTTTATGCATCACCACATTTTGAGAGCTATAATTTTTCCATATTTTGACCCACCGAGTCATGTACGTCTTATATTTTAGGGGACGAGTTGACGTTTTTATTTGTACCATTTTCGGGCACGTGACATTTTTTGATCGCTTTTTATTCCGATTTTTGGGACGCAGAATGAACAAAAACCAGCGTTTCATGAATTCCTTTTGGGGGGGGTGCGTTTACACCGTTCCGCGTGCGGTAAAATTGATAAAGCGGTTTTATTCTTTGGGTCAGTACGGTTACAGCGATACCTCATTTATGTCTTTTTTTATGTTTTGGCGGTTTTATGCAATGAAAACAATTTTATATAAAAAATAATTGTTTTTGCATCGCTTTATTCTGCGAGCTATAACTTTTTTATTTTTTCGCTGATGATGCTGTATGGCAGCTCGTTTTTTGTGGGACAAGATGACATTTTCAGCGGTACCATGGATATTTATGTGCGTCTTTTTGATTGTGAGTTATTGCACTTTTTGTTTGGCGGTATGATAATAAATCATTATTTTTTGCTTCGTTTTTTATTTTTTAAGAGGTTCGCTAAAGGGGTTAAGTAATGGGACAGTTTTATAGGGTGGGTCATTACAGACGCGGCGATACCAAATATGTGTACTTTTATTTTTTTATTTTCAAAAAATGAATTTATTAGGGAATATTTTTTATTTTTTTTAATTATTTTTACACTTTTTTGTTTTTTACTTTATTATAATGTGCCATGGGGGACATCACTGTCCTGTGACAGATCGCTGATCTGTCACATCACAGATCACTGTGACAAATCAGCGGTCTGTCACAGGCACTGCTGCAGGCTTCCTCATGCCTGCGCTCTGCGGGCAGTGAGGAAGCCAGCTCCCTGCAGGCCCCTGAAGGTCCCCGTCGCCATATTGGATCCAGGGACCTGCAGGGAAGGCGACCACCACAGCGGCGCTGCACATCGCGCTGCTGTGGGGGTCGCAGGGAAGCACGGAGGGAGCCCCCTCCCTGCCGATGCTTCCTTTAATCCCCGGTACACCGCGATCATGTTTGATCGCGGTGTGCCAGGGGTTAACGTGTCGGGGCGGTCCGTGACCACCCCTGACACATTGTGTCAGGTGTCAGCTGTGATAATCAGCTCACACCCGGCCGCGATCAGCTGCGCTCCACCCGTGAGCGCAGCTGATCGCATTAGACGTACTATTCCGTCCTTGGGACTTAGGTCCCAAGTCACATGGACGGAATAGTACTTCCACTGTAGGAAAGGGGATAAATATATAAATATGGAGTGGAAAATGAAGACATTTTATTAAAAAAATATTGACCAGTATGTTTGAATCTGTGCTCAGTAAAGAGTTTTAAGAAGTAATTGTTAAAAGAGATGTATATCCTTTGGGAAAAAATGGAATTTATAAAAGGGGTCTCACATTCTGGATGACCTGTCCTGCGTTACACATACAACTAATTGGTTTTCCCTTGTAATGGCAGTGCATGGAAATTAGACACTTACTAGCAGATTTCTCATCATTGTTGCAACACTTTGGGATCAACTTCTTCTGGGATATCTTCCAAACAAGTATTGATTGTACAAATTAGAAAACCCCTTAAAATGTTATGACTGATCTATTAGATATGACATAAAACCATGGTTGTGCAGTGTATGGACTTTCTCCAAACATACTGTAATAATAAGAGATCTACAACTGAGTACTGGACTGTACAGCACTCCTGTTCTCAATAAGGCAGTTGATGGAGGAGCACATGACCTGATTTTTCCATCAACCTCCTCCATTTGGAAAACACTGTGTTTAGGAAAGAAGTTTTTCAATTGGATGAGGCTGTTGGACACTTCTGGTCACTGGCTCCTCCACAAACTGAAAATGTTTACAGCAGGATAGTTGTGTTGTCTATGAGGAAAGCTGAACCAAGAAGAAATAAGGTGGGAAACTGTAATATTTGTATAAGGGTAAGGGTGGCAAAATCATGACCCCCCCAACAAATTTGTTAAAAAAGATAAAATATATCAACCACATTTTCAGTAGTGACTAGTGTTGAGCATTCCGATACCGCAAGTATCGGGTATCGGCCGATACTTGCTGTATCGGAATTCCGATACCGACTTCCGATATTTTTTCAATATCGGAATTCGGCATCGGAATCGGAAGTTCAAAGTTGATTGACAGACTGACGTCATCATGATGCGCGGTGTGTGCGCATCATGATGCTCCGTCATTTCGGGCCTTCCGGGGGTCTCTGCCGGCCTGCCGGGGGGCTGTGCCGGCCTGCCGGGGGGCTGTGTGGACTGCCCGGGGTCTGTACCGGCCTGCCGGGGGGCTGTGCCGGCCTGCCGGTGGTCTGTGCACCCTGCGGGGGTCTGTACCGGCCTGCCGGGGGGCTGTGCCGGCCTGCCGGTGGTCTGTGCACCCTGTGGGGGTCTGTACCTGCCTGCCGGGGGGCTGTGCCGGCCTGCCGGGGGGCTGTGCTGATGTCCGGGGGTCTGTGCAAGCATCGTCCGATGGGACTACAAGTCCCATCGGGCGATGCCTGCTACCATGACAGTGATTGACACATTAGCCAATGATGGGACAGTAGTAGTCCCATCATCCGGCTAATGTGTTAAATGTTAAAAAAAAAAAAAAAAAATACTACATACATACTACATGCTACATACATACTACATGCTACATACATACTACATATATACTACATACATACTACATACATGCTACATACATACTACATGCATGCTACATACATACTACATACATACTACATGCATGCTACATACATACTACATGCATGCTACATACATACTACATGCATGCTACATGCATGCTACATACATACCACATACATACTACATACATACTACATACTACATACATACTACATACATGCTACATACATACTGCATGCTACATACATACTACATGCATGCTACATACATACTACATGCATGCTACATGCATGCTACATACATATCACATACATACTACATACATACTACATACTACATATATACTACATGCATGCTACATACATACTACATGCTACATACATACCACATACATACTACATACATGCTACATACTACATACATACTACATACATACTACATGCATGCTACATGCATGCTACATACATACTACATACATACTACATGCTACATACATACCACATATATACTACATACATACAATACATTCATACAATACATACATAGACATACAGTACATATAACATAGAGTAACATACTTACCAATACTTGTCACATTGTTCCCCGAAGCCATTGTCTTTTCCGGAATAAATATTAACATAACAAACCACAAAAATACTCACCCACGATCCGAAGCAGTCCACGAGTGTGTCCCACGACGATCTTGGGTAGAGAACTGCAGCATCAGATGATGCTGCCGTTCTCTACGGGCTGCAGGAATCCAATGACGGAAGGTAGGTATCCTTCCGCACTGTATTCCTCCGCCACTTAAAAAAAAAAAAGTCCCTAGTCTCACTTTATGCCATTGCTGCGTGGGAAATTCCCACACAGCAATGGCATAAAGTGAGACTAGGGACTTTTTTTTTTTTTAAGTGGCGGAGGAATACAGTGCAGAAGGATACCTACCTTCCGTCATTGGATTCCTGCAGCCCGTAGAGAACGGCAGCAACAGCTGATGCTGCAGTTCTCTACCCAAGATCGTCGTGGGACACACTCGTGGACTGCTTCGGATCGTGGGTGAGTATTTTTGTGGTTTGTTATGTTAATATTTATTCCGGAAAAGACAATGGCTTCGGGGAACAATGTGACAAGTATTGGTAAGTATGTTACTCTATGTTATATGTACTGTATGTCTATGTATGTATTGCATGAATGTATTGTATGTATGTAGTATATATGTGGTATGTATGTAGCATGTAGTATGTATGTAGTATGTATGTAGCATGCAGTTAGTATATATGTAGTATGTATGTGGTATGTATGTAGCATGTAGTATGTATGTAGCATGCATGTAGTATATATGTAGTATGTATGTAGCATGTAGTATGTAGCATGCATGTAGTATGTATGTAGCATGCATGTAGTATGTATGTAGTATGTATGTAGCATGTAGTATGTATGTAGCATGCATGTAGTATGTATGTAGCATGCATGTAGTATATATGTAGTATGTAGCATGCATGTAGTATATATGTGTTATGTATGTAGCATGTAGCATGCATGTAGCATGCATGTAGTATGTATGTAGTATATATGTGGTATGTATGTAGCATGCAGTATGTATGTAGCATGCATGTAGTATACATGTAGTATGTATGTTGCATGTAGTATTTATGTAGTATGAATGTAGCATGTATGTAGTATGTAGTATGAATGTAGCATGTATGTAGTATGCATGTTGTATGTATGTAGCATGTAATTTTTTTTTTTATTTTTTTTTTTACATTTAACACATTAGCCGGATGATGGGACTACTACTGTCCCATCATTGGCTAATGTGTCAATCACTGTCATGGTAGCAGGCATCGCCCGATGGGACTTGTAGTCCCATCGGACGATGCCTGCACAGACCCCCAGAGCCTGCACAGACCACCGGCAGGCCGGCACAGCCCCCCGGCAGGCCGGCACAGCCCCCCGGCAGGCCGGCACAGCCCCCCGGAGCCTGCACAGACCACCGGCAGGCCGGCACAGCCCCCCGGCAGGCCGGCACAGCCCCCCGGCAGGCCGGCACAGCCCCCCGGAGCCTGCACAGACCACCGGCAGGCCGGCACAGACCACCGGAGCCTGCACAGACCCCCTGGCAGGCCGGCACAGCCCCCCGAAAGGCCCGTACAGACCCCAGAGAGGCTGTACAAGGGCAGGAAAGGGTTTTTCTTATTCCGATACCGGAAGTCCCATAGACTTGAATGGGACTTCCGGTATCGGAATCGGCGATACCGATACTTTTTTTAAAGATCGGCCGATACCATCCGATACGATACTTTGAAGTATCGGACGGTATCGCTCAACTCTAGTAGTGACTAACCAGTTTGATGCACAAGACTTCTATTAGAGAGTGCTACCACTTCTAATAATGGAACCAATCTCAGAGCTTGTCAATCTTGTGTCTCATTACTGTATTGCAATAAAGGGGTCATCCATTTCTTTTATATTGATGGCCCATCCATAGGATAAGCCATCCGTATCAGATCCCTTGTGGTGCGACACCTTGCGGGAGCTGAATGCGATGCATTGTGGAGCTGCACAGCACTGTCAACTGTATAGTGGACGCTGGCGGGTATTACACAACCACCCCTATTTGGCCACTATACAGTTAATGGAACAGTGCTGTTCACATCTGGCTTTCGCTGTCACCAGGAACACCTGATAGTAAACCAGCCTAATATTGATGACCATTCCTAATGATAAGTTTTCAATATAAAAGAACTGGACAACCTCTTTAAATGCATTTCTTAAAGAGAATCTGTCAGCTGATACATGCTGTCCAATCCAGCCAGGAACGTTTGACTCTTAAAAGCTGTGGTGTTTCAGACAAAAAAAACATACTTTAGAAGCCGCCTGGGACTGAGCTACACTGTAGACTAGTCAGACAGATGAGTCCCTGGCAGTTTCTTCCCACCCGCTACCTTGGACTGGCAGATCTCTGCCCATGTGTGCGTAGAAACTAAAGGACAGCCAATTTGATGTGGTCTCCAAGAGGAAGGTCTTCAGTTAACCTAAAACACAGTTTCAAATCAAACAAGAAACTTCAGCATGGAGTATTTCAGGCCGATTTAATATTTGGGCAACTGATGGGCTATTGCACCTTCCCATACATTAGTGTATAAGGTTTATGCTGCTTGCCAAGAAACAAAACAAATGAATATGTGTGATACACTATGTAGGTATGATAAGTCATTTCTCAAAATCTGACAGACCTTATTAGTATTAATATGTAACTTTTGTCCGCTATGCATAGTGGGGGACAATAGAAATTGCATGACTAGATGCAGGTATTAACTTGTATAGATTATAATTTAACATTTTTTGATTTACTTTTGATGTTTCCTGCTGGGTTAAATGTAGCACCTCATGAGAATAATACTCATGTTTTATTATCAAAATCTTAATTCTCAAATAAATGTAATTTCAGCTCATGTTACAAACAAAGGATTATAGCCGACACCTAATTTTATGGCACAGCGCATGGGATAAATTAAATGTTATTTTCCACAAAGTTGGCAGAGTACAAAAACCGTCAAATCTACCCTCAGAAAGGGATTAAATCATCTATTTATCATAGATTAAAAAAGCAAGCAAAATGTGGAAAAATGAGAAAATATGTTCTTGTATCAAAGGGCAATGAGTTTGAGTATAATTACAATTAACTAATGCTCATCTACTTCTGCTGCAAGATGCCATAATCAAGCTACACTGATACTAAACTAGTCCTCAAAGAAAGCTACACAGCCAAATTACATTGTTCTACATGTTTTCAAAAGTTGTCATGTTCAGTTATGAAATGAGCAATTTCTTAATGATTTTGACCTCCTGAATTCAAATCTGATAACGAAAATTTTTAGTTGGCTCTTGTTCCTATATCAAAGAGTTTTACTTTTACTGCTACATATAATTAAGGCAAAAAAGTTTCAATACTTTGAAACATTATTATTTTTGCAAATACAACGATCTGGAATATTTTATTTCAATTTTTTGATAATTATTTAGAGGAAACTTAGCAACAATTCAAATAACTAAAATGTCTAAACACTATGGTGAATTATAAACAGCTACAGAAATTGTTCTACAAAATTTACTCCTCATTCATTGACAACCCCTTTTTGTGACATCCAAAAATAGGGTCATGACTAGTGTTGAGCATTCCGATACTGCAATATCGGGTATCGGCCGATATTCGCGGTATCGGAATTCCGATACTGAGTTCCGATACTTTTAGTGTATCGAATACCGGAATCGGAAGTTCCCATAATGCAATGAGCCAGCTTGATTTTATTCAGCCAATGAGGATCCTAAGAAGTGTGGGCACATCCTGTTAGAGCATGTTAGGCATGTAACTACTGGCATGGCTGTGATTGGCTGCTGAAATTATGTCATGATGCACTATAAAAGCCGCCGCCGCCGCCACCATTTTGGGTTCACTCTGCTGTGAATTCAGTTAGGGATAGGACGCTGCTGTTCTGAGGGACAGTGTGACCTAGCGATTTGCTATATTGTACTTTACCCACGCTACTTTATCAACCGCTGTAGCTTTCTTTTGCTTTGCAGTGCTGTTCACGGCTGTCTGCGAGGTCTCTGTGTGTGAGTGCAGCTCTCGCTGTAGTGTGTTCTGCAGCCAGCCACCTCCGGTTGTAGACTACTCAGCTTGCGTCACTGCCTCATATATTGTCCTTTTTTGCATTAGTGCTGCTCATTTTTCCAGATTTCTCCTATTAGTGTGGTTCCATCCGTATCCAGCTAGAATATTTGCAAATACTAGATAGAGGAGCCTTTCTGCTGGCTTGTGCCCTGCAGCCAAGCCAGATTAGTATTAGCCTATTTTTTGGAGCCTCATCTATTGCATTGTAGGTTACCTTCCTGCATTGTAATAGCTACAAAAAGTTTGTGATACTATCGGTTTTACATCTTTGGGCACATCCAGTGTCTTTTTGTGAAAAAAAAGTTAATAAAGTTCACCAAACACTCCACTTTACAGTTGTGTAGGCTACATTAGCTCATATTAAAGTCTAGTGCACACTTTATAAAATTAGTGTTTCTTATACCTATTAGCAGCTGTTCAGGAATAAGCACACTAAGCCCTTAGTACTTTTCTGCCGATCTTTATCAGTCTACCAAGATGAAGAAGACAGGGAGTAAGGCACGTGGTCGTGGGCGTGGAGTTTCTGCAGGGAGAGGACGTGGGGATTCTGTGTCTGCTGCGAGCACCAGTGACTCAGCATCCCCCAGTTTTCCCAGGGAACAGTCCTTTATGCGCAGCTTTGTAGGAGCTCGCCGTACCCCACTGCTGCGGGACAGACAAATTGAAGCCGTTGTCGAATGGATGGCAGCTAACGCATCGACTTTGTAGGAGCTCGCCGTACCCCACTGCTGCGGGACAGACAAATTGAAGCCGTTGTCGAATGGATGGCAGCTAACGCATCGACTTCAATTAGTTCCAGATCCTCTCAGGTCCAGAGCACTGAAGAGCACCCATCTGTCTCTTCACCACCTGCGAAATTGCCCAGGCAGTCAGAGAGCCCTGGACAGGAGCCATCTCTACTTCTGCTCTCTGAATCTGTTGGCTTGGAAACAGGGGGCCAGCCAAGCAGCATTCGAGAATTTGAAGAAGAGGTAGTATGCAGTGAAGCGCAACAGCTTTGTCTCTCTGAATCTGAAGAGGTGGGTGGGCCAGTGCCTATGGTCAGCACACCTCAGTATGCATCTGATGATGAGACTCAGGTGCCACTTTCTGGTGCGTACTGTGCTGTCGAGACTACCCAGGAGAAGCAGTCGTTTGAAGAGGGTAGTGTAGATGATGAGGTCCTTGACCCATCATGGCGTGAGGTACAGGAAGGTGGTGGGAGCAGCTCTGAGGAAGAGATTCCCCAAACGGCCAAAAAAGGAGGGAGAGGGAGGGGCAGACTCGGTTGCCTGTAGCCTCCACTTCGGCACCCATTAGGAGCATGCCTCTTCCAAAACCCAAAACGGGCTCTCCCAAGACTTGCAGTGCCTGGTCCTTTTTTGACACAGTTGCAGATGACATTTGCTTTGTAAAATGCAAGCTGTGTAATCAGAAAGTGAAAAGAGGGAAAAGTGTCAGCAACCTCAATACCACAAGTATGTGGAAACATGTGCAGACCAAGCACGTGGTGGAGTTACAAAGACACACTGAAGACCTAGGCCAACCTTCAGCACCACCTACCACCTCTTCAGCTCGTGTTGTAGCCTCTTCCTCCAGCTCATACACAGCAGGTTCAGCTTCCTCACAGGATCGCCATGGAAGAACCTCTGGCACTGTTGTACAGAGATACAGTGTCATTCCACCCACAGCACCACGTTCCCTGTCATCCTCATACTACCAGGCCAGTCTACAGCCATCGGTAGCACAGGCATGGGAGAAAAGGCGCCCATACTTGACAAACCACCCCCGAGCACACGCTCTGAATGCTGGCATTGCAAAACTACTGTCCCTTGAAATGCTCTCATTCATGCTGGTGGAGACTTGACACCTTCCGTAACTTCATGGCATTGGCAGTTCCACAATACAACATGCCCAGCCGCTTTTATTTCAGCAGGCAAGCCGTCCCTGCCCTGCAAAAGCATGTGGAGGGAAAAATTAAACATGCACTACTAAACGCCGTCAGTAGCAAGGTCCACCTGACCACCGTTGTGTGGACCAGTAACAATGGACAGGGACGATATCTTTCCCTCAATGCCCACTGGGTAAATGTTGTGGAGCCTGGTACAGATCTTGAGAGTCGCGCTGTACGTGTTCTGCCAACTCCAAGGATTGCAGGAATCCAGTCTGTACACATTGACTCCTCCTCATACTCCAGTTCCTCAGAATCAGCGCTGCAGGAGCCTGTTACAACCGATATGAGCACAGCCATGGCCAAATGTCAACAGGCCATTTTGAAATTAATTTCTTTGGGGAATCGAAGCCACGCAGTGCAGGAGCTCTGGAATGCCATCAAGCAGGAGAGCGATGTGTGGTTTGTGCCAGCGAATCTCCAGCCAGGTTTGGTAGTGTGTGACAATGGCCGAAATCTGGTGGCAGCTCTGGGCCTAGGCAACCTCACTCACATCCCATGTCTGGCACATGTGCTCAACTTGGTCGTGCAGAGTTTTTTAAGGGACTATCCGTATCTTGATGCACTGCTGCACAAGGTCCGCATATAGTGCGTTCACTCTCGGCGTTCCAGCATGGCAAGATCGCGCATTGCAGCTCTGCAGCGCCGATTCTGCCTTCCGGAACATCGCATCATATGTGACCTACCCATCAGGTGGAATTCAACGTTACATATGTTGGAGCGGTTGTGTGAGCAGCAGGCAGCAGTAATGGAGTACCAGCTGCATCAGGCACAAACAAGTCGCACTGCGTGCCGTTCACACTTCACCACCACTGAGTGGGCCTCTATGAAGGACATCTGCCACGTTTTGTGTGCCTTCGATGATTCCACGAGGATGGCAAGTACAGATGATGCACTAGTCAGCATGACTATCCCCCTTATCTGCATGCTTGAAAAAACACTGCAAGCACTAAGGGAGGAGGTTTTGGAAGAGGTGGAGGATGAGGAGTCACAAATGCCATCTGCTTCTGGACAGTCTGCGCAACGTGGTTCCTCACAAAGCCCTAGGCAGGGGACACTTTGTGAGGAGGATGAGGAGGAGACAATGGAGGAGGAAGACATCTGTCGAGAGGAGGGAGGTACACAATGCTCTAGTAGTCAGTATGTAGAGCGAGGGTGGGGTGATGCAGAGCAGGCAGAGATGACGCCTCTAGCAGGGGACAGCGTTTCTTGGCCAGTTGGCAGTCTGCAGCACATGGTTGAATTCATGCTGTAGTGCCTGAGAAATTATCACCGCATCGCCCACATTCTCAACACGGCTGATTATTGGGTGTACACCCTCCTAGATCCTCGCTACCGGGACAACTTACAAAGCCTCATAACACCGTTGAACCGGGAGCGTAAATTGTGGGAGTATCAATACACACTGGTGCATTCCATCATGTTCTCCATTCCACCTGAGAGCAGTGCTGCTAGTGCTTTACAAAGCAGCTCAGTGCGTCGAGGCAGTGGAGGAAGCTCTGCACAAAGAGGGAGCAGAAGCAGCGCCTCAGCACAAAGCAAGACCAGAATGGCCCAAATGTGGCAAAGTTTTGTGTCCCTGCCACAAATGTGTACACCATCACAGACGGCTCCAGTCAGCAGGAGGCAATGTTTCTGTCAGATGGTGACAGACTACATGTCTTGCACTCTCAGTGTTCTCCCACATGGCTCTTCCCCCTTCAAGTATTGGGTCTCTAAGCTGGATACATGGCCAGAGCTTAGCAGTATGCATTGGAGGTGCCGGCTTGCCATGCTGCTAGTGTATTATCGGAACGTGTCTTTAGTGCCGCAGGTGGTGTACTAACAGACCGTCGCATGCAACTATCCTCCGATAACGTTGACCGGCTTACTTTTCTGAAAATGAACAAGGCCTGGATCTCGCAGGAATTTGCCAGTCCTCTTCCAGATTAAATAATTGGTTGGCAACAGTATCCAGGTCTCCTGTTGTGTTCATGTTTCTACCACCTGAACTGTAATCCCTGGGCTCCAACAACGCAGTTGCTCCTCAGAAGTGCCATCTGCACAGTCAACACATGCTCCAGTGTTATTGGGGTTCAGTAACGTCAGCTGATCCCCTGCTGTGTGTCCGGCAAGTTCTCCTGCTCTGTCCAGATTCACACTACTACAGATATTAAACTTGCTCCAATTAGGCCTCTGGCTACACTCTGTTTCTACTGTAATCCCTGGGCTCCAACACCGCCAGTTGCTGCTCAGAAGTGTCTTTGGCATGGGTACTCCCTCCTGCCCAGCCTGGTTCCAGCACGCCAGCTGTTTCCGGGTAGTGTCAACGTCACTTTGCCTCCAATACGTTGTACTGTCGTGTTGCGGTCGGGTTAGCCGACTCTATGGTGCCTTCAGTTTAGGTGCTTCCTATGTGGGCTGCGGGATCTGGCAATGAAGGCTGGTTCCGTAGTGCCAATAGGACAAGCTCCCCCTGTAGGACTGTGGGTTTCGGTAACTCCGGCCAGCTCGCGGCCTTGTAACTTTTTTTTTCATGTGTACCTTCTGCTGCCTATCTGAGTTCCAGTACCATTAGCTGGTTCTTTGGAAGTCAATCTTGAATATGTCCCCCTGGGTTCCAGTAACGTCAGCTGGTTCCAGGCAGAGCCTTTGGCTTAGGTGCCTCCTTCTCGGTATCCGAGTTCCAGCAACGTCTGCTGGTCCTTGGTAGTGCTTTCTGGCACAGGTACCTCCTGCTTAGTAACCGGGTTCCAATACCATCAGCTGGTCCTCGGTAGTTCCATTGGCTCTTGTACCTTCGGCTACCCATTCAGGTTCCAGTACCGTCAGCTGGTTCTCAGCAGTTCCTCAGCCTTCTTGTACCTTCTGCTACATTTCCAAGTTCAAGCTTTTTGAAATGGTTTTTGGTAATCACTCTGGATCTCCCTGACGACGACCATAAAGATGACGACCCTGAAGACCACCCCGAAGAAGACGACGACCCCGAAAACGACAAACCTGGAGACGACGACCCTGAAGATAACCCTGAAGAAGACCAAGAAGATGACCCTGAAGAGGATGATGAAGGAGAAAGTGTGGGAGAAGTAAAAAAAGAAGGTGAAGAGCATGGAAGTAGTGAAACATAAATATCTGACAAAATATAAAAAAGCTTAACATAGTCAATATCTTTGTAACTCCGAACGTCTTAAAAAAAAATTAATTCCTGCTATTCCATTTGATTGGGCTAAACCTCTATGCCTTTAATGTCTCCTCCACCTCCCCCAATACATTCTACATTATTCTCAGTTGTTTTCCTTCATGTAGCATTAACCTACAAGGAAAATAAGGGTTTATTTTCATTCCGATATTTGTGTCCCATTGACTTGCATTGGTTTCCGGTATCGGAATCTGCGATATCCGATATTTTTGGGGTATCGGTCCGATCCAATCCGATATTTCCCGATATCGGAAGGTATCGCTCAACACTAGTCGTGACAGTTACACTTTAATTAGAGCAATCTCTGAGACAGATTGTATCACTTAGTATTTTGAATGATAAGGGTATAAGCATCAAAATAAACACCAGTATTAGTTTTTAATTTTTCTCAAATTTTTCAAATTCACTCCTATGGCAGTTCTGAAAATAGCCATGCACGCTGTAACATAAATGTCAGAGAAAATCCTATTAATCTCTTATAGACCTGACAATTTTTCATCATCTATTTCAACAATGAGATCCCCGTGCAGCTCATTCACCAGTGGTTTTCAGCCGTGACGGTTGCATCTTGGCACCGTCCAAGTCGAAAACTATTTAGCTCCCAGACATGGATTACAGTGTGGGGCACAACGATGGACAGGTATGGTATTTTTTTTTTTTAATTCATTTATTAAACCATAAGCAGTTACACAATACACACATTTAGTATATGATGTTAAGTTTGATACAAAAAATATACATATGTTCAGATGACATGAAAATGTGAAGCATAATGTGCGCATCAGTTGCATATAAATAAAGCAAAACATAATACCAATTAAATCACAATAGCTTTGTGCTATTATTCCAATGATGAAACCTGCCTAGCTTCTAAACCATACCTATGTCTACAAAAACATAAACTATTCCGCTGCCTACTTCCACATAATGAGCTGTTTACTATGCGACATCTCTACTCTGCAAAGGGAGGTGAGAGGAATTCCACCTCTCCCAAATCTTTTCAAATTTACCCGGGCACCCTCTGTTTTGATACAACATATGTTCATATTGGATAATCGAATTTACTAAAGTGATCCAGGACCCAAGAGAAGGTGGTGAATTTCCCATCCACCGTAGTGCTAGTACCTTTCGTGCCATAAACAGTGTCTCCCGTAGAAAAATCCCAACATATTTACCCCATGCCTCCTCATCCCATACTCCAAATAGACAGACCAGTGGCTCAAGGGGAACAGGGATTTGCACCAAAGATGTCAATAGTGATGTCACCTCCCTCCAGTATTGTGCAACGACAGGACAGCACCAGATCATATGGATAAAGTCTGCATCTATTGAGTGACATCTCAAACATTCTGATGACTGGTATCGGCCCATCTTAAAGAGTTGAGTTGGAGTCAAATATGATTGATTAATAATATATAATTGTATCATCCTGTTATTGGCAGACGGAGATACCCAGATTGGTGACTCCAGGATTTCTTCGCACTCCTCTCCCTGTGTATCTGGGATGAGCCTCTCCCATTTCTTCTTAACAGAATCTAAGGTACATTCTGTCCCCACTGACAACTTATATGTATACAAAGAGGAGATGAGACCTTTAGGGCCCTGTGATTTAAGGATCCCTATCAAGGGTAGAAACGAAATGGCATTATTTATATCTATACATCTCATGTGCGATTGAAAAGCTGACCTTAGTTGCAAATAACGGAAAAACTTGGATCTCGGGACACTGCGATTAACTTGTAATTGTTCAAAGGACATCAAAGTTCCATGATCATATAGATCACCTATCGTAAAGACACCATACTGAACCCAAAACTCGGCAGATAGATGTTCAAGTAGCACCGGGAGGTAGTCATTATTCCATAGGGGCATTTCAGCTATAATATCCCCAAATCTAACCACCCATTTAATCTGTCTCCATATCGATTGTGCCAGACGAAGCAGGGGTAACAATCTCGAGACATTTATTTTCCTCATTTCCAAAAAACCCAGTGGGCAACTAGCTTGTGCAGCATGAAGCAGATGATGTTCAGAATCAGGGAGATGATCTCCAGGCATCCATGTATTTATGGCCTTGGCCTGTCCAGCCAAATAATACAGGAAGAAATCGGGTAACGCTGCCCCCCCCCCCCTCTTGGGTCTCTGTAGAATGGATAGTTTAAGTTTAGGCCTGGTTTTCCCCCATATAAAGGATGTTATCTAGGAATTTAGATTAGCAAAAAAGGATTTGGGCACCACTACCGCACTATGTTGGAGAAAGTTGCTAAGCTTGGGGAGTAATATCAGTTTAAGTAAATTAATATATCCGGCTACAGACAGTGGAAGTTTACCCCAGATCGCGAATTTACCTTTGACCGTCTCCAGCAACGGTTGTATATTAAGTTGTAGATCAAGTTTACTGCCCTGAGAAATATGGACACCCAGATATTTATAATTGGTTACAATGGGCAGTAAGGAGAGGGTCTCAAGTCTTGGCATTGGAGCGTGGGAAAGAGGCATCAAAGCAGATTTCTCCCAATTTATATATAGGCCATAATATTTACTGAATTTCTTTATAGTAGTGATAACTCCTGTCAAGGTTTCCTCCGCTTTGTCCATAAATATCACCATATCATCAGCATACAGGCCTATGGTGTCTGTCTGACCCGCTATTTCTATACCAACAACACTAGGGGAAGATCTTATACGGATTGCCAGTGCCTCAATAGCAAGAGCAAAAAGGGCCGGGGAAAGGGGACACCCCTGACGAGTTCCCCTATGCAGTGAAAATGACTCAGATATGGAGTTATTTACGATGACCTGGGCCTTGGGCTTCATGTATAAAACACTGACCCATTTTTGGAATCTATCACCAAATCCATACCTCTGCAGACATGCACGGAGAAAAGGCCATTCAAGAGAGTCAAAGGCCTTGGCCGCATCCAGCGATGCCAATGCCCATTCATTATCTGGTACCAGAGAGCTATATTGGACCACCGACTGGACTTGTCTAATATTGATGTAGGTGCTCTTACCAGGCATAAAACTAGTTTGGTCAGAGTGTATGAGGTCTAATATGACTGAGTTCAACCTTTTGGCCAAAATTTTTGTAAAAATCTTATAATCCACATTTACTAGTGATATGGGCCTATAAGATCCACAATCTAAAGGGTCCTTCCCCTCCTATTTAAGAACTATTATATTAATCTCATAAAAGGATTCCAGCATACATCCCCCCTCCCAAATCCCACGAAACACCGTCAACGAAAGGGGCGCTAATATCTCCAAGTATTTCCTATACAATTCAACAGGAAATCAATCCGGTCCAGGGGCCTTCCCGGAGGACATGACTTTTATAGCATCCTCTACCTCCTCTAGAGTAAACTCAGCATCCATAAAGGCCTGTTGGGAAGGACTCAGTGTAGGAAACTCTATATCTGACAAATAATTTAGACACCCCTGGCTAACAACATCAGTCTTAGAATTGTATAATGAATCATAATAGTCAGAAAAGCACTTCAGCATCTCCTCAGTTGAAGAAACCAAAGTACCACCCGAATCACGAATCTGTAGAATTGTGTTACTTGTATTATGCTGTTGTACTAAGTAAGCCAAAAATTTGCTTGCCTGATTCCCCATCTCAAAATAAGATTGTCGGGCAAAAAATAATTTCCATTTCATTTTGGTGTCAATATATTGAGTATATAACCTTTGAAAAGTCAGCCACTCCACCCTTTTACTGTTAGTTTGATTGGATATATAGGCTGCCTCCGAATCTTTCAGACGTCGCTCCATCTCGCCATCCTCCTCCGATGTCACTCGCTTAATGTAAGAAATTGTAGAGGATAAACAACCCCATAAATAAGCTTTAAGAGCATCCCAAAATACATTAATATTTCGGGGTTCAGGGTGGGACGAGACAAAGCAACGTAACTGATCTATCGTTCTATCAGGCGATGTTATCAACTTCAGCCAAAAAGGGTTCAACTTCCATGTTATCCTATTAGTCGATGGTCCATATTTAAGTTTAAGAACAACTGGGCTATGATCTGAAATCCCCCTACTTCCATGTTCAACATCATCTACCCACACCGCCAGACTGCTGGATCCAAAGATGTAGTCTATGCGAGACAGAGAGCGTTTAGTGCAGGAATGGCAAGTATACTCCCTTGTCTCAGGATGGCGCATTCTCCAAAGATCCAGCCACCCACTACCCACCATGAATTGTGACAGTTGGGATGCAACCAGGGGGGAGGACCCACTCTGTACACCATCATCTAATCTCAATTTATCAAGATGACTGTTCATGACCAAATTAAAATCTCCCATACAAATGACATGTGCATCTGGGTGAGCAAAGCTCAATGCCTTTTGGATAATTGACATATTGGCAGGGGGGGATTATAAATACACAGAATAACATATTTCTGAGAGTTAATCAGCCCATGTACAAGCACAAATCGTCCCTCAGGGTCTTTCCGGGCCTCCCTGGTCTCCCACCGAACATCTCTATGGATTAACAGTGAAACTCCCCTCGAATAGCTGGTGTGAAAAGCATGTATACCCCATTGTACCCATGGTTTCTGTACTCACCGAACCGTATCCCTGGTCAGGTGCGTCTCAACCAGAGCCACAATGTGAGGATGATAGTGTCTAATTTGTGAGAACACCTTAATTTTCTTTCAAGGGGTTTTTATGCCTCTTACATTCCAAGTCATACAAATCAACTCAGAACCTATTCCCGTCCTTCTGGATATGTTGCATAATGGTGCCCGAACCGAGGGCAGAGATCCCACCCAGACAGCAATACTGGCATCGGCTGCGGCATTTACTTAAATAACTATACAAACTAAAACTTTTGAAAAAGAAAAAACAAAACAGGAACCTAGTAACATACGAGGGGCGATCCAAAAGTAATGATAATCAATAATAAACACAATGAATATAGTAAAAAAAAATTTTATTTTTCTACATAGTCTCCTAACAAGTCTATACATTTAGTCCATCTCTTTCCTAAACTTAGAATTCCCTTCGAAAAAAATTCTTGATCTTGACCCTCAAAAAACTCCCCAACAGCGGTTATCACGTCACTATTGTCGTCAAATTTCTTGCCCCGGAGGTGTTCCTTGAGCCGAGGAAAGAGAAAGAAGTCACTGGGGGCTAGATCTGGCGAATTGGGGGGGTGTTCCACCAGTTCAAAGCCCGCTTCTTGAATGGTAGCCATGGCAACTGCAGCTTTGTGAGCAGGTGCGTTATCTTGGTGAAACAGCACTCCAGCCCGCAGTTTGCCGCACCTTTTCTCCTTGATAGCCTCCCGCAATCTTCTTATTTGTTCTGCGTAGTAGGAGCCCGTAATAATGGCTCCCTTCTCCAAATAGTCCACCATAATAATTCCTTCAGCGTCCCAAAAAACGGACGCCATAACCTTCCCTGCTGAGCTTGACACTTTGAATTTCTTCGGCGTCGGTTCGTCGGCTCGTTTCCATGTCATCGATTGTTGCTTAGTTTCGGGATCAAAGTGGTGGATCCAGGTCTCATGCATGGTCAAAAAACATGACAAAAAATTCTCCTTGTCTGCTTGGAACTTTTCGAGATTTGCTATTGAAATGTCAACTCGTTTCTTCCTTTGCTCGTCGGTTAACATTTTTGGCACCCAACGCACGGAGACCTTTCTCATATGCAATTCTTTTGCAAGGATTCTTTGAATACTGCCATATGAGATCCCTGTGACCTCAGCTACATGCCTGATAGTCACTCTTTGATCTGCCAACACAACTTCTTCAACTTTTTTCACGTTTTCTTCATTGAGGGACGTGGATGGGCGTCCTTTGCAATGTTCATCTTCCGTCGATGTTCTTCCCAGCTTAAATTCCTTGGCCCAGCATGCAACTGTGGAATATGGAGGAGAAGAGTCCCCCAATGTTTCCACCAAGTCACTGTGTATGTCTTTGGTAGACATTTTTTTTCAAGCAGAGGTATTTGATGATAGCTCTGAGCTGGTTTTTTTCCATTTTGATGTTCACCCCTTGGCAGATCATATTCAAATGAATGTAGCTCCTGGGAATCATGGCCTATTTAAGTGATTTTTTTTTTCCTGGACTAGTGGGTACCTAAGAGAGAAGAAAACATTTTATTTTAATTTCTGTGTGCAATAGAAATAACCGATTATCATTACTTTTGGATCGCCCCTCGTAGGAGCACAGTCTCACGCCTCCATCAAAAAATAAACAAGGGGATACCATCACTGAACACAGTGTCCGGTATTGTTGATAACTGGATACTCGCCGAGAGAGCTCCAATTAGACCTTTGGTTGAAAGGATCCAAAGTAACAGCCGCCACATTAGGATTCCTTCACAGGGGATTCCCTGTGAAGGATCCCCAATCCCCCATCCCCATCAGCCATTCTGTCGCCTCCGCTGGATCAGTGAAAAACACGGAGGAACCTTCATGAACGACCCGAAGTCGGGCCGGATATATCATCGAGTATACAATGTTCCTGTCCCTAAGCTGTTTCTTGACCTCGATGAATTGTGCCCGCTGCTTCTGCAGTTCCATGGAAAAGTCCGGAAAGATGGAGATGACAGCTTTGTTGAACTTAATAGGACTTTTTAGTCGTGCAAGACGCAGAATAGTCCTGGAGGCAGGGGTCTTGTAGGGACCCTGTGAGCTCTTTCAATAGCGAACATTGAGGAGAATTCATCTCCCAGGGAGGCCTTAAACCAGTCCTCCAGAAACTGCTCAGGATGCTGACCTTCTGAACGCTCAGGCAGACCAACGATGCGGATATTGTTCCGGCGCATTCTGTTCTCCAAGTCATCTGCCTTTTGCTTCCAAGCATTCATGGAGCCCGCCACCATCGTTAATTTAGCCTCCATAGGTGTAATGGTGTCTTCTGCCCTGGACACCCTCGTCTCCATCTCCGTGGTGCATCCCTTCATGGCTTGCATATCCTGACGAAGTCTCCCTACCTCCGTATAAACATCCTCAATTTTCTCCATCAGGGATGTCCTGGTCAGAGAGATAGCTTGCATCAACTGCTCAGACACCTGTTTAAGGGTCAATTCCTCCTGTTCCGTCTCGTCCTCACCCCCAGAAGGGTGATTTTTGCGCTGTGTTTGAGAGGAAGTGTTCTTGTTACTTCGTGCACTTTCAGCGGGGTCAGGTCTGACAAACTCTTACAGTTTTTCCACCGCTCCTGACCCTTTAAGTCGACTCATGGTTATCTGCAGTGCGGTCTAATGAAATAGTTGAAAACGTGTGATCCGGGTATCACCCACCACAGATGGGGATCATAGCAGGGCTAGTAATGGTTAATTATAATTCAGGCCACAGAAGGGTGCCACAGGGATTATGAGGACGGCAAGCAACACTATTCAGCACAGTTCCTTGTGGCCAGAGGAGGGAGAGGGGGCCCCACAGAGACAGCTGCAGTGGGGGAGGATGTGCAGAGCCTCCCTTAGTAATGGCACCAGCCAGTGCAGTGAGCAAATAATAGAGGAGGGATAACACGCAGGGCCCACTTTTTCAGGGCACTCACCGAGTGTCCCCTCAAGACTGTCAGCCGGTATCTTCACTGCCCGGCGGCGGTGCAGCAGTGTGACCGACGCTGCAGCTCTCAGTGGCAGAGCTGCACTTCCAAGATGGCCGCCGCCTCATGGAGGATTAGCCACCCGCTCCTGTCTCCCCCGCCGCCCGCTCTCAGAAGTTGCCACACGACCTGCTGCAGGGTACCCGGGGGGTCCTGACATCTAGGGGGTCCAGACAGCACCAAGCAAGCCAACAGAAAGGGGTCCAGAATCCAGGATGCAGCAGGATATTGAGGAGCTCTCCTAGCCAGCGTCCTCTCCCATTCACGGCATAGCCACGCCCCCAGGTATGGTATATTGTTGTTTTTTTATTTTATTTTTATTACAGAAGCTCGAGGGCTTCGCTTGGATTAGGCGATGCAGTAAGTATGGTTTAGTTGAGATTAATAAAGGAGTCTATGTAAGTTTTTTCAAATAAAGGACTTTATTCTGGCTATGTCTTTATTTAACATATAACTATATGATTAGTAATGGATAGGTGTCATATAGACACCTCTCCATTACTAAGCCATAGCCTTGATGTCATCTGACAATACAAAGGTGACATCAACCCCACAAATATTACCCTACTTAACACCACCGCTACAGGGCAAGTAGGAAAAGTCGACAAAGCGCCAGAAAAGGCACATCTAATAGATGCGTGTTGTGAGCTCATTTTCTCGTTCACCTTTGATGTCCAATGAACTCCCTCTGCTGGTGAAAGGAGGTGGTGAAACTGACTTGGATGGGAGAAACTTGTCACCTGAACAGATGGATTGCGATTGGACATCCAGAATCTCTGAGTGGATATAAGGCAGCCGACGCCCTGTAGAGTTGCTGGTGATTTCTCTGCTCTGAGCTCTGGCCTCCAGTTCAGTTCCTGTCTTCTAAAGGTAAGTTTTGCTCTGTTATTGTTCCATGAGATTTTGTCTGATTTGCTTAGGCCTCTTTCACACTTCCGTTTTTTACAATCAGTCACAATCCGCCAGGTTTTGAAAAAAACGGATCCTCAAATTTTTTTTGAGGATCCGTTTTTTCCCCCATTGACTTGCATTAATGGAGGATTGTGACGGATTGCTGTCCGTTGCATCCGTTTTTTTTGAGGATCCGCCAAAAATTGCTGTCCGTCACCATCCTCAAAGATTTCAAAACGGAGCTTGTAACGTTTTTTTCTCTGGCGGATCCTCCAGACACTCATTTAACCCGAAATTCTTTCTGGGTGCCGGACACAAAAAAATTCTCATTCTCTCTCTCTCTCTCTCTCTCTCTCTCTCTTTTCCCGGCCAGCATTTCCTTTAAATTTCCGCATTTTCAGGATCCGTCTAAAAACGGATCCTGTGCCATCCGTTCACATCAGTTAACAACGGATCCGCTTGTATGACTTTTTGGCGGATTTGAACTGATGCAAAAAACTGAAGTGTGAAAGAGGCCTTAGTTTTGTGTTCTGCCAGCCCCGGCTGGGGCTCTGCTGAATTTCCATTTTTGTCCCTGATCGGTTAAATCTCTTTTGCTCTGTCTTCAGAATATATCGGAGTGCTGACATAGGGATTTTGAAGTCTAGTGACTTCAGGGCCGTTTTTCCTATCAGACGTGTTGGCATATTTTTGGTAGGGTTTTTGCGGATTGCAGCCAGCATCTTTTCTGTCCTTTCCTATCTAGTTAGTTGGGCCCCATCGTTTGCTCTGCCTGTCTTTCTGTCTGTGTTTGTGTTTTCATCTGTTTTCACCGACAATACATGTTGGGGGCTGTCTATTGCTTTGGGGTCTGCTCTGTGGCAGTTTGGATTTCCCCTTTCTTTCTTTAGGCTTATTTTGTTCTGTGAAGAGGCGTCTAGGACCACCGTAGGAATGCTCCACGGCTACTGTTAGTTGTTGTGAATAGGATCAGGGGTCTGCAATCCACTAGCTACCAACCTCTCTGGTTTTCTGGACTTAGCTTGCCTTTTTGTTTTTTCCTCCTCCGGTGACTCATTCATAACAGATGCGCCTTTTCTGGGTGCTGTGGGCTGCTGTTTTTAGGCTGGGAGGCCTATATCAATGGCCCCTTACCAGCCAGAGAATAACAGCCCCCAGCTGTGAGCTTTAGCAAGGCTGGTTGGCAAAAATGGAGAGGACCCCACACCTTTTTTTAAATAATTTATTTAAATAATTTAAATGTTGCTGAAGCTGACAGCTGAGGGTTGCGGCCCCAAGCTGTGAATTTTGCCTGGTTGGTTGAAGAAAATAGGGGGAAACCCACGTCGCGCTTTTCATTCATTTATTTCATTAGATCGCAGGTGGTGGCTGAGGAAAACCCCGATCATCCGCTCCTGCTGACACCGTTATTAGCGGCAGCAAACGTCGGATGATGGGCGTAATTGTCCCAAAAGCCTCCACCCGCTGTCATCATTCTGACTTTAACATAACTCCCATCATTCTTCTCTGCTCGTGCTGCTCACTGGCAGAACAGGGGAGAATGATCAGAGCCGTCTTGAGAACCTGCCGCCGGGAAACAGCACTTACTATAGCGCTTTTTCCCGGTGGCCATCTCTGTGGTACTAATGCGGCACACGGGCGGCACATGGTTGCCACATGTGTGCCGCAAGTATTATACACACGGACACGGATATCTTCGGTACCGGTTTTTCCAGTACTGGAAACATCAGGACATGTGAAAGAGGTCGCAAGCTGTTTTCAGACATTGACTTTTGATGTAATAATGCAATTCAGAAAATGACAGGAAAATTCTATTAGAATAGCTAAACTTGATGGAGTTAATCAGAACCACTGTAAACGATGACTGCGGTGTACTGACTACTATATAACATGGGTTTAAATATGACTGGCAAATTGTGAACACAACCACATCCCCAAGTAAAAGGGGTTGTTCAAAATTACACAATCACATTATTTTAGTTTTCTTATTTTTATCTCCACCCATTTTAGTTTTTATCTCAATAGATTATAGATGACATTAAAGGTAGAAAAAGTTCTGAAATGATTCTTCTCTATATGATTTTTTACATGACCAAACCTAGCACTTTAAAAATGACAAAAATCTTGGCACTCAATATGTGAAATATTCAGACACTTTTATTTTGTGCATCCAGACAGAAAGGTTTAAACGTTTTTGGTCCAGCATAGGACCTTCATCAGAAAAATCTCGTTTACTGAAATAAATAAATCCTTGCACTGATAGCAGTGGGTATACAACCTCTAGAATTGAATAGCGCTGGTGAAGCCCTGGTCTGTGGTCTGGCTGCCCTGTGTGGCTTCACCAGCGCTATTCAATTCTAGAGGTTGTATACCCACTGCTATCAGCGCTGTCTTCACTCCTTATTTTAGTGACCCTAGAGGTCCCTTTTCTGAAGCCCTACGCCGTACAGTCCACATACGCTTTACAGACGCCAGCCATTTAACATTTTCACTGGCCATCCAGACTCTCTACTTTGTCCTTCTTTTGGCTACCATTGCAAGGATTTATTTATTTCAGTAAACGAGATTTTTCTGATGAAGGTCCTATGCTGGACCGAAAACGTTTAAACCTTTCTGTCTGGATGCACAAAATAAAAGTGTCTGAATATTTCACATATTGAGTGCCAAGATTTTTGTCATTTTTGATTGATGGGTTGGATACCCGACTTGAGCACCAACAACCAAACTATTCCTGAGTGCCGTGCTCTCTTTATAGGATTGTAACAAACCTAGCACTTTAACAGGGGTGTGTAGACTTTTTATGTCTATAGTAGATAGATACAATAGATAGATAAACAGATAGATTATTTCATCGGAATACCTATTAATTTTATATGACAGCTATAGATTCTTTGAGGACAATAGAAAATTGACAGATGTGTATGTATTAGGTCAGAAGGAGCAAGTTATCAAATTTTACCACACAGAATCATATAATAGCAAACTCAGTTTTTCTTATAGTAAACACATTGGAAGACATGCGGTACACGCTTCAGGCAACATCAAGATTATGACAAGCTTCATCCAGCAAAACTTTAATTTCTGGAGGGCAGGTGACATCCACTGAAGTACATGGTCACCAATTACAAACTAGAAGCCCAGCGATATCAGCTAATTGCAAGTTTTTCAACAGCTGGACAAACTGTTTCAGTAGCACCCAAAAATCTATGATTAACACTGACTAAATAGTCAGCAAATGTAAAACCTAATATATTGTAATATAATTTTCTTTCTTGTTTTTATTATGTTCAGTGCAGAAAAATGTTCATATTTGTAAATTATCAGCAGGAGGATAACAAACACCTCTAAAACTTTCTGATATACAAAGAAAGTGTCACGGTCACGTGTGTCTGGACGCAGCGAGTACCGCAAGGCGAACCCATGTGACGCACGTGACCCTGGATACACCGCCTCCAGGGGGGCGAATTTAAATAATAAACACGTGCAGCTGGATACACCGCCTCCAACTGGCGAATTTAGACATTACACGTATATACAAGTCTGGAAACCCTGCCTCCAGTAAGGCGAATTTAAACAATAAGGGATACCTGGGAAACATTAATAATGGTGGGCCCTGCGATAGGGAATAGGGAAGTGGAGACCTCCTGAGCTCCCCTGAGCCAGTGTCCCTGCACTCCTAATGTTCCCTATGCCGGTTCCAACACCGGGCGCGCAACAGGAACCTAAGAACCCTAGCTCGTCCTGACCTAAACCCTCACTAGGGAATTGGTCGATGCGGAAACTAATCCCACCACTGCACTAAAACACACATGAGGAAAGATGACAAAACAGGGGAAACACCACTTAGCTTTGTTCTGCTGCGTACGCTCCTAGCAACAGAGCCCACCACCTGCGTGCATCTTCTCCTCCACCCGGATCCATCACCATAACTGGATCCTTCACCATAGTGCAGCCTTGGAGCAGAGTCCACCACCAGTTGCAGAAGTCCAGTAACAGAGTCCCAAAGATGAGTTCAGCTCCTGCCCAAAAAGTCAAGTATGCTTGAGTCCAGCTCTCAACAACCAAGTCCCACATGCTGAGTGCAACTCTCTCCATAGTTGTCACTCCACCAAGCCAAGCAAGCACTTCCTGCCAACACCATAAACTGTGACTCCACCACGCCATGCCAGCCCTTCTTGCAGACCACCTAGCTGCCACTCGTCCCCTCTGGCTGGGCTGCGCAGGACTCATGTTCAGCTCCTTCATTCACCCAGGCTGCCTTGTGAATGACTAACACACAATATCACCAACAGTGATTGAACACACCTGGCTCCCTTTTATAGAGCCTAACACCTGATTTGTAATTAAGTGCACATTAAACCAAAGAAACTAAAGTGCACTACCGATCACCACCACCGGGGCAACTTAGAATGAACGACACCACGTGTAATAATTCTAATGGCCACCGGGGGCAATCAACCCACTTTGGCACCAAGCCAAAGGAAAAAAAGTTCACTTTGACCATTTACCTTGTCAGATCCAGCCTGGATCATGACAGAAAGGTTGCACTCTATTGCGCTAAAGCATGTCAATGTGAAATATATGAAAAATGAATAGCAATACGGATTTTGAATAGTAGGAAAAAATTAGAAGCTTTGCACGCAATTCTGCCGATTAGCCAACATCAAGGTGGTCTCAAGTAACTGATGGGACCCTATCCATGTGACTACCTCTCTAAGGGCTCATACTCACATGCGAGAAACTCAGACGAGTCTCGCATATCAATACTCGGCACTGCTGCCGGCACTCAGATCGGAGCGTTCAACTGCATAGAAATACATGCAGCTGAATACTCCAATCCGAGTGCCGACAGCAGTGCCAGGTATTGATGTGCGAGACTCGTCCGAGTTTCTCACATGTGAGTATGAGCCCTTAGGCTGATGTCTGAATTCATGGGTGAATGTGGACACCTCTCTCACGGAATCTTGCCTTTATGGGTAGGTAGGAACCTGTGTAATTAAAATCACCACATGGTGAAGGGCGGAGTGCTTAGTCAGTAAGCTAACATACAAATAATAAAAGACTGACTGGCATATCCATAGTGTGAATAAGTGCATACCAGAAGCTGCTACCTCCATATACAATATACAAAAAAAGGTTGCACTCTAACGTGCTAAAGCATGCTAATGTGAAATATATGAAATATGAATATATGAATGTTCATATTAGAAAATTATCAACAACAGGAGCACAAACACTTCCAAAACTTTCTAAGGCATCCTCTTAAAATGCTCCATAAGAGTGCTTTCACATTGCGTTTAGTTACACATTTGTGGGTCCTGTCGGGGGGCTTGCATACGAACCCCCACAAAATGGAATGTGGACGCATGTGCCAACAAGACCAAAGACTATAATGGTGCCAGCAAAGCGAACATGCGATTTGCTGTGCATAATTTTCGATTGTCTATGCCGTTGGGACCCACTCTCTCAGGTGTAGCAGACTGGGTCTGTGTGTTGGCCTCCAGTAGGTGTGTATAAGCCCAAAAATGATGCACAGCAGAGCACATGTTCGTTCTGCCGGCATCATTATAGTCTATGGCCCCATATGTCTGAATCTTGTTTTGTAGGGAATTAGGACGCAAACCCCAATGGGACCTACATACATGTAACTAAATGCAATGTGAAAGCACTCTAAAGGAATAAATCAATTGTTGGTGAGTCTTGGCTATTTTTTTCTCTCCCTGGTAGCAGGGACCGCAGGTTTTTTGTAACGTGACCAAATATACACAATTAGTGCATCTGCAAAATGTGACTATAACAAAGTCAGAACTTTATAAGAGTATGGGCTTTATAAATAGCTTAAAGTCTCTGTAATTACAATAAAAATCTCAGATTTACTCTAGGGTGCATTATTTAAAAAAACCCTACAATATAAGTTGTGTTTCCCCTAAAATATTTCTTATGATTTTAACCCAAATAGTAATGCCTTACTGTAATACCACTAAACACTGCTTAAAGCAATATTGGGTGGCTTCCGAGTACATCTGGAGTTCTTGTCCTTAGAGCACCTACAGCATAGGTGTAACTATAGCACTATCAGCCGTAGCAGCTGTTATGGGGCCCAGAGGATGAAAGGCGTGAACAAGGTTGGTGGTAAGTGCTCTAGCTGAGCTGAAGACACCGGAGATTTAGTGAAATGGGTGGGTGGGGAAGATTTAGTGCAATGGGGGAAGATTTGAGGACACAGTATAGAAAGCAAGGAAGGGACAGGTGCAAACACAATAGGGGAAGGTGGGAGAAATTTGAAGACACACTATGAGGAGCAAAGAGGGAGATGGGAGTATATTTGAAGAAACAGTATGGGGGAATGGGTGCAGACACAGTATGGTGAGTGTGGGGGTGGATGCATACACAGTATGGTGAGTGGGTGCAGACTTAGTATGGTGATAGGGGATGAATACAGATACATTTCCCCTTCCTCCTCATATTGTATGAAAAAACAGTATGAGGGATGGTTGCAGACACAGTATGGTGAGTGGGGATGAATACAGATACATTTCCCCTTCCTCCTCATATTGTATGAAAAAACAGTATGAGGGATGGTTGCAGACACAGTATGGTGAGTGGGTGGATTGGTGCAAAAACAGAATAGGGAGGATAGGTGCAAATGCAGTATGGGGAGCGAAGGGGGGAATGTATGTGGACATAGTATAGTGAGTCGGGGGATGGATGCAGACACACTATGAGTACCAAGGGGTAAATGTATGTGAACACAGTATGGGGAGCGAGGGTGATAGGATGGGTGCAGAGACAGTATGGTTAGCAGGGGTATGTGAAAGGAGACATTATGAGGAGAGAGGGGGGAATGTGCCAGGAGACTATTGAGGGGAATAGTGTGAGGAGACAGTATGGAGGGAGAAAAGTGTGAGTGAGCACAGAATAGAGACTGAGTAGTGTGGGGGATAGCATGGGGGACAGTGTAAGGGCACCGCCAGGAGATGACAGTAAGTAAAGGATGGGAAGTGTGATGAAGGGGCACAGTTTAAGAGGTGGGCTCTATAGGGGCTCCCAGTGTGAAGAGTGGTCCCAGTATGGAAAGGAGAGGACAGTGTAGAGGCCATGTGCCATAAGAGGCACAGTGTGTGAATCATATTTTGAGCAGAGAATATAGTGAAAGTCAATTATTTATTCATGAAAGAAAAAATCCAGCGTGTTCACAGGTAAGTAATTAAAAGTCCAGTATTTATTGAAACTTCAGATAGATAAAATCATGTTGACATGCGGCTTTGGCCAGTGTGTATACAAGCAATGCGTTTCAGCTCTGAAGAGCATTAATCATGGTTGTGGGTCAGTGTGAAATGGCATTACTCATACTGTATATATATAGGCTGCCAACCTACACTGATGCACCACTGACACACATTGGTTAATCTGTTCCAAATTCAAAATGAAATCACCTGTTGGAATGTTAACCCGTGACACACATGAGTATGTGAACAGGAGATCATTAAAAACAATAATGAGTGAATGTGTAATACCATGGCCGCCAGGGGGTAGGCTCCTCAGCCGCTCCAGTACTCACTGTGCTGGAGGCTGTTCCATCCCTGGTAAACTGCTCACCTTTGAGGTTCAGATGACTGCAGAAAAAGGCTGGAAATAACTCAAACAGTTCAACTTTATTCTCTTCAGGGCACAGTACATCCACAACGGCTTCAGGACTCTTTACACAGTACCAGCAATACATCTTCATCTACAGCAGCACACTACTTCTACTCTTCTGTTACACATGGTTGGACCACACAAACAAGTGAGCACGCCACATGGAACACTGTGAACACGGCACTTCGACCCTTTAGAGGCATATCTAAAGAAGAATATAATGCTGTTTGCAGAACCTGCAGGGCATGAATCAGATTATTAAAGCTGACAATGAATTGAGGCTTGCAAGAGAAGTCAAAAGCAATAATAAAGGATTTGGGGGATATGTCAAAAGTAAAAGAAAAGTCAAAGATGCTATAGGATTTTTACAGGATGAAAATGATGAAATGGTAAGACAGGATGTTGAGAAGGCTGAACTTTTAAATTCCTATTTTGCATCTGTTTTTTCTCAGAAAGGAAATGTAGCATCAACTATTCTTCACTGTCCTATTAAGGGAATAGAAGAATCCAGGATATCTATAAACAGAAAGAAAGTGAGAAAACGCTTAGCTAACCTAAATGAATTCAAGTCTCCAGGTCCAGATGAATTACACTCCAAAGTACTGAAGGAGATAGCAGAAGAAATTTTTGAACCCCTCTCCATAATCTTTGAAAATTTGTGGAGAACAGGAGAAGTACCAGAAGACTGGAGAAAAGCAAATGTTGTTCCTATCTTCAAAAAGGGGGAGAACGTGCACCCAGGCAACTATAGGCCGGTGAGTCTGACTTCTATACCAGGAAAGATCTTTGAACAAATTATTAAACAACATGTATGTCAGTACCTGGATAAGAATGAAGTGATTAACCAGAGTCAGCATGGGTTTGTAACTAATAAGTCATGTTAGACTAACTTAATTTCCTTCTATGACAGAATCACTGATTGGTTGGATCAGGGAAATACTGTAGATATAGTATATCTTGACTTCAGCAAAGCATTTGGCAAAGTATCTCACACAATCCTTATTGAAAAAATGACTAAGTATGGAATGGACAAATCAACCATTAGGTGGATTCATAACAGGCTTAGTGATCGGACCCAAAGAGTGGTCGTAAATGGCTGCACATCCAGTTGGAAGAATGTCTCAAGTGGCGTACCACAGGGCTCTGTCCTGGACCCTGTATTTTTCAACATCTTTACCAATGATTAGATGAAGGAATTGAGGGTAAAGTGATTAAATTTGCTGATGACTAGTGTTGAGCATTCCAATACTGCAAATATCAGGTATCGGCCGATATTCACTGTATCGGAATTCCGAAACCGAGCACCGATATTTTTACAATATTGGATACCGGAATCGGAAGTTCCCATAATGCAATGAGCCACTGTTGTGGCTGTGATTGGCTGCTGAAATGATGTCATCAAGATGCGCGGTCTGTGCGCATCATGATGCGCGGTCTGTGCGGGCCTGCCGGGGGTCTGTGCGGACTGCTGGGGGTCTGTACAGGCCTGCCAGGGGTCTGTACGGGCCTGCCGGGGGTTTGTGCCGGCTGCCGGGGGTCTGCACTGGCCTGCCGGGGTCTGTGCCGGCTGCCGGGGGTCTGTGCGGGCCTGCCAGGGGTCTGTACGGGCCTGCCGGGGGTCTGTGCGGGCCTGCCGGGGTCTGTATGGGCCTGCCGGGGGTCTGTGCCGGCTGCCGGGGGTCTGTACGGGCCTGCCGGGGGTCTGTGCTGACTGCCAGGGGTCTGTGCGGGCCTGCCGGGGGTCTGTGCCGGCTGCCGGGGGTCTGTGCGGACTGCCGGGGGTCTGTACGGGCCTGCCGGGGGTCTGTGCGGGCCTGCCTAGGGTTGTGTGTGTGTGCAGGCATCGTCCAATGGGACTACAAGTCCCATCGGGCTATGCCTGCTACAATGACAGTGATTGACACATTACCCAATGATGGGACAGTAGTAGTCCCATCATCCAGCTAATGTCTTGAATGTAAAAAAAATATATATATATATACATACTACATGCATACTACATACATACTACATATATACAACATTCATACAACATACATACTACATACATACTTCATATATACTACATTCATACAACATACATACATACATACATACTACATATATACAGCATTCATACAACATACATACATACTACATATATACTACATTCATACAGCATACATACTACATAATACATGCATAGTACATACATTATATACAATATTCATACAACATACATGCATACCACATACTACATACATACTTCATATATACTACATTCATACAACATACACACATATATACTACATTCATACAACATACATACATACATACTACATATATACTACATTCATACAGCATACATACATACATACTGCATAATACATCCATACTACATATATACTACTTTCATACAACATACATACATACATAGTACATACATACATACAACATGCATACAACATGCTACAGACATACAACATACATACTACATACATACTACATACAATACATTCATACATTCATACAATACATACATATAGACATACAGTACATATAATATAGAGTACATACTCACCATCACTTGTCACTTTGTTCCCCGAAGCCAGTGTCATCTTTAAGAAATATTAAAATAACAAACAAGCGATATACTCCCTGATCCACAGAAATCCACGAGTGTCCCCACGATGATCTCCTGCACTGCATCACTGAGAGGTTACTATAGTTTACTGGTCTAACTTTATGGCAAAAGCTGCGTGGGAACTTTCTCACACAGCAATGCCAAAAGTGAGAGTAGGGACTATTTTTTTACAGTGGCGGAGGAATACAGTGCGGAAGGATACCTACCTCCTGTCATTGTATTCCTGGGGCCCCTAGAGAGTGGTCGCATCAGCTGATGCTGCTGTTCTCCATGGGAGATCGTTGTGGGACACTCGTGGATTTCTGTGGATCAGGGAGTATATCGCTTGTTTGTTATTTTCATATATTTTATAGATGACACTGGCTTCGGGGAACAAAGTGACAAGTGATGGTGAGTATGTACTCTATGTTATATGTACTGTATGTCTATATGTATGTATTGTATGAATGTATTGTATGTAGTATGTATGTAGTATGTATGTAGTATGTATTTTTTATGTCTGTAGCATGTTGTATGTACTATGTATGTATGTACTATGTATGTATGTAGTATGAATGTAGTATATATGTAGGATGTATGTAGTATGCATGTATGTATGTTGTATGAATATAGTATGTATGTAGTATGTAGTATGCATGTATGTATGTTGTATGAATGTAGTATATATGTAGTATGTATGTAGTATGTAGTATGCATGCATGTATGTATGTTGTATGAATGTAGTATATATGAAGTATGTATGTAGTATGTATGTATGTTGTATGAATGTAGTATATATGTAGTATGTACTATGTATGTATGTTGTTTGAATGTAGTATATATGTAGTATGTATCTAGTATGTAGTATGCATGTATGTATGTTGTATGAATGTAGTATATATGTAGTATGTATGTAGTATGTAGTATGCATGTATGTATGTTGTATGAATGTAGTATATATAGTATGTATTAGTATGTAGTATGCATGTATGTATGTTGTATGAATGTAGTATATATGTAGTATGTATGTAGTATGTATGTATGTATGTTGTATGAATGTAGTATGTATGAAGTATGTATGTAGTATGTATGTATGTTGTATGAATGTAGTATATATGTAGTATGTATGTTGTATGAATGTTGTATACATGTAGTATGTATGTAGTATGTATGTATGTAGCATGAATGTTGTATATATGTAGTATGTATGTATGCTGTATGAATGTAGTATATATGTATAATGTATGTAGTATGCATGTATGTTGTATGAATGTTGTATATATGTAGTATGTATGTAGTATGTATATATTTTTTTTTTACATTCAACACATTAGCCGGATGATGGGACTACTACTATCCCATCATTGGCTAATATGTCAATCACTGTCATTGTAGCAGGCATAGCCCGATGGGACTTGTAGTCCCATGGGACGAAGCCTGCGCACACACACAACCCCCAGAAGGCCCGCACAGACCCCCGGCAGCCTGCACAGACCCCCGGCAGGCCCGCACAGACCCCCGGCAGCTGGCACAGACCCCTGGCAGGCCCGTACAGACCCCCGGCAGGCCCGCACAGACCCCCGGCAGTCCGCACAGACCCCCGGCAGCCGGCACAGACCCCCGGCAGGCCCGTGCAGACCCCCGGCAGTCCGCACAGACCCCTGGCAGCCGGCACAGACCCCCGGCAGTCCGCACAGACCCCCGGCAGGCCCGTACAGACCCCCGGCAGGCCTGCACAGACCCCCAGCAGGCACGTACAGACCTCGCCCGCACACACAGACACACACAGTGTCCGCCCACGCACCGCCCACACTCTTCCCCCCTCCCGAACAGGATGTGCAAGTAAAGAAAGGGTTTTTTTTAATTCCGATATTTCTGTCCCATTGACTTGAATGGGACTTCCGGTATTGGAATCGGCGATACCTGATACCCGATACTTTTTGGGTATCGGTCCGATCCAATCCGATCCGATACTTCACGGTTTCGGATGGTATCGCGCAACACTACTGTTGACACAAAGCTAGGAGGGATAGCTAATACTAGAGAAGAGAGAGAGGATTCAAAAAGATATAAATAAACTGGAGCAGTGGGCAGCAACTAACATAATGGTTTTTAACAGGGAAAAATGCAAAGTACTACATCTGGGCCATAAAAATGAAAAAATCATATACAGAATGGGAGGAATAGGGCTAAGCAACAGCACATGTGAAAAAGACTTGGGTATACTAATAGATCAAAGAATGAATATGAATCAACAGTGTGATGCAACAGCAACAAAAAAGCAAATTCAATTCTAGGCCGTATTAACAAGCATACAGTCTAGATCATGTGAAGTCATTATTGCCCTCTACTCCTCTTTGGTCAGACCTCATCTGGAATACTGTGTCCAGTTTTGGGTGCCACATTTTAAAAAAGACATCAACTGGAGCAAGTTCAGAAAAGAGCGACCACAATGGTGACCGTTTGCAGGATTTGGGAATGTTTAGCTTGCAAAAGAGAAGACTGAGAGGAGACTTAATAACTGTCTACAAATATCTCAAGGGCTGTCATATTGTAGAAGGATCATCTTTATTCTCTTTTGCACAAGGAAAGACTAGAAACAATGGGATGAAACTGAATGGGAGGAGACTCAGATTAGATATTAGAAAAACCTTTTTGACAATTAGAGTGATCAATGAGTGGAACAGGCTGCCACAAGAGGTGGTGAGTTCTCCTTCAATAGAAGTCTTCAAACAGAGGCTGGACAGACATCTGTCTGGGATGATTTAGCGAATCCTGCTTTGAGCAGGGGTTTGGACCAGATGGCCCAGGAGGTCCCTTACAACTCTACGATTCTATGATTCTTCCTGCAACCAACTTCAGCTCACAAAGGTACCTGTCTACTCCATTAAAGTTCACCCCTTTACGGCACTGTTGCTCCTGCACATGTACTAGGCTTGCAGCTCACTAGACTCTTCACACAACTCCCGCACTCCAGCTGTCACTTCAATAGGGGCTCACCCACTGACCTCCCTGGCTTGAACAATTCCAGACAGGGGCTGGTTTCCACACACTGGCTTTGCTGTCACTTCAGCTCTTTGTTTCTAGCTGACTTGACTTCTGAGACTCTTCCATTAGCCTCCCTAGTCCTTCAGCTCCCAGGCTCTAACTGAAGGACCTCCAGTAACCTTACTCGCTGCTGCTGTAGGCACTTGCTGCACTCTTCTGCTCAGTATGGCTACCCCCGGCTCAACTAACTCACGCAGGAAATCTATCTCCTTTTTGCCCCCCGGCTAGCCACTCCTGTAATTAACCCTTCTAAAGGCTTCCACCTAGTTGTGCTCAGTGCCCCCATCTAGTGTCCCTTTTCTAATACTACACTTATTTCTAAATATTTATCTAAATAATGTCATGTGGCCGTAAACACACATACATATGACATACAGTACATACTGCACACAGACATGTAAGGAATACAACAAATATACACTTCTAGAGGGCTATGCCCTGACCTCCTTACAAATGCAAAAATAAGTAACAAGTACAGAAAAAATTACTTAAACGTAAGGATATAAATACATGCTGTGCTGACTGTATATACAACAGTGCAAAAAAGTCCGATACATAAAGTGAGCTTACAGAGTATTGCAAAATAAGGTCATGTCTTATATTTAATCCTGAAGCATGTCTTGTCTCCAAAAAAAATCCACAATGACTCTTGATTGAGAACTTTTCTCTTGAAGTTACCACCCCTGACAGAATTATAAATTTTTTCTGTGGCTTTAAATCTGAAGGATGTTGTATCACCGCCACGTCCTAGCAAGAAATGTCTAGATGTTGCTGACATATTTAGTGCAGTTGTACTCACCGCATCCGAAAGGTGCCTAAGGATGCGTCTTTTTAGCTCGCCAGTAGCGCATCGCACATACTGAATGTTACATAGCATACAAGGTAAATAACGCCTTTGCTGTTAAAAATCAAGAAGTCATTGATGTTATACATTTTACCTGTGGGTGATGAGGTGAATATTTTGGTTTTATGCACATGTTTTCATGATAGACATTTTGTATTACCGCATTTGAAAAATCCCTTTAATGCGAACCATGTATCGGAAGTATGGTGATCATTGTGACTGAATAAACTTGGTGACAGTACGGCACGTAATGTTGGGGCTTTTCTAGCTACAAATTTAGCATCCGTATTTTTAAAAATGTCATGTAATTTGTCATCTTGGTTGAGTATGCGGATGTATTTCTTGATAATCCGTACTATATCATAGTATTGTGTACTATACTGTGTGGAAAAAGTAATCACATTATTGTTCCCATTTTTGTTATGGGATTTGCTTGATTTACTGGCAAAAATAGGGTATGATGGATCTAACAGGATATTTCTGTCTATATGGGTGACATCTTGTATTGCCTTATGCCAAACTGACATGCTGACTTGTGCTATCCCCTATTATTTAATCTGTGAAGGATTTTGTCCGTCTCCCCTTTGAACTTAAGGTCATTGGTACAATTGCGTCTCAACCGTATAAGTTCCCCTTTGGGAATATTTCTGACTATGTGTGGAGGGTGACACGACCCAGAGTGCAGTATGGAATTACAGTCTGGGTTTACGATAAGGTGATATTTTGACCCTGCCTGTGTCTATGTTTCCCCGTAGCCAGATGTCAAGAAAATTGATTTGAAGCATGTGATGTGTATGGGTGAAACTGAGATTAAAAGTGTTGGATTTTATGTATTTAATGAAATTGACAATCCCATCCTTGGGACCCTATGAAATAAATAATAAATCGTCTATATAACGGCCAAACTAATTGATGTACATAGTGAAAGGGTTGTCATCATTGAAAGTACATTTTTCATCCTACATGGCCATCACAATATTAGCGAGTAAGGGTGATCATTTTCTACCCATGCTCACACCATGCTGTTGCAAAAAAAAAAATCATTAATTGAAATGAAAATGTGTTTCAAAAGAGAAGAAACTGACATGACAAGAAAATCCTGGATGGCACATTCACCTCATCAGCCACAGGTAAACCATATAACATCAACGGCTTTTTGAATTGTATCAGCAAAGGCATTACTTACCTTGATGACAGCATGCTATGTAACATTAAATATGTGGGATGTGCTACTGGCGAGCTAAAAAGACGCATCCGTAGACACCTTTCGGATGCAGCGAGTACATCCACACTAAACATGTCAGCGACATTTAGACATTTCTCGCTAGTACATGGCCGTGATACTAGTTCATAATTCCGTCAGAGGTGGTAACTTCAAGAGAAATGTTCTCAACCGAGAGTCATTCTGGATTTTTGTTTTGTTCGCATTCTCATGTGTGTCACGGATAGCATTCCAACAGGTGATTGATTTCACTTTGAATTTGGAACGGATTAATCAATGTGTGTGAGTGGTGTATCAGTGTGGTTTGGTAGCATATACTATATATACGAGTAACGCCAGTTCACACTGACCCACAACCATGATGAAGACTCTTCTGAGCTGAAACGCGTCGGTTGTATACACACTGCCCATAGCCACATGTCAACATGATTTTATCTATTTTAACTTTCAACGAACACTGGAATTTTAATTACTTACCTGTGAACTCGCTAGATTTTTTTTCTTCTTGCATTGCTTTAGCTGTATCCCGGGCTTCTCCATGCGTGTACAGCATGTTGTTCAATTACTTCGTCAGGGGCTCAGCATAGGGGAGATATTTTTATTCAAGAGAATTATAATGACACTGCTATGACACTGACTTTAATGACACTGCTTAAAATGGCATTGTGTGGGGATGTACTGCACAAAACCGGAGAAAATGGAAGTCTGCAGAGACGAGCTGTGGCTGTGAAAAGCCATCATGGCGTCGAGACAAGATGAAGAAAAGAAAGAGAATGACTCCAATCAGCGATCTATAAGGTACCTGGATGTAATTTTTTTGTGATACTGACTAATTCTCATATTCTTATGTATGTTAGGAGAATTAAATCGGTTGTCCAATTTGTGATAAGTCTGCAGTCATTCTATTTGACTGCAGACTTCTGAGTTCTCACAGTGCTCACTGCACTCTGTCTTGAATCTCTGGTGCCTGGAATTTGCATACATGCGGTTACATGCCGACTAGACATGTGTGGCCTCACTCAATGAAAATTAATTGAGTGAGGTCAGACACGTCTAGTCGGAATGTGTCCAGAATAATACAAATTGCATACTTATGCCCACATGACCATCCTCTTTTGCCACCAGCAAGGAAGAATAGAGAAAAGTGTGTCATACATGCGTTTTGAGAATTTAGAAACTTGCAGTCACTTAAAGTGACTGCAAACTTTCATCTCAAACTCGGACAAGCCCTTTCATCATAACATCAAGCCCTGTAGCATGGCAATCCTAACATCATGTAATATACTCTCTGTCAGGATTCAGCTCTGGTTGCAGGTTCCATCAGTCGTCATATAGATTCTTCACTCATTTGTAGTGATGGGCGAACCTGAACAGTAAAGTTCAGGGTCTGTACCGAACAATTAATACACAGACTTCTCCAGGAAATCTTTGTTACTGTTCGAACACCATATTCCGCACCTGTCCGACGAGAAGATAATCCATATCTGTCCCACAGCAATCAGGATCATTGATAGAGTAATCACTGATGTGACAGCTTTCCATGCCAGCTTGAACAAACTGAGACATGAGCGTAAGAACATAACAGCGCAGGCACGGGAGGTGACTATAAGCTTTATTATTTTATAGGGGTCAAACAGAGGGTTATGAGAAGAAGTTGTCCAAGAAGTGGACAACTTTTTTAACCTTAGCTTTAGGCATAGCCTCAACTGTATCTTCAAACCAAGCCCTATCCCTAGTCTAAGCACTGTTAGCTGCTCAGCCTCTGTCATCTTGGCTGTCTAAGCAGAGTGCAGCAGTTGAGATGAGTTTTTCATTAGTGTTTGTCAACACGAAGATAAAGCTCACGTCATTAAGCTGAAAAGTTTGTAATCTCACTCGCTGCCTATGCAGAGCGCAGTAGCCACTGGCAAACTCATCTTGACTGCTGCACACTCCATAGCAACAGCAACCAAGATAACACCTGTTTTTCTCGTCTCGCTCTCCAGCTTGCCATCAGTCCAACGGAAATTTTAAGCGCCACCATGGAATTTAGCCTTTTTTAAAGCTTTAGTAAAATAAAAGAAGCTTTCAAGTTTATTTCAAGTGTGCAATGAACTCCAAATACAAGTAAGAGTGACTTAGTATCTAAGCAGAACACTGTAAGCTTGGAAACAGTGCCTACTCGTGTGACGGATCTGTTTGTGTAGTAGGTAACTTGTTTCAGTAGCCTTCTGGTTTCTTCTCTTAAAGCCTCTCATAATACAAATAATTTTACTAGCAAGGTTACTTCTGTTTACTGGATTTTTCGCTAGCCTACAAGCTCAGCTGTCATCAATTTTGTACGTAGTCATTTTAGCTTATTAAATCATATACTACATTTAGAATGCGGCAAGCGTAACCATGGAAACTATGTTTGCTTAATCTCAGTTCAGTGTGTAGGTAGCTTCACTCTAGTTTATGTATGGAAAAATTAAAATGTACCTCCTTGATTTATTGTTCACATTTAACTTTGAATACGCCAGAGAGTTGTGCCACTTTTTATGAAATAGTCATTTTTTAGGACAAGAAAAACATAAAATATTTAATGTATAAGTTGTATGACTGACATAGTGATGTATGTCATTAATATCAAACAATCTAGAGAAGGTCACCGCGATGCAATCAAACTGAAGTACATAAACAGTAAATTTAGGTATGACAGAAATGCTGTAATTAAATTAAAGTGGTTGTCCACTTTGTCTTTAATTCAAGAAATGCGTTGGGGACATGATTTTGTGGCTCTTACTGATATATAAGTATTACAAGTTCAGCTCTGGTCGTCTTACTCGTGAAGCATCTCCTGCTTGTCTATACAGACTTCCTTACAGATGGCACTGTTACCAAAATGGTTGCTGATGGAGGAGCATGTTGCCTGACCTGTCTATCTGCCTTCTTTAATTAAAAAACACCTCAAATTGAAAATTTGATTAATTGGAGGAGACTGAAGATCGCATCTGGTCACATGCTCCTCCATCAACAGTCATGTAGAGGACAGGAGAGCTGAAGGGTTCCCTGATGAAGGCGGCACTAGCCAGAGCAAGAGAACCCGTAATATTTATGTATTAGTAAGTGCCACAAAATTATTATTATTTATTATTTTTAGAGCTTCATTGAGTCCATATTGCTGTACATAACGGATTACATACAAATATAAATTGGAATGAATGAACAAACTAACAATGACAGACTGGAACAGCCCTAGTGGGCTTACAGTTTACAGTATAATGGGGAACAAATATACTGATCAAACGATTGGCGCCCCCAGGAAGAAGCATGAACGAAACGCACATCGGGGTGAGGAGTAACGGTGCGCCACTCAGTGTCTACTTTTCCGGCACTGCAGAGCCAGGTAATATGTGTCAGGGTCCTGCCAGCGCCGGCGTGCAGCCTCCGCTGAGCAGGGACTCACCTGCACTGTAGGGGGGCCCGGGGTCAGGTACAGTCAGAAAGAACACACAGGACCTGGGGACGCTGAAGTTTAGCAAGCAGTGAAGGACCTACGGTCATGTGACTGCAAGGGGCGGGGCTTAGCGTCCTGCTGCCAGAGATGGCAGGACACTAAACAGAAATCCTCAGAGTCTGGCAAAAACGGAGGTCATACACAGAGATAGCAGTAAAGTACCAGGGATGAGACAGAATGGAGAGTCGGGGCCAAGCAGGGGTCAAAACCAAACAGACATAGAAGGTACCAAGCAGAATCCAACAAGCAATATCCAGAGAACAGACCGAGTCGTACACAGAGTATCAAGCAACCAGAACACAGCACAAACACACTCAGAGGTCACCACACTATGCCAAGGGCAAAAGTATAACTGACGGGGATGGAAGCTTCCTGAGGCCATAAGAAGCTTTCCCAGAACCAATGAGAGGCCATCATAATAAGTCCCAGGTGTGCAGGTAAGAGTCTGCACTGAGATGAAAACATTAACCCCAGAAGTGCAGGTCCACCAGCACTGGTATCATGACAGTACCCCCCTCTAAATGGGGGGCCTCTGGACCCCCAGGCTTGCCCGGGTACCTAGCATGGAAAGCCCGAATCAGGCGATCCGCATGCATCAACCGGGCTGGCACCCAGGACCTGTCCTCCGGCCCATACCCCTTCCAATGAACTAGGTACTGTACTGACCGCCGTACCAACCTGGAATCTACGATGTGACCAATCTCATATTCCACATGTTCCTCAACCGAAACCGGAGGAGGAGCGGACTCAGATTCTACCCGGACTGCTTCAAAAGGTTTCAGTAGAGATCTATGGAAGACGTTAGGGATATTGAAAGAGGGTGGAAGGCACAGCCTGTACGCCACTGGGTTGATTTTTTAAACAAGCTTGTATGGGCCAATGAATTTGGGGCCCAACTTGGCTGATGGAATCTTTAACTTAATGTTTCGCGTGGAGAGCCAAACCTTCTCTCCAACCTGAAACATGGGAACAGGTGTTCGTTTCCTGTCTGTGAAAAACATACCTGCCTTGAGACCTAGATATACGCCGCTGGACTTCTGCCCATGTATCTTTTAACCGCTGAACAGAGTCCTCAGCCCCGGGACACCCTGAATCTAGACGAGAAAACTCACCAAAATGAGGACTAAACCCATAGTTGATCAAGAAAGGGGACATACCAGTGGATTAACTCACCCGACTATTGAAGGCAAATTCAGCCAGCGGCAGTATATCACACCAGTCATTCTGTCTAGCAGAAGTCAGACATCTGAGGATCTATTCCAGAGACTGATTAGTGCGTTCCGCCTGACCATTACTCTCGGGATGGTATGCAGACGAAAAGGACAGAGATATCCCTTTTTTTTTGAGAAAGCACGCCAAAACTTAGCCACAAACTGCACACCACGATCAGACACCACATTCAGGGGTACCCCATGCAAGCGGACCACATGCTGCACAAACAACTTGGATAAGGTCTCAGCAGAAGGTAATGCGGACAGGGGTACAAAATGAGCCTGCTTTGAAAATCTGTCCACCACTACCCATACCACCGTATTACCCCTGGAAGAGGGAAGATTGGTCATAAAATCCATGGACAGGTGGGTCCATGGTCTTTCAGGAACTGCTAAGGGCAACAGCTCCCCCGCCGGCCAGCTATGAGAGCTTTTAGAACGAGTGCAGACCCCACAACCAGAAATGAATTTCTTTATATCAGAACCAAGGGTAGACCACCAGAAGATCCTAGCCACCGCCAGTCGCGTGGCTGATATACCAGGGTGAGCACACAGCTTGGATTCATGGAACTCTTGCAAGAGTTTAAGGCGAAGTTGCTCTGGGACAAACAACTTGCCCCCTGGCTTGGCCGCAAGAGCCAGCGACTGGGCCCCCTCAATTTCCCGTTCCAATTCAGACGAGATCCCTGCTAACACCACCCCAGGGTGCAGAATGGAGGACGGTTGCTCAGGGACAGACACAGGATGAAAACTGCAAGATAAGGTGTCAGCCTTGACATTCTTTGACCCTGGACGGAATGTAATAGTAAACTGGAAACGAGAAAAAAAAGCAACCAACGGGCCTGTCTGGGCATTAGTCTTTTAGAAGTTGAATGTATTACAAATTTTTGTGATCAGTGATCACAGTAACCGGGTGACTGGCCCCCTCCAAAAAGTGCCTCCACTCCTCAAATGCCAACTTGACCACAAGAAGCTCTCTATTGCCTACATCATAATTTCTTCCAGCAGCAGAGAACTTCCTGGAAAAGAAAGCACATGGCCCTAGGTTGGTAAGAGTGGCAGGCCCTTGGGACAACACTGCCCCCACCCCCACCTCGGAGGCATCCACCTCCACCATAAATGATTTGGACGGATCTGGCTGTACCAACACAGGAGCAGACATAAAACATTTTTTCAGAGTCGCAAAGGCCTCTTTTGCGAGCGAGGACCAATTTCTCACATCCGCACCTTTGCATGTTAGATCCGTGAGTTGTTAGACCACCTGCGAAAACCCCCGGATAAATTTGCGGTAATAATTGGCGAACCTCAAGAATTGCTGAAGACCCTTAAGATCTTGGGGTTGCATCCAATCCGAGATGGCCTGCACCTTCTTGGGGTCCAGGCGAAAACCCTCAGAGGATACAATTAATCCCAAAAAAGACAATTCTTGAACACAAAATACACATTTCTCCAATTTGGCAAACAGATGATTTAATCTCAGTCTTTGGAGAACAGTTCGTACATGTTCCAGATGAGAATGCCTGTGGGGGAGTGTATCAAAATATCATCTAAGTAGATAACAACAAAACGAACAATGAGATCCGAGAATACCACGTTGATGAAATTCTGAAATATGGCTGGGGCATTGGTAAGACCAAACGGCATGACTAAATTTTCAAACAGTCCCTCGGACGTGAGGAACGCAGTTTTCCATTCATCCCCCTCTCGGACCCTTATCAAATTATATGCCCCCCGAAGATCCAGTTTGGAGAACCATTTTGCCCCTGATAGTTGGTTGCACAAATCGGGAATCAACGGAAAGGGGTACGTATTCCGTACAGTAATCTGATTAAGATACCAAAAAAAATCGAGACAGGGACGTAACCCGCCATCTTTTCTCTTTACAAAAAAGAAACCTGCCACCACAGGTGAGACTGAGGGACATATGTGTCCCTTGCGCAGACTTTCAGCAATATAGTCCTTCATAGCCAAGCGCTCAGGGTCGGCTAAATTATCAGACGGGCTTTAGGTAATTTAGCCCCCGGGACCAGCTCGATAGCGCAGTCAAAGGGTCTATGTGGCGGTACGTCTCAGCCTCACTTTCAGAGAATACATTTTCGAAGTCCTTCAGGCATTCCGGAATACCTTCCAGCTCGACAGATGGTACAGACACAGATTTAACAGGTTCAACCAGCAGTGCAGATTTATCAAACAACTTAAAATTATTAAACCCCCATTGAACAATCTCCCCCGTTTTCCAGTTAATAACTGGGTTATGGCGTTGTAACCAGGGCATGCCCAACACCAACACTGCAGGTAGATTGTCCAGAACCAAACAACTTAGGTTTTCCACATGAGTAGCACCCACTCTGAGCAAAAACAAGTCAGACACAAAGAGAATTCCCTCCTTAGTTAGGGGAGAGGAGTCAATGGCCACCACCTTGATCGGAACCTTGAGCCTAACTGTCCCTATCTTGCAACGTGTGACCAATTGGGAGTCAATGAGATTAATCGATGATCCACAGTCCACGAAGGCTGTAGAGGGAAAAGAACTACCATCCACAAACAATTCCACATGAAGAAAAACCTTAAAAAACTAGGAAAAGGGTACCTGAGGGTCTGAGTAGTCTCCCCGCTGACTACCTAGACCTAGTCGTTTCCCGCCGACCGGGTCGAAGACGGGAAACAGGACACTCCCTTTTCCAATGTCCCGTTTTACTGCAGTAAAAGCATAACTGCTTGTCCTTCCGGCGTTTCCTCTCCATGTCCTTCATGGAGAGGACGCCCATATATCCATGAGCTCAGGGGCAGTCTCTTTTCCACTTGGGAACAATGGAGTCTCCACCTGCATCACCCCTCTGGCCCGCAGCCTGCGGTCCATCTGGATGGCCTGGGTCATGGCGTCCTCGAGAGATTTAGGTGGGGGATGTAATGCCAAGGCATCCTGCAGCCGCTCGGACAAGTCTCTGCAAAAGAGACCTCGAAGTGCAGCGTCTCCCCAAGAGATTTCTGCAGCCCAGCGGTGGAATTCAGTACAAAACCACTCAGTCGAGTGTTTCCCCTGACAGATGCTCATCACCATGTCCTCTGCCAATCGCACTCGGTAAGGCTCATCATATATGTGCCCGAGGGCCTCAAAGAATGCATTCACAGACACTCTCTCAGGGGCAGTGGGAGGAAGGGAGAAAGCCCAAGCTTGTGGCGACCCTCTTAATAAGGACATAATGACCCCTACCTTCTGGTTTTCGTCCCCAGAGGAACGTGGTCTCAAACTAAAAAAAGTTTGCAACCCTCCATGAAGATCCTGAACTCCTTTTTGTTCCCAGAAAAGAAGTCAGGCAGTTTAACAGGTGGTTCCAGGGACACCAGAACAACATTACTCGCCCCAGCCCCCGGAGACCCAGCAGATAAAGCCCCTCGCACTGTCTCAGGAACCTGCTGCTGAGAACGAGCCAGAGCTTGCTGCTCCAGGGATAAACCCTGAAACATCTGACTCAGATTTTTCATCTGGTCAGCCAGAGACTGTATGGGATCCATAATTCTCTGCACAAAAAACCCCAAAAAACTTAAAGGTCAGTTATAATGTCAGGGTCCTGTCAGCGCCGGCATGCAGCCTCCGCTGAGCAGGGACTCACCCGCATTGTAGGGGGGCCCGGGGTCAGGTACAGCCAGAAAGTACACACAAGACCTGGGGATGCTGAAGTTTAGCAAGCAGTGAAGGACCTACGGTCATGTGACTGCAAGGGGCGGGGCTTAGCATCCTGCTGCCAGAGATGGCAGGACACTAAACAGAAATACTCAGAGTCAGGCAAAAACGGAGGTCATACACAGAGCTAGAAGTAAAGTACCAGGGATGAGACAGAACGGATAGTCGGGGCCAAGCAGGGGTCAAAACCAAACAGACATAGAAGGTACCAAGCATAATCCAACAAGCAATATCCAGAGAACAGACCGAGTCATACACAGAGTATCAAGCAACCAGAACACAGCATAAACACACTCAGGGGTCACCACACTATGCCAAGGGCGAAAGTATAACTGACGGGGATGGAAGCTTCCTGAGGCTATAAGAAGCTTTCCCAGAACCAATGAGAGGCCACCATAATAAGTCCCAGGTGTGCAGGTAAGAGTCTGCACTGAGGTCAAAAGATTAACCCCAGAAGTGCAGGTCCACCAGCACTGGTATCATGACAATATTTGTACAGCAGAGTTTGCCATGTATCGACTGTAAGCACTTCTGTTGTGAACTCTCTTGATCTGACTTCTGAGTTGGGGCTCCCTCTGGTGGTTACTGCAGGCAGTGGAGCTGGCCGGGTTGACAGAAGTCTGCCACCTTACGACGATGATTGGAAGTCGGGGGTTACTGACTGGGTGAATTTAAGTGAGCAGTAGAGTTGAGCGAAACGGGTCGGTCATATGCAAAGGTTGGCGACTTTCGCTGGAGTCGGGTTTCATGAAACGAAACCCGTCCATAGCGTGAGGTCGGCCACGAGGTCGGCGACCAGAGCGCCAATGTCGCGTTTCAAAAGATACTTCCAGCGCCCTTTTTCAGCCAATGATGGAGGACGCACACTGTGGGCAATGCGATGACATAGGCATCGGTCACCACCATCTTTGAGAAGGGCATGCAAGTGATTGGCTGGCTTTGTGTGGCATCACAGGGGCTATAAAAGGGTGTGAACGCCGACCGCCATCTTACTTATGCCGATCTTAGCATAGGGAGAGCTGCTGATGATGATGATTCTGTAGGGAGAGCGTTAGGCAGGGAAGAAGAATCAAAAAACTGCTTCTGCTGTTAGCAATTTCAACTTACAACAAAACATTTTGTGTGCAGTGACAGGAGAGGTTCTATTTTTGTGCATCAGCTCTGTTGGTTATTAGGCTGCCTTATAAGACTCCCTGATAGGTGCATTGCTGTTTGCACACTGCTGTGCAAACTGCTTTTTTAAAAGCAAAAATACTTTTCTTCCACTTTTCTGCTCAGTTACCAAGCGTTCATTTTTCCACCCTTTTGTGTGTGCAGCAGTCCTGCTTATTAAGCTGCCTGCATCAATACTTGGACTGAGAGCATCATTGTCAGCGTCCTCAAATCTCTAGTGAGATCCAAATTCTCACCAATCCTATAGACACCCTTCACCTTGTCATACACCATCCAATTTTAGCCTGTTACATTGAGGTGTAATCTCTCCTGGCCTGAGACAATAGTTCAGCGTCCTCAAATCAGTTCAGATTTGTTTTTTATTCATTTCATTGTGCATTCAGTGCATATATGGGTGTGACCGCCCTCTTTCTGAGCTGGGAAAGCCATCCAGTCTGGCCTAAGCTGTTACTAGTGGTTGAGCCGCTCGATCCTTATTCACATTCATGTCACTTGGCAAGTGAAAAGCTTTTAAATACTAGAGTAGGGACTGTCCCACAAGGGTTGCCGTGACGTGGCGGGATGGCTTGTACATTATTTTGATCAAAATTATGTTTACTAAATACCCTTATTATTATTGTTATTATTATTATTATTATTATTATTATTATTATCTTTATGCATTATTTGCAGTATATTTTTTACTTTTTAGTTCAGGACATTTGTGTTTTTTGCTTTCTCTTATTAAGCTGCCTGCATCAATACTTGGACTGAGAGCATCATTGTCAGCATCCTCAAATCTCTAGTGAGATCCAAATTCTCACCAATCCTATAGACACCCTTCACCTTGTTATACACCATCCAATTTTAGCCTGTTACATTGAGGTGTAATCTCTCCTGGCCTGAGACAATAGTTCAGCATCCTCAAATCTATAGTGAGATTCAAATTCTCACCAATCCTATAGACACCCTCCACCTTGTCATACACCATCCAATTTCAGCCTGTTACATTGAGGTGTAATCTCTCCTGGGCCTGAGACAATAGTTCTGCGTCCTCAAATCTATAGTGAGATGCAAATTCTCACCAATAGTAGATACACCTTCTACCTTGTTTTACAGTGCCATATAGCTGGTGTTATTTTGGGTACATTTTCACAAAAATGAGGAAGTATGGTGGAAGACGCCATGGAAGTGGGCGGGGGTTGCCAGCTGGTCCCGATGGTGGTGGTGTTGCATCTGTTGGTAGTGGCAAAAGCACAATAGCACCTAAGGCAGGAGGTGTTGAGCCTGCGTCATCGTCTGGCTCCACAAGGCCTCGAAGGCTCTCTTTTCTGGGAGTAGGTAAACCACTTTTAAAGCTGGAGCTTCAGAAACAAGTTTTGGCTTACATTGCTGACACAGCCTCCAGCTCTCTTGCCTCCGCTTCTGAAGTTTCAAAAAATAAAAGCACTGAATCGTCATTGGAGGCTCCTGATCAGGAACAACACCTTTCCTTGTGAGCTTCACCCCTACCAAAAGTGAAGGATGTGGCAGGCCACACTACCAATTACTCCATGGAGCTCTTTTCACATACCATGCCTGGGTTAGCAAGTCAAATCGTGAATTCCCCAGTCCAAGATGAATCTGACATGGAGTGTGGGTAGCCAGCCAGGGCAGTGGGGTTAATCGGTACCGGGCCGGTGTCTCAGAGGGATGTGTCACGTTGGTGGCGATGACCCGTTCTGTGGCCCTGTGCGTCCATGCAAAGGGGTGAATAACGTTTATAGGTGAATGATACGTGACACCACTTGTGGTTTCTGATCACATTGACCCGTGCTGCAGTGTCGCTTCTCTGGGACAGATGTTGTGGTGCAGCTAAGATGTAGAAGCCGTGCACAGGTAGGGCCATAGTTGCAGGGCAGATGAAAGAGTTGGTAGATGGTGTGTAGTTCAGGATGTAGCAGAGCCGTGCGCCAGGTGCAGGAGAAAGATGACAGACACAGTCGTGCAGTTCGTTTACTTGTACTTGGAAAGTGCCGTCCAGGACCCAGAGTACAGATGGAGAAGGAGTTGGTCAGCCTGGAAGCAAATTTGGAATTCTCTCTCTGCAGATAGGTAGTGTGGCCTCCGTTCTAGCGCTTATCTGAGGTACTCACAGTACTGAGTTCACTGAAGTTCCCCCTGTTGACTCTCTTTTGGAACTTTCTCGTATGGCAGGCAGCCATAGCCTTTTCCTTCTGGCTCACACACGTCGCTGCTGGGGCCACCGAGCCTTAGTTGGGAACAGAGCATTTACAGCTGCTACTTTCTCCGGTTTCTGCTGCAGGACCGTCAGTGTCCCTACAAATTCGGAGACCGGAATCCCGACCATGCGCTCCAGCTAGGAGTGAGCCTTAACTCTGCTCATCCTCCAGCTCCCCTTCTTACATCCACACACTTCCCCTTCCCTTCACAGACTGCCCTAACTTACCTCCTCCCGACCACAGAGAGCAGCTCCTCAGCAGTCAGGTTCAGAGGTCTTCCTGCTGGCCTGGAGTGGGAACTGTGTTGTGTGTTGGTTTATTTGCAAGAGCGATCCTTCGTTGCTCCCAAGCATGATATCACACTCTCTAGAAGGAAGGTAATGCCACTGTGGTAACCGTACTCCTGGGGGTGCCACAAGTGCACTGATGCCCAACCACTGCTAGGTGATTCTGCTGGTACATTGACCCAGACCACTACATTCCTCTCACACTCTACTCAGCAAAAATCTGACCCTGATGAAACTCAGGTTCCCCTTCCCGCATACTATACCACCTTACACGGTGACAAAGAGGAAGGTGCAGATGAAAGCGCAGGTTCCTTGAGCAGGTGGGGGGGCATACTCATGGGCTACGGCACTGGCACAGGGCCCCTCAAAGTACGCAAAAGTGTCTCTGCCGGTGGGAGGGCCCACCCGCCGTCAGACACACCGCCGTACTATGAGGGGCCCTGTGCCAGTGCCGTCGCCAACGAGTGGGCCCCCCCTGCTTGCTCAGCATTACAGCACTTGCAAAGTTGAAATACTTACCTCTCCCTGCTCCACCGCCGTGACGTCTTCCGCGTTTCCTGACAGTGACATTCTGGTCAGAGAGCACGATGACATCACGTCTGTACGCCCTCTACCTAAACAGTCCAAGTGCAGAGAGATGGAAGATGGGGACGACGAGGAGTCCTGACTAGTACAGGGATTCCCTAGCGAGGAGACTTATTTAATTGTTTTCAATGTTGGGACAGCTATTTTTGGGGAGCACTATACTCTGGAGAATGATATATGAGGCCCACCATACACTGGAGCATTCCAAAGGTGGACATCAGACACTAGAGCAGCATTTACAGGGCCCATTATGCACTGGAGCATTAGAAATGGGGCCCATTATAGTTTATATGGAGCATTATTTGGGCCCATAACACAGTTGAGCTTCATCCATGGGGACCAACATATACTGTAGCATTATGTGGAGCTCATCATATACTGTATCGAACATTATATGGGACCAATGATTCTGTATGGAGAAATATATGGGCCTCATTACTCTTTATGGCGCACTATGCGGTGGCCATAATACTGTATGGAGTAATATACTGTCCATTTTTGGAGCTATTGGAGAATTTAAAACGGATATCAGTCATGAGATGTAAGAAGTGAAGTATTTTTCATTGTACTATACCGCTATTTCTCAGAGGATCATGAATTGTGGCATGTGTTAAAAGAGCCCAGTGACACTCTTTGACCCAGGGCCCACGAAAATCTGGAGCCAGCCCTACCCCCCCCCACAACTTTAGCCAAATAACCCCCAGTTTTCAATGCCTAACTATTATTATAAAGTAAATTAAGGTTGACAAGCTTGAGTAATAAGAATTGATGTTTTTGGCATTAAAATGGGCACTGTAGGTGTGTTTCCTGTCCTCCACTCCCTGCCGACCTTGGTGCCCCATTGACTTGCATTGGGTTTTGTGTTTCAGTTGGCCTTCGACTTTTCACGATAATCGGCCGATTTCATTCGACCCGACTTTTGAGAAAGTCGGGTTTCATGAAACCCGACTCGACCTGAAAAAAGGCAAAGTCGCTCATCGCTAGTGAGCAGGCTTCCCTCAGTTGCTGCTGGTGATTTGGTTTCTTTCTGTTTATTTTGAGGTCTGCTGTCTCCTTCCTGATCCTGCATTTTTCAGTTCATTTGCTAATCCTTTGCATCTGATCTGGTTTTGCCTTTTTCCGCTTTCTGCTTTGCTGTTAGGGTTCAGCTTGCTCCCGGCTGGGGCAGTGCTGGACCCCGCTCCATACGTTACAGCTTGTGTCAGTTTGTTCAGTCCCCTGTTATATTAGTCTCTTTTGCTTTGCTGCCAGTTCACATCAGAATGCTGATATAGTGGGGGAGAGGTCGTGAAACCTCAGTGTTTTTGTACATCAGACGTGTTGGATTTTTTAGGGTTTTTGCATGATTGCAGACAGTGTCTTTCCTGTCCTATCCTGTCTAGACAGTTTGAGCTCCATCATTTGCTCAGTCTATTTTCTTCCTGTGTTTGTGCCTCATCTTGTCTTACCGACAATATATGTTTGGGGGCTATCTATTGCTTTGGGGTTCTACTCCGGGGCAGTTTAGATTTCACCTTTCTTGCTTTAGGCTTAGTTAGCTCTCCGACTGTGCCGAGACGTTGTAGGTAGATACGTAGGTACCCCCCACAGCTACTGCTAGTTGTGTTATTAGGATTAGGGGTCTGCAATCCGCTAAGTAACCAACCTTTCTGGTTTCCTGGTGGCCTAGCCTATTCCTGCCATCCTCCTCGGTGACCTATTCATAACACACTTCTATATGAAGTTTTAGTCTCAATAGCAGACAATACAGTGCCTATATTGTTGATATGTTGCCCTTATTAGCTCAGATTTTTTGCAGTTATGCACATGCACTTTAATATTATATGGGAATGTTAGCTAGTCTGGCTACGAAGACATTCATGTCTTTATATGAGTGGTTCTAATTAGGACCCTCATTTGAACATGTCATATCTAGTGTTGAGCATTCCGATACCGCAAGTATCGGGTATCGGCCGATATTCGCTGTATCGGAATTCCGATACTTAGTTCCGATACTTTTTTCATATCGAATACCGGAATCGGAAGTTCCCATAATGCTAGGAACCCGCTCGATTTGATTCAGCCAATGCGGATCCTCAGAAGTGTGGGCACATCCTGTTAGGCATGTAGGCATGTTAACTACTGGCATGGCTGTGATTGGCTGCTGAAATGATGTCATGATGCACTATAAAAACCGCAGCAGCCGCCATTTCGGGTTCACTCTGCTGTGAATTCAGTTAGGACAGGCTGCTGTTGAAGACTGTGAGGGACAGTTAGAAATAGCGATCATCAAACATATCCATTGCTCTACCCAGGCTACATAATCCACCACTGTAGCATTTTTGTAGCCCAGCAGCGCTGTTTTAATAGCTGTCTGCAAGAGCTGTGTGAGTGCAGACCCACGCTGTGTAGTGTGTCCTGCAGGCACGTCTGCTTGTAGGCCGCCCAGCGTGTGTCTCTGCCTCATACACATTTTTCTTTTATTGCTGCTTTTTTTTTCTCCTGTATAGTATGCTTCCATACGTATCCATATACGTTGGTTGCAAACACTAAAGGAGTGGACAGCGGAGCCTTTCAGCAGCCTTTCAGTGCTATAGCCCATTTCTCTGCACTGTTTTTGGCTGTCTGATAGGTCTCTCTGTGAGTGAGTGCAGCTCACGTTGCAGTGTGTTCTACAGCCACCGCTGGTTGTATTCCACTCAGCGTGCGTCACTGCCTCATACATAGTCCTTTTTTTGCAGCTAATTTGTCCAGATTTTTGCTCCTATATTAGTGTACTTCCATCCGCATCCATTGTCATTGGTTGGTTGCAAACACTATACAGGATTAGATAGAGGAGCCTTTTTGCTGGTTTGTGCCCTTCAGGGCCAGCCAGACTAGTATCACCCTATTTTTTGGAGCCTCATCAATTGCATTGTAGGTTAGCTTCCTGCATTGTAATTGCTCCAAAAAGTTTGTGATACAATAGCTTTCAAACTTTGGTCACATCCTTTCCCCCCCCCCAAAAAAGGAAATAAAGTTCACCAAACACTCCACATTAGAGTTGTTTAGGCCACATTAGATCATATTAAAGTGTAGTACACACACTCTTAGCCAAATTAGTGTTTCTTATACTGGTTAGCAGGTGTTCAGGAATAAGAACACTAAGCCACCCCTTTTTTACTTTTCTGCCTATCTTTATCAAGATGAAGAAGGCAGGGAGTAAGGCACGTGGTCGTGGCCATGGAGTTTCAGCAGGGAGAGGACGGGGGGATTCAGCAGGGAGAGGACGTGGGGATTCGGTGTCTGCTGCGGCCACCAGTGAACCGGCATCCCCCACTTTTACCAGGCAACAGTCCTTCATGCGCAGCTTTTTAGGACCTCGCTGTACCCCACTGCTGCGTGACGAACAAATTGAAGCCGTTGTCGGATGGATGGCAGCTAACGCATCCACTTCAATGACGTCTGCATCCTCCCAGGGCCAGAGCACTGAAGAGCAACCATCTGTCTCTTCACCACCTGCCAAATTGCCCAGGCAGTCTGAGAGCCCTGGACAGGAGCCATCTCAATCTTTACTTATGTTCTCAGAATCTGTTGGCTTGGAAAGAGGTGGCCAGCCAAGCAGCATTCTAGAGCGTGAAGAAGAGGGAGTATGCAGTGATGCGCAACTGCTTTGTCCCTCTGAATCTGAAGAGGCGGGTGGCCCAGTGCCTATTGTCAGTACACCTCAGTGCTCATCTGATGATGATGAGACTCAGTTGCCAATTTCTGGTGCGTACGGTGCTGGCGAGACAACCCAGGACCAGCCGGTGCTTGTTGAGGGGAGTGGAGATGATGAGGTCCTTGACCCATCATGGCGTCAGCCACAGGAAGGTGGTGGGAGCAGCTCTGAGGAAGAGATACCCCGAACGGCCAAAAGAGGAGGGAGAGGGTGGGGGCAGACTTGGTTGCCTGTAGCCTCTACTTTGACACCCGTGAGGAGCAATCCTCTTCCAAAACACAAAACGGGCGCTCCCAGGACTTGCAGTGCGTGGTCTTTTTTTGACACAGTTGCAGATGACATTTGCTATGTCAAATGCAAGCTGTGTCGTCAGAAAGTTAAACGAGGGAAAAATGTGAGCATCCTCAATACCACAAATATGTGGAAACATGTGCGTACCAAGCACGAGGTGGAGTTACACAGACACACTGAAGATGTAGGCCAACCTTCAGCAGCACCTACCACCTCTTCAGCTCGTGTTGGGGCCTCTTCCTCCAGCTCACATACAGCTGGTTCAGCTTCCTCACTGGAACGTCATGGAAGAACCACTGCCACTGTTGTCCAGAGACTCAGTGAAATTCCACCCACTGAACCACGTTCTCAGTCATCAGCACACTCCCAGGCCACTCACCAGCAATCGGTAGCACAGGCATGGGAGAAAAAGCGGCCATACTCGGCAAACCATCCCCGAGCACTGGCTCTGAATGCTGGCATTGCCAAACTACTGGCCCTTGAGATGCTGTCATTCAGGCTGGTGGAGACTGACACCTTCCGGGAACTTGATGTCATTGGCAGTTCCACAATACAATGTGCCCAGCCGCTTTTATTTCAGCAGGCAAGCCGTCCCTGCCCTGCAAAAGCATGTGGAGGGAAAAATTAAAAATGCGCTACTAAACGCCGTCAGTAGCAAGGTCCACCTGACCACCGATGCGTGGACCAGTAGCCATGGACAGGGATGATACCTTTCCCTCACTGCCCATTGGGTCAATGTTGTGGAGCTGGGTACAGATCTGGAGAGTGGCTCTGTACGTATTCTGCCAACTCCAAGGATTGCAGGAATGCAGTCTGTACATATTGAGTCCTCCTCCTACTCTAGTTCCTCCGAATCAGCACTGCATGAGCCTGTTAGGCCAGATATGAGCACAGGTGTGGCCAAACATCAACAGGCCATCCTTAAATTAATTTCTTTGGGGAATCGGAGCCACACAGCACAGGAGCTCTGGAATGCCATCAAGCAGGAGAGCGATGTGTGGTTTGTGCCAATGAATCTCCAGCCAGGTTTGGTAGTGAGTGACAATGGCCGAAATCTAGTGGCAGCTCTGGGCCTAGGCAACCTCACTCACATACCATGTCTGGCACACGTGCTCAAATTGGTCATGCAGAGCTTTCTGAGGGACTATCCGGATCTTGATGCACTGCTGCACAAGGTTCGCCTAGAGTGTGCTCACTTGCGGCGTTTCAGCATGGCAAGATCGCGCATTGCATCTCTGCAACGCCGATTCCGCCTGCCAGAACATCGCATCATATGTGACCTCCCCACCAGGTGGAATTCAACGTTACATATGTTGGAGCGGTTGTGTGAGCAGCAGGCAGCAGTAAAGGAGTACCAGCTGCATCAGGCGCAATCAAGTCGCACTGTGCGCCGGACACACTTCACCACCACTGAGTGGGCCACTATGAGGGACATCTGCCAAGTTTTGCGTGCCTTCGATGACTCCACGCGGATGGCCAGTGCAGATGATGCACTAGTCAGCATGACTGTCCCCCTTATCTGTCTGCTTCAAAAAACCTTACAAGCACTAAGTGAGGAGGTTTTTGAAGAGGTCGAGGATGAGGAGTCAGAAATGCCATCTGCTTCTGGCAAGTCTGCGGAACGTGCTTCCACACAAAGGCCCAGGCAGGGGACACTTAGTGAGGAGGATGACGAGGAGTCAGTGGAGGAGGAGGAACACATCTCTCCAGAGGAGGGAGGTACACAAGGCTCTAGTAGTCAGTGTGTACAGAGAGGGTGGGGTGATGCTGAGCAGGCTGAGATGCTGCCTCAAGCTGGGGACAGCGTTTTTGGTCCAGTTGGCAGTCTGCAGCACATGGTTGATTTCATGCTGCAGTGCTTGTTAAATGTCCGCCGCATCGCCAACATTCTCCACATGGCTGATTATTGGGTGTACACCCTCCTAGATCCTCGCTACCGGGACAACTTACAAAGCCTCATACCACAGTTGAACCGGGAGCGTAAAATGCGGGAGTACCAAGAAACACTTGTGCAGGCCATCATGTTCTCCATTCCCCCCGCAAGTGTTGCTGGTAGTGCTTTTCAAAGCAGCCATGTGGGTAGAGGCAGTGGAGGAAGCTCTGCACAAAGAGGTAGCAGAGGCAGTGCCGCAGGACAAGGCAAGGCCAGTATGGCCCAAATTTGGAAAAGTTTTGTGGGACCGCCACAAATGGCTACACCATCACAGAGGGCTCCAGTCAGCAGGAGGCAACGTTTCCGTCAGATGGTGACAGACTACTTGTCTTGCCCTGTTAGTGCACTCCCAGACGGCTCTTCCCTGTTCAAGTATTGGGTCTCTAAGCTGGATACATGGCCAGAGCTTAGCCAGTATGCATTGGAGGTGCTGGCTTGCCCTGCTGCCAGTGTATTATCGGAACGTGTCTTTAGTGCTGCAGGTGGTGTGGTAACAGACCGTCGCACGCGACTATCTGCCGATAATGTTGACCAGCTTACTTTTCTGAAAATGAACAAGGCCTGGATCTCACCTGAATTTGCCAGTCCTCTTCCAGAATAAATAATTGGCTGGCAACAGGATCCAGGTCTCCTGTTGTGTTCATGTTTCTATGACCTGAACTTTATTTCCTGGGCTACAGCAACGCCCGTTGTTGCTCAGAAGTGCTGTCCACACAGACTAAACACTCGCTCATGTGTAAGTGGGGTTCGGTAACGTCAGCTGACCCCCTGCTGTGTGTACGGCAAACTCTCCTGCTGCCTACAACTTCTGGCTACCTCTGATTTAATATGTTCTCTGATTTGCCCTCTGTCACTCTGTTTTGAGTATTTCCTCCGGCCTACAACACCGCCTGTTTCTGCTCTCAAGTGCCGTCTGCACAATCAACACTTGTTCCTGTGTTACCTCGGTCCTGTAACATCTGCTCATCTCCAGAGGTGAGTCCGGCAATGTCTCCTGCTTTGTCTACATTCCCACTACTTGTAGTGGAAAAGTGGACAGAGCAGGAGACATTGCCTGACTCACCTCTAGGGAGAAGCTGCTGTTACAGAACCCCAGTAACACAGGAACAAGTGTGGGTTGTGCAGATGGCATTTCAGAGCAGCAACTGGCGTGGTTGGAAGCCAGAGGAAATACTCGAAACAGAGTGAAGACAGAGGCCTAATTGGAGTACGTTGACAGTTAGTAGTAGTCTAGAAACAAATTGAAAACTGCCACCAAGTAGGCCTCAGCCTACTACCTGATTTTCCCTGGGCTCCGACACCGCCAGTTGGTGCTCAGAAGTGCTGTACGCACAGACAAAACACTCGCTCATGTGTAAGTGGGGTTCGGTAACGTCAGCTGATCCCCTGCTGTGTGTATGGCAAACTCTCCTGCTCCCTCCACAGTCAAACAACCTCAAATTTACACCTGGCTCCAAGTAGGCCTCAGCCTACTACCTGATTTTCCCTGGGCTCCGACACAGCCAGTTGGTGCTCAGAAGTGCTGTATGCACAGACAAAACACTCGCTCATGTGTAAGTGGGGTTCGGTAACGTCAGCTGATCCCCTGCTGTGTGTACGGCAAACAATCCTGCTGCCTCCAAATTCAAACAACGTCTTATCTTAAACTGCCTCCAAGTAGGCATCAGCCTACAAAATGACTATCCCTGGGCCCCAACATCGTCAATTGTTGCTCGGAAGTGCTGTCCACACAGAAAAAAACACTTGTTCATGTGAAAGTGGGGTTCGGTGACGTCAGCTGATCCCCTGCTGTATGGAGGGCAAACTCTCCTGCTGCCTCCAAAGTCAAAATACCTCCGATTTACACCTGGCTCCTAGTAGGCCTCGGCCTGCACCATGATTGTCCCTGGGCTCCAACAACGCCAGTTGGTGCTCGGAAGTGCTGTCCACACAGAAAAAAACACTCGTTCATGTGAAAGTGGGGTTCGGTAACGTCAGCTGATCCCCTGCTGTGTGGAGGGCAAACTGCTGCTGCCTCCAAATTGTAACTACTTCAGATTAACACATTCTCTGATTTGGCCTCTGTCTCCACTCTGTCTCTAGTATTTCCCCTGGCCTCCAACACTGCCAGTTCCTGCTCACAGTTGCCGTCCATGCATTACACACTTGTTCCTGTGTTCCTGGTGTTCTGTTACGTGAGCTGATCCCCCAATGTGTGTCCGGCACTGTCTCCTGCGCTGTCCACCTTCCCACTGCAAGCGGTGGGAAAGTGGACAGAGCAGGAGACATTGGCAGACACACATCAGGGGATCTGCTGACATTACAGAACCCCAGTAACACAGGAACACATGTGGATTGGGCAGACGGCTGCTGTACGCATAAACTGGCGGTGTTGGTGGTCACGTGAAATCCTGGAAACAGAGTGGAGACAGATGCCTAATTGGAGCACGTTGACAGTCTGTTGTAGCCTACAAACAATCTAAAACTACCACCAAGTAGGCCTCGGCCTTGACCATGATTGTCCCTGGGTTCCAACAACGCCAGTTGGTGCTCGGCAGTGTGTTTGGCACGGGCACTCCCTGTTGCCCAGCCTGGTTCCAGCACACCAGCTGTTTCCGGGTAGTGTCAAGGTCACTATGACACCAATCCGTTGTCCTGTCGTCTTGCGGACGGGTTAGCCGACTCTATGGTGCCTGCAGTTTAGGTGACTCCAATGTGGGCTGCGGGAACTGGCACTGAAGGCTGGATCCGTAGTGCCAATGGGACATGGACCCCCTGTAGGACTGTGGGTTTCGGTAACTGCGGCCGGCTTGCGGCCTGGCTACTTTGCTTTGGATGGGTACCTTCTGCTACCCACCCGGGTTCCAGCACTGTCAGCTGGTTCTCGCCAGAGCCTTTGGCCTAGGTGCCTCCATATCGGTATCCGAAGGTCCAGCACCGTCAGCTGGTCCTTTGTAGTGCCTTCTAGCACAGGTACCTCCTGCCTAGTAACCGTGGTCCAGCAACGTCAGCTGTTCCTCGGTAGTGCCATTGGCTCTTGTAGCTTTTGCTACTCATCTGGGTTCCAGCACCGTCAGCTGGTTCTTGGCAGTGTCTTTGGCACGGGTACTCCCTGTTGCCCAGCCTGGTTCCAGCACGCCAGCTGTTTCCGGGTAGTGTCAAGGTCAAGGTGGGTTTCGGTAACTGCGGCCGGCTTGCGGCCTGGCTACTTTGCTTTGGATGGGTACCTTCTGCTACCCACCCGGCTTCCAGCACTGTCAGCTGGTTCTCGCCAGAGCCTTTGGCCTAGGTGCCTCCATCTCGGTATCCGAGGTCCAGCACCATCAGCTGGTCCTTGGTAGTGCTTTTTAGCACAGATACCTTCTGCTTAGTAACCGTGGTCCAGCACCATCAGTTGGTCCTCGGTAGTGCCATTGGCTCTTGTTCCTTCTGCTACCCATCCAGGTGCCAGCACTGTCAGCTGGTTCTCGCCAGAGCCTTTGGCCTAGGTGCCTCCATCTCGGTATCCGAGGTCCAGCACCGTCAGCTGGTCCTTGGTAGTGCTTTTTAGCACAGGTACCTTCTGCTTAGTAACCGTGGTCCACACCGTCAGTTGGTCCTCAGTAGTGCCATTGGCTCTTGTTCCTTCTGCTACCCATCCGGGTGCCAGCACTGTCAGCTGGTTCTCGCCAGAGCCTTTGGCCTAGGTGCCTCCATCTCGGTATCCGAGGTCCAGCACCGTCAGCTGTTCCTCAGTAGTGCCATTGGCTATTGTTCCTTCTGCTGCCACTAGGGGTTCCAGTACTGTCAGCTGGTTCTCGCCAGTTTCTCAGCCTTCTTGTACCTTCTGCTACATTTCCATGATCAAGCTTTTTGAAATTGTCTTTGGTAATCCTTATTGATCTCCATGACGACGACCCTGATGACGACGACCCTGAAGACCACACCAAAGAAGACCAGAAATATGACCCTAAATAATAAGACCAAGAGGACAAAGAATATGAAGACAACCACCAAGATACAGAACAAAAGACAGAAGAACAAGAAGCAGAAGAAGCAAAAGCAGAAGAACAGAAAGCAGAAGAACATTAAGCATAAGACTAAAAATCAGCATAGAAGATATCAAAATTATAAGCAGAAGAAGACTAAGCAGTAAATGGGGGTGAGTCCGTTCCTCCTCGTGGTGCCCCTGGAAAATGCCTGCTGCTGCAGGCCAAACTGAACGCGGACAAATCCTGTTGTAAATCTTTTGTGACAGGCAGAACTTAAGGTGTAATCTTATAACTTTTATAGATAAGAACTACAGGAATGCCTGTCACCATAAGAAAATGAAGAAAAAGAAGAATAGGAAGAAGATGAAGAAATAGCATATGAAAATTAATAATAGCTGAATAAGAAGAATATGAAGCATGGAAAAAAAAAATTAATGGGAAGAAGGTGAAGAAGAAGAAGATGAATAAGGTGAAGAAAAAGTTGATGAAAAAAATGCTACTGCTGCGGATCATGAAGGAGAAAGTATGGGAGAAGTACAAAAGAAGGTGAAGAGCATGGAAGTTGTGAAACATACATATCTGACAAAATATAAAAAAGTTAACATAGTCAATATCTTTTTAACTCCGAACGTCTTGAAAAAAAAAATTGGAATTAATGCTATGCCATGTGATTTGAATAAACCACTATGCCTTTAATGTCTCCTCCACCTCCCACAATACATTCTACATGACTCTTATTTGTTTTCAATTACATAGAATTAGCCAACAAGGAAATAAAGGGCTTTTTTAAATTCCGATACCGGAAGTCCCATTGACTTGAATGGGACTTCCGGTATCGGAATCGGCGATACCCGATATTTTTTTTGTATCGGGCGATACCATCCGATACGATATTTTTGGGTATCGAACGGTATCGCTCAACACTAGTCATATCATATATATACAGGGTGGGCCATTTATATGGATACACCAAAATAAAATGGGAATGGTTGGTGATATCAGCTTCCTGTTTGTGGCACATTAGTATATGAGAGGGGGGAAACTTTTCAAGAAAGGTGGTGACCATGGCGGCCACTTTGAAGTCGGCCATTTTGGATCCAACTTCTTTTTTTTCAATGGGAAGAGGGTCATGTGACACATCAAACTTATTGAGAATTTCACAAGAAAAACAATGGTGTGCTTGGTTTTAAAGTAACTGTATTCTTTCATGAGTTATTTACAAGTTTCTCTTTGTTTACAGCCATTGACATGTCGCAGAGGTTAGCAGATAGAAATTGTGCTGATGTCTGGTGAACGCAGAACCCAGGTCATAGCAGCAAATTTCAATGCAAGTGTCAGGAACACCGCACTGCACTTGCTCACTGAGCCAGTGCGCGAGTCCTGAGTAAGACAAACTGTGCTCAGAGATACCTGTGGTGCGGGCAGCAGCAGAGAAGATGCGTGCTTCAAACCCGCAGGACCTGAAGCATGTGACTGCTGGGGGCGTGGCCTAAACTCCAGAGAGCTAGGAGCTGCAGGAAAACTCCTAGAATGGTAACTACGGAACAAAGTTAATAATAGGCATAAACAGGGAACTAAGCTAGATCAGGCCGGGGTCAAAGCACGAGATAGCACGACAATTACCAAAGGGCTAGACAGAATGGATAGTCAAGACGTAGCCAAGAAGTCAGAAACCAGAGAAGCAGATATACAGTACAGAATCAACAGGCAAACTCACAACGGGGGACAGATCTGGATCAGAACCATATACTGTAAGAAAGCTATAAGACAACAAACAGGCACACAGGGGTCAAAATACTCGGCCAAAGGCAAAAGTATAACTGACAAGGATTGTAGTTTCTCAGGGCTATAAAAAGCTCTCCCTAAGCCAAAGAGAGGCCATAATAATTAACCCCAGGCGTGCAGGTCAAAGCCTGCACTGAGCTCAAGACATTAACCCCTGATGTGCAGGTCAAAAACCTGCACTGGGATCTTGACAGCAAGACACCCTACACAAGAAAACTGTCACCATTCCCATTTTATTTAGGTGTATCCATATCAATGGCCCACCCAAAAAAGTTTGCCTCGTCACTGAGCATAATGTTCTGTGTAAACTGAGAGTCCTGTTCCAATTTTTGTTTTGCCCATTCTGCAAATTCAGCAGGCCGATCTGAGTCACCAACCATTCCCATTTTATTTAGGTGCATCCATATAAATGTATATATATGTATATATATATAGATATATAGATATATATATATGTGTATATATATCTATATATATATATACTATATATATATATATCTATATATATAGATATATATATATACACTAGCTGAAGAGCCCGGCGTTGCCTGGTTACAGTAACTAACTGTGGTTAACTATAACAAATTGTAGTGATTGTATTGCACATAAAAACATTTCACATCATATATTCAACACTACAGATTTGCAACACACATTAACTAAACGATTACCCAACTATTGATAGCATTTTATTTTCAACTTGTTCAAGAGCCTTTTGATAAACATTTTTGGTTTTTCCTTTGGGTGCAAAGATGAACAGTTTTTGGCAGTTCCAACTCTTGGACAGACCACGTAACGTTGACCTTGAGAAAAGCATGGAGATTGCAAATCGATCCCTACTACTTTCAAGGACTGTCCCTGAGCATTGCTAAAGCACATAGCAAATGCCAGTTGAACTGGAAACTGGAGATGTATAAAATCAGAAGGCAAATCAGGTGGAATGAGTGGAATTCTTGGAATGAAAATGTCTTCTCCTTTGGCACATCCTGTGGCTGAGTTGTGTATCTAATCATATCCTGTGTGATACCATCTGCTCAGCTGTCTATCTTATCCTATCCTGTTTGACACTGTCTGCTGAGCCGTGTGTCTAATCCTCTCCTGTGTGATACAGTCTACTGACCTGTGTATCTAATCCTATCCTGTGTGATACTGCCTGCTGAGCAGTGTATCTATTCCTATCCTGTGTGATACTGTCTGCTGAGCCGTGTATCTAATCCTATCCTGTGTGTTACTGTGTGCTGAGCCATGTATCTAATCCTATCTTCTGTGATACTGACTGCTGAGCCGTGCATCTAATCCTCTCCTGTGTGATACTGTCTGCTGAGCCGTGTATTTAATCCTATCCTTGTGATACTGACTGCTGAACCATGTATCTAATCCTATCATGTGTGATACTGTCTGCTGAGCCATTTATCTAATCCTATCCTGTGTGATACTGTGTGCTGAGCCATGTATCTATTCCTATCCTCTGTGATACTGACTGCAGAGCCGTGAATCTAATCCTCTCCTGTGTGATACTGTCTGCTGAGCTGTGTATCTAATCCTATCCTGTGTGATACTGTGTGCTGAGCTGTGTATCTAATCCTTTTCTGTGTGATACTGGGCTCCCCCTGCAGTCTGTGGCAGAGGGTGGTCTGTGTCAGCACGATCATAAATTGTGTTATTTCCAGCTTTACAGAAAAAAGATAACACCATAGAAATTATAAGAATAATAGGCCTCAGTTACCACAACTGTCTCCAAGGAAAACAGTTGCTCATAGCAACCAATCACAGCTCAGCTTTCATCTTTTAAACAGCTCTGGTGAAATAAAAAATGCTTATTGATTGGTTGCTATGTGGAGTGGGCATGGCTTGATACACACATACACACACATACATACACACATACACTCATTTATATATATATATATGATTATTAGATGATATAAAGATTTTTTCCTTTGCATAAGCACTCACCCTTTGATGGGTTTTCTCATATGTAAACCTCTCTGTACTGGCATATCAGTTTAATTAACAAACTTGTCGGTGTGCTTTACAGGATGCACTTAGTTTTACATTTATATACCTGTGCTTTTCGCTGCACCACTTCATGCCGTCCTCCTCTTTGTGTTCAGTGGTTTGAGGCACCTTTTTAGTGTTTATATTACTAGCTTGGCCCGTGCGAAATTTTCGCACATGTGTTGTCGGGGGCGCATGCAAGTTCAGAAAAAGCAAGCTGGTGAAATGTAAATGAATTTCAAGAGCTGATGAACACAGACAGGTATTTATATATGTAGATTGGTAATATAATAAATTGTTTTGATAAGTAGAGGCCAAAAAATGTTTTCCGGTTGAGGTGCCACCTGCAAGGTCACTGTGTCTTTCGGCAGGTTTATGAAAATGAATGTTTAAACTGTATTTAGTGATAAAATTGTGAATGTGTGGTTTGTTTGGCTGTTTTTTTGCTGAAGGGAGCAAGTTTACCTTTCAAATGGTGTATCGTGTGTGTGTGTGTGTGTGGGGCGAAAAAGCAGTGTATGTTTACAAATGTGTTGGTAGTGTGCTTTGGGGTACTGTGGTGCCACCTGCAGGTCATTTTTCCTTACTGCAGGCTTATGAAAATTAATGTTCAAACTGTATTTTGTGATCAAATCGTGGATGTGTGGTTTGTTTGGCTATTTTCTTGCTGAAGGGGGCAAGTTTACCTTTCAAATGGTGTATAATTTGTGTGTGTGGGTGCAGTATGAACGGGGATACAAAGGAATCACCGAAAAACAGTGTTTAGAAATAATAGAGGAGATTGTCTATGTTTGTATGACTCTTTTTAATTTTGAATAGAAATAATTTTTTTAATAAAATTATCATATATTTGTAAGCACTTCTTGATCATCGTGCTGTTCACCAACTGTTTGATCAGTATGTTTCTATATTATGTCAAGTGTTGCCCGTTTCCCATGTGAGGAAAAAGGGCTGGGGTAATATGTTCATCAGGATAATGGGGAAGAAGACAGTAAGTTGGAGGTTGCGCAAGTTCGAAGAAGGCGAGGTCCCAGCCGAGTCATTGTAGGCAGTAAGCTTTCTTGAAATTATAGGTTTTCAAGTTCTGTCTGAAAATTCGGAATGAGGTGGGGCTCAGCATTAAAGATGATAGGGGATAATTGGAAGAAGCCTTGGAGGCAATTGGATGAGGATTGCATAAGTCTGGAGGAGAGAAGGAGGTCATGATGTTGGGAGATTAGTTATGAGATATATGGAGAAGACAGATTATGGACGGCTTTATAGGTCAATGTTAGTAATTTGAACTGGTTATGTTGGGGAACTGGGAGTCAATGAAAGGATTTGCAGAGGGGAGAAGAAGAAGAGTAGCAATGAGAGAGGTAGATTAGTCAGGCAGCAGCGTTAAGGACTAGAAATGAATGAACCTTTTAAGGTTTGGTCAGGCTATGTTTGACAAACTTCCCGATTTTCACCAAACAGTTCATAGAAACATAATTGAGCACCATTGAATCCAAGGGAGGAAAAACCAAACACATAGGAAAAGTGGCATCAATCGACCCATCAATTGTGCTATAAATAAATAAGTAAATAAAAATTTGATGTGGGTTCTCCTGTATTTTTGATAACCAGCCAGGCAAAACTGAGAGTTGCAGACTGCAACCCTCAGCTGTCAGCTTTAGCAAGGCTGGTTATCAAGAATAGAGGGGTCCCTAAACTGTTTTTTTTAAATATTTATTAAAATAATTAAAAAACGGCTTGGAGTCCCCCCATTTTTGACAACCAGCCAAGCTAAAGCTGACAGCCAGGGGTGAACCTAGCCTCTCTGCTGCCTGATGCGAACAGCAAAATTCCCCCCCGCACATAAAGTAGATTTTTATATCTATCCTGTAAAACTGAGTACAATAGTGGACATTTTGATTTAGATAAACAGAAAAAAAAGGTGTCCAAACACAAGGATGTCAGCGCCATCACATGTACATACAAGAACAGCACAGAAGTATCCAGGACAAGGGTCATTAATGGCAATGGTAGGCCTGGCACAGGGCCAGACTGGGACAAAAAAGTAGCCCTGCCACACAAATCCCACCAGCCCACAAACTATAACTCTCCTCACCCCGATCAGTGAATTTTTGCTGTACTTTGTCGTCCCCATCACTCTCTTTAAGGAGTTATTTGAAGAGCCATATGTGAATGGCGCAACAGTGCATATGATTGACCACAGGTCCATTTACATGGTGCACTTCAAAGCTACGTTTCCCAGTATCATGGGGGTCCTAGCGGTCAGATCCACAGCAAACAGAAAGTCATCCCCTATCCCCACATAATGCTCCATACAGTATTATGGGCCCCATATATTACTTCATAAAGCATAATGGGCCCCATATATTACTTCATACAGTATAATGGGCACCATATATTACTTCATACAGTATAATGGGCACCATATATTATTTCATACAACATAATGTGCACCATATATTAATTCATACAACATAATGGGCACCATATATTACTTCATTCAGCATAATGGTGTGAAGACCAAGGAAGGCAACGTCCGAGAGTGGACCCTCTGGATCGCAGAACTGGAGCTCACGGGGGCGAGCGCGCCAGGTGGAGTCGACCCCTATACAGGGACCGTTAGGGGCAGACCCCCGGAAGACAGATACCGCGACAGCTAGAACCAAGAGGGGTGGCTCAAAGGACCAGAGAATAACTGGGGAACCAGAGCACAGGAAGTACCGGAGATACAGGACGGATCAGGAACACAGGGCAGAGTACGGAGTACAGGATGTAGTACAGGACTGAGTACAGAGTACAGGACGGGGTACGGCATACAAGACGGGGTACTGGGTACAAGACGGAGTACAGGACTGAGTACAGAGTACAGGACGGGGTATGGAGTACAGGACGGAGTACAGAAAGAAGTTGTAGGGGGATCCCTACAACTCGGCCAGAATACCGCAAGGGTTAGCACGCGATAATCAGGCCTCTCCACCATCTTGGAGATGCCTGATATACCATAGGCCGCTGGATGATTGGGCGGCCAGGACCACTGGGCGGGCACAGCAGGGTTAAGAATCCTGCAGAGCGCGTGCCCGCGGCCTAGGGCACTTGCGTGGGACAGGCATGTGCCGGGAGGACAGGAGTGAGGAGGAGGCGGGCACAGCATGACGAGCCATGGGCGGGTAAGAGGAGGTGGCGGCGGGCCCCGCCGCTGCTGGAATGGCGGCAGTCACCGCCGACGTGACAGTACCCCCCCTTTACATCTCCCCTTCCTGAGATTGGACAAAAACTTCCTTAAAATAAGTGGAGTATTAACATTCTCTCTAGGTTCCCAGGACCTCTCCTCAGGACCAAAACCCTTCCAATCGATAATGAAGAAGGTTCACCCCCGAAATCTTTTCATGGCTAGAATATATTTTACTTCAAAGATGTTATCGGCTCCTACTGGCTGAGGGGAAGGAGGTGGTACAAGGCGATACCGATTAAGAACTACAGGTTTAAGGAGCGAGACATGGAAGGCGTTAGGGACCCGGAGTGAAGCCGGCAACCTCAATTTGTAAGCCACGTTGTTAATGCATCCAAGAACCTCAAATGGGCCGATATACTGGGGACCCAGTTTGTAAGAAGTCATCTTTAGGCGGATATGCTTGTTCAAAAGCCAGACTTTGTCACCAGGTTGGTATGGGGGAAGGTCCCTGCGTCTGCATGTCTCTTAATACGGATATTAGATTTTTCTAGTGCCTATCTAGTCTCCCTCCAGACCAGGGAAAACTCAGAAGAGAGGGCATCTGCTGTGGGCACACCAGAAGGCGTGGAGAGAGATAGCGGAACACCAGGGTTCTGGCCAGAAACCACAAAGAACGACGTTTTAGTGGTGGACTCATTAGGATGATTGTTATGAGCGAACTCTGCCCATGGCAGGAGGGACACCCAGTTGTCTTGATGGACGTTAGAAAAGTGACGCAGGTAGGCTGCCAATACCTGATTGGTCCGTTCCACTTGCCCATTGGACTGAGGATGATAGGCAGAAGAGAAATCCAGCGATATACCCATGAGTTTGCTGAGTGTTCTCCAGAATCGGGAGGTAAACTGGACCCCTCCATCAGAGACAATTCGTTGAGGGAGTCCATGAAGTCTAAAGATCTGGTGGATAAAGACCTTGGTCAACTGAGGTGCCGTAGGTAATCCGGGCAATGGGATAAAATGGGCCATCTTGGAGAAGCGATCGACCACTACTAGGATAGTAGTACACCTGGAAGAGTGAGGTAAATCAGTAATGAAGTCCATACCAATCTGTCGCCAAGGGGCCTCAGGGGGAGGCAGAGGGTGAAGTAGGCCAGATGGCAGACTCCTTGGTACTTTGTTTTGTGCACAAGTCATGCAGGAGGCTACAAAATCTGTCACATCTTGCCAAAAATGGAGTTTGAAGTCAAAGCGGGAAAAATACAGCCACCACCTGGCTTGCATGGAGATGAGCCTTTGCGCAGACTGAAGATATGCCAAATTCTTGTGGTCCGTGAAGATTATGAATGGATGGATCGCCCCCTGCAGAAGATACCGCCACTCCTCCAGAGCCATCTTAATGGCCAGTATTCAATTGAATAGTTGCATTCTGCGGGAGAGAATGATTTAGAGATGAACCCGCAAGGCACCAAGTGACCCGAAGATGTTCGCTGGGAAAGGACCACCCCGGCTCCGGTGGAGGACGCATCCACCTCTAGGATGAAGGGCCTACTAACTATCGGCCGGTGTAAAATGGGGGCTGTAGCAAAGGACTGTTTCAGGGCAGGAAAGGCCTCTTCGGCCTCTGAAGGCCAAACGTTTGCTTTCATCCCTTTTCGGGTCAGAGCGGAGATGGGCTTGGTCACTGAAGAAAAGTGAGGGATGAACTGCCTGAAATAACTGGCGAAACCCAGGAACCGTTGGATGGCTTTTACTCCGACCGGACGTGGCCAATTGAGAACAGCAGATAATTTCTCAGGGTCCGTCTTCACCCTGGAGTCCGTGATAATATACCCTAAGAAGGGCAATGAAGTCTGCTCAAACAGGCATTTCTCCAGTTTAGCATAGAGTCGGTTCTCCCGTAGACGTTACAGGACCAGCCGAACACTCCTCCGATGGGAGGACAAGTCAGGTGAAAAGTCGAGAATGTCATCTAGATATATGACGACACATGAGTACAGCAGGTCTCGGAAGATCTCATTAAAGAACTCCTGGAACACCGCCGGGGCATTGCAGAGACCAAAAGGCATGACCAAATACTCGTAATGGCCATCCGGAGTATTGAAGGCTGCCTTCCACTCGTAACCAGCACGGATTCGGATCAAGTTATAGGCTCCCCGCAGATCCAATTTGGTAAAGATCCGGGCCCCTCTCAAATGATCAAAGAGTTCACGGATTAGCGGGAGGGGATACCTATTTTTGACTGTGAAACTGTTCAAGCCTCGGTAGTCAATACACGGCCGCAGGGATCCATCTTTCTTTCGGACGAAGAAGAACCCTGTTCCAGCAGGAGAGGAAAACTTCCGAATAAAACCCCTAGCCAAGTTTTCCCGGATGTACTCAGACATGGCTGAGGTCTGCGCTGGAGATAGTGGATAGGTTCTCCCCCTGGGGGAGTAGCTCCCGGAATCAACTCTATAGGGCAATCGTAGGACCGATGCAGTGGCAGGGTCTCTGCCCCTTTCTTGCTGAAGACATTGGCGTACAGATGATAAGCCGTAGGAAGTCCAGGAAGATTGGCCGGAGCTTGCAGTGATCCAGGACGAGGTACCGACAACAAACAGTGTTCATGGCAGGAGTGTCCCCAACATAGGATCTCCCCAGAGCGCCAGTCCAGAACGGGCTCGTGTAAGCGTAGCCAGGGTAGGCCGAGGAACACGGCGTGGGACAATTTAGGCAGGACGTAAAAAGCAATCTTCTCCCGGTGAAGTGCTCCAACTTGTAATTCCACCTCGATGGTGACCATGGTGATGGGTTCAGGAAGCGGTTTGCCATCCACAGAGGCGATTGTGTGTGGGTTCTCTAGAGTAACCACAGGAATCCGGAACTGATCCACTTCCTTGAGCCGGATGAAGTTACCAGCCGCACCTGAGTCCACATACGCCTCCACAGATCTACGGTCCCGATCTAAAGCAATTAGAGCCGAAATGGTAAGGGGCAGAGAGGAATCAGTATCACCTAGGGAGGCATCTCTTACCTGGTCTAGGTGGCAGCGTTTCCCGGCCTCTCCGGGCAGGAACGCACAAAATCATTGGCCCCGCCGTAGTAAAGGCATAACCCCTGCGTCATCCTCTCCCTGCGTCGTTGCTGGGACAACTTTACTCAGTCCACCTGCATGGGCTCAGGAGCAGAATTACTAGCAGGCTCCGGGGAGCGGGGAATGGGCGCTTGATATAGCCTAAAGGGTCTCCTCTCCCTAACTGACTCTCGGGAGCGTTCTTGAAACCATAAATCTATACGGGTGGCAAGTGATAGGAGATCCTCCAGGGTGGTTGGAGTGTCTCGGCCGTCAAGCTCATCTTTTATTTTGCCCAAGAGTCCCCTCCAAAAGGCCCCAACCAAGGCCTGATTATTCCACCCTAGCTCAGAGGATAGTGTCCGGAAGCAGATGGCATACTGTCCTACGGTGAGAGATCCCTGAAGGAGGTTGAAAAGAGCCTCAGTGGTGGAGGCCACGCGTCCAGGCTCGTCAAATACCCTGCGGAAAGTATCCAAGAAGTTCTGTATGATAAATACCACCGGGTCATCTCTCTCCCACAGGGGATTCACCCAAGCCAAGGTCTCCCCCTCAAGATGGGACACAATAAACGCTACTTTGGCTCGATCAGAGGGGTATTGCTGGGGCAGGAGCTCAAAGTGTAACCGGCACTGATTTAAAAACCCCCAACATAGCTTGGGGTCTCCGCTATACCTGGGGGGCTTTCCTAGGCATGGTGGCGGGTAAGATACGGGATCCCGAGGTAGGGCCGAAGCGGCCGCAGAGGACTGAAGAGACAGCAGTCGGTCATCTACGGACGCCATGTAACTCAGAATGTGGGACTGGGCATCACGCTGCTGCGCGAGCTCCTGTGCGAGCTCCTGCTGGAGCCCAGCTAGCAACGGGGCGTTCCCAGGGTCAGCAGTTTGTAAGGCAGAAAGCCGGGTGACCATGGACTTCATGAAGGACATTATTCTAGTTTGGTTATCCCGCAAAAAGAGCAATTCTTTCTGCGTGGCCGCCAAGGCACTAGCGGGGTTCATGGCCTGATTATGCTGTGACGACCAAGGAAGGCAATGTCTGAGAGTGGACCCTCTGTATTGTGGAACTGGAGCTCCCGGGGGCGAGCGCGCCAAGTGGAGCCGACGCCTATACACGGACCGTTAGGGGCAGACCCTCGGAAGACAGAAACAGCGACAGCTAGAACCAAGAGGGGTGGCTGAAAGGACCAGAGAACAACTGGGGAACCAGAGCACAGGATGTACCAGAGATACAGGACGGCTCAAGAACACAGGGCAGAGTATGGAGTACAGGACCGAGTACAGTGTACAGGACGGGGTACGGGGTACAGGACGGAGTACGGAGTACAAGATGGAGTAAAGGACTGAGTGAGGAGTACAGGATGGAGTACGGAGTATAGGACTGAGTACAGAGTACAGGACGGGGTACGGAGCACAGGACGGAGTACAGAAAGAAGTTGTAGGGGGGACCCCTACAACTCGGCCAGAATACCACAAGGGTTAGCACACGATAATCAGGCATCTCCACCATCTTGGAGATGCCTGATATACCATAGGCCGCTGGATGATTGGGCGGCCAGAACCACTGGGCGGGCACTGCAGGGTTAAGAATCCTGCAGAGTGCGCGCCCACGACTTAGGGCGCCTGAGCGGGACAGGCACGCGCCGGGAGGACCTGAGTGAGGAGGAGGAGGCGGGCACAGCATGACGAGCCATGGGCGGGTAAGTGGAGGCGGCGGGCCCCGCCGCTGCTGGAATGGCGGCAGTCTCCGAATGGGCACCATATATTATTGCATACAGTATAATGGGCACTGTATATTACTTCATACAGTATGATGGGCACCATATATTACTTCTTACAGTATAATGGGCCACATATATTACTTCATACAGCATAATGGGCACCATATATTACTTCATACAGTATAATGGGTCCCATATAATTCTTCTCCCCAAATCCCGCTGCTCTGGTCTCCTCAGTGTATTCTGATCCTCCGCACTGCTTGGCACAGGGACATCATTAACTTTACGTATATAATTGTCCACTTGGACAGATAGTAATAATGATTTGTTTGTACCCTGTTGTCTGGGGCTGGCCCACTTTATGGGGGTGCTAAGGGAATATGTTATGCACCAGTAAAAAGTATGAGAGGCTCAATGTGACCAGTGCCACTTAGTTTCCTACCCCTCTTATTCTACTGGTACTGTGGGCACACTGACTGGTAATAAGGAAAAGAAAGAGAGAACAGAGAGAGAAAGAAAGAGGGAAAAGAAAGAAAGAAGAGAGAGAGAAAGAAAGAGGGGAAAGAACGAAAGAACAGAGAAAAAAAGAAAGAAGAAAGAAGGAAAGAAACAGAGAGAGAAAGAAAGAACAGAGAGAGAGAGAGAGAAAGAAAAAAAGAAAGATTAGAGAGATAAAGAAACAGAGAGAAAGAAAGATTCTATAAAGATTCTATAAAGATACTATAGCAGCCCGGCTCCCACTGTAGTGCCCACCTGATCCTTCGGATGCAGGACATATCATGATCCGCTTACATGGCCAGCATCCGCAAGTCCAAGTCGATCCTGCTGTCCCCGCTGTTAGATCGATCTGAAGCATTCCCTGAAGTGCCTCCATGGTTCCGTCACAATCTCCTCCCGAAATTACCTCATTTCCGGTCAGCTTCTAGCACGTCACTTCTGGTGGAACATCACGTGCGAATTTTAAAGTGCTCCTCGGGGCTCCGCCGTGTACTCCTGTGTCCGCGGGAAAAGTAGGCTCCCAGCCAGGGCAGTGGGGCAGAATCTCTCTCAAAATCGGGACTGTCCCTCTGGGAGCTATGACTACTTCCCACCATACACCCTGTACACGTATGGCTCCGCACACATGATACACACATGGTTCTGCTTTTTATGCCTCATACACACACGGCTCTGCTCTGTACACCTCGCATACACTTTGCTCCACTCAGTACACATATGGATCCACACTGTAAACCTCGCACACATGTGGCTCTGTGCCATACACCTTGTACACACAAGGCTACACTCCATACACATGCGGCTCTGCTCCATACACACATGGCTCCGTACACTTCACACACGTGCAGCTCTTCTCCGTACACCTCGTACACGTGCAGCTCTGCTCCGTACACCTCGTACACATGAGGCTCTGCTCCGTACACCTCGTACACGTGCAGCTCTGCTCCGTACACCTCGTACACGTGCGGCTCCGCTCCGTACACCTCGCACACATTCTGCTCCGCTCTGTACACCTCGCACACGTGCTTCTCCGCTCTGTACACCTCGCACACACGCTGCTCCACTCCGCACACACACGGCTCCGCTCCGTACACATCTCTGCTCCGTACACGTGCGACTCTGCTCCGTACACATCTCTGCTCCGTACACGTGCGACTCTGCTCCGTACACCTCGTACACATGCGGCTCCGCTCTGTCCACCTTGTACATGTGCGGCTCCGCTCCGTACACCTCGCACACGTGCTGCTCCGCTCTGTACACCTCGCACATGCACGGCTCCACTCCGTACACCTCGCACACACGCTGCTCCACTCCGTACACACACGGCTCCGCTCCGTGCACATCTCTGCTCCGTACACATGCGGCTCTGCTCCGTACACCTCGTACACATGCGGCTCCGCTCTGTACACGTGCGGCTCCACTCCGTACACCTCGCACATGTGCTGCTCTGCTCAGTACACCTCGCACATGCGCGGCTCCACTCTGTACACTTCGCACACACGCTGCTCCACTCCGTACACACACGGCTCCGCTCCGTACACATCTCTGCTCCGTACACGTGCGACTCTGCTCTGTACACCTCGTACACGTGCGGCTCCGCTCTGTACACTTCGTACACGTGCGGCTCCGCTCCATACACCTCGCACACATGCTGCTCCGCTCTGTACACCTCGCACATGCGCGGCTCCGCTCCATACACCTTGCACACACGCTGCTCCACTCCGTACACATACAGCTCCACTCCATTCACATCTCTGCTCCAAACACGTGCGGCTCTGCTCCGTACACCTCGTACACATGCAGCTCCGCTCTGTACACGACGTACACATGCGGCTCCGCTCCGTGCACCTCGCACACGTGCCGCTCCACTCTGTACACCTCGCACACGTGCTTCTCCGCTCTGTACACCTCGCACATGCACGGCTCCACTCCGTACACCTCGCACACACGCTGCTCCACTCCATACCCACACGGCTCCGCTCCGTACACATCTCTGCTCCGTACACGTGCGACTCTGCTCCGTACACCTCGTATACATGCGGCTCCGCTCTGTACACCTCGTACACGTGCGGCTCCGCTCCGTACACCTCGCACACGTGCTGCTCCGCTCTGTATACCTCGCACACGCGCGGCTCCACTCCATACACCTTACTCACACGCTGCTCCACTCCGTACACACACGACTCCGCTCCATACACATCTCTGCTCCATACACGTGCAACTCTGCTCCGTACACCTCGTACACATGCAACTCCGCTCTGTACACCTCATACTCATGCTGCTCCGCTCCGTACACCTCACACACGTGCTGCTCCACTCTGTACACCTCGCACACGTGCTGCTCCACTCTGTACACCTCGCACACGTGCTGCTCCGCTCTGTACACCTCGCACACGTGCTGCTCCGCTCTGTACACCTCGCACACACGCGGCTCCACTCCGTACACCTCGCACATGCGCTGCTTCGCTCCATGTACACACACAGCTCCGCTCTGTACACATCTCTGCTCCGTACACCTCATACACATGCAGCTCCGCTCTGTGCACCTCGTACACGTGCGGCTCCGCTCCGTGTTCCTCACACACGCGCAGCTCCACTCCGTACACCTCGTACACACACGGCTCCGCTCTGTACACCTAGTACTCACACTGCTCTGCTCTATACACCTCGCACACACACAGCTCTGCTCTGTACACTTCATACACCACTCACGGCTCTGCTCCGTAAACCTCGTACACACACATAGCTCCGTTCCTTACAGCTCGCACACGCGCGGCTCCGCTCCGTACACCTCGTGCACACACTGCTCTGCTCCATACAACTCGCACACACACAGCTCCGCTCCGTACACCTCACACACTCGTGGCTCTGCTCCGTACACCTCGCACACACATGGCTCTGCTCCGTACACCTCATACGCACACACGGCTCCGCTCCATACACCTCGCACACGCGCGGCTCTGCTCCGTACACCCTGTAAACCCCCCTGAAGCCACACATAAACTTCCCTCATCCAGCACAATGACAACCAGCACAGACAGCAGAGTCCTGCATAAACCAGGGGCTGATGTGCACAGGACCTGTGATGAAGTCAAAGGAGGGGAGGAGTCAGGGGTCACATGATCAGGGGCCCTGACTCCTTCCCTCCTGTGACCTCACCAATTACAAGCCTCTTGCACGACTGCCGCACCAGCGTGCAGAGGCTAAAGTGGTGTAGGTGCTGCGGGTAGAGGAGAGCATAATGCCGCCCCCTGCTGCCTGCCGCTTGAGCAGCTGGCTCAACTCGCCTCATTATAGCTGCGCCCCTGCTGACAGCTGGGGACTGGTATTCTCAGGCTGGAAAGGGGCCATGGATATAGCCCCCAGCCTAAAAGTAGCAACCCCCAGCTGCCTCAGAAAAGGCACATCTATTAGATGCACTAATTCTGGTACTTTACCTGACTCTTCCCACTTGTCCTATGGCAGTGGCAAGTGAGGTTCATATTTGTGGTGTTGATGTTACCTTTGTTTTTTCCAGTGACATCAAGCCCAGAGGTTAGTAGTGGAGAGGCATCCATAAGACACCTCCATCATTAACCCCATAGTGATATTGTATAAAAAAACACACAACCATAATAAAGTCCTTTATTTGAAATAATCACACAGATTCCTTTATTGACTCTAAATTAAACCATACTCACGTCATCGCCCAGTCCACTGAAGCCAATGTCCCCTGCAAATGAATTAAAATAATAAACAACCATGTACCTCTCCTGTCTGAAGTAAAGAGATAATCCATAATGTCCCACGACCATCCTGACTGATGTGACTGCTCCATAATGTGACTGTCTACCCGGCATCCAGTGACACACTGACAGGTTTATGTAACCATTCCTGCAGTGTGTAGTACTGAGCTGTGGTGAGAAAATTCACTGGAGTTCATTAGCTGATGCTGATGAGCCCCGGTGATCTCACTTATGGCACCTGCTGTGTGAGACCTTTCTCATGCAGCAGTGTGGTATGTGAGGTTATCGGGGCTCATCAGCAGATGAACTCCGGTGAACTTTCTCACCACAGCTCAGCATTACACACTGCAGGAGTGATTAGACACTCCTGTCAGTGTGTCACCAGCTGCCGGGTAGATCGGTTGCATCAGCTGATGTGCCTGCTCTACAAGTGATGCAAATCATCACAGGACAGTATGGCTTGCGGCAGATAGGTGAGGGATATGGTGGTTTATTATTTTTTCTCTTTTCCAGATGACATGGGCATTGGGGATTAGGCATTAAGATTAAGGTGAGCATATTTTTTTATTTTTTATTTTTTACAGAAGACAAGGGCTTCAGGGATTAAGTGTAAGGTGAGTATATACTGTGTTTTTTATTTTTATTTCAATATGTATTTCTTGATTTTAACTTTTTTTCTTTACTTTGAGCACAGGCACTAGCTGAAGACAATGCCCATCAGCTGCCGCCTTCTTCCGCTGTTATCAGCGACAGCATGCGTAGGCTGTTGGGAGTAGTAGTCTTTCATCAGCCGATACCTCTGACCTGCGGTACACTTTTTACTGCGGGTCAGGGCAGTTTCACACGTCAGTGTCTCCGGTACATGTAATGACAGTTTTCTCACGTACCGGAGACACTGACACATGTAGACACATTCTCAGGAATGTGTCTATGCAGATGTCAGCGTGTTTTCACAGACCGTGTGCAAAACACGCTGACATGTCCGTTTTTGTGCAACAGAACGGATCACACGGACCTATACAAGTCAATGGGTCCGTGTAAACACCTACCGCACACAGATGCTGTCCGTGTGCTGTCCGTGTGTGATCCGTGTGCGTTTTTAAAAGTCAAGGGTTAACATTAAAAATAATTTTTCAAAAACACGGACACGGACACACGGACAGCATATGGACAGCACACGGATGGTACATACAGACATACGGATAGCACACGGATGTCACATGGATGACCTCCGCATGCACACGGACACGGATAGCTCCGGTACTGGTTTTTCCGGTACCGGAATTATCTGCACGTGTGAAACTGCCCTCATGGTCATGCTGACTTTTGACAGCATGACCCTGCAGTGCTCTGTCTGATGCTAACTATATAACTGGCGGTGTTTAAATCACATTGCCTGAATTACATACATATGATGGTCAAATTAATTTCAGGGTTCTCCAAGTACTTATAATTCCACACCCAAATAAACATAGTACTAATCAAACTTACTTTCTATTCCATTTACTCTAGAAATTGTGTCATATATTGTTAGGGTTGGCGGATTTCACTAAATAAAAATTAATAATAAAGTGCAATCAGAACCCGGGGTCCACCGTGCCGAGATATTAAGCTGCTGCTAGAGAGCAATGATGGAACACACAGCGAGCGATTGCTTATACACACAGAGTTAATGCCACTCTGTGTGAACTCTGAGCAGAGTTCCAAGCTCTGTTACTCCACAGAGTGGAACTGCAAACAGTAAGCAACTACTAAACCCTGTTAAACATCACAGGGGTAAAAGCTAATAGGATGTTAGGTGTGGAACCCTATCGCTCTCCTAGGGAAGTCTAGGCTGAAGGTTGGACTTGCTCTGTAACTCAGCTGTGCTAACTGCACACACAATGGAAACAGATGCTAAGCCAAGCGGGAATTTTCCACCGTACACTACCTGCCTAGACACACACATGAGTAAACATCACCCGTGGGCCAATCCGGAGCTGCCACATCACCAGAGCAGCTGACGTCTCACCACCAATGAGAGGATGCCACATTACGGACATGCTCAGTAAGGTGATTTCTGGATTAAGACTCCAGAGGACAAGACTACACCTGCGTATCACTGGTTACCATAGATTTAGCTGTAGGCAGCAGTATCCAAGCACATACCATGAGCCTCAGCAAGATGCTGGGACCAAGGTCCATGCTGAACAACAATCACAGTAGCAGACCTGAATGGGAGACTGCCGATCCAATCAAGGCTTGGAATCTATCCCGTGCAGCTGGAAGATCCTGACGCCTTACATGTATATGCTTAAAAACTTTATAGCAAAGGCAATTATCCTTTAAGATATCTCAACATAAGGGTTCATTCACATGACTGTATTTTTTTTCCAAGAGCTGTTCGTGAAAAAATAACAGACAGCACTCGAGCCAATGTTATTCTATGAGGCGCTACATATGGCAATGTTTTTGACATTCGCCCATTCAAGTCTATGGCTGCTCAAAATTATCAGATACCATATTTCTAGCATCCATTTTTTGACAGTGCGGCAAACATCGCTTCTGATCGGCAGTGAAATCATCCCAGCCCATCAGAGAGCTGCGGTTCCCATGCTGTCAAATGACAGCGTAAGGGGTCAGCTGTGATCGGAGGTATAAAATTTACCTCTAGTCACTGGGGTTGGCTGATGGTACTACAGCTCCCATCATCTGATACCTGCTGCTGATAATAACAGCGAGTGCAGGAGTGGCTGATGGAAGTATTCATTAACCGGCTACTGCGCTGTAAATAAATAATTTAAAAAAAAACAATGTGGATTCCCCTGTGTGTTTGATAACCTGCCAGGCAAAACTAACAGCTAGAAGCTGCAACCCTCAGCTGTCAGCTTCAACAAGGCTGGTTATCAAGAATAGAGGGGTCCCCACATTTTTTTTTAATTATTTAAACACATTAATTTAAAAAAAAAAAGGCATGGGGTCCATTTTTTGACAATGTGCCTTGTGAAAGCAGGCAGCTGAGGGCTGGTATTCCCAGGCTAGTAAGGGGCCATGGATATTGCCCCCCAGCCTAAAAATATCAGCCCGCAGCTGCACAGAAAAGGCACATCTATTAGATGCACCAATTCTGATGCTTTGTCTGGCTCTTTCCACTTGCCCTGTAGCGGTGGCAAGTGGGATTAATATTTGTTGGGTGATGTCACCTTTGTATTGTCAGGTGACATCAAGCACACAGCTTAATAATGTAGAGGCATCTATAAGACACCTATCCATTACTAATCCTACAGTGGTATGTGAAATAAAGACAGCCAGAATAAAGTCATTTATTAGAAATAAAACAAAACACACTTTTACTTTTTTATTGAAAAAAAAAACACAGTCATACTCACCTAAGGCCTAATTCCACCAAAGCCCTTGTTCTCCTGAAAAAAAAAACAAAAATAAAAAAATAACAATATTCCCCACCTATCCATTATTCTGTTCCACTCCGTAATCCATGTCTAGGGGGAAAACAATTTTCAACCTGGATGGTGCCAAGAGGCAACCGACCAGGCTGAGAACCAGTGGTGACTGAACTGCTGCGAGCGCAGTGTCAGTGACCGGCGGTGATATCTTCGAGGTTACTGCCGATCACTGAGGCTGTATTCCCTGCTGGGAGAAAAACTCACTAATTTTTGGTTTATTACAGGGGAATGAGAGCTTCAGTGGAATTAGCCATTAGATGAGAACAAAATCCATTGTTGTTCATATATTTTGCATCAAGTTTTTGTTACGTTTCAGTTCCTCTATTTTTTTCTGAACTTTTTTGGTTGATTTTCCTTGGTAGGCTTGTTCAGACACTGCACAGGATGACCAGCTAGTGAACCAGAGGTGTTGTCAGTCGTGCTGGTGAAAATAGCAATCTGCATGATGGAAAGAATTTTTTCCAGCATCCAAAAGGGAGTTCAAATTGGTGTATTACCAGGATAAGTTATGTTCCCTGCCAGGTGAAGTTTTTGAAGAACGGATGTCTACCGACCACATGTCTGAAAAGGCTACCCCTCTTTGCTTCCTATAGATTAGAGTGAACATTATGAAAACAGGTTGTACTATTATTAGAGATGAGCGAGCACTAAAATGCTCAGATGCTCGTTACCCAAAGCAAGCAATTCCTAATGCTCGGATGATCGTTTAGAGTAAAGAGTATAATGGGAGTCAATCTGAAATCAGAGCATTTTACCATCAGACCCTACGAGGATGTCTGGGGAGCAGTAAAATTGTTCAAATTGATGGGAAAAGTGTTGAATGTAAGGAAAACAGCATGGGGAAGACTCCTAGAAGCATCTCTGACTCCCAAATCGCTGCTGAGAACAATGCTTTTACTCTACTACAAGGACTGACAATAGCACATTCAAAATAGATGAGACATTGGGAGTTTAGAGGGAAAAAATGTTAAGAAACATACTTTGCTGTATAATGACTTGTATATAAAGCTAATTTTTAAAAAGATTTAAAAACGATAATAATTTAAGTAAACTAAAATTGATTTGTTTATTAAAAAATGGGAAATTTCTGTGTAATTTATGAAGGAAACAAGAGCTGCCAAAAATGTGATTGAAGAGGGACTCAGATACACCCTGTATTAGACATAAAGGATGGCCATTTTGTTCAATTGTCATTTCTCATAAAGGCTAAGGACTATGTCCAAAAGCCTGCCAAAAATTACAAGTAGGGTCATTCATACACCCTTGAAGGCACCAATTGTAGTACCTCATTCAAATATTGTGAAAGTGTAGTTGTGGTACTCGAACACTTATAAAGGCTCTGCACTTAGTGCAAAGCCAGGAAAAAAATGATGAGCAGACTCATCTATTGATCCTTGAAGGCAACGAATGGAGAGCCTCATTAAAATATTAAAAAAGTGAAGTTGATGTGCTCCTACACTCAAAGCCTCTGAACAAAGTGACAAAGTGCTATTCCAGGAAAAAATTATGAGGAGGGTAATACAGTAATCCATAGCCCCTTGAAGGCAATAAACTGGAGGGCCTCATTAAAATATTTTGAAAGAGCTCACCAACACAAAAAGAGGACTTAGAAATCCCCCCAAAATTTTTAGAAATCACAGAAAAAAAGCAGAGATACTTACCTGCTGAGGCCTCCAAACAAATGCACTATCAGTGTGCAGTGGACCCGATTAAAGATGGCATTACTAATAGGCTGTAAGCCAGATGCTCTGCATCACTTGTATGTGAATAACGTCGCATACAGATTATTATCTTTTGGTCACTAATATACCAAACAATCACCCCCTCCATGGATTGGAAGGTGGAGAGTGATTGTTTTATTGGTATTGCTGCACCTGTGTTGCTGACATCTTTAATGGGGTCCTTGCACCCCGAGAGTGCACTTGGTTGAAGGCCTGGCCAAGTAAGCAACTCTGCCTTTTTCTATGATTTTTAAAAATTTGGAGGGATTTCTAAGTCTTCTGTTTGTGCCGGTGAGCTCTGTTTTGATATTTAGTGATAGGAATCACAAACGTGGGGACACCTGACACTGGTTGCAAGCTTCCATTTTTTGGTCTTAAAATTAACTAATACTTCACATATATTGATGTGTTTTTTTGCACTTTATTTATCTATTTTTCAGGGTGCAGTTGGGCCCAGATGGCTTTGTAAACTGTGGCCTCTGTTCACACAGGATGCATTTTGGCTGGCACTGGGCAGCCCGCCTGATCTAAAAGTATGGGTGTTGCTAATAGGCTGTAAGCCAGATGCTCTGCATCACCTGTATGTGAATAACACAGCATACAGATTATTATCTTTTGTGCACTAATATACCAAACAATTACCCCCTCGACGGATTGGTAGGTTTAAAGTGATTGTTTTATCAGTATTGCTGCACCTGTGTTGCTGCCATCTTTAATCACACCCTGGTAGTGAATTTGTTTGGCGCCTGGGCAGGTAAGCATCTCTGAATATTTTTGAAAGAGTATTTTGAAAGAGTAGTTGATGCATTCCTACACTCATAAAGCATCTGAACAAAGTGATAAGCCAGGGAAAAATTATCAGGAGGGTCATCCAGTCATCCTTAATTCAAATATTGAAGATTAAAAACACTTTATATGCTGAGTGTCATCTGGTGGTGTGAAAAAGTTGGGCCTAATCCAAGGTTTGTTAATTTTTATGTGAGTAAGTCTGCTAGCACTTTTGTTGACAGGTGAAAGCGCATTAAAAACCTGCTCATACAAGACGCTAGCGGCAGGGCAGCACAACACTTCCAAGGCATAGATGGACAGCTCATGTCAACTGTCCAGCTTTGAAACCCAATAGCTGAAGGCCGCAGAGGAATTAGGGAGTACGCTGGTTTTGTTGGCCAGGTATTGCTTGACAATCTTTAAAAACTTTTCCCTCCTTGTCAAAAATACCCGGTCATCAAGGCCTGCACACTGGGATGGTGTCATGAAATTGGCCAAGGCCTTTGCTGTGTGTCTCTTTTGCCTCTCCCCCTTAGTTGTGTAGGGAAGCTTGCCACCTACAGCTAGCATTGTCTGAGGTGAATTTTTCCAGAATATTTTCCACAATGGCCTTCTGGCATAGTACAATTACAGAAAAACAAGAAAAAAGATACCCAAAAAGATCCAACAGCTCATAAAAATCTATACTTTATTATAAATCGTTACATAAAAGGGAACAGGTAAATAGGGGAGAATAAAGTGCATATATGCATCAAAAAGAACATCCATAGGGTGCAGGGAGCAAGCGGTAAGTATATAAGTACAAAGTAATACATATCCAGGTCAAATATCTACAAGATATAGTAGTAGCAAAGTGGGCAAGTAAATATAAGCAACATAGATTTCATCAGATGACACACTTATAGAGAATATAAGAATATAGAAACATCCATAATAAATCTTACCACAAATTGCTAGGTCCGGAATACCGCTGCACCCACAGTTTTATATACCGCTGTAATGTAAAAATAACCGCACTAAACTGTGTGGATGAATATCAATCCATAACTTTTGTTAAGATTTTTGTTTAGTTTTATATTCCATAATGTAAAAATAAACTTATCTGTATGGATTACTAATTGAATCCATAAAAAAATTGGGAACTTTTTTTGGAGTCATAATTAGTGTTGAGCATTCCGATACCGCAAGTATCGGGTATCGGCCGATATTAGCAGTATCGGAATTCCGATACTGACTTCCGATACTTTTGTCATATCGGATACCGGAATCGGAAGTTCCCATCATGCTATGAGCCTGCTTGCTTTGATTAAGCCAATGGGAATCCTCCGAAGTGTGGGCACATCCTGTTAGGCATGTAGACATGTTAACTATTGGCATGGCTGTGATTGGCTGCCGAAATGATGTCATGATGCCCTATAAAAGCCACCGCAGCCGCCATTTCTGGTTCACTCTGCTGTGAATTCAGTTAGGGACAGGCTGCTGTAGAAGACTGTGAGGGACAGTTAGAAATAGCGATTCCACCAAACATCTAAAGCTTTACCCAGGCTACATGAACCACCACTGTAGCCTTCTTTGCCCTAGCAGCAGTGTTCACAGCTGTCTGCAAGGGCTGTGTGAGTGCAGCTCACGCTGTGGAGTGGGTCCTGCAGCCACGTCAGGTTTTAGGCCACCCAGTGTGATCACTGCTGCCTCATACATCTTTTAATTTTTGAGCTGCATTTTTTACATAATTTCAATCTAGTGTGCTTCCATCCGTATCCATATACGTTGGTTGCAAACACTAGTAGTAGACAGCGGAGCCTTTCTGCAGCCTTTCAGTGCTAGTGTCCACTTTGCTGCACTGTTCACGGCTGTCTGAGAGGTCTCTGACTGTGTGTGAGTGCAGCTCACGCTGAGTAGTGTGTCCTGCAGCTACGTCTGGTTGTAGGACGCTCAGCGTGCGTCAGTGCCTCACACATATTTTTATTTGAGTGCAGCTCATTTTTTCTTCTATTAGTGTGCATCCATCCGTCTCCATCTACGGTGGTTGCAAACACTATATAGGAGTACACAGCGGAGCCTTTCTGCAGCCTGTCAGTGCCAGTGCCCACTTAGCTGCACTGTTCACGGCTGTCTGAGAGGTCTCTGACTGTGTGTGAGTGCAGCTCACGCTGAGTAGACTGTCCTGCAGCTACGTCTGGTTGTAGGACGCTCAACGTGCGTCACTGCCTCACACATATTTGTCTTTGAGTGCAGCTCATTTTTTCTTCTCCTATTAGTGTGCATCCATCCGTATCCATCAACATTGGTTGGTTGCCAACACTATATAGGAGTAGATAGAGGAGCCTTTTTTTCTGGCTTGTGCCCTGCCGGCGCAGCCAGATTAATATTACCCAATTTTTTTGGAGCCTCATCTTTTGCATTGTAGGTTACCTGCCTGCATTGTAATAGCTCCAAAAAGTTGGTGATACTATCAGTTTCAATTCTTTGTTCACATACTTTGAGTTTGTTTCCAACAAAGAAACCACAAAAAAAGTTCACCAAACACTACATTTGGAACTTGTGTAGGCCACATCAGCTCCTATTAAAGTGTAGTCCACACACACACACTTCATAAAATTAGTGTTTCTTGTACCTGTAACCAGCTGTTCAGGAATAAGCACACTAAGGCCCCCCTTTGTACTTTTCTGCCTATCTTAAGCAGTCTGGCAAGATGAAGAAGGCAGGGAGTAAGGCGCGTGGGCGTGGGCATGGAGTTTCAGCAGGGAGAGGACGTGGGGATTCTGCAGGGAGAGGATGTGGGGATTCTGCAGGGAGAGGACGTGGGGATTCTGGGCCTGCTGCGGGCACCAGTGGATCAGCATCCCCCAGTTTTAGCAGGCAACAGTCCTTTATGCGCAGCTTTGTAGGACCTCAACGTACCCCACTGCTGCGGGAGGAACAAATTGAAGCCGTTGTCGGATGGATGGCAGCTATCGCATCGACTTCAATTACTTCCACAGCCTCTCAGGACCAGAGCACCGAAGAGCAACCATCTGTCTCTTCACCACCTGCCAAAGTGCCCAGGCAGTCAGAGAGACATGGACAGGAGCCATCACAGTCTCTACTTCTGTTCTCGGAATCTGTTGGCTTGGAAAGAGGGGGCCAGCCAAGCAGCATTCCTGAATTTGAAGAAGAGGGAGTATGCAGTGATGCGCAACTTCTTTGTCCCTCTGAATCTGAAGAGGCGAATGGGCCAGTGCCTATGGTAAGCACACCTCAGTACGCATCAGATGATGACGAGACTCAGTTGCCACTTTCTGGTGCGTACGGTGCTGGCGAGACAACCCCGGAGAAGCAGCTGTTTGAAGAGGGGAGGGAAGATGATGAGGTCCTTGACCCATCATGGCGTGAGGAACAGGAAGGTGGTGGGAGCAGCTCGGAGGAAGAGATTCCCCTACCGGCCAAAACAGGAGGCAGAGGGAGGGGGAAGACTTGGTTGCCTGTACCCTCCACTTCGGCACCCGTTAGGAGCATTCCTCATTCCAAAGGCAAAACAGGCGCTCCCAAGACTTGCAGTGCGTGGTCCTTTTTTGACACAGTTGCAGATGACATTTGCTTTGTCAAATGCAAGCTGTGTCATCAGAAAGTCAAAAGAGGGAGAAATGTCAGCAACCTCAATACCACAAATATGTGGAACAATGTGCGCACCAAGCACGAGTTGGAGTTGCAGAGACACCCTGAAGACGTAGGCCAACGTACAGCACCACCTACCACCTCTTCAGTTCGTGTTGGGGCCTCTTCCTCCAGCTCACACACTGCTGGTTCGGCTTCCTCACAGGATCGCCAAGGAAGAACCTCTGCCACTGTTGTCCGGAGACCCTGTCAGATTCCACCCATAGCAGCACGTTCCCATCCATCACAGCCATCGGTAGCACAGGCATGGGATAAAAGGTGCCCTTACTCGGCAAACCATCCCCGAGCACAGTCTCTGAATGCTGGCATTGCCAAACTTCTGGCAGTTGAAATGCTGTCATTCAGGCTGGTGGACACTGACACCTTCCGGGACTTAATGGCATTGGCAGTCCCCCAATACAATGTGCCCAGCCGCTTTTATTTCAGCAGGCGAGCCATCCCTGCCCTGCAGAAACATGTTGAGGGCAAAATAAAACATGCGCTACTAAACGCCGTTAGTAGCAAGATCCACCTGACCACCGATGCGTGGACCAGTAACCATGGACAGGGACGATACCTTTCCCTCACTGCCCACTGGGTCAATGTTGTGGAGCCGGGTACAGATCTGGAGAGTGGCGCTGTACGTGTTCTTCCAACGCCACGGATTGCAGGACTCCAGTCTGTACACATAGACTCCTCCTCCTACTCAAGTTCCTCAGAAACAGCAGAGCAGGAGCCTGTTACGACCGATATGAGCACAGCCGTGGCCAAATGTCAACAGGCTGTACTCAAATTAATTTCTTTGGGGAATCGAAGCCACACAGCGCAGGAGCTCTGGAATGCTATCAAGCAGGAGAGCGATGTGTGGTTTGGGCCAGCGAATCTCCAGCCGGGCTTGGTAGTGTGTGACAATGGCCGAAATCTGGTGGCAGCTCTTGGCCTAGGCAACCTCACACACATCCCATGTCTGGCACATGTGCTTAACTTGGTCGTGCAGAGCTTTCTGAGGGACTATCCGGATCTTGATGCACTGTTGCACAAGGTCCGCATAGAGTGCACTCACTTGCGGCGTTCCAGCACGGCAAGATCGCGCCTCGCTGCTCTGCTTTGGCCTTCCGGAACATCGCATCATATGTGACCTACCCACCCGGTGGAATTCAACGTTACATATGTTGGAGCGGTTGTGTGAGCAGCAGGCAGCAGTCATGGAGTACCAGCTGCATCAGGCGCAAACAAGTCGCACTATGCGCCGTTCACACTTCAGCACCATTGAGTGGGCCTCTATGAAGGACATCTGCCTCGTTTTGCGTGCCTTCGATGAATCCACGCGGATGGCGAGTACAGATGATGCACTAGTCAGCATGACTGTCCCCCTTATCTGCCTGCTTCAACAAACACTGCAAGCACTAAGGGATGAGGTTTCGGAAGAGGTGGAGGATGAGGAGTCCCAAATGCCATCTGCTTCTGGACAGTCTGCGCTACGTGTTTCCTCACAAAGGCCTAGGCAGGGGACACTTTGTGAGGAGGATGAGGAGGAGTCGATGGAGGAGGAAGACATCTCTCCAGAGGAGGGAGGTACACAAACCTCTACTCAGTATGTACAGCGAGGGTGGGGTGATGCAGAGCAGGCCGAGGTCACGCCTCAAACAGGGGACAGCGGTTCTTTGGCAGTTGAGAGTCTGCAGCACATGGTTGATTTCATGCTGCAGTGCCTGAGAAATGACCGCCGCATCGCCCACATTCTTGTCTCGGCTGATTATTGGGTGTACACCCTCCTAGATCCTCGCTACCGGGACAGCGTACAAAGGCTCATACCAACGTTGAACCGGGAGCATAAACTGCGGGAGTATGAAGAGTCACTGGTGCAGTCCATAATGTTTTCCATTCCACCCGACAGCATTGTTGCTAGTGCTTTACAAAGCAGCTCTGTGCGTCGAGGCAGTGGAGGAAACTCTGCACAAAGAGGGAGCAGAGGCAGCGCCGCAGCACAAGGCAAGACCACTATGGCCCAAATGTGTCAAAGTTTTGTGTGTCCACCACAATTGTCTACACCATCAGCGACACCTCGAGTCAGCAGGAGGCAACGCTTCCGTCAGATGGTGTCAGACTACATGTCTTGCCCTGTCACTGTACTCCCAGATGGCTCTTCCCCCTTCAAGTTTTGGGTCTCTAAGCTGGATACATGGCCAGAGCTTAGCCAGTATGCATTGGAGGTGCTGGCTTGCCCTGCTGCCAGTGTATTATCGGAACGCGTCTTTAGTGCCGCAGGTGGTGTACTAACAGACCGTCGCACGCGACTATCTTCCGATAATGTTGACCGGCTGACTTTTCTGAAAATGAACAAGGCCTGGATCTCCAAAGACTTTGCCATTCCTCTTACAGACTAAATTAGTGGTTGGCAACTGTATCCAGGTCTGCTGGTGTGTTCATTTTTCTACCACCTGAACTATAATCCCTGTGCTTCAACACAGCCAGTTGTCACTCAGATGTGTCGTCTGCACAGAGAAACACACTAGCTCCTGTGTTAGTGGGGTTCAGTAACGCCAGCTGATCCCCTGCTGTGTGGACGGCAAAGTCACCAGCTCCATCAACATTCAAACCACTACTGATTTTTAACCGTGCCCAACTTAGGTCTCTGGCTCCACTGTCTCTACTATTTCCCCTGGCCTCCAACCCCGCCATCTACATCTCTGAAGTGGCATCAGCACAATCTACACTTGTTCCTGTGTTCCTGTGGCTCAGTCCCATCAGTTTATCCCCTGATGTGTGTCCAGCAAGGTCTCCTGCTCTGTCCACATTCCCATAACCAGTAGTGGGAATGAGGACAGAGCTGGCGAACTTGCCGGACAAACATCAGGGGATCAACTGACGGGACTGAGCACCAGTAACACAGGAACAAGTGTAGATTGTGCTGACGCCACTTCAGAGATGTAGCTGGCGGGGTTGGAGGCCATGGTAAATAGTAGAGACAGTGGAGCCAGAGGCCTAAGTGGAGCATGGTTAGAATCAGTAGTAGTCAACAACCTCCATAAAAACCGCTGCCCATTGGCCTCTGCATGCGGCATGCATAATCCTGGGCTCCAACAGTGTCAGTTGGTGTTCAGAAGTGTCGTCTCCACAGAGCCAAACACATTCGTTCAAGTGTTAGTGGGGTTCAGCACTGCCAGCTGTTCCACTGCTGTGGAGATGGCAAGTCTCCTGCTGCCTTCACCTGCCAAAAGCAACAGGCCCCAGCCTGCTCCTCGCCTAATCCTGGGCTCCAACAGCGTCAGTTGGTGTTCAGAAGTGTCGTCTCCACAGAGCCAAACACATTCGTTCAAGTGTTAGTGGGGTTCAGCACTGCCAGCTGTTCCCCTGCTGTGGAGATGGCAAGTCTGCTGCCTACACCTGCCAAAATCCAGTAGGCCCCAGCCTGCTCCACGCCTGATCCTGGGCTCCAACAGCGTCAGTTGGTGTTCAGAAGTGTCATCTCCACAGAGCCAAACACATTCGTTCAAGTGTTAGTGGGGTTCAGCACTGCCAGCTGTTCCCCTGCTGTGGAGATGGCAAGTCTCCTGCTGCCTTCACCTGCCAAAAGCAACAGGCCCCAGCCTGCTCCTCGCCTAATCCTGGGCTCCAACAGCGTCAGTTGGTGTTCAGAAGTGTCGTCTCCACAGAGCCAAACACATTCGTTCAAGTGTTAGTGGGGTTCAGCACTGCCAGCTCTTCCCCTGCTGTGGAGATGGCAAGTCTCCTGCTGCCTACACCTTCCAAAATCCAGTAGGCCCCAGCCTGCTCCACGCCTGATCCTGGGCTCCAACAGCGTCAGTTGGTGTTCAGAAGTGTCGTCTCCACAGAGCCAAACACATTCGTTCAAGTGTTAGTGGGGTTCAGCACTGCCAGCTGTTCCCCTGCTGTGGAGATGGCAGTCTCTCCTGCTGTCTCCGCATTCCAAAGACAGTAGGCCTCTGCCTACACCCTCCTATTTCCTGGGCTTCAACACAGCCAGTTGTAGCTCGGAAGTGCCGTCCACACGGAAAGAGACACTTGCTGCCGTGTCTCAGTGGGGTTCAGTAACGTCAGCTGTTCCCCTGCTGTGTGGATGGCAGTCTCTCCTGCTGTCTCCGCATTCCAAAGACAGTAGGCCTCAGCCTACACCCAGATTTTGCCTGGGCTTCAACACAGCCAGTTGTAGCTCGGAAGTGCCGTCCACACGGAAAGAGACACTTGCTGCCATGTCTCAGTGGGGTTCAGTAACGCCAGCTGTTCCCCTGCTGTGTGGATGGCAGTCTCTCCTGCTGTCTCCGCATTCCAAAGACAGTAGGCCTCTGCCTACACCCTCCTATTTCCTGGGCTTCAACACAGCCAGTTGTAGCTCCGAAGTGCCGTCCACACGGAAAGAGACACTTGCTCCCGTGTCTCAGTGGGGTTCAGTAACGCCAGCTGTTCCCCTGCTGTGTGTATGGCAGTCTCTCCTGCTGTCTCCGCATTCCAAAGACAGTAGGCCTCTGCCTACACCCTCCTATTTCCTGGGCTTCAACACAGCCAGTTGTAGCTCGGAAGTGCCGTCCACACGGAAAGAGACACTTGCTGCCGTGTCTCAGTGGGGTTCAGTAACGTCAGCTGTTCCCCTGCTGTGTGGATGGCAGTCTCTCCTGCTGTCTCTGCATTCCACAGACAGTAGGCCTCAGCCTACACCCAGATTTTGCCTGGGCTTCAACACAGCCAGTTGTAGCTCGGAAGTGCCGTCCACACGGAAAGAGACACTTGCTGCCGTGTCTCAGTGGGGTTCAGTAACGTCAGCTGTTCCCCTGCTGTGTGGATGGCAGTCTCTCCTGCTGTCTCCGCATTCCAAAGACAGTAGGCCTCTGCCTACACCCTCCTATTTCCTGGGCTTCAACACAGCCAGTTGTAGCTCGGAAGTGCCGTCCACACGGAAAGAGACACTTGCTGCCGTGTCTCAGTGGGGTTCAGTAACGTCAGCTGTTCCCCTGCTGTGTGGATGGCAGTCTCTCCTGCTGTCTCCGCATTCCAAAGGCAGTAGGCCTCAGCCTACACCCAGATTTTGCCTGGGCTTCAACACAGCCAGTTGTAGCTCGGAAGTGCCGTCCACACGGAAAGAGACACTTGCTGCCGTGTCTCAGTGGGGTTCAGTAACGTCAGCTGTTCCCCTGCTGTGTGGATGGCAGTCTCTCCTGCTGTCTCCGCATTCCAAAGACAGTAGGCCTCTGTCTATACCCTCCTATTTCCTGGGCTTCAACACAGCCAGTTGTAGCTCGGAAGTGCCGTCCACACGGAAAGAGACACTTGCTGCCGTGTCTCAGTGGGGTTCAGTAACGCCAGCTATTCCCCTGCTGTGTGGATGGCAGTCTCTCCTGCTGTCTCCACATTCCAAAGACAGTAGGCCTCTGCCTACACCCTCCTATTTCCTGGGCTTCAACACAGCCAGTTGTAGCTCGGAAGTGCCGTCCACACGGAAAGAGACACTTGCTCCCGTGTCTCAGTGGGGTTCAGTAACGCCAGCTGTTCCCCTGCTGTGTGTATGGCAGTCTCTCCTGCTGTCTCCGCATTCCAAAGACAGTAGGCCTCTGCCTACACCCTCCTATTTCCTGGGCTTCAACACAGCCAGTTGTAGCTCGGAAGTGCCGTCCACACGGAAAGAGACACTTGCTGCCGTGTCTCAGTGGGGTTCAGTAACGTCAGCTGTTCCCCTGCTGTGTGGATGGCAGTCTCTCCTGCTGTCTCTGCATTCCACAGACAGTAGGCCTCAGCCTACACCCAGATTTTGCCTGGGCTTCAACACAGCCAGTTGTAGCTCGGAAGTGCCGTCCACACGGAAAGAGACACTTGCTGCCGTGTCTCAGTGGGGTTCAGTAACGTCAGCTGTTCCCCTGCTGTGTGGATGGCAGTCTCTCCTGCTGTCTCTGCATTCCAAAGACAGTAGGCCTCAGCCTACACCCAGATTTTGCCTGGGCTTCAACACAGCCAGTTGTAGCTCGGAAGTGCCGTCCACACGGAAAGAGACACTTGCTGCCGTGTCTCAGTGGGGTTCAGTAACGTCAGCTGTTCCCCTGCTGTGTGGATGGCAGTCTCTCCTGCTGTCTCCGCATTCCAAAGACAGTAGGCCTCTGCCTACACCCTCCTATTTCCTGGGCTTCAACACAGCCAGTTGTAGCTCGGAAGTGCCGTCCACACGGAAAGAGACACTTGCTGCCGTGTCTCAGTGGGGTTCAGTAACGTCAGCTGTTCCCCTGCTGTGTGGATGGCAGTCTCTCCTGCTGTCTCCGCATTCCAAAGACAGTAGGCCTCAGCCTACACCCAGATTTTGCCTGGGCTTCAACACAGCCAGTTGTAGCTCGGAAGTGCCGTCCACACGGAAAGAGACACTTGCTCCCGTGTCTCAGTGGGGTTCAGTAACGCTAGCTGATCCCCTGCTGTGTGGATGGCAAAGTCTCCTGCTGCCTACACAGTCCTACTACTACTGATTTTTAACCGTGCTCCAATTAGGCCTGTGGCTCCACTGTCTCTCGTATTTCCCCTGTCCTCCAACCCTGCCAGTTACAGCTCCGAAGTGGCGTCTGCACAATCCACACTTGTTCCTGTGTTACAGGTGTTCAGTCCGGTCAGTTAATCCCCTGATGTGTGTCCGGCAATGTCGCCTGCTCTGTCCACATTCCCATAATGTGGACAGAGCAGGCGACATTGCCGGACACACATCAGGGGATTAACGAAAATCAGTGAAGCCACAGGCCTAAGTGGAGCTTGGTTAAAATTAGTAGAAGTCTACAACCGATCTTAAAATTTCTTCAATGCAGCCTCAGCCTGCTCCGTGCTTGTCCCTGGGCTTCAACACAGCCAGTTGTTGCTCGGAAGTGCCGTCTTCACAGAGTAAAACACTAGCTCCTGTGTTTGTGGGGTTCAGTAACGTCAGCTGTTCCCCTGCTGTTTTGATGGTAATCTGTCCTGCTGCCTCCCAATTGACAACACATCAAGCCTCAGCCTGCTAAGTGCTTGTCCCTGGGCTCCAACATCGCCAGTTGCTGCTCATAGCTGACTTTGGCACGGGTACTCCCAGCTTGGTTCCAGCCCTGCCTGCTGTTTCCAGGAAGTGTCAATGTCAGTTTGCCACCCCAAGTTGCCATGTCGTGTTGCGGTTGGGTTAGCCGAGGCTAGGGTGCCAGCAGTTTAGGTGCTTCCTATGTGGACTGCGGGTTCTGGTAAGAAAGGCTTGTTCCGTAGTGCCAGTAGGACAAGCACCCCCTGTAGGACTGTGTGATTCGGTAACTGCGGCTAGCTTGCGGCATGCCAACTTTGCTTTTCAGGGGTAACTTCAGCTGCCCCTCCGGGTTCCAGCACCGTCAGCTGGTTCTCGGCAGAGCCTTTGGCCTAGGTGCCTCCATCTCGGTATCCGAGTTCCGGCAACGTCTGCTGGTCCTTGGTAGTGCTTTGTAGCACAGGTACCTCCTGCTTAGTAACCGGGTTCCAGCACCGTCAGCTGGTCCTCGGTTGTGCCATTGGCTCTTATTCCTTCTGCTGCCCCTCCGGGTGCCAGCACTGTCAGCTGGTCCTCACTATTTCCATTTGCTCTTGAAGCTTATGCTACCCATCTGGGTTCCAGCACCGTCAGCTGGTTCTCGGCAGAGCCTTTGGCCTAGGTGCCTCCATCTCGGTATCCGAGTTCCGGCAACGTCTGCTGGTCCTTGGTAGTGCTTTGTAGCACAGGTACCTCCTGCTTAGTAACCGGGTTCCAGCACCGTCAGCTGGTCCTCGGTTGTGCCATTGGCTCTTATTCCTTCTGCTGCCCCTCCGGGTGCCAGCACTGTCAGCTGGTCCTCGCTATTTCCATTTGCTCTTGCAGCTTATGCTACCCATCCGGGTTCCAGCACCGTCAGCTGGTTCTCGTCAGAGCCTTTGGCCTAGGTGCCTCCATCTCGGTATCCGAGTTCCGGCAACGTCTGCTGGTCCTTGGTAGTGCTTTGTAGCACAGGTACCTCCTGCTTAGTAACCGGGTTCCGGCACCGTCAGCTGGTCCTCGGTAGTGCCATTGGCTCTTGTTCCTTCTGCTGCCCCTCCGGGTGCCAGTACCGTCAGCTGGTTCAAGAGGACAAAGAACAGGAAGACAACCACCAAGATGCAGAACAACAAGAGAGAGAAGACAAAGAAGCATACAAAAACAAAGCAGAAGAACATTAAGCATACTCTGAGCAAATGATATTATCTTATTTATAAGCAGAAGAAGACTAAGCAGTGTATGGGGTGAGTCCGTTCCTCCTCGTGGTGCCCCTGGAAAAGGCCTGCTGCTGCAGGCCAAACTGAACGAGGACAAATCCTGTTGTAAATCTTTTGTGACAGGCAGAACGGAAGGTGTAAACTTCTAACTTTTCTAGATAACAACTACAGGAATGCCTGACACAAATAAGAATATGATGAAGAAGAATAGGAAGAAGATGAAGAAGTTGAATATGTAGAATAATAATTGTTGAATAAGAAGAATATGAAGAATGTAAGAAAAGGAAGAAGAAGAATGTAAAAAAAGGAAGTAGAAGAATTTAAAAAAAGGAAGAAGAAGAAGAATGTAAAAAAAGGAATAAGAAGAAGAATGTAAAAAAAGGAAGTAGAAGAATGTAAAAAAAGGAAGAAGAAGAAGAAGAAGAAGAATGTAAAAAAAGGAATAATAATAAGAAGAAGAAGGTAAAAAAAGGAAGAAGAATAAGAAAGAAGAAGAAAGAAGAGAGAAGAAGAAGACATACATGTCTGGCAAAATATAAATGAGGCTAACATAGTCAATATCTTTGTAACTCCTAACATCTTTAAAAAAAAAGTTTAATTCCTGCTATTCCATTTGATTGGGCTAAACCTCTATGGCTTTAATGTCTCCTCCACCTCCCACAATACATTCTACATTATTCTTAGTTGTTTTTCTTCATGTAGAATTAACCTACAAGGAAAGAAAGGGGTTTTTTTAATTCCGATATTTTGGCCCCATTGACTTGCATTGGTTCCCGGTATCGGAATCGGCGATACCGATACTTTTTTTTAAGATCGGCCGATCCATTCCGATCTGATATTTTCAAGTATCGGCTGGTATCGCTCAACTCTAGTCATAATGTAACAGTAACCATAAAAATGAGGTTTTTTTAGTTTTATATACCACCATAAAGTAACAAGAACTTCTTTTAACTGTATGGATGAATCCATAAAAAATGTTGGAACTTTTTTAAGTTTTATATACCACTGTAATGTAACATGAACCATGTTAAACTATATGGGTGACTAATTTGAGAGCTTTTTTAGTGTTATATACCACCAAAATTGAACACAAAAGCAAGTAATATTGTATGGATAAGTAACTGAATGCTGACAAATTTTTCAATGCTTTTTTGGAGTGTTATATACGACCCTAATGACAAAAAAGCACCTAATGCTCTATGGATGAATAATTGAATCCAGACAAATTTTTCAATGCTTTTTTGGAGTATTATATACCACCAAAATGTAACAGAAAGCACCTAATACTCTATGTATGACTTACTGAATCCAGACAAAATTTTCAACGCTTTTTTGGAGTGTTATATTCCACTGAAATGTAACAGAAAACACGTAATATTCTATGGATGAGTAATTGAATCCAAAAAAAAAATTGCAACACTTTATTGTAGTGTTATATACCACCGAAATGTACTACAGAGTACATAATACTGTATGGATGAAATGTACCACAAAGCAGATAATATGCCATGGGTGAGTAACTGAATGCAGAAAAATTTGTCAACACGTTTTTGGAGTGTTAGATACCACAGAAATATACCTGAAAGCACGTAATGCTCTAAGGATGAAAATATTGTCATATTTTTCACCTCCCCCCAAAAAAATGTGGTCATGTGCAGCAGTTATATATTTAGCAATGGACTGCAAACCCTTAGTCCTGCCTAGAGAATGTATTCTGCCACTCTCCATGCTCCTGCAACTGTTCCTTCCTAGGCTAAATGAAGAATATATCTTATAAAAACAGTAAAGCACAGATTTAGCACTTACAATAGCTGTTGGTATGATGGTTCAGAATTAGCACCAGTATCAATGCTAGAGGACTCTGATTTGTTCAACTGTGCACATACAATCCTGGACAAGCACTCTCTCCCTCCTTTAAGAACTGTCTCTGAGCTGTGTAATGGTGTCAGTGTGCAAAACGTGGTGACGCCTGTCCATTTATATCATTTGATGATGTCATATGGCCAGCCAATCATAGTAATGCCACTACCAAGATGGCTACGACATCATAGTCACTCGCAAGCAATCACTGCATATTTATTTGCTATGCAACAGGTGACAAACATGCAGGGCAGGGATTCGAGTTTCAAATTCGAACACTGGCTAATGTTCAGCGATGGCTGAGCACATCCGAGCACCCAGATACTCGCGTTATATCTGAATATCACCGAGCATGTTCGCTCATCCTATCATCATAAATATTATCCCAAAATGAATTAGAAAACATTTCCTTTGTCTAATAGAACCAAATAAAGAATCCTTTTGATGACATTAGGAGCATAGAAGCATTATATTATTATATATCACTTTTGCATGCAATATTTTTGCAGTATATATGATTAAATTGAAATCAGACCTTCCTACATTACTAGTCAACCCTTATTTATCATTTGTACTCATTTAAATTTAGGAACAAACATACTGTTATAGGAATTATTAATGGAAAAGAACAAGCCTCCAGCTATATATGTGGACATGTGGGTTGACATTTTTCCTTTGTAGTAGGATGTTATACCCCATGTGGATTGAAAAGTCATATATATATATATATATATGTATATGTGTGTACGTATATATATATATATATATATATATACAATCAAAATATATATATATATATATATACAATATATATATATATAAATCTTCGGAGATAGCATATACAGTTGTCGGGGCGATCTCTTGAAGTGAGATCTAAATTATTGCCTGTTCCTGACCTAAATATGTCACATGGACCCGTCCTGTGTGACTCGGCCCATTGGCTGGTAACTCAGACAACAAGACACGGCACGTGTAACTGTCCTGTGAGACACGGCCTGCAGGCCGGTACCAAAACAACAAGACATGGGGAAAGGGGCAACAGTTACAACGGTGGGCCCTGCGATAGGGAACAGCGACGTGGAGACCTCCTGCACTCCCCTGAGTCAGTGTCCCTCCATTCCTAATGATCCCTAGGCCGGTTACGCACCGGGCGCCGATCAGGATACCTGTCACCTTAGCACACCCTACACCTATCCCTTGCTAGGGAGCTGGGTGGTGTAGGCACTGGCCCCACCGCTGTACTAATACACACCAGGGAAAAATACAAACAGGGGAAACACAAAAAGACTTATCTTGCTCTGCTGCAACACCAGGCAGCAGAGTGCATCACCGGATTAACTATTCGTAGTGGCTCGACACCTCAGAGCCAGCTGCCACCTTCACCATCTCTCTCTGCTGTGGACACCAGGCAGCCAGAGTTCAACACCAGTTTCAGCAGTGGCTCCAACCTTCCAGCCAGCTGCTAACTTCACCAGGTTTCTGCAGTGGCTTCACACCTCAGCCAGCTGCTCCCTTCACCGTGGTTGGAATCCCAAAAAGACGCTATCACTAACACCTGCTCATAGACCATGTGACCCTATATAGGAAAAGGGAATGGTCAAATGATCAGGGGCTAAAGGCTGCTATAATCCCAGTGACCACCGGGGGCAAAGGGCAAAACAAAGAAAACATCAAGTGCAATGACCCTAACAGCCACCAGGGGCAAAACTAGAACTGAAACCACCAGCATGCAATGACCCTAATGGCCACCGGGGGCAAAACTAGAACTGAAACCACCACAGTGCAGGAAAAAAAATAAAGGTTACTAGTGCATTTTATCTGTCATGATCCAGCATGGATCATGACAGTACTCTCCCCTTAATGAGGGGCCTCTGGACCCTCAAGACCGCTTCTCAACAGGGAACCACCTACAGCAGGGACACCCAGGTCCAGAGTTCACCCCAGTAACTACCTGCACTTCAGGTTTGTGACAAATGAGCACCGCTGGTATTGGCAATGTATGTTCCGGAGGCACCACCAATCTCCAAAGCGCCGATCTGGGGAACGAGAGGTGGTGTATGGGCAAGTATGTGGGTAACTCCAGCTGGTAAGTCTCCGGGCCCTGGATAGCCGACACCAGTTGCGGCCCGATCACCTGAGAATTCGAGACCCCCACAACACACTTCCACTGGATGTTTTTGGTGGCCACCCATACATGCTCGTTCACACACAGGTCCGGACCTGAACATTTATTGCCACACATTCATTTGTCACAACACGGTGAACTCTCTCTGGAACTGACAACAGAGGCATCCCCCTGTGTCACCACACTCACACCCCCGCAATTCACCAAGGGAAACACCACCCTCCAACCCCTACTACTACGAGGTCTGTGCCTCTCAGGGTTGGCTAATGGCGAGGGTGAGCATGGCCCCTACTCTCCTGCAGTACCTCAGCTGCTACCACTGGAGAGGGGACGTTTGTAGAGAGACGGCAGAGACAGTAGCCCTAGTCAGCAGCCTTCACATGACTGCTCCCAGCTGACTACTTCCCTAGTCTGCCAATTTAATACTGGGTTGTGTTTTTTAGACCAAGGGGGCCCACAATGAAAGGTACTGGATTTCTCTCCAAGACATAGTATGGCTGGGACACATCCTGATGTCCGCTATGCAGCTCAATGTCTTCTACGACTTGGTTTAACCCCCCCCTTGCTCAGTGGGACATAGTTAATGACCTGGACTCTTATTGGTTTGTCCAGCGTCTTTCACCTCAGACTATGAGTCTGGACAACCTGAGCATCCACCAGACTGACTTCTGCTCCAGTGTTCACAAGCACCGGTATGTCCTCAGGTACCTCATCAACCATCACCTCTGTTGTCATAGTACCTTCTGAGGGCGAGGAGGAAATATACACTCCAAGGTCGTCTTCCTCCATACAACCAGGGGAACACGGCTTCTCTAATAGTACAGAAGTTTCGGCGTCAGTGCCAAGGACTAAATCATTAGTCTGCTCACTACAGGGACATACCCCTTCACCTTGGGGAACACCAGGCAGCACCATGGGGACACTGACTCCACGTACCTGCCTGGGTACGTCCGCCTGTGTAAGCAAGTCCTGCTCCCCAGCAGTGACTCCATGGCACATCCTCGCCAAAGCCATATATGGCCCCTCTAGTTGAGCCAGAGGATAAGCCTCAGAGCCATAATTCCTCTGCAGGTGCTGCTGAAACACATCATTCAGCTCCTCACTAACCTCAGTGAGGGCCAGCAGCAACTGCTCACCGGTCTGCACTTGGCCCATGGCTCAACAGAGAAAAATGTTATGGTTGGTGATAATGTCACGTGGACCCATCCTGTGTCACTCGACCCATAGGCCGGTAACTCAGACAACAAGACACAGCACGTGTAACTGTTCTGTGAGACACGGCCCGTAGGCCAGTACCAAAACAACAAGACACGGGGAAAGGGGCAACAGTTACAATGGTGGGCCCTGTGATAGGGAACGGGGACATGGAGACCTCCTGCACTCCCCTGAGTCAGTGTCCCTCCACTCCTAATGATCCCTAGGCCAGTTCCGCACTGGGCGCCGATCAGGATACCTGTCACCCTAGCACACCCTACACCTATCCCTTGCAAGGGAGCTGGGTGGTGCAGGCACTGGCCCCACCGCTGTACTAATACACACCAGGGAAAAATACAAACAGGGGAAACACAAAAAGACTTATCTTGCTCTGCTGCAGCACCAGGCAGCTGAGTGCATCACCGGATTAACTTTTCACAGTGGCTCGACATCTCAGAGCCAGCTGCCACCTTCACCATCTCACTCTGCTGCGGACACCGAAAAGTCAGAGTTCAACACCAGTTTCAGCAGTGGCTCCAACCTCCAAGCCAGCTGCCAACTTCACCAGGTTTCTGCAGTGGCTTCACACCTCAGCCAGCTGCTCCCTTCACTGTGGTTGGAATCCCAAAAAGACGCTATCACCAACACCTGCTCATAGACCATGTGACCCTATATAGGAAAAGGGAATGGTCAAATGATCAGGGGCTAAAGGCTGCTATAATCCCAGTGACCACCAGGGGCAAAAGGCAAAGCAAAGAAAACATCAAGTGCAATGACCCTAACGGCCACCGGGGGCAAAACTACAACTGAACCGAAACCTGCAGTTCCAGCAAAGGTAATAGGTTTTTGACTACTATGAGAGACCATTACCTTTCACAACTGGTTCAGGACCCAACAAGAGGGGGGGCACTGCTAGACCTAATATTATCTAACAGGCCAGACCGCATATCAAATGTAAGGGTTGGGGGTCACTTGGGTAATAGTGATCACAAATTAATAAGTTTTCATGTATCCTTTAATAAGATGTGTAGTAGAGGGGTTACAAGGACACTAAACTTCAGGAAGGCAAATTTCCAACGGATGAGAGATGATCTTGGTGCAATTAACTGGGACGATATCCTGAGACATAAAAATACACAAAGAAAATGGGAGACGTTTATTAGCATCCTGAATAGGATCTGTGCACAATATATACCGTATGGGAATAAACATGCGAGAAATAGGAGGAAACCACTATGGCTAAATAGAGCTGTAAGGGGCGCAATAAGAGATAAAAATAAAGCATTTAGAGAATTAAAGCAAGTAGGTAGTGATGAGGCATTAAATAAATACAGAAGATTAAATAAATTCTGTAAAAAGCAAATCAAGACAGCAAAGATTGAGACAGAGAGACTCATTGCCAGAGAAAGTAAAAATAATCCCAAAATATTCTTTAACTACATAAATAGTAAGAAGCTAAAAAATGATAGTGTTGGTCCCCTTAAAAATAGTCTGGGTGAAATGGTGGATGAGGATGAGGAAAAAGCCAATATGCTAAATGACTTTTTTTCAACAGTATTTACACAAGAAAATCCCATGATGGATAACATGATCAGGGATAAAAATTCTCCATTAAATGTCACCTGCTTAACCCAGCAGGAAGTACGGCGGCGTCTACAAATCACTAAAATTGACAAATCCCCGGGCCCGGATGGGATACACCCCCGAGTACTGCAGGAATTAAGCACAGTCATTGATAGACCACTATTTTTAATCTTTAAAGATTCCATAATAACAGGGTCTGTGCCACAGGACTGGCGTATAGCAAATGTGGTGCCAATATTCAAAAAGGGGACAAAAACTGAACTTGGAAATTATAGGCCTGTAAGTTTAACCTCAACTGTGGGTAAAATCCTGGAGGGTTTTCTAAGAGATACTATACTGGAGTATCTGGAGAAGAATAACCTTATGACCCAATATCAACATGGGTTTACAAGAGACCGCTCCTGTCAGACTAATCTGATAAGCTTTTATGAAGAGGTAAGTTCCGGACTGGACCAAGGGAATGCAGTGGACGTGGTGTACATGGACTTTTCAAAAGCTTTTGATACGGTGCCACACAAAAGGTTGATACATAAAATGAGAACAATGGGGATAGGGGAAAATATGTGTAGGTGGGTTAAGAGCTGGCTCAGGGATAGGAAACAAAGGGTGGTTATTAATGGAGCACACTCGGACTGGGTCACGGTTAGCAGTGGGGTACCACAGGGGTCAGTTTTGGGCCCGCTTCTTTTTAACATATTTATTAATGACCTTGTAGGGGGCATAGAGAGTAGAATTTCAATATTTGCAGATGACACTAAACTCTGCAGGGTAATTAATACAGAGGAGGACAATTTTATATTACAGGAGGATTTATGTAAACTAGAAGCTTGGGCTGATAAATGGCAAATGAGCTTTAATGGGGATAAATGTAAGGCCATGCACTTGGGTAGAACGAACAAGTTGTATAATTATGTGCTTAATTGTAAAACACTGGGCAAAACAGTCACTGAAAAAGACCTGGGTGTATGGGTGGACGACAAACTCACATTTAGTGGCCAGAGTCAAGCAGCTGCTGCAAAGGCAAATAAAATAATGGGATGCATTAAAAGAGGCATAGATGCTCATGAGGAGAACATAATTTTACCTCTATATAAGTCACTAGTGCGACCACACTTAGAATACTGTGTACAGTTCTGGTCTCCGGTGTATAAGAAAGACATAGCTGAACTGGAGCGGGTGCAGAGAAGAGCGACCAAGGTTATTAGGGAACTAGGGGGTCTGCAATACCAAGACAGGTTATTACACTTGGGGTTATTTAGTTTGGAGAATCGAAGGCTTAGGGGTGATCTTATTACAATGTATAAATATATGTGGGGACAATACAAAGACCTTTCTAATGATCTTTTTACTCTTAGACCTGTGACGGGGACAAGGGGGCATCCTCTACGTCTGGAGGAAAGAAGGTTTAAGCATACTCACAGACGCGGATTCTTTACTGTAAGAGCAGTGAGACTATGGAACTCTCTGCCATATGATGTTGTAATGAGTGATTCACTACTAAAATTTAAGAAGGGACTGGATGCCTTTCTTGAAAAGTATAATATTACAGGGTATATACACTAGTCTCCTTAATATTGCGTTGATCCAGGGAGCTAGTCTGATTGCCGTATGTGGAGTCGGGAAGGAATTTTTTTCCCCAATGTGAAGCTTACTGTTGCCACATGGGGTTTTTTTGCCTTCCTCTGGATCAACATGTTAGGGCAAGTTAGGATAGGATATGGGTTGAACTAGATGGACTTAAAGTCTCCCTTCAACCTTAATTACTATGTTACTATGTTACTATGTTACTATGAAACCACCACAGTGCAGGAAAAAAAAGGTTACTAGTGCATTTTATCTGTCATGATCCAGCATGGATCATGACAAAATATGAGCCAAGTGCATGCTTAGAAGAGTCACATCAGACAAAGGAGGCAGATATGTGTACTCTCTCAGCAAGAGTTGGCACACAACTGAATTTTATTCTTAGAACAACGAATCATGTAGCAGACAGGAAGTGGGTGTAGCACAATTTCTGAATCATGGTGTCAGCCTATGATAGGTCCATGCCAACTTAACTCCATATGTGGTCTTCAGTGTGTCTCGTCTCCACTTTCACATTCCAAACATTCCTTCCAGTGTGCTGTTCCAAGATGCAGAGCCATTTTGTTACATCATATCTGAACTGACTTATATAAGGTTTAATAATTGATTTAGCCATTCTCTCCTTCACAGTGGGTACGGAAAGTATTCAGACCCCTTTAAATTGTTCACTTTGTTTCATTGCAGCCATTTGGTAAATTTAAAAAAGTTCATTCTTTTTCGCATTAATTTACACTCTGCACCCCATCTTGACTGAAAAAAACAGAAATGTAGACATTTCTGCAAATTTATTAAAAAGAAAAACTGAAATATCACATGGTCATTAGTATTCAGACCCTTTGCTCAGTATTGAGTAGAAGCACCCTTATGCGCTAGTACAGCCATGAGTCTTCTTGCAAATGATGCAACAAGTTTTTCACACCTCGATTTGGGGATCCGCTGCCATTCTTCCTTGTAGATCCTCTCCAGTTCCGTCAGGTTGGATGGTGAACATTGGTGGACAGCCATTTTCAGGTCTCTCCTCCAGAGATGCTCAATTGGATTTAGGTCAAGGGTTCTGGCTGGGCCAGTCAAGAATGGTCACAGAGTTGTTCTGAAGCCACTCCTTTGTTATTTTAGCTGTGTTCTTAGGGTCATTGTCTTGTTCAAAGATCAACCTTCAGTCAAGTCTGAGGTCCAGAGCACTCTGGAAGAGGTTTTCATCCAGGATATCTCTGTACTTGGCCGCATTCATGTTTCCTTCAATTGCAACCAGTCGTCCTGTCTCTGCAGCTGAAAAACACCCCCATAGCATGATGCTGCCATAACCATGTTTCACTGTTGGGATTGTATTGGGCAGGTGATGAGCAGTGCCTGGTTTTCTCCACACATACTGCTTAGAAATATCACCAAAAAGTTCTATCTTCATTTCATAAAACCAGAGAATCTTATTTCTCATAGTCTGGGAGTCATTCATGTGTTTTTTTAGCAAACTCTATGGGGCTCTCATATGTCTTGCACAGAGAAGAGGCTTCCGTCGGGCTACTCTGCCATAAAGGCCCGACTGGTGGTGGGCTGCAGTGATAGTTAACTTTGTGGAACTTTCTCCCATCTCCCTACTGCATCTGTGGAGCTCAGCCACAGTGATCTTGAGGTTCTTCTTTACCTTCCTCACCAAGGCTCTTCTCGCACGATTGCTCAGTTTGGCTGGACAGCCAGGTCTAGGAAGACTTCTGATGGTCCCAAACTTATTCCATTTAAGGATTATGGAGGCCACTGTGCTCTTAGGAATCTTGAGTACTGCAGAAATTCTTTTGTAACCTTGGCCAGATCTGTGCCTTGCCACAATTGTGTCTCCGAGCTCCTTGGCTAGTTCCTTTGATCTCATGATTCTCATTTGGTCTGACATGCACTGTGAGTTGTGAGGTCTTATATAGACAGGTGTGTGCCTTTACAAATCAAGTCCTATCAGTTTAATTAAACACAGCTGGACTACAATGAAGGTGTAGAACCATCTCAAGGATGACCACAAGGAAATGGACGGCATGTGACTTAAATATGAGTGTCTGAGCAAAGGGTCTGAATACTTATGACTAGTGTTGAGCATTCCGATACCGCAAGTATCGGGTATCGGCCGATACTTGCTGTATCGGAATTCCGATACCGACTTCCGATATTTTTTCAATATCGGAAGTCGGCATCGGAATCGGAAGTTCAGTTGATTGACAGCCTGACGTCATCATGATGCGCGGTGTGTGCGCATCATGATGCACCGTCATTTCGGGCCTTCCGGGGGTCTCTGCCGGCCTGCCGGGGGGCTGTGCCGGCCTGCCGGGGGGCTGTGTGGACTGCCCGGGGTCTGTACCGGCCTGCCGGGGGGCTGTGCTGGCCTGCCGGTGGTCTGTGCACCCTGTGGGGGTCTGTACCGGCCTGCCGGGGGGCTGTGCCGGCCTGCCGGTGGTCTGTGCACCCTGTGGGGGTCTGTACCGGCCTGCCGGGGGGCTGTGCCGGCCTGCCGGTGGTCTGTGCACCCTGTGGGGGTCTGTACCGGCCTGCCGGGGGGCTGTGCCGGCCTGCCGGGGGGCTGTGCTGATGTCCGGGGGTCTGTGCAGGCATCGTCCGATGGGACTACAAGTCGCATCTGGCGATGCCTGCTACCATGACAGTGATTGACACATTAGCCAATGATGGGACAGTAGTAGTCCCATCATCCGGCTAATGTGTTAAATGTTAAAAAAAAAAAATACTACATACATACTACATGCTACATACATACTACATGCTACATACATACTACATATATACTACATACATACTACATACATGCTACATGCATGCTACATACATGCTGCATGCTACATACATACTACATACATACTACATACATACTACATGCATGCTACATGCATGCTACATACATACATGCATGCTACATACATACTACATGCATGCTACATACATACTACATGCATGCTACATACATACTACATGCTACATACATACCACATACATACATACATACTACATACTACATATATACTACATGCATGCTACATACATACTACATGCTACATACATACCACATACATGCTACATACATACTACATACATACTACATACATACTACATACATACTACATGCATACTACATGCATACTACATACATACTACATGCATGCTACATACATACTACATGCATGCTACATACATACTACATGCTACATACATACCACATACATACTACATACATACTACATACTACATATATACTACATGCATGCTACATACATACTACATGCTACATACATACTACATGCTACATACATACCACATACATGCTACATACATACTACATATATACTACATACATACTACATACATACTACATGCATGCTACATACATACTACATGCTACATACATACCACATACATACTACATACATACTACATGCTACATACATACTACATATATACTACCTGCATGCTACATACATACTACATGCTACATACATACCACATACATACCACATACATGCTACATACATACTACATGCATACTACATGCATACTACATACATACTACATGCATGCTACATACATACTACATGCTACATACATACCACATACATACTACATACATACTACATACATACTACATGCTACATACATACTACATATATACTACATGCATGCTACATACATACTACATGCTACATACATACCACATACATACTACATACATGCTACATACATACTACATATATACTACATGCATGCTACATACATACTACATATATACTACATGCATGCTACATACATACTGCATGCTACATGCATGCTACATACATACTACATACATACTACATGCTACATACATACCACATATATACTACATACATACAATACATTCATACAATACATACATAGACATACAGTACATATAACATAGAGTAACATACTTACCAATACTTGTCACATTGTTCCCCGAAGCCATTGTCTTTTCCGGAATAAATATTAACATAACAAACCACAAAAATACTCACCCACGATCCGAAGCAGTCCACGAGTGTGTCCCACGACGATCTTGGGTAGAGAACTGCAGCATCAGATGATGCTGCCGTTCTCTACGGGCTGCAGGAATCCAATGACGGAAGGTAGGTATCCTTCCGCACTGTATTCCTCCGCCACTTAAAAAAAAAAAAGTCCCTAGTCTCACTTTATGCCATTGCTGTGTGGGAATTTCCCACACAGCAATGGCATAAAGTGAGACTAGGGACTTTTTTTTTTTTTAAGTGGCGGAGGAATACAGTGCGGAAGGATACCTACCTTCTGTCATTGGATTCCTGCAGCCCGTAGAGAACGGCAGCATCAGCTGATGCTGCAGTTCTCTACCCAAGATCGTCGTGGGACACACTCGTGGACTGCTTCGGATCGTGGGTGAGTATTTTTGTGGTTTGTTATGTTAATATTTATTCCGGCAAAGACAATGGCTTCGGGGAACAATGTGACAAGTATTGGTAAGTATGTTACTCTATGTTATATGTACTGTATGTCTATGTATGTATTGTATGAATGTATTGTATGTATGTAGTATATATGTGGTATGTATGTAGCATGTAGTATGTATGTAGTATGTATGTAGCATGCATGTAGCATGCAGTATGTATGTAGCATGCATGTAGTATATATGTAGTATGTATGTAGCATGCATGTAGTATACAGTATATGTATGAATGTATGTAGCATGTAGTATGTATGTAGTATGTATGTGGTATGTATGTAGCATGTAGTATGTATGTAGTATGTATGTAGCATGCATGTAGTATGTATGTAGTATATATGTAGTATGTATGTAGCATGTAGTATGTATGTAGCATGCATGTAGTATATATGTAGTATATATGTAGCATGTAGCATGTATGTAGTATGTATGTGGTATGTATGTAGCATGTAGTATGTATGTAGCATGCATGTAGTATATATGTAGTATGTATGTAGCATGTAGTATGTATGTAGTATGTATGTAGTATATATGTAGTATGTATGTAGCATGTAGTATGTATGTAGCATGCATGTAGTATATATGTAGTATATATGTAGCATGTAGCATGTATGTAGTATGTATGTGGTATGTATGTAGCATGTAGTATGTATGTAGCATGCATGTAGTATATACGTAGTATGTATGTAGCATGTAGTATGTATGTAGCATGCATGTAGTATATATGTAGTATGTATGTAGCATGTAGTATGTATGTAGCATGCATGTAGTATATATGTAGTATGTATGTAGCATGTAGTATGTATGTAGCATGCATGTAGTATATATGTAGTATGTAGCATGTAGTATGTATGTAGCATGCATGTAGTATATATGTAGTATGTAGCATGTAGTATGCATGTAGCATGCATGTAGCATGTACTATGTATGTAGCATGCATGTAGTATATATGTGTTATGTATGTAGCATGTAGCATGCATGTAGTATGTATGTAGTATGTATGTAGTATATATGTGGTATGTATGTAGCATGTAGTATGTATGTAGCATGTAGTATGTATGTAGCATGCAGTATGTATGTAGCATGCATGTAGTATATATGTAGTATGTATGTAGTATGTATGTAGTATGTATGTTGCATGTAGTATTTATGTAGTATGAATGTAGCATGTATGTAGCATGTATGTAGTATGTAGTATGAATGTAGCATGTATGTAGTATGCATGTTGTATGTATGTAGCATGTAATTTTTTTTTTTTTTTTTTACATTCAACACATTAGCCGGATGATAGGACTATTACTGTCCCATCATTGGCTAATGTGTCAATCACTGTCATGGTAGCAGGCATCGCCCGATGGGACTTGTAGTCCCATCGGACGATGCCTGCACAGACCCCCGAAGCCTGCACAGACCACCGGCAGGCCGGCACAGCCCCCCGGCAGGCCGGCACAGCCCCCCGGAGCCTGCACAGACCACCGGCAGGCCGGCACAGCCCCCCGGCAGGCCGGCACAGCCCCCCGGCAGGCTGGCACAGCCCCCCGGCAGGCCGGCACAGCCCACCGGAGCCTGCACAGACCACCGGCAGGCCGGCACAGCCCCCCGGCAGGCCGGCACAGACCACCGGAGCCTGCACAGACCCCCTGGCAGGCCGGCACAGCCCCCCGAAAGGCCTGTACAGACCCCAGAGAGGCTGTAAAAGGGCAGGAAAGGGTTTTTCTTATTCCGATACCGGAAGTCCCATAGACTTGAATGGGACTTCCGGTATCGGAATCGGCGATACCGATACTTTTTTTAAAGATCGGCCGATACCATCCGATACGATACTTTGAAGTATCGGACGGTATCGCTCAACTCTACTTATGACCATGTGATATTTCAGTTTTTCTTTTTTAATAAATTTGTAAAAATTTCTGTTTTTTCAGTCAAGATTGGGTGCAAAGTATACATTAATGAGAAAAAGAATGAAATTTTTAAATTTACCAAATGGCTGCAATGAAACAAAGAGTGAAAAATTTAAAGGGGTCTGAATACTTTCCATACCCACTGTAACTTATTTCACTGTTAACATACCGCTGAATACTATAGAGTGCTTGCATTTTAATGATATTTTGATGCTCTTAACTATATAGATTGCATGTATTTCTTCTAAATAAGATATGATATAACACCAGGGCTGCATTAAAAAATCATAGCTATTGTAAAAATTTAAGTACTTGGTCTGTTTTCACCTACTTGTGCTACACTATGCTTGGGGATGTTCCTTGAACTAGTTATTCCATGTAATTTGGTCTGTGCAGAAATCAAAGTTCAATATCCCTCTAATACCCAACAGCCATAAAACTATATTATTCCTCTGTTTATTTTAGAAAAGCGTATTGTGACTGACAAATGTTGTATGTAGCACAACTACAAACAGAACATAGTCCTTTGATCATCAGACAATGGTCACATTTGTAAACATGGTGGGTATAGTGGTAATAGCAGTTGGATTTATATGTATGTGCATGTAATGTGATGTGTGTATTAATATACTCACCTTCCGCTGTTCTTCAGGATCCATTGTCGTTCTGCTTAGTTTTTCAGTAACATCACCTCAATTGTGACAAGCTGGATCACTCTACACTCTTCTCGTGAGCTGGAAGTCTGATGCTCTTATTGTCTTATATTTTAAATTCACTTTTAGGTCACGCAGAGCGCAGCTCGACCCGGAAAGTCTGCATAGGGGTGACATCACTGAGGAAAGGAATGGTTCTGGATCCTCGAGAGAGCAGCAGCTGTGTCTCCACCACAACACATGCATGTAGAGCCTGTGTGTAGGCTCTCCATGCATGTGTTGTGACTGTAACACAGCCGCAACACATGAAGCTGCGGAGCTGAACAGCTGATTAACCAGTGCGCTCCATGTATTCGGGTTCCACTGTAGCTTATTCGGTAAGCGCTATAGCTTGCCAAATAAGCAGTGACCTGATCAAATTAGCTTAACTATATTCAGGACCAGGTTCCTCCAACTCATTGACGATGCACTAGATCCTGTCCCTTGGCTTTTTTAGGCTGGGAGCAAGGCAGGAACAGCCAAAGAGCTAAATGTCATTTGCAGGGCCCAGTTTGCCTAGGTATGAAAGAAAGGGAATGGAGCCATATTGCTATTATTATTATTATTATTACTATTATTATTATTACGAAAGCAGTTACTGTATGAAAACACACAGACAGTGTTAATCAGATTTGTTTCTTTCTCAGGTATTTGTTTTTCAAGAATAAGTTCTGTAAATGCGCCTTAATAATTCTGTGCCTTCTATTCCCCAAAATGTATACTGCAATTCAATTATATTCCGGTTACATATCACATTCACGTAGTATAAAGCTACAACTGAAGTGTTTTGGGAATTGAGAAGCTAAAAATATTATTCACATTAAAACATTTATTCCCTGGGTGATTTATATTTTAAGTAAGGCTTTTCAGAAATAATTTAAAAAAAAAGTGTTCAGTCTTAGCTATTTGTCAAAGTGTAGTTAGCTGTATAGCCTGAATATTCTGTATCCTGAAGCAAAATATGTACCATCTCATATTTTAATACTGTATTCTCAAGTTCTTAAATAGATAAAATTACAAAGCGCTTCTAAATCAACCAACTTTGTAATTTACCACCTAAATCCTCTCCTTCTTCACGAGTGGAGGATTTTTTTTAATTTATCATGTACTGGTCATTACTTACAGTCTCGGTGTGGTCAGTTACCTAGGTAAGGAATAGTATAAAAAAAATTGCCCTGTCTAAAATTAAAAAAAATATTATTGCCCATGGATAGTAGTTCTGAAGAATCAAACCTTTGCCTGTCAATGGTCACTGCCTTATAAGCAATTCATCCATAATGTGTAGGATTACAATTTTGGAAGATCACCTTTTAAACAAGCATTACTAAAAGTTCCTTAGGAGAGCGTAGAGACCCAGAGGAAAAGATATGGACCCCTGCTTAAGAAATGTTGGCCCCAAGAGTCTAAAGGCCCCTTTATATTTAGCGATGCACCAGCGATCCCGACCACGATATGACCCGGTCAGGATCGCTGGTGCATCGCTAAATGGTCGCTAGTGAGCTGCTACACAGGCAGATCTCACAGCGATGTAGCGACGCAGCAGCGGTCGTTACTTACCTTTCAGACGCGGCGATCCTGACATCCTCCCGCCCGCGTCCACGCGTCGCTCGTCGGCGCCAGCAGGAGGCCCAGCAGGAAGCGCCCGACGAGAAATGGACATGGACGATCTCGCGCGATCAGCGACAGACAGCGGGGGAGCCAGTCGGAGGTAAGTGTCACATAGTGATATCACTAGCGATATCGCTGCTGCATCACAAAATCGGTGACGCTTTAGCGATATCGCCAGCGATATCGCTATGTGTAAAGGCCCCTTAAGAGCGATTAGTTTTTTTTTACTACCTATAGATCTCTGCTGTAGAGACGTGAACATTTTGAAATTCAAACTCACCAACTTTGACATTTTTTTATTTTGATTCATGCCAAATCAACTGGATATGAATAGAAAGTAGGGCAAACCACAAGTATTTGTATAATTCTCTAAGTTCTCCTGTCCAACTCCTTTTAAGCCCTTCAACAATAGCATTATTAAGGTGAAAATGACCTCCACATATATGGCTATGGGTAAGCAGATGGTAAGTGGTGCTAACGAACAGTCTGTTGTTCACAAATCAACCTTCCCTGCTATGCCATCACATACGCAATCTGTACAATTTGTTCAGTGTTTTATGGATTTTTCTTCCTATCTCTATAGCCAAGCTGAGAGCTCTGACATTCTCTTACTATCCAAATTCACTACAAAATGACTGCTGCATTCCCTACCTCTTCTTTTATACAGGCTATGATAGTACTCCTGATTGGGCAAAAAATTATGGAAACATGACAAACATATATGCATAGCTATGCCAATCAGCTAACAGACACTGATGTTCAATATTTTAAACATTTAAAAGCTCTTAAAAGTAATAAGAAACTTACTCTGATCATTGTGGTAAAAAATATTTCTGATATTTAAGTGCCAACATTTTAAAGTATTGAAGGGGTTCAAACAAGAATTGAAAGACTCTTGTCTGGCTGCAAAAAGTGTTTACAAGCTGTGATACGTTCAAAAGAGGGTGCTACTAGGTACTAACTATGCATCAAACTTTTGCATCAACCCATTTTGCTTTTTGTAATTTTTAAAATGTAAAAGATGACAATATATTTTATTTAACTTTAGACCTTTAGAGATCATCTCATCTACAACTTGCTTAACTGTTCATAATAACAGTAATTTTGACCAGGGGGGCCCAAATTCTTACATGCAACTGTAGTCAGCATGCAACCCTTGGCTACACTTTCAAATATTGAATGCATAGAGTAAAGTTAGTCAAAAATAGACATATAGTAGTTGAATTACCCTTGATCATGGTAATCTATGACGCTACTTGCACAATTTATTATGTAAAAGTGCCTAAACTACCTAATATTTTTTATGTCAAGTGGGCCAGACTTGTGCAAGTCCAAAATTCTCTTCCTGATATCTTGGCTGATTTCTTGAGACTTTCTCATGATGCTACACAAAGAAGCAGTGTGTTTCAGGTGTGCATTAAAATACATCCACAGGTGTTTCTCTAATTAACTCAGATGTTGCCAAAAACCTTTCTGAAGCTTCCAAACACATGACATCATCATATAGGCAGTTCAGAATTGTTTAAAGGCATGGTAATCTTAATGTATGTAAACTTTTGACTTTGCAGTAAGTAATAAAAATGCCTTAAAACATTCTCTCTCTCATTATTCTGGCATTTGGCAAATATGAATAATTATGGTAATCCTAATTGACCTAAAATGGGACAGGTTTATTCTGATTTCATGTCCGATATTGTGAAATGCATGCCTATGTGTCTTTTTATATAGTGTATGTCAGTAAAAGATGATTTCTCAGCAGCAACACAGCTGAAATGAGGCACACAGGGAAGACTGTTTTCAGCATTCTATAACCTGTATACCCATATTAATAGTTTAGATAGGTCAAATGTATTGACAGATTCCCTTAAATATGCTTTGGGACTTCTTCCGACATCAGAGCATAAAAAATGTAGCATGTATAAAAAAAATGGATATTCACTTCACTGGTCACTTGCCCTGCTGGTCACATATTCTACAATTTAGTCTTCCAAACCGCTTCACCTTCCCATGTCGCAAGCATCCCTCTTTGGCTTGCTTCACTCTGAGTAGGCCTCTGATGTCACTGCATGCGCTACCATTGCTGTGTACGATGTGAAGTCCTAAGGTGTAGTGTTATGACTAGGTAACCAAGGAGGATAGCAGGGGAATAGACTAGGCAACCAGATAACCAGAGAGGTTGGTAGCTTAGCGGATTGCAGACCCCTAAACTGACAACACAACTAGAATTATCCGTGGGACGTACCTACTATGCCCTAGATGCCTCGGCACAGCCACAGCATTAACTAAGCCTACAGATTCAAGAAGACAAATAACTTATCTGAAAGATGCAGGACGGAGCAGGAGACAAGCAGACTTCAAAATATGCTCAGGAAGCAAATCAAATTACCTGCAAGAGCTGAGGGAAGGTTGTTCACTTAAATCTCTTCAGTGTGCAACACCTGACCTCCAATCATCCTGCTCAAGTGATTGACTTCTGTCAGCTAGACCAGCTCCATTACCAGCAGCAACCACCAGAGGGAGCCCAAACTCAGAAGCCAGGTCAAAAGTGTTCACAACAGCGTAGTCAGCACATTGAAGAGAGCATGTTATGATAGTGCGCATTGACATAAGAGACCTACTCTATACCAGAAGCCCTGACGCAAAGTAAAGAAAGCTGAAAAGGATGCATAAGAAAATAGAAAATCAGATGGCGGGCTGCAGCGACAGCGAGACAGGTACGTTTTTACCTTTTTGCTGACTAATCATGATTCTGCCAAATGGCGGCGAGTTGGCTATCATTTTGCTGAATTTCCATGCAACCAATTGCAAAAACAAATCAGATTCTGAAACAAATTCACTTATCTCTAATGAACTCCAATTAATTATAAGAATGGAGTTAATATTGTCTAATAAATCTTTCCCCCTATGGCAGACATCAGTAGGAAGCCTAACGAGCAAATAAAGCAGTCAGATTGAGTTGAGTACTTAGACATAAGTGATAGAGCTACCCAACGATTTACAACTGTAACAAAATAATAGTTTCATGAAGCTGCATCATACAAGATCCCAAAAAAGTACAGAAGAAATATCTGAAGCATCCTGAAAAAGCAAAAATTGGTTGTGTTGGTAATGGGTTAATATCTATTAAACTACAGAGCATTTTCTTAAAAGTATAAAACTCCTTTGAACATTTTTTAAATTTCTGGATTCATTTGATATCCAATTTTTTTTTAAAGATAAAGCATTTTTCTTTTGGATTTCCTTCATCTTCTTACATTCTGTGTGCATACTAATATGCGGTGTACTTAAGTTCTTAAACGCAGACAGGATAAATAATTTATAATAAACTATGAGTCACATACTTCAGAGTGTTTGCTAAAATGTTTGTCTCACATATGCTGAGGAAGCACTTTTTACACTGATGGGATTTGGAAGTCAGATATAAAGGAATATTCTTAAGTTCTGTGAATGCCCAAGAATATTAGGATATTTCTTGTTATTTTGCTTCCAAAAATTTGCTTAATTTCCCAAATATTCTCAGCCTGCAATATTAGTATTACTTCCACATGGTCCTTAAAAATACTTATATACAATGTACTATAAGTGTAAAAAGAAAAGACATGACTAGCACATTTTAAGATTATACAATGATCTTATGCAGCTAAGCAGAAATTAAAAAACTGAGCACAAGATTCTTAGTTAATAGTGATGAGTGAGCACTAAAATGCTCAGGTGCTCGTTGTTCGGGTCGAGTAAATTGGAATACTCAGGTACTCGACCCGAGCAACGAGCCCAATATAAATCTATGGGAGACCCGAGTATTTTTATCACAACCCCCCGGGGGCCTTTTAGAGTCTAAAAACATTTGGAAATGATGGAAACATTTCTGACTCCCAGGTCACAGTTGTGAACAATGTTGTCCGAGTCTTACGCCATTTTTACAGGCGCACAATAAAGCATGCAAAACCAAAATGGATTTTCCTGGGAAATATGTTAAGGAACATCCTTTCCAGGGTAATGACTTTTATGTAAGGCAAAATGAATAATTCAAAACAAAAATGTTCCTCCACCACTTGGGCTATGTTCACACGTAGCGTTTTTGATGCGTTTTTCAACTTTACTATTGCTTTCAACCAAGACAAATGCATTCACTGGGAAATATCACTTTAACATTTTACAATCTTATTTGGCCATGTGGAGTGTGACACATCATCAGACAGACACATCATGTTCCATTTATGAAGGATGGACTCTGAAAGTCACAAAGTCTATTTTTATAGGGCCAGCAGTCGGCCCTCACCATTCCTAGAGAGCCATCAGCCAACTATGCTTTGTTGTTTTCAGTATTAAACATTGGGTCCCTTATACTGTTATTGCGTATGCAGTGAGTGGCAGGGCTGCCCAAAATTTGAACGTACCCCAACAACCCATTGAACAGACGTCATGGATGACCACATGCAACCAAAGTTCCCAGTATTTATTTGATACTCCCATACTGTTTGCTTATGAATTGAATGCAAGGCCTGCCCTGCACCAAAGTTACACGCACCCCAATAAACCTTTGAACCAAGGTACTGGATGGCCACAGGAAAACCAAGTTCACATTATTCATTTGGTACTCCCATACTAATTGCTTATGCATTAAATGCAAGGCCGAAAAAATGTTTTTCCAGTTTACAGGAGCGGGTCTCCTATACTTGTAATGCCCATACACTAAGTGAATGGGCTGACAAACATTTCCCCCTGGGGGGGCACCTCAACATAGAGTGTAAACATTTTTTGAACGTGTATTATAAACACCGTTGCAAAAATTTCTATTGGCTGTTGCAACACGGACCACGGTCACCATGGTGAACTAGTGGTGGTGGATGATGAGGATGAGGAGAAGGAGGAGGACAACAGCAAATAGCCAAAGTCAGGAAGCGTATACCCATGTGTGGGTGTCAAGAGGTTCATGGGAATATACCTCCCAAAAAAAGACATTGGATTTGAGGTTAGATTTCATTGTTATCATGCAGTGGTGTAAAGAAGTCTGGCCCAATCCAGCCCTTGTCCATTTTTATAAGAGTCAGCCTGTCAGCATTTTCAGTTGACAGGTGAATGTGCTTATCAGTTATAATTCCACTAGCGGCACTAAAGACGCGCTCTGACAAAACGCTAGTGACAGGGCAGGCCTGGATCTGCAAGGCGTAGAGAGCCAGCTCATGCCACGTATGCAGCTTTGTGACCCAATAATTAAAAGGCACAGGGGAATCTGTGAGGACGTTGGTATGGTCAGCGAGGTAGTCCCTCACCATCTTCAAAATCTTTGCACTCCTTGTGAGAGTACCCTGGGCCTCAGGGCCACTATGATCGGAGGGTCTGAGAAAACTTTCCGAGAACTTTTCCAGTGTTCCCCTGCCTCTGCTGGATTGGAGATGTGTCTCTCTTGCCTGTACTCCTTGGATGTCCAACGAAATGTGACCTCTGCCGCCAGTGTTTTCAGATGGGAATTTTTTTAATAATTTCGCAACAAGGGCCCTCTGGTACTACAACATTTTAGTACACATGTCTGCTTCTGGAATTTGAGATTCAAAGCTCTCCATGTAGCATGGGTCTCGAAGTGTCACCAACCATTAATGACTGTCAGCTATTCCCTTTCTGAATCCTGCTCCTATAGGTACCATACACATGGTCAGGTTTTTAAATACATCGGTTAGGGACTGCTCTGATATGGGTATACCTTGACGTTTGGTAGAGCGGCTTAGTATACATTTTTTGCAAAAAACGTATCAACCAAATATCCTGTTTTGTTATCATCTTTTTACTAGCACTTGCTGTTTACTGTTACTTTTTTATTTTTATACGTTTGTTATACTGTGATTTTCGGTGTTTTGGTTATGTATGTGGTGATGGTAACTATAAATGTGTGTTTGGTGAAGATGTGTTGCAGAAGTGGAGTTTTTCCAAGAGAAAGTGGTGGGACTGTGGACGGTTCGAGGCGGAGCTGAGGTGGAGCCTGAGTGGAGTCTCAAGGGGGCCCCGAAAATTTTGCCAGCATGAGGCCCCAAAATTCCTAGTGGCAGCCATGGCCAAATTACCACACATTTCTTAGTGAGTCCCTAAATTATTAGGTGTAGCAAGGTAAACTGATGCTGTGACCCCAGTGCACCACAACATCCATGCTGCCAGACAAAACTCCCATGTCTCTTAGTTATACAAACCCAGAGAAAAAGCATCACAACAAGTGTAGGAACCACACAGTACCAACACCAAATGAAGTATACAAAAAATAACTCACCATTTGGTCTCAGGCAAAGATCTAACAATGTGTTGAGAGGAAGTTTTATACAATGTCTTATTAGTGTCTGGATAATTAATTTGCATTTCTCTGCAGTCATTGAATATTATAATTTTGAATTGTGTTTTTGCTACACTCATAGCTGTGAGGAAGTGTGTGATTCCATCTGCCATCATTCAGGCATCTATATTTGTCTTTCTGCACTGTGCATATGGTGGCATGTCTGTCTTCATCGTCATAAAAAACGTATCAACCAAATACCCTGTTTTGTTTTCATCTTTTTACTAGCACTTGCTGTTTACTGTTACTTTTTTTTTTACAACAGAGTAGTTTTATACGTTTGTTATAATGTGTTTTTCTGTGTTTCAGGCTTTTGGTGGTGTGAACATTTGGAAACATTTTGGAAACTAGAGCCCCCAAGGAACTTACCTAAATGTATGGTGAGCACTTTAAACCCCAAAGGGCTTCACAGAAGGTTATAACGTAGAGCAAAAATTAAAAAATCATATTTTTTCCACAAAATTTATCTTTTCATCCTCAATTTTTATTTTCCCAAGGATAAAAGGACCCCAAAAGTTGTTGTACAATTTGTCCTGAGTACGCAGATACCCCATATGTGGGAGTAAACCACTATTTGTGCGCATGGCAGAGCTTGGAAGGGAAGCAGCGCCATTTGACTTTTTTGGCTGGAATTGAGGACGGATGCCATGTTGCATTTGGAGAGCCCCTGATGTCCCTAAACAGTGGAAACCCCCTACCAGTGACCCCATTTTGGAAACTAGACCCCCCCAAGGAACTTATCTAAATTTGCGGTGAGCACTTTGAACCCCCAAGGGCTTCACAGAAGGTTATAACGTAGAGCCATAAAATTAAATCATATTTTTTCCACAAAAATGATCTTTTCATCCCCAATTTTTATTTTCCCAAGGGCAAAAGGACCCCAAAAGTTGTGCAATTTGTCCTGTGTACGCAGATACCCCATATGTGGGGAGGAACCACTGTTTGGACGCATGGCAGAAGAGAAGAAGCACTGTTTTGGAATACAGACTTTGATGGAATGGTCTGCGGGGGTCATGTTGCGTTTGCAGAGCCCCTGATGTGCCTAAACAGTGGAAACCCCCCACAATTGACACCATTTTGGAAACTAGACCCCACAAGGAGCTTATCTAGATGTGTGGTGAGCACTTTGAACCCCCAAGTGCTTCACAGAAGTTTATAACGTAGAGCCGTGAAAATAAAAAAGTCATATTTTTTTCCACAAAAATGATAATTTTGCCCCCAATTTTTATTTCCCCAAGGGTAACAGGAGAAATTAGACCCCAAAAGTTGTTGTGCAATTTGTCCTGAGTACGCTGATACCCCATATGTGAGGAGGAACCACTGTGATCGCCTTACTGTGATCCTTGGGAGGCAGAATGCACAAATCCACAAAGGTGAAGATTGGATTTATTTTTTATGCCATTCCTCGTGCGGTATTAGTGATATGGCATCTTTATTCCTTGGGTCGGTACGATTACAGCGATACCAGATTTATATCCTTTTTTCATGATTAGCTTCTGTCACACACTAAAAGACGCTTTTTTTTGGAAGAATTTTTTGTAAGAAATTTTTGCATCTCCGTTTTTTCAGAGCAATAATTTTTCCATATTCTGGCCGACAGTGTCATGTGCAGGCTTGTTTTTTGCGGAACGAGACGATGTTTTTATTGGTACCATTTTTGGGCACATAATATTTTTTGGTCGCTTTCTATTCCAATTTTTGTTGAGGCAGAATGAACAAAAACTTGCAATTCAGGAATTGTTTTTTTTTTCATCGTTCCGCGTGTGGTAAAATTAGTATGGCAGCTTTATTCTTCAGGTCACTACGATTACAGCGATACCTCATTTATATAGTTTTTTTTATGCTTTGGTGTTTTTTACACAATAAAAACTTTTATAGAAAAAATAATTATTTTTGCACCACTTTTTTCTGCAAGCTATAACTTTTTTATTTTTTTACTGATGGAGCTGTATGGTGGCTCGTTTTTTTTGGGGAAAAGATGACATTTTCAGCGGTACCATGTTTATTTATATCCGTCTTTTTGATCGCGTGTTATTGCACTTTTTCCAAGAGGTATGATGATACCGCTTGGAAAAAGTATAACATGCTACTTTTTTTTTTTACGGCGCGTACACTAAAGAAGTTAGCTAGGGTGACGCTTTAATAGATGGGATTTTTATGGATGCGGGGATATGAAACGTGTATATTTTTTTTTTTTTTTTTTACATAAAAATGTGTATTGTTAGGGGAATTTTTAAATTATTTTTTATAACTTTTTTAATTTTTTTTTTGCATTTTTTTTTACCTTGTCCCTTCATGGGACTTTCACTTTCACTTTAGGTATAATACATTGCAATGCTCCAGCATTGTAATGCATTATACCTATGGAGAAAGCTGCTGACACCATACTATGAGCATGGTTTCAGCAGCTTTCTGTAGCTGAATGACCCAGAGGTTGTCATGACACCTCTGGGTCATCATGGCACAGGTCGGGCCACACGATTACATTGCGGGGTTGCCGACCCGAGTCAGAGGGAGCTCCCTACCCTCTGCCTCCCCCTCAAATGATGTGATCGCGCTCGATCGCAGTACTCAGGGGGTTAACAGCCATGGGCAGTGGGGGCACCGCTCCAGGCTGTCAGTGCAGGAAGCTCAGCCGCTGCAGCGCTGAGCACCTGCACTGATCGGGCAGGAGACGCTGAAATTTCAGTTTCTCCTGCCCAATCGCTGCTGTGTTTGGGCAGTCAGATTGACTGACCAGTCACAGCGCTTGGGGTGCAGGGACCGACTGCAAGGGTCCCTGCACCCCTTGCTGTGCCTCTCAGCTGCCATAGACAGCTGTTGGCACTGAACTGTCACTGCGTGTTTATAAACAGAGACAGTTAAAAGGTATGATGTGCACAGTCCATCCTGGTGCGGTAAGTTACATTCGCCCATGACGGACCCCTTAAGCCCCAAGGGTGATTTGCACGTTAATGACCGGGCCATTTTTTACAATTCTGACCACTGTCCCTTTATGAGATAATAACTCTGAAATGCTTCCATGAATCCCAGTGATTCAGACACTGTTTTCTCGTGACATATTGTACTTCATGTTAGTGGTAAAATTTCACTCAAATACCTTGCGTTTATTTGTGAAAAAAAATGGAAATTTGGCGAAAATTTTGAAAATTTCGCAATTTTCCAACTTTGAATTTTTATGCCCTTAAATCACAGAGATATGGCACACAAAAAACTTGATAAGTAACATTTCCCTCATGTTTACTTTACATCAGCACAATTTTGGAACCAAAATTTTTTTTTGTTAGGAAGTTATAAGGGTTAAAAATTTACCAGCGATTTCTCATTTTTGCAACACCATTTTATTTTTACGGACCACATCACATTTGAAGCCACTTTGAGGGGTCTATGTGATAGAAAATACCCAAAAGTGACACCATTCTAAAAACTGCACCCCTCAAGGTGCTCAAAACCACATTGAAAAAGTTTATTAACCCTTTAGGTGCGTCACAGGAATTTTTTGACTATTTAAAAAAATGAACATTTAACTTTTTTTCACAAAACAAATAATTCAGGTTCAATTTTTTTTATTTTACCAAGGGTAACAGGAGAAATTGGACTGCAAAATTTATTGTGCAATTTGTCCTGAGCACGCTGATGCCTGATATGTGGAGGGGAACCACTGTTTCGGCGCATGGCTGAGCTCAGAAGGGTAGGAGCGCCGTTTGACTTTTTCAATGCAAAATTGGCTGGAATTCTGATCGGACGCCATGTCCCGTTTGGAGAGCCCCTGATGTACCTAAACAGTGGAAACCCCCCACAAGTGACCCCATTTTGGAAACTAGACCCCCTAAGGAACTTATCTAGTTGTGTGGTGAGCACTTTGAACCCCCCAGTGCTTCACAGAAGTTTATAACGACCGGGCATGAAAATAAAAAAATTGTATTTTTTCCACAAACATGATCTTTTAGTCCCCATTTTTTTATTTTCCCAAGGGTAATAGGAGAAATTGGACCCCAAAAGTTGTTGTCCAATTTGTCCTGAGTACGCTGACACCCCATATTTGGGAGAAAACTACTGTATGGGCACACGTCGGGGTTCGAAAGGGAAGTAGTGACGTCTTGGAATGCAGACTTTGATGGAATGGTCTGAGGGTGTCATGTTGCCTTTGGAGAGCCCCTAATGTATCTAAACAGTGGAAACCCCCCACAAATGACCCCATTTTGGAAACTAGACCCCCTAAGGAACTTATCTAGATGTGTGTTGAGCACTTTGAACCTCCAAGGGCTTCATAGAAGTTTATAATGCCCGGGCATGAAAATAAAAAAAATCGTATTTTTTCCACAAACATGATCTTTTAGTCCCCAATTTTTTTATTTTCCCAAGGGTAACAGGAGAGATTGGACCAAAACAGTTGTTGTCCAATTTGTCCTGAGTACGTTGATACCCCATATGTGGGAGAAAACTACTGTATGGGCACACGTCGGGTCTCGGAAGGGAAGTAGTGACGTTTTGGAATGCAGACTTTGATGGAATGTGCGTTTGGAGAGCCCCTTATGTACCTAAACTATTGAAACTCCCCACAAGTGACCCCAATTTGGAAACTAGACCCCCCACGGAACTTATCTAGATGTGTGGTGAGCACTTTGAACCCCCAAGTGCTTCACCGAAGTTTATAACGCCCGGGCGTGAATATAAAAGATCATTTTTTTCCACAAAAATGATATTTTTGCCCCCAATTTTTTATTTTCCTAAGGGCAACAGGAGAAATTTGACCCCAAAAGTTGTTTTGCAATTTGTCCTGAGAAGGCTGATACCCCATACGTAGGGGTAAAACACTGTTTGGGCGCATGGCAGTGCTTGGAAGGGAAGGAGCACAATTTGACTTTTTCAAGTCAGAATTGGCTGGAATTGATATCAGACGCCATGTTGCATTTGGAGAGCACCTGATGTGCCCAAACAGTGGAAACCCCCAATTCTAACTCCAACCCTAACCCCAACACACCCCTAACCCTAATCTCAGCCCTAACCCTAGCCCTAACCCTAACCCGAGCCCTAACCCTAACCCTAATGGGAAAATGGAAATAAATACATTTTCTTTTAATTTTATTATTTTTCCCTAACTAAAGGGGTGATAACGGGGGGTTTGATTTACTATTTATGGCGGTTTTTATATTTGCCAGCTGTCGCACGCTAAAAGACGCTTTTTATTGTAAAAATAGTTTTTGCATCACCACATATTGAAAGCTATAATTATTCCGTATTTTAACCCACCGAGTCATGTGAGGTCTTAGTTTTTGTGGGACAAGTTGACGTTTTTATTGGTATCATTTTCGGGCGCGTGACATGTTTTGATCGCTTTTTATTCCGATTTTTGGGACGCAGAATGAGCAAAAACCAGCGTTTCATGAATTTCTTTTGGGGGGTGCATTTACACCGTTCCATGTGCGATAAAATTGATAAAGCGGCTTTATTCTTCGGGTCAGTGCGGTTACAGCGATACCTCATTTAGGTCTTTTTTTATGTTTTGTCGGTTTTATGCAATGAAAACTATTTCATATAAAAAATAATTATTTTTGCATCGCTTTATTCTGTGAGCTATAACTTTTTTATTTTTTTGCTGATGATGCTGTATGGTGGCTCGTTTTTTGTTTTTTGATGACGTTTTCAGCGGTACCATGGATATTTATATGTGTCTTTTTGATCACGCGTTATTGCACTTTTTGTTCGGCGGTATGATAATAAATCATTATTTTTTGCTTCGTTTTTCATTTTCATTTTTTAAGGGGTTCGCTAAAGGGGTTAACTAATGGGACAGTTTTATAGGGCAGGTCGTTACAGATGCGGCGATACCAAATATGTGTACTTTTATTGTTTTTTTTTTTATTTCCAAAAAATGAATTTATTGGGGGAATATTTTTTTTTTTCTAATTTATTTGGCGATTTTTTAAAATTATTTTAACACTTTTTTTTTTTACTTTATTACATTGTCCCAGGTGGGACATCACTGTCCTGTGACAGATCGCTGATCTGTCACATCACTGTCTGTTTTTTCTACAGTAACAGGGATGCGAAACGTGGATGATAAATAAATAAGACAGAAAAAGAATCGACTTAAAAATGTGGTGTTGGAGAAGAATTCTAACGATACAATGGATGGCAAGAAGAACAAACAAATCAAACTAGACTTGTCACTAGAAGCAAGAATCAATTGACTATTTTGGACACATCAGTAGCAATGGGCAAACCCAAACGGTAAAGTTTGGGGTCCGTACCGATTATCTAGTGGCTGTGAGCAGATCTTTGCTCCCTGAAGTTCATGTTACTCTTTGGGTTCGGTAGCCTGAACACCTGGCATTTCCTACGCTGTCCTTTGTGTAACAGAGCAAGAAACACCGGCTCTGATTGGCAGTTAGTGCGCTCTCAGGCTCAGCTAAGTTTCCCCTGGACTCACAGCTCCGTGGTCGGAATATGCCATTGCTCAGCCATGTAATTTAGATGAAGCAGAGTTGGCCTCTTCATCCAAATTACATGGATTGTCATCGGACAGGTGAGGAATATGGTGTTTTATTATTTTTAATTTTACTGTCATACATGGTTAAAAGCAGGTGGGGAGTGTTTCTTTTAATTAAAGAATTTTTTGGGTGTTTTGTTGAATAAAGGACTTGTTGATGTGTGTCTTTACTTATTTTCACAACGGGGTTAGTAATAAGGAAAGGGTGGCTTAGGGCTGGCGTTTTTAGTTTGGTGGGGGGCCAGTATCCATTGCCCCTTCTCAGCCTATTAATACGAGACTGCAACTGTATATTTAGCCTTTGCTGGTTAGTAATATTAGGGGGGACCACACATCATTTTTTTTTTGGAGGAATCCCTCCTTTTCTAACCAGTAAAGGTGATGCAGACAACTGTGAGCTGATATTATCGGGTGAAGCTTCATGGATATTGGCACCTTCCCAGAATAATAACACCAGCCTCAGCTGTAGACTTTCCTTATGGTGGCTAGGAAAGAAAAAGCATGGTGTCTCCACTATTCTTGATAACCACGGAAGGTAAAGCAGACAGCTGCGGGTTGCAGCCTCAAGCTGTCAGCTTTATCTTGGTTGGTTATCAAAAATAAAGGGGTTCCAAGCTGTTTTCTTGATTATATAAATAAATAATTTAAAAAATGGTGTGTGCCTCCCCCATTTTTTGACAACCAGCCAAGCTAAAGCAGTGAGCTGAGGGCTCGTATTCTCAGGCTGGTAAGGGGCCATGAATATTGGCCCTTCCCAGCTTAAATAATATCAGCCCCAGAAATGGCGCATCCATTAGATGCACCAATTCTTGGGCTTTACCCTGCTCTTCCCACTTGCCCTGGCGAGGTAATAGTTTTGGGGTTGATGTCAGCTATTTTATGTCTGCTGACATCTAGCCCAGCGATTGTCATCGGACAGCTGGAGAATATATTGTTTTATTATTTTGTATTTTACATTAATAAATCGATAAAAGAGTGGGGCATGTTTCAAATATTGTTATTTCAAATAAAGGGTTTTTTTCTGTGTTTGTCTTTTTACAATTTTCACTACAGGGTTACTAATGGGGGCATCTTATAGATGCCCTTCTATTACTAACCCCTCAGGTCGATGTCAGCTGGCATCACAATGCTCACATCAACATCACAAATATTACCCCACTTGCCATCACACCAGGGAAAATGTGAAGCGCCAAGCAAAGCACCAGGATTTGTGCATCTAACAGATGCCCCTTTTCTGGGATGGCTGAGGACTGCTATTTCTAGGGTGGGTTTTATTTTTGGGTGGGAGAATATCCATAGCCCCTTCCCAGTCTGAAAATACCAGTCCCCAGCTTATAAACTGTGAAAAGGAACAGCATCCAATCCAGGTGAAGCAAATAGAAAAACTTTATTCCGCCATGATACTTCACACCAGGGCAAATGTGAAGAGCCAAGCAAAGCACCAGAATTTGCACATCTAATAGATGTGCCTTTTCTGGGCTGGCTGTGGACTGCTATAACTAGAGTAGGGTTTATTTTTTTTGGGGGGGAATATCCATGGCCCCTTCCCAGTCTGAGAATACCTGTCCCCAGCTGTCTGCTTTAGCATGGCTGATCGTCCAAAATGGGGGGACCCCACGCAATTTTTTAAAGCTATATACTTTACTTTAATTTAAAAAAAGGCACGGGAACCCTCTATTTTTGATAACCAGCCAATATAAAGCCCACAGCTGGGGGCTAGTTAGCATGAATAGAGGGGTCCCATGCCATTTTTCATTTTATTTATTTGTTGCACAGAAGTTGGATGATCAGTACTCTCATCATCAAACCACTGCTCTAGCTGCTATCAGAGAGACCAGGAGTATGATGAAGAGAACAGTACTCTTATCAGCCAATGCTGGTGACCGGTGGTATCTTTTTTGCTGCCAGACCCACCTGCTGGCTCCCACATTGTTATCTATATGACAGCATGAGAACCACAACACACTGACTGGCAGTAACCTTTTTACTGCTGGTCACAGCTGCTCACTATCACACTGTTATCTGTGAGACAGTGTGGGAACTGTAGCGCACTGACCAACGTTAATGAACTTACCAGCGATAAGAGCTGGTATTTCTCACGTTGTCACACAGATGACAGAGTGGGAAACGCCATATGTCAGTGTTTGGTGTTATGATTGAGTCACCGTAGGAGGCAAAAGCAGAAATACAAGCTAAGTCCAGAAAACCAGAGAAGTTGGCAATTATCAGATTGCAGACCCCTGAACCTATCAACACAACTAGCAGTAGCCGTGGGGGGTTCCTACGATGCCCTAGACCCCTCGATCACAGCCGGAGAAATACATAGGCCTAAAGAGAGAAAGGGGAAATCTAAACTGCCCCAGAGCAGACCCCAAAGCAATAGGCAGCCCCCAACATATAATGACGGTGAAGCAAGATGAAAATACTAACACAGACAGAAAGATAGACTGAGCAAAGACGGGGCCCCAAAACTACCTAGATAGGAAAAGAAAGGAAGGCTGCTGTCTGCAATCTGCCAAAACCCTATCAAAAACATAAGCCAACCAGCTGATATGAAAAAGGCCCTGAAGCAGCTAGGCTTCAAAAACTGAATCAGCACTCAGGTATTTTCAGAAGACAGAGCTAAATGAATTCAGCACACCCCAGCAGGGAATGGCAGAAATACAGAAAAACAAAGCAAAAACAAAGTCAAAGCACAAAAGCAAAAGGCAGAGCAGCAAACTTAGCTTTGGAGGAGCAGGAATTCAGACTGGTCTCCAAGGATCCCACAGAGAAATCACCCGCAGGGCAGAAGGGCGTCGGCAGCATTATATCCAGTCCATAACTCCACTCAGCCAGTCACAATCATCAGCCTCAGGTGTTTGACAATCAGGCTCACTACCTTTCTTTACCAGAAGAGGGAGTTCCTCGGGCCTCAGTAATGAAGGGGAAAATGAACTCACAACAGTTTGGGTTCAAGTTCGAATATCGTCCTGATACCTGAACCGAACTTCTTTCAAATGTTCGGCTGAACCTGAATCTTATAGATGCGTCTTTTATGGGGTGGCTGAGAGCTGATGTTTTTAGTCTGGGAGAGGGACAATTTCCATAGCCCCTTCCTAGCCTATTAATGTCAGCCCGCAGCTGTCTAGCCTTTGCTGGTTATTAATTATAGGGAAATCCTAAGTATTTTTTGGGGGGTCCCCCATTTTAGTGATCAATAATGATGAGCAAGTATACACGTTTCTCAAGATTTCCAGAACATGCTCGGGTGATCTCCAAGCATCTGGATACGCTTGGAGATATAGTTTCTGCCACTGTAGCGGCATGATTTGCGGCTGCTAGACAGCCAGAATACATGTGGGGATTGCCTGTTTGTTAGGAAATCCCCACAAGTATTCAGGCTGTCTAGCAGCCACAAATCATGCAGCTACGGCGACAGAAACTAAATCTCTGAACACATCCAAATACACAGAGATCACCCAAGCATGCTCGGGAAAACCCAAGCAATGAGTATACTCGCTCATCACTAATAACCAGTAAGAGCTAAGTATACAGCTGTGAGCTCATATTAATAGCCTGTGAAGGTCCATAGGTTTTATCCCCTTCCAAAGTTATAAATATCTTCCCTCAACTGCCTGCTTTGCTCTGCTGGTTAACAAAATGTCAGGGGATCACATGCCATGTTTTGCAGAAAATAAATTATTTAGTAAAAAAATGTACAGTAGACTTCACACACAAAGCATTATATTGCTCACTCACATATTTATATATTTATTTTTGTATCTATCTATATCTATCTGTATATCTAATCTCTCATTTATGCTTTTATATATATATATATATATATATATATATAATCTTTAAGAATATTTCCTTGGAAAACTGTGTAAATTACTCTATGTAAAAGCTCATGTTAAAATCAGAAGCTAGTTGTTAAAAATCGGATTGCACTTGCATGAAAAATACATGACACTCATCCAACATTTCAGCAACAAAATCACAAAGATTTTAAAAACGCTAGTGGGACCCCAGCCATACTCTGTTGTAACACTTAATAAATTTACCTGTCTTTCAGAAAATAATTTTGTATTTTCAGCCCTAATGAAGATACTTAACAGCCTCTATTTCTCAAAAAAGGGATGCCCACTCTATGATCTTCTGTGAAAAGAACATGAGTTGCTGCTTGGATTTTTGATGTGCAGGCATTGCATGACCTTAAGTATCCATGGTTATGTCCACTGATGAACGGATATTTAGTTAGCTAGTTGCTAGTGGTTGTAACCATGGAAACCTAAGGTCCCGCAATCCCTCTACATGAGGAAAGAGACATAGCGAATAAAAGAAAACTATACTACATTTCTAATTGGAGGTAATTGCTAATATTATTACTATTATTACATCTACTACATATTGGGATAAAATCTTGGAGATTTAATGATTGGTGAGATGTTCTTTTCCTGAAATTCTGTGTCCTTTTTTCTCCACACATACCCTTTGATCATTGTGGTCAAAGAGTTCTCTTTTAAACTCATCGACTCACAGGACTGGTTTCTAAAATGCATCAGGCTTGTTTAGATGTTCTTTTGCATACTTCTCATGCTGAAATTTGTGGCTGCACCCTGTTTTTGCAAAGTAAAAAGGTATCCTTTAACGCACACATCATAAATGTGATTACATAAAAGTTTTTAAAGAAACATACACACTTGAAGAAGGTGGTACTCTGTTATGGATGAGTCACCGAAGGAGGAAAAAACAAAAATAATAGCTAAGTCCAGAAAACCAGAGAAGTTGGCAGCTATCGGATTGCAGACCCCTGAACCTATCCACAACAACTAGCAGTAGCCGTGGGGGGTTCCTACGGTGCCCTAGACCCCTCGATCACAGCCGCAGAACTAAATTAGCCTAAAGACAGAAAGGGGAAATCTAAACTGCCCCAGAGCAGACCCCAAAGCAATAGGCAGCCCCCAACATATAATGACTGTGAAGCAAGATGAAAAATACTAACACAGATAGAAAGATAAGCTGAGCAAATGATGGGGCCCAAGCTAACTAAATAGGACAGGATAGAAAAGCTGCTGTCTGCAATCCGCAAAAACCCTATCCAAAAATGTACCAACAGACTGATAGGAGAATCAGGCCCTGAAGTCGCTAGGCTTCAAAAGACTATATCAGCACTCAGGTATATTTTGAAGACAGAGCCAGAGATCAACAGATCAGAGACAAAAATGGAATTCAGCTCACCCCCGGCCGGGGATGGCTGAACTCCAAAAAAAACAAGGCAAACAAAACCAGAACTAAAGTGTACAAAAGCAAAACTTAGCTTTGAGAAGCAGAAATCAGACTGGTCTCCAAGAATCCAGCAGGAAAATCACCGGCAAGGCAGCAGGGCGTCGGCTGCCTTATATCCAGTCATCAGTTCCAGTGACCCAGTCATCATCTACCTGCTCAGCTGTTTGGTAATCAGCCTCGCTACCTTCCTTCGCCAGAAGAGGGAGTTCATCAGACCTCACTGGTGAAGGGAAAAATGAACTCACAACAGTACTCATAGCCCGAAGAGGGTCAGGGCTTTTAGCCATTCTTAAGTGGCAAATCACAGTCTCCAAGCTTAGCAGAAACTAAATGGTCTGCCTGTGCACCATGTGATGTGCAACAAGGCATTGCGATGGAAATCAGCACTACATATGTTGAAGCCTCTGTACGAAATGAGCAAGACTTGACTGATTAGATCATGCAGCAGACAAGCTGGAGCTTTGGTTAATTTGAAATCTGCCTGTAGTAGACCCTTTGGAGTGGCTGCTAGATTTATCAGTACAGGCAACTATTGCATTAACAATGTCATCGCCTACATGATTATTCTGGAAAATATGCTCACAACGATTCAACAAGGTATAGCAGAGGAACAGCAGCTTTTACATGTTCATTGCCACCCTGGTGCTGTTGGGGATTTTCAATGACAAGGTCACATACAGCAGCATGTGGAGGAGGAGAAGGAGTGCAAGCACACTGATGTGGAGATGGACATTGTGCTATCCCAGGTATAGGCAGTGAGCAAGGCTGACCGTTTTAAATTCATGATGATGAAGCTGGATATAATGGTAGCCCTCCCCCAAAAATAAAATATAGAGGGGTCTCATGGTAACACAGACTCTAAAGAAACATTTTGGTCATGGTGTCTTTCATAGATTCTTTTTGTTTATGGCTACCAGGCCAGGGTGACAAGGTCAGCTCAGTAAGCTGTGGGAGCCACCAGCAGGTTGATTCCAGTTGTGACCTGTTTATTTTGGAAATTTTTTATGCAATTTCATTGGTGGATTCAAAAAAGACCGGGAAGATTTTATCTATAAAAGCCCTATTTCATGGCCGATTTTCTCATTCATCTATGAGAAGAAAAGAATATCTCACCAAATATTTATTTTTATTCCTGGTCGTGATGTTTTATTTGAGGGAAAATCGCCCAGCTCTCTGAGTGGATTAGTTTATTGGAGGTTTATTTATTAATATTTTAATTAATTTATTATAAAGATTATTTTAATTACCCTGAATAAACATGATGGCCATTTTCTTCCATTATATGTGCGTGGCATATTTATTTAATTAGGTGTGAGTTTTGTGTTACCATGAGCAACTCTCGCACTTAGTGGCAGAAAGAGAATCAACGGTGCCCTCAGTTATGCTAGTAAGCAAAACAAACTGCATGCTGTATTGCTTGTAACATAGTAACATAGTTATTAAGGTTGAAGGGAGACTTTAAGTCCATCTAGTTCAACCCATATCCTATCCTAACTTGCCCTAACATGTTGATCCAGAGGAAGGCAAAAAAAACCCATGTGGCAAACAGTAAGCTTCACATTGGGGAAAAAAATTCCTTCCCGACTCCACATATGGCAATCAGACTAGCTCCCTGGATCAACGCAATATTAAGGAAACTAGTGTATATACCCTGTAATATTATACTTTTCAAGAAAGGCATCCAGTCGCTTCTTAAATTTTAGTAGGGAATCACTCATTACAACATCATATGGCAGAGAGTTCCATAGTCTCACTGCTCTTACAGTAAAGAATCCGTGTCTGTGAGTATGCTTAAACCTTCTTTCCTCCAGACGTAGAGGATGCCCCCTTGTCCCTGTCACAGGTCTAAGGCTGGAGTCACACACAACGAATAAAAAATCGGTCCCATTTTAACGGTCCGAAATCGCACAAAGGTATCTTAACCAGTGATGCGTTTTTGATGCGATTTTTCTTCATTGATGCGATTTTAATCGCATGTAAGCATCCTTTTGACATCCGTCTGGCGAGATTTTCTCGCAGGATAGCAAAATGGACAAATAATGGAGCCCAATGACAGGTTTCCCCACAAAACGAATTAATAGATCTAGACACACACATATATATATATATATATATATATATATTTTATACATGTCATAGAGACACATTTATACATATATTTCTAATTCATACAGTTCATCAAAGCAGAATAGCCGCAGAAACATTTGCCGGCTTTTGTATAATTATTCTCCTGCCCGACATGAAATGACACATGGTTTACATATAGTTAACCATATAATTTCATGTTTTTTTTGTTATGTCTATCACTATTAATTAGATGAGTGTTTGTGGGTAAAATTATGGAGATGTAGGGGTTAATTTAAGGGGTTAATTCGTTGTATTAAATTGCAGGGACTCCTGCTGACGTCACTGAGGCTATGACATGTATAAAATATATATATATATATATATATACATATATATATATATATATATATATGTGTCTAGATATAATCATTCTTTCTTTATTTAACCGGTCTCTGTGATTTTCTGTATTGGAATAAAGAATTGCCGGCTTTTGCTAAAGGACACCGGGTGCGATTTAATCGCAACTCACACATCGGGTCCGCTTTTAGTCCCATTTTTTCTCGCCTCCATAGACTTGTATTGTCAAATCCGATCCAAAAATCGGTGACAATCGCAGCATGCTGCGATTGTCTCGGTCAGAGGATCGGATGCGATAAAAAATCGCATGATGTGAGCTGCCCCATAGAATAACATGGGTTCGAATGCAATGCGATTTTTTATCACATTGCATTCGTCCGTTTTATTCGCCAATGTGACCCCGGCCTAAGAGTAAAAAGATCATTAGAAAGGTCTTTGTACTGTCCCCGCATATATTTATACATTGTAATAAGATCACCCCTAAGCCTTCGATTTTCCAAACTAAATAACCCCAAGTGTAATAACCTGTCTTGGTATTGCAGACCCCCCTAATTCCCTAATAACCTTGGTTGCTCTTCTCTGCACCCGCTCCAGTTCAGCTATGTCTTTCTTATACACCTGAGACCATAACTGTACACAGTATTCTATGTGTGGTCACTGTTTTTATATGAATTTTATCATTGGTCTAATAAACTCATATTTTTATCTATGCATGGTTCTCTTCTTATTAGTGACAGTCTAATTGCTGCCCCTATTGGTATAAGATTAATAAACATCTTGGTCAGCAGATAGAACTAATGGAGAAAACGGACCCAGTTTACCATAGATGTACTGTCTTGTCTCGCTTCCACTGTAGTGTAAAAGATGGTATTTAGTGCAGAAGGTGGCTTTATCACACTCAAGCAGAAAAGATGATCTTCACCAAGATTGAAAAGCCTTACATTTGTGAAAATAAATTAGCCATGGTTCGCTGGATCATGGATCATAGATTTTCATTCATGGCGAATGCCAATAATTAAATCAGCGGTAGAACCTGCCTTCTTTTATGTTCTATACTCATTTGCTGCTGCAAGTGCGGCTGCCCCTACACAGCTGGGCATTTCCTCCCTTTCCATCTTGTCATATACTGTGATGTTGCGTTGCTTGGGAGGTTGCCAGTGCTGGCCCTATGGAGTCAGACATCTCCTGTCCATCCATCTTGTTCTACACTGTACTGTTGCTGCCACTACCAATATGAATATACAATCAGCTATTCATCCTTTGCCTTTTCATTGTGATCTATAGCTATACTCTATTACTGCTGCTGTATTCTACCATGCACAGGGTAAACATTAGAGGCCTGAAACTGATTCCAAAAAGAGACAATATTAGGCAGCTTTTTCTATCTCATCCTGACCCTTGTAAAGGTCTTTAAAACTCACAATTAGAGATGAGCGACTTTGCCTTTTTTCGGGTCGAGTCGGGTTTCATGAAACCCGACTTTCGCAAAAGTCGGGTTGAATGAAATCAGCCAACTATAGGGAAAAGTCGGAGGCCGACTGAAACACGAAACCCAATGCAAGTCAATGGGGAAGCAAAGCTGGCAGGAAATGGAGGACAGTAAACATACCTACAGTGCCCATTTCAATGCCAAAAACATCAATTCTTATAACTGAAGCTTCTCAACCTTAATTTACTTCCTAATAATAGTTAATTGAAAACTGGGGGTTATTCGGCTAAAGTTGTGGAGGGTTGGGCTGGCTCCAGGTTTTCGTGTGCCCTGGGCCAAAGAGTGTCAGTGCGCCCCTTTAACACACACCACAACTCATGATGCTCCGATATGCCACAGAAATATAGGTATAGTACAATGACACATACTTCACTGCTTACATGACATGATTGATCTACTTTAAATTGTACAATAGCTCAAAAACAGGACAGTATATTACTCCATACAGTGTTATGGCCACCACATTGTGCGCCATACAGAATAATGAGCCCCATATATTTCTCCATACCAAATAATTAGTCACATATAATGTTCCATACAGTATCTGATGAGCTCCACATAATGCTCCATATATAATGGGCCCCATTTGTAATGCTCCAGTGTATAATGTGCCCCTTAGATGCTGCTCCAGTGTCTGATCTGCCCCATTTACATTGCTCCAGTACATGATGGGCCTAAGGGATGATGCTACAGTGTATGATGGGCTCTAATAATGCTCGATATATAATGGTCCCCATTTGTAATGCTCCACTTATAAAGTGCCCCTTAGATGCTGCTCCAGTGTCTGATCTGCCCCATTTACATTGCTCCAGTACATGATGGGCCTCATGGATGATGCTCCAGTGTATGATGGGCTCTAATAATGCTCCATATATAATGGGCCCCATTTGTAATGCTCCAGTGTATAATGTGCCCCTTAGATGCTGCTCCAGTGTCTGATCTGCCACATTTACATTGCTCCAGTACATGATGGGCCTTATAGATTCATGGATGATGCTCCAGAGTCTGTTGGGCTCCAGTAATGCTCCATATATAAAGGTCCCCATTTTTAAAGCACCACTGTATAATGGGCCCCTTAGATGCTGCTCCATTGTCTGATATGCCCCATTTACATTGCTCCAGTACATCATGGGCCTCATGGATGATGCTCCATTTTATGATGGGCTGTAATAATGCTCCATATATAATGGGCCCCATTTGTAATGCTCCACTGTATAATGTGCACCTTAGATGCTGCTCCAGTGTCTGATCTGCCCCATTTACATTGCTTCAGTACATGATGGGCATCATGGATGATGCTCCAATGTATGATGGGCTCTAATAATGCTCCATATAAAAAGGGCCCCATTTGTAATGCTCCACTGTATAATGTGCACCTTAGATGCTGCTCCAGTGTCTGATATGCCCCATTTACATTGCTCCAGTACATGATGGGCCTCATGGAAGATGCTCCAGTGTATGATGGGCTCTAACAATGCTCGATATATAATGGTCCCCATTTGTAATGCTCCAGTGTATAATGTGCCCATCAGATGCTGCTCTAGTGTCTGATCTGCCACATTTACATTGCTCCAGTACATGATGGGCCTCATGGATTAATGGATGATGCTCCAGAGTCTGATGGGCTCCAGTAATGCTCCATATATAAAGGGCCCCATTTGTAATGCTCCAGTGTTTAATGGGCCAATTAGATGCTGCTCCAGTGTCTGATATGCCCCATTTACATTGCTCCAGTACATCATGGGCCTCATGGATGATGCTCCAGTGTATCATGGGCTCTAATAATGCTCCATATATAATGGGCCCCATTTGTAATGCTCCAGTGTATAATGTGCACCTCAGATGCTGCTCCAGTGTCTGATCTGCCCCATTTCCATTGCTCCAGTACATGATGGGCCTCATGGATGATGCTCCAGTGTATCATGGGCTCTAATAATGCTCCATATATAATGGGCCCCATTTGTAATGCTCCACTGTATAATGTGCACCTTAGATGCTGCTCCAGTGTCTGATCTGCCCCATTTACATTGCTCCAGTACATGATGAGCCTCATGGAAGATGCTCCATGGTATGATGGGCTCTAACAATGATCCATATATAATGGGCCCCATTTGTAATGCTCCAGTGTATAATGTGCCCCTTAGATGCTGCTCCAGTGTCTGATCTGCCCCATTTACATTGCTCCAGTACATCATGGGCCTCATGGATGATGCTCCAGTGTATGATGGGCTCTAATAATGCTCCATATATAATGGGCCCCATTTGTAATGCTCCAGTGTATAATGTGCCCCTTAGATGCTGTTCCAGTGTCTGATCTGCCCCATTTACAATGCTCCAGTACCCTGATGGGCCTCATTGATGATGTTCCAGTTTATCATGGACCCTAATAATGTTCCATATATAATGGGCCCCATTTGTAATGCTCCAGTGTATAATGTTCCCCTTAGATGCTGCTCCAGCATCTGATCTGCCCCATTTACATTGCTCAATACATGATGGGCCTCATGGATGATACTCCAGTGTATCATGGGCTCTAATAATGCTCCATATATAATGGGCCCCTTTTGTAATGCTCCAGTGTATAATGTGCCCCTTAGATGCTGCTCCAGTGTGTGATCTGCCCCATTTACATTGCTCCAGTACATGATGGGCCCTATTTTTAATTAACCCAGGCATGGTATGTGAAAAGAGCTCCATGGAGTAATCTGAGATGTGTGCTTCCACATCCTTCACTTTTGGTGTGGGTGAAGGACACAAGGAAAGGGGTTGCTCCTGACCAGAAACCTGCAGTTACGACTCAGTACTTGCATTTTTTACAACTTCAGAATAGGAGGCGATAGAGCTGGAGGCTGTTTCAACAATGTAAGCCACAAACAGTTCCTGATACTCCGGCTTTAAAAGCAGTCTACCTACTCCCAGAAAAGGGAGCCTTACAGGCCTTCCAGAGCTACACCGTGATGCTGGCTCAACACCTCCTGCCTTAGCTGCTATTGTGTTTTTGGCACTACCAGCAGATGCACCACCACCACCATCAGTACCAGGTGGTCCTCCACACCCACATCCGCGTCCTCTTCCACCATACTTCCTCATGTTTTTGAAAATGGACCCAAAATACCAGCAGATATATGGTACTGTATCATAAGCGTACAGCTCTATACAGTCTATGGATAACAGTAAATCTCCGTATATATTTCATGAGGTATACACAGACGCTCACAGGCTCAGTATGGATTACCCAATAAAATAACAAGTTGAAAAAGGGTACAGTATCACCAGATAAAAGGTATATATAGTATAGTGTAAACATTCTGATTCTCCGTATACATTTCAGGAGGCAGACACAAACGCTCTCAGGCCCAGTATGGAATACACAAGAATATGAAAAGCTGTAAATGGGTTATGTAACACAAGCGTACAGCTGTATACAGTGTTGGGGTTATCTTAAAGTTCCAAATATATTGCCGGATTAACAGACAGACGTTTACAGGCTCATTATGGATTACACCAGAATCTAAATAGCTAAAAAGGTTACTGTATCAGAAGCGTTCTGCTGTATACAGTGTTGGCCAAATTGAAAATATCGGTATATATTTCCATAGTCACCCTCAGACACTCACTCAGTTTGGTTTTGACCATAATAAAAAATGTTGTAAAAAAGTTCCTGGATAACAAGATAGCAAGTATATATTTTTTAGGGGACAATTGAAATCTCCGTATAAATAGTCCCGTAGTCAGTCTCAGACGCTTACCCAGTATGGATTTGACCGTAATGCTAAATGTCGAACAAAGGTACAGTATAGCAAGATACAAGCTGTATCGAGTATAGTGTAAAAATTTGTTTCTCCGATTCACCGTACCGGGGCCTGTGTACAGAGAAATGTGAAACGGCTGTGGTGAATTGCTGTTGTTGACAGAAGGATGGGCGCTAAATACAGACCTGTTCAGTACAAACTCTGTCTCAGTCTCATGTTTGTCTGCGGCAAGAAGAGGGTCCCCCCCCACAGTTGGTTATCCTACAGATGATACCTTAATACAAATTTTTGAAACAAGGTACTGTATCAGCACATACCAGGTGTGTCCAGTCTTGGGTTAAATTTCCGTCTATACTTCTGGAGTCAGACACAGACACTCACAGGCTCACTAGGTATTACACCAAAATTATAAAAGTAGAAAAAGGGAAAGGTATTCATAGCGTACATCAGTATACAGTGTTGTGGTACTTTTAAATCTTCGTATACATTTCAATCTCAGTAAGCCAGTCAAGAATCTCCGCTACTGGAAACTACATGGATACAAGTATAGACGCAAAGTCGAGTGTTAGCAGAAATTTTGGAATTACTCATCACGGAGAAACCTCCCGGTATATGTTGCAGAGGCGATGCAGACCCTCAATTACTGTGTCTGTGGAGAAAGTGAAAAAGGTTCTTTGTGAAGAAAGGATTGCTTTATCGCAGTAGCGTGGATCACATCACCGTTACTCGTCTCCATCAAATTGTGATCACAGGGAGAGATGTATCCATGGTCCTCACTGCCTATCATGATGTGTCTGGTCATTTTGGAGTGCAAAAGACAGAAGCCACAGGCCGTAGGCGATTCTATTGGATTGGCATGAGAGGAGACATTGAAAAATAGTGGCAGGAATGTCACACGTCTGTGACTATCACAACTGTGAAAGGTGATCATAAACCACCACTGCATCCGCTTGTAAGTTGACGTCCATTTCAACTGGTAGCCATTGATCATCTGAAGGTAGAGGCCAGCAGGACAGGCCATAGCTACATCTTAACCATCATTGATCAATATACCAAATTTCTAGTGGCCGTCCCTGTGAAGGATTTAACTGCCTAGACTACACAGCGGTGGAGCAGGGAGAGATAAGTATTGCAACTTGTAAGTGCTGTGACCATGACCAAGCAGGGGGGCACAATCATGGTTGATGGTACTGGTACAGGGCCCCTCATAGTACGCTGGTGTGTCTGATGGCGAGTGGGCCCTCCCACTGTCTGAGACACTGTATTGTACTATGAGGGGCACTGTGCCATTGCCGGCGTCCATCAGTGGGCCCATCCACCTGTTCAGAGCAACAGCACTTGCCGGGGTGCGCCAGGTCTTGACCCCAGCCATTGGGGAAGGGGTGAGCAGCCCAGTTAGGGAGGTTTAAAAATTGGAATATGTAGATATGTTGGCTGGACATTCAGCTGCTGCAAAGGGCGTAATTGGGCAAGTCCAAGGAAGAGGAGGAAGAGGAAGAGGAGGTGTGCTTAATGGTGGCGGTGGTCATACAGTGGGGGTAGCGATGGAGCATTGTTGGCTACCTTCAGTCAGAGCAGGTGCACATGTGCTACCTGAGGTTTTGTAGTGCGTCCACGCTTGCAAGTGCATGTTGATTAAATGTCTAAGCATGCAACTGGCATTCAAATTTCTGAGTTGTTTACCTCGGCTAAAGGTCCTTCCGCTCTTCTTGCAGGTAACCTTTGCCTCATCAGTAGGATTTTGGACAAAGAAGTGCTACACTGCACTCTTCCTACTATGGTAAACATTTTCTGGCCTTGCACGCTGTGCTAAGTTGACCGTCTGGTCAAGCTGTCCTGCAACTCTTTTAGTTTTTGTTCCACGTTTTAGGACAGCTACGGGCCTGCTAGATAATCGCTGTTGCAATGTCAGTGCCTGCTGCAGATCCTTCTCCTTATCTGAACTATTTCCAGCGCCACCCTCCTCCCCCAATGGATGCCATTCCGGGTCCAGAAATGGGTCATCCATCATCTCCTCTTCAAAGTCATCTGCACCTTCCTCTTTACCTTCCTCTGTGTCACCGTGTAAGGTGGTATGGTGTGCGGGAAGGGGCACCTGGGTTTCATCAGGGTCAGATTCTGGCTCAATAGACTGCGAGGGCAATGTAGTGCTGTGGGTCAATGTACCAGCAGAATCATGTAGCAGTGGCTGTGCATCAGTGCAGTCCATGTCAGATTCATCTTGGACTGGGGAATTCAGGATATGACTGGATAACCCAGGCATGGTATGTGAAAAGAGCTCCATAGAGTAATCTGCAGTGTGGGCTGCCGCATCCTTAACTGTTAGTGGGGGGGAAGGACACAAGGAAAGGGTTTTTTTAAGACCAGAACCCTGCACTGATGACTCCGTGCTTGCAGGTTTCGACCATTCAGAACAGGAGGCAATACTGTAGAGCTGGTGGCTGTTTCGGCAATGTACGCCAAAACCTGTTCCTGATGCTCCGGCTTTAAAAGCGGTTTTCCTATTCCAAGAAAAGGCAACCTTACAGGCCTTCTTGGGCCAGAGGATGACTCAGGCTCAACACCTCCTGCCTTAGCTGCTATTGTGCTTTTGCCAGAACCAGCCGATGCACCACCACCATCAGTACCAGCCGCGCCCCCCCACCCCACGTCTGCGGCCTATTCCACCATACTTCCTCATGTTTGGGAAAATGTAACCAAAATACCATCAGAGAGATGGTACTGTATGAGGAGCATCCAGCTGTGTAAGGTGTATTAAACAAATTAAATCAACGTATATATTATGTTAGTCACAGACGCTCTCACAGTATGTATTGGACCGTAATCCAACAAGCAGATATACGGAACTGTTTGAAAAACAGACATGACTCTAAAGTGTAAGTGTGGAAAAACTGACAAACTCCTCGGTTTTTTTTTCCAGAGTCACACACAGGTAGCTTCTATTTGTCCGTGCCAGAAGTCGGTACACGGTAGTGTGTGAGGAGCGTACACCGCTGTACGGTGTGTATGTAAAATTGTCAAGCTCCGTGTGTTTGTATACAGACTGACACACGCTGTCTCTGTCTAATTTTTACCGTAATCAAACAACAGATATACAAAACTGTTTGAAAAACGGACACGACTCTAAGGTGTAGGTCTGGAAAAACGGACAAACTCCTCGTTTTTTTTTCCAGAATCACACATAGGTAGCTTCTATTTGTCCGTGATACCAACCGGAATACACGGTAGTGTGTGAGGAGCGTACACCGCTGTACGGTGTGTGTATGTAAAATTGTCAAGTTCCATGTATTTGTATATGGACTGACACGCTGTCTCTGTCTAGTTTTGACTGTAATCAAACAGCAGATATACGAAACTGTTTGAAAAACGGACTCAACTCTAAGGTGTAAGTCTGGAAAAACGGACAAACTCCTCGGCTTTTTCTTCCAGAGTCACACCCAGATAGCTTCTATTTGTCCGTGATACCAGCCGGTACACGGTAGTGTGTGAGGAGCGTACACCACTAGACGATGTGTGAAAAAATGAATGCTTGGTAACTCACCAGGACAAAATAATAAAATTTGGAGTGCTTTTAAAAAAGCAGTTTGAACAGCAGTGTGCACACAGCAATGCAGCTAGCAGGTAGCCTTAAAAGGCAGCCTAATCACCACCAGTGCTGCTGCACACAACAAAAACCCTCCCCTTTCACTGCACACTAACTGTACAGTGAAAAGCGCTATCAGCAGAAGCAGTTTTTTTTTCTTCTTCCTTGCCTAACGCTCTCCCTGTTCAGAATCAGCAGCATCACCTCTCCCTATTGTAAGATCGGCAGAAGTAAGATGGCGGTCGGCATTCACAGCCTTTTATACCCCCAGTGACGCCACACAAAGCCAGCCAATCACTTCAATGTCCTTCTCTAAGATGGTGCTAGCGGCTGCCTATGTCTTCGCGTTGCCCACAGTGTGTGTCCTCCATCATTGGCTGAAAAAAGGCACTGGAAGCATCATTTGAAATGTGACTTTGGCGCTTGGGTCGCCGACATCATGGTCGACCTCACGCTATGGTCGGGTTTCGTTTCATGAAACCCGACTTAAGCGAAAGTCGACGATTTTTTAAAATGACCGACCTGTTTCGCTCAACTCTACTCATAACCCGTTGTATGTGAAAAAGTTAAGTTTTACACAACCTACTATGCATTTCGTAGGTTCGGCAGTGCTTTCCTTGTTTCCGACTACTGCTGTTGGAAAGTAATCATATTTAAGTGTGAGCCAATGACTAAAGATCAAAGGAAAATGGACTTTGTGGCCCTTAGCAAGTAACTACAGCACAACTTTAATTTTTCAAGGGCCAAATGTAAAATGTGCTTACATAGTGTGATATAAGATGGTGACATTGAAGCAAGAAAAAGCTTTTGGGGTGTTAGAGTTTGCAAGAACGGGGTCTGTTGTGACAACACAATGAGATTTTGAGAATAAATTTGGCACATGCATTTCACATTAAAGCTACATTTTTATTGGGTGAAGCAATTTGAAGCCACTCAGTGTTTATGTCATGAAGAAACATTTTTGGAAGAGACACTGAAGAGATATTTGGAAGAGATATGCGATCCGTGTACAAGCGTAGTCCTAGAAAGTCAACCAGGTTGATTAGTATGGAACTCCAGGTGCCACAAAACCACATGGCATCTGGCATATTTTACGAAAACATCTGCATTGTAAGCCACACACATTACATCTTTTTCAGGAGTTGAAACCAGGCAATAAATCAAAATGATGCGACTTTTTGCATTGACTTGCTGGACTAATAAGAAGAGGACAAATTCACTGACATTGTTCAGCAATGAGGTTACCTTTCACCTCAGTGGTCAGATAAGTCACCACAACATGACAATTTGGGGCTCAGAAAAACTCTGTACGTTTATTGATCATATGAGGGACTCGCACAAAGCTAATGTGATCTGTGCAATGAGCAGACGCAAAGTCTATGGCCTCTTTTGTTGCCGAGAATATCATCACTGGCCAATGGCCATTCCTACCTGGACATGTTAAAGGCTTTTGTGGCTTATGCCACAGATAAAGGAAGATCTGCCAAATATGCCTATCATCAGATTGATGCAGCTATACATTTTTATTTGGAAGTTCGCCAATACCTGAATAAAACTCTACTGGAACAGCCACACCAAAAACGAGTCACCAATGCTGCACTGGCCTCCATGATCACCAGTTCTAACACTTTTTTACTTCTTTCTGTGGGTGTATATCAAAGACTCAGTGCTTCTGCCTCCCCCTTCTGGCCACAAGATTTGAACAACCTGAGAAAATGCATTACTGAAGCAGTAGAGTCCATGTCGGAGGATATGCTGGTCTATGTCTGGACAGAACCATACTACTGAATAGACATCTGCATTGTCACCAGTTGAAACCACTTTTAGCATTTTTAGTGTATATATAAAGCTTGGATCGATAACATCTTTTCATGTTAAAAAAAATTGTGTCCTCTTGGTTATGAATACTGAGGGTATAATTTTGCCCCATCCTATTCTATTACCCTGTATTGTAATTATTGCAATAAAAATTCGCAAGTGGCCACCAGCATCCTATCTTATTCCAGCTCTCATCCTATCTTATTCCAGCTCTCATTTTTTAATTTTTGGAAAATAAAAGCAATGGCCTAATTGGTTTCTGCTCTGCTTTTTCCCATCTCTTGTAGTTTGGATAAATCTGCCCATCATATTACTAAAGTGCTACATCCATCAGTTGTATTTCTTTCAATGCCATTTATGCCCATCATTACATAATAACAGGAATACAGCCCAGATTTTTATTAATCAACCGGTATCAGTGATTTAAAGGAAAAAAAACCTCAAACTTTAAGTCTCTAGCGATTAAGCCACTGATCTTGAAGAAATGTCTTATTTACTAGGGAGTTTCAATTCCCCTTAGAGAAATTTTGATTAAATTTTGCACACACTGCAGCTATTATGTGCCTGCAAGAGGGCATTAATCCTCGTTAGACCTGAAGGGATTTACAGTATGGAAGATCGTTGGGCCTGATTACACGTAATACCTGACCAGAGCATTGCCATGCTGGTGCTATTAACAATGTGTAAGCAACAAGGAAATCAAATGAGAGACATTTTATTAGAGAGCGTATTATAATATCAATCTGCTTTTTCCATTTCCTCTAATCAGAATATTTCTGCTGCTATTGCCTAATTATTATTATTATTATTTTTTTTTTTTTTTAAAAGAGCGTCAAGAAAAAATAATCGGAATAATGTTTAATATGTAGTGAAGGATTCAGCTCTACCAAAACATATCCTCCTAAATGTTATTGATTATGGAATTAGGATCACAGTCTGTAAACTAAATCTGGGTTGTGAGTTATCTGCTATAATCCTCTCTGCCTGCCTATCCCCCGGAAGCCACATGTCCAGTAAAAGTGTCTCACTGTTGTCTATTTCATTTCGTAGAGGCATGGTGACAGATTGTACTCAGATTTTGTCTCTGCTTCCCAGTTTAAGCAGATACCAATCATTCAATACTGATTCTTTTTTTTTTTTTTTCATTTCGTAGCGACATACTGAACAAAGCAATTGTAAATCAGTGCTCAGAGTTTCCAGACCAAAGCCTTTTGCCTAGAGGAAACAGAATTATGTGTCTGATTTCAAACCAATAAATAGACAATAAAAATGAAAACTTCTTTAAAGAATATTGTATTAGATAAAAAATATACATTAGGATAAATTTATTAATTCTGACACAGTATGCAAATAGGGCGCCAGTGTAACCATGAGATTCATCATCGAGGTGCGCACCTCGTGGATGAAGCTGCTAGTATTGTACAAAAATGCCATTTTTCAAGATGTTTTTGCGCGGGAGAAAGCTGATTAACTCCCTGGTTTTAGCAACGCTGTGTGGAGTTGTCTGCTTTAAAAGTCAGTCTGTCACCCCCAAAATCCATATAAAATGGGCTATACTGTGTTGTAGGGGACTTAGCCCCTATACCAACCATACTAGCAGTGTACTTGCCATTGGTACAGTGCCTGAGAAAATAACCTTTAATTCATATGCAAGTCAGGAGGTTTTGGTGGACCCTTGGCATGACCAATAGTTTGGCGCACTATTATGCCTCCTCATTTGCATATTGGAGCCCATGCCCCACTTTTGATAGAGCACTGTCTGAATGGTACCGGCGTGTATACAGATGTGTGTGCACACAATGGCAGCAGCATTCTCCTCCATCTCCTTTCTTCTGATGCCACTCCTTACACCTGGAAGTGTAGTGAGTGGCATTAAAACAAGGGAGACAGGGAGTAGAATGCGTGCAGCCACTGCATGCACATGTCCAAACAAACCCTGGCAGTATTCAGACAGTTCTTTTCTCTGGGAAGTGAAAACTGTCAATCTGAAGCAGGAGAAGGAGATATAATTGTTTGCCAAACTCTTGGCCATGCCAAGGTTGCACTGAAGCCTCCTCACTTGCATATGAATTAAAAAGTTAATTTCTCAGGTACTGTACCAGTAACAAGTACAGTGCTAGTATGGTTGTTACAGGAAAGATGTATATCTTTGTACCGTGTTAGCCAGTAGATAGAAAAATATTCAGAATTGAGAGTCCTCAGTGGTTGATACCTTTTAATGGCTAACTGAAAAGATGGTAACACATTGCAAGCTTTCGAGACTACTCAGGTCTCTTCTTCAGGCTGGACTAATACAAAATCTGAAGAGTCACATATTTATGCACAATACAACACAGAAAAAATGCAATAGATGAGACAAGTGACGTGAAGCAGAACTATCAATATGGGAGAGGGAGAAACATAAATATTGGACCAGTACATACAGTGGGGAAAAAAAGTATTTAGTCAGTCAGCAATAGTGCAAGTTCCACCACTTAAAAAGATGAGAGGCGTCTGTAATTTACATCATAGGTAGACCTCAACTATGGGAGACAAACTGAGAAAAAAAAATCCAGAAAATCACATTGTCTGTTTTTTTTTCATTTTATTTGCATATTATGGTGGAAAATAAGTATTTGGTCAGAAACAAGCAATCAAGATTTCTGGCTCTCACAGACCTGTAACGTCTTCTTTAAGAGTCTCCGCTTTCCTCCACTCATTACCTGTAGTAATGGCACCAGTTTAAACTTGTTATCAGTATAAAAAGACACCTGTGCACACCCTCAAACAGTCTGACTCCAAACTCCACTATGGTGAAGACCAAAGAGCTGTCAAAGGACACCAGAAACAAAATTGTAGCCCTGCACCAGGCTGGGAAGACTGAATCTGCAATAGCCAACCAGCTTGGAGTGAAGAAATCAACTGTGGGAGCAATAATTAGAAAATGGAAGACATACAAGACCACTGATAATCTCCCTCGATCTGGTGCTCCACGCAAAATCCCACCCCGTGGGGTCAGAATGATCACAAGAACGGTGAGCAAAAATCCCAGAACCACGCGGGGGGACCTAGTGAATGAACTGCAGAGAGCTGGGACCAATGTAACAAGGCCTACCATAAGTAACACACTACGCCACCATGGACTCAGATCCTGCAGTGCCAGACGTGTCCCACTGCTTAAGCCTGTACATGTCCGGGCCCGTCTGAAGTTTGCTAGAGAGCATTTGGATGATCCAGAGGAGTTTTGGGAGAATGCCCTATGGTCTGATGAAACCAAACTGGAACTGTTTGGTAGAAACACAACTTGTCGTGTTTGGAGGAAAAAGAATACTGAGTTGCATCCATCAAACATCATACCTACTGTAAAGCATGGTGGTGGAAACATCATGCTTTGGGGCTGTTTCTCTGCAAAGGGGCCAGGACGACTGATCCGGGTACATGAAAGAATGAATGGGGCCATGTATCGTGAGATTTTGAGTGCAAACCTCCTTCCATCAGCAAGGGCATTGAAGATGAAACGTGGCTAGGTCTTTCAACATGACAATGATCCAAAGCACACCACCAGGGCAACGAAGGAGTGGCTTCGTAAGAAGCATTTCAAGGTCCTGGAGTGGCTTAGCCAGTCTCCAGATCTCAACCCTATAGAAAACCTTTGGAGGGAGTTGAAAGTCCGTGTTGCCAAGCGAAAAGCCAAAAACATCACTGCTCTAGAGGAGATCTGCATGGAGGAATGGGCCAACATACCAACAACAGTGTGTGGCAACCTTGTGAAGACTTACAGAAAACGTTTGACCTCTGTCATTGCCAACAAAGGATATATCACAAAGTATTGAGATGAAATTTTGTTTCTGACCAAATACTTATTTTCCACCATAATATGCAAATAAAATGAAAAAAAAAACAGACAATGTGATCTTCTGGATTTTTTTTTCTCAGTTTGTCTCCCATAGTTGAGGTCTACCTATGATGTAAATTACAGACGCCTCTCATCTTTTTAAGTGGTGGAACTTGCACTATTGCTGACTGACTAAATACTTTTTTTCCCCACTGTAGATAAGGAGTCCGGATGTTTTATAGTCCTCTGATTGGGGTCTCCTAATGTGTTGTGATGCCCCCACCAGGTCTTGAAAGCAAATTCCTTAATTGATGTAAAAAGACATAAATCCATGCGACACATTCATTCCAGCACTGAGAGTGTCAAAGATCGTCATAAATTTATACTCCCAAACCCGTCTCTCTCTCTGAGATGTGAAGTTACCTTTCAATACCAGTAATTTCATATCCATGTTGCTGTGATCAGGGATACAAAAATGTTTTGCCACAGGTAGATCCATTCTTTTTTCTCTTATTGTGTGACGATGAGCATTCATCCTTGTTCTAAGCTTTTGCCCATATTGATAGTTCTGCTTCACGTCACTTGTCTTATCCATTGCATTTTTTCTGTGTTGTATTGTGCATAAATATGTGACTCTTCAGATTTTGTATTAGTCCAGCCTGAAGAAGAGACCTGAGTAGTCTCGAAAGCTTGCAATGTGTTACCATCTTTTCAGTTAGCCATTAAAAGGTATCAACCTCTGAGGACTCTCAATTCTGAATATTTTAGTATGGTTGTTAATGAGGCTAAGTTCCCTTCAACACCTTATGACCCATTTAAAATGCATTTTGGGTGTGACAGAGTCCTTATAACTTTTTTTAACAGATCAGTTGGACAGCTCTCTTGTTCTCAAAATAGAAGTTGATGGGGGACATGTGACCAGACCTGTCCATCAATGATTTTAATTGGAGGCTAATGGACAGGTCTGATCCCATGATCATCTATCAACAGCCATTTTGGCAACAGTACACCTAGCATTCTGTGATTAATGCAGCACTAACAAACGTAGGAGGAGACTCTGGAATACTTATACATTAGTAATAGAGATAAGCAATTTGATGCACATCAAAATTGTGTCAAATTTTATGAAATTCCCATGTCCAGGAGATTTTGCACAATATGAATAGAGCGAATTGCCAAAAAAAATTACTACTTCCATTTTACACATTGCGGAAGAGCGCATCAGCCTCAGAAGGCTAACATGATCTCAGGTGCAACTGCCCAGGCTTCCTCATAATGTCTTGAAGCAATAAAATCACATGGTATAGCACAGCCTATCGAGAGAGACTATCATAGCTTGAATAAAAGCCAAGTCCAGGGAATGCAGCAGCCATTTTAGAATCATTTAGGGTAGTGTGAGATCATAGCACAGAGCTCAGCAGTAGGGCACAAAGCCCTAAAAATGTAACAAATGTTCCAAACAGTAATGTGTTGTACAACTGCAGGCCTAAGAAAATGAGTGTAGTAGTCTGTGATGAATACAGAGATTCAATACCTATGTGAGAGAGATAGCATAGATGGCAGTAGCAGTGCCAGACATAGTGTGATTGATCAGTGATATGGTGCAGCTGATATCTGTCCTGCTGCATTTGAATTACAATTATAAATGTTTTCTTCATTCTTATGGCACTAGAAAGCAACAGCTAGCCAGCACAATATTTTAAAGAAAATAAATCTGAAATCACTGTCAGAGAGTGTGATTGCCTATCACTGTACTGAGTTTTTGCATTTCTTGTGCAAATCTATTCAAATCTGACAATCCTGGCATAGAGTGAACATGGGCCTGGAAATGTGACATTATGGCGGTGTTGAAGACCAGACAGTGGGCAGTGAACAGCAGGGAAGGTCAAAAAGGTGATCGATGAGGTATGTGTCATGAATCATTAAAGGATTCATGGTAGCTCTGGGTATGCTGAAATTTAAATGTTTTTTTCCTTTTGGTCCAGCAAGAGTTAATGTCTGTCACTTGCCGGTAGTTCTTTTTGGCTGGTCAACTGTTGTTGGTTGGTAACCACTCCCATCTTTCTTTAAATAGTCACATGACCTATCAGCTGATCATTGGCTACAGAGTTCTTCTATACAGACCAGCTAGGGGCGTGGAGCTCTCCTGTGACGGTGGTGGTGTTGCTGCAGCTATGAGAATTCAGATTCCTGATGTCATTTTCTCTGCTGCTGTGGAACTTAGCAGCAGAGCCGAAGCTAAGTATATCTTCCTTTTTTATCTGTCTTGTGTTTGCCTATTCCTCTGTGTGTTACCATCTGCAATGGTGATGCTTGCGTCCTTGCCAGCCAGTGCACTAGCCAGGGAACATTGAGGTGGCAATCAAGGACTAGACACATGATGGCGACGGAGGGGAAGGACCTGCATAGGGCATTAAGGGAGCTTAGGGACAGACAAAGGTTGGTGTCAGGAGGTGTTCCATGACTCACTCCCTACCTTTAGGACCTTCCTCTCCCTTTTACATCCTGTCGAATTTATATGCTGTGTCGTCCACAGGACTTACCTGTGTCCGTGCATGATAGTATGTTTTTCTTTTCCTTTACAACCTCTTGCCAGCCATCTACCTCTCAGGTCACTCCCATTTCTCTCTATACCCACTGCCCGGTCCTCCATACCTTCATCACACCACATCTCTGGCCTAACGTTCATGAGAGGTCATGGCTTCCGGTCCTGAGCAGGATCACAGTATTCATTGTGTTTATGAGAGGTATAATATGGCCCTTTATGACCCATTTAAAAAATTAAATCAGGACTCCCCATCCACCATTTGCCATTTATAATACTGTTTAATACTAAAACCTGTTGTAACTGTAACCTCATCCTCCCTCAAGCTATGCCCCTGCTGTTTATTTTTATACCTCTGTTTTAGTCTCTTTCAAGGATGTTCCTGCACAATCATTCATAAGAGGTGTTCTAATATATTTATTACAATCTAATAGTGTCTAATAGTATTTGTATTCTTCCCAAAGGCTATTTTCTATTTTGAGCATTGCACCATAATGTTTGCCTTTTTATAGGTTCATTTCAAACCTGTCACTTGAGTGTTTTTGTTTATTCTTAGTCTCTATTTTATTGTTGTCAAATCACAATATTTTATTCTTTATTTATAGGTGTTGTCTTCATCTGAAGAATACATATTTTTATTGTTTGTCATTACTACTGAGCTTTTATGCTGTGGTCCATTATGTAGATGCCACAGCAGTCTGTATTTCATTTCTGAGCTTCATTCTATTTTTTTACGTCATAATAGACTGTTTCCTTAATCCAAATCTATGATATTAAAAACATTTAATTTTAATATTTGGTCCTATTAAGTTTAATCCTTTCAATAAAAGATATAAAACTTGACTTTGCTTTTAACACACGACAGTAATATAGTAATGTCCTGCAGACATATACGTCTTGCTTGACATACATAATAATCTGCACTTAACCAAATTGTGCAACCTTACGAAATTGCATAAATCCTTGATCAAATCAGTGTCATCACTTCCATCCATTTAGGGTGTTGTGAGTTTGATAAAATCATAACTCTCTCCATACTGTTGGACAGATATGACGCCTAAAGAATTCTTATTAGAATTGATTCAAATTATGCAATCAATTGACGCATTACCAGGGGAGTCAGATCAAGCAATCACTGTGAGCATTGCCAGGAAGACAAATAATACGCCTTAATGTAAGAACTCTGTATCAGAGCTGCTGAAAATTTACAGTTTGATTACAATTTTTGACAATTTGTTTTATATGTTTTTGACTTATTAACTCTAGCACTCCCCCTTGTAGAATTTTCCATTTTTTTTCAATTTTAAGCATACTGAAGCAGATTGCTCTTAACTAATATGAAAAAAATGTTCAATTACATGACAGTATAAAACACCAAAATCAATTGTATCTAACAACAAGCTTTGCCGTAGCTTGCACTATAAACTGGTCAGACAATGAGATAGAAAATCAGATTTGTTTGACATTATCCCCCTCTAGTGAAATCATGCTGCCACCAATCTGACTTTGTAATCCAGATGACTAATCTCATCACTGAAGAATGACCCAGTGTTCCTTCGCATGACCGCATATGGCTACTACAGTTTTTCCTTTATATTAATACCTACCCAGCTCCCAATATTCCCCCCACTCCTCAAATAACGCACACTACAACTTTTTAATTCTTTGGATAATTTTGGCCACAGCGGCCGATTTTATTAATGAACTAACAACATTAACAATAAACATAAAATATTAATCTTAATGCAAATAATACGAGGGGAGGGTTCTTGGAGCTAAAAGATCTGGCTATAAAACCTCAAAATCTACCACCATGTTACCCTCAGCCGTCCAGCCCAGCTCGAGGGCACCGTAACTCCCGTTCCGGGAGACTAACCACCAGAGCTCCCGAGGTAATAACCCCGTCCAGAGCCCATCACCAAAAGCCAGATCCCCCATACCCATTTAAATTGTCGGGAATATTACTTCCAACTCCTTCCCCGACCAATCACCGCCAACTCCAAGAACCCCACCCTCCGCCCCGAAGCCACTGTGACGACGGCAATAACAACGCCTCGTAGGGATTTTCACCCAAATACCTCTTGCCCTTGACATATCTAACCATTAAGGCCTCTTTCACACATCAGGTTTTCGCCGTCAGGCGCGATCCGGCGCTTTTGACAGAAACCGGATCCGGCGAAATGCAATGCCGGATCCGGTTTCCCCCCCATTGACTTGCATTTGCGCCGGATCGCGCCGGATGGCCATGCGTTTCATCCGGTTTTCGCCGGATCCGGCAATGTGTCGCAATGTGTCGCGATCCGGCGTCTGGAAAAAACGTCTACTGTAACGTTTTTTGTCTCCGGCGAAAAAGCCGTACCCGCCGGATCCGGCGCGTCCGGCTTTTTCACACAATGAAAGCCTATGAGCGCCGCAATGCGCCGGATCCGGCGAAAGCCGGATCCGGTGGCCGGATCCGGTTTTTTTGGTCTGAGCATGCTCAGTAGCTCTGCCCACAGGAGATATATAAAAGCAAGACAATGGGACCCTCAGCCACACCCAACATGCCACCCAAGCCAAGAACCAGGAGCAGGAGAAGGCAGCAGACATCTGCAGCAGCAGCACCATCAGCACCACCCCAAATGGAGCAGCATGCTGAACGGGAGGGGAGTCCAGAAGCAGATGAGAGACGGTAATTATCAAATCCCCCATTCCTCCAAACTAGGGCCATGGAATATCAAGATATTCATTGGCCCTTTGTTTCTCTTTATTCAACAGCCGCCAAAGAGATGCAGCAGCAGCAGCAGAAATGGCATCACTGGCAGCAGCAATACCCACAGCCATGGAGTCTGGCCATCAACAGGACAGCACATCTTCTTCTGGGAGAAGCGTTTGACGGTAAGTTTTTATTTCCAAAATCCATCATCTCTGTAATATATGTCTATTCATTGCCTTTTATTTCAAAACAGGAATCACAAGATGAAGAGGAGCTCCCAGAAGAAGAAGGAAGGGGTGGACAGACACCTGGAGTGGGCTCACAATTCGTAAGTTTTTTGCATCAAACGCAGAAACACAACATCACACTACACACAACACATAGAAAACAATGTTCTGCAGACCACACACAGCAAACAAATGCCTACATCCAAAGACATAACATTTTTTGTTTTCTTCTCTAGTCTTCCCAATCTGGTGCTCGGCCAAGAGGTCCTCGCAGTGCCTCCCAGGGTCGTCGGCGACAGCAACGCGGCGGTCACCAGCGTGTAAGTATAAATATTTTTGCTTTGTTTTTTTGCACTTTTTATTTCATTTCTTTTGTGGAGGCTAATTATGTTATTTTTGTCTTTTTCTTTAACAGCCTTCACAGCGTGCTCCCGACTCTGACGGTGAGGATGGAGGGATTGATGTGGACCGCCTCATCGATCTCGTCAGAGAAAGGGAGCCGCTCTGGAATATGGCTGACCGCCGCCACGCTGACCTGATCATTACCCGACGACTCTGGGAGGAAATCTGTTCTCTCCTTGTGGGCCGCTGGGAGGACCTCGAAGCTCGGGCCCAGATTAAAGAGCGTAAGTATATACAGTAACGGTTGCTTGATGTAAACCAGTGTTTCCCGAACTCCAGTCCTCGTGGTCCCCACGGATCATGTGTTCAGGATTTCTATTTACTATGGAAATCCTGAAAACATGACCCCTGGGGACCATGAGGACTGGAGTTTGTGAAACACTGATGTTGTATACTAACCACTCCTTTCTCGTTTCAGGGAACAGAATTGTGAATCGGTGGCGGTCTGTGAGGGATCGTTTCAAGAAGGAGTTCAATAAAGAGATGCGGGCCCCGAGTGGATCTGGAGGAAGCAGGAGCAAGTACAAGTACGCACAAGCCCTGTCGTTCCTCCGGGAAACAATGCTCACCAGAAGGTAAATATTACACACTACATGTGAAAAAAAATGTTAGATGTAACTTTTTTTTTTCAGCCAGGGCCATACCATGTCAGTATTTTAATTGTTTTTTTTTCTCTTTATTCCACAGCACGGTGAGCAGCACTCGGGAGCCTGCACGATTGGACCCTTCTGAGGCGATCCCTGAGGAGACCGGCACCGAGGGACACTTCGACCGCCCCGGTACATCTGCACCTTCCCAGCCTTCCCACACATTCGACCCATCTGTCCCATCCACCAGCACAGGAGCATCGTGGCCGCCTACATTACATGAAGCTGCTGGTGAGGAGATCGCTTTCCCTTTACCCCACCCTTCTGCCCCTGACGCCTCTAGTACACCTGCGGGTACTGGGCGGCAGCGGCAGAGGGGTCAGGAAAAGAGTTATGCGCAAGAGTTATTGCATCTGAATGCATCTTTCCAGAACTGTCTCAAAGTCTTGTCAGAGCAAATCTCCGCAGGCTTTCAGCAGATCAACTCCAGCATTCTGGAGGTGAAGACACTTCTGCAAACCATGCATTCAGAAGCAAGATCTTCGCCAAACCACACCTTTTTCAGGTCTGTTGTGGAGCGCATGGCAACACTATCTCCTACCCAGCAGATGCATGTAATGCATTCGTGCCACGGTGCTCTACAGCAGGTTACCTCCCAACCTCCACCTCCCACCACTGTAGTTCCTCCACCTGCACCCCCTCCAGCCACTTTCCATCCTCCCCCTCCTATTACATCTGCACCCCCTCCAGCCACTTTCCATCCTCCCCCTCCTACTACATACCAGCAACCTGCCCAGTACCAGCAACCTCCCCAGTACCAGTCATCTCCCCACTTCCAGCAACCTGCCCCGTACCAAACTCCTTCCCCGTACCAAACTCCTTCCCCGTACCAAACTCCTTCCCCATACAACTTTCCATCAACATCATCTGCTCCTACAGTCCCTGCCCAACCCTCCACTCCACCACCCACCACCTCTTCTGCTTCCCACATGTCCACCCATTCTGTAGTTTTTTCCACACCTTCACCTCTAACTGTTCCTTCCCCACCACGATCCCAGTCCTCTCTCCACACACCCAGTGTCGAAGTGTCCCGCAGCCCCTCCAGCAGTATTTCCACCCCACAGTACACAGAATTGTAATGTGTGTTTTTTGTAATAAAAATGCCCATTGGGTTTAAAACCTTTATTAAAAAAGTTTTTTGCACTTTAAAAACATTTTACAAAAAAAAAAAAAATTTAAATAAAAGTTAAATTATCGTTTCACAATGGTTGTCTGTCATTTCTTTCTGCGGCGAATTATGTTTTAAAAAAAGGTTAAATACAGGGTATTTCAAAGGTAAAAAGGTATTCAAAACCAGGTATAACTGTGGGTAAATTTTAGCTTTTTGCCACAGTTGTGTTCCTGGTTGTGTTTGAAGCAAAGTATTTCACCGAAAAAGTTGTGTTTATTGTTGGTGATTTCCTACCAATGTACACAACTTTTGTTAAAAGGTGAAATACTTTGCATAAAACACAACCAGGTACACACCTGTGGCCTACAGGTAAAAATAGTAAGACCATGACAAGATAGCCAACTTTGGTTGGCAAAGGTATATACTGTTGGTCCAGAAGGTACACAAGTTTAGGGCAAAAATCTCTCACACTCTGTCATCCCAGTGTACTCTGCCTTGAGGTGACATAAAGTATAGTGGAAAATTGTCCCTGAAACCGTCACAGAACTTCTAGTGGTAATATTTCCAATGACAACATCCATCTTCGCCAGTAACTTGCTCTTCTCTCCAACCTGCACTTTGTTCTCTACAACCTGTCAAAGAAGGGCTGTAGGAACATGCTATATCTAGTTTTCCAGTAGCCAATCCCGTTCGGAAGGCCACAAGGGTCAATTTTAAAAACCGGATCCGGCGTAATCCGTCGAAAAACGGATAGAAAAATGGATAGAAAAACGGATGAACCGGATGAGACGGATCCGGTTTTGTCTGTCAAGAACAAGACGGATCTGGCAGAAAACCGGATCCGGCACTTCAGGTTTTACAAAACATTTGCCGGATCCGGCATTCCGGCACGACGCCGGATCGCGCCTGACGCCGAAAACCTGATGTGTGAAAGTAGCCTTACTGTGTTAATTTTTTTTTTTTTTTTTATATAAGCACATAACAACACAGGAATCACCTAATCCCTCACCCTGTATGACCGCACAACAGGGAGGGTGGGTGGGTCTTCTTCTCCTCTGCTGATGATGAAGTGACCTTCTTCCCGCACTTTTTCCACACCAGACTGCCCCCCCACCCCGAACCCCTCCCCTGCCCCCTTCCAGCCAATCATTTTAAAACTGCCAATAATTCAAAACAAGCCCGCCAATTGCAGTCATGGGGGGGCTTCCTCTAGGCTGTGCCCTCCCCCGCCCCCTTCTTGACCGCATATGGCTACTACAGTTTTTCCTTTATATTAATACCTACCCAGCTCCCAATATTCCCCCCACTCCTCAAATAACGCACACTACAACTTTTTAATTCTTTGGATAATTTTGGCCACAGCGGCCGATTTTATTAATGAACTAACAACATTAACAATAAACATAAAATATTAATCTTAATGCAAATAATACGAGGGGAGGGTTCTTGGAGCTAAAAGATCTGGCTATAAAACCTCAAAATCTATCACCATGTTACCCTCAGCCGTCCAGGCCAGCTCGAGGGCACCGTAACTCCCGTTCCGGGAGACACACCACCAGAGCTCCCGAGGTAACAACCCCGTCCAGAGCCCATCACCAAAAGCCAGATCCCCCATACCCATTTAAATTGTCGGGAATATTACTTCCAACTCCTTCCCCGACCAATCACCGCCAACTCCAAGAACCCCACCCCCCACCAACCACGAACAGCCCTGACCACCTCAGGCTCGTGAGTGCCCCAAAACCACCAAGGCCCTCTCAATCCCCTCCTGGATAGCGGATGCCCACAAATCCACACCAATAGAATTTAAATGCACTCCATCGGCCAGCCAAAAGTTACCGACACCTGCCTCCAATTCAAAGTGCCTAACGCTAATTCCACCATTTCTAGCCACAAACCCTGACACTGCCCGATTCAGTTTTACCCTAGCCCGGTTAATCCCCTTTAAAGACCTCACTTGTCTCCACCTCTTTCTAGGAACCACTTCCGACCATACAGTCACCACATTCGGAAAAGATGTCCACAGTCTTAAAAAATCAGCACGTATATCCCTTATTAGTTCCCGCACTGGTCTGACCCCTAAATCGTTACCCCCCGCGTGTATTACAATAACATCGGGGGTTCTGTCCAGACGTGCGGACTTAGCTAATTCCGGTAGCACCCTGCTCCACACCAACCCACGGAAACCCAACCAACGGACCAGAACCTGCTCCCTCCTAAAGCCCAATTGCCTCCCATCTGGCCTTGCATCAGCCCATAGCGCACCCCAATACACATACGAGTGTCCAAATATCCAGGCAAGAAAGGGGGCGCCACCTGAAAAAACATAACAGATTATGGAAAAAATACAGTCCTGGACATACAACCAACACAATTTAACGCCGAACATAAAGTAAATAACGATCCGACTGCCATCTCCCAATGCCCTTGATCGCCTCCGCCCCCAGGCCCAGACTGTCCGCTTCAGTTGCAGCCCCGATCCTAAAAGAATGGGACCCATACCTGTCCAGGGGAAGGCCCAATTCTAACAATCCCTTCTTCAAGACCACCATAAACTGGAAGCGAGACAAATAGGTGCCATCCGCATGGCACAACAGCGGACCTGCCCTACCTGCCCACACCTCCCAATATGATTTTAAACAACTGTATGGACACATGACTGCCCCTCCGACTCGGCCCAAAACCACTCGTCTGCCCCTACCCAACTGATCCGTTTTTGAACGCCGAATCCAGAAAACAATGCCCCCCGCCCAAAAATCCACGTCCTCAGCTAACACCCCACAGGCTGAAACCTTGCTGCCTGACACCAATGCGAATTGCTCCAAAAAAGGCCAAAGAGAAAGCCAACTTAAAAAGCGCCACTTCGAATTCAGAAGTACAAATACCCTCCAGGACTTTTCCTAAACTTTCCAACATACTAAACGAAATAGGCCTTCTCTTATCGCACACCTTTTTACCCTTACGAAACCCCTTCAAAGCCTGTCTTATCAAGAAAGCTTTGGTCACATCTGTCATTCCCTGTAATTTAAAACCAAAAGCCAAACCCGCTACAAACTTGTTGACCTTAGCAGCAGACCAACCGCTGTCAGCCGCCCTCCCAATTAAGAACAATACCGCTAACACCCTATCCTCCTCGCTACTAACCCCACCCCATTCCATCATCCAACTCTCCCATATTCGCCACGAAGATTCGTAGGCCGACCATGTCTGATGTGATAACGATTCCCGAATCAGTCGTCCCGCTCGTCCATAATCACCTTCCACAGATGAGAAGGGCATTCCACGTCCGTGGCATCCGCTCCTGGTGCCAGCTCTCGAAAACGCCCCCACTGAAAATGAGACAAAGAGTCTGCTATTGAATTCGTAACACCGGGCACATGCACTGCGGAAATCCCTGCATTCAACTCCAAACAACGAAGCACCAAAACCCTAACCAACTTGATCACAGGGGGAGAAGAGGCAGTCAAACTGTTAATCACCGCCACTATACTTGCGTTGTCGCAATGGAAACACACTTTGCGATTCGCGAACATGGGACCCCACACGAAAACAGCTACCACTATTGGAAACAGTTCCAACAATGCCAAATTTTTTGTAAAACCCAACAACTTCCACGTCGGAGGCCACCGTCCAACGCTCCACCTTCCTTTGCAGTAGGCACCGTAACCAGAGCCGCCCGCTGCAACCGTATAAATCTCAAAATCAAAATTGCTCAAAGTCTCCTCCTGCATCAACGACCGACCATTGTACTCCCGCAAAAAATTCTGCCAAACCATCAAATCCTCCCTATGCTCCTTATTCAACCGAACATAACTCCCGCCGTCGCACCAGCCAGGCGACGAGAAAAAATGCGACCCATAGGCATGATCCTACAGGCAAAGTTCAATCTCCCCAATAAAGATTGCAATTCCTTCAGGGTCACTTTTTTCAACTTTGCAACCCTATCCACCTCCTGCTTCAACACCAACAGTTTGTTCTCTGGCAAACGACACTCCATCCTTTCTGAATCAATGATGATGCCTAAAAAACTTATAACGGTCTTAGGGCCTTCAGTCTTTTCTGATGCCAACGGCACCCCAAAGCGCTCAGCCACCCAAAACATGGCTGCCAATGCGTTCCTACACAACGGCGAGTCCGGGGGACCAATGAAAAGAAAATCATCCAGGTAATGAATGATCGATTGTATGCCTGTAACATCCCTCACCACCCATTCCAAAAAAGTACTAAACGTCTCAAACAATGAACACGAAATCGCACAACCCATCGGCAAACACCTATCTAGGTAGAAACTCCCATTCCAAAAACAACCCAAAAGCGGGATACTATCTGCATGAACCAGCAGTAACCGAAACGCAGACTCAATGTCTGTCTTAGCTAGCAAAGCCCCTGAACCATACCGACGCACCCAAAGCACCGCCATATCAAAAGAGGTATACTCCACGGAACACAACTCTCTATCAATACCGTCGTTGACTGACAAACCTTTCGGATATGACAAATGCTGAATCAAACGAAACTTGTTAGGCTCCTTCTTCGGAACTATCCCCAAAGGGGAAACAACTACACCCGCTAATGGAGCCTTGGGGAACGGACCCGCCATCCTGCCCAATTCCACTTCTTTTTTTAACTTCACGTCCACCACCTCTGCATGCATCATTGCCGAACGCAAATTCTTGAATGAGACAGGAACCTCATGGCCAGGAGGTGGAATCTTGAAGCCCTCAACAAAACCATCCCAAATAACCCTTGCCTCCGCCCGAGCTGGATACCTATTTAGAAAGGGGGCAATCTCTCGAACTCTCACCGGACTCTCCCCCTTGACCAGCACCCACGTTTGGCTTACCCTTACCTTTTTTAAAACATTTTGCCGCCCCGTGCGAAGTGCCATTGCAGTGTGAGCACACGTGCTTGAACTTGCAACTGTTCCCGTACTTACATTGCCCATCATTAAATTGCCAGCAAGTACCCGACTTTTCTCTTCCCTGGGTTGCCTGACCACCGCTTCCGTGACCTGCTTGCTGACTACCGCCCCCCCCGCTCCCGTGAAAGGACTGGCCATACCTCACTGGAGCCATCACCTTCAGCCACAGCCCGATATCCTTCTGATCCCACTTTATCTCTGGCCTTACCGCCTTCCTCTGTCTAAACTGCTCGTCATACCGCAGCCACGACTGCCCCCCATAAACCCGATGCGCCTCCCCAATAGCATCTAAATAACAAAACAAACCAGAACAATTGTCCGGAGACTTTTCACCTATGACACTTGCCAAAATAGCAAATGCCTGCATCCAGTTCACAAAAGTCTGCGGAATCAGTCGCCACCTCCTCTTTTCCTCCTCTTCCTTTTTACTATCGTCCTTCTTCCCCTTATCCAGGTTAAATTTTTCCAAGGGAAGAAGGGAAAATATCTCCACGTACTCATCCCGCCAGATCTTTTCTTTTACTTCTTTTTTTAAATGGGCGCCCAAAGGCCCCTCAAAACACACATAAACCTCCCCTTTTGCCCTATCGTCCAACTTAATTTTATCACCCTTATCTGTCTCTGTCTGCACCGAGACAAATACCCCCGCCGATGACCCCGCATCGCATTCGACCGAGCACAGTACCTCACCTACTGGCTGGGTCCCGGAACCATGACCCACTAACCATGCCCCCGCCGGGGATGGAGCTGCTTCCCCAACTACACCCTCCTCCAATCTCCTCAAAATTAGTGACATATTGTCTAAAATATCCCTCAACCCGGGCACCTCAGCCCTGGTAGTCCCGCTAAGCCCCCCTAGCTCCCTAGCATCTCCCCTCCTACCCCCAACATCCTGCAATACAGCCCCTGCGGGCGACACACAATACATAGAGCCATACTCACAGAGCTGCGCGGGTGCTGTGTCCCCGCCAGCTGGATATCCGGAATCCTGACGTCCTCCGTGATCCCGATGGGCGTTTCGCTGCTCAAGGCCCGCGCCCCTGGCCTCCTCGTCACCAGGGGGGACCCAAGCATGCGAAACCCGATGCTCACTTGAACTCCCGCCGGAGCAGGACCTGCGACGGTCCCTGGACCCGGACCAGCCTGACCGGCCCGCACCACCCTCCAGCCGACTGCCGGGCATCATCTCTTGACTGCCCGCCGCAACCTCTGTACCCCACGATGTGCTGGGACCAGGCAGGGCATCCTTGCAGGAACTCCCCCTGCCCGCCGCTCCCTCTGACCTCTGCGCTGCATAAGGGCCAGGCAAGGAGTCCACTCGCTGCTCCCTCCCGCCCGCTGATTCCCCTTCCAAGGATGATGAACTGGGGCCAGGCAGGGCGTCCTCACTATGCCCCCCCCTGCCCGTCGCGCTCCCCCGGCTGGCTCTCAGACTGCCAGGCACCCCACAACGATCCTCTTCACCTGGGGCACCTGCTGCGCCACCGATCGGTGAGCTTCCTGGCGCCGCCCGCTGTTGTCCTCCCCGATGTGACAGGAGCATGCCTCGGCCTGCTTCTTCTTCCCGGAGCCGGCCAGACGCTGCTGCACCCCGCGATACTTTGGCTCCCGCTCGCGACGTCACATCCTCCCTCGCCTCCTGGTCCTGTGCGGCTCCCGGCTTTCTGCTGCGAGCGCTGGAAGGCCGGCTGGGCGGATTCCTGCCGGGACGAGCACTGAGGTGGGGAGCGGTAGTGCCGCCCGCAGGGTCCCTGGAGGGGCTCCGCAGCCGTCGCCTGGAGCGCGCTGTCACCTCCGGTGACAGTCTTTCAGGGGGCCGGGTCCGTCTTCCTCGCCTGCTGGTGCATGGGGGATCCACCGCCCTGAGGAGGGAGGACAGCTGTGTCCGGAGCCAACCTCCCCTTCTGGAATGAGCAGCATCCTGAAGCTTAGAAAAAAGCTGCTCCACGGTCTCCATCTTCTTGACAACTTGACAGGTGGGTCTTCTTCTCCTCTGCTGATGATGAAGTGACCTTCTTCCCGCACTTTTTCCACACCAGACTGCCCCCCCACCCCGAACCCCTCCCCTGCCCCCTTCCAGCCAATCATTTTAAAACTGCCAATAATTCAAAACATGCCCGCCAATTGCAGTCATGGGGGGGCTTCCTCTAGGCTGTGCCCTCCCCCGCCCCCTTCTGGAAAAATCTACTGTCCTAATAGAAATCAATTATTCTTATTGGGACAACTTTAGATCTTGCAATTCACGGAGAATGGACATAACGCTATCTGCATGAACTTTGTATGTGGCCCATATAATCTATTTAATTCTATGTAAAATAATGTAGGTAAATGCACTTTGTGCCTCAATACAATACCTTCTTGAGACAACGTACTGTTTTTTAACACATTTCTGTTAAGGGGGAAAGTTCTTTTTATTTTATTTTACAGATTCTATGCTGCTTTATGAAGAAATAAATATACTTGGACATATAGTATGGGCCTACAGCATTGAATTGCTGCCATAAATCAGATAAGATCTTGACTTCATTAATGTAGTACAATTTATTTTGTCAATATTGGCTTGTAAAGGTGTAAAAGATGCTAAAACACCATCTCTGAAGACTTCTGATAAATTATCTTGTATGACCTGCTTGTTTTATGTATTTTATCTCATGTAGGCCACTGTGTCCCTGTATTCAGGAGTGACGATGTTACTGTAACTGTAAGGCTAGCTTGTAATTTTGGGGAGGAGTAAGGGGGCATAGGAGCTAAGCTTCCTGTTTTCTAATCAGTGGTAGTTAAGATGTAAGAAAGTGAAGACACCTTCATCATAGACAAGCCATATTGGATATGTGTGCAAAAATAGATAGACTTGCAGAAGGTAGTATGTTCCTTTCAGCATTAAGTATCAGTGGCGGAAATTTGTCCTTACGACAAATTGGGGCACCTAGAGGAAAAAGATTTTAAAGCAAGTTTTAGGCTAAGTGCCCACGTTGCAGAAATGCTGTGGAAATGCATTTCCGCAACTCCCTGCCATGGGTAAAACGCATGCAGAATTCACATGCATTTTCCAGTAAAACACAAGCGTTTTGCAAGTGTAAGGCTGGTTTCACATTTGCGTTTTTTTGCGCTGGAAAAAAACGCATACCTGCGCATGCGTTTTTCCCCTATATTTAACATGGGTGCGCATACCTGCGCGCTGGCATGCGCATGTATGCGATTTTCATGCGCTGCGGTTTTTTGGGGTGTGCGTTTGTATTTTCCAGACGCAGCATGTTGCATTTTTTGGCCCTGCAAAAAAGCGCATGCGCACGTATGCGCACGTTTTGCGCTAAAAATGGCCATTATAGCCTATGGATGCGCATACGTGCGCATTGGCATGCTTATGTATGCGTTTTTTTGCACATGCGTTTTTTTTTTAAACATTAGTTTAGACAATGGAATTTAGGGGTTTGGGTTAGAGTTAGGGTTAGTTAAGGGGTTTAGGGTTAGGGTTAGGGTTAGGGTTAGGGTCAGGGTCAGGGTTAGGGTTAGGATCAGGGTATGGTTTGGTTAAGGGTTAGGGTTAGGGTCAGGGTCAGGGTTAGGGTTAGGATCAGGGTATGGTTTGGTTAAGGGTTAGGGTTAGGGTCAGGGTCAGGGTTAGGGTTAGGATCAGGGTATGGTTTGGTTAAGGGTTAGGGTTAGGGTTAGGGTCAGGGTTAGGGTTATGGTCAGGGTCAGGGTTAGGGTTAGGGTTAGGGTATGGTTTGGTTAAGGGTTAGGGTTAGGGTCAGGGTCAGGGTTAGGGTTAGGATCAGGGTATGGTTTGGTTAAGGGTTAGGGTTAGGGTTAGGGTCAGGGTTAGGGTTAGGGTCAGGGTCAGGGTTAGGGTTAGGGTTAGGGTATGGTTTGGTTAAGGGTTAGGGTTAGGGTTAGGGTATGGTTTGGTTAAGGGTTAGGGTCAGGGTTAGGGTTAGGGTTAGGGTATGGTTTGGTTAAGGGTTAGGGTTAGGGTTAGGGTCAGGGTTAGGGTTAGGGTTAGGGTATGGTTTGGTTAAGGGTTAGGGTTAGGGTTAGGGTATGGTTTGGTTAAGGGTTAGGGTTAGGGTTAGGGTCAGGGTTAGGGTTAGGGTTAGGGTATGGTTTGGTTAAGGGTTAGGGTTAGGGTTAGGGTCAGGGTTAGGGTTAGGGTCAGGGTTAGGGTATGGTTTGGTTAAGGGTTAGGGTTAGGGTTAGGGTCAGGGTTAGGGTTAGGGTATGGTTTGGTTAAGGGTTAGGGTTAGGGTCAGGGTTAGGGTTAGGGTCAGGGTTAGGGTATGGTTTGGTTAAGGGTTAGGGTTAGGGTTAGGGTCAGGGTTAGGGTTAGGGTTAGGGTATGGTTTGGTTAAGGGTTAGGGTTAGGGTTAGGGTCAGGGTTAGGGTTAGGGTCAGGGTTAGGGTATGGTTTGGTTAAGGGTTAGGGTTTGGGTTAGGGTCAGGGTTAGGGTTAGGGTATGGTTTGGTTAAGGGTTAGAGTTAGGGTTAGGGTTAGTAAAGTCATGGTTTGGGTTAGTGTGAGGGGCCACCTAATGTTTGGAAAAAACGCAAACGCGGTAAAAACGCACTAAAAACGCTTAAAAACGCATAAAAACGCTGCGTTTTTTTCATGCATGCTCATAAAAATGCTTGAAAAAAACGCAGCAGTTGTATGCTTTTGTATGCGTTTTTTCAATGCGTTTTTTTGCGGGAAAAACGTGCTGCAAAAAAAAGCAAGTGTGAAACTAGCCTTAAAACACTTACAAGCTAAAGCTAAAAAGCTTGCAGAATGCTTGCGCTTTCCAAGAGATTTGAAGCATCGCTTAGAAAGGTGATTGACAGGTTGGTCACACTAGTCAAGCATAGTGCTTGACAAGTGTGACCAACTTTTTACTATTGGTGCTCCCTATGCGGCATCAATAGTAAAAGATAGAATGTAAAAAATAAAAAAATAAAAAAGTATGGATATTCTCACCTTCTGACGGCCCCTGATCTCCTCAGCGACGCTCCCGGTATGTTCCGTTCCCAGGGATGCTTTGTGCGAAGGACCTTTGTGATGTCACGCTCGCGAGACCGCAACGTTATCTCAGGTGATTCGTGCAATGCATCCCTGGGACCGGAAGATTCTGGCAGCGTGGCTGAGAGGCGGGAGGACTCCAGGGGCCGTCAGAAAGTGAGTATATCACTATTTTTTATTTTAATTCTATTTTTTACAGGATTATGGTACCCAGGGCATGGATAAGAGTCTCCTCTCCTCCAGACACTGGGTATCATTCTCACATGAAGCGCTCACTTTACGCACGGTGGGCATAGTCACATGCATAACCAAGCCACATGCTTGTTACATATTGTGGTTAGTCATGTGCAAGATCTGTGTCAGGTAATTACTCTGTTTGTAATGTAGTAATGCTGTTCTTAATGTTTTGTAATGCAGTTGTTACGCTGCTGTGATACCATAATTTCCCTCAGGATCAATAAAGTGTATCATATCGTATCGCATAAAGTGAGCATTTCAATGCAATCCTATGGTGGCGGAATCGCCGCAATTCCACAGAAATGATGGACATGCTGCGGATTTTACCACCATAGGATTCCATGGGGTTGCATTTTAATAGCGTTTTTTAAGCATTTCCGTTGTGGCAAAAGCGCGGCGAAAACGCATAGAAAGTGCAACATGGGCACACAGCCTTAGTGTTTGCAAAACCTGGAAGTCTTAGGGTGGTTTTACATTAGCGTAGCTGTGCGCAGCATATGATTTGCATAGGTCTGCATGCGTCATGCGTACATATGTTTAATATGTTGTATGCAAGGACATGCAATTGCATGCATTCACATGCAGATGCGTACGCATGCGTCATTTTGCGATGTGTGGTGAATGCAGCATATTTCATGTTTTGAGGTGTCAATTATGCGCAGCCATACGCATGTGTATGAGTTTTCGTCAGAACAACGCATTACTGTCTATCGGAATGCATTGGTACTCAAGGAAATGCGTATGCATGCGTTCAATACGCATGCGTACTTCTGACTGAACATGTCCAGGAACTAGTTTCTGCCACTCCTAAAACAAAGGGGTATATAAAAGGGGGTGAGGACACAGCAAGTTCATTACTCTCAAGACTCTGGATACAAGCACAAGACTTTGGATGTAAGTATAGAAGCTTTGAAAATGTCTGTCTGTCTTTGCAGTCTGTACTCTGTACTATTTTTTTTTCTGTTCCTTGTAGACTGTTTGCTGCTCCAGTCCTTGTGCTGCCATCCTGGTGCTGCCTTCCTGGTGCTGCCGTCCTGGTGCTGCCTTGCTGGTGCTGACGTCCTGGTGCTGCCTCTCTGGTGTTGCCGTCTTGGTGTTGCCTTCCTGGTGCTGCCATTCGTCCTGGTGCTGTGATGCTGTCCCTGTTCTGTGCTGCCTGACTGCTGTACTGTTGGACTACTGCTTGCAATGAAAGTATTGGTGCCCATTTTTTTTTTGTCCAGCCTTCAACTTCCACCATGCATCTGAGTGCAGCAGCCCAGTCTTCAACTTCCACCACGCAGCCGAATTCAGCACCCCAGGAACAGGAAAAATAATGCCAAGGAGCCAGCAAAACGAAGGCCATGAAAAGAAAAGTAGTGAAGAAACATGATATTAATGACAGGTGTTTCTTTTTCAACATTATGTAACTTAGGGTCACCAACAGACGTTCCTCAGCAGGAATTGCTCAACGTAGTTGTGTGTCCTGCCTCGTGATGGATCCTAGGACACGTTGCAGCAAGTCATCGAAGCTCTGTTCCGACATTCTAGTGTACTCGAAAAAGTTTTCCCGGTTTTCACGCAGCTCAGTGTACAACGAGTGGTAGCCTTCACGGCTCTCTCAGACTTCAATGGGGTGTTGCCAATAGCGACGACGATGTCTTCTCTGTCTTTCTCTTCTTCTTCTTTCTTCTTCACAAGCCACAGCAAAGGCAAGAGCCAATTTCAATTGCAAATCAAGATTAATAAGGAACCTCTCCACGCTAAGATCTGGATACAGATGCAAAAGACGAGGATTTCATCTGTGCAGTGTGTCTGTATATAGAAATCCCATGAGACACGCCGATTGTGTGTTTCTTGTGTCAAGGAAATTCTCATGGAAATGCATTGTCCTATCGAAAGCATGCACATAAGCAACGCAAATCATTCAAAAACATATAGAAAATGCATGCACACGTAGCTTTTTTTGCCGTCATGCGTAAGATGATGCAGATAAAAAACGCTTCATAAACTTGCGTTTGCATGCGTTTTTGCATGCGTTTGCGCATGCAGATGATATGCTGTGCACAGAAACACTTATGTGATCCTAGCCTTAGTGATGGAATACAAGATCAGCCAGGCTAGGACACATTTATAAAGAATAGCAGCTGAGAGCATGACTCTTATTTAGTTCACAGAACGTGGTGTTGGGTACAGAGGTCAAAGCGAAACACATTGACCCTGTAGTGGGAAGATGGAGCCCCTCAGCATAGCCTGCTGTACCCTAGAAACATTCTCCACAAGCATTGTGCCGTAATCCACAACCATTAAGTTTGTGCCTCCATCATGTATTACAGTGTCACGCCGTCTCTGCATACTCACCCGGCCATCACTCCCACGCCGCAGCCCCTCGCTGCCCGACAGCCACGGTGGTCACCTCTGACAGTTGCGCAACCGACGGCGTCTTTGCATGCAATGCGCATGCGCCATAGGCTGCGGCCGCGCCTCCCTTCTGCTTCTGGTGCTCCAGCTATGCCCTGACCCGAAAGCACCCCCTGACCAATGGCAGACCAGACAGGAGTATATCAGGCCGCTTCCCCCTGAGGGAGGCGCCTGATAATTGTGTTTCCTAGCACACTGGGCCTCGCTTCTTCATGTGCTCTCTGCAGTCTCACAGTCCCGTTCTCGTGTGCTCCCTGCAGCAGCCTCGCAGTCTGGCTATCTGTGTCCCCTGCTGTACTCCAGTCCTGCCTCCGGTGTTCCTGTTCCATCCTGCTCCAGTCCTGCCATCCTACTCCAGTCCTGCCTCCGGTGTTCCTGTTCCATCCTGCTCCAGTCCTGCCGTTCTACTCCAGTCCTGCCTCCAGTGTTCCTGTTCCATCCTGCTCCAGTCCTGCCGTCCTACTCCAGTCCTGCCTCCGGTGTTCCTGTTCCATCCTGCTCCAGTCCTGCTGTCCTACTCCAGTCCTGCCTCCGGTGTTCCAGTTCCATCCTGCTCCAGTCCTTCCCTCCTCCTCTAATCCTCTCTCCTGTGTTCCTGCTCCAGGCATCCCTCCACGTTCAGTCTACTGTCTTATTCCATTCCTGTCTCCTGTGTTCCAGCTCTGTCCTGTCATCTACACTTCAGTCTCTCCACGTTCCAGTCTACAGTCTTACTCCACTCCTGTCTCCTGTGTTCCAGCTCTGTTCTGTCATTTACACTTCAGTCTCACAGTCCTATTCCAGTCCATCCTGAGCCGCCCCTTTCGGAACCGGCTACCGTGGTACTCGAACCCCTGGGCCTGCTCCTAACGGTCCCTGTATAGGGGTCGGTTCCACCTGGCAGTTCGCCCGGGGCCCCTCTGAGCCACGGCCCAGAGGGTCCATTCCTGGAGATTCCGGCTCCAGACCAGCCACGCTAACATACAGATGAAGATTCCAAGAGTATTTCCTACTACCTGTTGTACATAGTTTTAAGAACCAGTAAACAAGAGTTTATTTTCCTAAACATATCTGGCTCACTCATCATGAAAGTAAAGTGTTAAGGGCTGGCGGAACGCACCAAATAATGAAGATGGTATATAGTATATGGTGCGTTTGCAGCCCGTGCAGAGATGTAAACTGCAGCTAGGCAATGATGAATGAGATGAAGCCGGACACCGGCGGGTAACCTCTGACCCGGTGCATGCAAAAACAGACTCTTACTTCACCGTACTTGCCGGCGTATAAGCGTGACCTGTTAAGCGTCACAGGTCACGACAGAGCAAACTACCGCTTGGAGCGGGTACAATGTCTACCCCGGCGGTCGCCACTAGCCAGCATAAGAGTCATGCTGGAAAGTGCACGGAACTGCGCACAGCGCCGCTCTGGCAGACACTGCGGTATCAGCGGTGTGTGATGCCTGACCGACACCCACAGGTGCTACAGGAAGGAGAGCTGACTACACTGCGGTGCTAAGAAGTGCTAGTGCTAGGTGCTAATCTCAATACTAAGACCCTAACTCATGCATATCAAAGGGAGGGAGTCTTAATGAGTCAGTCACCAGTCTCATACATCCATCATCACACACACTACTAAACAATATAGAATCAATGTCTATCATAGCGCATGGCGGGGTGGCCATACAAACCTTTTATAGCAGTGTCCTTCCGGGACCTTCCAGATGGTCCAATCCAAGCTGGAGAAGAACCTGAGCATGTGAACTCTGATTTCCAATGAGAGATTACCCCACTGGCAAACTCAGTGGACCGAAAAGAGGACTTAGTCCCTGGAGTTGCTGGCTGCTGACCAGCATGCATTGCTATAGCTGGACAAGAGGTGGCAGCAGCAACTAAACCCACAATGCAGGTCTGCGCAGAGTGCCGGATCTACGAGTCTGCTGATCAGGTTCCTCTGTGGCCGGAGTGAAATGGGAGACCGCCGAAGGCAAGGATCGGGATTCCTACTGTGCAGTGACAGGAACCTAACATAAAGGGTCCCAACTTGTTTGAAAATGTGGCAGAATGCAGTCTAGGAATGACAAAAATTCAAACAAACATAAGTGCACACACCCAGGAATGTCTGTATATGGTGTTTAGGTTCCCCAAAGTATACCTCGGCCCTTACAGGCTTACATACAACTTCAGGTTAACCTTCAAATTTATTTTAACTTTGATCTTTCGAGGTCTTCCCATATCGCTAGGATAGGAGATCACTATGATTTGCATGGCTTTCACTGGTCTAATTAAAGTGAAGTTCAGTGCACAGTGTACTCCAGCCACCAGGCTTTGCAGAGTAAAGATGGTGAAAGATTAATGCACTAGACCAGCGCTGTGTTTTTTTCATTTTTAGGATCAGTGGGGTCCCATTGGTTTGCTCTCCACCAATTATAAATCAGTTATAATGTATATTCTAGATATAATCCATTACTTTGCAAGTTTGAAACAAGTTAGGAATACACTTTTAAAGCTCTGCTGCATCAGGATATATGTGTCTTTGAGTGTTTTTCTTTCCTGTAATGCCTTCTACTATGATTCACTTTCATGGAAAGTACTGTGGAGGTAGAAGCCGATTATACAGTCACAATGTAAGTTAAAAGGAAACTATCATGTATAATTTACTTTGTCATCTTGCCTTTGGTCTACAATTGCAGCCTTTGTTCTTTGTGATTAGGTATCACACCAGATTAACCGCTGTACTATTTCATGGATCAATGGTGGCAGCCACTGTTTTTGTTTTTCAAGTTTTCTCAATTTCCAAGGTCCCTTTAAAACAGAGATATTAGGAGAAAGGATTGTTACTTGAAATGATTTAACACCAATGTCACTTTCTCACAGCAATATTTGGCCAGTATTTTACGACAACTGGGATTGAATCTGGCGATGGATCAGTTTCCTATTATTGAAGTGGACCTCAAGCATGTTTGACGATGGCGGCTGCATTTGTAAATTGCAGCCTTAGTTTTTCTAAATTGTTTCATGAATGGATCGATGGATAATTTGCAAAGAAAGGACAGCTTTTGCCAGTTCTGAGGGTGCTACTGGAAGATATGGGGGTTGGACTAAATGTTCTATGACATTGAACTCTAATATGGGTAAGTTATATTATAGCTCCATGATAAATAATCAAAGCTTTTATTTAATTCACCAAACTTTTACTCACCAGTCCTGCCTCCAGAGCTGACTCCCCCATTCGCCTCTGCTCTGGCTCCTTCTGGTCCTCTGCGAGTTGAGTTACCATACTATTTTAGGGGGCACCTCTGAGTTCTCACTCCTAAGATTCATGGCTGACCCAAACATGCCACTCGAATATTCAGGTAGTTGGCTTTTTAACCTCTACTTTGTATAAATATTTCTTACTAAACTCAGTTTTGGACTAACGTGAAAGCACAGCCGAATGAAGAGAACCATTAATAAAATTATAAATCTTTATTAAGTAAAGAATCAAAACAAATTATAAAGTCTAAAATAAATGCAGAGCAATAATAATAGCAGAGTGCCCAGTAGGGGGTATAACTAATACGTCCTAAGAAAAACATGTAATGTATATATTGAATATATAATGACCAAAAAATGTTATATGTATAAATTGTGCTGAATACACCTGTGATATCCACATATAGGAAAGTATGGCTGAGGTGCAGAAATTACATCCTGAGAAGTTTAGAGCAGACCAATTCAGTATATAAATAATGGAATAGTATATTGCTGCTTTTAAACAGCGGCCAGGATAAAGCAAACAGATATAAAGCTATGCAATACACAGGGCAATAAGTCGAGTGGTATATGATACACAAGTCTGGATGGATAGCTGAAATATTTTTTCATAGGTAAGTAGTCAGGGTAGAATGTGGATGGACAGCTGAAATTTTCATAGGTAAGTAGTCTGGGCAGAATAAAGAGAGAGAATAGGCTTGCGTGTAATAGATGAGTCATGAATGTAATAAGAAGATTGGCTGAATAATAGTGTCATGGCTTCTGTTATAACTAAAACCATGAAGCAGCAATTGACCTTTTTTGTACAGTAGACTGCAGTAGTCACTGACTAATGTGATTCTTTAAAGGGAATCTGTCACCTCATTTTTGGCCTATAAACTGAGGCCACCGCCACCAGGGGCTTATCTACAGGATTCTGTAATGCTGTAGATAAGCCCCGATGTAACCTGAAAGATAGCAAAAACAAGTTAGATTGTACTCACCGAGGGCGCAGTTGGGTGCAGTGGGTGTCGCGGTTCGGTCTGGCGCCTCTCATCTTCTAGTGATGACGTCCTCCTTCTTACTTCTGCCGCAGCTCCTGCGCAGGCCTACTATATTTGCCCTGTTGAGGGCAGAGTAAAGTACTGCAGTGCGCAGGCGCCAGGAAAGGTCAGAGAGGTCTGGCGCCTGCGCACTGCATTACTTTACTGTGCCCTCAACAGGGCAAATATAGTAGGCCTGCGCAGGAGCTGCGGCAGAAGTAAGAAGGAGGATGTCATCGCTAGAAGATGGGAGGCGCCAGACCGGACCGTGACACCCATCTGACCGGACCCCCGGGTGAGTATAATCTAACTTATTTTTCTTATCTTTCAGGTTACATCGGGGGCCCCTGATGGCGGTGGCCGCAGTTTATAGGCCAAAAATGAGGTGACACATTCCCTTTAACCCCTTCATGACCCAGCCTATTTTGACCTTAATGACCTGGCCATTTTTTGCAATTCTGACCAGTGTCCCTTTATGAGGTAATAACTCTGGAACGCTTCAACGCATCCTAGCGATTCTGAGATTGTTTTTTCGTGACATATTGGGCTTCATGTTAGTGGTAAACTTAGATCGATAATTTTTGCGTTTATTTGTGAAAAAATCAGAAATTTGGCGAAAATTGTGAAAATTTCGCAATTTTCAAATTTTGAATTTTTATTCTGTTAAACTAGAGAGTTATGTGACACAAAATAGTTACTAAATAACATTTCCCACATGTCTACTTTACATCAGCACAATTTTGGAAGCAAAATATTTTTTTGTTAGGAAGTAATAAGGGTTAAAAGTTGACCAGCGATTTCTCATTTTTACAACAAAATTTACAAAACCATTTTTTTTAGGGACCACCTCACATTTGAAGTTACTTTGAGGGGTCTATATGGTAGAAAATACCCAAAAGTGACACCATTCTAAAAACTGCACCCCTCAAGCTACTCAAAATTACATTCAAGAAGATTATTAACCCTTTAGGTGTTTCACAGGAACTAAAGCAACATGGAAGGAAAAAAAGGACATCATTTTTTTCATTTTTCACATGGGCAACAGGATAAAATGGATCCTAAAATTTGTTGGGCAATTTCCCCTGAGTACACCGATACCTCATATGTGGTCAAAAACCACTGTTTGGGCGCACGGCAGGGCTCAGAAGGGAAGGAGCGCCATTTGACTTTTTGAATGGAAAATATGCTGGAATATTTAGCGCTTGCCATGTCGTGTTTGGAGAGTCGCTGTGTGCCTAAACACTGGAGCTCCCCCACAAGTGACCCCATTTTGGAAACTAGACCCCCCAAGGAACTTATCTAGATGCATAGTGATCACTTTGAGCCCCCAGGTGCTTCTCAAATTGATCCGTAAAAAAAAAAAGTACTTTTTTTCACAAAAATTATCTTTTAGCCTCAATTTTTTCATTTTCACATGGGCAACAGGATAAAATGGATCCAAAAATTTGTTGGGCAATTTCTCCTGAGTACACCGATACCTCATATGTGGTCATAAACCACTGTTTGGGTGCATGGCAGGGCCCGGAAGGGAAGGAGCGCCATTTGACTTTTTGAATGGAAAATTAGCTCCAATCGTTATCGGACACCATGTCGCGTTTGGAGAGCCCCTGTGTACCTAAACATTGGAGCTCCCCCACAAGTGACACAATTTTGGAACCTAGACCCCTTAAGGAACTTATCTAGATGTGTAGTGAGCACTTTGAACCCCCAAGTGCTTCACAAAAGTTTATAACATAGAGCAGTGAAAATAAAAAATCATTTTTTTTCCTCAAAAATGATTTTTTAGCACGCTATTTTTTATTTTCACAAGGGTAACAGGAGAAATTGAACCAAAAAAGTTGTTGTCCAGATTGTCCTGAGTACGATGGTACCCCATATGTGGGGGGGGCCACTGTTTGGGTGCACGGCAGGGCGCAGAAGGGAATGAGCGCCATTTGACTTTTTGAAATGAAAATTAGCTCCAATCGTTAGCGGACACCATGTCGTGTTTGGAGAGCCCCTGTGTGCCTAAACTTTGGAGCTCCCCCACAAATGACCCCATTTTGGAAACTAGACCCCCTAAGGAACTTATCTAGATGCATAGTGAGCACTTTGAACCCCCAGGTGATTCACAGAAGTTTATAATGCAGAGCAGTGAAAATAAAAAATCTTTTTTTTTCCTAAAAAAAATTTTTTTAGTTGGCAATTTTTTATTTTCACAAGGGTACTAGGATAAATTGGACCCCAAAAGTTGTTGTCCAGTTTGTCCTGAGTACGCTGGTACCCCATATGTGAGGGGGAACCACTGTTTGGGCACACGTTGGGGCTCAGCAGGGAAGTAGTGACATTTTGAAATGCTGACTTTGATGGAATGGTCTGCGGGCGTCATGTTACATTTGCTGAGCCCCTGTGTGCCTAAACAGTAGAAACCCCCCACAAGTGACCCCATTTTGGAAACTAGACCCCCCAAGGAACTTATCTAGATGTGTGGTGAGCACCTTGAACCCCCAAGTGCTTCACAGAAGTTTATAATGCAGAGCCGTGAAAATAAAAAATCATTTTTTTCCCTCAAAAAAAATGAATTTTAGCACGCAATTTTTTTTTCACAAGGGTAACAGGAGAAATTGGACCCCAAAAGTTGTTGTCCAGTTTGTCCTGAGTACGCTGATACCCCATATGTGGGGGGGATGACCACTGTATGGGCACACGTCAGGGCTCGGAAGGGAAGTAGTGACGTTTTGGTATGCAGACTTTGATGGAATGGTCTGCGGGCATCATGTTACATTTGCAGAGCCCTTGATGTACCTAAACTGTGGAAACCCCCCACAAGTTACCCCATTTTGGAAACTAGACCCCCCAAGGAACTTATCTAGATGTGTGGTGAGCACCTTGAACCCCGAAGAGCTTCACAGAAGATTGTAACGCAGAGCCATGAAAATAAAAAATCTTTTTTTTTCCTCAAAAAATGAATTTTTAGCTCGCAATTTTTTATTTTCACAATGGTAACAGGAGAAATTGGACCCCAAAAGTTGTTGTCCAGTTTGCCCTGAGTATGCTGATACCCCATATGTGGGGAGGGACCATTGTTTGGGCACACGTCGGGGCTCGGAAGGGAAGTAGTGACGTTTTGAAATACTGACTTGATCGAATGGTCTGCGGGCATCATGTTACGTTTGCAGAGCCTCTGATGTGCCTAAACAGTGGAAACCCCCCAAAAGTGACCCCATTTTGGAAACTAGACCACCAAGGAACTTATCTAGATGTGTGGTGAGCAGCACTTTGAACCCCCAAGTGCTTCACAGAAGTTTATAATGCAGAACCGTGAAAATAAAAAATCTTTTTTTACTCAAAAAATAATTTTTTAGCCCGCAATTTTTTATTTTCACAAGGGTAACAGGAGAAATTGGACCCCAAAAGTTGTTGTCCAGTTTGTCCTGAGTACGCTGGTACCCCATATGTGGGGGGGAACCATTGTTTGGGCACACGTCAAGGCTCGGTATGGAAGTAGTGACGTTTTGAAATGCAGACTTTGATGGAATAGTCTGCGGTCGTCATTATGTTTGCAGAGCCCCTGATGTGCCTAAACAGTGGAAACCCCCCACAATTGACCCCATTTTGGAAACTAGACCTTCCAAGGAACGTATTTAAGATGTGTTGTGAGCACTTTGAACCCCCAAGTGCTTCACAGAAGTTTATAATGCAGAGACGTGAAAATGAAAAAATCATTTTTTTCCACAAAAATAATTTTTTAGCCCCCAATTTTTTATTTTCCCAAGGGTAACACAAGAAATTAGTCCCCAAAAGTTGTTGTGCAATTTTTCCTGAGTACGCTGATACCTCATATGTTGGGGTAAACCACTGTTTGGGCACACGTCAGGGCTTGGAAGGGAGGGAGCACCGTTTGACTTTTTGAACGCAAAATTGGCTGGAATCAATGGTTGCACCATGTCGCGTTTGGCGACCCCCTGATGTGCCTAAACAGTGGAAACCCCTCAATTCTAACTCCAACCCTAACCCCAACACACCCCTAACCACAGCCCTAACCCTAACACATCCCTAACCACAAGCCTAACCCTAATTCCAACGCTAACCCTAATTCCAACCCTAACCCTAACCCTCTTTCCAACCCTAACCCTCTTTCCAATCCTAACCCTAACCCTCTTTCCAACCCTAACCCTCTTTCCAACCCTAACCCTCTTTCCAACCCTAACCCTCTTTCCAACCCTAACCCTAACCCTCTTTCCAACCCTAACCCTAACCCTCTTTCCAACCCTAACCCTCTTTCCAACCCTAACCCTAACCCTCTTTCCAACCCTAACCCTAACCCTCTTTCCAACCCTAACCCTCTTTCCAACCCTAACCCTAACCCTCTTTCCAACCCTAACCCTAACCCTCTTTTCAACCCTAACCCTAACCCTCTTTTCAACCCTAACCCTCTTTTCAACCCTAACCCTAACCCTAATGGAAAAATAAAAATATTTTCTTTATTTTATTAGTTGTGCCTACCTATGGGGGTGATAATCGGGGGGTTTATTTACTTTTTCTTTCATTTTGATCACTGTGAGAGTGATCAAAATGAAAGAATTGAATCTGCAGCCGGCAGATTCGGGCGGGCGCACTGCGCATGCGTCCGCCATTTTCTAAGATGGCGGCGCCCATGAACTGGACCCGCCGGACACCGGGAGTGACAGGGGGACTTAGAAGATGCCGGGGGAGGTGAGATGGGGTGAGGGGGTTATCAGAAGCTGGCGGGGAGCAGAGGGAATGGGAGGGGGGCAGATCATGACAGCGGCGGCAGATCGCCGCTGTCATTCAGTTGCGGGGGGGGCGATCGCCGGTGGGGGGGGTGGAATCGGTGTCTCCAGCCATGTCTGATGCTACAGCAGCATCGGCCATGGCTGGATTGTAATATTTCATCAATTTTCATTGATGAAATATTACTATCGCTCTGATTGGCTGTTTCACTTTTAACAGCCAATCAGAGCGATCGTAGCCACGTGGGGGCGAAGCCACGCCCCCTGTGGCGAAGAACAAAGCCCCCTGTATCTGCGGGTCGGGTGACCTTTCAGTGACCTAGGTCACCCGACCCGCAGGGGGGCTTTAAAGTCATGACGCCACATAGGCGTCATGGGTCGTTCTGGCACGACTTTTCATGACGCCTACGTGGCGTCAAAGGTCGTGAAGGGGTTAAGGTTTCAGTGGTGTTTTAGTCTTTTTGACAGCAAAGATAGTGAACCATTGACTGCAGTTTTCTTGAGTAAGAGATTCCGGAATAACCAGTCCTATGTAGATTGTCAAGACACATGCGATGCAAATCCTAATACCCGGAAAATCATCAATTACCATCATCACATCTGTATGACTGCAATGAACTATTTGCTTTTGAGAGCTAATTTGCAGTTAATTTTAAGCAGTAAATAAGCAAGGACTGTATAAAATGTACGTATACAGTGCATCTATATGAAGATGCAGTGAAAGGTTAAATCACTTCTAACTGGATTAACAAACATAAATGCTAGAAAAATTAATGGACAGAAAAAATCATGGAGGCATGAAAACGGTAAACCTACACACAGTATTAGTAACACTCTTGGCACCTTTTCAGAAGGCATTCTAATCTAATGTATTCACTTTTCACTTAGGAACAAAGCAGAAGGGGTTTATTGTGGGTCAGTAAGCAGCGAGAACCAGTGACCTGTAACTGTATGGTGCTACTGATTGTGCAATTATTATTATATTCCATTATGCTTGTCAGTAAAGATTAGGGGAGGCTTTGTAATTGACAGCAAAAAAGTTTTAGAGCAGACAGTTAAGATCTTGATGGTTTTTACCATGCTATACAGTATGTACGTGGAAATTGTAGGCATTGTATTTCTTAATGTATTTAAACTGGATTAGTCATCAGAAAACACTGCTGTAATAAATGGAGGCATATTTAATGACAGGTCCACTGTCCAAAATGGCTTGAGCTTGTAGATGATCGAATCTTTTGAAATTCAAATACTCCACATTTGGAGAATTGTTTCTGCAAAATTTGATTCATGTTGAATAAATTCGCTATGAATCACAGGTAGTCCAATTGAGCTAAAAATTGCATTCAACCACTTTCAATCTCTTAAAGTCAAACACAGTCTTAGTAATGTCAAAGTGACCTCAGCACAGAAACAGATGGTAACCCAGCAGTAACTAACAGCCCATTTTTAATAACCATGCACTGACAGGCTATTCATGTTTTTAAAAGAAAAAAAAATAGTCCACAGTCCAAAAATTATCACACTTGGTCAATTGTGCTTAGGCAGACATTCTGTGCAGAACACTGACTCAAAATCACATTGTTGTTGTTCGAGGTAACATCATCCTGCTATAACTGAGGTGAGTGATATGTCAAACTTACCATAATTTCCTCCATTTCTTCCACACTGATATGTTTTCCTGATTCAAACATGGTGAATTGTGGACTGCATTTGGTAGCACTTCTGCAAGAATGGTTTGTGCCAGTGGTGGTTGGTGGTGGTGCTACTGACATTACCCCATCCACTGCCAGTGCCACTTTTTCTTTCACCAAATATTTTGTGCAACACAATGATTAACTTCTGACATTTTTTTCAACCTCAATTATTCAACCCCTGCCTAAAAGAACATAATAAGTTATAGAGAGACAGATATGACATTTAAGGTTGTCAAACTGAACTAGTAAAACAGATGTGCCAAAACAACAAGAACAATTAGGGTATGCGTACACATAGCAAAGAAGATTCACACCCGGAGTATATTGGTTAAGTGCACATGGTGTACTTTAGATTTGAGCATACCCATATAATTTATGAAGCATAAGATGCTTCAGGATAATGCAGCTGTGCTTTTCCTAAAGTCTCTTCATTGGTGTATTTTGAGACATCTTTTGCAGAGTTGCTGATGCCAGCATTTTTTTTGCTTCGGTATATAACATATAATCATAGTGTTGACTTCAAAGAGGAAGGTGCCAGAAGAATGGTGAGGCCACTTCTTTTATCTGCCTCTTGGCTTTCAAACCCTGAAGCAGTTAAAAGAAGTTACAAACAAAGTTGAGCAAATCTGAACTTAAAAGTTCGACGTTTGTACTGGGCAGTTAGTGTCTGGTGCCAAACACCGAACACAGATTTTCCCCAGAAGTCTTGCAATATTTGCAGTTCAGGGGCAAGTCCGTGAGTGAGAGAGAGATTGGTACCCGAACTAAACTTTGGAATAAAGTTTGGGTCGGGTACAAGAACCTAAACTTCACCGCGTCCTATCATCTCTAAGTACAAAGGATGAAGCATTTGCACAGCAAGGCATTTTGACATTGTTGTGCAAACATTCATTCTTTTTGGCACTTTTTTAGCACTTATTCAGGTGGCTACCAGATGGAATCTACCTAAAAAACTTTATGTGCACATTCCCTTTACTGACTATATTTTCATTTTTTTCTATTTTATTCAGATTCTTTCCCAAATACCGTATTTTTCGGACTATAAGACACACTGGACCATAAGCCGTACCCCAAAGTTTCAGAAGGATAATAGGGAAAAAAATAATGTATCAAATGGGGGTCCGTCTTACAGTCCGAATTCAGCTTACCAGGGAGAAGTAGTCACAGGGGTCATTTGGTGGTCCAGGCTGGTGCGATGGCCTCTGGGAAATCCCATCCCAAGCTGATTTGGTGGTGCTCTGTGCTGTGGCAGTGACAGCGGCTCTGTGATGGGGCAGGGGCTCCATACTGGGGCAGGGGCTCTGTGCTGGGGCAAGGACTCTGTGCTGGGGCAGAGACTCTGTGCTGGGGTAGAGGGGCTATGCTCTGGGGCAGGGACTGTGCTCCAGTGCAGTGGCTGTGGCTCTCTGTGCTCCATTGGGGGGCTTCACCAGCATTTCGCCAAAGCCTGGACTGAACTATTCAAATCTCGGCAACGAGATCTCGTCTGCTGAGATCACGGGACGAGATCTGAATCTGAGCATGGGCCGCCCCCCCCTCCCGGTGGCCATGTTCCTGGAGGCCACCGCAACACGGCAGCAACGGATGTGCAGGGACCTCCGGGCTTTGACAAAATGCCAGTGAAGCCTCCCACGTAGCACAGAGAGCCGCTGCCACTGCCACCACCACACCACAGAACCCCACCGCACCGCCACAGTCGCACCAGCCTGGGAAGGGAGGCTGCATCAAGACCGCCGCCACTGCCACAGCCACAGGATTTGAAATTATATTGCGACTAGAGTTGAGCGAAACAGGTCGGTCAGATTAAAAAATCGCCGACTTTCACCAAAGTCGGGTGAGGTCGGCCATGAGGTCACCGATCAACGTGCCAAAGTCGAGTTCCAAATGATGCTTTCAATGCCTTTTCTCACCCAATGATGGAGGACGCACACTGTGGGCAACGCGATGACATGCGCAGCGGCCAGAACCACCTTAGAGAAGGGCATTGAAGTGATTGGCTGGCTTTGTGTGGCGTCACAGTGGGTATAAAAGGCTGTGACCGCCGACCGCCATCTTACGTCGGCCGATCTTACAATAGGGAGAGGTGATGCTGCTGATTCTGAACAGGGAGAGCATTAGGCAGGGAAGAAAAAAAAATACTGCTTCTGCTGATAGCGCTTTTCACTGTACAGCTAGTGTGCAGTGAAAGGGGAGGATTTTTGTTGTGTGCAGCAGCGCTGGTGGTGATTAGGCTGCCTTTTAAGGCTACCTGCTAGCTGCATTGCTGTGTGCACACTGCTGTTCAAACAGCTTTTTTCAAAGCATTCCAAATTTTATTATTTTGTCCTGGTGAGTTACTTAGCGCTCATTTTTTCACACACGTCTAGCGGTGTACGCTCCTCACACACTGCAGTGTACCAGCTGGTATCACTGACAAATAGAAGCTATCTGGGTGTGACTCTGGAAGAAAAAGCCGAGGAGTTTGTCCGTTTTTCCAGACCTACAACTTAGAGTCGTGTCCATTTTTCAAACAGCTTCGTATATCTGCTGTTTGATTACGATCGAAACCAGACAGAGACAGCGTGTGTCAGTCCATATGAAAATACACGGAGCTTGACAATTTTACATACACACACCATACAGCGTTGTATGCTCCTCACACACTACCATATACCGCCTTCTAGCATGGACAAATAGAAGCTACTTGTGTGTGACTCTGGAAAATAAAGCCGATGAGTTTTTTCATTTTCCCAGACCCACACCTTAGAGTCCTGTCCGTTTTTGAAACAGTTTCGTATATCTGCTGTTTGATCACGGTCAAAACTAAACAGAGACAGCATGTGTCAGTCCGTATACAAATACACGGAGCTTGACAATTTTCCATACACACACCGTACAGCGCTGTACGCTCCTCACACACTACCATGTACTGCCTTCTAGCACGGACAAATAGACGCTACCTGTGTGTGACTCTGGAAAAAAAAGCCGAGGAGTTTTTCAGTTTTTCCAGACCTACACCTTAGAGTACTGTCCGTTTTTGAAACAGTTTTGTATATCTGCTGTTTGATCACGGTCAAAACTAGACAGAGACAGCGTGTGTTAGTCCGTATACAAATACATGGAGCTTGACAATTTTACATACACACACCGTACAGCGGTGTACGCTCCTCACACACTACCGTGTACCGCCTTCTAGCACGGACAAATAATAGCTACCTGTGTGTGACTCTGGAAAAAAAGCTGAGGAGTTTTTCCGTTTTTCCAGACCTACACCTTAGAGTCCTGTCCGTTTTTCAAACAGTTTCGAATATCTGCTGTTTATGGTGAAAACTAGACAGAGACAGCGTGTGTCAGTCCGTATACAAATTCACGGAGCTTGACAATTTTACATACACACATCGTAAAGTGCTGTCCGATTCTCCAACAGTATTGTATATCTGTCATTCGCATTACGGTCACTTTTATACCTAGTCAGCGAGTGTGTGTGACACTCCGTAAATACCTATACGGAGATTGTTAGTTGCACAAAAATCGTATACAGCTGTACACTTCTGATACAGTTCCGTATATCTGCTTGTTGGATTACGGTCCAATGCATACTGTGAGAGCGTCTGTGACTAACATGATATATACGTTGATTTAATTTGTTTAATACACCTTACACAGCTGGAAGCTCCTCATACAGTACCATCTCTCTGCTGGTATTTTGGTACATTTTCCCAAAAATGAGGAAGTATGGTGGAAGAGGCCGCGGACGTGGGCAGGGGCGCAGCTGGTACTGATGGTGGTGGTGGATTGGCTGGTTCTGGCAAAAACACAATAGCAGCTAAGGGAGGAGGTGTTGAGCCTGAGGCATCCTCTGGCCCAAGAAGGCCTGTAAGGTTGCCTTTTCTTGGAGTAGGAAAACAGCTTTTAAAGCCAGGGCATCAGGAACAGGTTTTGGCATACATTGGTTCTGGTCATAAAAAAACCCTTTCCTTGTGTCCTTCACCCCCACCAAAAGTTAAGGATGCAGCAGCCCACGCTTCAGATTACTCTATGGAGCTCTTTTCACATACCATGCCTGGGTTATCCAGTCAAATCCTGAATTCCCCAGTCCAAGATGAATCTTACATGGAGTGCACTGATGCACAGCCACTGCTAGATGATTCTGCTGGTACATTGACCGACTACACTACATTGCCCTCGCAGTCTATTGTGCCAGAATCTGACCCCGATGAAACCCAGGTGCCCCTTCTCGCATGCTATACCACCTTACACGGTGACACAGAGGAAGGTAAAGAGGAAGGTGCAGATGACTTTGAAGATGAGGTGATGGATGACCCAGTTCTGGACCCGGATTGGCATCCATTGGGGGAGGAGGGTGGCGCTGGCAATAGTTCAGATAAGGAGAAGGATCCGCAGCAGGCATTGACATTATAGCAGTGGTTATCTAGCAGGCCCGTAGCCGTCCTAAAACGTGGAACAAAAACTAAAAGAGTTGCAGGACAGCTTGACCAGACGGTCAACTTAGCACAGCGTGCCAGGCCAGAAAATGTTTACCATAGTAGGAAGACTGCAGTGTGGCACTTCTTTTTCCAAAATCCTACTGATGAGGCAAAGGTTACCTGTAAGAAGTGTGGAAGGACCTTTAGCCGAGGTAAACAACTCAGAAATTTGAATACCAGTTACATGCTTAGACATTTAATCAGCATGCACTTGCAAGCGTGGACTGACTACAAAACCTCAGGTAGCACATGTGTACCTGCTCAGACTGAAGGTAGCCAACAATGCTCCATCACTATCCCCACTGTAAGACCACCGCCACCATTAAGCACACCACCAGCACTAAACGTGGAGGTGTCGTCGCAAGGCCAAAGCACTCAGGGAATCACAATGGTTTTGCAACACAACACTGAATCTAGGCTATCACCACTAATACCATCACCAACCCCCTCTCACTCCATCCGGTCCACCGCTACTTCCCCCATATGCAGCTCTCCAGTCCAGCTCACCCTACCAGACACTCTGAGTAGGACAAGAAAGTACTCATTCTCTCATCCGCGTACACTCTGTTTGAACGCCTACATTGCCAAACTAATCTCATTAGAGATGATGCGCTACCGTTTGGTTGAAAGCGAAGTTTTCCGCTACCTCATGGCCTACGCTGTCCCATGCTATAACCTACCCAGTCAGCACTTCTTTTCTCGAAAAGCCATCCCTGCCCTCCATAGGCATGTGAAAGACCGCATTGTCCATGCACTAAAACACTTAGTGAGTGAAAGGTGCACCTCACAACAGATGCATGTACCAGTAGGCATGGCCAGGGCCGTTACGTGTCCATCACTGTGCACTGGATTAATGTGGTGGATGCAGGCTCCACTGGGGACAGTGGCGGTGGAACAGTGCTGCCTAGCCCACGGTATAGGAAACAGTTGGCTGTAGACTTTCGCTCCTCCTCCTCCTCATCTATCAGCAAAAGCTTGTGCACAGAGTGCAGTCGCACGAGCACTACATCCGCAGCTGGCAGTGTTGCACACTCAGTGTCCCACTATCGAACAGCTAGTGGTAAGCGTCAGCAGGCTGTGTTAAAGGTGATGTCTTTGGGCGACAACAGACACACCGCGGAGGTACTGGCCGACTACTTGCAGCAACAAACAGAGTCATGGCTGGGCAGTCTACATCTTGAGGCAGGCAAGGTAGTCAGTGATAACGGCCGTAATTTTGTGGCAGCCATAACCCGTGCAAAATTCACACACATACCTTGCCTGGCTCACACTTTCAACCTGGTGGTGCAGTGTTTCCTTAATAATTATCCAGAGTTAACATCCCTGCCGAAATGACGTCATCATGATGCGCGGTCTGTGCGCATCATGATTCGCCGTCAGTTCGGGCCTTCCGGGGGGTCTATGCCGACTGCCCGGCACAGCCCCCCGGCAGGCCGGTACAGACCCCGGCAGTCCACTCAGACCCCCGGACAGTCGGTACAGACCACCGGCAGGCCGGCACAGCCCCCGGCAGGCCGGTACAGACCCCCGCAGCCTGCACAGACCCCCGGACAGTCGGTACAGACCACCGGCAGGCCGGTACAGACCCCCGGAAGTCGGCACGGACCCCCCGCAGGCCGGTACAGACCCCCGGGCAGTCGGCATAGACCCCCCGGAAGGCCCGAACTGACGGCGCATCATTATGCGCACAGACCGCGCATCATGATGACGTCATTTTGGCAGCCAATCAGAGCCACAGCAGTGGCTCTTTGCATTATGGGAACTTCCGATTCCGGTATTCGATATTGAAAAAATATCGGTACTCGGTATCGGAATTCCGATTCAGCGAATATCGGCCGATACCCGATATTTGCAGTATCGGAATGCTCAACACTAAGTATATATGTAGTATATATGTATGTTACATGCATGTAGTATATATGTAGTATGTATGTTGCATGCATGTAGTATATACGTAGTATATATGTATGTTGCATGCATGTAGTATATATGTAGTATGTATGTTGCATGTAGTATATATGTAGTATGCATGTTGCATGCATGTAGTATATATGTTGTATGTATGTTGCATGCATGTAGTATATATGTAGTATGCATGTTGCATGTAGTATATATGTATGTTGCATGCATGTAGTATATATGTAGTATGTATGTTGCATGTAGTATATATGTAGTATGCATGTAGTATATATGTAGTATGCATGTTGCATGCATATAGTATATATGTTGTATGTATGTTGCATGCATGTAGTATATATGTAGTATGTATGTTGCATGTAGTATATATGTAGTATGCGTGTTGCATGTAGTATATATGTATGTTGCATGCATGTAGTATATATGTAGTATGCATGTTGCATGTAGTATATATGTAGTATGCATGTTGCATGTAGTATATATGTATGTTGCATGCATGTGGTATATATGTAGTATGTATGTATGTTGCATGTAGTATATATATAGTATGCATGTTGCATGCATGTGGTATATATGTAGTATGTATGTAGCATGTAGTATGTATGTAGTATGTATTTTTTTTTTGTACATTCAACACATTAGCCGGATGATGGGACTACTACTGTCCCATCATTGGCTAATGTGTCAATCACCGTCATGGTAGCAGGCATCGCCCGATGGGACTTGTAGTCCCATCGGACGATCCTGCATAAACCCCCGCAACCTCCACAGACCCCCGGACAGTCTGCACAGACCACAGGCAGGCCGGCACAGCCCCCCGGCAGGCCGGTACAGACCCCCGCAGCCTGCACAGACCTCCGGACAGTCGGTATAGACCACCGGCAGGCCGGCACAGCCCCCGGCAGACCGGTACAGACCCCTGGCAGTCCGCACAGACCCCCGGACAGTCGGTACAGACCACCGGCAGGCCGGCACAGCCCCCCCGGCAGGCCGGTACAGACCCCCGCAGCCTGCACAGACCCCGGACAGTCGGTACAGACCACCAGCAGGCCGGTACAGACCCCCGGCAGTCCGCACAGACCTCCGGAAGGTCCGTACACCCCCCCAAGAGGCTGTACAAGGACAGAAAAGGGTTTTTCTTATTCCGATACCGGAAGTCCCATAGACTTGAATGGGACTTCCGGTATCGGAATCGGCGATACCCGGTACTTTTTTCGTATCAGGCCGATACCATCCGATCCGATATTTTAGGGTATCGGATGGTATCGCTCAACACTACAAATTACACAACATCATGCCACAGGAGAACCAAGAGATAGTATTGGCAAACAATCAAGCAACTCTGGTAAACCGTTTGTTTGAGGCTTTCCCAGCACACAGCAGCGGTGCTGGTTCTCCCACGAGCCGTAGTGGGCACAATGGAAGAGGTGTTCGTGGTGCACACATCAGAAGTGGCATTGGAGACAGGGGTTTCATGACCATGTTGTGGACTGATTTTTCAAGTCCCGCTCACACGACTGGTAATACTGCATCGATTGAAAGTGACAGGATACAGCAGTTGTCAACTATGAATACAAACTACTTCTCTTCCCATATCGATGTTCTCCCTCACAGGTCATTCCCCTTTGAGTATTGGGCCTCTAAACTGGACACCTGGCCTGAATTGGCACAATATGCCTTACAGGAGCTCGCTTGCCCTGCTGCTCGTGTGTTATCTGAAAGAGTCTTCAGTGCTGCTGGATCAATTGTGACAGAAAAAAGGACCCGTCTGTCGACCCAAATTTTTGATGATCTAACCTTCATTAAAATGAACCATGCATGGGTTTCAAAGGATTTTGTCCCACCTTCCCCTGCTGACACATAGGTTACCAGAAAAGTGCCTCGGTTTTTTCCTCCTCTTCCTCTGACTTGCCCAATTACGCCCTTTGCAGCAGCTGAATGTCCAGCCAACACATCAACATATGCCAATTTTTAAACCTCCCTAACTGGGCTGCTCACCCCTCCCCCAACGGCTGGGGTCAAGACCTGGCGCACCCAGGCAAGTGCCGTTGCTCTGAACAGGTGGACGGGCCAACTGATGGCCGATGGCAATGGCACAGGGCCCCTCATAGTACAATGCAGTGTCACAGACGGTGGGAGGGCCCACTCGCCGTCAGACACACCAGCGTACTATGAGGGGCCCTGTGCCAGTACCGTCGACCACGATTATGCCCCCCCTGCTTGGTCATGGCCACAGCACTTGCAAGTTGCAATACTTACCTCTCTCGGCTCCACCGCTGTGTAGTCTGGGCAGTTAAATCCTTCACAGGGACAGCCACTAGAAATTTGGTGCTTTGATCAATGATGGTTAAGATGTAGCTATGGCATGTCCTGCTGGCCTCTACCTTCAAATGATCAATGGCTACCATTTGAAATGGACGTCAACTTACAAGTGGATACATGGTGGCAAAAAAGTCTAGATATTTGCACAGCCAAAAAGTTAGCAACAAGGCCCTGTTTTGTCTGTTTTGGTATGGCATGCATGAAAGTAAAATTTGACTAGTAAAACAGATAGATGTGTCAACAAATATACACATATATGTTTCACATTCTGTGTGGTAAGTACTTGTATTTAAACATCTGGATTGGGGGGAATTTTATATTTAAACAAAACAATAAATCAGTCTTTAACACAAATTATTACACAAAAAGTGCAAAAACTCAGTCGCTTAAGACAAGAAAACACTCCGACACTGAATTCAAATATTGTATTTCTGTAAAAACTATTGTGCTGTAATGCTTCTGCTTTTTAGTGCATTACGAATAAAGGAATAATGTGTAATTATAATTCAAATGTAGAATGGCAAATCCTTGCTAGACTACATCACTGATTAATCACACTGCTTCCGGCCCCTCTCCTATATTTCTCTCTTATCCTATATAACTGAATCTCTGTATTAATTGCAGACTTTTACACTCATTTCTTTGCTGCTGAAGTTATTTAACTTATTGCTGTTGGAAGTATTTGTCCAATGTTTCAGGGATTTCTCTTCCTGTCTCTGTTGATGAACTGTGAGCTCTGACAAATTCTCACTATTCAAAAAATCACACTAAAATGGTTTCAGATTCCCTGCTCTGGCTTTTATACAGACTATAATAGTAACAGCTGATTGGCTGCTCTTTACAACATGATGTGATAATTGCAAGGCATTATGGGAAAACATGTCGGCATTCATCAAGCAGCAGATGCAAGTAATGCGATCATAATAACAACATGTGATGCCTATAACAAACAATGGAATAATCAGAGCAAATGCAAGTTATAGAATCCACAGCAGATTAAAGCGTAATAAGAACAGTTTGCAATAACAATTTATGATGCCTGTAGCTAACAATCGATTAACCGCCAATAGATGCAAGTAATGGGAATCACAGAAGTCTGTGAAGGTAGGAAGCAAGGAGTAGGATAGTAGCAATCTCCAAATGGCAAATAAACATGTTACAGCACCCAAAGTGGTGCACAGCAAAGGGCAGCAGCCACAGGTGAATGGAGCAAAGCTCAGCCATGAAGGCGATAGAGCTGCGTAACAATTTCAGTGGGGAAAAAAGTATTTAGTCAGCATCCAATTGTGCAAGTTCTTCCACTTAAAAATATGAGAGAGGCCTATAATTGTCATCATGGGTAGACCACAACTATGAGAGACAAAAAGAGAAAACAAATCCAGAAAATCACCTTGTCTGAGTTGGCAAGATTTATTTTGCAAATTATGGTGGAAAATAAGTATTTGGTCATTATCAACAAAAGTTCATCTCAATATTTTGTTATATATCCTTTGTTGGCAATGACAGAGGTCAAACGTTTTCTGTAAGTCTTCATAAGGTTGGCACACACAGTTGGTGGTATGCTGGCCCATTCCTCCATGCAGATCTCCTCTAGAGCAGTGATGTTTTGGGCCTGTCGCTGGGCAACATGGATTTTCAAATCACTCCAAAGGTTTTCTATAGGGTTGCGATCTGGAGACTGGCTAGGCCACTCCAGGACCTTCATATGCTTCTTATGAAGCAACTCCTTTGTTGCCCATGCGATGTGATTTGGATCATTATCATGCTGAAAGACCCATCCACGTTTCATCATCAATGCCCTTGCTGATGGAAGGAGGTGTGCACGCAAAATCTCACGATACATGGCCCCATTTATTCTATCATGTACATGGATTAATCGTCCTTGTCCCTTTGCAGAGAAATAGCCCCAAAACATGATGTTGCCACCCTTATGCTTCACTATAGGTATGGTGTTCTTTGGATGCAACTCAGCATTCTGTCTCCTCCAAGCACGACGATTTTTGTTTCTACCAAAAAGTTCTACTTTGGTTGCATTAGACCATATGACATTATCCCAATATTCTTCTGGATAATCTAAATGCTCTCTAGCAAACTTCAGATGGGCCCAGACATGTACTGGCTTAAGACGGGGGACACATCTGGCACTGCAGGATCTGAGTCCCTGGTGGCGTAGTGTGCTATTGATGATAGCCTTTGTTACGGTGGTCCCAGCTCTATGCAGGTCATTCACTAGGTCCCCCATGTGGTTCTGGGATTTTTCCTCAGCCTTATTGTGATCATTTTGACCCCACTGAGTGAGATCTTGTGTGGAGCCCCAGATTAAGGGAGATTATCAGTGGTCTTGTATGTCTTCCATTTTCTTATTATTGCTCCCACAGTTGATTTCATCACACCAAGCTGCTTTTCTATTGCATATTCAGTCTTCCCAGCCTAGTGCAGGGCTACAATTTTGTTTCTGGTGTCCTTTGACAGCTCTTTGGTTTTCACCATAGTGGAGTTTGGAGTGTGACTGTTTGAGGTTGTGGACAGGTGTCTTTTATACTGATAACAAGTTCAAACAGGTGCCATTACTACAGGTAATGAGTGGAGGACAGAGGAGCCTCTTAAAGAAGAAGTTACAGGTCTGTGAGAGCCAGAAATCTTGCATGTTTAAGGTGACCAAATACCTATTTTCCACCATAACTTAAAAAATAAATCTTGCCAAATCAGTCAAAGTGATTTTCTGGATTTGTTTTCTCATTTTGACTCTCATAGTTGTGGTTTACCTATGATGTCAATTACAGGCCTCTCTCATCTTTTCAAGTGGGAGAACTTGCACAATTGGTGGCTCACTAAATATATTTTTCCCCACTTACCTTGCATGAGCAAAGAAAAAGATATAAAAAGAGAGGAAAAGCATTGAATATGAGGTATTGGGAGCATTTTTAATGGCAAATGCCACATAGGATCATGGCGCCACTTGATTGTGGTTATATGTTCTGATTCTCCCCATACACACCCACACAATCACACACACACACACCACCACAAGGGGTATTATTGTAATTATATGTTGAGTTCATGTGCAAGTTAGCTGTGCTGCAAAATGAGCATTTAGGAGAACCTTCTAGACCTGTTTAGAGAAAATTTGTGGTCACTTTTTATTGGCTAGGAGTGTTTTTGACAGGAAGAATTTTCTTTTTTTGCAGTAGGTACTTCGGACCAGCATTGTCCTATGGAGAGAAGACAGCAGAGGATCACTGCCCTTCCCTTTTAGTGAGGCAATTAATCATTTAATATGAGTGGACAAAGTAGATTACAATTTTACATGTGATATACCATAACAGACCTTCCACCAGAACAATGATCCCAAGCATACTTCAAAGTCCAACAAGATTTGGTTTCATAAGAGGTTCATGAAGACTCTGGAGTACACAGTCATCTGACTTGGACACTATATAAAATCTTAGGTGGGATCTGAAGAAGATGGTTGAAGCACACAAACCCAAGAATATTAATGTACACTGGAAGCCATTGTCCATAAGGAATGGGCTAAAATTGCTTAGGAACACTGCCAGAAGCTGGTGTCTGGCAATGTATCATGTTTTCAACAGGTCATAACAGCAAAAGTGAGCTTTATTAAGTAGTAAAGATGTGTGTCATGAAGGAGTTGAATAATTCTGAATTTGCAGTTTTTAGTAAACCTGTCATTTTGTGTTGAATTTGTAGAAACCACATTGTCTATTTGATTCTATTGCAAACAACGTTGGATTTTTCGGGATCATTCTTTGTTATCGCCTTCTCCTATAATACTATTATGCAAAGGTTGTTGAATATTATTTTTGCAACTATATAAGTTCACTACTCATTTGTAGTGAAAAAAAAAACTGCCCCCCTATATCAATGATTGACCGATACACAGCGGTAACAGGTCAATTTTGTGCCATTAGGTCTAATAGCCCAATGGACCTGTCAATTTAAAAAGATGCCTTTAGAAAGGACAATATATTTAGATGACAGAACTACTTCAAATGACTATGAGTGGTGATTACTATAACGTACATTTTATTTTTACTGTAAGTCTGAACATCAATGTTCTCTCTCTGTTGTCTGTATAGCCTAAAAATGCAGTCATTTTGTCACCAATTGCCTAGGAGTGTTGAAAAAAGGCCCCCTGCTAGTCTCTACAGTTTCTATAGTCAACAGCTTTATGAAAGAAAACCCAGATATATTTAGATGAACGTGGGTTATTCCAAAGCAAAAACCAGTTTTATACTTTAAAAAAATGCTAATTGTAAAATGTTTTATTGTTTAATACGAACCAGTCAGCAGGATTTTGCTAAGTAAACTAAAGACATTTTCAGGTTGGTTAGTGCCATTATACTAATTAAAATGATAACCTGATTGGTGAAATCTGTCTTGTGGTTGCTTTTGAATCTATATTTGTAGTTTTCAGTTAATGAAATTCTCGTGCTCCAGGGCGGCCTGTGGGTGGGGTTTTATGTGGTGCTCTGCTTACATATGCATCAGTATGGGCTTCTGACAGGTCACTGATCCTGCACTGACCTGCCCCCTATTTTACATACTGCATATAATATTATTGGCATTGAAAAACAATGTTAGATCAGCAAAATTGCACCGCAGGTGGCACATGTGCATCTACTGCTTGCCAATAGATGCTACCGCGCAAGCACCGCTGCCGCCATTTTGCAGCATCCAAATCCTTTTTTCCTTCAACAAAATGGCGCAGAAGATGGTGCATGCACATTAGCATCTATCTCCTACCAATAGATGCTACTGCGCCAGCTCCACCTCCAGCGCCAATTTGCTGCAGCCAATTTTTTTTCTCAAAGCCAACAATATTATATGCAGTATGTAAACTAAGAGGCAGGTAAGTGAGGGATCAGTGACCTGTCATAAGCCATACAGATGCATATGTAAGCAGAGCACCACATGAAGCCTTGCCCACTGCCCCACCCACAGACCACGCTGGAGCATAAAAATCTCATTAAATGAAAACTGCAAATACAGATTAAACAACAACCAAAAGATGGATTTCGTCAACCAAGGTATCATTTTGATCAATATAACAGTGCCAACCTGACAATGTCTGTAGTTTTCTTAGCAAAACCCTGTTGACAGGTTCGCTTTAAATTAATTTTTTATGGTATACAGAATTTTTTATAATCTTTTTTTACATTTTTCGCTGACTGTGTTTTTAGATTTGTGAAAACACAGTAATCATAGATAGAGGGCCAATTCAAACTGTGCAGATGAAGAAGAAACTAACGCCTACAAATGAGACAAGAGAATTTAACTTGGACGAATGAGTGCGCTGGAAGAAAACAAGGCACAGTATTCTTAATTTGTACCACTTTACAGATGAAACAACACAAGCAAGAGATAGAAAGATGGAAAACCAGGAAATAATGAGGGAGGAGTGTGATGGTAGAAAAGGATGCTTAGTGTAGCCCAGTAAACTAGTGACAGCCCCCAACCATGCTGCATTAGGATGTAAACAAGCGAGGCTACAGGTTGAGAGGTTTTTTTAGAAATAAAATTTTAAAAAAATCACAACTTATGGTATGTAGGCAGGGCCGGTTTTAGACAAAATAGGGCTCTGGGCAAAAGTTTGAAGTGGGGCCCCAAATGCTCACATATTGCGCCATCACAGAGAAACATTTTGGTTGTATGCACTGACTTCAGGCCGTTAAACAAGCAAGATCGACAATATTGAAGTTGTTCGACACTTGTTCCCGAGTTTATTAACTCCGGCTGAGGAAGAACGATGGGGACAGATAGTCCTCGATATAGTATAATGCAGGTTCCAAGAATTATAATGCACTCCACATGGTCCTTGACAGAGTATAATGCATCCCCCCTCAGGGTATACTGCAGTCCCCCCTCAGAGCATAATGCAGCCCCCCTCAGAATATAATGCAGCCCCTGCACACACAGTATAATATAGTCCCCTCGTAGACTATAATGCAGCCCCCTCATAGAGTATAATGCAGCCCCTTTAATAGAGTATAGTGCAGGCTACCACACACCCAGTATAATGTAGTCATCTCATAGAGTATAATGCAGCCCCCTTCAGAGCATAGTGCAGTCCCCCCATAGAGTATAATGCAGTCCCCACACACACACTATAATATAGTTCCCTTCATAGACAATAATGCATCCCCTTCACACACAGTATAAAGAAGTCCCTTTACATAGTAGCAACCTCAGAGTACAATGGAACCCCCTAGAGTACAATGCTGCCCCCTCAGAGTATAATGCAGCACCATTAGAATATAATGCAGCCCCTCATAGAGTATAACGCAGCCCCCTTATAGAGTATAATGCAGCCCCACACACAGTATAATGCAACCCCCTCACAGAGTATAATGCAGCCCCCTCAGAATATAATGCAGCTCCCTCACAGTATAATGCAGCCCGTTACACACACAGTATAATGCAACCCCACACACACAGTATAGTGCAGCCAACCACACAAACTATAAATCAGCCCCTCACACACAGTTTTTTGCTGCCTCCCTACACACACACAGTATAATGTAGCCCCCACACACAGTATAATGCAGCCCCCCACACACAGTATAATGAAGCCCCACTCACACACAGCATAATTAAGATGCCCTACAATCAGTATAGTGAAGCCCCAACACATACCATATAATGCAGCTCCCACATAAAAAGTATAAAGCAGCCCCCCAGCACACACAGTATAATGCATCCCCCTTCACATGCACAGTACAATGCATACATACGCACACAGTATAATGTATGCACATGCAGTACATTCATATATACAATACTCACCTCTCCTCCTCATTCCCTGCGCTGCTTAAGGGTCATTGGCTCCACTACTGGCACAGGGTGGGGCACAATGATGTGATATGACTGCTGAGTCACAAGCAAATGGGAATGATGGGAGAGGGAGCGTCATCTGATGCTCTATCCTCCCTTTCTGCTTTCAACTGTATTGGCAGGGGCGGACCTCCCGCCTGTGCAGGCCGTTCATTGAACAGGGGCCCCGGGGGAGAGGGGGCCCTTCCAGCCTTATTCAATTTTCAAATTAGCCATATGGAGCGCCACGGAGCCGAGGCGCAAGGAGAGAAGAGACCTGGATTAATTGGGTCCTTTCTGCCATCCGTACTCTACTTGAGCAAGGAGGTAGCCCTGGTAAGAAGGAGTCACGTGACCATCCACGTCACGGCAGGTCCTGTTCCAGCCATCACACACAACGAGGATGCGACTGCCTACTATCACTGCTGGGACTTTCTCCATGTGCCAGCTGCGTACACTGGCATGCTGAAGCCCACGGGGAGCCCCTTCACCAGCAGTGTGGGAAAGTCCTCACTATTACGTGAGTACCAGCATCACTACAGGTCTTGCTCCAGCTTTCTCTCACAGCCAGCATTTAGCTCCATGCTGTGAATGCCGGGACTTCCTCTGCATGCACACTGCTGCCTGGAGATGAAAGAAGAGCTCTCCTTCAATCTGTAAAGGAAATGCTCAGCACCTTTAACTCTTATTACCTTTGGGAATTGCCACCGGCCGGGGCACTCTCCCTCAGACTCTGTGAAGTGACTTAATCCGTTCACTTAAATGTGAGACATTTTTGTCATCGGACTATATACCTCTGGGACTAATCGGTACTATCTTTTGAGGGAAGTTTTATTGCTGGAAGCTTGTTCCCTGTCTGTTCCACTATTAACCTTTTGGTGTCCATCCAGTGTCTGCTTTTTCCTATAGGTGGTCTGCAGCACGTACTGGTCTAGTGCATCTTTCTTATTACTTAACCCCTTGTTTCCTTGGGTTCTTTTTTGCAGGCAACACTTGAGGAATATTATTCTTTTCTTAAGCTTTCTTGGGTGTGTTGTCAGCATTTTATTGGGCATTGTGCAAAAATGTATCTATGGTCTAAATATTAAATATAAAATAATTCCTAAACTGATTTTTTACTCATGAGAGGCTAGTGTGCACAAACCTAATCCAAATCTTTGTCTATATATATATATATATATATATATATATATATATATTACCTGAAGGCTGTCTTGGGCTATATATGTTATTTAGAGGCTATGCTGGGCTGTATATATTACCTGGAGGCTGTTTTGGGCTGTATAAATTACCTGAAGGCTATGTTGGACTGTATATATAACCTGGAGTGGAGGCTATGCTGGGCTGTATATATCACCTGGAGGCTGTGGTGGGCTGTATATATTACCAGAAGGCTGTGCTGGGCTGTATCTATTAACTGGAGGCTGTGCTGGGCTGTATGTATTACCTGTGGTCTGTGCTGGGCTGTATATGTCACCTGGAGGCTATGCTGGGCTGTATATATCACCTGGAGTGGAGGCTATGCTGGGCTGTATATATTAACTGGAGGCTATGCTGGGCTGTATATATTAACTGAAGGCTATGCTGGGCTGTATACCATGAAATTCTCAAAGCACAGTTGTTAACAATTCCAAAAAGAGGGAAGAATAGGAAGCATTTAAGGAAACCAGGATGGATGAACACAGAACTTAAGCACATGCTAAAATGGAAGAAAAAATGTTTATAAAATGGAAAGAGGGAGGCATATCTAAAGAAGAATATAATGCTGTCTGCAGAACCTGCAGGGCACAAATCAGATTATCTAAAGCTGAAAATGAATTGAGGCTTGCAAGAGATGTCAAAAGCAATAATAAAGGATTTTGGGGATATGTCAAAAGTAAAAGAAAAGTCAAAGATGCTATAGGATTTTTACAGGATGAAAATGATGAAATGGTAAGACAGGATGTTGAGAAGGCTGAACTTTTAAATTCCTATTTTGCATCTGTTTTCTCTCAGAAAGGAAATGTAACATCAACTGTTATTCACTGTCCTATTAAGGGAATAGAAGAATCCAGGATATCTATAAACAGAAAGATAGTGAGGAAACACTTTGCTAACCTAAATGAATTCAAGTCTCCAGGTCCAGATGAATTACACCCAAGTGCCAGAAGACTGGAGAAGAGCAAATGTTGTTCCTATCTTCAAAAAGGGGAAGAAGGTGGACCCAGGCAACTATAGGCCGGTGAGTCTGACTTCTATACCAGGAAAGATCTTTGAACAAATTATTAAACAACATGTATGTCAATACCTGGATAAGAATGAAGTGATTAAACAAAGTCAGCATGGGTTTGTAACTAATAAGTCATGTCAGACTAACTTAATTTCCTTCTATGACGGTATCACTGATTGGGTGGATCAAGGAAATGCTGTAGATATAGTATATCTTGACTTCAGCAAAGCATTTGACAAAGTCTCTCATACAATCCTTATTGAAAAAATGACTAAGTATGGAATGGACAAGGCAACTGTTAGGTGGATTCATAACTGGCTTAGTGATCGGACCCAAAGAGTGGTCGTAAATGGCTGCACATCCAGTTGGAAGAATGTCTCAAGTGAGGTACCACAGGGCTCTGTCCTGGGCCCTGTATTGTTCAACATCTTTATCAACGATTTAGATGAAGGAATTGAGGGTAAACTGATTAAATTTGTTGATGACTAGTGTTGAGCATTCCGATACCGAAAGTATCGGGTATCGGCCGATATTAGCTGTATCGGAATTCCGATACTTAGTTCCGATACTTTTTTCATATCGAATACCGGAATCGGAAGTTCCCATAATGCTAGGAGCCCGCTCGATTTGATTCAGCCAATGGGGATCCTCAGAAGTGTGGGAATATCCTGTTAGGCATGTAGGCATGTTAACTACTGGCATGGCTGTGATTGGCTGCTGAAATGATGTCATGATGCACTATAAAAAGCGCTGCAGCCGCCATTTCTGGTCACTCTGCTGTGAATTCAGTTAGGGACAGGCTGCTGTTGAAGACTGTGAGGGACAGTTAGAAATAGCGATTCCACAAAACATATAGTGCTTAACCCAGGCTACATAAACCACCACTGTAGCTTGCTTTTCCCTAGCAGCGCTGTTTTCACAGCTGTCTGCAAGGGCTGTGTGAGTGCAGACCCACGCTGTGCAGTGTGTCCTGCAGGCACGTCTGCTTGTAGGCCGGCCAGCGTGTGTCTCTGCCTCATACACATTTTTCTTTTATTGCTGCTTTTTTTTCTCCTGTATAGTGTGCTTCCATACGTATCCATATACTTTGGTTGCAAACACTAAAGGAGTGGACAGCGGAGCATTTCAGCAGCCTTTCAGTGCTATAGCCCATTTCTCTGCACTGTTTTTGGCTGTCTGATAGGTCTCTCTGTGTGTGAGTGCAGCTCACGTTGCAGTGTGTTCTACAGCCACCGCTAGCTGTAGTCCGCTCAGCGTGCGTCACTGCCTCATACATAGTCCTTTTTTTGCAGCTAATTTAGCCAGATTTTTGCTCCTATATTAGTGTGCTTCCAACCGCATCCATTGTCATTGGTTGGTTGCAAACACTAGATAGGATTAGATAGAGGAGCCTTTTTGCTGGCTTGTGCCCTTCAGGGCCAGCCAGGCTAGTATCACCCTATTTTGTGGAGCCTCATCAATTGCATTGTAGGTTAGCTTCCTGCATTGTAATCGCTCCAAAAAGTTTGTGATACTATAGCTTTCAAACTTTGGTCACATCCTTTCCTTTCCCCCCACCCAAAAAAAAGGAAATAAAGTTCACCAAACACTCCACTTTACAGTTGTCTAGGCCACATTAGATCATATTAAAGTGTAGTACACACACTCTTAGCCAAATTAGTGTTTCTTATACTGGTTAGCAGGTGTTCAGGAATAAGAACACTAAGCCACCCCTTTTTTACTTTTCTGCCTATCTTTATCAGTCTACCAAGATGAAGAAGGCAGGGAGTAAGGCACGTGGTCGTGGCCATGGAGTTTCAGCAGGGAGAGGACGGGGGGATTCAGCAGGGAGAGGACGTGGGGATTCGGTATCTGCTGCGGCCACCAGTGACCCGGCATCCCCCACTTTTACCAGGCAACAGTCCTTCATGCGCAGCTTTGTAGGACCTCGCTGTACCCCACTGCTGTGTGACGAACAAATTGAAGCCGTTGTCGGATGGATGGCAGCTAACGCATCGACTTCAATGACTTCCGCATCCTCCCAAGGCCAGAGCACTGAAGAGCAACCATCTGTCTCTTCACCACCTGCCAAATTGCCCAGGCAGTCTGAGAGCCCTGGACAGGAGCCATCTCAATCTTTACTTCTGTTCTCAGAATCTGTTGGCTTGGAAAGAGGTGGCCAGCCAAGCAGCATTCTAGAGCGTGAAGAAGAGGGAGTATGCAGTGATGCGCAACTGCTTTGTCCCTCTGAATCTGAAGAGGCGGGTGGGCCAGTGCCTATGGTCAGCACACCTCAGTATGCATCAGATGATGATGAGACTCAGTTGCCAATTTCTGGTGCGTACGGTGCTGGCGAGACAACCCAGGACCAGCCGGTGCTTGAAGAGGGAAGTGGAGATGATGAGGTCCTTGACCCATCATGGCGTCAGCCAGAGGAAGGTGGTGGGAGCAGCTCTGAGGAAGAGATTCCCCGAACGGCCAAAAGAGGAGGGAGAGGGCGGGGGCAGACTTGGTTGCCTGTAGCCTCCACTTTGGCACCCGTGAGGAGCAATCCTCTTCCAAAACACAAAACGGGCGCTCCCAGGACTTGCAGTGTGTGGTCTTTTTTTGACACAGTTGCAGATGACATTTGCTTTGTCAAATGCAAGCTGTGTCATCAGAAAGTGCAACGAGGGAAAAATGTGACCAACCTCAATACCACAAATATGTGGAAACATGTGCGTACCAAGCACGAGGTGGAGTTACACAGACACACTGAAGATGTAGGCCAACCTTCAGCAGCACCTACCACCTCTTCAGCTCGTGTTGGGGCCTCTTCCTCCAGCTCACACACAGCTGGTTCGGCTTCCTCACTGGAACGCCATGGAAGAACCACTGCCACTGTTGTCCAGAGACCCAGTGAAATTCCACCCACTGAACCACGTTCGCAGTCATCAGCACACTCCCAGGCCACTCACCAGCAATCGGTAGCACAGGCATGGGAGAAAAAGCGGCCATACTCGGCAAACCATCCCCGAGCACTGGCTCTGAATGCCGGCATTGCCAAACTACTGGCCCTTGAGATGCTGTCATTCAGGCTGGTGGAGACTGACACCTTCCGGAACTTTATGTCATTGGCAGTTCCACAATACAATGTGCCCAGCCGCTTTTATTTCAGCAGGCAAGCTGTCCCTGCCCTGCAAAAGCATGTGGAGGGAAAAATTAAAAATGCGCTACTAAATGCCGTCAGTAGCAAGGTCCACCTGACCACCGATGCGTGGACCAGTAGCCATGGACAGGGACGATACCTTTCCCTCACTGCCCATTGGGTCAATGTTGTGGAGTCGGGTACAGATCTGGAGAGTGGCTCTGTACGTATTCTGCCAACTCCAAGGATTGCAGGAATGCAGTCTGTACATATTGAGTCCTCCTCCTACTCTAGTTCCTCGGAATCAGCACTACGTGAGCCTGTTAGGCCAGATATGAGCACAGGTGTGGCCAAACGTCAACAGGCCATCCTTAAATTAATTTCTTTGGGGAATCGGAGCCACACAGCACAGGAGCTCTGGAATGCCATCAAGCAGGAGAGCGATGTGTGGTTTGTGCCAGCGAATCTACAGCCAGGTTTGGTAGTGAGTGACAATGGCCAAAATCTAGTGGCAGCTCTGGGCCTAGGCAACCTCACTCACATACCATGTCTGGCACACGTGCTCAATTTGGTCATGCAGAGCTTTCTGAGGGACTATCCGGATCTTGATGCACTGCTGCACAAGGTTCGCCTAGAGTGTGCTCACTTGCGGCGTTCCAGCATGGCAAGATCGCGCATTGCATCTCTGCAACGCCGATTCCGCCTGCCAGAACATCGCATCATATGTGACCTCCCCACCAGGTGGAATTCAACGTTACATATGTTGGAGCGGTTGTGTGAGCAGCAGGCAGCAGTAATGGAGTACCAGCTGCATCAGGCGCAAACAAGTCGCACTGTGCGCCGGACACACTTCACCACCACTGAGTGGGCCACTATGAGGGACATCTGCCAAGTTTTGTGTGCCTTCGATGACTCCACGCGGATGGCCAGTGCAGATGATGCACTAATCAGCATGACTGTCCCCCTCATCTGTCTGCTTCAAAAAACCTTACAAGCACTAAGTGAGGAGGTTTTTGAAGAGGTCGAGGATGAGCAGTCAGAAATGCCATCTGCTTCTGGCAAGTCTGCACAACGTGCTTCCACACAAAGTCCCAGGCAGGGGACACTTAGTGAGGAGGATGACGAGGAGTCAATGGAGGAGGAGGAACACATCTCTCCAGAGGAGGGAGGTACACAAGGCTCTAGTAGTCAGTGTGTACAGCGAGGGTGGGGTGATGCTGAGCAGGCAGAGATGCTGCCTCAAGCTGGGGACAGCGTTTCCGGTCCAGTTGGCAGTCTGCAGCACATGGTTGATTTCATGCTGCAGTCCTTGTTAAATGACCGCTGCATCGCCAACATTCTCCACACGGCTGATTATTGGGTGTACACCCTCCTAGATCCTCGCTACCAGGACAACTTACAAAGCCTCATACCACAGTTGAACCGGGAGTGAAAAATGCGGGAGTACCAAGAAACACTTGTGCAGGCCATCATGTTCTCCTTTCCCCCCACAAGTGTTGCTGGTAGTGCTTTTCAAAGCAGCCATGTGGGTAGAGGCAGTGGAGGAAGCTCTGCACAAAGAGGTAGCAGAGGCAGTGCCGCAGGACAAGGCAAGGCCAGTATGGCCCAAATGTGGAAAAGTTTTGTGGGACCGCCACAAACGGCTACACCATCACAGACGGCTCCAGTCAGCAGGAGGCAACGTTTCCGTCAGATGGTGACAGACTACTTGTCATGCCCTGTTAGTGTTCTCCCAGATGGCTCTTCCCCGTTCTAGTATTGGGTCTCTAAGTTGGATACATGGCCAGAGCTTAGCCAGTATGCATTGGAGGTGCTGGCTTGCCCTGCTGCCAGTGTATTATCGGAACGTGTCTTTAGTGCTGCAGGTGGTGTGGTAACAGACCGTCGCACGCGACTATCCGCCGATAATGTTGACCGGCTTACTTTTGTGAAAATGAACAAGGCCTGGATCTCACCTGAATTTGCCAGTCCTCTTCCAGAATAAATAATTGGCTGGCAACAGGATCCAGGTCTCCTGTTGTGTTCATGTTTCTATGACCTGAACTTTATTTCCTGGGCTACAGCAACGCCCGGTGCTGCTCAGAAGTGCTGTCCGCACAGACAAAACACTCGCTCATGTGTAAGTGGGGTTCGGTAATGTCAGCTGATCCCCTGCTGTGTGTACGGCAAACTCTCCTGCTGCCTACAACTTCTGACTACCTCTGATTTAATATGTTCTCTGATTTGCCCTCTGTCTCCACTCTGTTTTGAGTATTTCCTCCGGCCTACAACACCGCCTGTTTCTGCTCTCAAGTGCCGTCTGCACAATCCACACTTGTTCCTGTGGTACCTGGGTCCTGTAACATCTGCTCATCTCCAGAGTTGAGCACGGCAATGTCTCCTGCTTTGTCTACATTCCCACTACTTGTAGTGGAAATGTGGACAGAGCAGGAGACATTGCCTGACTCACCTCTAGGGAGAAGCTGCTGTTACAGAACCCCAGTAACACAGGAACAAGTGTGGGTTGTGCAGATGGCATTTCAGAGCAGCAACTGGCGTGGTTGGAAGCCAGAGGAAATACTCGAAACAGAGTGAAGACAGAGGCCTAATTGGAGTACATTGACAGTTAGTAGTAGTCTAGAAACAATCGCAAACTGCCACCAAGTAGGCCTCGGCCTACTATCTGATTTTCCCTGGGCTCCGACACCGCCAGTTGGTGCTCAGAAGTGCTGTCCACACAGACAAAACACTCGCTCATGTGTAAGTGGGGTTCGGTAACGTCAGCTGATCCCCTGCTGTGTGTATGGCAAAGTGTCCTGCTCCCTCCACAGTCAAACAACCTCAGATTTACACCTGGCTCCAAGTAGGCCTCGGCCTACTACCTCATTTTCCCTGGGCTCCGACAACGCCAGTTGGTGCTCGGAAGTGCTGTCCGCACAGACAAAACACTCGCTCATGTGTAAGTGGGGTTCGGTAACGTCAGCTGATCCCCTGCTGTGTGTACGGCAAACTCTCCTGCTGCCTACAACTTCTGACTACCTCTGATTTAATATGTTCTGATTTGCCCTCTGTCTCCACTCTGTTTTGAGTATTTCCTCCGGCCTACAACACCGCCTGTTTCTGCTCTCAAGTGCCGTCTGCACAATCCACACTTGTTCCTTTGGTACCTGGGTCCTGTAACATCTGCTCATCTCCAGAGTTGAGCACGGCAATGTCTCCTGCTTTGTCTACATTCCCACTACTTGTAGTGGAAATGTGGACAGAGCAGGAGACATTGCCTGACTCACCTCTAGGGAGAAGCTGCTGTTACAGAACCCCAGTAACACAGGAACAAGTGTGGGTTGTGCAGACGGCATTTCAGAGCAGCAACTGGCGTGGTTGGAAGCCAGAGGAAATACTCGAAACAGAGTGAAGACAGAGGCCTAATTGGAGTACGTTGACAGTTAGTAGTAGTCTAGAAACAATCGCAAACTGCCACCAAGTAGGCCTCGGCCTACTACCTGATTTTCCCTGGGCTCCGACACCGCCAGTTGGTGCTCAGAAGTGCTGTCCACACAGAAAAACACACTCGTTCATGTGAAAGTGGGGTTCGGTAACGTCAGCTGATCCCCTGCTGTGTGTATGGCAAAGTGTCCTGCTCCCTCCACAGTCAAACAACCTCAGATTTACACCTGGCTCCAAGTAGGCCTCGGCCTACTACCTCATTTTCCCTGGGCTCCGACAACGCCAGTTGGTGCTCAGAAGTGCTGTACACACAGAAAAACACACTCGTTCATGTGAAAGTGGGGTTCGGTAACGTCAGCTGATCCCCTGCTGTGTGTATGGCAAAGTGTCCTGCTCCCTCCACAGTCAAACAACCTCAGATTTACACCTGGCTCCAAGTAGGCCTCGGCCTACTACCTCATTTTCCCTGGGCTCCGACAATGCCAGTTGGTGCTCGGAAGTGCTGTCCACACAGAAAAACACACTCGTTCATGTGAAAGTGGGGTTCGGTAACGTCAGCTGATCCCCTGCTGTGTGGCGGGCAAACTGCTGCTGCCTCCAAATTTTAGCTACTTCAGATTTAAACATTCTCTGATTTGGCCTCTGTCTCCACTCTGTCTCTAGTATTTCCCCTGACCTCCAACACCGCCAGTTCCTGCTCACAGTTGCCGTACACCCATTCCACACGTGTTCCTGTGTTAATGGGGTTCTGTTACGTCAGCAGATCCCCCAATGTGTGTCCGCCACTGTCTCCTGCGCTGTCCACCTTCCCACTGCAAGCGGTGGAAAGGTGGACAGAGCAGGAGACAGTGGCAGACACACATCAGGGGTTCTGCTGACATTACAGAATCCCAGTAACACAGGAAAACGTGTGGATTGGGCAGACGGCTACTGTACGCATAAACTGGCGGTGTTGGTGTTCACGTGAAATCCTGGAAACAGAGTGGAGACAGATGCCTAATTGGAGCACGTTGACAGTCTGTTGTAGCCTACAAACAATCTAAAACTGCCACCAAGTAGGCCTCGGCCTGCACCCTGGTTCTCCCTGGGCTCCAACAACGCTAGTTGGTGCTCGGAAGTGCTGTCCACACAGAAAAAGACACTTGTTCATGTGAAAGTGGGGGTCAGTAATGTCAGCTGATCCCCTGCTGTGTGGAGGGCAAACTGCTGCTGCCTCCAAATTCAAGCAACGTCTTATCTTAAACTGACTCCAAGTAGGCCTCAGCCCACAAAATGACTATCCCTGGGCTCCAACATCGTCAGTTGTTGCTTGGAAGTGCCGTCCACACAGAAAAACACACTCGTTCATGTGAAAGTGGGGTTCGGTAACGTCGGCTGATCCCCTGCTGTGTGGAGGGCAAAGTGTCCTGCTCCCTCCAAAGTCAAAATACCTCAGCTTTACACCTGGCTCCTAGTAGGCCTCGGCCTGCACCATGATTGTCCCTGGGCTCCAACACCGCCAGTTGGTGCTCGGAAGTGCTGTCCACACAGAAAAACACACTCGTTCATGTGAAAGTGGGGTTCGGTAACGTCAGCTGATCCCCTGCTGTGTGGAGGGCAAACTGCTGCTGCCTCCAAATTGTAACTACTTCAGATTTAAACATTCTCTGAATTGGCCTCTGTCTCCACTCTGTCTCTAGTATTTCCCCTGACCTCCAACACCGCCAGTTCCTGCTCACAGTTGCCGTCCATGCATTCCACACTTGTTCCTGTGTTCCTGGTGTTCTGTAACGTGAGCTGATCCCCCAATGTGTGTCCGGCACTGTCTCCTGCGCTGTCCACCTTCCCACTGCAAGTGGTGGGAATGTGGACAGAGCAGGAGACATTGGCAGACAAACATCAGGGGATCTGCTGACATTACAGAACACCAGTAACACAGCAACACGTGTGGATTGGGCAGACGGCTACTATACGCATAAACTGGCGGTGTTCGTAGTCACGTGAAATCCTGGAAACAGAGTGGAGACAGATGCCTAATTGGAGCACGTTGACAGTCTGTTGTAGCCTACAAACAATCTAAAACTGCCACCAAGTAGGCCTCGGCCTGCACCCTGGTTCTCCCTGGGCTCCAACAACGCTAGTTGGTGCTCGGCAGTGTCTTTGGCACGGGGACTCCCTGTTGCCCAGCCTGGTTCCAGCACGCCTGCTGTTTCCGGGTAGTGTCAAGGTCACTATGCCACCAATCCGTTGTCCTGTCGTCTTGCGGCCGGGTTAGCCGACTCTACGGTGCCTGCAGTTTAGGTGACTCCTATGTGGGCTGCGGGAACTGGCACTGAAGGCTGGATCCGTAGTGCCAATGGGACATGGACCCCCTGTAGGACTGTGGGTTTCGGTAACTGCGGCTGGCTTGCGGCCTGGCTACTTTGCTTTCAATGGGTACCTTCTGCTACCCACCCGGGTTCCAGCACTGTCTGCTGGTTCTCGCCAGAGCCTTTGGCCTAGGTGCCTCCATCTCGGTATCCGAAGTCTAGCACCGTCAGCTGGTCCTTGGTAGTGCTTTTTAGCACAGGTACCTTCTGCTTAGTAACCGTGGTCCAGCACCGTCAGTTGATCCTCGGTAGTGCCATTGGCTCTTGTTCCTTCTGCTACCCATCCGGGTGCCAGCACTGTCTGCTGGTTCTCGCCACAGCCTTTGGCCTAGGTGCCTCCATCTCGGTATCCGAGGTCCAGCACCGTCAGCTGGTCCTTGGTAGTGCTTTTTAGCACAGGTACCTTCTGCTTAGTAACCGTGGTCCAGCACCGTCAGTTGGTCCTCGGTAGTGCCATTGGCTCTTGTTCCTTCTGCTACCCATCTGGGTGCCAGCACTGTCTGCTGGTTCTCGCCACAGCCTTTGGCCTAGGTGCCTCCATCTCGGTATCCGAGGTCCAGCACGTCAGCTGGTCCTTGGTAGTGCTTTTTAGCACAGGTACCTTCTGCTTAGTAACCGTGGTCCAGCACCGTCAGTTGGTCCTCGGTAGTGCCATTGGCTCTTGTTCCTTCTGCTACCCATCCGGGTGCCAGCACTGTCTGCTGGTTCTCGCCACAGCCTTTGGCCTAGGTGCCTCCATCTCGGTATCCGAGGTCCAGCACCCTTTAGCTGGTCCTTGGTAGTGCTTTTTAGCACAGGTACCTTCTGCTTAGTAACCGTGGTCCAGCACCGTCAGTTGGTCCTCGGTAGTGCCATTGGCTCTTGTTCCTTCTGCTACCCATCCGGGTGCCAACACTGTCTGCTGGTTCTCGCCAGTTTCTCAGCCTTCTTGTACCTTCTGCTACATTTCCAAGATCAAGCTTTTTGAAATTGTCTTTGGTAATCCTTATTGATCTCCATGACGATGACCCTGATGATGACGACCCTGAAGACCACACCAAAGAAGACCAGAAAAATGACCCTAAATAATATGACCAAGAGGACAAAGAACATGAAAACAACCACCAAGATACAGAACAAAAGACAGAAGAACAAGAAGCAGAAGAAGCAAAAGCAGAAGAACAGAAAGCAGAAGAACATTAAGCATAAGACAAAAAATCAGCATAGAAGAAATCAAAATTATAAGCAGAAGAAGACTAAGCAGTAAATGGGGGTGAGTCCGTTCCTCCTCGTGGTGCCCCTGGAAAATGCCTGCTGCTGCAGGCCAAACTGAACGCGGACAAATCCTGTTGTAAATCTTTTGTGACAGGCAGAACGTAAGGTGTAATCTTATAACTTTTATAGATAAGTACTACAGAATGCCTGTTACCATAAGAAAATGAAGAAAAAGAAGAATAGGAAGAAGATGAAGAAATAGCATATGAAAATTATTAATAGCTGAATAAGAAGAATATGAAGAATGGAAAAAAAAAATTAGTGGGAAGAAGGTGAAGAAGAAGAAGATGAATAAGGTGAAGAAAAAGTTGATGAAAAAAATGCTACTGCTGCGGATCATGAAGGAGAAAGTGTGGGAGAAGTACAAAAGAAGGTGAAGAGCATGGAAGTTGCGAAACATACATATCTGACTAAATATAAAAAAGTTAACATAGTCAATATCTTTTTAACTCCGAACGTCTTGAAAAAAATAATTGGAATTAATGCTATGCCATGTGATTTGAATAAACCACTATGCTTTTAATGTCTCCTCCACCTCCCACAATACATTCTACATGATTCTTATTTGTTTTCAATTATGTAGAATTAGCCAACAAGGAAATAAAGGCCTTTTTTTAATTCCGATACCGGAAGTCCCATTGACTTGAATGGGACTTCCGGTATCGGAATCGGCGATACCCGATATTTTTTTCGTATCGGGCGATACCATCCGATACGATATTTTTGGGTATCGAACGGTATCGCTCAACACTATTGATGACACAAAGCTAGGAGGGATAGCTAACACTAGAGAAGAGAGAGAGAGGATTCAAACAGATTTAAATAAACTGGAGAAGTGGGCAGCAACTAACAGAATGGTTTTTAACGGGGAGAAATGCAAAGTACTACATCTGGGCAATAAAAATGAAAAAAGCATATACAGAATGGGAGGAATAGGGCTAAGTGACAGCACATGTGAAAAAGACTTGGGTATACTAATAGATCACAGACTGAATATGAGTCAACAGTGTGATGCAGCAGCAAAAAAGGCAAATGCAATTCTAGGATGTATTAACAGAAGCATACAGTCTAGATCACATGAAGTCATTATTTCCCTCTACTCCTCTTTGGTCAGACCTCATCTGGAATATTGTTTCCAGTTTTGGGCACCACATTTTAAAAAAGACATCAACAAACTGGAGCAAGTTCAGAAAAGAGCGTCCAGAATGGTGACCGGTCTGCAAACCCTGTCTTATGAGGAAAGGTTGCAGGATTTGGGAATGTTTAGTTTGCAAAAGAGAAGACTGAGAGGAGACTTAATAGCTGTCTACAAATATCTAAAGGGCTGTCACATTGTAGAAGGATCAACTTTATTCTCATTTGCACAAGGAAAGACTAGAAGCAATGGGATGAAACTGAATGGGAGAAGACACAGATTAGATATTAGAAAAAACTTTTTGACAGTTAGAGTGATCAATGAGTGGAACAGGCTGCCACAAGAAGTGGTGAGTTCTCCTTCAATGGAAGTCTTCAAACAGAGGCTGGACAGACATCTGACTGGGATGATTTAGCGAATCCTGCTTTGAGCAGGTGGTTGGACCAGATGGCCCAGGAGGTCCCTTCCAACTCTACGATTCTATGATTCTATTTGGAGGCTGGGCTTGGCTGTATATATTAACAACTAGAGGGAATGCTGGGCTAGTGGGCTATATATGTTATTTGGAGGCTGGGCTGGCCTGTATATATAATTTGGAGGCTGCATCTGGCAAATAATACATACAGCCCAGCAGCACCCTACAGATTTTATATCCAGCCCTGCATAGCCTCAATATTAGATATACAGTACATTTACGGTGGGAAAATCTGCAGCAAAAATTGACATGGTGTAGATTTTCCCGCTCTAAAAAATGCAGCATATCCGCCAGTAACAACTATCTTTCTATTAATTTTTATGATCATATTAAAAAATTAAACAACTTTATTATTTAGATTTCATAATTGCGCTCTAAATAAATATTACAATCTATATGTTTACATAAGTTTGTTGCCCTATGAAGGGCGGGGGGGGCGGCCCGAACAATTTCTTGCTCAGGGGCCCACTACAGTCTGTGTCTGCCCCTGTGTATTGGCATCTATGATACTGATAAGTTGAATGCGCGATGCAGAGGGGCGGCGCCGTGCCCCTCTTTATTCACAGGCCCCATAGCAGCTGCATTGTGTGCCGCTATTAGCAGAGCCTGGAGCAGCACAGGGAATGAGGAGGAGAGGTGAATATTGTATATGTGAATATATGTGTATACATTATACTGTGCGTGTATAGGTATTATACTATGTGTGTTGGGAGGCTGCATTATACTTTGTGTGTGTGTGTGAGGGGGCTGCATTATACTGTGTGGGGGGCTGCACTATACTTTGTGTGTGTGGGCTGCATTATATGGTGTGTGGGGGGCTATTAGTGGCACAATACTGGCTGGGGGCCCATGGAGGAGTGGGGGCCCTAGGCAGCTGATTGATCTGCCTGCCCCTAACACCAGCCCTGTATGTACTGTAGGTGGATGGGTAATAGTATTTTTTCTGTCTTGTAATGCCCAGCAGCAGGTGGAACGCATCATGCGTTCCAGAAATTAATGTGTCACTTCCGGTATTAATGCAGATGACATACAGCAGTACATCCTATTAAAATGGTGGCCATGACAGTGTTCCTCACCATGTGCATTGCTCCCTTGTGGTTAGGAGGAACACCAGATTGCTTGCCCTTTGACTGGTGATGAGCGGACCCGTGGATGTTCCGGTTTGCCGATTTGCAGCATATACAGTAAAAAGTTTTGTTCGGGTCTGAACTTGTCCCGGACCCAAAACAAATAGAACTCCATAGGGAACCAAATTTTGGTGCTTTAAAATGGCTGTAAAAATGGTCATAGTCAGAGCTAGAGGGCTGCAAAAGTAAGATAAATGGGGGTAGGAGCAGGAGAATTGCCATCAAACAAATGTGGATAGGAAAATAACTTAAAATAACACAGAATAGAAAAAGATAGTCTTGAACTAGGAGGTGGAGGTCCAAGTGTTGGAGGAGGAGATGGCAGTGTAGGTGGAAGAGGCAGTGGGGGAGGGATCCAGCACTTTTTTTGTGCTGCATAGGCAGCCTCAGTAGTAAAAAGTTGGTCACACTTGTCAAACACTATGTTTGACGAGTGTGACCAACCTGTGTACAAACGTAAGAAAAAGGAAAAGCATCCGTCTCCAGGTGAAAAATTCTGTAGCTTTATTTTGCCATCGTCAGATACGTTTCGACCTCTATGAGGCCTTTATAAAGGCCTCATAGAGGTCGAAACGTTGTATCTGATGATGGCAAAATAAAGCTACAGAATTTTTCACCTGGAGACGGATGCTGTTCCTTTTTCTTACCTTTGTACACAGTGTTGGACTCGACGGGCCCCGGGGCCTTTGGAACGTGCATCTATGCATCTGTGTGCTGTCGGCTGTTTATCTTATTGAGTGTGACCAACCTGTCAATCAGTTCTCCAAGCGATGCTCCAGATCGCTTGGAAAACGCTAGCATTCTGCAAGCTAATTACTCTTGCAAATCGCTAGTTTTTCCACGGGAAAATTGCGGGAAGTTAAAATGCGATTTTCCCGCGGAATGGAATTCCGGAATTCTCGCGGTAACTTCCGTGAGAGTTCCGCTACGTGTGCACATAGCCTTACAGAATGCTACCAATTTTTACTGATTTTATAAAATTTTGCTCGTGTTTCCGATCACGAATACGAATGTGCCATATTTGTGCCAAATTTATGTTTGGCTATCGTTTTCCGAACAAATTCACTCATCAACACTCTTGACACTGGTACTGCTACCAGCAAGATTTTAGCTAGTTAGCTAGGTGCTTGTTTATCAGTCAGATAGTTTAGCTAGCTACTGTCCAGTGTAGCTTTGAAATTGACCTAGCAGCATTTTGTTTTGCCTTTACTGAGGTCCACAGACAAAGCCAGCAGGGTACATGTCATACAAGTTTATTGTGCACTGCTTTTATTGTGCTCCATGCATGAGTATATTGTTCTAAATCTTTTTTTTTTCACTAGCTAAATGTGAAACAGCCTGCTGTATCCCACCTTGTGATTTAGTGCTGTGGCGATATAAACCTGTCTGCAGACCTAACACACATTGAAAAAAATATATAATTTTTCTGTTGCAAAACGTTGTTCAACCCGTCATATCCCACTTTGTCATTGTGTTGGGTTGAAATTAAGCTGTCTGCAGATCTCAGGCACATAACCAAGACATTTTTTCTGTTGCTCAATGTCATACAGTAGTGAGCCTGAAATTGTTTGGAGCATCTAGTGTGTTATAGAGGCCTGATCCAGAGGTCAACAAAACATTCTTCTGTTACTAATGTCTTACAGTAGGGGACATGTGACTTTCAAATTGTTTGTATCATCTAGTGTATTATGGAGGCCTGATCCAGAGGCCCCCCAAAAATTATTTTGCTACTAATGTCATACAGTAGAGGACATCTGACTTTGAAATTGTTTGTAGCATCTAGTGTGTTATAGAGGCCACCAAAACATTTTTTCTGTTACTAACATCATACAGTAGGGGACATCTCACTTTCAAATTGTTTGCAGCATCTAGTGTGCTATAGATGCTACAGGTGATCCAGAGGCCACAGAAAAATTCTTCTGTTACTAACGTCACACAGTAGGGGACATCCGACATTCAAATTGTTTGTAGCATCTAGTGTGTTATAGAGGCATTTTCCAGAAGCATGAGCTGGGCATACCGTACTGGTCACTACAACATACTGGTCACTACAATGGCAGGTTGCAATTTTCACTCAGCAACATCCACTGCTGCTTGTTTCTGAAAAACACCCATCGAGTCAAAATCATCACTACACCTGTAAATAAATTTCCAAAGGGGTATAATTTCCAAAATGATGTCACTTGAGGGGGGATTCTGCTTTTCTAGCACTTAGAGGTTCTGAATATGGAGTCCGCAAACTACTCTAGGAACATCTGCTCTCCAAGAGGTAAATAGCGCTCAATCCTTTCCGAGTCTCTGTGTACGGCTAAGCAGTACTGCACACCCACATATTGGGTATTTCTACATTCAGCATAAATTGTAAGAGAAATTTTGGTACGATTTTTACCCATTTACCAGTATGAAAATTTAAAATTTAGGGCTAACAAACAATTTGGTGATGAAAATGTAATTATTTTTTCTTCACTGCCAATGATATAAAATTTTGTGACACAACTGTGGTGTTGGTATGATCACTGTACTCCTAGATGAATTCATTGAGAGGTTTAGTTTGTAAAATGGGATCATTTATGGGGAATTCAGCTGTTCTGGCACATCAGAGACTCTGCCAATGTGACATGACACCCTCAAACCAGTGCACCAAATCTGCAATGTAATATGACGTTCCTTCTCTTCTGAGCAGTTTTTGATCACATATGAGGTATCGGTGGACTCAGTAGAAAGTGCACAGCAAATTTTGGGATCCATTTTCTCCTGTTACCCTTGTGAAACTACAACATTTTGGGCTAAAAAAACATTTTTGTGGGAAAATTGTGATTTTTTTTTATTTTCATAGCTTAACATTATAAACTTCTGTGAAGCACCTGTGGTTTCAAGGTGCTCACCACACATCTAGATAAGTTCCCTGATGGGTCTAGTTTCAAAAATGGTGTCAATTGTGTGGAGTTCTACTGTGTAGACACATCAGGGTCTCTCCAATCGTGACATGGCGTCCGTTAATTATTCCAGCAAACATTTAAAAGTCAAATAGCGCTCCTTCCCTTCCAAGCCCTGCCATGCTTATAAACAGTGGTTTTCCCCCACAAATTGTATGGTGCAATTTCTCTACATACCCTTATGAAAATGCAAAGTTTGGAGATAAAAAACATTTTTGTGAGAAAGATGCGATTTTTTTATTTTCAGGGCTCAACGTTATAAACTTCTGCGATGCACCTGGGGTTTCAAGGTGCTCAATACATATCTAGGCAAGTTCCCTTTGGGTTCTAATGATTAGGCATATCAGGGGATCTCCAACATGGCATCCGCTAATTATTGCAGCAAATTTTACAATCAAAAAGTCAAATGGCACACTTTCTCTTCCAAGCCCTGCCATGCGCCCAAACAGTGTTTTCCCCCTACATTTGGAGTTACAGCATGTTTAGGAGAAATTGCACAAAAAAATTGTATGGTGCAATTTGTCCAGTCACTTTTATGAAAATAAAAAAAAAAATTTTTTGTGAAAAAAGTTAAATGTTTATTTTTTCCTTCCAAATTCCATTTATTCCTGTGAAGCACCTGACGGATTAATAAACTTGAGGGGTGCAGGTGTTAGAATGGTGTTAGCTTTGGGTATTTTCTGTCATATAGGTCCACTAAAGTTACTTAAAATGTGATGTGGTCCCTAAAAAAAATGGTTTTGTAAATTTTGCTGTAAGAATGAGAAATCGCTGGTCAACTTTTAACCCTTATAACTTCGTAACAAAAAATATGTTTCAAAAATTGTGCTGATGTACAGTAGACATGTGGGAAATGTTATGTATTAACTATTTTGTGTGACATGACTCTAATTTAAGGGCATTAAAAATAAAAGTTTGAAAATTGCACAATTTAAAAAATTTCCACCAAATAGCTGATTTTTTTCACAAATAAACACAAGTCATATCAAAGAAATTTTACAACTATCATGAAGTACAATATGTCACAAAAAACAGTCTCAGAATCAGTGGGATCAATTTAAGCATTCCAGAGTTATGACCTCATAAAGTGAAAGTGTTCAGAATTGAAAAAATTGGCCTGGTCAGGAAGGTGAAAACAGGCTTCGGGGTAAAGGGGTTAAGGCTAAAGTAGAAAAATAAAGCCTTCTATAAAAGTTTCAACCTGCAGGGATAACTCTAAAAACAAAAATTAATAATTCCAATAAAGATTGCTTATCCTTTAAGGTTTTTTCCTTAACCGCTAACATCTTTCTAACGTACTCTTACATTATCAATAATATAACTTCAGGAAGCCAGAACTCCATTAACTCTGTATCAATCAATATACCTAAAAACTCTAATTTACGACATGGCAACAGTGATTTCTCACTAGCAAAAGGAATATTGAAATACTTGCATGCATTAACAAACATTTCTAATGTCTACGTTCAAATAATTGAATCCGTCAAATCAATAAACTGTAATCATCTAGATAGTGAATGATACCAAGCTTTCGTTAGACAATGAATATATGACACAAAGACCTCAAAATAAAAACAAGAAATTGAAAACCCCATTGACATCCACCTATCTAAATATAACTTGTCATTATATTGGAAATCCAAAGAATTAGAACTCTGTATATTTAACGGTAATAAACAGAAAGCTGATTTCACATCTGCCTTTGCCAATAAACACTTATGACCAAATGTCTTCGACAAAACAAATCCACTGTCAAAAGATGAATACTTTCCAGTCTCCTTATCAGCTTGGTCATTTAGTGACAATTTATCAGTGGTAGGTTTCTTTTTATAGGAACTATATCTAATGGGTTTTGAAGAGAGAGGGGAGAGTAATGGGTCTGAAATCCTACAGTCAAACAATTAATTTTGTAATGTCAAACTATTTCTAAATTTTCTGCAACAGATGGCAAATTATTGATCTAAGGGCTTGCTCACATAACTGTATAACATGGCTTAGTGCTAAGTGACGTTTTATCGGAGAACACTTGTCCCAGTGTTATACTACGGTGCAGCTCAGATCTGCGTTTGTTTTCTCATGCCAATTCAGCATTAGAAAACAATCGCAGCATATGGCGAGTTGTTGTGAGTTCATTTTCCCCTTCACCATTGAGGTCTGATGAACTCCCTCTTCTGGTGAAGGAAGGTAGTGAGGCTGATTACCAAGCACCTGAGCAGGATGATGATGACTGGGTGACTGGAATTGCTGACTGGATAAAAGGCAGCCCCCAACATATAATGACGGTGATGCAAGATGAAAAAACACTCACACAGATAGAAAGATAGGCTGAGCAAATGATGGGGCCCAAGCTAACTAAATAGGACAGGATAGAAAAGCTGCTGTCTGCAATCCATCAAAACCCTATCAAAACAAGAGCCAACAGACTGATAGGAAAAAAAGCCCTGAAGACGCTAGGCTTCAAAAAGACTATATCAGTACTCAGGTATTTTCTGAAGACAGAGCAAAAAGGAATTCAGCTCACCCCAGCAGGGAATGGCAGAAATCCAGAAAAACAAGGCAAAACAAAACCAAAACACAAATGCAAAAAGCAGAGAAGAAAACTTAGCTTTTGAGGAGCAGGAATCAGACTGGTCTCCTAGAATCCCTCTGAGAAATCACCAGCAAGGCAGAAGGGCGTCGGCTGCCTTATATCCAGTCAGCAATTCAAGTCACCCAGTCATCATCATCCTGCTCAGGTGCTTGGTAGTCAGCCTCACTACCTTCCTTCACCAGAAGAGGGAGTTCATCAGACCTCAATGGTGAAGGGGAAAATGAACTCACAACAGCGAGTACAACCGATAATCGAAGCACACTCAATCATTCAAGTCTATGGGTGTGTGTGTGAAACGTCGGACTGTACTCTGATCTTATCCGAGTTCAGCCTGAAGCACGCATACAGAGAAGATGGAGAAATTAAGTTCTCCATCTTCTCCACACCTATGCTCCCAATCATGTGAGAGAATCAGATTACACTCAGATGACACTCAGCTCAAATTTCAACAGAATTTGAGCCGAGCGTCATTTACATAATCGGTCCGATTGTCTTGAATGAGAGAATATACACCAGTGTGAGCAAACTCTATCAGCAACCCACTCCTTCAAATTCGGGGACAAAAAAGCCTTCATTGAAGCCACTAGGCAAAAGCTTAACCTTCCCAGTGAAGGAAATATTCCTCCCAACATCACCGGATTTTGTACTTTTTGAACCAAGTGTCTTGATTCATTGTTTTTTTTGATGCAGTGAAACAAGAAGTGATGGCCTGAGTAAAAACAATGTTTGACAACGATAGTTGCTGATGCTGAGCCATTTACATTGATTTTCATTATAGGCAAAACATGAACCTTTCTTACTGATATTTTGGTAAGAAGGAAACTGCTTTGACACATACGCAGACTTGTGAGCTAACATAAGACTCAACCACAACCCAAGAACCTTAAACACCCAGTTTATATTTGGGTGATCCATCAATTTTCGTCTGAAAAGTTTCATCATACCAACACTAAATGAGGCCTCAGAAATTACAGAATGCCTTTAAAATCGTATCAAAGCTGAGGATTTTTTTCTCCTATCGATGGAGCGTATATTCAAAAATGAATGCAACCAATTAATAAAATATCACGGAACCTTTCCTTTCCTACCATGATCTTCATCAGAGCTCATCCTATGTCCTGTTTAGCACTTTAATATTTATGGGCTACTTTGATCAGAAATCTATTTGTTTATTTTCTATGTGTTCCCAATGATTCCCTGATGTAAATCTGATGTGTTTTGAATTGTCCTTCTATTTATGAATTAATAAAGAGAAATATATTACTTTGCACTTAATTTATATGTTGTACCCTATTTTGATTTTTTTGCTAATTATGGACACATTGAAGCCTCACACTGACCATACATTGGTTTACACATCATCTTAATCTTCAGCTTTGTTCTTTGCTCTCAAAACTTTTTTGGTGGATGGAAAACGTCTCACCAAAATCCTATTCCTGTCTCTCATACACAGCTGGAATATGTTTCTGTACCAAATAAGGCTAGTTTCACATTTGCGCTGTTTTGCGCACACTTGAAATGCACTGAAAAAACGCTTGCAAACGCATGTCAACGCAGCAATTTTTTTGATGCATCAGCGTGCGCATGACGACAAAATAACTCAGCGTTTGTATGTGTTTTCTTGCATTTTTGCATGCATTTGCATTTTTTATTGCAAAATTAAAATAAATATTAATTTTTGTTCTTTCTCGGTTTCACAGATTCCTGGCTACTGGAGAGAGCCTCTCTTCACTCCACTTCCAGTACCGGATTGGAATATCCACCTTGTCGGGAGTTTTTGGGGACACCTGCCGGGCTTTGTGGGATGTTCTCTGTCCAGAATTTATGCCCCTGCCCACCGCGGAAAAGTGGATTGAAATTGCTGAAAAATTCTGGACAGTCTGCAATTTCCCCACTGTTTGGGAGCGGTAGATGGGAAACACATCCGGATAATCAAACCCAAAAGAAGTGGATCAGAGTACTACAGCTACAAAAAGTACTTTTCTACAGTACTCATGGCCATTGCGGATGCAGACTGTATGTGTTGTTGCAGTGGAAATTGGAGCATTTGGCCTTGGGAATGACTCACAGACTTTTAAGAACTTTTAAGACATGGGCCATAGGTTATATGGCAACCATTTCAATTTCCCCATGCCACGGCCTCTTCCCCACACCCAAGGTCCGCCACAGCCATTTGTAATGTTTGGGGATGAGTCATTTCAAATGTGCCAAAACCTGCTTAAATCCTACTCCAGCTGGGACTTGGACCACAACAAAAAAATCTTTAATTACAGACTGACCAGGACCCGAAGAACTGTAGAGTGTATGGTAGTGGTAGTGGTATTCTTGTTTCCATATGATGTGTATTTTCACCATCATCTCTTCAGTTTATTCCCCACACTCTGAATAGAGGATGTGGTTAATTACAAGGTATATCTAGAATCCCCAAGCCTTGTGTCACAAATAGTGAAATGATGATGGTAAAAACACACCATCCTCAATTAACTTTTTTTGATACCTGGCAAGGTAACAATAGATATGCCTTGCAATCAACACCACCCTCCATTCAGTCTGTGAAATATTAGCAGAATGAAGATACTAATGATGGTGAAAATCTAAGTCATATATTTGTGTTTTTGACTACACATATCTCCAGGAATGACACAAGAAACATGTGTCAGTAATGGAGCTATGTGGTGGCAAAAACACAAAGTGTACGGCACAGTGTGTGTAGGCGGTGAAAGACACAATAACCAAACAGTATTATGGGAAACCAGAATTGTAATTTATTGTAAAATAAAAAAGGAGGTTATTGGGAACGACTTTTGTGGGAAGATGGTGGCACTTTGGGGGTGTGGAGACACGAGGAATGACTGGAAGGCGAGGAAGGGGTTCTAGGGAAAGGGTCGACAAAGTGGTGGGGAAAGGGAGCTCAGGGATGGAACTGGAGGCAGGGTGAGGCACATTAGGAGGAGAGAGGGGAGGGACAGACACAGTTTTGGGTTTCTTTTTTTTCTAGGCCCTGTAGTCCCCTGCCTGGACCTCTTGGCACTGTGTGACCGCTTTGACCTTGGTGAGCAGCTAGACCGGGTGCAACTTGGCTGGCTTTCCACAAAAAAAGGGAATGGGGGTCACTCCTCTGCTGCTGATGCTCAGTGGTGGTGGTGGTGCTTCTAGGAGGAGGAGCGCTGACAGTGCTCCTAGAATGAGGAGCGGTGGCAGTGCTCCTGGAAGGAGAAGTGGTGGTAGTGCTCCTAGGAGGAGGAGCGCTGGCGGTGCTCCTAGAGTGAGGAGTGGTGGCGGTGCTCCTAGAATGAGGAGTGGTGGCGGTGCTCCTAGAAGGAGAAGTGGTTGTGCTGGTGGTGCTCCTTGAATGAGGAGTGGTGGTGGTGCTCCTAGAATGAGGAGTGGTGGCGGTACCTCTAGGAGGAGTGGTGGCGGTGCTTCTGGAAGGAGAAGTGGTGGAGGTGTTCCAAGGAGGAGGAGCGGTTGTGCTGGTGGTGCTCCTCAAATGAGGAGTGGTGGGGGTGCTCCTAGAAGGAGAAGTGGTGGAGGTGCTCACAGGAGGAGTGGTGGCGCTGTCAGTGCTCCTAGGAGGAGTGGTGGTGGTGCTTCTAGCAGGAGGATTAGTGGTGGTGCTCCAAGAAGGTGGATTGGTGGCAGTGGCGGTGCTCCAAAAAGGTGGATCAGTGGCGGTGCTCCAAGAAGGTGGACCGGTGGCAGTGGTGGTGCTCCAGACAGGAGCAGCGCTTACCATGGTGGTTGCGGGGAAGTGTCCAGCAGCACTTGGACTTGGGGTGGTGTAGTGGTGTCTGGCTTGGCTTGGAATGCAGGTGGCCGTGCAGTGGTATGCAGCAGAAGTCGGTAGTGTAGTGAAGCGAGTCAGTGGTGACACATTTGGAAACATCTGTTGAGTTTGGCTTCCAGACGGTCAAGGCGACTGTCAACAGAGTGGAAGCAGTGGTCCATGTGGTAAAAAAACGCTTTTCATGAGGACAAAAACGCTTTCCACTCTGTCGGACAGCACCTTGAGGCTATTCTGAAAGGCCGTTCTCAAGTGCATGAACTCGGGCATGACATTCCTGTACAAGCCCTTCTGCCGCTGGCGGGAAGTGCCCTCAAAACCAGTGGCAGGGACCTGGGACAGGGGAAGACCTGACATACCAGCTTCCTGGTCTCCAGTTGTCTGTGTTGCCGACCTGCAAGCTGCTTCCTGGCTGTCGGATGGTTGGGACGGCTCCGAGGTCTTTTGATGAAGGACCGCTCCAGGGACAGGTTGTAGGGTGCTGCTCCAGGTGCTATGAAAAGAAAAGAAAAACATTAGTATCATGTATTTACAAGCGCCAACTGCTGTGGAATAGAAAAGCACAGAGTAAAAAACAATACAATACAAAAAAATACTTACGCTCTGGTGGCAAGGACCGGTCTTAGGAAACGCCAACTCCCGATAATAGCGATATTTTGTTCTGGTCCTTGCCGCTGAACCACTCCGAACCTGTCCCTCATCACGAACATCCTTGTTGAAGCGGTCCTTCATCGAACGCCAACGGGTTCTGACTTTGTTCACTGTGGGAAAAATTAGACCATGCACTGATGGCAAAATCTCTATCATCACACACACCTGTGTCATCACGCCCAAGAGTGAATGCGGCATCACACAGCAATACAATAGGTCAATGCACTCACTGTTGTACATGATAACACAATTGCGTATCATGCTAGAAAATATCTAGCATGACACACACCTTTGTCATCACACCCAAGAGTGAATGCGGCATCACACAGCAATACAAAAGGGCTCACTGTTGGACATGATAACACAATTGTATACCATGCAAGAAAATATCTAGCATGACACACACCTGTGTCATCACGCCCAAAAGTGAATGTGGCATCACACAGCAATGCAATAGTCAATGCACTCACTGTTGGACATGATAACACAATTGTGTACCATGCTAGAAAATATCTAGCATGACACACACCTGTGTCATCACGCCCAAGAGTGAATGCGGCATCACACAGCAATACAATAGTCAATGCACTCACTGTTGGACATGATAACACAATTGTGTACCATGCTAGAAAATATCTAGCATGACACACACCTGTGTCAGCACGCCCAAGAGTCAATGCGGCATCACACAGAAATGAAATACTTATGAAAATCCTTGCGGACCCTTCGACTCGCAGTGTCCCACCCATCCATCAGTGCTGCGGCCACCTCATTCCAGAGCTGCTGGCTCACCATGGCGTTTGCGTGCTGCTGGTCACGGCTGTCCCACAATGGGACATGCATCTGGACCAGGCAAATCAGGGCCTCGTTGTCCAGATAGATTTCTTCATCCCGTTGTGGAACCTAGAAAAAAAAATCATAATCTTGGAAATATTAGTGAATGAAAGAGATAGAAAAAGATACAGAAAAGAAGAAAGATTGAAGATGAAAAACAGGACAGAAAAAAAGGCAGGGAAAAAAAATAAAAATACATAAAAAAATAAAAATAATCAGTCTATACTTATTTGCCGTCTCCCCGCAGGGACTTGGCTTGGCTGCTCCTGCAATTCGTCCTCTGAAACAGTGTCCGATGATATCTGAAAAAAAACAAAAATTAATTTTACACATGTGTAGATGCAGCAGCTATACTTACCCAAAATGTAGGGCAGGAAGAAACTCACATTACACTATGCTTGGGCCAGTTCATCATGGGACGGCCGATATTCACCCCCAGAAGACATGCTGAAATAAAAAAAAATAAAAAGCATTAGTACATAATACATTTGAAAGGACATTAGATTTAAGAATACTCACATTCTTGCTGCTACAGCTTTGATCAAAATGGCTCTGGTCTGTTGCAGGCTGTCTGGTCTCTTGGTCTCTGTCTGTAGAGTATTGTTCTGCTAGTGCAAACAACTTTTATTTTCAACAACCCAAACAATGTTTCTTTGTGTAGGAGGAGGTTTAAACCAGTGTCTAGACATTGTTGACTTAAAAATCGCATGCACTCAAAAGCGCTGGAGTGCGCATGACCAAGCCCATGCCAGCGACCCCATAGACAGTAATGTGATTTTTTGGCGCATTCCGTGCGCATGCGTGCGCATGCGCTTTTTTGACAAGTTTGGGTGGAGCAAAAAATGCAACATGAAGCGTCTAGCGCGTCTGGGCGCACATCCGGAAAAAGCGCAGTGCACGAAAACGCTGATGAGCGCTAGACCATTCGCCCACCATGTTAAGCATAGGGGAGCATGGCGCATGTGCCCTATAGCGCACGATGCGCTGCACGCAAAAAACGCTAATGTGAAACCAGCCTAAGGCAGTTGTAACGCATGCTTGGGGCAAGAACAACTACTACCAGCTTTCTGACTTACAGAAGGTCCATCAATTTCCTTTCTCTGAAAGTAAAGTAGCTGCCAATACCTTCTGAAGTCAATCCTCTTCCTATGCTGGAACGTTGGAAATTCACCTTCTGTGCTATTAATCCTCACATTGGCTCTCAACATTTTCAATCAGATACCTCAGGAGGTCCTACACTCTTCAGTCCAGATTTCTGCTGCTCAAGGATCTACTGTTTGGTCTTTAACGCCAATCCATGAATGACTCACTCAGGTAAATGTACCGAGCTCGCTGCTCCTCTTCACTCAGTAACCTTGCTCACAACTTGCCACTCCCTTCTTCCAGGTGACAACCTGACCACTCTCGCCTTACACTTGCTGCAAGACTGGTGGCAAAACTGTTCATTTATCATTTAAGTTCCTCTGTCCACAGGAATAAATCAAAGAAAGCATCACCAGGTATTAATAGCAAGATTCGTTAAATACCACACATATGGAAACATTTGCAACTCTGTCGCAGGAGGTGGCAATGTGACACCATAGGATATCATTAGATGCAATGTGACACTTTGATTTGAGTGTTACCCTAACTAGGGGAGGACACACCATTGGTGCAACCTCTGCAGCCGCAAAGGGGCCCAAGATGTAAGGGGTCCACATCCATCTCTAAAGTATGTAGAATTTTGCATTTTAATTAATTATTGGACAGCAAAGCGCCCACATACTGTTCTTGCACAGGAGTCATCTTCTACCTGTGTCCACGAGTGGCCCTAATCTAACCTGTTTAAGAGAGAATTTACACATTGCAAACACACTATGGTTTTGCTACCATTCTTGAACACAAAGTCAAAGAAGGCCACAATGTGTAATCTCCCCCTGAGAGGTTATCACAGAATTCAATATGTGCAGCCTAATGTTCTGCTGAGATCACTCGTAGTCAGAGATTATTCGAGAAACATATGAGCAATTGTTCCCATATACGTACAGTATAATAAATACTGAACCATGGGTTCCTCCTATACTGTGTTTAGGGAGATGATGGTGACCAGAGAAACTATTTCTTATTCTATCTAGTAATCAATTTAATATCCAAAACAGTTATTTCTGTGCAAATTGTGATATTACAGCATGACACTACATTAACCCACATGAAGTAAGATTCCCATTGTGAACGTGTTCATGAATAGTTAGATTAATAAAGTCATAAGGACTAAGACAATTATGGCTTTAAGGATCAAAGAAATTGAATTTGCCTTCTTAAATTCAGTCAGCCATAACTTTTTTTTAATGGCTTTGCAGACATTTAATGCTTTGATTTTTTTTGGATGAGTCATACATTTTGAATACATAATTTTTGAGTGCACATTATTATGATGCTTTAAGTCTATGCATTCACGTAATATACACTACTCATGAAAAGTTAGGAAAATTTTGAATGCACATGTCCAACGGTTCAATGATTCAGTCATTTTTGCATAACTTGCTGTTCTATATCAAGGAGCTTAATGGCAAAATTCACAACATGTGTTTGACGCTTGAATTGCCCTATACATTTCAGGGTTCAATTAGAATTGGTATTAAACAGTCCTCTTCATCATGCTGTTCACATTTTGACATCATGAGACCAAGATGGCATCTAACAATTGACAAACAGTATCTCACCATTGCGAGGCTTTAAGCAGGATGTTCTCAGAAAGAAGTGGCCACTGAGCTTAGTGTGTCACAGAGAGTCATTAGCAGGTTGCAACAGAGATACAGAGAGACTGGAAGAGTCACAGAAAGGCAGAGAAGTGGATGTCCTTTGGCCACATGCCACACTGGTATTACGACAAGAAGAAGAGACTACCTAATTACATGTGCATACTCCAATAAAAAATGTATATATCAATTTTAATATACACTTTTAGACATACATTTCTATATTGGAGTGTGCACATGCAAATAGGTAGCCTCTTCTTCTTGTCATACTGCTTACATTTACTACATACAGTATGTGGCACCTCCTCTATATACTCACCACTAGAGTTGAGCGACTTTGGTCAGATCCGGTTTCATGAAGCAAAATTTGTTTCAGATGAAACTGGTCCGACTAGGGCAAAAAAAGTCGGAGTTTCATTCGAAACCCGACCCCAATGCAAGTCAATGGGGAATAAAAGTTGGCATTGAGTGGATGCCTAACCCTAACCCCAAAACACCCCTAACCTTAATCCCAAGCCTATCCATAATTCCAACCCTAACCCTAATACCAACCCTAACACTAATCCAATCCCTAACCCTAATCCAAACCCTAACCCCAACTCTAGCCTCATCCCTAACTCTAACCCTAACTTTAGCCCCAACCCTAACCCTTACTTTAGCCTTTACCCTTACTCTAAGGGGAAAAGTGAAATAAATGCATTTTTTTATTTTATTATTTTTCCCTAACTAAGGCGGTGATAACGGGGGTTTGATTTTCTATTTATAGTGGGTTTTTATAGAGGATTTTTATGTTTGGAAGCTGTCACACACTAAAAGATGCTTTTTATTGCAAAAAATAGTTTTTGTATCACCACATTTTGAGAGCTATAATTCTTTCATATTTCGGCCGACAGAGTCATGTGAGGTCTTGTTTTTTGTGGGATGAGTTGACGTTTATATTGGTACACTTTTGGGCACATGACATTTTTTGATCACTTTTTATTCCAATTTTTGGGAGACAGAGTGAGCAAAAAACAGAATAGGTGAAAAAAGGGGGGAAGGGGCATGTGCATAACAGGAATCAGCAGACTATAATAGAGTGAAAAATTATCCTTTATCGAAACACTGCAAAACATACTGAGAGCATTAAAAACATTAAAAATGCACAGGAGGCAATAAGGAGAGTACAAAAACCCGCAATAGAGTTAAAAAGACCCCTGCCAAAACCCACCACTAGAGTAGACTTTTTTTGCCTATTCTGTCATTAGCATGTACGGGTGATCCCGGGCAGTGGTGCCCTCCAGCCTCTTGTGTTCATGAGCAAAAAACAGCAATTGATGAATTTCTTTTGGGGGGCCTTTACACCGTTCCGCATGTGGCAAGTTTGATAAGGCAATTTTATTCTTCGGGTCAGTACGATTACAGAGATGCCTCATTTATATCTTTTTTTATGTTTTGGCGCTTTTATATAATAAAAAATATTTTATAGAAAAAATAATTGCTTTTGCATCACTTTATTGTGAGAGCTATAACTTCTTTATTTTTTCACTGATGTCGCTATATCGTGGTTCGTTTTTTGCGGGACAAGATGAAGTTTTCAGTGGTACCATGTTTATTTATATCTGTCTTTTTGATCGCGTGTTATTCCACTTTTTGTTCGGCTGTCTGCCCCATGTTTGATCGCAGTGTTCCGGAGGTTAAAGTGGCGGGAGTCAGCTGTGAGAATCGTGAGCGTTGCTGATCGCACATGACGTACTATCCCGTCCATGGGCAGTAAGTCACAGGGCACACACATGGGATAGTACATCTAAGGTCAGAAAGGGGTTAAAAAGATGAGAGAGGCCTGTAATTGACATCATAGGTAGACCACAACTATGAGACTCAAAATGAGAAAGCAAATCCAGAAATTCACATTTTCTGATTTGGCAAGATTTATTTTGCAAATTATGGTGGAAAATAAGTATTCGGCCATTAACAAAAGTTCATCTCAATATTTTGCTATATATCCTTTGTTGGCAATGACAGAGATCAAATGTTTTCTGTAAGTCTTCACAAGGTTGGCTCACACTGTTGGTGGTATGTTGGCCCATTCCTCCATGCAGATTTCCTCTAGAGCAGTGATGTTTTGGGCCTATCGCTGGACAACAAGGACTTTCAAATCCATCCAAAGGATTTCTATGGTGTTGAGATCTGGAGACTGGCTAGGCAACTCCAGGACCTTCATATGCTTCTTACGAAGCCACTCCTTCATTTCCCTGGCAGTGTGCTTAGGATCATTATCATGTGAAAGACCCATCCACGTTGCTAGTCAACATCAGTAGCAAGCTGGAAGCACTGCAGCACTGTCTTGGCCAAATTTCAACAAGCTCTTCTGAAGCTAATCTCCAGGCAGTACTGCAGCAATGTTTCCACCTTCCAGTTCACTGACTGGTGTGCGATGTCACCACATGTTGGAACTTAATGTTACATATGCTGGCAAGGCTTTTTGAGCAGCAGAGGGCAGTAGTTGATTACCAGCTGTATCATGCATGTTGGTATTTTGGTCAGCCTCCGCACATAAGAGCTGATGAGTAGGCATGGATGTCTGATATTTGTGCTGTTCACCAAACCTTTGAGGGCTCAACCAAGATGGTGAGCGGTGAGGATGCCAAAATCAGTGTCACCATCCCGTTAGTTGAAATGGAGCAAGAAACTACACTAGGCGATGCCACACAGCCCAGCCTCATCTCATCTTGTCAACGCAGATTGAGTGAGGAGAAGGAGGAACAGGAGGTTGTTGCCTGTGCTACTGTTCCGCGCAGCTCACCTTAAGACAAGGAGGAAAAGAATGACAAGGAGGATGATGAGGACAAGGAGGACAACATGGACAGTCGTAGTCTTCCTCTTGGTGGGGGCAGAGAAGTCTTGGCTGTTGGTAGTCTGGCAACAGGTTCAGTTCAGTTAGGATCAGCGAACGTTTCCTAAGTTTTCCAAAGGTGTTCAATGAACATACTCGCCAAAACAGCTAAAATTAGGAGCAGACACCAGGAAAAGTGTGAACAATTGACCCATCAATTGTGCTGTAAATAAGTAATTTTAAAAAATGACATGGGTCCCATTGAATTTTTGATAACCAGCAAGGTAAAACTGACAGCTGCGTGCTGCAACCCTCAGCTGTCAGCGTTAGCAAGGATGGTTATCAAGAATAGAGGGGTCCCGAGGATGTTTTTTTTAAATATTTAAATATGGCCATCATGAAAGAGTCATCAGAAGAAAACATCTCCTGTATCCTCACAAAAAATTCAGCATCAGAAGTATGCAAAAGAACAACTAAACAAGCCTGATGCACTTGAAAACAAGTTCTGTGGCCCGATGAGGTTAAAATGCATCTCCTTGACCACAGTGATGAAAGGTATGTGTGGAAAAAAGGGGCACAGAATTTCAGGAAAAGAACATCTTGACAACCATTAAGCATGGGAATGGATCAATCATGCTTTGGGTTTTTGTTGCAGCCAATGGCACAGGGAACTTTTCACGGGTAGAGAGTATAATGTATCAAATTAAATTTCAACAAAATCTCGATGTAAGCATAACACCATCTGTAAAAAGTTGAAAAGGGGATGGCTTCTACAAATGGGTAATGATCCTAAACACACGCCAAAATCCACAATAGACAACCTCAAAAGGCACAAGCTGAAGATTTTACAATGGCCGCTATAGTTCCCTGATCTGAACATTGAAAATCTTTTGCTAGACCTCAAAATAGAATTGCATGCAAGATGACCCAGGAATCTCACAGAACTTGAAGAATTTTCCAAGGAAAATGCAGGAAAATCCCTCAAACAAGATTTGAAAGATTTGACGTGCTGCAAAATGCATTTACAATCTGTGAAACTTTCAAAAGGTTGTGCTACTAGGTACTAACCATGCAAGGTGCCCAAACTTTTGCAACTATCAATTTTCCTTTTTTTACCTTTTAAAATATGAAACATGATCTACATATATTTTTTGGCCAAAAATACAAAAGGAAATATGTAATCTTTAACATTTATGCCTTTCAGAGATCATTTAATGTTCAACTTGCTTAACTGTTCACAGGAACAGTAATTTTGACCAGGGGTGCCCAAACTTTAACAGGTCACTGTATGATGGCCCGCTTCAGTTCCTGGCCCCTGATTGGCGTGAAAACAGAATGTTACTCTGGTAAAGCCTTTCATTACAACCAGCAGGTTATAATGCAAGTTCACAGGAAAAAGCAGAGGCAGATAGGAAAAGGCAAAGGCAGAAAACTGAGCTACGGGTAAAAGAGGAGAGGTGAACAGATTGCAACAAATCCAAGGTTCAAGGCAAGAGACAGAGTCTGAATCCAGTCTCAAATACGAGAAAAGTAAAAAAGTCAAATCCAGGCTATAGGCAGCATTCAGAAATGGCAGTTGATACCAAGTCAAAAGTCAGGAGAAGTGGCAAAAAAATTCTAGTTGAGGGGGATATGTCTGCAGTAAAAAGATGCAACCAAGTTAAGGCATAAAAAGGAATGGGTTCTTCAAGAACTGCTATCATTTTTCTACTTAGTATCCAGTTGAAAACTAAGGTGTAGCAGAGAGCCATTTGCTCCCCTTTCCACTGACTACTCTTTTAAGCCACAGCAGCTTTAGGCCTGAGATCACAGGGAGGTCGGGAGAACCTTGAACAAGGCAGCATCCTGGCACAGGCAGCTCAGTAATATTTCTCCATCAGGTCATAGACAGCAGGCAGCAGGAAGAGGATCCAGTCATTTGTAATAAGATTTGGTGTTGGATGAGTTTCAGATTTTTTTATTTTCATTTGCACAACGGGAATACTATAAAAGACATTATTGACAACATGGAAGCACAAAGGAGAACTTTACTATTTTCCTGGGATACAAAGAGCTACATTACTGATGTGTGGGCGCAGCAAAGGGAGCATTGGTGCGTAAGGCCTCTTTCACACATCAGGTTTTCGCCGTCAGGCGCGATCCGGCACTTTTGACAAAAACCGGATCCGGCGAAATGCAATGCCGGATCCGGTTTCCCCCCATTGACTTGCATTAGCGCCGGATCGTGCCGGATGCCCATGCGTTTCATCCGGTTTTCGCCGGATCCGGCAATGTGTCGCGATCCGGCGTCTGGAAAAAACGGCTACTGTAACGTTTTTTGTCTCCGGCGAAAAAGCCGGACACGCCGAATCCGGCGTGTCCGGCTTTTTCACACAATGAAAGCCTATGAGCGCAGCAATGCGCCTGATCTGGCGACAGCCGGATCCGGTGGCCGGATCCGTTTTTTTTGGTCTGAGCATGCTCAGTAGCTCTGCCCACAAGACACATATATAAAAGCATGACAGTGGGACCCTCAGCCACACCCAACATGCCACCCAAGACAGCAACCAGGCGCAGGAGAAGGCAGGAGACCACTGCAGCAGCACCATTAGCACCACCACCACCCCAAATGGAGCAGCATGCTGAACAACGGGAGGGGAGTCCAGCAGCAGATGAGAGACGGTAATTATCAAATCCCCCATTCCTCCAAACTAGGGCCAAGGAATATCAAGATATTCATTGGCCCTTTGTTTCTCTTTATTCAACAGCCGCCCAAGAGATGCAGCAGCAGCAACAGAGGCAGCACTGGCAGCAGCAGTAACACCACCCACAGGCATGGAGTCTGGCCAGCAGGAAGACAGCACATCTTCTTCTGGGAGCCCTCCCTCTCATCGTCAGCGTTTGACGGTAAGTTTTTATTTCCAAAATCCATCATCTCTGTAATATATTTCTATTCATTGCCTTTTATTTCAAAACAGGAATCACAAGCTGAAGAGGAGCTCCCAGAAGAAGAAGGAAGGGGTGGACAGACACCTGGAGTGGGCTCACAATTGGTAAGTTTTTTGCATCAAACGCAGAAACACAACATCACACTACACACAACACATAGAAAACAATGTTCTGCAGACCACACACAGCAAACAAATGCCTACATCCAAACACATAATTTTTTTTCTTTTCTTCTCTAGTCTTCCCAATCTGTTGCTTGGCCAAGAGGTCCTCGCAGTGCCTCCCATGGTCGTCGGCGACAGCAACGCGGCGGTCACCAGCGTGTAAGTATAATATTTAAGTGAAATTATGGTACACTTTTTATTTCATGTCTTAAGTGTGGTGACTAATTTTGCTATTTTTCTCTTTTACTTTAACAGCCATCACAGTGTGCTCCCGACTCAGACGGTGAGGATTGAGGAATTGATGTGGACCACCTCATCGATCTCGTCAGAGAAAGGGAGCCGCTATGGAATATGGCTGACCGCCGCCATGCTGACCTGATCGTTACCCGATGACTCTGGGAGGAAATCTGTTCGCTCCTTGTGGACCGCTGGGAGGACCTCGATGCTCGGGCCCAGATTAAAGAGCGTAAGTATATACAGTACCGGTTGCTTGATGTAAACCAGTGTTTCCCGAACTCCAGTCCTCGTGGTCCCCACGGATCATGTGTTCAGGATTTCTATTTACTATGGAAATCCTGAAAACATGACCCCTGGGGACCATGAGGACTGGAGTTTGGGAAACACTGATGTTGTATACTAACCACTTTGTCCTTTCTCGTTTCAGGGGACAGAATTGTGAAGCGGTGGCGGTCTGTGAGGGATCGTTTCAAGAAGGAGTTCAATAAAGAGATGCGGGCCCCGAGTGGATCTGAAGGACGCAGGAGCAAGTACAAGTACGCACGAGCCCTGTCGTTCCTCCGGGATACAATGGTCACCAGAAGGTAAATATTACACACCACATGTGAAAAAAAATGTTTAGATGTAACAATTTTTTTTCAGCCAGGGCCATGCCATGTCACTATTTTAATTGTTTTTTTTTCTCTTTATTCCACAGCACGGTGAGCAGCACTCGGGAGCCTGCACGATTGGACCCTTCTGAGGCGATCCCTGAGGAGACCGGCACCGAGGGACACTTCGACCGCCCCGGTACATCTGCACCTTCCCAGCCTTCCCACACATTCGACCCATCTGTCCCATCCACCAGCACAGGAGCATCGTGGCCGCCTACATTACATGAAGCTGCTGATGAGGAGATCGCTTTCCCTTTACCCCACCCTTCTGCCCCTGCCACCTCTAGTACACCTGCGGGTACTGGGCGGCAGCGGCAGAGGGGTCAGGAAAAGACTTATGTGCTGTGAGTTCATTTTCCCCTTCACTACTGAGGCCCGAGGAACTCCCTCTTCTGGTAAAGAAAGGTAGTGAGCCTGATTATCAAACACCTGAGTCTGATGATGATGACTGGCTGAGTGGAGTTACTGACTGGATATAAGGCTGCCGACGCCCTTCTGCCCTGCGGGTGATTTCTCTGTGGGATCCTTGGAGACCAGTCTGAATTCCTGCTCCTCTAAAGCTAAGTTTTCTGCTCGGCTTTTTGCATTTGTTCTTAGACTTTGTTTTGCTTTGTTTTTCTGGATTTCTTCCATTCCCTGCTGGGGTGTGCTGAATTCCTTTAGCTCTGTCTTCTGAAAATACCTGAGTGCTGATTAGTTTTTGAAGTCTAGCTGCTTCAGGGTCTTTTTCATATCAGCTTGTTGGCTTATGTCTTTGATAGGGTTTTGGCAGATTGCAGACAGCAACCTTCCTTTCCTGTTCTGTTTAGCTAGCTTGGGCCCCATCATTTGCTCAGCCTATCTTTCTATCTGTGTGAGTGTTTTTTCATCTTGCTTCACTGTCATTATATGTTGGGGGCTGCCTATTGCTTTGGGGTCTGCTCTGGGGCAGTTTAGATTTCCTTTTCTGTCTTTAGGCTATTTAGCACTCCGGCTGTGATCGAGGGGTCTAGGGCATCGTAGGAACCCCCCACGGCTACTGCTAGTTGTGTTGATAGGTTCAGGGGTCTGCAATCTGATAGTTGCCAACTTCTCTGGTTTTCTGGACGTAGCTTCTATTTTTGTGTCTGCCTCCTACGGTGACTCAATCATAACAGAATCACCCGCCATACCGCAGATTCTAGGGTACTCAATAGCAGGAAAGAATTGTAAAAAAAAAAAAAAAAAAAAAAAAGTGTGTATATTTTTTCCTCTATATCTCTGAGGCCGTAGGGGGAATTTTTTTTTCCCTCAATGGAGATAAAGCAATTGTCTGATCGTGTGGAGCAGCTCGCTGCGTAAGTGCGGGGAATTTCCGCCTACCTTGCTGATTCACATGCTGCTGAACCAAAGATTCCTACACCTGATGTATTTTTTGGGGATCGGTCTAAATTTTTGAATTTCAAAAATAATTGTAAATTATTTTTTGCCTTGAAGCCTAACTCGTCAGGGAGCTCCGCGCAGCAGGTTAAAATTGTCATCTCTTTGCTGCATGGCGATCCCCGGGATTGGGAGTTTTCTTTGAAACCAGATGATCCTATTCTGACTAATGTGAACACATTTTTTCAGGCCTAGGGTTGTTGTATGACGAACCTAATGCCATTGATCAGGCTGAAGAGACCCTGCTGGCATTGAACCAGGGTCGTGATTCTGCAGAATTGTACTGTCAAAAATTCCGAAAGTGGGCAGTACTTACTACCTGGAATGATAATGCCTTGGCTGCTCTCTTTCGGAAGGGGTTGTCAGAAGCCGTAAAAGATACTATGGTGGGATTTCCTGTTCTCTCTGGTCTTGACGATTCTATGTCATTAGCCATTCAGGTTGATCGGCGTTTGCGCGAACACAAAGCTGCACGGGAGGTGTTGCCACCGGTTGAACAAATGTCTGAACCTATCAAATGTGATAGAGTTTTTTCCAGAGAGCAGCGTCAGGAGTTCAGAAGGCGTAATAAGTAGTGTTGAGCTTTCCGATACCGCAAGTATCGGGTATCGGCCGATATTTGCCGTATCGGAATTCCGATACCGAGTACCGATACTTTTTTCGTATCGGATACCGGAATCGGAAGTCCAAAATGCAATGAGCCACTTTTGTGGCTCTGATTGGCTGCCGAAATGACGTCATCATGATGCGCTGTCTGTGCGCATCATGATGCGCCGTCAGTTCGGGCCTTTGGGGGGGCTGTGCCGACTGTCCGGGGGTCTGTACCGGCCTGCGGGTGGTCTGTGCAGGCTCCGGTGGTCTGTGCCGGCCTGCCGGGGGGCTGTGCTGGCCTGCCGGTGGTCTGTGCCGGCCTGCCGGGGGGCTGTGCCGGCCTGCCGGTGGTCTGTGCAGGCTCCGGGGGTCTGTGCCGGCCTGCCGGTGGTCTGTGCCGGCCTGCCGGGGGGCTGTGCCGGCCTGCTGGTGGTCTGTGCAGGCTCCGGGGGTCTGTGCAGGCATCGTCCGATGGGACTACAAGTCCCATCGGGCGATGCCTGCTACCATGACAGTGATTGACACATTAGCCAATGATGGGACAGTAGTAGTCCCATCATCCGGCTAATGTGTTGAATGTAAAAAAAAAAAAAAAAAATTTACATGCTACATACATGCTACATACATACAGCATGCATACTACATATATACTACATGTAACATACATACTACATATATACTACATACTACATGAATACTACATACATGCTACATACATGCTACATGCTACATACAGTGGGGCAAAAAAGTATTTAGTCAGTCAGCAATAGTGCAAGTTCCACCACTTAAAAAGATGAGAGGCGTCTGTAATTTACATCATAGGTAGACCTCAACTATGGGAGACAAACTGAGAAAAAAAAATCCAGAAAATCACATTGTCTGTTTTTTTTTTCATTTTATTTGCATATTATGGTGGAAAATAAGTATTTGGTCAGAAACAAAATTTCATCTCAATACTTTGTGATATATCCTTTGTTGGCACAAAGGTTGCCACACACTGTTGTTGGTATGTTGGCCCATTCCTCCATGCAGATCTCCTCTAGAGCAGTGATGTTTTTTGTTTTTGGCTTTTTGCTTGGCAACATGGACTTTCAACTCCCTCCAAAGGTTTTCTATAGGGTTGAGATCTGGAGACTGGCTAGGCCACTCCAGGACCTTGAAATGCTTCTTACGAAGCCACTCCTTCGTTGCCCTGGCGGTGTGCTTTGGATCATTGTCATGTTGAAAGACCCAGCCACATTTCATCTTCAATGCCCTTGCTGATGGAAGGAGGTTTTCACTCAAAATCTCACGATACATGGCCCCATTCATTCTTTCATGTACCCGGATCAGTCATCCTGGCCCCTTTGCAGAGAAACAGCCCCAAAACATGATGTTTCCACCACCATGCTTTACAGTAGGTATGGTGTTTGATGGATGCAACTCAGTATTCTTTTTCCTCCAAACACGACAAGTTGTGTTTCTACCAAACAGTTCCAGTTTGGTTTCATCAGACCATAGGACATTCTCCCAAAACTCCTCTGGATCATCCAAATGCTCTCTAGCAAACTTCAGACGGGCCCGGACATGTACAGGCTTAAGCAGTGGGACACGTCTGGCACTGCAGGATCTGAGTCCATGGTGGCGTAGTGTGTTACTTATGGTAGGCCTTGTTACATTGGTCCCAGCTCTCTGCAGTTCATTCACTAGGTCCCCCCGCGTGGTTCTGGGATTTTTGCTCACCGTTCTTGTGATCATTCTGACCCCACGGGGTGGGATTTTGCGTGGAGCACCAGATCGAGGGAGATTATCAGTGGTCTTGTATGTCTTCCATTTTCTAATTATTGCTCCCACAGTTGATTTCTTCACTCCAAGCTGGTTGGCTATTGCAGATTCAGTCTTCCCAGCCTGGTGTAGGGCTACAATTTTGTTTCTGGTGTCCTTTGACAGCTCTTTGGTCTTCACCATAGTGGAGTTTGGAGTCAGACTGTTTGAGGATGTGCACAGGTGTCTTTTTATACTGATAACAAGTTTAAACAGGTGCCATTACTACAGGTAATGAGTGGAGGAAAGAGGAGACTCTTAAAGAAGAAGTTACAGGTCTGTGAGAGCCAGAAATCTTGATTGCTTGTTTCTGACCAAATACTTATTTTCCACCATAATATGCAAATAAAATGAAAAAAAAACAGACAATGTGATTTTCTGGATTTTTTTTTCTCAGTTTGTCTCCCATAGTTGAGGTCTACCTATGATGTAAATTACAGACGCCTCTCATCTTTTTAAGTGGTGGAACTTGCACTATTGCTGACTGACTAAATACTTTTTTGCCCCACTGTATATACTACATACATAATACATATATACTACATGCATGCAACATACATACAACATATATACTACATGCATGCAACATGCATACTACATATATACTATATATACTACATGTAACATACATACTACATATATACTACATGCTACATACATGCTACATACTACATACATGCTACATACTACATACATAATACATATATACTACATGCATGCAACATACATACAACATATATACTACATGCATGCAACATGCATACTACATATATGCTATATATACTACATGTAACATACATACTACATATATACTACATGCTACATACATGCAACATACATACATAATACATATATACTACATGCATGCAACATACATACAACATATATACTACATGCATACAACATGCATACTACATATATACTATATATACTACATGTAACATACATACTACATATATACTACATGCTACATACATGCAACATACACACTACATGCTACATACATGCAACATACATACTACATACATGCTACATACATACTACATTCATACACTACATGCATGCAGCATACTACATATATACTGCATATATACTACATGCATACTACATATATACCACATGCATGCAACATGCATACTACATATATACTGCATATATACTACATACATACTACATATATACCACATGCATGCAACATGCATACTACATATATACTGCATATATACTACATGCATGCAACATACATATATACTACATACAATACATACATATAGACATACAGTACATATAACATAGAGTACATACTCACCGTCACTTGTCACTTTGATCCCCGAAGCCATTGTCGCCTGAGGAATAAATATCAAAATAAAAAAACACCAATATACTTACCCCGATCCGCAGAAGTCCACGAGGGTCCCACGTCCATCTTGCATGGAGAACAGCAGCATCAGCTGATGCTACAGTTCTCTACCAGCTCCAGGAATACAATGACGGAAGGTAGGTATCCTTCCGCACTGTATTCCTCCACCACTGTAAAAAAAAAGTCCCTAGTCTCACTTTATGCCATTGCTGTGTGGGAATTTCCCACGCAGCAATGGCATAAAGTGAGACTAGGGACTTTTGTTTTTTTTTTTAAAGTGGTGGAGGAATACAGTGCGGAAGGATACCTACCTTCCGTCATTGTATTCCTGGAGCTGGTAGAGAACGGTAGCATCAGCTGATGCTGCTGTTCTCCACACAAGATGGACGTGGGACCCTCGTGGACTTCTGCGGATCGGGGTAAGTATATTCGTGTTTTTTTATTTTGATATTTATTCCTCAGGCGACAATGGCTTCGGGGATCAAAGTGACAAGTGACGGTGAGTATGTACTCTGTTATATGTACTGTATGTCTATATGTATGTATTATATGTAGTATATATGTATGTTGCATGCATGTAGTGTATGTATGTAGCATGTATGTAGTATGCATGTAGTATGTAGCATGTATGTAGTATGTATGTTGCATGTATGTAGCATGTAGTGTGTATGTTGCATGTATGTAGCATGTAGTATATATGTAGTATGTATGTTACATGTAGTATATATAGTATATGTAGTATGCATGTTGCATGCATGTAGTATATATGTTGTATGTATGTTGCATGCATGTAGTATATATGTATTATGTATGTATGTTGCATGTATGTAGCATGTAGTATATATGTAGCATGTATGTTACATGTAGTATATATAGTATATATGTAGTATGCATGTTGCATGCATGTAGTATATATGTTGTATGTATGTTGCATGCATGTAGTATATATGTATTATGTATGTAGTATGTATGTAGCATGTATGTAGTATGTAGCATGTATGTAGTATGTATGTTGCATGTAGTATATATGTAGTATGTATGTTACATGTAGTATATATGTAGTATGCATGTTGTATGTATGTAGCATGTAATTTTTTTTTTATTTTTATTTTTTTTTTTACATTCAACACATTAGCCGGATGATGGGACTACTACTGTCCCATCATTGGCTAATGTATCAATCACTATCATGGTAGCAGGCATCGCCCGATGGGACTTGTAGTCCCATCGGACGATGCCTGCACAGACCCCCGGAGCCTGCACAGACCACCGGCAGGCCGGCACAGCCCCCCGGCAGGCCCGCACAGACCACCGGAGCCTCCACAGACCACCGGCAGGCCGGCACAGACCACCGGAGCCTGCACAGACCACCGGCAGGCCGGCACAGCCCCCCGGCAGGCCAGCACAGACCATCGGAGCCTGCACAGACCCCCCAGCAGGCCGGCACAGCCCCCCGGCAGGCCGGCACAGACCATCGGAGCCTGCACAGACTCCCCGACAGGCCGGCACAGCCCCCCGAAAGGCCCGTACAGACCCCAGAGAGGCTGTACAAGGCAAAAATAGGGTTTTTCTTATTCCGATACCGGAAGTCCCATAGACTTGAATGGGACTTCCGGTATCGGAATCGGCGATACCCGATATTTTTTTTAGATCGGCCGATCCATTCCGATCCGATACTTTTAAGTATCGGACGGTATCGCTCAACACTAGTAATAAGTTGTGTTTTTTCTGTGGAGATGCCTCGCATATTATTTCTGTCTGTCCTAAACGAGAGAAACGCTTTGCACACACGTTTTCTGTTGGTGGTGTTCAAGCTCAGTTTCTTCTGGCTATTACTCTGATCTGCTCCCTGTCCACATTTTCCGCCAAGGCTTTTGTGGATTCGGGAGCAGCCCTAAACCTAATGGACTTGGATTTTGCTAAACGTTGTGGATTTCCGATGACACCTCTGCAGACGCCTATCCCTTTGAGGGGGATTGATGCTACTCCTTTGGCTAAAAATAAACCTCAGTTTTGGACCCAGGAGGTAATGCGGGTCGCCCCAGACCATCAAGAAAATTGCAGATTTTTGTTGTTGCATAATCTGCATGATACTATTGTTCTGGGGTTTCCCTGGTTACAAATTCATAATCCAGTTTTGGATTGGAAATCTGTGTCTGTGGTGAGTTGGGGTTGTCAGTGTGCCTTTAGTGAGGCTCCGGTGTTTTCCACCTCTCCTCAGTCGCATGATGTTCCTGATTATTTGGCGGACTTTTATGATGTATTTAGTGAGAATGAGTCTGCGTCTTTGCCTCCTCATAGGAGTTATGACTGTGCAATTGAACTGAGCCCGGGGTGTAAATTTCCCAAGGGTCGGCTCTTCAATTTATCTGTACCCGAGCACGAGGCTATGCGATCCTATATTAAGGAGGTGTTGGAGAAGGGTCATATTAGACCATCCTCGTCACCCTTAGGTGCCGGGATTTTTTTGTAGCCAAAAAGGATGGATCATTAAGACCTTGTATTGATTATCATGCCCTCAACAAAATTACTGTTAAATATCAGTATCCGTTACCCCTGATTTCTGATCTATTCTCCAGAGTTAAAGGTGCTTGCTGGTTTACCAAGCTTGACCTCAGGGGGGCGTATAATCTTATTCGCATTAAGCATGGGGATGAATGGAAGATGGCATTTAATACTCCGGAGGGACATTTTGAGTACCTGGTGATGCCTTTTGGGCTCACTAATGCCCCTTCTGTCTTCCAGTGCTTCATGAACGATATTTTCCGAGATTTTGTCGATAAATTTTTGATTATCTATCTGGATGATATTTTGATCTTCTCCTAGGATGGGGATTCTCATGTGGAACATATTCGGACTGTGTTCCGGATCTTGATGGAGAATTCCCTGTATGTCAAAGGATCTAAATGCCTTTTTGGAGTACAGAGGATTTCTTTTTTGGGATCTATTTTGTCCCCGTCAACTATTGAAATGGACCCGGCCAAGGTACAGGCCATTTATGATTGGGTTCAGCCCACTTCTTTGAAGGCCCTCCAGAAGTTTTTGGGTTTTGCTAATTTTTATCGGAAATTTATAGCAAAATTTTCTAGTATTGCCAAGCCATTGACTGATTTGACTAAGAAGGGTGCTGATGTGTTAAATTGGTCTCCGGAGGCTGTTTCTTCCTTTCAGGAGCTGAAGCGAAGATTCACCTCCGCCCCGGTTTTGCGGCAACCTGATGTCTCACTTCCGTTCCAGGTAGAGGTGGATGCTTCTGAGATTGGGGCAGGAGCTGTTTTATCCCAAAAGGATCCTGTAACATCTAAAATGAATCCCTGTGCTTTCTTTTCCCGAAAGTTCTCTCCATCTGAACGTAACTATGATGTGGGGAATCGGAAACTGTTGGCCATGAAATGGGCATTTGAGGAGTGGAGACATTGGTTGGAGGGAACTAAGCATCAAGTCGTGGTCCTCACTGACCACAAGAATTTGATTTACCTAGAGTCGGCTAAGCGCTTGAACCCTAGACAGGCTAGGTGGGCCTTGTTTTTTACACGTTTTGATTTTGTGGTTTCTTTTCTTCCTGGAACTAAGAATGTCAAGGCAGATGCCCTCTCTAGGAGCTTCTTTGCTGATTCTCCTGTGGTGACCAAGCCTGCTACCATCTTAGGCGAAGGGGTAGTTCTTTCTACCATCTCGCCCGATTTGAGACGTGCTCTGGAAGAGTTCCAGGAGGACAAACCTGAGCATTGTCCCAGTGGAAAGTTGTATGTTCCTGACCAGTGGAAGAAGAGAGTGATGTCTGAAGTTCATTGCTCTGCTTTGGCTGGTCATCCAGGTATTTTTGGTACTAGAGATCTGGTGAGTCGGTCTTTTTGGTGGCCCTCCTTGTCTCGTGATGTCAGGAATTTTGTGCAGTCCTGTGGGACATGCTCCCGGTCTAAATCGTGTTCTCGCTCTAGTGGGTTGTTGATGCCTTTGCCTGTCCCCAAGAGGCCATGGACCCATATTTCAATGGATTTCATCTCTGATATGCCTGTCTCTCAAAGGATGACTGTTATTTGGGTGATTTGTGATAGGTTCTCTAAGATGGTTCATCTTGTACCACTTCCTAAGTTGCCATCTTCCTCTGAGTTGGTGCCCCTGTTTTTACAACAGGTGGTTCGCTTGCACGGGATTCCTGAGAACATTGTATCTGACAGAGGAGTCCAGTTTGTGTCTAGATTTTGGAGAACTTTCTGTTCCAAGCTGAGAATTCAGTTGTCCTTCTCCTCTGCTTTTCACCCTCAGACCAATGGGCAGACAGAGAGAATAAACCAGACCTTGGAGTCATATTTGAGATGTTTTATTTCTGCTGATCAGGATGATTGGGTTTCATTTTTGCCCTTGGCCGAATTTGCTTTAAATAATAGAGCTAGTTCTGCCACTTTGATGTCACCTTTTTTTTGTAACTTTGGGTTTCATCCTTGATTTTCTTCAGGGCAGGTGGAGCCCTCTGCCTGCCAAGGTGTTGACACTGTGGTGGAGAGAATGCACCAGATCTGGGACCAAGTGGTGGATAAGTTATCTCTCTCCCAGGAAAAGGCCCAGAGGTTTTCCAACCGACATAGGACCATTGGTCCCCAGTTTAAGGTTGGTGATATGGTGTGGTTATCATCAAAAAATATTGCTATGAAGGTGGCTTCTCCTAAGTTTAAGCCTAGATTTATTGGACCTTTCAAGATTTTGGAGATTATTAATCCGGTCTCTTTTCGTTTGGCTCTTCCTGTCACATTTAAAATCCATAATGTGTTCCATAAATCTTTGTTGAAGAGGTTTGTTGAACCTGTTGTTCCGGGGGTGGCACCTCCAGACCCTGTATTGGTTGAAGGTAACATGGAATATGAGGTGGAGAAAGTACTGGATTCCCGTCTGGATAGACGGAGACTCCAGTATTTGGTTAAGTGGAAGGGTTATGATCAGGAGGATAATTCCTGGGTCTCTGCCTCTGATATTCATGCCAAAAGATTGGTGCGTGCCTTTCATCGGGCTCACCCTGATCGCCCTGGTGGCGTGGTTGAGGGTTCGGTGACCCCTCCTCAAGGGGGAGGTACTGTTGTGAGTTCATTTTCCCCTTCACTACTGAGGCCCGAGGAACTCCCTCTTCTGGTAAAGAAAGGTAGTGAGCCTGATTATCAAACAACTGAGTCTGATGATGATGACTGGCTGAGTGGAGTTACTGACTGGATATAAGGCTGCCGACGCCCTTCTGCCCTGCGGGTGATTTCTCTGTGGGATCCTTGGAGACCAGTCTGAATTCCTGCTCCTCTAAAGCTAAGTTTTCTGCTCGGCTTTTTGCATTTGTGCTTAGACTTTGTTTTGCTTTGTTTTTCTGGATTTCTTCCATTCCCTGCTGGGGTGTGCTGAATTCCTTTAGCTCTGTCTTCTGAAAATACCTGAGTGCTGATTTAGTTTTTGAAGCCTAGCTGCTTCAGGGTCTTTTTCATATCAGCTTGTTGGCTTATGTCTTTGATAGGGTTTTGGCAGATTGCAGACAGCAACCTTCCTTTCCTGTTCTGTTTAGCTAGCTTGGGCCCCATCGTTTGCTCAGCCTATCTTTCTATCTGTGTGAGTGTTTTTTCATCTTGCTTCACCGTCATTATATGTTGGGGGCTGCCTTTTACTTTGGAGTCTGCTCTGGGGCAGTTTAGATTTCCTTTTCTGTCTTTAGGCTATTTAGCGCTCCGGCTGTGATCGAGGGGTCTAGGGCATCGTAGGAACCCCCCACGGCTACTGCTAGTTGTGTTGATAGGTTCAGGGGTCTGCAATCTGATAGTTGCCAACTTCTCTGGTTTTTTGGATGTAGCTTCTATTTTTGTGTCTGCCTCCTACGGTGACTCAATCATAACACTTATGTGCCAGAGTTCTTGCATCTGAATGCATCTTTCCAGAACTGTCTAAAAGTCTTGTCAGAGCAAATCTCTGCAGGCTTTCAGCAGATCAACTCCAGCATTCTGGAGGTGAAGACAGTTCTGCAAACCATGCATTCAGAAGCAAGATCTTCGCCAAACCACACCGTTTTCAGGTCTGTTGTGGAGCGCATGGAAACGCTCTCTCCTACCCAGCAGATGCATGTAATGCATTCATGCCACGGTGCTCTCCAGCACGTTACCTCCCAACCTCCTCCCACCCCAGTAGTTCCTCCATCTGCACCCCCTCCAGCCACTTTCCATCCTCCCCCTCCTATTACATACCAGCCACCTCCCCAGCACCAGCCGCCTCCCCACTACCAGCAACCTCCCCAGTACCAGCAACCTCCCCAGTACCAGCAACCTCCCCAGTACCAGACATCTCCCCACTTCCAGCAACCTGCGCCGTACCAAACTCCTTCCCCGTACCAAACTCCTTCCCCATACAACTTGCCATCAACATCATCTGCTCCTACAGTCCCTGCCCAACCCTCCACTCCACCGCCCATCACCTCTTCTGCCTCCCACATGTCCACCCATTCTGTAGCTTTTTCCACACCTTCACCTCTAACTGTTCCTTCCCCACCACGATCCCAGTCCTCTCTCCACACTCCCAGTGTCGAAGTGTCCCGCAGCCCCTCCAGCAGTATTTCCACCCCACACTACACAGATTTATAATGTGTTTTTTAATAAAAATGCCCATTTGGTTTAAAACCTTTATTAAAAAAGTTTTTTGCACATTAAAAACATTTTACAAAAAAAAAATATTTTAAATAAAAGTTAAATTATCGTTTCACAATGGTTGTCTGTCATTTCTTTCTGTGGCGAACTATGTTTAAAAAAAAGGTTAAATACAGGGTATTTCAAAGGTAAAAAGGTATTCAAAACCAGGTATATAACTGTGGGTAAATTTTAGCTTTTTGCCACAGTTGTGTTCCTGGTTGTGTTTGAAGCAAAGTATTTCACCGAAAAAATTGTGTTTATTGTTGGTGATTTCCTAACAATGTACACAACTTTTGTTAAAAGGTGAAATACTTTGCATAAAACACAACCAGGTACACACCTGTGGCCTACAGGTAAAAATAGTAAGACCATGACAAGATAGCCAACTTTGGTTGGCAAAGGTATATACTGTTGGTACAGAAGGTACACAAGTTTGGTTAAGGGGACAAATCTTTCACACTCTGTCATCCTGCCAGTGTACTCTGCCTTGAGGTGACATAAAGTATAGTGCAAAATTGTCCCTCATTACTGAAACCGTCACAGAACTTCTAGGGGTAATGTCATGGTAATCTTGCAAGGTGGTTTCTTCAGAGGTGTCCTCAATGGAAATGGGTTCCTTGCAGATAACAAAATTGTGGAGTACCACGCAAGCTTTGATCACCTCGTCCACAGTTTCTGTCTTGAGGTTGATCGCAGTCAATAGGACCCGCCATTTGGCTGTCAGAATACCAAAGGTACATTCAACCATTCTTCTTGCTCTTGTGAGGCGGTAATTAAAAATGCGTTTTGTTCTTGACAATCCTCTGCTACCGTACGGTTTCAAAAGGTGTTCTGACAGCTGGAAGGCTTCATCCCCTACACAGACAAATGGCATAGGTGGACCAGATGTTTGCGGCAGCGGTCTAGGGGGTGGGAACTGGAAGGTGTTTCCATACAGTTTACGCCCCATGGCAGACAATTTGAAAACTTGAGAGTCATTGGAGCGGCCATAGGCCCCAATATCAACAGCAATAAATTTGTATTCCGCGTCAGCGATGGCCATGAGGACAATTGAAAAATATTTCTTGTAATTGAAATATTCCGATCCCGATCCGGCTGGCTTTACAATGCGGATATGTTTCCCGTCCACAGTGCCCAAGCAGTTCGGAAACTGACATATCTGTTGAAACTTTTCTGAAATTTCAATCCACCTCTCTGTTGTGGGCTCTGGTAAAAACTCTTCAGCTAAGGAGTCCCACAGTGCACGGCATGTGTACTTCACTATTCCAGATATGGTGGAAATCCCGAGTCTGTACTGGAAATGCAGTGACGAAAGGGATTCTCCAGTTGCAAGAAATCTGTGGGGAATTAAAAAACAATCAATTAGTTTAAAATCACAGCATTACATACCAAAACTCAGCTATAACACTTGGAGATACAAACTACCACCAACAAGATTGCAGTGAAAGTGTGCTCTGATGCGAGCATATCCAATAAATGTGACTTACCTTAAAGTCACCATCAGACGCTCTGCGGGTGAAACAGAGAAGCGGCAATAGGTGTCCGCTTTTCTTATGAGGTGTGCAATGCGCTCCACCAAGTAATCAAAAGTCTCCATTTTCATCCGAACATATCCAAAAAATGTATCCGGGTTTCATCTAAGGTCCATGCAGAGTGTAGAATAGACCCCACGCGTCATTCTCTTGGCTGTGATGGGGTGGATCCACAAACGTCGTCTACGATGCCTGATGTGCTGCTGTCTCGCTCTCTCCTTCTCCAGAACAATCACCCTCAAACGATTCGCCACCGCTGTAAAATCCGCCAAATTCTTCAAAATATTTCCAATCACAACATCCATTTTCGCCAGTAACTTGCTCTTCTCTCCAACCTGCACTTTCTCCTCTACAACCTGTCAAAGAGGGGCTGTAGGAACACGCTGTTAGGCATCAGATTCCTGACACTGCACAGCGGGAATCCAGAGCCAGACATCCAGCGGTCTCCCATTCTCCTCCGACCGCTCTGGGTGCTGCTCAGCAATCACAGCGAGCCAGGCGTGCTACTCAGACTTGCTCTGACAGCCTGGATGTTGCTGCGTCCTCTGGTGCAGCAATGGTAGCGCATCCTGTTCTGCAGGGAACTGCTCCAGAGGCTAAGTCCTCATGCCGTGCTACTGGGCATGCCCGCAAGGTGACCTCTCACTGGAGAGCAGGGGTCACATGCTCAGGTCCTGCGTTGGATCTGATTGGTCTTTTCCAGGTACTGGAAGGCCCCGGAAGCGCATGGCTATAAAAAGCCCGCATGGCGGCTCGGCCATGCGCTAGTGTAGCATATTATGCTGTGTGTGTATGGTGATGGATGCATGGACTGGTGTCTGACTTATTATGAAACCCCTTCCCTTGGATATTACGAATGGTGACTGTGTGTTGGGTTAGTCAGCTCCAGATTGTGGCAAGCTACACGCCACTGTGCTTTCCACGCCTACACTAGCGTCCGTCGGTGCCTGGTTCTCGGCGCCGACGCTTGTGGCTATAGTTGCCGCTACGCTGCATTAACAGCAGCTATTGGTGTTCGCGGCTGCGATGCCACATGCCAGCTCCTGTGAGGTTAACAGGGCTAGCGGCGTTACGTTTACGTATGCCCAGCGACTCTGTGTCTGAACAGAGCCGCTCCTAGCGTTCGGGTGATGTTAACCCATGCGCACTACTTCTTCTTCTGTTGCGTCTGCCATTGTCCAGTAGCGGTCTAGTCACCTACCGCACGGTGGACCCCGGGCGGCGAACGCACCTCCTATTATTTATATTTGGTGCGTTCCGCCATCCTTAACACACGCTATATATAGTTTTTCAGTAGCCAATCCCGTTCGGAAGGCCACAAGGGGCAATTTTAAAAACCGGATCCGGCGTAATCCGTCGAAAAACGGAACAAAAACCGGATGAACCGGATGAGACGGATCCGGTTTTGTCTGTCAAGAACAAGACGGATCCGGCAGAAAAACGGATCTGTCACATCCGGTTTTACGAAATATTTGCCGGATCCGGTGCTCCGGCACGACGCCGGATCGCGCCTGACGCCGAAAACCTGATGTGTGAAAGTAGCCTAAGGGGGAAATAATGTTGTATAGGGTTAGGAGGAAATGTACCTTTAGTATTCGGGACTTTAAGAGGGAATTATTGCTGTGTTGGGCACTAAAATTAAGATACTATTACTGATTAAGGCATCAGGAAGGGGGACACTATTGTTTGCAAGTATTTTTAGCAGTGGTGAAAAAGTAGACAGGTCGCCAGAATTAAAGAAAGATGTAAAGAGGACATTTCACCAGTTATGAAATAGTGTCTTCAGAGTTGAATACAATGTTGTTTTTATTTTTTAATTTCTTATCTCAGTTGCTCAAATAAAAGTTTAGATTCTAATTTCCCATTCAATCAAGTGGGCATTAGCTGAAATTTGTCTCTGGGTGGGATATTTCTTCAATCTATCAAAAGAAAGAAAAATTATACAGGGAAAGAAAATACATGAGACTGTCGGACCTAATTTCTCTGTGTGAGACATAATGGCTCCTCAGTGATCTGACTGCTGGTAGCTACTGTGCAGAGTAGAGCAGTGATGAGTGTCATTACAAAAACCTACAGCTCCCAGCAGTCAGTACTGATGTAGCATTTCTGGTGAGTTGTACGGAGACGCCCACTATTGATAAGATGCACTGAATTCAATAAGCGCTAATGAATTCTGCACATGGTACTCCAGAAAGCACTTAATTTGTCAATTTGTGCACAAATGCCAGTCTTCATGAATGAGCCCCTTAACCCCTCTCCAAAAACATCATCATGCTCTTTCTTGGGTTGTGCGTCCAAATGCAATACCAGACGAAGCTCAAGTAAATCTATAATATAATAATTTATAAAGGGATGGAGACACATACAGACACATAAATCTTTATCATCATCCAATTTCCATTTTGCACATTTCACTGAGCTCAAGTATAGCTTGAACTTCAGAATCTTCTGTATTAGGAAATAATTTTCTTCAGATCTGAAAGGGCAAAGTCTATGGCAGAATTTATCCTATTGTTATGAAGCTTCATTTTAGTAGACAACTCAGTGAAGAATATGTTGGGCACATAGGAAAACAAAATTATATACATTTAAGCAGTATATAGATATAGCATAATCTATGATTTTTATTAAACCACCTATAGTCAAATATTCTTTATTAAGTAAGCCAGACATTCCCTTAGATCCTCACTGGATAATTTCTTACATATTTTTCTGGTTCCAGATTTTTAATAAGGCCGGGGTCATACGATCGTAAATTTTCTTATGCAAAAGAATCGGATCTGTCATGATACCAGTGCTGGGTGACCAGCACTTCTGGAGTTAATGTTTTGATCTCAGTGCAGATTCTTACCTGCACACCTGGGACCTATTATGGTGGCCTCTCATTGGTTCTGGGAAAGCTTCTTATAGCCTCAGGAAGCTCCCATCCCCCGTCAGTTATACTTTCGCCCTTGGCATTGTGTGGTGACCCCTGAGTGTGTTTCTGCGGTGCTCTGGTTGCTTGATTCTCTGTGTACGACTCGGTCTGCTCTCTGGAAATTGCTTTGGATTCTGCTTGGTACCTTCTATGTCTGTTTGGTTTTGACTTCTGTTTGGCCCTGACTATCCGTTCAGTCTCATCCCTGGTACTTTACTGATATTTCTGTGTGTGACCTACGTTTTGCCTGACTCTGAGTATTTCTGTATAGTGTCCTGCCATCTCTGAAAGCAGGACGCTAAGTCCCGCCCCTGGCAGTCACATGACCATAGTTCCTGTGACTGCTTGCTACACTTCAGCGTCCACAGGTCCTGTGTATCTGTACTTTCCGGCTGTACTTGACCCCGCACCCCCTACAGTGCGGGTGAGTCCCTGCTCAGCGGAGGCTGCACGCCGGCGGTGACAGGATCCTGACAGGATCGATGTAATGTAAATGACACTAGGATCAAATTCTGATTCAGAGTTTAAACTGAGTGTCAGCATAGTGTGATCTGATTCTCTTGGATGTAAAAATCGTTCACAGGGGAGGAGAAGTTGGTGAACAAGATTTCTCCATCTTCTCCATTGTGTGAGTCCACGGAAATCGGACTGCACTCAAATTTTATTCAAGTGCAGTCCGATGTTTTACACGCATCCGTCGACTTGAATGCATGAGGGCCATCCAATTTGTGCAGCATTCGGCATGAGAAAAAAGGGCAGATCAGCACTGCCCCTTAAAATAACATTGGTCCTAGTGCGATCTGATAAAACATCGTCTAGCACTAATCCAATGCATACACTCTAATAGCATGCAAAGTGCAAATAGTAAAGTACATTTCCCACAACCCTCTGCCTTTTCTTTTTGCCGACACTCCCCTATGCACAAATAATATTTACAAGTCCTCCAAACTGCTCTATGATCTGCTGATGGCCACAGAACAGAGCTGACAAGAGCAGACATGGTGCTGTGCATAGTTTCTAATATTCTATCAGTAAATATAATTCTTGTCGGTCTCCGACACCCTTTGTAAAGTTTTCAATCCTCAATTCTATCAGTGTTTCAGAACCCCCTCATGTGTCTATGATCCACTTTAAACCAATCACACTGGAGCTTTCATTTTACTAGAGCTGTTTAAAAAAAATGAAAGATCAGCTCTGATTGGTTGCTGTGTGCAGCAAAGACAGCTTCTTTTTCAGAAAGTCTGCATAAAGGCTCTGTCGTATTTATATTTTTTTAGAGGTAGGAGGCGTCCATTGTAACAAATATGGACAAAAATATTATTTTTTTAATGAGGAAAAACCATTGGTGATTCAGTGGGTGGCATTTCTGTGTTTGCCCTGCTGCATTTATCACATGTACAAGTGCACTTAAAGGGAATCTGTCACCTATTTTTTCGCATGTAAGACATACCTTCCAACTTTTGAAGGGAAAAGAATGATAAAGGCTGCGGCGCACAAATATTAGGCCATGCTCATGACCACACCCATTTCACAAATACTCACACCCATTTCCATACCCCACCCACACCCATTTAGCACTGCTGATCACTTTGACTGGTACTGAGGGCACAGTGGCTGGCATTATGGGCACAGTGGCTGGTACTGTTGGCACATTGACTGGTACTGAGGAAAGGATAGAACAGAGAGAAAGAAAAAAGAAAACAGAGAGAGAAAGAAATGAAGAACAGAGAGGGAAAGAAAGAACAGAGAAAGAAAGAAATAAAGAAAGAAAGAAAGAGGGGAAAGAAAGAACAGAGAGAGAGAAATAAAGAAAGGAGAGAGAGAGACAGAGAGAAAGAACAGAGAGAGAAAGAACAGAGAGAAAGAACTAAAGAGGGGAAAGAAAGAGAACAGAGAGAAAGAAAGAACAGAGAGAGAGAAAGAATGAACAGAGAGAGAAAGAAAAAGACTAGAGAGAGAAAGAAAGAGGGGAAAGAAAGAGAAAGGGAAAGAAAGAGGGGAAAGAAAGAAAGAGCAAGAGAAAGAAAGAGAGGACAGAAAAAAAGAACAGAGAGGGAGAGAGAAAGAAAAATGGGAAAGAAAGAATAGAGGGAGAAAGAGAAAAAGAAACAGACAGAGAGAAAGAAAGAAACAGAGAGAAAGAAAGAAAGAGGGGACAGAAAAAAGAACAGAGAGAAAGTAAAAAGAGGGGAAAGAAAGAACAGAGAGGGAGAGAGAAAAAAAGAAAGAAAGAAAAGAGAGAGAGAAAGAAGGAAGGGAAAGAAAGAACAGAGAGATAGAGAGAAAGAAAGATGGGAAAGAAAGAACAGAGAGAAAGAAAGAAAGAGGGGAAAAACAGAATAGAGAAAGAAAGGAAGAACAGAGAGAGAGAAAGAAAGATTAGAGAGAGAAAGAAAGGGGAAAGAAAGAAAGAGCAGAGCGAAAGAAAGAACAGAGACAAAGAGAAAGAAAGAACAGCAAGAAAGAAAGAAAGAAAAAGGGGAAAGAAACAGAGAGAAGGAAAGAAAGAACAGAGAGAAAGAAAGAGGGAACAGAAAAAGGAGCAGAGAGAGAGAAAAACAAAGAAATACGGAAAAGAAAGAACAGAGAGGGAGGGAGAAAGAAAGAGGGGAAAGAAAGAAAGACCAGAGAGAGAAAGAGAAAGAAAGAACAGAGAGAGAAAGAGGGGAAAGAAAGAACAGAGAGAAAGAAAGATGGGAAATAAAGAAAAAGAGAGAGAGAGAGAAAGAGAAAGAAAGAACAGAGAGAGAGAGAAAGAACAGAGGGAGAGAGAGAACAGAGAGACAAAGAAAGAAAGAACAGAGAGAAAGAAAGGAAGAACAGAGAGAGAAAGAAAGACCAGAGAGAGGGACAAAAAAAAGATTATAGAGAAAGAAAGAGGGGAAAGAAAGAGAAATAAAGAGCAGAGCGAAAGAAAGAACAGAGAGAAAGAGAAAGAAAGAATGGAAGAAAGAACAGAGTGACAAAGTAAGAAAGAAAGAACAGAGAGAAAGAGGGGACAGAGAAAAGAACAGAGAGAGAGAGAAAAAGAAAGAGAAGAAAGGAAAGAGAGGGAGAGAGAAAGAAAGAGGGGGGAGAAAGAATAGAGACAGAAAGAAAGAACAGAGTGAGAGAGAAAGAAAGAAAGAAAAAGAAAGAAAGAAAGAAAGAGGGGAAAGAAAGAACAGAGAGGGAGAGAGAAAGAAAGAGGGGAAAGAAAGAGATAGAAAGAGAGAAAGAAAGAAAGAAAGAAAGAAAGAAAGAAAGAGAAAGAAAGAAAGAAAGAAAGAAAGAAAGAAAAAAGCAAGAAAGAGGGGAAAGAAAGAAACAGAGAGAAAGAAAAAGGGGACAGAAAAAAGAACAGAGAGATAAACAAAGAGGGGAAAGAAAGAACAGAGAGAAAGAAAGAAGAAAGAAAGAAAAATAACAGAGAGAGAAAGAAAGAGTGGACAGAAAAAAGAACAGAGAGATAAAAAAGAAAGAGGGGAAAGAAAGAATAGAGAGGGAGAGGGAAAAAAGAGGGGAAAGAAAGAACAGAGAAAGAAAGAAAGAGGTGAAAGAAAGAACAGAGAGAAAAAAAGAAAAAGGGAAAGCAAGAAACATCAGAGAGAGAAAGAAAGAAATAGGGGAGAGAAAGAAAGAACAGAGAGAGAAAGAAAGGAAGAGGGGAAAGAAAGAACAGAGCTAGAGAAAGAAAAAGAAAGAAAGAACAGAGAGAGAAAGAAAGAGAAAGAAAGAACAGAGAGAAAGAAAGATTAGAGAGAGAAAGAAAGAGGGTAAAGAAAGAAAGAACAGAGCGAAAGAAAGAACAGAGAGAGAAAGGAAGAGGGGAAAGTAAGAAAGAAGAGAGCGAGAAAGAAACAGAGAGAGAAAGAAATAAAGATTCTATAAAGATACTATAGCAGCCCAGCTCACATTGTAAAGCCCACCTGAGCCTCCTGATGCAGGACATATCATGATCTGCTCACATGGCGGACATCCCCGAGTCCAAGGCGATCCCACTGTCCGCACTGTTGAAGGAGGATACGGTGATGGATCTGAAGCATTCCCTGAAGTGCCTCCATGGTTCCATCACAATCTCCTCCTGAAATTACCTAATTTCTGGTCAGCTTCCAGCACGTCACTTCTGGTGGAACGTCACATGTGAATTTTAAAGTGCTCCTCGGTGCTTCCCCATGTATTCCTGTGTCTGCGGGAAAAGTAACCTCCCAGCCGGAGCAGTGGGACAGACTCAAATTTGGGACTGTCCTGCTGGATCCAGGACAGTTGGGAGGTATCAATGCTCCCCATCATATACTTTGTACACTTATGGCTCCGTTCACCTCATACACACACGGCTCCGCTTCGTACACCTCGCGCACACACATGGCTCCTCTCTGTAAACCTCATAAATAGGGATGGGCGAATCCTGAAATACTCGGAATCGCTAGACTCTAACGAGTCCGACTCGGAAACTCGCTATTTGTTGCAAGTCTAGCGAGTCCAATGTTAATGAATGGGGATGCGAGTATTGCAGCGATTCCTGTGCTGCCTTTTTTTTACTCTTTACTCTCGCAAGTGGCCCCTAGCTTAGCGATTTAGAATTCATCCCTAAAGCACAGAAAATCGTTTCTACATCACGCTAGAAGCTAAACAGGAAGTCGCCTGTGCTAACCGATTTACTGCACAGGCTGATCTGATATTCTGCACACACAGGCAGATCTGATCTGCACACACAGGGCGATCTGATCTGCACACACAGGGCGATCAGATCTGCACACACAGGCCCACCAAAGATGTGTAGCAGACGTGATACAGAGAGGCTGATCGGCCTGGTTGAAGAGTGGCCCCAGCTGTGGCAGCCCACCCACCCTGGCTATGGTGATGAAAGACAGCGAAATATGGCTTGGAGGTCCATCGCCAGAAGTATGTTCCTGTCATTTGATCACGCTGGAGAAGATGGGCAGGCAAACATGGGTAAGAGTTATGTGATGTCATTTCTTCTATTTTCTTTTACTGTACCCTTTTTTGGATTAGGAGAGAGTGAGATTTCTTGTGTCACCATTGGCGTCTGTGACGCACTGAAACCGTGGTACCCAGCACTGGGCCGGGGTCTGCTTCACTGGGGGATGTGATGTGACCCATGCTGTAGTCTCAGCGGATGCACAGTGCAAAGGGGATTACTACAGGGGACTGTAATAGGAGGACAATCAAGGCTAGTGATGCATATTGGCACAGCAGGAAGGTAACGTGCGTGCTATGAGCTGGTAGCAGAGAAGCCCTGCACTCTCCCTGAAAAAATCGTTTAGTGCGCAAAGGCAGTCACCTAGGTGGACTGTGGTGCTGTCTGCGTCACCGCTCTGGGGTGAAGTGCGTGCTGTAACTTAGCAGAGAAGCAACGCACTCTCCCTGAAAAAATTGTTTAGTGCACACAAGCAGGCAGCGTGCGTGCTATTAGCTAGTGGGATAGATAGCAGCAACGCACTGGTCTGCCACAGAAACAATAACGCTGCAGGGGTAAATATGACCCCAATAAAATCTGGTGGAAAAAAAAAAGAAAATTTGCTCAGCTATGCTTCTGATTTCAGCTCTGATGGAAGCTGAGTGAGTAAGCTAAGCTCTGAGAATGGTGCTGTATGCACTGTAAGGCTGCTCCTGTCTTTCTCCCTGCCTACAGTGCTCTACAGTACTCCTCCGTCCTGGTAGTTCTGAAAAGAACTTTTGTGTTATATGTGAGGAATCTTGAGGTCCTACACTGACTAACAGTCCCTAGATCTGCTCTATGTCTCCAACTCACCCTGCACTAGCTCAGATCATCACAGGAATGTGCCCAAAATGGCGGGGGCAGGGTTTATATACAGCCTTGCCTGTGATACATGACATAGGCATCACGATGGACAGCAGCCAATCATAGTAGTGCTCTTCACAGTTTTCTCACCTAACAAACTAGGCTGTCTCTGAAAATTAACATATTCTGTATTCTGCGAGTCCCGAATACAGTATATAGGAGTCCTAGACTCGCTAAGACTCGCTGCTGACAGCGGGACACAAAATCGCTAAGAAACTAGGATTTCTTGTATTAAACTCTGAAAAAACTAGGATTGCCATTGATTTGCATTAGACTCGTTACTGTGCGAGTAATCGCTTGGAAACTCGCAGAGTACCGACTCCTGCGAGTCCCCTACTACTCGCAGAGTATCGAGTCCTAACGAGTAGATTCGCCCATCCCTACTCATAAACATGCGGCTCTGCTCTGTACACCTTGTAAACATGCGGCCACACTCTGTACACTTTGTACACACATGATTCCACTCCGTAAACCTTGTACACATGCGGCTTTGCTCCATACACCTCGTACACACGCGGTTCTGCTCCGTACACCTTGTACGTACGTGACTCCGCTCCATATACACGCAGCTCCACTCTGTACAACCAGTACACACATGGCTCTGCTCTGCTCCGTACACACGTGGCTCCGCTACGTACACCCTGTAAACATACAGCTCCGCTCCATACACATGCGGCTCCACTCCTTACACCCTGTACACACACGGCTCTGCTCAGCTCCATAAACACATGGAAGAAAAGAAAAAGGGGAAAGAAAGAAAGAACAAAGAGAAAAAGAAAGAAAGAGGGGAGAGAAAGAAAGAACAGAGAGAGAAGGAAAGAAAGAAGGGAAAGAAAGAAAGAACAGAGAAAGAGAGAAAGAACAGAGGAAGAAAGAAAGAAAGAACAGAAAGAAAGAGAGGAAAGAAAGAACAGAGAGAGAAAGAAAGAACAGAGAGAAAGAAATATTAGAGAGAAGAAAAGAGGAGAAAGAAAGAACAGAAAGGAAGAACAGAGAGAGAAAGGAAGAGGGAAAAGTAAGAAAGAAGAGAGAAAGAACAGAGAGAGAAAGGAAGAGGGGAAAGTAAGAAAGAAGAGAGAGAAAGAAATAAAGATTGTATAAAGATACTATAGCAGCCTGGCTCAAAATGGAATGCCCACCTGAGCCTCATGATGCAGGACATATCATGATCCGCTCACATGGCGAACATCCCCGAGTCCAAGGCGATCCCACTGTCCACACTGTTGAAGGAGGACACGGTGATGGATCTGAAGCATTCCCTGAAGTGCCTCAATGGTTCCGTCACAATCTCCTCCCAAAATTATTTAATTTCCGATCAGCTTCCAGCACGTCACTTCCGGTGGAACGTCACGTGTGAATTTTAAAGTGCTCCTCGGTTCTCCGCCATGTACTCCTGTGTCTACGGGAAAAGTAACCTCCCGCCGGAGCAGAGGGGCAGACTCAAAATTGGGACTGTCCTGCTGGATCCTGGACAGTTGGGAGGTATGAATGCTCCCCACCATATACCTTGTAGACTAATGGCTCCGCACACCTCATGCACACACGGCTCCGCTTTGTACACCCCACGCAGACACATGGCTCCACTCCGTAAACCTCATAAACATGCGGCTCTGCTCCGTACACCTTGTAGACTTGCGGCCACGCTCTGTTCACCTTGTACACATATGGTTCCACTCCATAAACCTTGTACACATGCGGCTTTGCTCCATACACCTCGTACACATGCAGTTCTGCTCCGTACATCTTGTACATATGTGACTACGCTCCATACACACGCAGCTCCACTCCGTACCACCTCGTACACCTCGTACACATGCGGTTCCGCTCTGTAAACATGCGGCTCCTCTCCGTACACCTCGTACACACATGGCTCTGCTTTGCTCCGTACACAAGTGGATCCTCTCCGTAGACCCCGTAAACACATGGCTCCGCTCCATACACACGCGGTTCTGCTCAGCTCCGTACACTTTGTACACACAGGGCTCCATTCCGTACACCTCGCACACACACAGCTCAGCTCCATACATCTCTTACACACACGGCTTTGCTCCATACACCTTGCACATACACGGTTCCGGTTCGTACACACGCGGCTCCACTCTGTACACCTCGTACACATCTCTGCTCTGTACACCTCGTACACATGCGGCTCCGCTCCGTACACACGCGGCTCCGCTCCGTACACCTTGTACACATGCGGCTCCAGTCCATACACCTCGTATACATGCAGATTTACTCCGTACACCTCGTAGACAAGCGGTTCAGCTCCGTACACCTCGCACACACACGGCTCCGCTCCGTAGACCTCGTACGCACGCGGCTCCGGCCCGTAGACCTCGTACACACGTGGTTCCACTCCGAACACCTTGTACACACATGGCTCCGCTCCGTAGACCTCGTACACACGTGGCTCCGCTCCGTAGACCTCGTACACACGTGGCTCCGCTCCGTACACCTCGCACACATGCGGCTCCGCTCCGTACACCTCGTACACACGTGGCTCTGCTATGTACACCTCGTACACACGCGGTTCCGCTCTTTACACCTCGTACACATGCGGCTCCTCTGCGTACACCTCGTACACACGCGGCTCCGCTCAGTACACATCATACACACGCGGCTCCGCTCTGTACACCTTGTATACACGTGATTCCATTCCTTACAACTCGTACACGTGCGGCTCTGCTCCGTACACCCCGTACACATGCGGCTCCGCTCTGTACACCTCATACACACACGCTCCACTCCGTACACCTTGCACACACTCGGCTCTGCTCCGTACACCTAGTACACGTGCGGCTCAGCTCCATACACACATGGCTCTGCTACATTCACCCTGTAAACCCCTCCTGACCCCACACATAAACTTACCCTACCTTCATCCAGACCAGCACCATGACAACCAGCACAGCAGAGTCCTGAATACACGCATACACTGAGGCCCCTGATCATGTGACCCCTGACTCCTCCCCTTCTGTGACCTCATCACAGGTCCTGTGCGCACAGAAGAGGACAGCCTAGCAGTGATTGCTGGCTGTGAGGGGCTGCGTGGGTCTCTGGGAGGGCGAGGATGGGGTCGGTGCATGGGGAGCGTGCAGCTTATCTCCCTGCAGTACGGGACAAATAGAGTTCCGGGCAGGACAGTGGGTGGGAGGGGCAAAAATGGGACTGTCCCAGACGGTTGGGAGCTATGTCTAAGATGCAGCCACCGCCATTAGGGGCTTATCTACAGCATTCTGTAGATAAGCCACTAATGGCGGTGACCGCATCTTATACAGTATGTGAAAAAATATGTGACAGATTCCCTTTAAAGAGGAGGATGGCTGCTCATCTGTTATGAATGGGTCACCGAGGAGGAACAACAAAATCTAAGTCCCAGAAAACCAGACAGGTTGGTCACTATGCAGATTGCAGATCCCTGATCTTAACCACACAACTAACAGTAGCAGTGGAGCGTTCCTACGTTGTTCCTAGACGCCTCGTCACCGCCGGAGGACTACATAAACCTAAAGCAAGAAAAGGGAAAACTAACTGCCCCATAGCAGACCCCAAAGGAAAAGACAGCCCCCACACATGTATTGACGGTGAAGCAAGATGAAAACACAAACACAGGCAGGAAAATAGGCTGAGCAAACGATGGGGCCCGACTAACTAGAAAGGACAGGAAAGGAAAGCCACTGTCTGCAATCTGCCAAAAAGCCCTACTAAAAATAATGTCCAACACGTCTGATAGCAAAATTAACCCTGAAGTCACTAGACTTCTCCCACTATATCAGCACTCTGAAATATTCTGAAACAGAGCAAAAAAAGGCCAATCTAATAAGGAAAAAAAAAGGCAAATTGGCAAATACAGAAAAATGGGAGTGGAAGTTCAGCATAGCCCCAGCAGGGCAAGCTGACCACACAAGAAACTGAATTGACCAACAAGCACAAGTGTGAACATTAGCAAAAAACAAACTTAGCTTAAGAAGACTGGAAGAGAGCTGAAGTCCAAGACCTGAGAAGCAGACTGAATCACCAGCACTAGGATAGGGCGTCGGCTGTCTTATATCCAGTTTGATACTCCAGAGATCCAATTGTTATCCTTCTCATCAGGTGGCAGATCACTACCACTTAAACCAACCTCACTACCTCCTGTCACCACCAGAGGGAGACCGGAAGGAGAACTCTCAATTGGTGGAGCAGAAAATGAGCTCATAACACTCATCCATTGATTGGAGTGGGCCGACAGTGCCAATGTCCATCCTCTGCAGTGAGGATGGGCGATATCACATGCATCATCTCACTGAAGAAAAGGACAATTACTGTTGAATCTACTGAGAATATGCGACCTATCATGAAAGAAGTATAGGATTTATCAATGGGTAACCGAGTAGGTAAAAGCCTCTGACATGCAGGTTGTCAAGGCATGATCGACGGAGCTGCAAGCATTTTTTGAATATGTATTGCATTTGACATTTTTAATCATTTTAGGACTTTTAGCCACTGAGCTGTGATTTAATTTGTGGGAACATCCCTTTAACTTCACATCAGAGTGGTCATGTTACTCACATAGTGTAGCCATGGTGGGTTTTTATACAGAGTAGTCCTTCACCTGTTAAGATGTATGTCTGCAGCTCAATACTGATCTCAGCAAATTGACTGTCAAATAGAGTTGAGCGAAATGGGTCGGTCAAATTCAAAAAACACCGACTTTAGCTAAAGTTGGCTTTCGCCGATCGAAACTTGACCATAGCGTGAGGCCGGCCAAGAGGTCGCAGAGCCGAGTGCCAAAGTCGCATTTCAAATAATGCTTCCAGCGCCTTTTCTCAGCCAATGATGGAGGACGCACATTGTGGGCAGCGCGATGACATGGGCAGCGGCCACCACCATCTTAGAGAAGGGCACTGAAGTGATTGGCTGGCTTTGTGTGGCGTCACAGTGGGTATAAAAGGCCGTGACCGCCGACCGCCATTTAACTTCTGCCGATCTTAGAATAGGGAGAGGTGCTGCTGCTGCTGCTGATTCTGAATAGGGAGAGCGTTAGGCAGGGAAGAAGAATAAAAAAAATGCTTCTGCTGTTAGCGCTTTTGACTGTACAGTTAGTGTGCAGTGAAAAGGGAGGATTTTTGTTGTGTGCAGCAGCACTGGTGGTGATTAGGCTGCCTTTTAAGGCTACCTGCTATCTGCATTGCTGTGTGCACACTGCTGTTCAAACTGCTTTTTTCAAAGCACTCCAACTTTTATTATTTTGTTCTGGTGAGTTACCGAGCGTTCATTTTTTCACACACCGTATAGCGGTGTACGCTCCTCACACACTACACCTTAGAGAGCTGTCCGATTTTCAAACAGTTTCGTATATCTGCTGTTTGATTACGGTAAAAACTAAACAGAGACAGCGTGTGTCAGTCCGTATACAAATAGACGGAGATTGACAATTTTCCATACAGACACCGTATAGCGGTTTACACTCCTCACACACTACCGTGTACCGCCTTGTATCACGGACAAATAGAAGCTATCTGTGTGTGACTCTGCAAAAACAAGCTGAGGAGATTTTCCATTTTTCCAGACCTACACCTTAGAGAGCTGTCTGCTTTTCAAACAGTTTCATATATCTGCTGTTTGATAACGGTCAAAACTAGACAGAGACAGCGTGTGTCAGTCCGTATACAAATAGATGGAGATTGACAATTTTCCATACAGACACCATATAGCGGTGTACGCTCCTCACCGTGTACTGGCTGGTATCACTGACAAATAGAAGCTATCTGTGTGTGACACTGGAAAAACAAGCCGAGGAGATTTTCCATTTTTCCAGACCTACACCTTATAGAGATGTCCACTTTTCAAACAATTTCGTATATCTGCTGTTTGATAACGGTCAAAAATAGACAGAGACAGCGTGTGTCAGTCCATATAAAAATAGACGGAGATTGACAATTTTCCATACAGACACCGCATAGAGCTGTCCGATTATCAAACAGTATTGTATATCTGCCGTTCGCATTACAGTCACATCTATTCAGAGTCAGCGTGTGTGTGTGTGACACTCCTTAAATACATATACGGAGATTGTTAGTTACACAAAGAACGAATACAGCTGTACACTTCTGATACAGTTTCGCATATCTGCTTGTTGGATTATGGTCAAATACCTACTGTGAGAGAGTCTGTGACTAACAAAATATATACGTAGATTTAATTTTTTTAATACACCTTACACAGCTGGATGCTCCTCATGCAGTACCATCTCTCTGCTGGTATTTTTGATACATTTTCCCAAACATGAGGAAGTATGGTGGAAGAGGCCGCGGACGTGGGCAGGGGGGCGCAGCTGGTATTGATGGTGGTGGTGCATCGGCTGGTTCTGGCAAAAGCACAATAGCAGCTAAGGCAGGAGGTGTTGAGCCTGCATTATCATCTGGCCCAAGAAGGCCTGTAAGGTTCCCTTTTCTTGGAGTAGGAAAACCGCTTTTAAAGCCGGAGCATCAGGAACAGGTTTTGGCGTACATTGCCGAAACAGCCACCAGCTCTATTGCCTCCTCTTCTGAACGTTCGAAACCTGCAAGCACGGAGTCATCATTGCAGGGTTCTGGTCAGGAAAAACTTCTTTCCTTGTATCCTCCACCCCCACCAAAAGTTAGGGATGCGGCAGCCCACACTTCAGATTACTCTATGGAGCTCTTTTCACATACCATGCATGGGTTATCCAGTCAAATTCTGAATTCCCCAGTCCAAGATGAATCTGACATGGAGTGCACTGATGCACAGCCACTGATAGATGATTCTGCTGGTACATTCACCCACAGCACTACATTGCCCTCGCAGTCTACTGAGCATGAATCTGACCCTGATGAAACTCAGGTGCCCCTTCCCTCATACTATAGCACCTTACATGGTGACACAGAGGAAGGTAAAGAGGAAGGTGCAAATGACTTTTTGAAGAGGAGGTGATAGATGACCCAGTTCTTGACCCGGATTGTCATCCATTGGGGGAGGAGGGTGGCACTGGCAATAGTTCAGATAAGGAGAAGGATCCGCAGCAGGCATTGACATCGCAGCAGCGGTTATCTGGCAGGCCCGTAGCTGTCCAAAAACGTGGACCAAAAACTAAAAGAGATGCAGGACAACTTGGCCAGACGGTCAACTTAGCACAGCGTTCAAGGCCAAAAAATGTAAACCATAGTAGGAAGAGTGCAGTGTGGCACTTCTTTGTCCAAAATCCTACTGATGAGGCAAAGGTTACCTGCAAGAAGTGCGGAAGGACCTTTAGCCGAGGAAAAACAACTCTAAAATTTGAATACCAGTTGCATGCTTAGACATTTAATCAACATGCACTTGCAAGTGTGGACGGACTACAAAACCTCAGGTAGCACATGTGCACCTGCTCCGACTGAAGGTAGCCAGCAACACTCCATCGCTTCCCCCACTGTAAGACCACCGCCACTGTTAAGCACACCACCAGCACTAAATGTGGAGGTGTCGTCGCAAGGCCAAAGCACTCAGGGAATCACAATGGTTTTGCAACACAACACTGAATCTAGGCCATCACCACCAATACCATCACCAACCCCCCTCTAACTCCATTCGGTCCACCGATTCTTCCCCCATATGCAGCTCTCCAGTCCAGCACACCCTACCAGACACTCTGAGTAGGACAAGAAAGTACTCATCCTCTCATCTGCGTACACTGTGTTTGAACGCCTACATTGCCAAACTGATCTCATTAGAGATGATGCCCTACTGTTTGGTTGAAAGCGAAGCTTTAGCGAGCTCATGGCTTACGCTGACCCACGCTATGACCTACCCAGTCGGCACTTCTTTTCTCGAAAAGCCATCCCTGCCCTACACCGGCATGTGAAAGACCGCATTGTCCATGCACTAAAACAGTCAGTGAGTGGAAAGGTGCACCTCACAACAGATGCATGGACCAGTAGGCATGGCCAGGGCCGTTACATGTCCATCACTGCGCACTGGGTTAATGTTGTGAATGCAGGCTCCACAGGGGACAGCGGCGGTGGAACAGTGCTGCCTAGCCCACGGTATAGGAAACAGTTGGCTGTAGGCTTTCGACCCTCCTCCTCCTCCATCAGCGAAAGCTTGTCCACAGAGCGCAGTCGCGCAAGCACTCCATCCGCAGCTGGCAGTGTGTACACGAGGTGCCCCACTATTGAACAGATAGTGGTAAGCGTCAGCAGGCTGTGTTAAAGGTGATGTCTTTGGGCAACAACAGACACACCGCGGAGGTACTGGCCGACTACGTGCAGCGACAAACTGAGTCATGGCTGGGCAGTCAACATCTTGAGACAGGCAAGATAGTCAGTGATAACGGCTGTAATTTTGTGGCAGCCATAGCCCATGCAAAACTCACACACATACCTTGCCTGGCTCACACATTGAACCTGGTGGTGCAGTGCTTCCTTAATAATTATCCGGAGTTAACATCCCTGCTCCATAAGGTGCGAAGACTGCGCTCGCACATCTGTCGCTCAAACGTCCACTCCACTCGTATGCAGAAGCTGCAGCGATTGCTCCACCTCCCCAAGCACCGCCTAATCATAGACGTTGCAACAAGTTGGAACTCCTCCCTGCACATGGTTGAGAAGCTGTGCGAACAGAGGTAGGCTTTAATGCATTTGTGGGAGGATACATGGCAGGCACTTTGAGGGAAGACATGGAATTGTCGGGTGTGCAGTGGTCAAGCTGAAAGACCTCTGTAAAGTCCTTCAGTATTTTGAGGAATGCACACGACTGGTAAGCGCAGACGACGCCATCATAAGCATGAGCATCTGCTCATGCAAAGTTTGACACACATTAAGAATCAGGCGTCTGCAGCGGAGGAGGAAGAGGAGGGAAGCCTTGATGACAGTCAGCCATTGTTTGGTCAGGGAACTGTCCTGGACGAGGTGGAGGAAGAAGAGGAAGAGGAGGAGGAGGAGGATGAGGGGGATGATTATTTTGGGCAGGAGGATGCTTCTCAGGGGCATGAGAAAATGTTGGCATTCCAAGGTCAGGTACAGTGTTTGTGCGTGACTGTAGGGATGTGGATTTGCCAGAAAGTGCTCCTCCACCCAGCAGTGGCAGTGCATCATTGACACCTGGAACATTGGCCCACATGTGCGATTATGCTTTGCAGATCCTAAAAAGGGATCCCCGCATTGCCAAAATGATGAGGGACAATGACTACTGGCTGGCCAGCATCCTTGATCCACGCTACAAAGGCAAATTACACAACATCACGCCACAGGAGAACCTAGAGATAATATTGGCTAACAAACGAGCAACTCTGGTAAACCGTTTGTTTGAGGCTTTCCCAGCACACAGCAGCGGTGCTGGTTCTCCCACGAGCCGTAGTGGGCACAATGGAAGAGGTGTTCATGGTGCACACAGCTGAAGTGGCGTTGGAGACAAAGGTTTAATGACCATGTTGTGGAATGATTTCTCAAGTACCGCTCACACGACTGCTAATACTGCATCGAATAAAAGTGACAGGAGACAGCAGTTGTCAACTATGGTTACAAACTACTTCTCCCATATCGATGTTCTCCCTCACAGGTCATTCCCCTTTGACTATTGGGCCTCTAAACTGGACACCTGACCTGAACTGGCACAGTATGCGTTAAGGAGCTCGCTTACCCTGCTGCTAGTGTGTTATCTGAAAGAGTCTTCAGTGCTGCTGGATCAATTCTGACAGAAAAAAAGACCCATCTGTTGACCCAAAATGTTGATGATCTAACCTTCATTAAAATGAACCATGCATGGATTTCAAAGGATTTTGTCTCTCCTTCCCCTGATGACACATAGGTTGCCAGAAAACTGCCTCGCTTTTGTCCTCCTCTTCCTCGGACTTGGGGTCAACACCTGACGCACCCAGGCAAGTGCCGTTGCTCTGAACAGGTGGATGGGCCCACTGATGGCCGACGGCACTGGCACAGGGCCCCTCATAGTACAATACAGTGTCTCTGACGGCGGGGGGGCCCACTCGCCGTCAGACACACCAGCGTACATGAGGGGTCCTGTGCAAGTACCTTCGACCACAAGTGTGCCCCCCCTGCTTGGTCATGGCCACAGCACTTGCAAGTTGCAATACTTACCTCTCCCTGCTCCACCGCTGTGTAGTCTGGGCAGCTAAATCCTTCACAGGGACAGCCACTAGAAATTTGGTGTATTGATCGATGATGGTTAAGATGTAGCTACGGCCTGTCCTGCTGGCCTCTACCTTCAGATGATCAATGGCTACCATTTGTAATGGACGTCAACTTACAAGCGGATGCAGTGGTGCTTTATGATCACCTTTCACAGTTGTGATAGTCACAGACATGTGACATTTCTGCCAGCATTTTTCAATGTCTCCTCTCATGCCAATTCAATAGAATCGCCTACGGCCTGTGGCTTCTGTCTTTTGCACTCCAAAATGGCCAGACACATCATGATAGGCAGTGAGAACCATGTCTACATCTCTCCCTGTGATCACAATTTGATGGAAACGAGTAACGGTGATGTGATCCATGCTACTGCGATAAAGCAATCCTTTCTTCACAAAGAACCGTTTTCGCTGTCTCCACAGACACAGTAATTGAGGGTCTGCATCGCCTCTGCAACATCTACCGGGAGATTTTCCCTCGATGAGTAATTCCCAAATTTCTGCTAACACTCGACTTTCCGTCTGTACTTGTATCCATGTAGTTTCCAGTAGCGGAGAGTCTGGACTGGCTTACTGAGATTGAAATATATATGAAGATTTAAAAGTACCACAACACTGTATACTGTTGTACGCTTCAACTACCTTTTCCTTTTTCTACTTTTTAAATTCTGGTGTAATACATAGTGAGCCTGTGACTGTCTGTGTTTGACTCCGGAAGTATAGATGTAAATTTACAATTACCCCTAGACTGGATACGCCTGGTATGTGCTGATACAGTACCTTTGTTCCAAATTTTGTATTATGGTATCATCCATATTGAGTGAGTGAGTGTGATTTACGCTTTCTATATATACGGTGAATCAGAGACACCAATTTTTACCCTATACTCGATACAGCTTGTATCTTGTTATACAGTACCTTTGTTCGACATTTAGTATTACGGTCAAATCCATACTGGGTAAGCATCTGAGAGTGACTACAGGACTATGTATACGGAGATTTCAATTGTACCCTATAATATATATACTTGGTATCTTGTTATCCAGTACCTTTTTTACAACATTTTTTATTATGGTCAAACCCAGACTGAGTGAGCGTCTGAGGGTGACTCCGGAAATATATCCCGAGATTTCAAATTTGGCCAACACTGTATAGAGCTGTACGCTTCTGATACAGTAACCTTTTTAGCTATTTAGATTCTGATGTAATCCATAATGAGCCAGTGAACATCTGTCTGTTACTCCGGCAATATACTTGGAGCTTTAAGATTACCCCAACACTGTATACAGCTGTATGCTTGTGTTACATTACCCATTTACAGCTTTCCATATTCTTGTGTAATCCATACTGGGCCTGAGAGCATTTATGTCTGCCTCCTGAAATGTATGTGGAGATTCAGAATGTTTACACTATACTATATATATCTTGTATCTGGTGATACTGTACCTTTTTCAACTTTTTATTTTATTGGGTAATCCATACTGAGCCTGTGAATGTCTGTGTATGACTCATGAAATATATATGGAGATTTACTGTTATCCATAGACTGTATAGAGCTGTACACTTCTGATACAGTACCATATATCTGCTGGCATTTTGGGTCCATTTTCCAAAACATGAGGAAGTATGGTGGAAGCGGACGTGGGCGTGCGGGGCAACCTGGTACTGATGTTGGTGGTGGTGCATCTGCTGGTAGTGCCAAAAACACAAAAGCAGCTAAGGCAGGAGGTGTTGAGCCTGTGTCATGGTGTAGCTCTGGAAGGCCTGTAAGGCTCCGTTTTCTGGGAGTAGGTAGACTGCTTTTAAAGCCGGAGCATCAGGACCTGTTTTTGGCTTACATTGCTGAAACAGCCTCCAGCTCTATCGTCTCCTATTCTGAAGTTGTAAAAAATGCAAGCACTGAGTCGTAACTGCAGGCTTCTGGTCAGGAGCAACCCCTTTCCTTGTGTCCTTAACCCACACCAAAAGTGAAGGATGCGGCAGCACACACTTCAGATTACTCCATGGAGATCTTTTCACATGCCATGCCTGGGTTAATTAAAAATGGGGCCCATCATATACTGGAGCATTCCAAATGGGGGACATCAGACACTGGAGCAGCATTTACGGGGCCCATTAAACACTGGAGCATTAGAAATGGGGCCCATTATATATGGAGCATTATTTGGGCCCATCATACACTGGAGCATCATCCATGAGGCCCATCATATACTGGAGCATTTTAAATGGGGCAGATCAGACACTGGAGCAGCATCTATGAGGCCCATTATACACTGGAGCATTAGAAATGGGGCCCATTATATATGGAGCATTATTAGGGCTCATAATACACTGGAGCATCATCCATGAGGCCCATCATATACTGGAGCATTCCAGATTGGGGACATCAGACACTGGAGCAGCATTTACGGGGCCCATTATACACTGGAGCATTAGAAATGGGGCCAATTATATATGGATCATTATTAGGGCCCATCATACACTGGAGCATCATCCATGAGGCCCATCATATACTGGAGCATTATAAATGGGGCAGATCAGACACTGGAGCTGCATCTATGGGGCACATTATACACTGGAGCATAGAAATGGGGCCCACTATATATGGACCATTATTTGGGCCCATCATACACTGGAGCATCATCCATGAGGCCCATCATATACTGGAGCATTATAAATGGGGCAGATCAGACGCTGGAGCAGCATCTATGGGGCACATTATACACTGGAGCATTAGAAATGGGGCCCATTATATATGGAGCATTATTTGGGCCCATAACACACTGGAGCATCGTCCATAGGGACCATCATATACTGTAGCATTATGTGGAGCTCATCATATTCTGTAGGAAACATTATATATGACCAATTATTCTGTATAGAGAAATATATGGGGCTCATTATTCTGTATGGCGCACAATGTGGTGACCATAATGCTGTATGGACTAATATACTGTCCTGTTTTTGCGCTATTGTACAATTTAAATTAGATCAGTCATGTCATGTAAGCAGTGAAGTATTTGTCATTGTACTATACCTATATTTCTGTGCCGTATTGGGGCATCATGAGTTGTGGTATGTGTTAAAGGGGCGCACTAAGATTGCTGTAAAAGAGAAATAGCGCAATAGTGCATTATCCAGTGTGCAGATAACAATTGCAAGTAATACACTCACCAAATGGAGTTTTGTAACAGGCAATGGAGGATTCGCTGCTGCAGAACCACAGATCCACAAGGGACCAACATAGAAGATTCAGAATAGGAAAAATGTGGTCAGACAATCCGCTCTGCGAATCACTAAAAACTCGTTTCAGAGTCTCACAGAACTCCTTCCTCAGGAAAAAAAAAAGTGTTTTTTTTCCTGAGGAAGGAGTTCTGTGAGACTCTGAAGCGCGTAGAATAAAGACCACTGTATTAATAATCCGAGTTTTTAGTGATTCGCAGCTCGGATTGTCTGACCACATTTTTCCTATTCTGAAAAGGGCCCACTCTTTGGCCCAGGGCACACGAAAACCTGGAGCCAGCCCTACCCCCCCACAACTTTAGCCAAATAACCCCCAGTTTTCAATGCGTAACTATTAGAGTTGAGCGAAACGGGTCGAAAAATTTCAAAAGTCGCCGACTTTTGGCAAAGTCGAGTTTCATGAAACGAAACCCGACCCTAGGATGAGGTCGGCCACGAGGTCGGCGACTTACGCGCCAAAGTCGCGTTTCAAAAGTTTGTTTTGCGCTCTTTTTCAGCCAATCAGGATCCACGGACACTGAGGGCAACGTGATGACATAGGCACGGGTCACCACCATCTTTCAGAAGGGCATGCAAGTGATTAGCTTGCTTTGGGGGGCGTCACAGGGGGTATAAAAGGGCGTGCACGCCGACTGCCATGTTAATCATGCTGATCTCAGAATAGGGAGAGCTGCTGCTGCTGATGATTTTGTAGGGAGAGCGTTAGGCAGGGAAGAAGACACCAAAAACTGCTTCTGCTGCTAGCGATTTTGCCTGTACAACACACCAGTCACTGTGTGTGCAGTGCAAGGGGAGGCTATATAGTGGTGTATCAGTGGTGTTGGTTGTTGGGCTGCCTTCTAAGGCTTCCTGACATTCCTGCATTGCTGTTTACCCACTGCTCCGCAAACTGCTTTTTTAAAAGCAATCCCAATTTTTTTTTTTTGTCCTGCTGAGGTACTGAGCGTGCATTTTTTCACACCATACAGCGGTGTACGCTCCTCACACAGTACCGTGTAACGGCTGTTATCACAGCCACAGTGAAGCTATCAGTGTGTCACTCTGTGAGAATAAAACGAGGACATGTTCCGTTCTTACAGACCTGCACTCTAGGGAGATTCCTATTCTGCCCAATTCTACATACACCTTGTAGTTTGTAATACACTAGCCAATTTCTGCCTGTGACATAGCGCTGTGATATTCAGTGGGCCTCACACAATCCATAAGTGTCCAGTGTCCACAAGTGTGTGCAGAAATTCAAAATCTCCCTTATCCTCTAGTCACTTTGGTCACAGCTGTGCCATCGAGCCTGTCACATAGCGCTCAGATATCAGTGGGCCTCACACAATCCAAAAGTGTCCAGTGTCCACAAGTGTCTGCAGAAATTCAAAATCTCCCTTATCCTCTCGTCACTTTTGTCACAGCTGTGCCATCGAGCCTGTCACATAGCGCTCAGATATTCATTGGGCCTCACAAAATCCAAAAGTGTCCAGTGTCCACAAGTGTCTGCTGAAATTCAAAATCTCACTTATCCTCTAGTCACTTTGGTCACAGGCACAGCTGTGCCATCGAGTCTGTCACATAGCGCTCAGATATCAGTGGGCCTCACACAATCCAAAAGTGTCCAGTGTCCACAAGTGTGTGCAGAAATTCAAAATCTCCCTTATCCTCTAGTCACTTTGGTCACAGCTGTGCCATCGAGCCTGTCACATAGCGCGCAGATATTCATTGGGCCTCACACAATCCAAAAGTGTCCAGTGTCCACAAGTGTGTGCAGAAATTCAAAATCTCCCTTATCCTCTAGTCACTTTGGTCACAGCTGTGCATCGAGCCTGTCACATAGCGCTCAGATATTCATTGGGCCTCACACAATCCAAAAGTGTCCAGTGTCCACAAGTGTGTGCAGAAATTCAAAATCTCCCTTATCCTCTAGTCACTTTGGTCACAGCTGTGCCATTGAGCCTGTCACATAGCGCTCAGATATTCATTGGGCCTCACACAATCCAAAAGTGTCCAGTGTCCACAAGTGTCTGCTGAAATTCAAAATCTCACTTATCCTCTAGTCACTTTGGTCACAACTGTGCCATCGAGCCTGTCACATAGCGCTCAGATATTCTTTGGGCCTCACACAATCCAAAAGTGTCCAGTGTCCACAAGTGTGTGCAGAAATTCAAAATCTCCCTTATCCTCTAGTCACTTTGGTCACAGCTGTGCCATCGAGCCTGTCACATAGCGCTCAGATATTCATTTTGCCTCACACAATCCAAAAGTGTCCAGTGTCCACAAGTGTGTGCAGAAATTCAAAATCTCCCTTATCCTCTAGTCACTTTGGTCACAGCTGTGCCATCGAGCCTGTCACATAGCGCACAGATATCAGTGGGCCTCACACAATCCAAAAGTGTCCAGTGTCCACAAGTGTCTGCAGAAATTCAAAATCTCCCTTATCCTCTAGTCACTTTTGTCACAGCTGTGCCATCGAGCCTGTCACATAGCGCTCAGATATTCATTGGGCCTCACACAATCCAAAAGTGTCCAGTGTCCACAAGTGTGTGCAGAAATTCAAAATCTCCCTTATCCTCTAGTCATTTTGGTCACAGCTGTGCCATCGAGCCTGTCACATAGCGCTCAGATATTCATTGGGCCTCATACAATCCAAAAGTGTCCAGTGTCTACAAGTGTCTGCTGAAATTCAAAATCTCACTTATCCTCTAGTCACTTTGGTCACAGCTGTGCCATCGAGCTTGTCACATAGCGCTCAGATGTTCATTGGGCCTCACACAATCCAAAAGTGTCCAGTGTCCACAAGTGTGTGCAGAAATTCAAAATCTCCCTTATCCTCTAGTCACTTTGGTCACAGCTGTGCCATCGAGCCTGTCACATAGCGCTCAGATATCAGTGGGCCTCACACAATCCAAAAGTGTCCAGTGTCCTCAAGTGTCTGCTGAAATTCAAAATCTCCCTTATCCTCTAGTCACTTTGGTCACAGCTGTGCCATCGAGCCTGTCACATAGCGCTCAGATATTCATTGGGCCTCACACAATCCAAAAGTGTCCAGTGTCCACAAGTGTCTGCAGAAATTCAAAATCTCCCTTATCCTCTCGTCACTTTTGTCACAGCTGTGCCATCGAGCCTGTCACATAGCGCTCAGATATTCATTGGGCCTCACACAATCCAAAAGTGTCCAGTGTCCACAAGTGTCTGCAGAAATTCAAAATCTCCCCTGTCCTATAGACACCTTGTACCTTGTTTTACATTACTATATAGTTTGTTGGATTTTGTCTACATTTCTACCAAAATTGAGGAAGGCCTGGTGGAAGAGGCCGTGGAATTGGGCGGGGGTTGGCAGCTGGTAATGATGGTGTTGGTGGTGGATCTGATGGTAGTGGCAAGAGCAAAATAGGACCGAATGCAGGAGGTGTTGAGCCTGCGTCATCGTCTGGCTACATAAGGCCTCGAATGCTTAGTTTTCTAGGAGTTGGCAAACCGCTTTTAAAGCCAGAGCATCAGGAAAAAGTTTTGTCTTACATTGCTGACTCAGCCTCCAGCTCTATCGCCTCCTCTTCTTCAGTTGTAAAAAGTAAAAGCACTGAGTCGTCATTGGAGGCTCATGTTCATGAACTACACCTTTCCTTGTGTCCTTCACCCCAACCAAGATTGAAGGATGACGCAGGCCATACTACTGATTACTCCATGGAGCTGTTTTCACATACCATGCCTGGATTATCAAGTGAAATGGTGAATTACCCAGGCCAAGATGAATCTGACATGGAGTGCACTGATGCACAGCCGCTGATGGATGATTCTGCTGGTACATTCACTCAGAGCACTACATTGTCCTCGCAGTGTACAGAGCCAGATTCTGACCCTGATGAGACTCAGGTGCCCCTTCCCGCACATTATACCACCATACACGGTGACACAGAGGAAGGTGCACATGACATAGAAGAGGAGGTGATGGATGACCCAGTTGTTGACCCAGATTGGCATCCATTGGGGGAAGAGGGTGCTGCTTCCAATAGCTCAGATGAGGAGCATCCACAGCAGACATCGACATCGCAACAGCTGTTATCTGGCAGGCCCGGAGCACTCCAAAGACAGGTTCCAAACATCAAAAGAGTTGCTGGACAGCTTGTCCAGAGGGTCAAAAGATCACAGTGTGCTAGGCCGCAAAATGTCTGCCAAAGTAGGAAGAGTGCAGTGTGGCACTTTTTTGAACAAAATCCTCATGATCAGGCCAAGGCTGTCTGTAAGAAGTGCGCAAAGACCTTTAGCCAAGGGAAAAATCTGAAAAATTTGAATACCAGTTGCATGCTTAGACATTTAACCAGCATGCACTTGCAAGCATGGACACAACACCAAACCTCAAGTGCCACATGTGCAACTGATCACAACGAAGGTAGTCAGCAACGCTACATTGTTTCCCCCACTGTAAGCCCATCGGTTAGCACAGCAGCAAATGTTGAGGTGTCGTTGCAAGGCCACAGCAGTCAGGGAATCCCACTGTTATATCAACGAAAGACTGATTCTAGGCCATCAGAAAGAACACCAACTCCATCACCATCATCAACCCTCTCTCAGTCCGCCCTGTCCACCGCTACTTCCACCATATGCAGCTCTCAAGTCCAGCTCACCCTCCCAGACACTATGAGTAGGTCAAGAAAGTACTCAGTCTCTCATCCGCGTACACTGGGTTTGAACGCCCACATTGCCAAACTAATCTCGTTTGAGATGATGCCCTTTCGGTTGGTGGAAAGCGCAGCTTTCCGCGAACTCATGGCCTATGCAGTACCACGCTATGACCTACCCAGTCGCCACTTCTTCTCTCGCAAAGCCATCCCAGCCCTCCACCATCATGTGAAAGACCGCATTGTCCATGCACTCAAGCAGTCAGTGAGCGGAAAGGTGCACCTCACAACTGATGCATGGTCCAGTCGGCATGGCCAGGGCCGTTACGTGTCCATCACTGCGCACTGGGTTAATGTGGTGGATGCAGGGTCCACAGGGGACAGCAGTGGTGGGACAGTGCTGCCTAGCCCACGGTATAGGAAACAGTTGGCTGTAGGCGTTCGACCCTCCTCCTCCTCCTCCTCCTCCAGAAGCGAAAGCTCGTCCACAGAGCGCAGTCATACGAGCACTCCATCTGCAGCTGCCACTGTTGCACACGAGGTGTCCCCCTATCGAGCAGCTAGTGGAAAGCGTCAGCAGGCAGTGTTGCAGATGATGTGTTTGGGCGACAGACACACCGCCGAGGTGCTGGCCGAGTACTTTCAGCGACAAACTGAGTCATGGCTGGGCAGTGTACATCTTGAGGCAGGCAAGGTAGTTAGTGATAACGGGCGTAATTTTGTGGCAGCCATAGCCCTTTCAAAACTCAGCCACATACCTTGCTTGGCTCACACCTTGAACCTGGTGGTGCAGTGCTTCCTCAAAAATTATCCGGAGTTAACAGCCCTGCTCCAGAAGGTGCGAAGACTGTGCGCGCACATCCGCCGGTCGCCTGTACACTCCGTTCGTATGCAGAAGCTGCAGCGATTGCTCCACCTTCCCAACCACCGCCTCATTATCGACATTGCAACAAGGTGGAACTCCACCCTGCACATGGTGGAGCGGCTGTGCGAGCAGAGGCAGGCCATAATGCATTTGTGGGAGAATACATGGCCAGGCACTTTGAGAGCAGACATGGAGTTGACCGGTGTGCAGTGGTCGAAGCTGAAAGACCTCTGTAAAGTCCTTCAGTGTTTTGAGGAATGCACACGGCTGGTAAGTGCAGACGACGCCATCCTAAGCATGAGCATCCCACTTATGCGTCTGCTCATGCAAACTTTGACGCACCTTAAGGAGCAGGCTTCTGCAGCCAATGGTGATGAGGAGGAAGAGGAGGAGGGAATCCTTGATGACATTCAGCCATTGTCTGCTCAGGGACCTCTCCTGGATGAGGTGGAGGAAGAAGAGGAGGAGGAGGATGATGGGGATGATTACTTAGGGGAGGAGGATGCATCTCTTGGGTCAAGTGAAAATGTTGGCGTGGCAAGGTCTGGGACAGGGTTTGTGCGTGACTGGAGGGATGTGGATTTGCCAGAAAGTGCTCCTCCAACCAGCACTCGCAGTGCATCATTGACACCGGGAACATTGGCCCACATGTCAGATTATGCCTTGCAGATCCTAAAAAGGGACCCCCGCATTGCCAAAATGATGAACGATGACGACTACTGGTTGGCCAGCATCCTGGATCCACGCTATAAAGGCAAATTACAAAACATCATGCCACAGGAGAACCTTGACCTAATATTGGCTAATAAACAAGCAACTCTGGTAAATCGGTTGCTTGAGGCAGTCCCAGCACACAGCAGCGGTGATGGTTCTCACACGAGCCGTACGGGCCGGGGGCAGCTTGGCAGAGGTGTTCTTGGTGCACACAGCAGAAGTGGAGTTGGAGACAGGGGTTTCATGACAATGTTGTGGACTGATTTTTCAAGTACCGCTCACACAACTGGTAATACTGCATCGATGGAAAGTGACAGGAGACAGCAGTTGTCAACTATGGTTACAAACTACTTTTCCTCCCATATCGATGTTCTCCCACACAGGTCATTCCCCTTTGACTATTGGGCCGCTAAACTGGACACATGGCCTGAATTGGCACAATATGCCTTACAGGAGCTCGCTTGCCCAGCTGCAAGTGTGCTATCGGAAAGAGTCTTCAGTGCAGCTGGATCAATCCTGACAGAAAAAAGGACCCGTCTGTCAACCCAAAATGTGGATGATCTAACCTTCATTAAAATGAACCACGCATGGGTTTCCAAGGATTTTGTCCCACCTACCCCTGATGACACATAGGGTGACAGAAAAATGGCTTGCTTTGGTCCACCTCTTCCTGGGACTTGACCTATTTCACCTTTTGCATCAGCTGAATGTCCAACATCAACATATGCCACTTTCTAAAACTCCCTAACTGTGCTGCCTCCCCCCCCATGGCCGGGGTCACCACCTAGCGCACGACACCGTGCGAGTGCCATTGCCCTGGACAGGTGGGTAGGCCGACTCTTGGGCGCGGGCACTGGCACAGGGTCCTTCATAGTGCAATCAAGTGTCTCTGACGGTGGTGGTGCACACCCGCCGTCAGACACACCGCCGTACTATGAGGGGCCCAGTGCCAGTACCGACGCCCACGAGTGGGCCCCCCTTGCTTGGGCAGGGCCCCAGCATTTGCAATCTTTACCTCTCCCTGCTCCTCTGCTGTGTAGTCTGGGCCGTCAAATCCATACTGTGCCTGACACCGTCTGAGCCTGCCTCCTGATGTATTGACATATCTTTTGAATGTGTACGCTATCCATACATGTTATCCGGGGATGCGGTACCCTTTCTAACCTTTGTGCAATCACGTGCAATCCATACTGGGCCTAACACCGTCTGAGCCTGCCTCCTGATGTATAGACATATATTTTGAATGTGCACGCTATCCATACATGTTATCTGGGGATACGGTACCCTTTCTAACCTTTGTGCAATCACGTGCAATCCATACTGGGCATAACACCGTCTGAGCCTGCCTCCTGATGTATAGACATATATTTTGAATGTGTACGCTATCCATACATGTTATCCGGGGATACGGTACCCTTTCTAACCTTTGTGCAATCACGTGCAATCCATACTGGGCCTAACACCGTCTGAGCCTGCCTCCTGATGTATAGACATATATCTTGAATGTGTACGCTATCCATACATGTTATCTGGGGATACGGTACCCTTTCTAACCTTTGTGCAATCACGTGCAATCCATACTGGGCGTGAGAACGGCTGGCGAGCTGTTAAGCAAGCTACAGCACCTGTGGTTTGCACACGTAAGTTTTTCATTTTTTCAGGAATGACGGTTAGGCCTAATTCCGGAACTGCGGTTGACCTGCACTTACTGGGAAATCATTGTACGCGGGTAATAATTGTAATCAGTGATCCCCATCACTAACGTTGTTCAGCGGGTTATCTGCACCTGTAAGCGACAAACGCTGGCCTTTTCAGTGTAGCGCACATGCAGCCACGGACATGTAAGGGCATGACACACCAGTTATTGGCCAATCTCATGTGCCAGAGCCTCACGTGTCCCTCTAGTAAGCCGGACTCGGACCGCGGGGCATGACGGAGTCTCGTTCGTTAACGGAATTAAGCTTGCAATGTGTGCATCTGTTCTGTAGCTGGCATGGTTGAGGTTTCCCAGGTGGAGTCGAATTTAACCGTACGCTCCACTCCTGGTGGTGCCCTTCTGGACATTCCTTTACGGTTCAGCTTTGCAACCATACTGCCCACGTAAAACAAACACTTTGCCTTCATGAACGCTGTTTGGAGGGTCATGACTCGTGGGAATAACGCCGCCCAATCAGTTAACCTGCTAGAGAGATCGTTCGTTGCTCCCAAGCATGACATCACACTCCCTAGGAAGAAGGTAATGCCACTGTGGCGACCGTACTCCTGGGGGCGACACAAGTGCACTGATGCCCAGCCACTGCTCGATGAATCTTCTGGTACATTGACCCAGACCACTACATTCCCCTCGCATGCTACACGACCTGAATCTGACCCTGATGAAACTCAGGTTACCCTTCCCATATACAGTTCCATATTACACGGTGACAAAGAGGAAGCTGCAGATGAAAGTGCAGGTTCGGCCCACCCGCCATCAGACACACCACCGTACTATCAGGGGCCCTGTGCCAGTGCCGTCACCAACGAGTGGGCCCCCCCTGCTTGCTCAGGATCACAGCACTTGCAAGGTTGAAATACTGTGCAGTGAGATGGAAGATGGGGACGACGAGGAGTCTAGACTAGAACAGGGATTCCCTAGCGAGGAGACTTATTTGATTGTTTTCAATGTTGGGACAGCAATTTTTGGGGAGCACTATACTCTGGAGAATGATAGATGGGGCCCACCATACACTGGAACATTCCAAAGGTGGACATCAGACACTGGAGCAGCATTTACAGGGCCCATTATACACTAGAGCATTAGAAATGGGGCCCATTATGTTTGGAGCATTATTTGGGCCCATAAGACAGTGGAGCTTCATCCATGGGGACCAACATATACTGTAGCATTATGTGGAGCTCATCATATACTGTTTCAAACATTATATGGGACCAATGATTCTGTATGGAGAAATAGATGGGCCTCGTCATGAGATGTAAAAAGTGAAGTATTTTTCATTGTACTATACTGCTATTTCTCTGCCGTATCGGAGCATGATGAGTTGTGGTATGTGTTAAAGGGGCGCTCTTTCGCCCAGGGCACATGAAAACCTGCAGCCAGCCCTCCCCCCCACAACTTTTGCCAAATAACCCCCATTTTTCAGTGCGTAACTTGTATTATGAAGTTAATTAAGGTTGACAAGCTTAAGTAAGAAGAATTGATGCTTTTGGCATTCAAATGGGCACTGTAGGTTTGTTTCCTGTCCTCCTCTCACTGCCAACTTTTATTCCCCATTGACTTACATTGGGTTTCGTGTTTCGGGACGACCCCGACTTTTCCCTATAATCGGACGATCTTGCTCGACCCGACTTTTGGAAAAGTCGGGTTTCACGAAACGAAACTCGACCCTAAAAAACCAAAAGTCGCTCAACTCTAGTAACTATTATTATGAAGTAAATTAAGGTTGACAAGCTTAAGTAATAAGAATTGATGTCGTTGGCATTGAAATGGGGACTGTAGGTGTGTTTACTGTCCTCCACTCCCTGCCGATTTTGCTTCTCCATTGACTTGCATTGGGTTTCGTGTTTCAGTCGGCCTCCGACTTTTCGCTACAGTCGGCCGATTTCGTTCAACCCGACTTTTGCGAAAGTCGGGTTTCATGAAACCCGACTCGACCCGAAAAACTGCAAAGTCGCTCATCTCTGCTTTCAAATAATGTTACAATAATCGGCAAAAGTTCATCAAAAATATCATAAACATTCTGTATCTGTTTTTTTTTCTTTATAATGCACATTTGCTTTTATTTTTACAGGCTGCTTGTTAGTTTAGAAGTCATTGGCAACCTTGCTTTCTTTCTATGTCCTTAGGGCATAGATAGGGGGCTGGCAAATAAGTGTTTGAAGAGAGCCAACAAGCTGCTCTTCCTTGGTCAGTGTATTAATAAACAGGATTAGGCAAAGCTTAGATGAAAGCTGAGATCTGCGGACAAGTCACATCTGCAAACAGTGGAAATGACTGCCACTGTGAGAAGCTCTATGTGCTCGTACCGGAATTGTGTATTTACAGTGTGTATACATTTATCAGGTCTGTAAATCTGACCAGACTAGAACTTTCGCTTAAAGGGTTTTCCCATGAGCAAAGTACTTTTTGAACAATAGATTTTGGAATACAAATAAGTTCTCAATTGGGTGTGTTCTTGTGCTGAGATAATCTTATGTGCCCCTGCTATATCCAATGTAATGGCCATGTCTGACTGTACCGAAACATGGTCTGATTATGCCACAGCTCCTGGGCAGGGGAGGAAGGGTCTTACCTGCAGATCATGCAGTATTGGTAGAAATACACTTTGGCTTAAGTCTTTGCTAACCAATTCAAGACCAGGACATGTACCCCAACTCCTACCCAAGCACATTTTGGTGTTTTTTTATTCGTACTTGGGATTTAAAGACCTACAACATTTTTTTTGTTCAGAAATTCAAATAATTTTGTAGCTATCTTTTTGTGATACGTAGGGTGCATTTTTTGTTTTCATATGCTTTTCTTTTTGGGAGCGGGAAAATAAATGAAATATGTGCCTATTTTTCCTATTTTTTCCCCTTTCCATAACAATATATATTTTTTATAGAACGCATTTTTTTCTGAATAGGGCTGGGATAGTAACAGTAATTTACTTCCGAAAGGTATGTTCATCTACCCAGCTCTCCTGCTCTCCTGCTGTCTGTCTATGAAGTGCACATAGTACATCACCCAGCTTGGCACATAGACTAGCCTCTGCACCTAGCATTCACATGGTATGCCTTTCCGCTAACCCCAGCTTACCCCAGAGTTATTTATGACCTTGTTTACTCTGGCTTGATCATATGCATCTGGTCCACTCTTAATTGTGTGACCAAGATGCGCAGAGACCACTCCTCTCTGCTTCACACCTGAATGCACTTAGTTGTACATATATTGCATAGCTCAAGTCTGCATAGACTTCAGTCTGCAGTGTGATTCCTATAAGTGTGTCCTAGAAGTGTGAAGATAAATTTTAGAATTAAAACCAGAATTGAACCAGAAGGGAACTGAAGGTAACTGTACACAGTCACTGTAAACAATGTTTCTGTTTGTTTTCACTTTCACCCCTATAATCCTTCACTTTCTGCTAATTCCCCTAATCCCTACTCCTAGTAACAAACTGTTCATCTCTTCTTCAATCCTCCCCATCCACCTCACCTCCTCCTCAAAACTGTTCCTTAACATACAATCCTCTGTCTCCAAACACAGACAGCCCCCTCATGCCCTCTCCTGCTCCCACCTGCTAACACTTTCTCTGCTCCTTCTCACTGCTGGTGATATCTCTCCAAATCCTGGTCCTCCTCACCACATTCCCAGTCATTTCTACCTCCCATCCACGCTCTATCACAACCTTCCATAACTACTCCAACCTTATACCCATTCACCCAGCCCCCGCTTCCCCAGTCCCACTAACAGGAGCTCTGTGGAACGCTCGCTCTGTCTGCAACAAGCTTTCCTACATCCATGATCTTTTTGTTACTACCAAACCTTCCTTCCTCGCATCACCGAAACCTGGCTCACCCCTTCTGACACAGCCTCTCCTGCTGCACTTTCATATGGTGGCTTCCACCTTTTTCACACCCCCCGCCCCAGCAGCAAACATGGCGGAGGAGTTGGTTTTCTCCTGTCAGATACCTGCTCCTTCACCCCAATCCCACTGCCACCCTCTGTTACCCTCCCTTCCTTTGAGGTGCACTCTGTGCACATCTACTCCCCCTCCAACCTCCAGCTGGCTGTCATCTACCTGCCCCCAGGGCCAGCCACCACCATCTTTGACCACTTCACCACCTGGCTACTTCATTTCCTTTCCGCGGACATCCCTACTATCATCATGGGTGACTTCAACATCCCCATTGACACTTCCCTCTCAGCTTCCACTAAACTTCTATCTCTCACTTCCTCCTTCGGCCTCACTCAATGGTCTTCTACAGCCACCCACAAAGATGGCCACACACTGGACCTCATCTTCACCCGCCTCTGCTCCCTATCTAACCTCTCTAACTCACCTCTTCCTCTCTCTGACCACAACCTTCTCACATTCTCTTCCCTCTCCACTCCATGTCTACAATCCCCACCCCACAAACTTTCACACCCTCGCAGAAATCTTAAACACCTTGACCTACACTCATTCTCTGAATCCCTCCTCCCTCTCACAGATACAAGTTCCTTACACAATACGGATGACGCTGCTGCTCTATATAACACCACAATAGCTGTAGCTTTGGAATCTGCTGCCCCACTTACACATACCAAAGCTCGCAAAATCAACAGACAGCCCTGGCATTCCTGCCTGACCAAAGAACTGAGGCGAGCTTCCAGGGCTGCTTAGCTCAGATGGAAAAGATCCCACTCCAACAAGCACTTTATTGCATTCAAACAGTCCCTCACTACTTTCAAGACCACACTCGCCACAGCTAAACAAACCTACTTCTCATCTCTCATATCCTCCCTGTCTCACAACCCTAAACAGTTATTCAACACCTTCAATTCTCTCCTCCGTCCCCCAGCACCTCCTCTCTCCCCACTCATCTCAGCTGAAGACTTTGCCTCATTTTTCAAGCAGAAGATTGATAACATCAGAGACAGTTTTGGTCAACAACCCCCAGAGCCCCTCCTCCCGACTTCCCAGCCCTCCACCTCCAAAACCAACTTCTCCACCTTTACAGAAGATCGACTCTCCACTCTACTCTCAAGATCACATCTCACCACCTGTGCACTTGACCCGATCCCTTCCCACTTCATCCCAAACCTCACCACAGTCTTCATCCCAACCCTAACCCATATCTTCAACCTATCACTAACAAATGGTGTTTTCCCCTCAAGCTTTAAACATGCCTCCATCACACCTATCCTCAAAAAGCCCTCTCTTGACCCATCCTCTGTATCTAGCTATCGCCCTATATCACTTCTCCCCTATGCCTCCAAGCTACTGGAACAACACGTCTACCTTGAACTGTCCTCCCATCTCTCTTCTTGCTCCCTCTTCGACCGCTTACAATCTGGCTTCCGGTCACACCACTCCACTGAAACTGCCCTTACTAAGGTCACCAATGACCTCTTAACCGCCAAGAGCAAGCGACACTACTCTGTCCTCCTCCTCCTGGACCTGTCGGCTGCCTTTGACGCAGTGGATCATTCCCTATTATTACAGACCCTCTCATCCCTTGGCATCACAGACTTGGCCCTATCCTGGATCTCATCATACTGAACAGACCGGACATTCAGCTTCTCCCACTCACACACCACCTCCTCACCTCGCCCCCTATCTGTCGTAGTCCCACAATGTTCAGTCCTAGGACCCCTGCTCTTCTCCATTTACACCTTTGGCCTGGGACAGCTCATAGAATCTCATGGCTTTCAGTATCATCTCTATGCTGATGACACACATATCTATATCTCTGGACCAGATATCACCTCCCTACTAACCAGAATCCCTCAATGTCTGTCCACTATTTCATCCTTCTTCTCTGCTAGATTTCTGAAACTTAACACGGACAAAACAGAATTCATCATCTTTCCCCCATCTCACGTGACCCCCCCAACAAACCTATTCATTACAGTAAATGGCTGCCCACTCTCCCCAGTCCCACAAGCTCGCTGCCTTGGGGTAATCCTTGACGCTGATCTCTCCTTCAAACCACATATCCAAGCCCTTTCCACTTCCTGCCGACCTCAACTCAAAAATATTTCACGAATCCGTTCATTCTTCAACCAAATATCTGCAAAAACCCTAGTCCATGCCCTCATAATCTCTCGCCTTGACTACTGCAACCTTCTGCTCTGTGGCCTCCCCTCGAACACTCTCACACCCCTCCAATCTATTCTAAACTCTGCTGCCCGACTAATCCACCTGTCCCCCCGCTATTCCCCAGCTTCTCCCCTCTGTCAATCCCTTCACTGGCTCCCCATTGCCCAGAGACTCCAGTACAAAACCCTAACCATGACATACAAAGCCATCCACAACCTGTCTCCTCTATACATCTGTGACCTTGTCTCCCGATACTTTCCTGCACGCAACCTCCGATCCTCACAAGATCTCCTTCTCTAATCCCCTCTTATCTCCTCTTCCCACAATCGCATACAAGATTTCTCTCGCGCATCTCCCCTACTCTGGAACTCTCTACCACAACATATCAGACTTTCACCTACCATCGAAGCCTTCAAAAAGAGCCTGAAGACCCACCTCTTCCTACAAGCCTATAACCTGCAGTAACCACCGATCGACCAAACCGCTGCACGACCAGCTCTACCCTCGCCTACTGTATTCTCACCAATCCCTTGTAGATTGTGAGCCTTCGCGGGCAGGGTCCTCTCTCCTCCTGTACCAGTTATGACTTGTATTGTTTAACATTATTGTACTTGTTTTTATTATGTATACCCCTCCTTACATGTAAAGCGCCATGGAATAAATGGCGCTATAACAATAAATAATAATAATAATTTGGATGAATGGCAGAGATTTTTTCTGCTCTTTATTTATTTTTAATTTCTTCCATATATTCTGTCTCATTAGGTCATAGAAGACCTTTGAGGGGCAGTTCAACATATACAATTTTTTACATGATCTCCCTTGAACCTGGAGCTTGCATATCAGCCCCAGTTACAGGGGAAATTTAACCTCCTGACTACATAACAGAGAAGTCTCAGTCTCCTAGGCACCAGCATTTTCTATAACTTTATACATATGGCTTGTTTAGCACTGTGTATACAATGAACAGAAAGGCAAAGATGGTAATCTTCTCTATGGGCAGTTTGGCTGTGTCTGACAGCAGATTCCCTACTCCCACATGATTGTGTTCATCCTTTGAAATGCAGTGTAGTTTCAGAGTGTCATTGCAGAGTAGAGTCTAAGTGGTAAGGTTTCTCCTTATAGAGAGTGACATGCCAGGCCTGGCATGTCAAGGTAAAGAGGCTTATTCGCCGTGCAATGCTCCTTTGGGAAAATTAATATGCAAATTGCCTCTTCAGAGAGAAAGTGGACTTGAATTATATGAATTACTAGCTGAAGAGCCCAGCGTTGCCCAGGCATAGTATCTAACTGTGGGTCCCGCTGTCTTCCTTAACAGCCTCGCTCTCCACCCCCCATCATGCTCTCTCCTACCGCAGCCCCGCTCTCCACCCACCATCACGCTCTCTCCTTCCGCAGCCCCGCTCTCCACCCGCTGTCCCATTCTATCCCTCTGCAGCCGCGCTCTACATCCATGTCCCAGTGTCCCTCCACAGCTCTGCCCTCTTATTCCACAGCCCTGCTCTCTCCCTCCACAGCCCCGGTCTCTTCGTCCACAGCCCTGCTGTCCCGCTCTCTCCTTCCACAGCCCTGGTCTCTTTGTCCACAGCCCTGCTCTCCCTCTCCACAGCCCCAGTCTCTTCATCCACAGCCCTGCTCTCCCGCTCTCTCCCTCCACAGCCCCGTTCTCTTCCTTCACAGCCCTGCTCTCCTGCTCTCTCCCTCTACAGCCCCGCTGTCTTCCTTCCTCTACAGCCCTGCTCTCCATGCACCACACGCGGTGACGCCGGGAGAGGTGCGTGCGCAGATTTTTCATTCGGGTGGAGTGGGCAGAGCTGGGTGGAGTGGGTGGAGCTTGAGCGGAGCTGCAGCACATGTGATTGGGTGGCCTAGAATGGTCGGCAGGAGTGGGCGGAGCTGGCCAGAGTGGGCAGAGCTAGAGCAGAGCTCCAGCGCGTGTGATTGGGCGACCTGCAGGGGGCGTGGCCTAGTGCTGTTGTAGGCCGCAGTAGAAGCCGGGGACTGAATTAAATTAAATTAAGGCCGGGAAGCTGCAGGGGAGAGGGGGGATGGCGCAGTTGGCGACGGGGAGCGTCGACTGAGCCAGGACATGACTGGGAGGGTGCCGGCACTATTCGGCCCCTGTCCTGAAGACTGTATTCCTCCACAGCCCCGCTCTCCATGCACTGTCCTGCTGTATCCGTCCTCAGCCCCGCTCTCTGCTGCTTCGTGATTGGTTGGTGTTTCACTCTGCTGCTTCGTGATTGGTTGTTGATACACACACACATTCAGATATATATAGAGATATAGCACCACCTGTTGTAAGTAGCGATCCTACAAGTCACAATCAACCCTTTAATGAGTCTTGCAATATGATAGGATAAAACATGGACTGCCGGACATCTATCTATGAGTTGTATGAAAGTAGTTAATCAAAGCATGTTGGCGACATTTGATTCTGCAATTAACATGAAAGGATAACACGTACTAATACTTACTTTATACGGTTGGTTGACTTGAAAGTTGAAGTGTTTTCTTTTTTATTGATACCTTTTTCATACTAATAGAGGTTTTATTCATAGTCATTACTCACACACAGTGAACAAAGATCATAACAAAAAAATACGGTTAAATCGATATGAAAATTGAAATAATACTTCCAAATGCAAAAGAAAATAATCAAAATACATCATTTTTTCCCCATAGGCAGAGTACAAAATGAGGAAAAGCAAAGAGTATTAATAAATATCACCATGGAGACTGCAGATTGTATAACTCGTTGTGATTGATCACAATCACAGTTCAATTAGGAAACTTGGTTTGGATAATAAAGAACTTCAGAGCAATTCCTCCAAAGCTGAAAAAGTGCTTAAAATGAGCATAAAGTATTAATCTATAGTTGTGGAAAATTGAATTATTGAAGAATGAAATAGTCAAGAAGGCTCAGTTTAATTGACTTTCAGAAAATTTCCATCATTTTAAATCTTAATAAATCTGTGGAGAATATTTAAAATGCCAGCAAACTCACAAAAACACATATTTGACCAAATGTTCAAGATTTGAGAAGCATTGCTTCTCTTAAATGTGTGAGATCAACATATTCTGTTTCTGCAAAAACTTCAATATCTAAGAAGCAAAAATCATTTTAAGGTACTAAATCATTTTCTGCTAAAACAAATGCAAAAGTTAAAGTGGATCTTTCAATACATTTTACAATACAAACCATACATATTATTAAAGGGAGAACTTATTTCCTCCTGGGAAACGCCGGCTTTCAGTCATGGAAGTATGCATGGAATGATTATAGTCACCACTCACAATAAAGTGAAAGTCCATGGCACTTTGACACGTATCAGATCCGGCTATCAATCGAACTGCCAGGACGTGCTCACACTTACAGCCAACACTCAAATTATAATGAGCAATGTTTGTAGCCAATCTGTGTATGCCCCATGATGGAAAGATGTCAAGATCCTCCAGCATCCTGCCTTTTTTCTGCTGTTTTTTTCATTTTTTTGGAGGAGTCCTCTTTTCGCTGCTTGGTGAATTAATCCTGATATTAAAATGAGCATTTTATGTTCACAACGTTTTTTAAAATTATTTATTTAAATAATTAAAAAATACAGCATGGGGACCTCTCTTTTCCTGATAACCAGCCTTGCTGAATCTTTCAGCTGAGGGTTGCAGACAGTAGCTGTCAGTTTTGCCTGGCTGGTTATCAAATATACAGGGGAACCCCACGTCATTTTTTTATTATTTATTTATAGCTCAGGCAGCGGCTGGAGAATACTACCATCAGCTGCCTACTTCTCTCACTGTTGACAATTGAATACAACTCTCAACATTGTCCCCTACTATCGCTGATCACAGCTATGCCGCCCTGTGTCTTTGCCACCACAAAATGGTCAAATATGTACTATTTTATATGTGTTTTGTAAATGATGGGAGATATGCTTTCTCTGCTGGAGACAACTTCACATACAATTTTACCCCACTCCCTTACTTGCCTGAAGCTTAGAGCTTTGCAGAGGTACCCTAACTTGGAGGGAAAGAGTTTTGTTAGTTGTTCTGTGAGGAAGACGGTGTGAAAAAATGATGGAGAATGTGCTTGGAGCAGTTACATGTGCTCTCTCCAGGAACAATGCTGAGAAGGATCAGGGCTTCAGCTCCTATGCCATCTATGCTTCTAGAGTCGGATGGTAAGCTGAGAGACTGTTTGGTTTACACAACCAGCAGTGGAGTGTCTTCTCCCAGGAAAACTACATCTACCGAGAATCAGTGAGGGATTATGCCAGAACGATCACGTGCTTCACATAGAATTCAAGCTACATGTTGCCAGGGCAGAAAACATTGTGAGTACTGGTAGTACTAGAAGTTTCAGACTCTGGGAAACCTTTGTCCCTGAAGGGATTAGAACAGCAGGAAGTTTACACTGAACCACAGCAGAGAGAGAGATAACTCCCATCGTGCAGAGCAGACTGTAAACCTGGTGAGAGTTGTATTTTATCCTCTGAACTTCAGTAAATGATAACGTGACTTTCCTTGTCTCCTGCCTTGTTACTCCGTACCATCTACTTCCATCACTATCTCTGGGGGCCAGCCCTAGTTGGAGGGGGTTAAACACCTGCACTGCCATCACCATCTACCCCACCAGGGATCATCTGTAGTGCCGGCTATCTTACAGTCAAACACTCCAACAGGCGTCACAAACTCTTTTTCAAATTTCTTTTATTTTTATTTTATTTTTTAACCCCATTTCACTGTCCCCAGAGCACAGGCACCGGGCACGGCTGCCACTCCCGTGACCTCCTGAATCCAATGCTGCCCGGCGACCTGAGTACCCCTCTCTGGGTGATACAAAACATGAGCAGGGGACAGTGATATGGCTGTCTTCACTTCAGCACCCTGCACCGGAGAACAGCGCCAACACTACCACTGATTTCCAGGCGCTGGTACATGTCACACTAGTGTGCACGTGTGACTGACGTTTTGCGGCCCACAGTGAATTTACCGAACTTTGGGTGACTTTTGCAGATTTTTAGGGAAAAAGCTCTGGAATCCGAACACGAATCTGAATGTGCAACGTTCATTCTGAATTTAAGATTGATGAACATTTTCCAAACAAAACCCAAAGATATGAACTGGGATAAACTGGTGTGCATGCAGCATGTAAGCGCACATTCACACTGGTTACTGAAAAGGAAAAAAACAAAGACAGAAAAATAATGATTGAATACCCTACAGCAAATATATAAACAGCAATAGTGCATGAAAATAATATACAGTGCTTAGCTAACATGTTTTTTGATGCAAAAAAATGTGAAAGCCATCCAACGACTTCAAGATGACCCTAAACTGGGACAGTGCTAAGGCTACTTTCACACATCAGGTTTTCGGCGTCAGGCGCGATCCGGCGTCGTGCCGGAACGCCGGATCCGGCAAATGTTTCGTAAAACCGGATGTGACGGATCCGGTTTTCTGGCGGATCCGTCTTTTTCTGGACAGACAAAACCGGATCCGTCTCATCCGGTTCATCCGTTTTTCTATCCGTTTTTCGACGGATTACGCCGGATCCGGTTTTTAAAATTGACCCTTGTGGCCTTCCGAACGGGATTGGCTACTGGAAAACTATCTATAGCATGTTCCTACAGCCCTTCTTTGACAGGTTGTAGAGGAGAAAGTGCAGGTTGGAGAGAAGAGCAAGTTACTGGCGAAGATGGATGTTGTCATTGGAAATATTTTGAAGAATTTGGCGGATTTTACAGCGGAGGCAAATCGTTTGAGGGTGATTGTTCTGGAGAAGGAGAGAGCGAGACAGCAGCGCATCAGGCATCGTAGACGACGTTTGTGGATCCACCCCATCACAGCCAAGAGAATGACGCGTGGGGTCTATTCTACACTATGCATGGACCTTCGACGAAACCCGGATAAATTTTTTGGATATGTTAGGATGAAAATGGAGAATTTTGATTACTTGGTGGAGCGCATTGCACACCTCATAAGAAAAGCGGACACCTATTGCCGCTTCTCTGTTTCACCCGCAGAGCGTCTGATGGTGACTTTAAGGTAAGCCACATTTATTGGATATGATCGCATCAGAGCACACTTTCACTGCAATCTTGTTGGTGGTAATTTGTATCTCCAAGTGTTATAGGTCAGTTTTGGTATGTAATGCTGTGATTTAAAACTAATTTATTGTTTTTTAATTCCCCACAGATTTCTTGCAACTGGAGAATCCCTTTCGTCACTGCATTTCCAGTACAGACTCGGGATTTCCACCATATCTGGAATTGTGAAGTACACATGCCGTGCACTGTGGGACTCCTTAGCTGAAGAGTTTTTACCAGAGCCCACAACAGAGAGGTGGATTGAAATTGCTGACAAGTTTCAACAGATATGTCAGTTTCCAAACTGCTTGGGCGCTGTGGACGGGAAACATATCCGCATTGTAAAGCCAGCTGGATCGGGATCGGAATATTTCAATTACAAGAAATATTTTTCAATTGTCCTCATGGCCATCGCTGACGCGGAATACAAATTTATTGCGGTTGATATTGGGGCCTATGGCCGCTCCAATGACTCTCAAGTTTTCAAACTGTCTGCCATGGGGCGTAAACTGTATGGAAACACCTTCCAGTTCCCACCACCTAGACCGCTGCCGCAAACATCTGGTCCACCTATGCCATTTGTCTGTGTAGGGGATGAAGCCTTCCAGCTGTCAGAACACCTTTTGAAACCGTACTCTAGCAGAGGATTGACAAGACCAAAACGCATTTTTAATTACCGCCTCACAAGAGCAAGAAGAATGGTTGAATGTACCTTTGGTATTCTGACAGCCAAATGGCGGGTCCTATTGACTGCGATCAACCTCAAGACAGAAACTGTGGACGAGGTGATCAAAGCGTGCGTGGTACTCCACAATTTTGTTATCTGCAAGGAACCCATTTCCATTGAGGACACCTCTGAAGAAACCACCTTGCAAGATTACCATGACATTACCACTAGAAGTTCTGTGACGGTTTCAGTAATGAGGGACAATTTTGCACTATACTTTATGTCACCTCAAGGCAGAGTACACTGGCAGGATGACAGAGTGTGAAAGATTTGTGCCCTAACCAAACTTGTGTACCTTCTGTACCAACAGTATATACCTTTGCCAACCAAAGTTGGCTATCTTGTCATGGTCTCTATTTTTAGCTTTAGGCCACAGGTGTGTACCTGGTTGTGTTTTATGCAAAGTATTTCACCTTTTAACAAAAGTTGTGTACATTGTTAGGAAATCACCAACAATAAACACAACTTTTTAGGTGAAATACTTTGCTTCAAACACAACCAGGAACACAACTGTGGCAAAAAGCTAAAATTTACCCACAGTTATATACCTAGTTTTGAATACCATTTCACCTTTTAAATACCCTGTATTTAACCTTTTTCGCCGCAGAAAGAAATGACAGACAACCAGTGTAAAATAATTTAACTTTTATTGAAAAATGTTTTTTTTAGTAAACTTTTTTAAAATTTTAATAAACTTGTTTAATAAAACTTTGAAACTATAAAACTGAAACCATAAAACTGGTCATTTTTATTTAAATACACACATTATAATTCTGTGTAGTGTGTGGTGGAAATACTGCTGTAGGGGCTGCGGGACACTTCGACACTGGGAGTGTGGAGAGAGGACTGGGATCGTGGTGGGGAAGGAACAGTTAGAGGTGAAGGTGTGGAAAAAACTACAGAATGGGTGGACATGTGGGAAGCAGAAGAGGTGGTGGGTGGTGGAGTGGAGGGTTGGGCAGGGACTGTAGGAGCAGATGATGTTGATGGCAAGTTGTATGGGGAAGGAGTTTGGTACGGGGCAGGTTGCTGGAAGTGGGGAGATGTCTGGTACGGGGCAGGTTGCTGGAAGTGGGGAGATGTCTGGTACTGGGGAGGTTGCTGGTACTGGGGAGTTTGCAGGTACTGTGGAGGTTGCTGGTACTGGTGAGGTTGCTGGTGCTGGGGAGGTTGCTGGTGCTGGGGAGGTTGATGGTGCTGGGGAGGTGGATGGTGCTGGGGAGGTGGATGGTGCTGGGGAGGTGGATGGTGCTGGGGAGGTGGATGGTATGTAATAGGAGGGGGAGGATGGAAAGTGGCTGGAGGTGGATGGTATGTAATAGGAGGGGGAGGATGGAAAGTGGCTGGAGGGGGTGTAGATGTAATAGGAGGGGGAGGATGGAAAGTGGCTGGAGGGGGTGTAGATGTAATAGGAGGGGGAGGATGGAAAGTGGCTGGAGGGGGTGCAGGTGGAGGAACTACTGTGGTGGGAGGAGGAGGAGGTTGGGAGGTAACTTGCTGGAGAGCAGCGTGGCATGAATGCATTACATGCATCTGCTGGGCAGGAGAGAGCGTTTCCATGCGCTCCACAACAGACCTGAAAAAGGTGTGGTTTGGCGAAGATCTTGCTTCTGAATGCATGGTTTGCAGAAGTGTCTTCACCTCCAGAATGCTGGAGTTGATCTGCTGATAGCCTGCGGAGATTTGCTCTGACAAGACTTTTAGACAGTTCTGGAAAGATGCATTCAGATGCAAGAACTCTGGCGCATAAGTCTTTTCCTGACCCCTCTGCCGCTGCCGCCCAGTACCCACAGGTGTACTAGAGGTGGCAGGGGCAGAAGGGTGGGGTAAAGGGAAAGCGATCTCCTCACCAGCAGCTTCATGTAATGTAGGCGGCCACGATGCTCCTGTGCTGGTGGATGGGACAGATGGGTCGAATGTGTGGGAAGGCTGGGAAGGTGCAGATGTACCGGGGCGGTCGAAGTGTCCCTCGGTGCCGGTCTCCTCAGGGATCGCCTCAGAAGGGTCCAATCGTGCCGGCTCCCGAGTGCTGCTCACCGTGCTGTGGAATAAAGAGAAAAAAAAACAATTAAAATACTGCAATGGTATGGCCCTGGCTGAAAAAAAAATTTACATATAACATTTTTTTTCACATGTGGTGTGTAATATTTACCTTCTGGTGACCATTGTTTCCCGGAGGAACGACAGGGCTTCTGCGTACTTGTACTTGCTCCTGCGTCCTCCAGATCCACTCGGGGCCCGCATCTCTTTATTGAACTCCTTCTTGAAACGATCTCTCACAGACCGCCACCGATTCACAATTCTGTTCCCTGAAACGAGAAAGGAGTGGTTAGTATACAACATCAGTGTTTCCCAAACTCCAGTCCTCATGATCCCCAGGGGTCATGTTTTCAGGATTTCTATAGTAAATAGAAATCCTGAACACATGATCCGTGGGGACCACGAGGACTGGAGTTCGGGAAACACTGGTTTACATCAAGCAACCGGTACTGTATATACTTACGCTCTTTAATCTGGGCCCGAGCTTCGAGGTCCTCCCAGCGGCCAACAAGGAGCGAACAGATTTCCTCCCAGAGTCGTCGGGTAACGATCAGGTCAGCGTGGCGGCGGTCAGCCATATTCCAGAGCGGCTCCCTTTCTCTGACGAGATCGATGAGGCGGTCCACATCAATCCCTCCATCCTCACCGTCAGAGTCGGGAGCATGCTGTGAAGGCTGTTAAAGAAAAAGACAAAAATAACATAATTAGCCTCCACAAAAGAAATGAAATAAAAAGTGCAAAAAAACAAAGCAAAAATATTTATACTTACACGCTGGTGACCGCCGCGTTGCTGTCGCCGACGACCCTGGGAGGCACTGCGAGGACCTCTTGGCCAAGCACCAGATTGGGAAGACTAGAGAAGAAAACAAAAAATGTTATGTCTTTGGATGTAGGCATTTGTTTGCTGTGTGTGGTCTGCAGAACATTGTTTTCTATGTGTTGTGTGTAGTGTGATGTTGTGTTTCTGCGTTTGATGCAAAAAACTTACCAATTGTGAGCCCACTCCAGGTGTCTGTCCACCCCTTCCTTCTTCTTCTGGGAGCTCATCTTCATCTTGTGATTCCTGTTTTGAAATAAAAGGCAATGAATAGACATATATTACAGAGAAGATGGATTTTGGAAATAAAAACTTACCGTCAAACGCTGACGATGCGAGGGAGGGCTCCCAGAAGATGATGTGCTGTCTTCCTGGTGGCCACACTCCATGCCTGTGGGTGGTGTTCCAGCTGCTGCCATTGCTGCTGCTGCTGCTGCTGCATCTATTGGGCGGCTGTTGAATAAAGAGAAACAAAGGGCCAATGAATATCTTGATATTCAATAGCCCTAGTTTGGAGGAATGGGTTATTTGATAATTACCGTCTCTCATCTGCTGCTGGCCTCCCCTCCTCAGCATGTTCTATTTGCTGCTCCATTTGGGGTGGTGGTGGTGCGGATGGTGCTGCAGTGGTCTCCTGCCTTCTCCTGCGCCTGGTTGCTGTCTTGGGTGGCATGTTGGGTGTGGCTGTGGGTCCCACTGTCTTGCTTTTATATATGTCTTGTGGGCAGAGCTACTGAGCATGCTCAGACCAAAAAACCGGATCCAGCGCATTGCGGCGCTCATAGGCTTTCATTGTGTGAAAAAGCCGGACGCGCCGGATCCGGCGTGTCCGGCTTTTTCGCCGGAGACAAAAAACGTTACAGTCACCGTTTTTTCCAGACGCCGGATCGCGACACATTGCCGGATCCGGCGAAAACCGGATGAAACGCATGGCCATCCGGCGCGATCCGGCGCAAATGCAAGTCAATGGGGGGGAAACCGGATACAGCATTGCATTTCGCCGGATCCGGTTTCTGTCAAAAGCGCCGGATCGCGCCTGACGGCGAAAACCTGATGTGTGAAAGAGGCCTAACTCTGATATTAAAAATTTTACCATTTGTCAAGTGACATGCACATGTATAAGGGCTGAGAAGGGCTGGGCCCAGCTAGATATGGAAGTTGCCCCTGTGTCTACGTTTAATCTTTCCTGTCTTTCAAATTGCATACATGCAGAACAGAAAGTAAAGTTTTCAGTTCAGAGCAGGCAAGTCAATGTATAATGGCAGAAGCATGCATACTGGTAAAGACGTTCCAGCACCTATAGTGCAATAAAGAGGAACTGCCAACTTAAAGGAGAGAACGGCAAGTTACAGAGCATGCTAATCTATGTACTTCCTGGACATATTATACTGGTATGTGCACCAAAAGCAGTTATGACTTGTGAGAGATGAGGGAAACAAGACAATATAGTTCCATAGGTTTTGCATGAAAAGGCAAGTAGGTACAGATCTGTCTGTCCGTCTATCATCCTTCCTTGCTATATTCCTAGCTATCTACAATACATGTTTAATACAGAATTTTCAATGTCTTTTTCAGTTCAATAAATTACATTTATATCAGGTGTGTTTAATATCGAGCTACATTAAGCTAAAAAGTGCCCTGCAGCATGATCTTAATGGAGCATAAACCGCACATGAGGTTCTGTATTATACCGTTTTTTCAAGTGGAAATGTAATAAAAATGGATGTATGAAGCATATAAATAAGCAAATTATGTAAACATTTTTTATATGAATGAGCAGGAAACTGAAGGTCTTCACTAAGCTGCATCACATGCAGAGCTCAGCATAAATGAGTAAACCTCTTTATAAAATAAGACTTTAATTAGAGTTAAGCGAACGTGATCGGTGATACTAGGATTTTCACTCGAGTACATGGGTATTTGGATGTGCTCATTACTCAGCTAGCATTATCCAGGGCTTGAACTTGAAACTCAAATTCCTACCCTGCATGTTTGGCGCATGTTACACAGCCAATAAGCAGGCATGGATTGCCTGCAAGTTACTGTAATGCCATAGCAATCTTGGTAGTGGCATTACTGCCATTGGCTGGTCGTATGACATCATCAGGGTTATAAAAGGACAAGTGCCGCCACGCTTGGCACACTGATGCCATCGCACAGCACAGGAACAGTTCATATTGGAGGGAGAGAGTGCTTGATCAGGGATGTTTGGACATTTGAATGAATCATAGTCCTCTAGTATTGTTACTGGTGCTGATTCTGAACCATCACGCTAACAGCACTTATAAGGGCTAAATCTGTGTTTTGCTGTTTGTATTAGATACATTCTGCATTTAGCCTAGGGAAGGACAGTTGCAGTAGCAGTGAAAGTGGTAGAATACAGTCTCTACGTAGAGCTTAGGCTTTGCAGTCCATTGCTAAATATATATCTGCTGCACGTGACCACTAGAGTTGAGCGAAACGGGTCGGTCAATTTCAAATGTCGCCGACTTTCGCAAAAGTCGGGTTTCATGAAACGAAACCCGACCATAGCGTGAGGTCGGCCACAAGGTCGGCGACCATGGCGCCAAAGTCGTGTTTCAAATGATGCTTCAGCGCCCTTTTTCAGCCAATGATGGAGGACGCACACTGTGGGCAATGCTATGACATAGGCAGCGGTCACCACCATCTTTGAGAAGGGCATGCAAGTGATTGGCTTGCTTTGTGTGGTGTCACAGGGGCTATAAAAGGGCGTGCACGCCGACCGCCATCTTACTTCTGCTGATCTCAGAATAGGGAGAGCTGCTGTTGATTCTGTAGGGAGAGCGTTAGGCAGGGAAGAAGATACCAAAAACTGCTTCTGCTGCTGGCGATTTGCCTTTACAACACACAAGTTAGTGTGCAGTGCAAGGGGAGGCTATATTTTGGTGCATCAGCTCTGTTGGTTATGAGGCTGCCTTATAAGGCTCCCTGAGAGCTGCATTGCTGTTTTCACACTGCTATGCAAACTGTTTTTTTAAAAGCAAAAATACTTTTCATCCTCTTTTTTGCCCAGTTACCAAGCGTTCATATTTCCACACTTTTGTGTGCAGCAGTCCTGCTTATTAGGCTGCCTGCTGCCATACTTGGGACTGAGAGCATCATTGTCAGCTTGCTAAAATATCTAGGGAGATTCAAATTCTCCCCAGTCCTATATAGACATTTTATACACCATCCAATTTCAGCCTGTTATATTGAGGTGTAATCTACACTGGGCCTGAGATAATAGTTCAGTGTCCTCAAGTCTGTAGGGAGATTCAAATTCTCCCCAATCCTATATAGACATTTTATACACCATCCAATTTCAGCCTGTTATATTGAGGTGTAATCTACACTGGGCCTGAGATAATAGTTCAGTGTCCTCAAGTCTGTAGGGAGATTCAAATTGTCCCCTATACTATATACACCTTGTACCTTGTTTTACAGTACCATATTGCTGGTGGTATTTTGGGTACATTTTCCCAAAAATGAGGAAGAGTGTTGGAAGAGGCCATGGAAGTGAGCATGGGTTGCCAGCTGGTAATGATGGTGTTGGTGGTGGTGGATGTGCTGGTAGTGGCAAAAGCACAATAGCACATAATGCAGGAGGTGTTGAGCCTGCGCCATTGTCTGGCTCCACAAGGCCTCGAAGGCTCCCTTTTCTGGGAGTAAGTAAACCGCTTTTAAAGCCAGAGCTTCAGGAACAAGTTTTGGCTTACATTGCTGACACAGCCTCCAGCTCTATCGCCTCTTCTTCTGAACTTTCAAAAAATAAAAGCACTGAGTCGTCTTTGGAGGCTCATGGTCAGGAACCACAACTTTCCTTGTGTCCTTCACCCCTACCAAAAGTAAAGGATGCAGCAGGCCACACTACAGATTACTTCATGGAGCTCTTTTCACATACCATGCCGGGGTTATGAAGTCAAATCGTGAATTTCCCAGTCCAAGAAGAATCTGACATGGAGTGCACTGATGCACAGCCACTGCTAGATTTATCTGCTGGTACATTCACTCAGAGAACTACATTGTCCTCGCAGTGTACTGAGCCAGAATCTGACCCTGATGAAACTCAGGTGGCCCTTTCCGCATACTATACCACCTTACATGATGACACAGAGGAAGGTGCACATGACATTTAAGAGGATGTGATGGATGACCCAGTTGTTGTCCCAGATTGGCATCCATTGGAGGAAGAATAGCTCAGAAGAGGAGGAGGAGCATCTGCAGCAGGCATCGACATCGCAACAGCTGTTATCTGGCAGGCCCGGAGCAGTCCAAAAACGGGTTACAAAAAACAAAAGAGTTGCAGGACAGCTAGGCCAGACGGTCAAATTAGCACAACGTGCAAGGCCTCAAAATGTCTTCCATAGTAGGAAGAGTGCAGTGTGGCACTTTTTTGAACAAAATCCTAATGATCAGGCAAAGGTTATCTGTAAGAAGTGCGCAAAGACCTTTAGCCGAGGGAAAAATCTGAGAAATTTGAATACCAGTTGCATGCTTAGACATTTAACCACCATGCACTTGCAAGCGTGGAAGGACTAACAAACCTCACGTACCACATATGCAACTGCTCCCAATGAAGGTAGTCAGCAACGCTACATTGTTTCCCGCACTGTAAGCCCACCGGTTAGCACACCACCAGCAGCAAATGTTGAAGTGTCGTTGCAAGGCCAAAGTAGTCAGGGAATCACAATGTTATTGCTACGAAAGACTGAATCTAGGCCATCAGAAAGAACACCAACTATATCACCATCATCAACCCTCTCTCAGTCCGCCATGTCCACTGCTAGTTCCACCATATGCAGCTCTCAAGTCCAGCTCACCCCACCAGAGACTCTGAGTAGGACAAGAAAGTACTCATCCTCTCATCCGCGTACACTGGGTTTGAACGCCCACATTCCCAAGCTAATCTCGCTAGAGATGATGCCCTACCGGTTGGTTGAAAGCGAAGCTTTCCGCGAACTCATGGCCTACGCAGTACCACACTATGACCTACCCAGCTGGCACTTCTTTTGTCGCAAAGCCATCCCAGCCCTCCACCTTCATGTGAAAGACCGCAATATCCATCCACTCAAGCAATCAGTGAGTGGAAAGGTGCACCTCACAACAGATGCATGGTCCAGTAGGCATAGCCAGGGCCGTTTCGTGTCCATCACTGTGCACTGGGTTAATGTGGTGGATGCAGGGTCCACAGGGGACAGCGGTGGTCTGACAGTGCTGCCTAGCCCACGGTATAGGAAACAGTTGGGTGTAGGCGTTCGATCCGCCTCCTCCTCCAGAAGCGAAAGCTCATCCACAGAGCGCAGTCACACGAGCACTCCATCCGCAGCTGCCAGTGTTGCACACTCAGTGCCCCACTATCGATCAGCAGGCTGTGTTGAAGATGATGTGTTTGGGCGACAACAGACACACCGCGGAGGTACTGGCCGACTACTTGCAGCGACAAACTAAGTCATGGCTGGGCAGTCTACATCTTGAGGCAGGCAAGGTAGTTTGTGATAACGGCTGGAATTTTGTGGCAGCCATAGCCCTTTCAAAACTCCGACACATACCTTGCCTGGCTCACACCTTGAACCTGGTGGTGCAGTGCTTCCTCAATAATTATCTGGAGTTAACAGGCCTGCTCCAGAAGGTCCGAAGACTGTGCTCACACATCCGCCGGTCGCCCGTACACTCCAGTCGTATGCAGAAGCTGCAGCGATTGCTCCAACTTCCCAAGCACCGCCTAATTATCGACGTTGCAACAAAGTGGAACTCCACCCTGCACATGGTTGAGAGGCTGTGCGAACAGAGCCAGGCTGTAATGCATTTGTGGGAGGATACATGGCCAGGCACTTTGAGGGCAGACATGGAGTTGTCGGGTGTGCAGTGATCGAAGCTGAAAGACCTCTGTAAAGTCCTTCAGTGTTTTGAGGAATGGACATGACTTGTAAGCAAAGACGACGCCATCATAACCCTAGAACGCATACCTGGGGCCTCGCAGGCCCGCCCTGTTAATTGTTTTCTATTTTCTGCAAGATTACTTTAGTTAGAATTTTGAAACTCGAGGTATTCCTCAGGTATATAGTTGTTTGTCATTTCCAGTTGTTCATTTATTTTTATGTTACAGGCATTTCGGTGTAACAACTCTTTTTTGTGAATACCCCATATTCACATACCTGGGGCCTTTTAGGCCCGTACTAGGTTTACATGTGATCCTAATTCTTTTTGTCTTCACTGTTGCTGGGGAAGACTTTGATTCAGTCTTTATGACTCTGCTGTTGCTATGAAGAGTGTGAATTCTGCCTGACTACATGGTCATGTGATCTCGGGAAGGAGGCTCCCTCACAACGTCATGCGTCTCTGACATCATCATAGGTCCTGAACACTGTTCATTGTGTGCTGCTTGCTGAAGAGACTTTGGAGGAAGGAGTCAGCTTTCTTGTTTCTTGAAAAAGAAACTTTCTGAGTTCCAAAAATCCAAAAGCTTCTACTGCACCTAAAAGAAAGTGGTGACCTGCTGAAGGTGAGAGGAGGGGTCTGCACTTTACCCTTAGCACACTCACTAACAAAGAGTGTACAACCCTGATTGTAATCTTTTTTTTTTTTTTCATTTTAGTTTACTGACTTCTAAGGTTACAAATGGCACAGTCTACATCCAGGGGTTTGACTGACCAAGAAATCGAAGCAATAATTTTTGATAGTGATGAAGACAGTGAACTTTCTTTGTCTGATGAAGAGTACATGCCACCAGCTAATGTCTCTTCTTCATTGTCCAGTGATTCTTCAGATGATGAAGAAGTAATGGATCCAGCAGAACGTACAAATAGAACATCCAAAACTAATGTTTTTTGGAACAGTACTGCTGAGGTTCTTGGATGAACCCCATCACATAATATTGTAAGATTTGCTCAAGGAACTGTAGGAATTCCACAATTCTTGTCCAAAAGAGATATGTTCTGTAAATTTTTTTCAGATGATATTGTAGATGAGGTAGTTTTGTGTACTAACTTAGAAGGAAAACGTATCGCTTCAGGAAGAAAAAAAACATGGAAAAATATAACAAAAGAGGAACTGTATGCTTATATTGGCCTTACTCTTCTGGCAGGGAGTAAAAAATCATACGATGCTCCTATCAGAGAACTCTTTATGAACCCTTTTTCAGATCCACATTACAAAGCTACAATGTCAGTCAATAGATTTGAGGATATTCGGAGAAGGCTTTGATTTGATGACAAGAGAACTTGTCCTGTCAGTTGTTGCGGTCATTAGTAAAGTAGAAAAGGAACCTTTGAAAAGAGATATTCCTGCAGCATGTTTACTGCAACTTTTATATAAAAAACTTTTAGACAAAAAAACATTATTATAAAAGTTATATCGAATGCGTATATTGGGCGTTTTAAGCCCGTTCAATTACTCTTTTGTTTTTTTGCACATAGTAATATTTTGAATTATTCACATCTTAGGCTGCGTTCCCAGTGGCGCTGGGGTCTGCCAGGAGGTGATCCGTAATGGATCTGATCTCTTGGTAACTCCAGTTAAGGCTGCTGGAATGCCAGGATTCCGCCAGCCTTAGCTGGGGTCACCAGGAGGTCAGATCCTAAACAGATCTCCTCCTGGCAGACACCATCGCTAGTGGGTATGCATCCTTACTTTGCAATTTTCAAATAAACTTTGAAAATTATTTTTGCTTGAGTTATTCCATGTTTGCACACGGGCCTAAAAGGCCCCAGGTATGTGAAAGTGTAGATTTTTATGGTCATGCGTTCTAGGGATAAGCATGAGCATCCCACTTATGCGTCTGCTCATGCAAACTTTGACGCACATTAAGGAGCAGGCATCTGCAGCTGAGGAGGATGAGGAAGAGGAGGAGGGAAGCCTTGATGACAGTCAGCCATTGTCTGCTCCGGGATCTCTCTGGGAGGAAGAAGAGGAGGATGATGATGGGGATGATTATTTAGGGGAGGAGGATACTTCTCGTGGGGCAAGAGAAAATGTTGGCATGGCAAGGGTTTGCTCGTGACTGGAGGGATGTGGATTTGCCAGAAAGTGCTCCTCCTCCCAGCACTCGCAGTGCATCATTGACACCTGGAACATTGGCGCACATGTCAGATTATGCCTTGCAGATCCTAAAAAGGGACCCCCGCATTGCCAAAATGATGAACAATGACGACTACTGGTTGGCCAGCATCCTGGATCCACGCTATGAAGGTAAATTCCAAAACATCATGCCACAGGAGAACCTTGACCTAATATTGGCTAACAAACAAGCAACTCTGGTAAACCGTTTGTTTGAGGCAATCCCAGCACACAGCAGCAGTGATGGTTCTCCGAGCCGTAGGGGGAAACATGGAAGAGGTGTTCGTGGTGCACACATCAGAAGTGGCGTTGGAGACAGGGGTTTCATGACCATGTTGTGGACTGATTTCTCAAGTCCCGCTCACATGACTGGTAATACTGCATCGATTGAAAGTGACAGGAGACAGCAGTTGTCAACTATGGTTACAAACTACTTCTCCCATATCGATGTTCTCCCTCACAGGTCATTCCCCTTTGACTATTGGGCCTCTAAACTGGATAGAGTCTTCAGTGCTGCTGAAGACGGACAGAAAAAAGGAACCGTCTGTCGACCCAAAATGTTGATGATCTAACCTTCATTAAAATGAACCATGCATGGGTTTCAAAGGATTTTGTTCCACCTTCCCCTGAAGACACATAGGTTGCCCGAAAAATGGCTCGCTTTTGTCCTCCTCTTCCTTGGACTTCTCCGATTCCTCCATTTGCAGTTGCTGAATGTCCAACATCAACATATGCCATTTTTTAAACCTCCCTAACTGGGCTGCCTCCCCCTCCCCATGGCCGGGGTCACCACCTAGCGCATGCAACCGTGCGAGTGCCACTGCCCTGGACAGGTGGGTGGGCCGACTCTTGGGCGCCGGCACTGGCACAGGGTCCCTCATAGTGCAATCAAGTTTCTCTGACGGTGGGGGTGCACACCCGCCGTCAGACACACCGGTGTACTATGAGCCCAGTGCCAGTACCGACGACCATGAGTGGGCCCCCTTGCTTGGGCAGGGCCCCAGCATTTGCAATATTTACCTCTCCCTGCTTCTCTGCTGTGTAGTCTGGGCTGTCAAATCCTTCCCTGGGACTGCCACTACAAATTTGGTGAACTGATAGATGATGGTTAAGACGTAGCTATGCCCTGTCCTGCTGGCCGGGATCTAGCTTCAGATGATGAATGGCTTCCATTTCTTATGGACGTCGACTCACAATGAGATGCAGTGGTGGTTTATCATCAGCTTTCACAGTTTTCCTACTCACAGACGTGTGACATTCCTGCCCACATTTTTAAATGTGCCCTCTCATGCCAATCGAATACAGTGGGGAAAAAAAGTATTTAGTCAGTCAGCAATAGTGCAAGTTCCACCACTTAAAAAGATGAGAGGCGTCTGTAATTTACATCATAGGTAGACCTCAACTATGGGAAACAAACTGAGAAAAAAAAATCCAGAAAATCACATTGTCTGTTTTTTTTTTCATTTTATTTGCATATTATGGTGGAAAATAAGTATTTGGTCAGAAACAAGCAATCAAGATTTCTGGCTCTCACAGACCTGTAACTTCTTCTTTAAGAGTCTCCTCTTTCCTCCACTCATTACCTGTAGTAATGGCACCTGTTTAAACTTGTTATCAGTATAAAAAGACACCTGTGCACACCCTCAAACAGTCTGACTCCAAACTCCACTATGGTGAAGACCAAAGAGCTGTCAAAGGACACCAGAAACAAAATTGTAGCCCTGCACCAGGCTGGGAAGACTGAATCTGCAATAGCCAACCAGCTTGGAGTGAAGAAATCAACTGTGGGAGCAATAATTAGAAAATGGAAGACATACAAGACCACTGATAATCTCCCTCGATCTGGTGCTCCACGCAAAATCCCACCCCGTGGGGTCAGAATGATCACAAGAACGGTGAGCAAAAATCCCAGAACCACGCGGGGGGACCTAGTGAATGAACTGCAGAGAGCTGGGACCAATGTAACAAGGCCTACCATAAGTAACACACTACGCCACCATGGACTCAGATCCTGCAGTGCCAGACGTGTCCCACTGCTTAAGCCTGTACATGTCCGGGCCCGTCTGAAGTTTGCTAGAGTGCATTTGGATGATCCAGAGGAGTTTTGGGAGAATGTCCTATGGTCTGATGAAACCAAACTGGAACTGTTTGGTAGAAACACAACTTGTCGTGTTTGGAGGAAAAAGAATACTGAGTTGCATCCATCAAACACCATACCTACTGTAAAGCATGGAGGTGGAAACATCATGCTTTGTGGCTGTTTCTCTGCAAAGGGGCCAGGACGACTGATCCGGGTACATGAAAGAATGAATGGGGCCATGTATCGTGAGATTTTGAGTGCAAACCTCCTTCCATCAGCAAGGGCATTGAAGATGAAACGTGGCTGGGTCTTTCAACATGACAATGATCCAAAGCACACCGCCAGGGCAACGAAGGAGTGGCTTCGTAAGAAGCATTTCAAGGTCCTGGAGTGGCCTAGCCAGTCTCCAGATCTCAACCCTATAGAAAACCTTTGGAGGGAGTTGAAAGTCCGTGTTGCCAAGCGAAAAGCCAAAAACATCACTGCTCTAGAGGAGATCTGCATGGAGGAATGGGCCAACATACCAACAACAGTGTGTGGCAACCTTGTGAAGACTTACAGAAAACGTTTGACCTCTGTCATTGCCAACAAAGGATATATCACAAAGTATTGAGATGAAATTTTGTTTCTGACCAAATACTTATTTTCCACCATAATATGCAAATAAAATGAAAAAAAAACAGACAATGTGATTTTCTGGATTTTTTTTCTCAGTTTGTCTCCCATAGTTGAGGTCTACCTATGATGTAAATTACAGACACCTCTCATCTTTTTAAGGCTGGTTTCACATTTGTGTTTTTTTTCGCGGTATTTTAGCGCTAAATAGCGCATGCGTTTTTTTTCCCTATACTTTGCATGGGATGCGCTTATGTGCGCATACACATGCGTTTGTACGCGTTTTACCGCGCATGCGTTTTTTTGCGGTATGCGCTCGGGCGCACAAAGTGCAACCTGTTGCATTTTTTGAGCGTCCGACTTGCCTCAAAAAAACGCATGGGCGCAATGCGTTTTTTTACAGCAAGACACCCATTATAAGTCTATGGTGAGCATATGTGCGCATTGGCATGCTTATGTATGCGTTTTTTTGCACATGCGTTTTTTTTTTACCATTAGTTTAGACAATGGAATTTAGGGGTTTGGGTTAGAGTTAGGTTTAGTTAAGGGGGTTTAGGGTTAGGGTTAGGGTCAGGGTTAGGGTTAGGATCAGGGTATGGTTTGGTTAAGGGTTAGGGTTAGGGTCAGGGTTAGGGTTAGGGTTAGGGTTAGGGTTAGGATCAGGGTATGGTTTGGTTAAGGGTTAGGGTTAGGGTCAGGGTTAGGGTTAGGGTCAGGGTTAGGGTTAGGGTTAGGGTTAGGATCAGGGTATGGTTTGGTTAAGGGTTAGGGTCAGGGTTAGGGTTAGGGTCAGGGTTAGGGTCAGGGTTAGGGTTAGGGTTAGGGTTAGGGTCAGGGTTAGGTTTAGGGTCAGGGTTAGGGTTAGTTAGGGTTTAGGGTTTGGGTTAGGGTTAAGTATGGTTTGGTTAAGGGTTAGAGTCAGGGTTAGGGTTAGGGTTAGGGTCAGGGTTAGGGTTAGGGTCAGGGTTAGGGTTAGTAAAGTCATGGTTTGGGTTAGCGTGAGGGGCCACCTAATGTTGGAAAAAAACGCAAACGCGGTAAAAACGCACTAAAAACGCATACAAACGCATAAAAACGCTGCTTTTTTTCATGCATGCTCATAAAAATGCTTGAAAAAAACGCAGCAGTTGTATGCTTTTGTATGCGTTTTTTCAATGTGTTTTTTTGCGGGAAAAACGCGCTGCAAAAAAAAGCAAGTGTGAAACTAGCCTAAGTGGTGGAACTTGCACTATTGCTGACTGACTAAATACTTTTTTTCCCCTCTGTAGAATCGCCTACAGCCTGTGGCTTCTGTCTTTTGCACTCCAAAGTTACCTGACAGATCATGATAGGTAGTGAGGACCATGTCTACTTCTCGCCCTGTGATCAAAATTTGATGGAGATGAGTAACGGTGATGGGATCAATGGTACTGCGATACAGCAACCCTTTCATCACAAAGAACTGTTTTCGCTGTCTCCACACACAAAGTATTTGAGGGTCAGCATTGCCTCTGGGAATTCTCCAGGAAGTTTTTCCCGTGATTAGTAATTCCTAAATTTCTGCAATCACTCGACTTTATGTCTACTTTTATCCATCTCGTTTCCTCTTGCAGAGAGTCTGGACTGTCTTATTGAGACAGAAATATATATGAAGATTTAAAAATACCCCAACAGTGTATACTGGTGTACGCTTCAAAAACATTTCCTTTTTTCTACGTTTTAGATTGTTGTCTAATCCATACTGAGGCTGTGAGTGTCTTTGTCGTACTCCGGAAATAAACACAGAGATTTTAAATGTTTAAACTATGCTATGTATACCTGTTATCTGGTGATACTGTACCCTTTCTCAACTTTCTGCAATCTTGTCGAATCCATACTGTGCCTGAGACCGTCTGAGTCTGCCTCCTGATTACAGATGCGTGGTGTTTGAGTGGAACTGTTGGTCAAGTTCAAATTATAGCTGTTTTGGGTGGTGTTAGATCCGTTCGTCGAGCTACAACACTTTGATTAAAATTCAGCTGCTCGCATTTCCGTTCGAGAACGTTTCGTTAAACAAAAACGTATCTTTTTTTCACATTAATAATGGTTTTCAATGATAATAGACAGTTTTAGGGCATTGTAGCTGTGTCTGGTAGCCAGTGGTGTAGTACACCTGTGAAGTAGCTACACCGTGTGTGTTTCAAATAATTTTTTACCGCATATTGTCCTGAAAATCCTTTTCGGCCTAGTAACTGTGTCTGCTACTCAGAAGAGGAGCCCACCCGTGAACCGAGCTATGCCGCCTGTTTATGTAAGAACCAGATTTTGACTGCATTTACACCACTTAATACTTTGGGCCTAGTAACTGTGTATGCTACTCAGCAGAGTTGACACCCGTGAACCAAGCTATGCCGCCTGTTTATGTAAGAACTGTGTGCTACTCAGCAGAGGAGCCCAGCTGTTAAGCAAGCTACAGCACCTGTGGTTTGGACACTTAATTTTTTCACATTCTTTCTGGAATGCCATTTAGGCCTAATTCCGGAATTACGGTTGACCTGCACTTACTGGGAAATGCTTGTTCGCGGGGAAGAATTGTAATCCCAGATCCCCATCTCTAACGGGGTTCAGCGTGTTATCCGCACCTGTAAGCGATACACGCTGGTCCTTTCATTGTAGCACGTGTGCAGCCTCGGACATGTAAGGGCATGACAGACCTGTTATTGGCCGATCTCGTGTGCCAGAGCCTCGCGTGTCCCTCTAGTAAGCTGGACGCGGACCGCGGGGGCATGCCTGAGTCTCGTTCGTTAACGGAATTAAGCTTGCAATCAGTGCAGCTTTTTTGTGGATGGCATGGTTGACGTTGCCCGTGTTGAGTCCAATTAAGAAGCAGGCTCCACTCTTGGTGGTGCCCTTCTGGACATTCCTTTAAGGTTCAGCTTTGCAACCATACTACCCCCGGAAACCAAACACTTTTCCTGACAGTGACATTCTGGTTAAAGAGCGCGATGACATCACGTCTGTACGCCCTCTGCCTAAAAAGTCCAAGTGCAGAGCGATGGAAGATGGGGATGACGAGGCATCCAGAGTACAAAGATTCCCTAGCAAGACTTATTTAATTGTTTTAAAGGTTGGGAGCAATTTTTGGGGAGAACGATACTCTGGAGAATGAAATCTGGGGCCCACCATACACTGGAGCATACCAAAGGTGGATATCAGTCACTGGAGCAGCATTTACAGGGCCCATTATACACTGGAGCATTAGAAATGGGGCCCATTATATATGGAGCATTATTTGGGCCCATAAGACACTGGAGCTTCAACCATGGTGAACAACATATACTGTAGCATTATGTGGAGCTCATCATATACTGTATGGAACATTATATGGGACCAATGATTCTGTATGGAGAAATATATGGGCCTCATTACTCTGTATGGCGCATTTAATACTGTATGGAAGAATATACTGTCTGTTTTTGGAGCTATTCGAGAATTTAAAATGGATATCAGTCATGTGATGTAAGAATTGAAGTATTTTTCATTGTACTGTACCACTATTTCTCTGCCGTATCAAAGGATCATGAATTGTGTCATGTGTTAAAGGAGCCCAGTGACACTCTTTGGCCCTGGGCCCACGAAAATCTGGAGCCAGCACTTCCCCCTCCACAACTTTAGCCAAATAACCCCCAGCTTTCAATGCCTACCTATTATTATAAAGTAAATTAAGGTTGACAAGCTTAAGGAATAAGAATTGATGTTTTTGGCATTAAAATGGGCACTGTAGGTGTGTTTCCTGTCCTCCACTCACTGCCGACTTTTCTTCCCCATTGACTTACATTGGGTTTCGTGTTTCAGTCGGACTTCGACTTTTCACAATAATCGGCCGATTTTGTTCGACCCGACTTTTGCGAAAGTCGGGTTTCGTGAAACCCGACTCGACCAGAAAAAAGGCAAAGTCGTTCATCTCTAGCGCATGCACATGTTCGTATGCGTTTTCGTGCGCATTCATTTTTTTGTAGTGTGCGCCTAGGCGCGCCGGACGCAACCTGTTGCATTTTTGGTCCGCATGTGCACGTTAGTGCACGGAATGCGCAAAAAAACAGCATTACAGTCTATGGGAACGCATGCGTGCGCTAAGACATGTGCACGCATGCGTTTAAAATCACATGCTTTTTTTCTGTTATCTTGGTGACAAACTGGTTAAATCGCATGCACAAAAAAACAGCAAATGCATGCAAAATGCATGATGCATTTTTTGCATGCGTTTGGTATGTGCACGAGTCGCAGCGCAAAAAAACGCTTGTGTGAAACTAGCCTAACACTACAAAAAAGGGTTGAAATTTTTTTCTGGATTCAATTATCATTCATAGAGTATTATGTGCTTTGTGGTACATTTTGGTGGTATATCACACTCCAAAAAATCATTGTAAAATTTATCTGGTTTCAATTACTGATCCATAGAGTGTTATGTGCTTTGTGGCACATTTTGGTGGTATATTACACTCCAAAAAAGCGTTGAAAATATTTTTCTTGTTTAAATTGCTCATCCGTAGAGCATGACATACCTTGTAATACATTTTTATGGTATATAACACTCCAAAAAAATTGAAATTTTTTTTCTGGATTCAATTACTCATGCATACAGTATTATATGCTTTGTGGTACATTTTGGTGGTAAATAACGCTACAAAAAAGTGTTGAAAAGTTTTTCTGGATTCAGTTACTCATCCATACAGTATTACATGCTTTGTAGTACATTTTGGTGGTAAATAGCACTCTAAAAAAAGCATAAAATTTATCTGGATTCAATTACTGATCCATAGAGTATTGCGTGTTTTGTGGTACATTTCTGTGGTATATAAGACTCCAAAAAAATTTTTAAATATTTTTTCTGGATTCATTCACTCCTTCATTCAGTGTTACCTGCTTTCTGGTACATTTCTGTATAATACAGCGTTCCAAAAAGTGTTGCATTTTTTTCTGGATTCAATTAGTCATCCATACCGTGTTATGTGCTTAGTGGGAGACAAAAATGACAGAATCACGTGAGATTCTCAAAGGAGTGATTGGAGGAATATGGGAGCTAGACCAAGATGGCACGACAGCGGAGGTGGCAGGAATCTTTGGTTTGGAACTGGCTGCTTTCCCGGAACCACCAAGGCCCGAACCCAGTCCACAGCCTTCACCACTGGGGTTCTTGCAGACAGGAGAGCCAGGATCCAGGAACTGGTGAGAGGACTACGGGGTAAAGGCTGGTCAGAAGAGACAAGGAGGTAAGTCAGGACCAGGGCTGGAAAAATGCTAGCTGGCCCTCTAGCTACAAGGTACTACAGATACCGCAGATGGTGGTCAATTAAAAAGTTTGCGACCCTTGATCACATCCTGTTTAACCAGTAGGCAGTAGAGATGAAACACTTTCCTCGAAGGCTGCAAGAGCTGATGGCTCAAACCAGGGTTGCGTTCCTCAAAATTGAGGGGAAGATCACTGGTATGTGATGGGTGTGGTCTGGGAAGGAAGGGAGCAGGATGAACCATTCTTGAGGAATGAATGGGCCTGGCACTCATTGAGGCAGCTCAAGATGGGGCTACTACCACCCCCAAGAGATGAAACTGTCCTTGGCATTCCACACCTCCTATGCGGGAGCAGGTGATGGTTACACAGGGGGCTGTCCCCCATTTCAACATGTTGGAGGCTCTGGCACTACCGCTCAGGCACCTGGGAATTGGGCTCCAGGAAGCAGGTGAATGAGAAGAAGTGGACACCTGGCTCTGCACTAAACGAGGCCCACCAGTTTCTATTTTGGAGTTTCTGGATGACTGGATTACCATTCTTATATGAATGTAGTAGTTCAGCACTTACACTTTAAATATTTTTGAATGTGACCCGCTAGTTGCTGCCTTTCAAGCATCTATGGATGACCCTCCATATAATTTGTTCCTGCCTTTGTACTTTCTGTAAAGCCTTCATAGTGTGTGAGTACATCAGTTAAACTTTCAAAATATTTGCATTCAAAACTTTGTTACGATTTCAGTGGCATATAACACTTCAAAATGTGTTGAAAATTTTGTCTGGATTCAATTACTCATCCATAGAGTTTTAGGTGCTTTCTGTTACATTTCAGTATTATATAAAACTCCACAAAAAAGTTCCAAAAATTTTTTATGGATTCAGTTATTTATCCATACAGTTTAACAAGCTTCTTCTTGCATAACAGTGTTATATAAAACAAAAAAAACCTTCCAAAAATGTTCATGGATTTACCATATATACTCGCGTATAAGCCGAGACTTTCAGCCCATTTTTGGGGGCTGAAAGTCTCCCTCTCGGCTTACACGCGCGAGTCATATACCGGGGGTCGGCAGGGGAGGGGGAGCGGGGGTGTCAGAGATCATACTTACCCCTCCCTGGCATGGTCTCTGCAGCCCCCCCACTTCTCCCGGTCTCAGGCTCTTTCCTTCAGCGGTCAAGTGGTACCGCTCATTAAAGACTTGAATATGCGCATATTCATGTCTTTAATAAGCGGTATCACGTGACCTCTGAAGGCAGGCATCAGAGACCTTGGGAGAACAGGGCTGCAGAGACCGCGCCAGGAGTGGGTAAGTATATGCTATATTCACCTGTCCCCATTTCCATGCTGCTCGCTGCTACCTGCTGCGTCCTCTGTCAGTGATGTTCAGGTTAGAGGGCGTGGTGACGTGGTCAGTGTGTGCAGTGCCCTCTGCTGCCAGAATGTCACTGAGAGATGACATGGCAGACAGCGGTGAGCAGTGTGGGAATAGGGACAGGTGAATATCTCAAGTGCTGGGTCTTGAGCCAGCGGCGACACCGGCACCTGGCCCCCAGCGATTGAGAGGTGAGTATGTCATTTTTTTATTAGCAGCAGCAGTATATGGGGATTATTCTATGGATCATCTTATGGGGGCATATTCTGTGGAGCATCTTATGGGGGCATATTCTATGGGGCATCCTATGGGGGCATATTCTATGGGGCATCCTATGGGGGCCTATTCTGTGGAGCATCTTATGGGGCCTATTCTGTGGAGCATCTTATGGGGGCCTATTCTATGGAGCATCTAATGGGGCATATTCTGTGATGCATCTTATGGGGGCATATTCTATGGAGCATCTTATGGGGACATATTCTATGGAGCATCTTATGGGGGCTTATTCTGTGGAGCATCTTATGGGGGCATTTTCTATGGGGCCTATCTGTGGAGCATCTTATGGGGGCATATCCTGTGGAGCATCTTATGGGGGCATATTCTATGGAATATCTTATCGGGCCTATTCTGTGGAGCATCTTATGGGGGCATATTCTATGGGGCATCTTATGGGGGCCTATCTGTGGAGCATCTTATGGGGGCATATTCTGTGGAGCATCTTATGGGGCATATTCTATGGAGCATCTTATGGGGGTATCCTATGGAGCATCTTATGGGGGCCAATTCTATGGAGCATCTTATGGGGGCATATTCTATGAAGCATCTTATGGGGGCCTATTCTATGGAGCATCTTATTGGGGCATAATGTATGGAGCATCTTATGGGGCAGCATATTCTATGGAGCATCTTATGGGGCCATAACCTTTAAGGAGCAGCATATGGGACATATTATTCTATGGAGCATCTTATGGGGCCATTATTAACCTTTATGGAGCATTATATGGGGTGTGTTTTGTATGGAATTTTATGGGGCCATCATGAATTGTATGGAGCATTATATGGGGCTCGTGATTCAATATCGATATTCAAAAACATTTAACCTACTGATGTCTCAATTAATTTTACTTTATTGGTATATATTTTTATTTTTGAAATTTACCAGTAGCTGCTGCATTTTCCACCCTAGGCTTAAACACGAGTCAATAAGTTTTCCCAGTCTTTTGTGGCAAAATTAGGGGGGAGGCGGCTTATACACGGGGCGGCTTATACACGAGTATACGCGGTAATTATTCTTCAATGCGGTTATTGTTACATTACAATGGTTTAAAAAAACTACAAAAAACTTCCAAAACTTTTATGAATTCAATTAGCCATTCATTCAGTTTAACATGATTTGTGTAAAATTACAGTGGTTTCAAATGTTTCAAATGTCAGGAGAGGTCCAGCGCCTGCGCTCTGCAGAATTCTACTCTGCCCTCAACAGGGCAGAGCAGTGCGCTTGCGCCGCAGCCATTACAGGATGGGAGAAGAGGACGTTATCGCATGAAGAAGGGAGGCGTCGGACCGGACCGCAAGGCCCACTGGACCGGACCGCCCACCCCGGTGAGTATAATATAACGTGTTTTTCTTCTCTTTCAGGTTACATCGGAGGCTTATCTACAGCATTACAGAATGCTGTAGATAAGCCCCCGATATCTATGCCGGCTGCTGCAAGCCGAAAGAAAGGGTGACAGATTCCCTTTAAAGCGAAACCCACAGCACAAATGCAAATCTAGCTTCATCACATGATGCATGCCCCTGAGAGAGAATGTGCGCCAAAGTGGATTTAGAAGCCCAGTGAGCCAAACTGGGTCTTAAAGGGCAAAGCGCCAAAGTGATTCTTAAAGGGCTGGTGCACCGAAATGAGTCTTAAAGGGCCGGCGCGCCAAATCGAAAGCTGAGCCACCCCAGCTTCCAAATCGAAGGCTGATCGACCCTGGCCTTCAATTCGGAGGCTGAGCCACCCTGGCCTCCAAATCAGACCCAGTGGCCCCGCCCACCAAATCGGACCCAGAGTGTCCCAACCCGCCAAATTGGACGCAGAGTGGCCCAACCCGCCAAATCGGACGCAGAGTGGCACCACCAAATCGGACCCTATGGAGCCCCCCACCAAATCGGACCCAGAGAGGCCCCGCCCACCACCAATTCAGACCCAGAGTGGCCCTGCCCACCAAATCGGATGCTATGGGGCCCCGTCCACCAAATCGGACCCAGAGTGGCCCCACCCACAAAATCAGACCCAGAGTGGCCCGCCCACGAAATGGGATACTATGGGGCCCTGCCCAACAAATCGGACCTAGAGCGGCCCTGCCCACCAAATCGGACCCTGAGGGGCCCCATCCACCAAATCGGACCCAGAGTGGCCCCGCCCACCAAATCGGACCCTGAGGGGCCCCGCCCACCAAATTGGACCCAGAGTGGCCCAGCCCACCAAATCCGGCCCTGAGGGGCCCCACCCACCAAATCAGGCCCAGAGTGGCCCTGTCCACCAATCGGACCCAGAGTGGCCCCGCCCACAAAATCAGACACTATGGGGCCCTGCCCACCAAATTGGACCCAGAGTGGCCCCACCCACCAAATCAGACTCTGAGGGGCACCGCCCACCAAATCGGACTCTGAGGGGCCCCGCCCACCAAATCGGACCCTGTGGGGCCCCGCCCACCAAATTGGACCCAGAGTGGCCCCACCCACCAAATCAAACCCAGAGTGGACCCACCCACCGAATCGGAGCCTGAGGAGCCCCACCCACCAAATCAGACCCTGAGGGGCCCCACAGGCCAAAGTGGCCCTGAGAGGGACCCACAGTTAAAACGGATCCTGAGTTGAAAGACTTGCAGGGGCAGCAGGCAAGTCTCTCTTATAGGGGCAGCCCAGGCACCATTTCAAAGCACTATCTGTACTTCCTTCACGAAATACACATCTAGTTATTTTTTGAAAATCATTTATACATTCATCCTTATATACAAGAAAGAATGTTTCTTGACATTTTTTTTTCCTGTAAACTCCAATTTCTTTTTGATTTTGCATATTTTCATGTCAGTCCTTACAGTGGAGTAAAAGTGTAACACCATTGTTCTCAGCAGCGATCTGGGAGTCAGAGATGCTTCCAGGGGTCTTCTCAATGCTATTCTCCTTCTATTCAGCACTTTTTCTGTCCATTTCATCATGTTTACTGCCTCCAGACATCCTTGTACTGTAGGGTCTGCCGATAAAATGCTCGGTTTTCCCATTGACTCCCATTATACTTATTACTTGAAACAAGTATCCGAGCATTAGGAATTACATGGTTTAAGTAACAAGCATCCGAACATTTTAGTGCTCAATAATCTCTAATTTAACCTCTTCCCGACCGCCCACAGTAGATAAACGTTGGCGCTTGCTGGGCTTTGTGCAGCGCCGACGTTTATCTACTGTCGGCGGTTTTGTGCCCCCCGGGACCCCCACGTACCTTATAATGCAGGGATCCCGGCGCACAATGCATGCTGGGACCCCTGACCTCATCGAGACCTGATTGGTTCAAGTCCTGATGACGTCAGATCACAGCAGCCAATGAGAGAGCTCGCTGGGAAAAGTTTGTTGTAGCAACAAACTTTCCCAGCGATCTGCCTTATAAAAATGCTGTTTCTCCTCAGAGCTCCTGTCAGTGAGAGATTTGAGGAGAAACAGCGTTACAAGTGCTGCTGGCAACAGCTGTGCCAGGCAGCAATTGTGCTATAAAGTGAAAAAAACAAGGCAGGTTAGGGCTAGTAACAGTTAGGGTTACTGTTAGGAGTTAGGGTTACGTCACGTCAGTCACGTCACGTCACGTCAGTCACGTCACGTCAGTCACGTCACGTCAGTCAGTCACGTCACGTCAGTCACGTCACGTCAGTCACGACACGTCAGTCAGTCACGTCACGTCAGTCACGTCACGTCACGTCAGTCATGACACGTCAGTCACGACACGTCAGTCAGTCACGTCATGTCAGTCAGTCATGTCACGTCAGTCACGTCACGTCACATCAGTCACGTCAGTCACGTCACGTCAGTCACGTCACGTCACGTCAGTCAGTCACGTCACGTCAGTCACGTCACGTCAGTCACGTCACGTCAGTCAGTCACGTCACGTCAGTCACGTCACGTCACATCAGTCACGTCAGTCACGTCACGTCACGTCAGTCACGTCACGTCAGTCACGTCACGTCAGTCAGTCACGTCACGTCAGTCACGTCACGTCAGTCACGACACGTCAGTCACGACACGTCAGTCATGACACTTCAGTCACGTCACGCCAGTCAGTCACGTCACGTCAGTCAGTCACGTCACGTCAGTCACGTCACGTCAGTCACGTCAGTCACGTCACGTCAGTCACGTCAGTCACGTCACGTCAGTCAGTCACGTCACATCAATCAGTCACGTCACCTCAGAGTTTTCTATTTCTGGAAAAAAAATAAAAACTAATAAAATGGCCCGTCCGTATTATAGTACAGAGGAAGCTTATGCACTGTTATGTTCTGAAAGTGAAGAAAGTGCAGTGTCTGATGGCGTTGTGGATTTCGAGGGCTTTAGTAGCAGCAACAGTGATAGCTCAGAAATGAGCAGTGATTCTGGTCCATCTTCACACACAAGGACCAGTACAACAAGAAGGACAAATAGCGCTTCTGGAGAAACGTCTCCAACTCAGGGAACAATGCCCAGTACTAGCGCTGTCCCTAGTGCTCGTGAATTGGCGCACGTCAGTGTCCAAGGGGCTTTGCCTCTTGATGTAGCATTTCCCAGATGGGAGGCTTCGGATTCAGCTACTCCATTCATCCCTAATTTTAATGCCATTCCTGGTATAAATGTGGAGGTGGAAAATTTTGGACCAATTAATTTTTTTAATTTGTTTATGACAGATAGCTTGCTAGAGCATATTGTCCTACAAACAAATTTATATGCGTCCCAATTCATCAGCCAGAATCCACGATCCTATTATGCTAGGTCAAATTTATGGACACCAACTAATGTCTTAGAAATGAAAAATTTTTAGGACTTACATTCGCTATGGGGCTTGTAAAAAAAACGAGCATTCGGTCCTATTGGTCCAACCGCCCTGTTCAAGCCACCCCTATGTTTTCTGCAGTTCTTCCTAGGACCCGTTATGAAATGCTCATGAGGTTTTGGCATTTTAACGACAATAGTCAATCCCTGCCCAGAGATGCCTCAGAACATGACAGACTATTCAAAATCAGACCCATCATCAAAGACTTAACAGAAAAGTTCTTGAGGCTCTACACCCCAACAGAAAACATTTCCATTGATGAGTCCCTTGTAAAATTCAAAGGAAGACTGCACCTCAAGCAATTTATTCCTTCTAAGAGAGCAAGGTTCGGAATAAAGCTCTATAAAATGTTCAACCGGATACACAGCTGCTTTTCGCATTTATGAGGGGAAAGATAGCCAACTAAACCCACCAAGATGCCCTACTTATCTGGGGACATCTGGAAAAATTGTTTGGGAGCTGATAACTCCATTTTTACAAAAAGGCTATAATCTGTATGTTGACAACTACTACACCAGCATACCCCTATTTAAAAGTCTGGTTGACCATAACATAGGGGCTTGTGGGACCATTCGCAAAAACCGTCAGGGGTTTCCACAATCGTTGGTCAACGAAAAGTTCCGAAAGGGGCAGTCAGGGGCTTTACGCAATGGAGAGCTGCTTGCCCTTAAGTATAAGGATAAAAAAGATATTTTTATCCTGAGCTCGATCCACACAGATGCCACAAAGGCCATTGCAGACCATCAGGGATCCACTACTCCAAAACCTGTGTCTGTCATTGACTACAACAAATATATGGGGGGTGTAGACCTTGCAGATCAGGTTCTACAGCCATACCAGGTATCAAGAAAATCATATACTTGGTATAAGAAGTTAGTCATTTATTTGTTTCAGGTGGCCACATATAATTCCTTTGTGTTGTACAGAAAAGCCGGAAATACAGATACTTTCCTTGATTATCAGGAAAAGGTCATTGAACATCTTGTTTTTGAAAATTTTGTCCCCGCCAATTCTTTAGAATCTGAAGATGTTAGAAGACTCACTGAGCGACATTTTATTGCACTCATTCCAGCAACTGAAACAAGAAAGAACCCCCAGAGAAGATGTCGTGTATGTTCCAAGAGAGGAATGAGGCATGATACCCGCTATTATTGCCCACAATGCCCATCATTGCCAGCCTTATGCCTCCATGACTGCTTTAAAATCTTCCATACAGAACCACATTTTTAAACTTTTTTGACATTCAATGCAGTCACTTTTGGGGGCTTATGCTGTTCTGGCACCTCAGGGGCTCTGACAATGTGACATGACATCCTCAAAACATTCCAGCAAAATCTGAACTCCAATATGGCGCTCCTTCCCTTCCAAGCTCTGACATGCGCCCAAACAGTGGTTTATCCCCACATATGGGGTGTCATCATACTCATGACAAATTGCACAACAACTGTTGGGGTCTAATTTCTCTGGTTACCCTTTGGAAAAAAATTGAGGGCGAAAAGGTAATTTTTTGTGGAAAAAATATGATTTTTTTTATTTTCACGGCTCTTCGTTATTAACTTCTGTGTAGCACTTGGGCGTTCAAAGTGCCCACTACGCATCTAGATAAGTTCCATGGGGGGGCCTAGGTTCCAAAATGGGGTCACTTATTGGGGGTTTCCACTGTTTAGGCATGTCAAGGGCTCTGACAATGTGACAGGTCACCCACAAACAATTCCAGCAAAATCTGCTCTCCAATATGGCACTCCTCCCCTTCCAAGCTCTGCCGTGCGCCCAAACAGTAGTATTCTCCCACATATGGGGTATCGGCATGCTCAGGAGAAATTGCTCAACAAATTGTATGGAGCAATTTCTCATGTTACCCTTATGAAAATGCAAAATATGAAGCTAAAACAATTTATTTGTGAAAAATGTTGCTTTTTTTTATTTCCACGGCTCTATGTTATAAACTTCTGTGAAGCACCTGTGGGTTCAAGGTGCTCAATACACATCTAGATAAGTTCCCTAAGGGGTCTAGTTTCCAAAATGGGGTCACTTATTGGGGGTTTCCACTGTTTAGGCACGTCAAGGGCTCTGACAATGTGACAGGTCACCCACAAACAATTCCAGCAAAATCTGCTCTCCAATATGGCACTCCTCCCCTTCCAAGCTCTGCCATGCGCCCAAACAGTAGTATTCTCCCACATATGGGGTATCGGCATGCTCAGGAGAAATTGCTCAACAAATTGTATGGAGCAATTTCTCCTGTTACCCTTATAAAAATGCAAAATATGAAGCTAAAACAATTTATATGTGAAAAATGTTGCTTTTTTTATTTCCACGGCTCTATGTTATAAACTTCTGTGAAGCACCAGTGGGTACAAGGTGCTCAATACACAGCTAGATAAGTTCCCTAAGGGGTCTAGTTTCCAAAATGGGGTCACTTGTTGGGGGTTTCCACTATTTAGGCATGTCAGGGGCTCTCCAAACGCAACATGGTGTCCGCTATCGATTCCAGGTAATTTTGCATTCCAAAAGTCAAGTGGTGCTCCTTCCCTTTCAAGCCCCGCCATGCGCCCAAACAGTATTATTCTCCCACATATGGGGTATCGGCGTGCTCAGGAGAAATTGCTAAACAAATTGTATGGAGCAATTTCTCCTGTTACCCTTATGAAAATGCAAAATATGAAGCTAAAACAATTTATTTGTGAAAAATGTTGCTTTTTTTTATTTCCATGGCTCTATGTTATAAACTTCTGTGAAGCACCTGTGGGTTCAAGGTGCTCAATACACATCTAGATAAGTTCCCTAAGGGGTCTAGTTTCCAAAATGGGGTCACTTGTTGGGGGTTTCCACTATTTAGGCATGTCAGGGGCTCTCCAAACGCAACATGGTGTCCGCTATCGATTCCAGGTAATTTTGCATTCCAAAAGTCAAATGGTGCTCCTTCCCTTTCAAGCCCTGCCATGCGCCCAAACAGTATTATTCTCCCACATATGGGGTATCGGCATGCTCAGGAGAAATTACTCAACAAATTGTATGGAGCAATTTCTCCTGTTACCCTTATGAAAATGCAAAATATGAAGCTAAAACAATTTATTTGTGAAAAATGTTGCTTTTTTTATTTCCACGGCTCTATGTTATAAACTTCTGTGAAGCACCTGTGGGTTCAAGGTGCTCAATACACAGCTAGATAAGTTCCCTAAGGGGTCTAGTTTCCAAAATGGGGTCACTTGTTGGGGGTTTCCACTATTTAGGCATGTCAGGGGCTCTCCAAACGCAACATGGTGTCCGCTATCGATTCCAGGTAATTTTGCATTCCAAAAGTCAAGTGGTGCTCCTTCCCTTTCAAGCCCCGCCATGCGCCCAAACAGTATTATTCTCCCACATATGGGGTATCGGAGTGCTCAGAAGAAATTGCTAAACAAATTGTATGGAGCAATTTCTCCTGTTACCCTTATGAAAATGCAAAATATGAAGCTAAAACAATTTATTTGTGAAAAATGTTGCTTTTTTTTTATTTCCATGGCTCTATGTTATAAACTTCTGTGAAGCACCTGTGGGTTCAAGGTGCTCAATACACATCTAGATAAGTTCCCTAAGGGGTCTAGTTTCCAAAATGGGGTCACTTGTTGGGGGTTTCCACTATTTAGGCATGTCAGGGGCTCTCCAAACGCAACATGGTGTCCGCTATCGATTCCAGGTAATTTTGCATTCCAAAAGTCAAGTGGTGCTCCTTCCCTTTCAAGCCCTGCCATGCGCCCAAACAGTATTATTCTCCCACATATGGGGTATCGGCATGCTCAGGAGAAATTACTCAACAAATTGTATGGAGCAATTTCTCCTGTTACCCTTATGAAAATGCAAAATATGAAGCTAAAACAATTTATTTGTGAAAAATGTTGCTTTTTTTATTTCCACGGCTCTATGTTATAAACTTCTGTGAAGCACCTGTGGGTTCAAGGTGCTCAATACACATCTAGATAAGTTCCCTAAGGGGTCTAGTTTCCAAAATGGGGTCACTTATTGGGGGTTTCCACTGTTTAGGCATGTCAGGGGCTCTCCAAATGCAACATGGTGTCCGCTATCGATTCCAGCCAATTTTGCATTCCAAAAGTCAAGTGGTGCTCCTTCCCTTTTAATCTCTGCTGTGCGCCCAAACAGTATTATTCTCTCACATATGGGGTATCGGCGTGCTCAGGAGAAATTGCTAAACAAATTGTATGGAGCAATTTCTCCTGTTACCCTTATGAAAATGCAAAATATGAAGCTAAAACAATTTATTTGTGAAAAATGTTGCTTTTTTTTATTTCCATGGCTCTATGTTATAAACTTCTGTGAAGCACCTGTGGGTTCAAGGTGCTCAATACACATCTAGATAAGTTCCCTAAGGGGTCTAGTTTCCAAAATGGGGTCACTTGTTGGGGGTTTCCACTATTTAGGCATGTCAGGGGCTCTCCAAACGCAACATGGTGTCCGCTATCGATTCCAGGTAATTTTGCATTCCAAAAGTCAAGTGGTGCTCCTTCCCTTTCAAGCCCCGCCATGCGCCCAAACAGTATTATTCTCCCACATATGGGGTATCGGAGTGCTCAGAAGAAATTGCTAAACAAATTGTATGGAGCAATTTCTCCTGTTACCCTTATGAAAATGCAAAATATGAAGCTAAAACAATTTATTTGTGAAAAATGTTGCTTTTTTTATTTCCATGGCTCTATGTTATAAACTTCTGTGAAGCACCTGTGGGTTCAAGGTGCTCAATACACATCTAGATAAGTTCCCTAAGGGGTCTAGTTTCCAAAATGGGGTCACTTGTTGGGGGTTTCCACTATTTAGGCATGTCAGGGGCTCTCCAAACGCAACATGGTGTCCGCTATCGATTCCAGGTAATTTTGCATTCCAAAAGTCAAGTGGTGCTCCTTCCCTTTCAAGCCCTGCCATGCGCCCAAACAGTATTATTCTCCCACATATGGGGTATCGGCATGCTCAGGAGAAATTACTCAACAAATTGTATGGAGCAATTTCTCCTGTTACCCTTATGAAAATGCAAAATATGAAGCTAAAACAATTTATTTGTGAAAAATGTTGCTTTTTTTATTTCCACGGCTCTATGTTATAAACTTCTGTGAAGCACCTGTGGGTTCAAGGTGCTCAATACACATCTAGATAAGTTCCCTAAGGGGTCTAGTTTCCAAAATGGGGTCACTTATTGGGGGTTTCCACTGTTTAGGCATGTCAGGGGCTCTCCAAATGCAACATGGTGTCCGCTATCGATTCCAGCCAATTTTGCATTCCAAAAGTCAAGTGGTGCTCCTTCCCTTTTAATCTCTGCTGTGCGCCCAAACAGTATTATTCTCTCACATATGGGGTATCGGCGTGCTCAGGAGAAATTGCTAAACAAATTGTATGGAGCAATTTCTCCTGTTACCCTTATGAAAATGCAAAATATGAAGCTAAAACAATTTATTTGTGAAAAATGTTGCTTTTTTTTATTTCCATGGCTCTATGTTATAAACTTCTGTGAAGCACCTGTGGGTTCAAGGTGCTCAATACACATCTAGATAAGTTCCCTAAGGGGTCTAGTTTCCAAAATGGGGTCACTTGTTGGGGGTTTCCACTATTTAGGCATGTCAGGGGCTCTCCAAACGCAACATGGTGTCCGCTATCGATTCCAGGTAATTTTGCATTCCAAAAGTCAAATGGTGCTCCTTCCCTTTCAAGCCCTGCCATGCGCCCAAACAGTATTATTCTCCCACATATGGGGTATCGGCATGCTCAGGAGAAATTACTCAACAAATTGTATGGAGCAATTTCTCCTGTTACCCTTATGAAAATGCAAAATATGAAGCTAAAACAATTTATTTGTGAAAAATGTTGCTTTTTTTATTTCCACGGCTCTATGTTATAAACTTCTGTGAAGCACCTGTGGGTTCAAGGTGCTCAATACACAGCTAGATAAGTTCCCTAAGGGGTCTAGTTTCCAAAATGGGGTCACTTGTTGGGGGTTTCCACTATTTAGGCATGTCAGGGGCTCTCCAAACGCAACATGGTGTCCGCTATCGATTCCAGGTAATTTTGCATTCCAAAAGTCAAGTGGTGCTCCTTCCCTTTCAAGCCCCGCCATGCGCCCAAACAGTATTATTCTCCCACATATGGGGTATCGGAGTGCTCAGAAGAAATTGCTAAACAAATTGTATGGAGCAATTTCTCCTGTTACCCTTATGAAAATGCAAAATATGAAGCTAAAACAATTTATTTGTGAAAAATGTTGCTTTTTTTTATTTCCATGGCTCTATGTTATAAACTTCTGTGAAGCACCTGTGGGTTCAAGGTGCTCAATACACATCTAGATAAGTTCCCTAAGGGGTCTAGTTTCCAAAATGGGGTCACTTGTTGGGGGTTTCCACTATTTAGGCATGTCAGGGGCTCTCCAAACGCAACATGGTGTCCGCTATCGATTCCAGGTAATTTTGCATTCCAAAAGTCAAGTGGTGCTCCTTCCCTTTCAAGCCCTGCCATGCGCCCAAACAGTATTATTCTCCCACATATGGGGTATCGGCATGCTCAGGAGAAATTACTCAACAAATTGTATGGAGCAATTTCTCCTGTTACCCTTATGAAAATGCAAAATATGAAGCTAAAACAATTTATTTGTGAAAAATGTTGCTTTTTTTATTTCCACGGCTCTATGTTATAAACTTCTGTGAAGCACCTGTGGGTTCAAGGTGCTCAATACACATCTAGATAAGTTCCCTAAGGGGTCTAGTTTCCAAAATGGGGTCACTTATTGGGGGTTTCCACTGTTTAGGCATGTCAGGGGCTCTCCAAATGCAACATGGTGTCCGCTATCGATTCCAGCCAATTTTGCATTCCAAAAGTCAAGTGGTGCTCCTTCCCTTTTAATCTCTGCTGTGCGCCCAAACAGTATTATTCTCTCACATATGGGGTATCGGCATGCTCAGGAGAAATTGAAAAGCAAAATGTATAGACCATTTTCTTCTGTTACCCTTGCGAAAGTAAAGAAAAAAAAGTCTAAAGGAAAATTTTTGTGAAAGAAAAGGAAATGTTTATTTTTCCCTCCACATTCCATTCATTCCTGTGAAGCACCTGAAGGGTTGATAAACTTCTTGAATGTGGTTTTGAGTACCTTGAGGGGTGCAGTTTTTAGAATGGTGTCACTTTTGGGTATTTTCTGTCATATTGACCCCCCAAACTCACTTCAAGTGTGAGGTGGTCCCTAAAAAAAATGGTTTTGCAAATTTTGTTGTAAAAATGAGAAATCGCTGGTCAACTTTTAACTCTTATAACTTCCTAACAAAAAAAATTTTGATTCCAAAATTGTGCAGATGTAAAGTAGACATGTGGGAAATATTATGTATTAACTATTTTGTGCGATATAACTCTCTGATCTAAGGGCATAAAAATTAAAAATTTGAAAATTGCAAAATTTTCAAAATTTTCACCAAATTTGCATATTTTTAACAAATAAACGCAAATCATAGCAAAGAAATTTTACCACTGTCATGAAGTACAATATATCACGAGAAAACAATGTCAGAATCAGCAGGATCCGTTGAAGCGTTCTAGAGTTATGACCTCATAAAGTGACACTGGTCAGAATTGAAAAAATTGGCCCGGTCACGAAGGCAAAAACAGGCTCGGGTGCGAAGGGGTTAAATCAATATCCTATTGAACGCAAGAACAATTTCCAAAATTTTGACAAGACTGTGTTTCATAATACATTTTCAAAAACTATTTCATTTATTATTTTGTATCACTCATCTCCATGATTTTTAAGGATGGCGCCAAGTCTTCTAGGCATGAAATGAATAAATTGAAGCCATATTGCAACATCTACTGTCTCTTTTTCCATTCTTCAATAACAACCTCTTTTGAAGCCTGGACACTGGGTGGAGAGTGGTGCTCAACTTGTTTTGTCAGAATTCCCCATAGGTGTTTGACTAGGGTTCAGATAAGGAAATATAATTGATCACTGAATCACTTTCACCCTGTTCTTGCACAGAAAAGCAACAGATGTATGTTTTGGGTCACTGTCATATTGGAAAAGTTCATGTCTACCAAGGGCAAGGAGTAATGGTAGCATTTTCTCTTTTTCTTGCACTATACATCTGTTAAATCATGATACTTTCGATGAAATACAACTCTCTGACACCAGCAGCCCTCATGCAGCCCCATATACAGTGGCACGTAAAAGTTTGGGTACCCCTGGCCAAGATTACTGTTAAGAACATTTCCTTTGTATTTTAGGCAAAAAATACATGTAGTGTCATCTTTTACAGTTTAAAAATTACAAAAAGGAGACTGGGCCGATACAAAAGTTTGTGCACCCTTGGAGATTTATGTGCTCAAGTAACTTTGACCAAGTTATCAGACCTTAATTACTGTATTTTTCAGACTATAAGATGCACTGGACCATAAGATGCATCCCAACTTTTGGGGTGGAAAATAGGAAAAAAAAGATTTTTATAAGATGGGGGTCTGTCTTATAGTCCAAATGTAAGATATCTTACCTTTGGGTCGGCAGCAGTGGATCGGGGTCGCAGGAGGCATGGTCCCTTCCTCATGAAACCATCAACGGCAGAAGTGGGGCAATGCTGCGGGTCAGTGTGAGAGGAGGGGGTATACCAGTAGTATAACGCTGTAGGCCAGTTGTCGGTGGGTGAGACAGAGCTGAGTGCATTGTGTAGAGCAGGGTTGCTTCCTCAGGAAGCCAGAGGTGACATAAGTGTGGCGATGCAGCGGGCCTGGTGTCAGCGGTGAGCAGAACAGAGTGCATTATTGGTTTCCCTGCAACCATTTTCCTGAAGCCATGGGCTACCGAAGGCGATGTGTGCGCAAATTGGGATGTCGGCCCAGCCAAGATCTCAAACTGCACACGGGTAGACTTTGGCGGCCAGTTCCCTGGAATCCACATCCTCAAAAAAATGGCCACTGGAGGTGGTGCGTGTGCAGATTGAGTTCTCAGCTGGACCAAGATCACAATCTGCTCACACGCCACTGGAGGCAGCCTACAGCTTTATGAAAATGGCAGCTGGGAAACCAATGATGCATGCCACTCTTCTCACCGCTGACACCAGACCCACCACACTTTTGACGCCGCCAGCTTCCTGAGGAAGGGACTCTGCTCCAACACTACCGCAAGCCCCTACTAAGCCTGCATTTGGACTTTATGATGCACCCCCATTTTCCTCCCAAATTTTTTGGGAAAACCGTCTGTCTAATAGTACAAAAAATAATGTAGCCTGTTAGAGTTATGATTTGTTGACTGCTATTGTTAGGAAAGGCCAGGCGATGCAAATTTTCCAGCTTTATGAAAACCCATCTACCTCTAACCTCGTGCCAAAAACAGCAGCCATAGGTTCTTCTAAGCAGCTGCCTAGCATAATGAAAATGGTAAAGATCCACAAAGAAAAAGAAGACTATAAAGCTCTAACTTTCCTCAGTTCAAAATGTACTTAAGAAATGTAAGTTAGCTGGAATAGTGGAGGTCAAGATGAGGTCTGGAAGACCAAGCTAAATTTCAGTGAGAGATGCTCTGAGGTGAGCGAACATTTCAAGGTTTGGTTCTGTTTGGCGAACGTCCTGACGTTCACCGAACGGTTCATCGAACATACCCAAATCCCATTGAATTCAATGGGAGACAAAACCAAACATATAGACAACACAGTGGGGACAAAAAGCTTCCCAAACAGCTCAAATTAGGGGCAGACACCAAGAAAAGTGGCATAAATTGACCCTGATTACAAATAGAATAATTGCACATCAAGGATGTGTAAGGGAATGGAAAATATTATTGTTCTATCTTTACCTATTTCTCGTATTTTACTGGTACTGCTACACGTTCATGTGTATTACCATTATGTGTGTGTCACATAAGTACTGCTACACTATTCTGTGTATTACCTTAAGGGATAAAAGTGTAATGTATATTTATTAGTGTTGAGCAATATCTTCTGATATCGGGAAATATCGGATCGGATTGGATCAGACCGATACCACAAAAATATCGGATATCGACGATTCCGATACCGGAAACCAATGCAAGTAAATGGGACACAAATATCGGAATGAAAAAAAACCCTTAGGCTAAGTGCACACGTTGCAGAAAATTTCTGCTCAAAAACCTGAATCCCTTCCCAGAAAACGCACCTATTTTTCCGCGGCGGTTTTAGCGCATTTTTTGCGTGGTTTTGATGCGTTTTTTATGTGTTTTTTTTCCCAGCGGTTTCAAACCGCATGGAAGAAGCCTAAACCGCGGAAAAATCCGCAAAATTAATGTGCACGCCGAGTTTTTTACCGCAACGCGTTTTTTTCGCGGTAAAAAGCGCATCAATGTGCACAAAAAGTGCAAAATGCATACAAATGACTGGGAAGCTTATTTTTAGGGTTTTATAGTGAAAACCGGGGTAAAAACCGCTAAAAAAACACTGTGTGTGAACACAGCCTTACTTTCCTTGTAGGTTAATTCTACATGAAGGAAAACAACTAAGAATAATGTAGAATGTATTGGGGGAGGTGGAGGAGACATTAAAGGCATAGAGGTTTAGCCCAATCAAATGTAATAGCAGGAATTAATTTTTTTTTAAAGATGTTCGGAGTTACAAAGATATTGACTATGTTAAACGGGTTGTCCGGGCTTTTCACATAATCTCAGTGCATATCTGGGCAGCAGAATGCTGACAATAAGTAATTTACCTTCTGTGGCTAGTCTGCACGGTTTACAAGATATCATCTCTTGCTTCTAAGATAAATGTCCGGGGGAGTGTGTTCAGGCATTGAAATGAGAACTGGTCGTTTCCTCCTCCCTTACTAGTTTCACTTTCCATAGATCACTGTTCAGCGTGTGTCTGGGGGAGGAGCAGCTGGGTGGTCTGCTCGCAGCCAATCACAGCCATGCCATTAGTTAACATGCCTAACATGCATAACAGGATGTGCCCGCACTTCTTAGGATTCCTCATTGGCTGAATAAAATGGCTCATTGCATTATGGGAACTTCCGATTCCGGTATACGATATTCTAAAAGTATCGGAACTCAGTATCAGAAATCCGATACAGTGAATATCGGCCGATACCCGATATTGCAGTATCGGAATGCTCAACACTAATATTTATGTAAATGCTATGTATAACTACTGTTATAGTTGTAGGGAAAGCGTAGTACCCCAGTTAGGCCACTAGATGGATGGTGGAGCACATACTCAGCCGGTAAATAGTTAAAGTAGGAGGAGCTAACGGCCGTTAAGCTGAGGAACACCTGAGATTTGAATCAGTTGGGCGGGAGCGCCCTGACAGGGCAGTCAGCTCTGTAACGTTAAAGTCACGGGCCCAGGCGTTCAGGGCCTGAAGGCCACAGATGACAACACTGCAGAACACAGCAGCACAGTTCACAGCATCGCAGAACATAGCAGTGCAGATGACTACAGATGGTAGTGAGACAGTTGGCAGCGGTACGGCAGCACAGATCGCTCATTATGTGGCAGCTTGCTACATGGGCATATGCATTTTTGTCTGGGGCGAAACAGACAGGGGAACTCCCAAAAATGGTGAAGCAGGACAGAGAGGATTCTGTCATGCTGAATGAGACTGGACATACCGGAGATATGCTGAAGGAAGACAGTGAGAGCATAGAGAAAGTGACAGAATTATGCACTGTGGAAACTGAGGTAACCGCTGTAAAGAAAATGGATGTGCTGCGTACAAAAATGAGTAAAGCTGTTATTGTTAAGGTTGAATGGGACTGTGACTCTGTTCCACATTGTCTGAGGAGAATGTGCAGTGCATTACAGAAAGCCCAGAGAAGAATGGAGCTGCAGGTATGCTGACAGAAAGCTGTCATGTCTATGTGAGGGGAGGCCAGGACACCGTTGCCCCGGAGTCCTCGGCCACGACTACGGTCCTGGCCGACCCTTACAGATGCATGGGACAGGGTTTGGACCAGCATTTCTAGCTGAAACATTGATCAGTAACAGGTGGATGGGTGACAGGAGTAGACCTGATGTTCTGAGAGGTTTGCCAAATTCAGGCAACACACATGAAGGACACCCAACTTGGAGTCCAAACATTTCCAAAAATTAGGGGCAAACACCAGAAAATGTGGCATCAATTAACCCACAGTAGAAATTTGATAATGATAGGGCAGCAGTTGGCCATTCATGAAGTAATAGGGTCTAGGCCAGCATTAGATCTTTGAATTAAAGTTTCAATTAAGATGAGGTGGATGAGGGAGCGGTGTAAGCCTTATTTGCTGAAAGCCCTGATACCTCATACAGCACCAAAAATTGTTTTTTTTCCCAGTCGCTATCAGGTGGCACAAAAATTATCTTGGTAGAGAACTAATGTTATAAAAATGTAAGGATAGTAACACAGGTAGTTGACTGAAAGTAAGTGCAGACCTACTGCTACATGCAACACACATGAAGGAGACCCAACTTGGAGTGAAAACATTTCTAACAATTATTGCCACACACCACTAAATTGGCATCAATTTCTACAGAGTAGAAATAGTATAATGGGCCTCTGGCACCCCTTCCCCAAAAGACAACCCACCAGATGGAGACCCAACTTGGTGTCTCCACATTTCAAAAAATTATTGTCACACATTACTAAAGTGGCATCAATTTCCACAGATTAGAAATAGTATAATAGGCCTCTGACACACTTTCACTACAGGCAACAGACCAGAGGAAAATCCAACCTGAAGTCTCCACATTTCAAAAAAATTATTTGTAACATCAGCAACAGTAGTAACAGCAGGCTCAGAAGCCACGACAGAGGTGTCAAAGACTGCAATAACGCAAGCTCAATCCATGACACTAAAAATGCCACCATTGCTTAGGCTGCCCAGTTTGTGACTGGGGTGCAAAAGGCTTTGGAGAACCATAACTTGTTCATTTTAATGAGAGTTAGGAAGTCTACACTTTCAAGAGACAGCCAAATGCGCTTATCCATCAAGACACCATTAGCAGCACTGAAGACACATTCTGAGAGAATGCTGGCTGCCAGGCATGACAAAACCTCCAAAGCGTGACAGGCGATCTCAGGTCACTCTTCCATTTTTGAAGACCATAATGGCAAAAGTTCCAAATTCCCCCTGATTTCATTGATAGTTGAGCTCGAGGCTCGAGATACTCCTGCACCATCATCTTCCGTCATTCACAACGTGTCAGACATGCCAGTGGTTGGCACAGTGTGCATTGCAGTTCTAGACTTTCTGCCCTGGGAATGTCAGGGTGTCACCGAGAAAACATTAGCAGCAGCAGCAGTGTAAGTGGCCTAAGCAATTTCTGTGAGAAGTATTTACAAACTGTGATACCTTCAAAAAAGGATGCTACTAGGTACTAACCATGTGAGGGGCTCAAAATTTTGCATCATCCAATTTTCCTTTTTGTAATTTTTGACATGAAAAAGATGACAGTATTTTTTTTTTTTTGCTTAAAAGCAAAGGAAATGTGTCATCTTTAACTTTATGCCTTTTAGAAATCATTCCATCTTCAACTTTCTTAACTGTTCACAATAGCAGTAATTTTGACCAGGGGTGCCCACATTTTCACATGCGACTGTAAGAGCACTGCCACCAACATGTTTCACTGTAGGTGCTATTCATTTTTCGCTGCATTTCTCATCTTTGCAACGCCATATGGTTTTGAAGCTATCAGCTTCAAAAACATTTATCTTGGTCTTATCACTCTAAAGCAGACCTGGGCAAAGTGTGACAGCCAGCCATGGGGCTGGAAATCAGAGGTCCAGGGGCCGCACCATGCGCGCTCATTCGCTGCCTCCATTGTCTCAATAGGCGCTGACTGCATTAGTGGAGGAGGGGCCTCCTGTCAATTCCTCCACCAATCAGCATGTGAAATGTAATTTCATTACGTCAGCTGTGTACTGCGGAGAGTCAGCGCACCACAGACAGGAACAGGAGAAGCAGTACACTGGGGAATGGAACCGAGGTGAGTATGTGGTGTTTTATTTTATGTGCATGGGATGTTTGGGTGGGCATGGGAAGGCTATGGGGCTGTCGTGCAGAACATGAGGATGCTATGGGGTTGACATGCAGCACATGAGGAGGCTATGGGGTGAAATGCTGCTCATGGGTATTCTATGTGGTGACATGCAGCACATGGGGATTCTATGGGGCAGTCGGGCAGAACATGGGAATGCTATGGGGGTGACATGCTGCACACAGGGAGGCTATGGGGACATCATGCTGCACAAGGGGAGGCTATGGGGGTGTCATACTGCAAATGGGAAGGCTAAGGGGCTGTCTGTCATGCAGAACATGGGGATGCTATGTGGAGACATACTGCACATGGGGAGGCTATGGTGGTGTCATGCTGCACATTAGGAGGCTTTGGAGATGACATGCTGCACTGCAAATGGGAGGCTATGGGGGTGACACGGGGCGGGCTGGGCCAGGTGGCAGGGAGGCAAATGCCCCCCGGGCAACTCACCCAGCAGCTGTGCAGGGCTGGTCTCCTGATGGCTGCACACAGCAAACTGCGTGTGGCCGTGTCTGCTGTGCTGCACAGTACTGTCTGTGCGATGCGGCTGGCAGCAGGGTTTGTGTCCAGAAGATCAGAGTTGATTTCTTCAGGTAATGATGTCACTGGAAGGGGCGGGGCCTCCTTTAGTGCAGTGACGATCCAATAGCAGGAAGTGAAGCTTTTTTTTTGCAAGGCTGCTGGAGAAGAAAACTGAGGGACTGCAGCATGGAGCCCTGTGAGGAGAGGACTGAGGTGCTGCAAATGGGAGTGAGGATGCAAGACTTGGTGTGTGGACCCTGAGGATGTATTTTGGAAAGGTGATGATGCTACTTGAGTGGGCCTGCAAAGGGAAGATTGTGATGAGGTGCTGTGTGGGGAATGGGGGGATGATGAGTGGCTTTGTGGGGAGAAAGGGGGGTGATGAGGAGCTGTGTGTGCTGTGAAGGGATGAGGATGGGCTGTGGGGAGAAGGGGGATGATGAGGGGCTGTGGGGAAAAGAGATAATGAGGGGCTGTGGGTACATGAGGGCCTGTGGGGAGATGAGAGGCTGTGGCAAGATGATAAGGGGCTGTGGGGAGAAGGGGGATGATAAGGGGCTGTGTGGAGAAGGGATGATGAGGGGCTGTGGCGAGATAAGGGGCTGTGGGGAGAAGGGGGATGATGAGGGGCTGTGGGGAGATGAGGGGCTGTGGCAAGATGATAAGGGGCTGTGGGGAGAAGGGGGATGATAAGGGGCTGTGGGGAGAAGGGGGGATGATGAGGGTCTGTGGGGAGAAGGGGGAATGATGAGGGGCTGTGGGGAGATGAGGGGCTGTGGCAAGATGATAAGGGGCTGTGGGGAGAAGGGATGATGAGGGGCTGTGGTGAGATAAGGGGCTGTGGGGAGAAGGGGGATGATGAGGGGCTGTGGGGAGAAGGGATCATGAGGGGCTGTGGGGAGATGAGGAACTGTGGGGAGAATGTGAGATGATAAGGGGCTGTGGGGAGATGAGGGGCTGTGGCAAGATGATAAGGGGTTGTGTGGAGAAGGGGGGATGATAAGGGGCTGTGGGGAGAAGGGGGGATGATGAGGGGCTGTGGGAGAAGGGGGATAATGAGGGGCTGTGGGGAGATGAGTGGTTGTGGCGAGATGATAAAGGGCTGTGGGGAGAAGGGGGGATGATAAGGGGCTGTGGGGACAAGGGGGATGATGAGGGGCTGTGGGGAGAAGGGGGGATGATGAGGGGCTGTGGGGAGAAGGGGATGATGAGGGGGTGTTGGGAGAAGGGGGCTGTGGCGAGATGATGAGGGGCTGTGGGGAGAAGGGGGAAGATGAGGGGTTGTGGGGAGAAGGGGGATGATGAGGGGCTGTGGGGAGAAGGGGGGATGATGAGGGGCTGTGGGGAGAAGGGATGATGAGGGGCTGTGGGGAGAAGGGGGATGATGAGGGGCTGTGGGGAGAAGGGGGGCTGTGGCGAGATGATGAGGGGCTGTGGTGAGATGATGAGGGGCTGTGGGGAGAAGGGGGATGATGAGGGGCTGTGGGGAGAAGGGGGAAGATCGGCTGTGGGGAGAAGGGGGATGATGAGGGCCTGTGGGGAGAAGGGGATGATGAGGGGCTGTGCGGGGAATGGGGGGATAATGAGGGGTTGTGTGGGGGATGGGGGATGATGAGGTGCTGTGCAAGGAATGGTGGGGTTGAGGGCCTTCATAATGTGTGTGTGTATATATATATATATATATATATATATATATATACACACACACACGGGGGGAAAAAAGTATGTAGTCAGCCACCAATTGTGCAAGTTCTCCCACTTAAAAAGACGAGAGGCTTGTAATTGACATCATAGGTAGACCACAAGTATGAGAGTCAAAATGAGGAGACAAATCCAGAAAATCACCTTGTCTGATTTGGCAAGATTTATTTTGCAAATTATCCTGGAAAATAAGTATTTGTTCATTAATAAAAGTTCATCTCAATATTTTGTTATATATCCTTTGTTGGCAATGACAGAGGTCAAACGAATTATCTAAGTCTTCACAAGGCTGGCACACACTGTTGGTGGTATGCATTCCTCTATGCAGATCTCCTCTAGAGCAGTGATGTTTTAGTCCTGTCTCTGGGCAACACAGACTTTCAAATCCTTCCAAAGGTTTTCTATGGGGTTGAGATCTGGAGACTGGCTAGGCCACTTCAGGACCTTCATATGCTTCTTACGAAGCCACTCCTTCATTGCCCTGGGGGTGTGCTTGGGATCATTATCATGCTGAAAGACCCATCACCCATCCATGTTTCATCTTCAATGCCCTTGCTGATGGGAGGAGGTTTGCACTCAAAATCTCACAATATGTGATGTTCTTTGGATGTAACTCTGGAGTCTGTCTCCTCCAAACACGACGAGTTTTGTTTCTACCAAATAATTCTACTTTGGTTTCATCAGACCATATGACATTCTCAGAATACTCTTCTGGATAATCCAAATGTTTTCTAGCAAACTTCAGACGGGCCCGGACATGTACTGGCAGGGGGACACGTTTTGCACTGCAGAATCTGAGTCCCTGGTGGCGTAGTGTGTTACTGATGGTAGCCTTTGTTAAGGTGGTCCCAGCTCTGTGCAGGTCATTCACTGTGTCCCCCTGTGTGGTTCTGGGATTTTTGCTCAATTTGACCCCACGGGGTGAGATCTTGTGTGGAGCCCCAGATCGAGGGAGATTATCAGTGGTCTTGTATTTCTTCCATTTTCTTACTATTGCTCCCACAGTTGATTTCATGACACCAAGCTGTTTGTCTATTGCAGATTCAGTCTTCCCAGCCTGGTGCAGGGCTACAATTTTGTTTCTGGTGTCCTTCGACAGCTCTTTGGTTTTCACCATACTGGAGTTCGGAGTGTGACTGTTTGAGGTTGTGGACAGGTGTCTTTTATACTGATAACAAGTTCAAACAGGTGCCATTACTACAGGTAATAAGTGGAGGACAGAGGAGCCTCTTAATGAAGTTACAGGTCTGTGAGAGCCAGAAATCTTGCATGTTTTTAGGTGATCAAATACTTATTTTCCACCATAATTTGCAAAATAAATCTTGCTAAATCAGACAAGGTGATTTTCTGGATTTGTTTTCTCATTTTGACTCTCATAGTTGTGGTCTACCTATGATGTCAATTACAGGCCTCTCTCATCTTTTTAAGTGGGAGAACTTGCACAATTGGTGGCTGACTAAATACTTTTTTTCCCCACTGTCTAATACGTATAGGACAGTGAGGACCTTCATACTATATATAGGGGGCAGTGGGGACATCATATTGTATATAGAGGCTATGTAGCCATTTTACTATATATAGGGAGCTCTGGGGTCCTTAATGTATTATAAAGGGCTTTGGGGACCATCATATTGTGTATTGAGGACTGTAGGACTATCATTCTGTATATACGGAGCTGTGTGGGTATTCAGAGGATATTATTTTTTTAAAAGGAGACATTATTAGTTTTGATAGGGACACTCAGGTCCCATTATTTATTTTTGTTGGGGGGGCATTATTAACTTTAAGTGGACACTCAAGGGTATTTGTTGCTGGAAGGGGGCACTTGGGATATTATATAGAACACAGGCTTTTGCACAGTAAGGGCATTAATACTTTCTATGGGACACTTTAATTTTTGGGGGAGGGAGTAATCCTAATAATGGCACATTTTTTTAAATATTGGGGTCAGTGCTCCACACCGCAAGTGCACGCAGAGTGGGGAGTTTTTGTAGGTTGGAAATAGATGGCGACTTCGCTTTAAATGTGTTTTTGCTGTAATCTGTGAGGACAAGCTGTGGCTGGAGAAGTGGTAATGGAGGTCTGGGCCAGATGGAAAAAACTGGAAAAGTGAACAACCCAAATCAGAAAGAACATCATCTGTAAGTTAAACTGTACTGTAATCACGTGTATGTTCTGTGGGACTGGTATCTACCAATACACGGTTACTGTAAGGTGGTAATATTGCTCTTTTTAGTAGTGTTTTCATTTTTTTTATTTAGTAACAGGTTAATGTGTTTCAGTCATTATGTAGTAGAAGGTGTATGGTGGTATCATTGGTCTTTGTATAGAGTGGTTTGTTATGTAGAGGTAATGGTCATATTATTATGTATTCTCTGTGTAGTGATGATGGTAGTGGACATTGTGTAGCCGTATTGTTTGGTCTTTTGTAGTAGTCATTTTTATAATATTGGTCTTTGCATTGTGTGTTGTTGGCTAGCAACAGTGATATACTGTAATTACATATGGATAATGGATATAGGGGGTCATATGGGGAACCATGCACTTTGGGGCTTGGACCCCTGGTCTTTTAGGACCCTAGCAACGCTCCTGCATACTGTGTGTTTACATGTCTGTGTTTCTGGAGTTGTATGCAGGGCCGTTTTTAGGGGGGGACAGGGGGTGCGATCGCCTGGGGCGCCACCCAAGCCAGGGGACGCCTGCCTAGTGCCTAGCTGTCTGTGTCTGTCTCCCTACAAGCCCAGGCCGGCGCGCGATAACCCCCTCCCTGAAGTGAAACAGCCGGCAGAAAATAATCATTCGCAGTGACAGGCTCAGGCAGCAGGGCACCGCGCACGGAGATAGTGTAAGTGAGTGACGTCACACTCACTCCTATAACTCACTTGCCTGCTCCTGAGCTCCTCTGCTTCTGCGACTGGCCGAGAAACGCCCCCACGCTCTCACAGGGAAGGATAGTGAGAGACGGATGCTGCCTGATCGCTGCTGTTTGGATCCAGGGTCTTTGCTGCTTTATCCGTGCCTGGCCCGGATTACGGTATAATTATTGCGGTATTTTGTGGCATGATCTGGGGTGCTTAGCCTGATGTTTTTGCTTGTAATATCGGGGGGTTGTTTGCTGGCAGTATCTGGTGCTTAGCCTGCTGTTTTTTTGTGTAATATGGGGGAGGGTTGTGGGCTGGCACTGGCAATATCTGGGGTACTTAGCCTGCTGTCTTTGTGTGTAATATTGGGGGGGGAGTTTGGGGGCAATATCTGGGGTGCTTACCCTGCTGTTTGTGTTTGTTATATTGGGGGGGAGGGGATTTTGTGGTAATATCTGTGGTGCATAGTCTGCTGTTTTTTTGTGTAATATGGTGGGGGGGTTGAACTTGTGGCAATATCTGGGGTGCTTAGCCTGCTGTCTTTGTGTGTGGGGGGGGCGCTTTTTTGATGTTCTCCCCATTGGCAAAATTCCCTAGAAACTGCCCTGGTTGTATGTTTGAAGGTAAGCTCAGTTATGGTACCATATCTAAGAAGTAAGCTTGGTTCTGGTACTGTATCGATGTAGTAATCTAGATTCTGGTACTATATGTATGCCGTAAGCTTGGTATTGTTCCCGTATTTATGTAGTAGACTTAGTAATCTCGGTTCAGCTCCCATATCTCTGGAGTAATAAGCTCCTTTCAGTTCCCTTATCTACGACGTAATCTTGGTTTCGTTCTTGTGTCTATGTAGTTAGCTTGCTTCTGTTACTGTATCTATGTAGGCAGTAAGCTAGGTTCTACTCCCATATCTATGCAGCAAGTTCCCATATCTATGTACCAGCCTGTCTTTAAAGCTTGTCATCGCTGCTGCTTTAATGCAGCGGCCAGAGATAAGCAGAGCAGAGGTGGGCCACCACAATTCGAGGGCCACTGCCTTGTGATTGCCCCCCAGGCTGAAAAGTGCCAGCCAGCCCCTGGGGTGACATGCTGCACATCGAGAGGCTATTGGGGTGACATGCTGCACATGGGGAGGCTATGGGGGTGACATTATGCACATGGGGAGGCTATGGGTGTGACATGCTGCATAATAGGAGGCTATGGGGGTGTTATGCTGCACAAGGGGAGGCTATGGGGGGTGAAATGCTGCACATGGCGAGGCTATGGGGTGACATGCTGCACCTGGGGAGTCTATGGGGGTTTCATGCTGCACATGGGGAGGATATGGGGGTGTCATGATCCACATGGGGAGGCTATGGGGCTGACAGGCTGCACATGGGTATGCTATGGGGGTGTCATAAAGCTCATGGGAAGGCTATGGGGCTGTCGTGCTGAACATGGGGATGCTATGGGGTTGACATACTGCACATGGAAAGGCTATTGGGGTGTCATGCTGCACATGGTGAGTCTATGGGGGTGTCATGCAGCACATGGGGAGTCTATGGGGGTGTCATGCTGCCCATGGGAAGGGTATGGGGGTGTCATGCTGCACATGGGGAGGCTATGATGGTGTCATGCTGCACATTAGGAGGTTATGGGGATGACATGCTGCACACGGGAGGCTATGGGGGTGACATTATGCACATGGGGAGGCTATGGGGGGGTGAAATGCTGCACATGGTGAGGCTATGGGGTGACATGCTGCACATGGTGAGTCTATAGGTGTGTCATGCTGCACATGGGGAGGCTATGGGGGGTGACATGCTGCACATGGGGAGTCTATCGGGGGTGTCATGCTGCACATGGGGAGGATATGGGGGTGTCATGATCCACATGGGGAGGCTATGGGGCTGAACATGGGTATGCTATGGGGGTGTCATACTGCTCATGGGAAGGCTATGGGGCTGTCGTGCCGAACATGGGGATGCTATGGGGTTGACATACTGCACATGGAGAGGCTATTGGGGTGTCATGCTGCACATGGTGAGTCTATGGGGGTGTCATGCTGCACATGGGGAGTCTTTGGGGGTGTCATGCTGCCCATGGGAAGGGTATGGGGGTGTCATGCTGAACATGGGGAGGCTATGATGGTGTCATGCTGAACATTAGGAGGTTATGGGGATGACATGCTGCACACGAGAGGCTATGGGGGTGACATTTTGCACATGGGGAGGCTATGGGGGGTGAAATGCTGTACATGGTGAGGCTATGGGGTGACATGCTGCACATGGTGAGTCTATAGGTGTGTCATGCTACACATGGGGAGGCTATGGGGGGGTGACATGCTGCACATGGGGAAGGTATGGGGGTGTCATGCTGCACATGGGGAGGCTATGCGGGTGACATGTTGCACATGGGGTGGCTATGGGGGCCTCATGATTTATATGAGGAGGCTATGGGGGCCTCATGCAGTATAAGTGATATTTCATCTCCATGGTTACACCATCATGTGAACACGTACATCACTACAGGAATGTGTCAATGTCACCATTAATAGCCCATTTGGAAGCCCATCATAATGGTATGGATACCTCTAAGGAACAATAACGTGACACATCCATCACTATGGGAACATGTCATAAAAACAGGAAGGTCTTTCAAGCAGTGACATACTGTGCTAGCAAAGGTGATGATCCGTCAGTATGGGGATGTACATATAGAAATAATGCACCTTATATTGTCATCAGCATAGTGACTGCATAGAAAAAAAATTCAGGGGTTTTATAGAAAATCTGTTCAGCTACAGATTATTACTAAAAATAACACCATGGAAGACTTAACAAACATATTTTTATAAAATAAGAAGATACCTAAAGGGCCCACATTGTAGCAAACTGAGGAATGCAGGAATGCATCTCTTAAAATCTATTTGGTAGTACACATTCATTAAAAAACACCATTTAAAAAATAACTAAAATATCAGAAAAAGGAACTACACTAAGTCTACGTCCACGTTACGGCCACTTAGTTTTAACCACTTTACGACTAATGATGTGTAGGTAACAGCAGGTTCACAGGATGCAGTGACGAGAAGCGAGACTGGTTGAACTTTGAAAAGCAAACTTTTATCATTTGAAGCCGCTAAGGCTATACTAAGCAACCAAAAAGGGGTAACAACAGTCGTCCTCGCAGGGACTCAGTACAACCAAACACTACTTGAAAAGAACACGACTAACACGGCCGAGGCCGGTTACTATGGGGCCACGGTATGGCCGTCTACGGGTCCTTATCTATAATAATAAATGCCCTAACCAGCTTCCGGTTGTAACAACTTCTGTCCAGTTGTAACCGGTGACGTCACCACACACACACGCACGTTAACCCTCAACACACCACACCGCCTCAACACACACTCCTCTCACCTTTCACCTCCACTCACTCTTTCACTCCACATACGTTCCTTTCTCTCACTCCGTTTCTCATACTCACACCGTCATCGTCGCTGCCCCGACATCTTCCTCCTCCGCCGCGATCCAGGATCCAGACGTTCTCCAGGCCGCCGACATCGGGATCCAAAAAGATGGCGTCGGCGAAATCTCGCGAGATTACGCCGACGCCATTTTGGATCCCGATGTCGCCCATGCCAGCGACATGTTGTTGCGGCGACGCCATCTTGAATATCGCGGGACTTCACGAAATCCAAGATGGCGTCCCGCAAGAACGTGTCGGCGGCCTGGAGAACGTCTGGATCCTGGATCGCGGCGGCGGAGGAAGATGTCGGGGCAGCGACGATGACGGTGTGAGTATGAGAAACGGAGTGAGAGAAAGGAACGTATGTGGAGTGAAAGAGTGAGTGGACATGAGTGGAGGTGAGAGGAGTGTGTGTTGAGGCGGTGTGGTGTGTTGAGGGTTAACATGGCAAGAGGTGTGAGGCTGTGTGCACACGCTGCGGATTTTGCTGCGGTTCCGCAGCGGTTTTGGCCGCTGCGGACCCGCAGCAGTTTTTGCTGCGGTGTACAGTACCATGATTCCCTATGGGAATCAAAAACCGCAGTGCAGACGGTGCGGAATTTTCCGCGCGGATTATCTGCGGTTTTCAATCCGCAGAAAGAATTGACATGTCAATTCTTTCTGCGGATTCTCCTGCGGTTTGCCTTCTCCTCTATTAAGGAGATGAAAAACCGCAGGGCAAAACCGCAGAGCAATCCGCAGGTAAAACCGCAGGTCTTTTGACCTGCGGTTTCACCTGCGGATTTTACAAAATCCGCGCGGATGAATCTGCACCTAATCCGCGGCGTGGGCACACAGCCTTAACGAGGTCGGCGAAATCTCGCGAGATTTCACCGACGCCATCTTGCATTCGTGAAATTGCGTCATTTACCTCACGCCGACTTGCTGTGCGGACGCTTGGCATTGCCTGTACCACCATAACTACTGCTGCCTTGGTCCTATGCCTGTTTACTGCTGGTGTCTAATTACAGGGCCAATTTGCCTATACTGCCATAACTACTGCTGCCTTGCTCCTCTGCCGGTGTCTAATTACAGGGCTAATTTACCTCTACCGCCATAACTACTGCTGCCTTGCTCCTCTGCCGGTGTCTAATTACAGGGCTAATTTGCCTCTACCGCCATAACTACTGCTGCCTTGCTCCTCTGCCGGTGTCTAATTACAGGGCTAATTTGCCTCTACCGCCATAACTACTGCTGCCTTGCTCCTCTGCTGGTGTCTAATTACAGGGCCAATTTGCCTATACTGCCATAACTACTGCTGCCTTGCTCCTCTGCCGGTGTCTAATTACAGGATCAATTTACCTCTACCACCATAACTACTGCTGCATTGCTCCTCTGCTGGTGTCTAATTACAGGGCCAATTTGCCTCTACCGCCATAACTACTGCTGCATTGCTCCTCTGCTGGGGTCTAATTACAGGATCAATTTGCCTCTACCGCCATAACTACTGCTGCCTTGCTCCTCTGCTGGTGTCTAATCACAGGGCCAATTTGCCTCTACCGCCATAACTACTGCTGCCTTGCTCCTCTGCCGGTGTCTAATTACAGGATCAATTTGCCTCTACCGCCATAACTACTGCTGCATTGCTCCTCTGCTGGTGTCTAATTACAGGATCAATTTGCCTCTATCGCCATAACTACTGCTGCCTTGCTCCTCTGCTGGTGTCTAATTACAGGGCCAATTTGCCTATACCGCCATAACTACTGCTGCCTTGCTCCTCTGCCGGTGTCTAATTACAGGATCAATTTGCCTCTACCGCCATAACTACTGCTGCATTGCTCCTCTGCTGGTGTCTAATTACAGGGCCAATTTGCCTATACCGCCATAACTACTGCTGCCTTGCTCCTCTGCCGGTGTCTAATTACAGGGCCAATTTGCCTCTACCGCCATAAGTACTGCTGCCTTGCTCCTCTGACTGTTCACTGCCTGTGTCTAATTACAGGGCTAATTTGCCTCTACCGCCATAACTACTGCTGCCTTGCTCCTCTGCCGGTGTCTAATTACAGGGCCAATTTGCCTCTACCGCCATAACTACTGCTGCCTTGCTCCTCTGCCGGTGTCTAATTACAGGGTCAATTTGCCTCTACCGCCATAACTACTGTTGCCTTGCTCCTCTGCCGGTGTCTAACTACAGGGCCAATTTGCCACTACCACTTCATAACTACTGCTGGGCAATTACAGGGTCAATTAGTATCTGTTTACTCTACAATATTCCAGGACGCCTTCTTCACTGCCAGATAACTGCCAAATAGACTCCTTTACCTGTGCCAACATGAGTCATAACAAAAAGTATGCCAATGCCAGTGAAAGGAAAGCAGCTTTAGCACTACGACAAAAACAACGCCGTGCTAATGAGACTCCTGAGGAAAAACACCATCACCTTGAGAAGATTAAGGCTTATAAACGCCGTCGCCTCACACACGAATCCCCTAACTCTAAATCTATTACATTGGCTGAAGAAGCCTCTACACGCCATCACCGCCAACAACAGACGGCTTCTTCCTCTTCATCTATAATAATAAATGCCCTAAGCAGCTTCCGGTTGTAACAACTTCCGTCCAGTTGTAACCGGTGACGTCACCACACACACGCACATGTTAACCCTCAACACACCACACCGCCTCAACACACACTCCTCTCACCTTTCACCTCCACTCACGTCCACTCACTCTTTCACTCCACATACATTCCTTTCTCTCACTCCGTTTCTCATACTCACACCGTCATCGTCGCTGCCCCGACATCTTCCTCCGCCGCCGCGATCCTGGATCCAGACGTTCTCCAGGCCGCCGACATGTTCTTGCGGCGACGCCATCTTGGATTTCGTGAAATCCCGCGAGATTCAAGATGGCGTCGCCGCAAGAACATGTCGCTGGCGTGGACGACTCGGGATCCAAAAAGATGGCGTCGGCAAAATCTCGCGAGATTACGCCGACGCCATTTTGGATCCCGATGTCGTCCACGCCGGCGACATGTTCTTGCGGCGACGCCATTTTGGATCGGCGAAATCCCGCGATAGTCAAGATGGCGTCGCCGCAAGAACATGTCGCCGACGAGGACTACGTCGGGATCCAAAATGGCGTCGGCGAAAACTCGCGAGATTTTGCCGACGCCATTTTGGATCCCGACGTCGTCCACGCCGGCGACATGTTCTTCCGGCGACGCTATCTTGACTATCGCGGGATTTCACGATACTCAAGATGGCGTCACCGCAAGAACATGTCGCCGGCGTGGACAACGTCTGGATCCAGGATGGTGCCAGCGGAAGAAGATGTCGGGGATCGTGGAGCAGCGGCGATGACGGCGTGAGTATGAGAGACGGAGTGAGAGAAGGGGTCGTATGTGGAGTGAAAGAGTGAGTGGAGATGGTGAAAGGTGAGAGGAGTGTGTGTTGAGGAGTGTGTGTGTTGAGGGTTAACATGGCAAGAGGTGTGATGCTATCGCATCCTCTCGATGCGATAGCATCGGGCCATAATCTAGTACTCTATAATGTCACTTATCCATCCTGACGTCCCTCGGCGGTTCTGTGAAAGCAGCGTTGCTGTCGAAGCTGCTTTGGCGTCTTTGATAAGGCTGCTCTGGCGTCTTTGATAAGGCTGCTGTGGCGTCTTTGAGGAGGCTGCCTTGGCGTCGCAGAGGCTGGGCCCAGCTGCTGAAGGTTTGGAATAGTTTTCGTGCGTTCCAGCGCCCAGGAGGAGTTGAGGCACAACAGGCCCTGATGGAGTCCTGAGATGAAGTAACCCCCTGTTGTAACAGCGGGGTTGCGCTTGTTAGCGAGTTCAATGGGACTCTTGTCCCCAAGCAGGGTTGTGTCGCAGTGCTCAAGAGTGGCGGTTTACTGGCCACGTGCACAGCCTGAGGCTGTGTGCAGAGTGTCTCTGTTGATGAGGAACAGGCCCCAACTGCCGACTGCAGCGGGGTGAAGGTGGCTGTGAGCGGTGATAGACAGGCCGCAACCACGGGCTGAAGTGAAACAGCAGCATCCGTGGGTGGCAGCGGGCAGGCCACATCCGTGGGCTGAAGGGGATAGCAGCAGCCGGGAGAGGGAGTGGAGAGGCCGCGGAGGGCTCGAGCTCAGCGGTAATAACCGAAGATGACCGGGGGCAGATCGGATCGGATTGGGGTGAAGAGGCAGTCCCCTGTCGGTAAACTCGGTGCCTCTTTCCTGAGGGCCACTGCGTATCTACCCTCTGCTGCTGGTCTCTTCTCTCAACTGTCAGTGTTCTTCCCGTTCTCTCACGCCCCCTCCGTCTCCTGCTCCGTGTCTGACATATCACCAACTGACTCCTCTGCGCGCTCCCTGTCCCTTTTATACTCGCCCCTCCTCTTGCTGTCCTGTCACTCTCAACAGTCCACTCTCCTCCTCTGTTCCCCAGGTACTGTTTCCTTAGGAACTCAGATGGCGGTCCCCTTGGTTCCAGCCCGGACACTCTGTAGGGGGTCCTCCTCCCTACACTCCCCCATCCTATAAGCAAGCCAGTCCTCGGGCGAGGGCCTCAGTCTACTTGGGCTGGTCTGCGGAGATGTCAGTTTTCGTTGCCATATGAACTGGTCCTGTTCGTATCATTTGGGGGGTTTGCCGGCTGTTGACCGAGCGGAGCGTCTTAGTTCGACGAGGGTGGAGTCTTCTGGGGTGGTGGCCGGTGGTGGGATAGTTGGTTCGGGCGGGCTAATTGTGTCAGTTGGTTTGTCATTGAGTAGAGAGCCCCTAGTTATTGTGAGGAAGTCTTCTTCGTCATCCGAGTCCCAGAACACGGGCAATGGTTCAGAGACCTGAGGAACAGGTTCAGGTTGTTTCGGGTCAGTGGGAATACAGGGGCGTAGCATATTCTGATGCACTATGCGGGTAGGCAGCGTTTCATCTTTCTCGGGTCGTATTTCGTAAACAGGTCCTTCAGGGTTTATACGGCATAGGACCCAATAGGGACCCTCTTCCCAGTGTGGCTCTAATATGTTGGTCTAGTACGAGTACTCGGTCTCCACTTTGGAGGTCAGGAGGTAGAGATGAACTCTTTCCTGGGTGTTCTAAGTCTTGAAGTTTGGTATGTACGATTCGATGAAGAGTTTGCAGCCTGAGTCGGTGATTTCAGACCCATGATGACACCCCAGTCCAGGGCTGAGGTTCCTCTGGGTCCAACTCTACCTCCGTGATCCCCTTGCCCTCGCGTCCGAACAACAGGGAGTAAGGGGTATAGCCGGTAACTCGATGTACTCGGTTGTTATAGACCCATACTAGTTCATGGACATATTGGGGCCAACGGGCCTACTTGTCACTCTCCAGAGTACACAACATTTGGATTAATGTCCAATTAAATCGCTCGCAAGCCCCGTTTCCCTGCGGGTGGTATGGCGTGGTTCGGGATTTGTCAATACTGTAGAGACGGTGTAGTTCCTCCATTATTTTTCCCAAAAAACAAGCTCCTTGATCAGAATGTATCCGTTGAGGGCAGCCGTAAACTTGTATAAAGTTTCTACAAATTGCTGAGGCGGCCGACTCCGCGGTCTGGTCTCGAGTGGGGGTGACCACAGCGAACTTAGTGAAATGGTCTACCGTGACGAGGCAGTGTTCATACCCCTGGAATGCGGGACCAATGGTCAGGTAATCCACCGTCAGAAGCTCGAGGGGCGCTGAGGTCACGATTGTTTGTCCTGGGGCTCACTGTGCGGGCGGTTTAGCTAATTCGCATAGGCGACAGGTCCGGCAAGTCTCGTCCACAACAGCATGCAAGCGTGGATGGTAAATTTTCTGTTGTAACCATTGCAAGGTCTTTTGAGCTCCGAAATGAGACCCTTTTTCGTGGGCTTCTCGAGCCAGTTCGTTAAGTTGGGCTCCGGGCGCAACTACCTGTCAACTCGTCATAGATGTTGTTCGTGATGTCATTTTACGATACAATAGTCCCTTTCGGATAACCAGTTTCTCCCATTGTCGTAACATCAGCGACATGTCCTGAGTCAAAGTCTGTCTTTGTGAGTCAGTGGGCAGTTTGCCAGCAGTTACCCATTTCCGGAGAAGCCCAATTTCTTTGTCTTCTTGCTGCTGTTGGATCCACTTATCCCAGGATTGTTCCAGCATGCCCCTTAGGGTCTCCGTGGGAGGTACTTCCTGGGTGGCAGCTGTAAGCACAGCAGCGGTGAGGGAGAACGGTATCTCTTCCCCTTCTAATTCGTCGTCTCGACTCTTCCCTGGGGTTGTATGTTGAATCCTGGAGAGAGCATCAGGGTGTACATTCTCGGTCCCTCTTTTATAGATAATTTTATAGTTGAATTTTGCCATCCGGGCCACCCATCTTTCTTCCAGAACTCCCAGTTTGACATTTTTCAAATGGGCCAATGGGTTATTGTCGGTCCACACCACTACTTCGGAGCCTGCCAGGTACTCTGCGAACCGCTCCATCGTGGCCCACACTACTGCGAGGAGCTCGAGCTTAAAGGAGCTGTACTTGTCAGGGTTGCACTCGGAATCATGGAGTGAGAGGCTTCCATATGCGATCACTCTCTCCCGGCTGTCTTGGACTTGTGACAACACAGCCCCTAGCCTGTGAAGACTCCTGTCAGTGTGCAGGATGAACGGTTGCGAGAAATCCGCATAAGCTAACACCGGAGCATCCGAGAGCGCAGAGTTAAGGTCTTGGAAGGCCTCTTCTTGAGGTTGTCGCCACTGGATTTTTCATCCATTTGCCCCAGCGGGAGCCCCCTTCAGCAGGTCGTGCATGGCTCGAGCCCGGCATGCAAAATTCTTTACGAAACGACGGTAGTATCTGGCCAACCCCAGGAAGGCCCGCACGTCTTTTATCATCTCGGGGGTAGGCCATCCCTGAATGACAGCAACCTTTTCCTTACGCCCTCCGCTGAGATGACATGACCCAGATATTCGATCTGGGTGTGAAATAGATGGCATTTTTGGGGTTAAACCTTCAACCCGTACTTTTGCAGCCGTCCGAGTACCTGCCCCAACCGCTTCAGGTGGTCCTCAAAAGTGGCAGCATAGATGATGATATCATCCAGGTATATCAACGTGGCCTCAAAATTGAGATCTCCCAGACACTGCTCCATCAACCGCTGAAAGGTCCCCGGGGCGTTGGCCAGTCCGAACGGCATTTCATTAAACTCAAACAGCCCCATAGGAAGTATGAACGCCGTCTTTGCCCTGTCTTCTTCTGACATGGGTACCTGCCAGTACCCACTGGCCAGGTCCAAAGTAGAAAAGTACGTCGCCTTCCCCAAGGCGGACAAGGATTCTTCTATTCGGGGTAGTGGGTACGAGTCTTTGATAGTGCAAGCATTCAGCTTTCGATAGTCCACACAGAATTGTAAGGTGCCATCCTTTTTGCGGACCAACACAATAGGAGCCGCCCAGGGGCTTTGGCTTTCTAGAATCACTCCCTTTCGTAGCATTTGGACCAGCAAAGTTTTCACCTCTTGGCAGAGTTGTGGAGGAATCTGTCGATATCGTTCACGGATGGGGCTGCTCCTGCCGTGGGAATTCCATGGGTGATGGCGGTGGCACATCCAAAATCTTCCTCATGACTAGCAAATACCTCGTGGTACTGTCCGAGCAGTGTTTTTATCTGAGAGAGCTGGGCTGCAGTTAGTCCGGAGAGTTTGGCCCGCATTTGTTCCAGGATGATTCGACCCTTTTCCTAAGTTGAAATTTCGGTAGCGTGTAGAGTACGGATAGTTACTGCCCAGGGGTCCTCGGATTGCTCTCTCAATTGAACTGTAGGGGCCGGTAGTACTTCTTCAAAAGGCCTTACTAGCTTGGCCAATTCTGTCCGGGGCTTCAGGGTGATTGTCATGGGGCAGTAAGGGGAAAACAGATGATGTGGAACTGGGGCCCCTGAACTGCCCCTCAGGCTAAGGAGGTGCTCTGTCTTTCCTTAACTTGGGGGTACACTTAAAGGTAGTGAGGCCCAAGTCCTCGACCTGTCCCTGTCTCCTGTTTAGCCCTGAGCTAAACCCCCAACCCCCTCCCCAGAGGTGAGAATGGGAAAAAGTGTACCACCCAAAAATCCAAAGGAAATATACAACAGACAGGGTAAAAATAAAACAGATCTTAGCTTGCTCTGCTGAAATGCTCCTGGACAGCAGAGATAGCACTTGACAACAGCAAACAACTGAAGCACCACAGAAAACAACTGAAGCACCACAGAACTCAGCTCCTGAACTCCAGCTTGGTTGGTCTCCCAAGAGAAAGTGTATAACCAACAGTGATTAGCAGCACCTGAACTCCTTTTATAGGAAGGAGGGGGAGAAGTCACCACCTGCATAAATAAACACATGCAGTTTCCATGCAGTAACCCCGGTGGCCACCGGGGGGCAAAAACTCATATTAACCCCGACGGCCAAAAAGGAAAAATGGTTTAAATATGAGGAGATCCAGATCTGACAGATCCAAAAAATGGATCCTGACAGTGATGTCTTGGTCTTCAAGGCTGAAGCTGGGCACCAGGACAGTCCCCTTCTGCACTGTGGTCAGGGAGCGAGCCACCAATATGCCAGGGGGTAAGCGCTCCGTGTAGCATGGCTCCACCTGCATCTCCACGCCTTCCAATGGTATCGGGGCTCGGATGGGCATGGCCACCACTGTCTGTCAAGGGGGCAGTACAAGCAGGGGAGCCGCTGGCACGATGACTTTGCCCAGGGCCTCACCCTCCTGGCAGTCCTGGAGAACTCGTGCTTCCCTCACCAACTGCTGGAATACCTGTCCTTGGGCCATGCGGGAACCCCACTGTTTCAAGGTCTCATGCGTGGGATCATTGAGGAGTAGGTTGCCGAACTCCCGCAGTATGTTCATGCCCAGAATGACAGGGTGCTGTTTATGAGTTTCTCCGTAGGTCAGAACCACTCCTCTGCGGCCAAAGAATTTACCGCACAGTGTCACCTGTACCCACACCACCCCGGTAACAGGGAACGGTAGTTGATTGGCGGCTACCAGTCTGATCATGGGCCCCCACTGGGGTCTCGCTGCCTTGGGAAATTCTGCCGGAAATAAGTTGCAGGCATTGTTGTTACTTGTGACCCTGTATCCACCAGGCACCGGACGGCACGGCCCTCGACTTCTGCCCATACCACCGGATACTTTGCGACCAAATCTTCGGGACTTCCACCACCCCTAATCGTGGTTTCTGGCTCCGAGCGGTGTCCCCCCAGCCCGGAGCCCTCTAGTTTAATGGCCGCCGGGGTGGGTATCTCCCACGCCGCGGACACTCTCGGGTGAAGTGGCCCGGCTCCCCGCACTCATAGCACTGGGTCTGTGAGGTCTGTCCGCCCTGAGTGGGGCAGGGTCCCCTGGGACCAGGGTTGAAACTAGGCCGTCCAGTCCCAGAATCAGTTCTTCTTTTCACTTCAGCCAACTCGCCCTGGACGTTCTTCAACTCCTGCTTAATTTCCTCTACCCGTTGAGGTTCCGCAACTGCGTTCAGGGAAGCCTCCACACTCTGGACTTTCCCCACGGGGACTGTCATTCACTGCTTCTGTTCTCGAGCGCATGCTTGACTTCCCACCTCGGAAAAGTCTTTACGTAGATTCATTCTAATCTGCTCCCGTAATGCCTGCTTTATTAATGTCACCAACAGGTCGCGTAGTGTAATGTCAACAGGTCCTACCCCTACGCCGTCTTTTCTTTCGATGGCCGTGTGTAACTCTTGGAGGACATTCATATACTGGGTGATGGTCTCCCCCCCCCTGCATCCGACTGAACAAATGGGTTCTTAACTCTCCCATGTTGGTTGGGTCCCCATGGGTCTGTTCTAAAATCTTCAAAACCTTATCAAAGGTGTTGCGGTGTCCCGAGGGTTTTAACATCACTGAATTCCGAGCCTCCCCGTCAAATGCCATGAGAGCTACTTCTGCTTCCAGGTCAGGAGTCATCGGGTGCATTCGAAAGAGCCCCCGCTTTCGCTCTGTCCAGCTCCATAGCATGGTATTGGAGCCGGAAAATCTAGGCATAGCCCCCAACGAAATGCTGGAACGAGGGCCCTCGTCAACTGTTGAGTTCACGACCCTGCCCTGGCCTGGGGCGTCGTTGTCCACGCTCGGAGACTGCATCCTGCCGACTACGCCAAGTGTAGGTAACAGCAGGTTCGCAGGATGCAGTGACGATACGCGAGACTGGTTGAACTTTGAAAAGCAAACTTTTATAATTTGAAGCCGCTAGGGCTATACTAAGCAACCAAAAAGGGGTAGCAACAGTTGTGCTTGCACTCAGTACAACCAAACACTACTTGAAAAGAACACGACTAACCTGGCCGAGGCCGGTTACTATGGGGCCACGATATGGCCGTCTACGGGTCCTTATACTCTATAATATCACTTATCCGTCCTGACGTCCCTCGGTGGCTCTGTGGAAGCTGCGTTGCTGATGAAGCTGCTTTGGCATCTTTGATAAGGCTGCTATGGCGTCTTTGATAAGGCTGCTGTGGCATCTTTGATGAGGCTGCCTTGGCGTCGCAGCCGCTGGGCCCAGCTGCTGAAGGTTTGGAATTGGCTTCGGGCGTTCCAGCGCCCAGGAGGAGTTGGGGCACAACAGGCCCTGATGGAGTCCTGAGATGAAGTAACCCCCTGTTGTAACAGCTGGGTTGTGCTTGTTAGTGAGTTCAATGGGACTCCTGTCCCCAAGCAGGGTTGTGTCGCAGTGCTCAAGAGTGGCAGCTTACTGGCCACACGCACAGCCTGAGGCTGTGTGCAGAGTGTCTCTGTTGACGAGGAACAGGCCCCAACTGCCGACTGCAGCGGGGTGAAGGTGGCTGTGAGCGGTGATAGACAGGCCGCAACCAAGGGCTGAAGTGAAACGGCAGCGTCCGCGGGTGGCAGCGGGCAGACAGTAACCGCGGGCTGAAGGGGGATGGCAGCAGCCGGGAGAGGGAGCGGACAGGCCACGGAGGGCTCAAGCTCAGCGGTAACGGCCGAGGATGACCAGGGGCAGATCGTAACCTGGGATTGGGGTGACAAGGCAGTCCCCTGTCGGTAAGCTCGGTGCCTTTCCTGAGGGCCACTGTGTATCTACCCTCTGCTGCTGGTCTCTTCTCTCAACTGTCAGAGTCCTTCCCGTTCTCTCACGCCCCCTCCGTCTCCTGCTCTGTATCTGACGTATCACCAACTGACTCCTCTGCGCGCTCCCTGTCCCTTTTATACTCGCCCCTCCCCTTGCTGTCCTGTCACTCTCAACAGTCCACTCTCCTCCTCTGTTCCCCGGGTACTGTTTCCTTAGGAACTCAGATGGCGGTCCCCTTGGTTCCGGTCCGGTCACTCTGTGGGGGTCCTCCTCCCTACAGACGGAGAGGGCACTTCATGAGTGGGTGTCATTTCCCGTATCATGATGTACAATGTCCGTCATGAATTTAAATTGTTACTGCGTGTAAACTGAGAAATTGCACAACAAAGTTTGGGATCCATTTCCTCCAATTACTATTGTGAAATAATAAAAAATGAGGCTAAAATAACATTTTTGTGGGAAAAATGTGTTTTTTTTTTAATTTTTATGGCTCTGTGTTATAAATTTCTGTGAAGCAAATGGGGGTTAAAAGTGCTCACCACACATCTAGATACATGCCTTGAGGGCTCTAGTTTACAAAATGGGGTCACTTGTTGGAGGTTTGGACTCTTTAGACACATCAGGCATTTTTGTGTTAAAAAATTCAAATACCCTGCTGTGCACCCAAACAGTAGGTTTTCCCCACATATGGGGTATCGGCGTACTTAAGTGAAATTTTTGTGAAAGAAGTACCATATTTTTCAGATTACAAATTTTGAGAAGAAAAATAGGAAAAACTTTTTTTAATAAAATGGTGTTGCTTCTTATAATCCATGCGTCTTATTGCTTACCGGTGTGGTGGCTGCAGTGAAGCTGCTGGAATAGGCAAGAGTGGAGCGTTGCTGCAGGCTGCAGGCTGGGATTAGGGGATGCTCAGGTGTGCGGCGTGCCGCTGCTGGTGTCCGGTGCTGCAGGTGTCTGATGCTGCGGTTGCTCTGCCAACATTTTGTGTAAGGTCAGAGTCTCCGCAGTTCCATGGTTTCCTATGTGGTGGACTCTGGAAAAATGGCTGCTGAGGGCAGCGCATGTGCAGATGGAGATCTTGGCACCAAGATCTCGGGAGATGAGATCTCAGCGCTGAGGGGGCAAGGCTTCCTCAGCAGGTTCCAAAGGGGGGCTTCAGGTATTAAATTTATCTTCCCTTGTCCTCACGGACATACAATTGCGAGTTTTGAGTAAAGTGTTAACTTTTTCCCTCACTAACTCTTTCAATTATTTTACAGCTTTCAAAGATTTGCAACTCTTTTCCCGCAAATTATTGCTGAAAAAAATTTCATAGCAAAAATTCATCGTATGAAACCATGCGTGAGACTGAGAGAGAGGCACTTCACAAAAACTGGAGGATCTTCTTGATGAACAAGCCAATCAACAACCAAGTAGGTTTCCATTTTCTTTACTACCTATATCCACGACGTCCCCACCGTCTCTGTGTCCAGCAATTGAAATCTTTACGAAGCTTGTGTCTGAGGATTTCAAGAAATTTTCTCTAAGATGGAAATTTGATAATTTAACTCATAAAGAGCGTCAAGCTCTGGCACAACTGCAGTCGCTTTCTGATGTTGTTTTCAAACCAGCAGACAAGGGGGGGGGACATCGTGGTTTGGCCAAATACAAAATTTGAACGTGAGGCCTTTCGTCAATTAAGGGATTCCAATACTTACACCAGACTGTCTTTCAATCCTGTGTCCTCTTTCTCAGTCGATCTTCAGTAAATTCTTATTAGGGCATTTGAAAGTGGTACCATTACTAAGGGTGTTCTTGATGGCCTTACAGTGAAATCCCCCAAAACTCTGACCTTTTACTTACTGCTTAAAGTCCACAAGGATGCCCTTGACCCTCCTGGGTGCCCAATAGTCTCAGGAATTGATGGCCTTTGTGACCCCATTTGAAAGTATGTTGATTTTTACCTCAAACCTCTTGTGGAAACACTACCTTCTTATATTCGTGACACTGCCAATGCCCTGGCAGGGATTGACGACATCTTTGTGGACAATAATACCTTGCTTGTTACGGCAGATGTAGACAGTTTATACACTTGCATTGATCATTCACTGGGCCTTGATTCAATCCGCCTCTTCTTGGGGGCCTCTGACTTAGATGGCTCTCTGTGTGAACTTATCCTTGAGCTGTTGCACCATGTACTTACTCACAATTTTTGTATTTAAGGATAATTTTTATCTGCAGAAGTGCAGCACAGCCATGGGCGTGGCCTGTGTGCCTTCATATGTTAATCTCTTCCTTGGGTCATGGGAGAGATTCCTGTTTGGTGATGGGGGCTCACAGGCCACCTCCCACGTGCTCTGCTGGCATAGATACATCGAAGATATTCTATTTTTGTGGGACGGGCCAGTGCAACTGCTCAAGGAATTTATGACAGACTTAAATGAGAATTCATACAATATCCATCTCACTTATGATTAAGATTATAAAAAAAATAAATTTCTGGACATTTTTTTTAATGTATACAGAAAACCTACATCCGTCAATGCATCAATTCATGCTACATCTGCTCATAATCCAGCCACCATTAGGGCAGTCCTTATCAGACAGTTCCTAAGGATGAAGCGGATTTTCACCTCTAATGAAAGGTTTGAAGCAAAGGTTTTAGATTTACAAACACGCTTTAAAGCCCATTGATACAATCGCAGGTGCATCAAACAGGGGTATGATAGGGCCAGAAAGACCCCTCATTGCAGCCTACTACATTCTAAAAAAGGCTCCTCTCATGGTAGTGATGGAACTATTAGGTTTATCTCAACTTATAATCATGAATGGGAAAATATGAGACGAATCTTGACAAAACATTGGACAATTCTTTGGGCTGAGCCTTCCTTGGGGACCGTGCTGGTTCCCTCAATGACCTCTCGCAGGACTAAGAATTTAAATGATTTGCTGGTCAGGAGCTATTACACTCTGGCTCCTTCTAATCCATTTGGTTTTAGAGGTCCCATTCTGGGATCTATACCCTGTGGCCACTGTGTAGCCTGCACAAATGTTCTGCGCTGCTCTACCTTTCAATCCTCGGATGGTGTAAAACAATTTAACATTCGACAACGTATTTCTTGTGGCAGTACTAATGTCATTTATTATGCCACGTGTGGGTGCCCCAAAATTTATGTTGGTCTCACCACCAGACAATTGAGTATATGGGTAAGTGAGTATGTGTGAGACATCTGTGAGGCCAAGACAGTAGTAAATCCCTCTGACCTTAAGACCAACCCTCGCCATTTTCGGCTATACCATAATTGCGAGGTTAAGACCTTCGTGGTCAGAGGGATTGATGCATTACATATGGGTCTTAGAAGGGGTAATTTAAAAAATCCTTGCTCAAATGGAAACAAGATGAATAGTGACCCTAAACACTATTACCCCTAGAGGTCTTAATGAGTCTTTGAGCTTCTCCCCCTTTTTTAGGAATCAGTATTTCTCCTTATTCAGATTTATGTCCTGTGGTCCCTCTGCTCCTCCACTACATCTCTATATCCAGGTGTTTTATAATATTTTTTGTTTTTATAATTGTGTTTTTAACTTTATTTTTTTTTAGTTTATGTTTTATTTTTATTAGTATGACGTTCTGACTTATTGCGCTTACTGGACCTCATAGCTCCATCTCCCTAGCTCATTCTGATATATGTTCCTCTTGGATTGACCCTCGTATCAAGGAAATTCTTAATGTGCTGTATTTAATCAATTCTACTTTATGTTTGCTATTTACTAATAATGTTTTAGGATCATGTATTTATTTGCACTATCCCTTTAAATTTCTGTGATTTTGGTTTAGTATTGGCAGCCGTGCACTTGCGTGCTGCTTCCCTTGGTGTCTGGCTTGTGGCTGGGCATCCTTCTGCCTCCTGTGCTTGCCTGGGGTTAATTCCCCTCCTCGCATGAGCGCAGCGATGCTGGACGCCTGTGCTGCAATTACCGGGACCTGGAAGTGCAGTGCACAAGCGCCCAGAGCGCTGCTTCTGTTGACTGTTTCCATCTATGTGACCTCTTGCATGGAGCTTAAGATGGTCCTGTTTGCTCAAAGCAACATATTCCCTTGATAAAGCAGCATCATACGCACGTTGGGGCATTACCACCTGGCCAGGGGCTCTACTCATCTTCTCTGGGTAAGAACCTACCCAATTTGGGCTTTCTATTTACCTTTCGACTGAAGAATGTTACTAGGTGGTCATTTACCTTGACTCATCTATCAGCACAATTGCACTTTTTAGCAACACAGCATGCATGGGATTTGTGCAATATTGATGGATTTGTGAGTGTCTCTCCATGGGTCTTGTTGTTTCCTGAAAGGTGTCATGATATATTCTAATTGTTATGAACTACTTTAATAAAAATTGAAACTTTTTTATTTCATTCACCAGTGTACTCCTTATTCTCCATTGTTTTTCCACTTTCTTGGAGTTGGTGTGTATCTTTATTGCAGGCAGACTACCATTGTGTGGTACTACCAAGCATATAGCATGCAACTGATTTTTTTGCTTGCAATATCTGTAACACACCACTTGTCAGCAACAACATTTTAGCAATATAGCATGCCTGACTTGAATACTCCATATTTTTTATCTGCTCTTCACTGACCACATACCACTTTCTTGTGGTACCTGCAACCCAGTATGGCAAGTCCAGTATTTCTTCACTAAGACTCCCAAGGCTGGTCTACACGTTGCCTCTTCTCCCCGACTTTGTCTTTCTATCTTAGTGATTCCCACAACCCACAGGTATTCCTCTTTGGGCCCCTGGCTATAACCACTGCATAGGAGCCCTCCTTCCTTGTCTGTTCCATTTCTCAGAATCCAGGATGTTGCAGTCAAAGACTACCACTTATCCAGTACAGTTAAAAGGCTTGCTAGATCAGAAAGTCTGTTCCTTGCTTACAAACACCCTATTAATGCAACTCATTTCCTATCTCCTCCAGAACTACTCACTGACTCAACAGGAAATCAATTCCTTCTACTTTCTAAAACTCAGCCTATATTCAGAGCCGGCAAACTGTTCATCCTCCTGTGCCCTGCACCTACACTATACCTTAACTCCCCAAAACAAGTTAATTAATCATACTTTTGCAGAGTACAATAATACCATGAACAAATTAATGACATGACACACATAGAAAATGCAACAATATTAAACATTGCTCTCATAACAATATCTTCAGGGGAACCTCTGGTCACTTTCCTCCCCAACCAAATCAAATGAGCCGAATCTTTCAACCAGGAAAGAACTATAATCACCCATTTTTTTAATATTAATTCTGCATACTGGGATAACTTGCTTGTCACAGAACCAATCCTAGATGCTATAGGCCAGTCTGGAAGTGTAATCAGGGCTGGTGTTTGGGGCAGGCAGACTAGGCAGCACCCTAGGGTCTCCACTACCCCAGGGGCCCCCAAGCCCCAGTGAAGTGCCACTAAAAGCTATGGGGCCCGTGAGTCAGGGGGACCCGGTACCAGCCCCCCACACATCGCTCATTCAACTGAATCAGCATCATAGTTGGCGATACAATTTAAAACAATGATGCACCCTCTGCCTCTGATGCAGCGGGTGCAATAACGCCGTCAAATACCGCCTGCCAGTGGAGCTGCTGAGGTGAGGAGACGTGAAGCAGTGGGGAACAAGTAAAGGTTGATATTACATTCTATGGGGCTGCATTATATTTTATGGGGGCCGCATTAAATTCTACGAGGGCTGGCTGCATAACATTCTATGGGGGGCTGCATTACATTTTAAGGGGTTCTAAGTAGCACTCACAGGCAAAGCAGCTCACCATATTCCATGCGCCAGTGTCATGTCCGCCATGTCTGTTTTGCCTCATGAACCCCTGGAGCGATGAGCATGCGCTTATCATGTCTGCTGTCCTGCATGTTCCCTAGAGCAGTGTGCACACTCACCTCATGACTGTTGAGCTGCGGGATGCCTGCGTTTCTGCTCTGCCTTCTGTGATCGTCTCGTCATGTCTAGAACCCCTGATCATGTGTCCTTCCTATGTTCCAGCAGAGGCTGGTTCTGCATTCATCTCTGCATGTCTGGAACTCTGATCATGTGACCTGCCTAGGTTTCAGCACTGGTTCTGCAATCATCTCTGCATGTCTGGAACTCTGATCATGTGACCTGCCTAGGTTTCAGCACTGGTTCTGCAATCATCCCTGCATGTCTGGAATCCTGATCATGTGACTGCTCCCTGTGATCCTGGAGGATCTGAACTGGAAGTTCTCCCCTAGTTCTGACCTGGAAGTGGAGGTGCTAATGCCCTATATCAGACCGCCCCTTCCTATGCTCAGGGCCTGAGTATTGTGTTGCTTCCCTGCATGGCTGCTTGGTCTGCTGGGTCGCTCCCTCTATTCTGTGCCCTTGCACTTTGCTCTGTCGTGCGTCTCTGCACACGCTCCGGGCTCGTACTCCGTCTCTTGTCCCGTGCCTTGTCTTACGTTTGTCCGTTGTGCCATGTTCGTCCTTGTCCTGCTTGGACTTGTAGTCCTTCTGTTTTTCTCTGCCTTGCCTGTTTCTGCCATGTCTTGTCTTCACTATGCTCTGCCTTCTGTTTCCTCTCTGTTCTCTGTCTCTGCCTGTGATTCCTGCTCTCTGTGCTATGGTGCTCTGTAGTGCTCCCTGGCACACGCACCATTCATCCTCTCTTACTTTTGGTGCTCTTTTCCATGTCTAGTCACAAGGCTCTGCCTTGGCCCGGCTCTGGGCTCCGGCCTACGCTCCGCTACTACTCTGTTCTTGCTCTGTTCTTGTTCTGTGTTTCTGCCTATGCTTTCATTCCTGGTTCAGTACTCTGCCTAAGATCTGCCTGGTTTCTTGTCTTGTCTTCCCTTGCTGCTTCGTGTGCTCTTTGCATGCGCCTGGCCTTCCTAGCCTCCTGTTTGTGCCTCAGCCGTGCCCGCCCTAGCCATGCCCGCCTGCTTGTGTCTCAGCCGTGCTCGTCGGTCAGTGACAGCTGTGTCACCTGCCATGCCTCAGCCGGGTTCACTGGAGTCTTGCCCGTCTGTCAGTGCCGCAGCCCGATCAGCTAGCCAGTGCCCCAGCCGTGCTCTCTGTGCTTCCTTGCACTTCACGCTGTTTCCGCACTGTGCTTTCCGTGCTCTCTAAAGCACGCGCAGCCCCTCGCCTGCCCATGGCATACCTCCCCGTGCTTCTATAAAAGTATGCGCAGGTTTTGCCATGTATCCTGCCGTGCCCTCTTGCATGCACAGGCCCTAACCCTATTCTCGTACTCTGTCCCTGGCGTGTCCTTGCACGCGCAGGCCACCGTCCTTGTGCCTCTCCCTGGCATGCCCTCTGCACGCGCAGGCCTCCGTCCTTGTACCTGTCCCTGGCGTGTCCTCTGCACGCGCAGGCCTCCGTCCTTTTACCTGTCCCTGGCGTGCCTCTCTGCATGCGCAGGCCTCCATCCTCGTACCTGTCCCTGGCATGCCCCTCGGCATGCGCAGGCCTCCGTCCTGTGAACCTGATCCTGGCGTGTCTCCAAGCACGCACCCTGCCTTGAACCCTGGCGTTGCTCCAAGCATGCACCCTGCCTTGAGCCCTGGCTTGCCTGCCGGATTCCCAAAACCTGCCGACCGCTGCCAGAGGTCCGGAACCAGATGACTGTGGCCTGATGTCCGGAGCTGATGTCCGCAGCCTGATGCCTGGACCCTGTTGGTCGTTGCCAGTAGTCCGGAGTCCGATGCCATTGCACCCCGTCTTGGATCCTGGCATGTCCTTGCACGCACCCTGCCTTGGACTCTGGCATGTCTCTCGGCGCGCACCTTGTCTTGGACTCTGGCGTGTCCTAGCACGCATCCCTTCTAGGAACTCTTGTGTGATCCCTAACACGTACCCTGCCCTGGACCCTGGTATGTTTTCGTGCACGTGTTATGCCTGGAACATTTGGCGTGCCCTTGCACGCATCTTGCCGTGTTTCACTGTTTGTGCCCTGCACCTGATTCCCTGTTTATGCCTTGCACCTGAATAAAGTGTGAAACCACGTTTGATGAAGAAACTCTGTGACTTCGCTTTATGTTTGGTATCCTGTCCGTCCTGTTGTCAGACACTCAATAGTGTCTCCTTGAGCCCTGCCGTCTGGTCCAGCTGCCGTGGTGGCTCACCCCCTTGGTCTTGCCCTTGACACTCCCTGTACAGGGAGTGGGTTCTCACTAGGTCAGCTCGCCCTAGGTGGGTGGGTGCCATGGCCCAGAGGGTCCACTCTAAAAAGGAAAACGACTCAGCGTAAGCTGATGCTTGTCACAGCCAGGACACATGATTTATTCATCAAGTGGAAATCCGATTATACAACGGGTTATCCTATTAACCCTATCTGCTACAATGGACTACATTTATCCAATCTGTTTATCAGACCCACAGCACTGGTAATTTTCCCTGTGCTAGGACATGTGGTTCCTTAAGAAAGCAGCATACAGTTTCTGACCTACAATCCCTTGGTGGAGTATTCTGAAAAGTTGGTGCAGATTTTGGATACCGCCTTTGAACGAGGCATTATTTCTAAACAACTACGTGATGTACTCATTGTTACAGAGCCTAAGGGCCCCGTCACACATAGCAATCTCGCTAGCGAGATCGCTGCTGAGTCACAACTTTTGTGACACAACAGCGATCTCACCAGCGAGATCGCTGTGTGTGACAGCGATCAGCGACAGGCTCCCCTGCCGGTATCGCTGATCGCTGCAAGAACCCTCTGGACATTTTTTTCGTCGCTGATCTCCCGCTGGCCAGCACGCATCGCTGCATGTGACAGGCGGGAGACCAGCGATCAGCTGTAAAATAATAAAAAAAATAAAAAATATTGTTATTATTCTCACCTTCCGGCATCCTGCACAGTCTTCCCGCCTCTCTCCACGCTCCTGGTCCCAGTAATCCTTTGCAAGAATGACCGCGAGACTTCGCGATCCCGCGAGAACGGACGTCATCGCGGTAATTCTTGCAAAGGATTACTGGGACTGGAGCGTGGAGAGAGGCGGGAATGCTGCGCGGGACGTCGGAAGGTGAGAATAACAATATTTTTTATTTTAATTCTATTTTTGACATGAATATGGCATCAGCGCTAACAAACACAGCGATGCCCGCACGCGCGTCGTCGCTGTGCTAATCGCTGGTGAAGCTGTCTGTGTGACAGCTCACCAGCGATCATATAGCGACTTACCAGCGATCCTGACACGTTGATATCGTTGTCGGGATCGCTGGTAAGTCGCTATGTGTGACTCCAGCTTAAGGTATCCACTCTGTACCTCCTACCAAAGGTGCATAAAGATTGTAGGACACCCCCTGGGAGGCCAATTGTTTCCGGTGTGGGCAATTTCTTGGAAAAGGTTTATAAATATGTTGATTCCCAATTAATATCTTTGTTGGAAACATTACCCTCATATATTCGTGATACGGGTGATTTTTTGAAAAAAATTGACTCATTAAATGTTGAGGCTTTGTACACAAGCATTCGACATGTAGATGGGCTAAAGGCGGTAGCATACTATCTAGCCTTAACAAATTTGGCTAAGGAGAAGATTCAATTTATTTTATCCTTATTGGAGTTCGCACTTGAACATAATTTTTTCTTTTTTGGGGGGTCCCTCTACCTACAGCTCCAGGGGACAGCCATGGGGGCGGCCTTTGTGCCCTCCTATGCTAACCTGTTCCTGGGGCTGTGGGAGAGGGACCTCTTCCTGTCGGATCGACACACATCGATGGACCGCGTCTCCTTTTGGGCGCGGTACATCGATGATGTCTTCATGATCTGGCAGGGTACTTTGGACCAATTAGTTTCCTTTTTTGGTGTTCTTAATGTCAACAATTACAATCTACGATTGACATATAGGTACGATAAGGAATCTATTGATTTTTTGGACGTCACAGTTAAACGTGACAGTATGGGTTTTTTACAGACTGATTTATTTAGGAAGGAAACCTCCACAAATTTGGTATTACACGCGCAGTCAGCCCATCCTACACAGGTCATTAAGGCAATACCTACCGGACAGTTTCTGAGAGTTAGACGCATCTGTTCTTTAGATGGGGACTTTAGTAAAAGAGCGGTGGATTTGAAACAAAGATTCATGGCAAGAGGTTATAGTAGGAGACAGGTCAAACTGGCACATGATCGGGCTACGGGCCAGAAGAGACATGATTTGATTTATACTCCAGGTGGCAATGCCAAGAAAAATGAGATCAATAAGGTTCAAATGATTACCACATATCATTCTCAATAGGAGTTAATGAGGAAAATCATGGCCAAATATTGGCCGATACTCCTCGCAGATAAGACACTTGGTAATTATCTGTCACCTGTTCTGACTATTACTGCACGGCACAGCAAGAATTTGAGGGACATACTGGTCCATAGTCACTATGAAAAAAATGATCAGCAACCACTTACATTTGTCCCATCTCGAAAACCTAAATAGGGATGTGCCCCATGTGGTAAATGTGTAGCATGCCCGAATATAGAATGTGCTACCACCTTCTCCTCTTCTGATGACAGCAAACAGTATAAAATAACTCAATCGATTACATGCTCTACCAAGGCAGTTGTTTATTACGCTCACTGTCAGTTGTGAGTTCATTTTCGCCTTCACCGTCGATGTCTGATGAACTCCCTCTTCTGGTGAAGGAAGGTAGTGAGGCTGATTACCAAACACCTGATCTTGTAGATGATGACTGGGTAACAGGAACTTCTGACTGGATATAAGGCAGCCGACGCCCTTCTGAGTCACTGGTGATTTCTCTGCTGGATTCTTGGAGACCAGTCTGATTCCTGCTTCCCAAAGATAAGTTTTTGCTCTGCTATTGAACTTATTAGTTTTGTTTTGTTTACCTTGTTTTTTGGAGTTCAGCCATCCCCGGTCGGGGGTGTGCTGAGTCCCATTTTTGTCTCTGATCAGTTTGTCTCTTTGCTCTGTCTTCAGAATTTACCTGAGTGCTGATATAGTCTTTTTGAAGTCCTAGTGACTTCAGGGCCTGTTTTTCTTATCAGACGGTTGGGACATTTTTTGGTAGGGTTTTTTGCGGATTGCAGACAGCAGCTTTTCTATCCTGTCCTTTTTAGTTAGCTTGGGTCCCATCATTTGCTCAACCTATCTTTCTATCTGTGTTAGTGTTTTCATCTTGCTTCACCGTCATTATATGTTGGGGGCTGCCTATTGCTTTGGGGTCTGCTCTGGGGCAGTTTAGATTTCCCCTTTCTTTCTTTAGGCCTATTTAGTTCTCCAGCTGTGATCGAGGGGTCTAGGGCATCGTAGGAACCCCCCATGGCTACTGTTAGTTGTTGTGGATAGGATCAGGGGTCTGCAATCCGATAGCTACCAACCTCTCCGGTTTTCTGGACTTAGCTTGTATTTTTGTTTTTTCCTCCTTCGGTGACTCATTCATAACACTGTCCTTGTAATAAGATCTATATAGGCCTTACTACGAGAGCTTTAAAAATACGTGTAAGGGAGCATGTACGCGATATCCTTGCTGCCAGAGAGGAGACATGTGTGGACCATTTACGTACAATACCAAGACATTTTAAATTGTATCATCAGAGTGATCCTAAGGGATTAAAGGTCTGGGGTATAGATAGAATCCTCCTTGATGTTAGGGGGGTGAAGTGAGCCGACCTCTAGCAAGACTTGAGACAAAGTGGATCTGGACTCTGAGAACCATGCACCCATATGGCTTGAATGAAACCTGCAGTTTTGTTCCATTCCTCTGAACGATTCTGGTCAATTTTTATCTCACCCTGTTTTTATTGTTATTTATTTTATTTTCTTGTTTGTTTATAGAGCGTGTCTTTGTGTTTCGTATGGAATCATGTCCAACAGGCCTTAATACAGAATTGAATATCAAGCAACATTATACACCTGGGATACATGAGGCTGGATCTTCTAAGAAGGACTTTAGCTTAGAAATCGATGTTTGTATTTTTGTAATGTATATATGGTGATTATTATGTGCTGTGGTCATTTAGATGTCTAATGACCCGCTTTTGTCCATGGTACACCATGTGTTATCTATGTCATCATATGTACATTTGTTATTTATACATGCTATAGTGAGAATTTTTGTAATTTAGTGGGTATGGTATGCTCTTTCTGGAATGAATATATTATATATATAAATTGATGAAATGTCACTATACTTGATTTCGCTAACCCCATGTATTTTAGGGTATGTTATGACCCATATACACTCACTGGCCACTTTATTAGGTACACCATGCTAGTAAGGGGTTGGACCCCCTTTTGCCTTCAGAACTGCCTCAATTCTTCGTGGCAGAGATTCAACAAGGTGCTGGAAGCATTCCTCAGAGATTTTGGACCATATTGACATGATGGCATCACACAGTTGGCGCAGATTTGTCGGCTGCACATCCCTGATGCGAATCTCCCGTTCCACCACATCCCAAAGATGCTCTATTGGATTGAGATCTGGTGACTGAGGAGGCCATTTGAGTACAGTAAACTCATTGTCATGTTCAAGAAACCAATCTGAGATGATTCGAGCTTTATGACATGGCGCATTATCCTGCTGAAAGTAGCCATCAGATGTTGGGTACATTGTGGTCATAAAGGGATGGACATGGTCAGCAACAATACTCAGGTAGGCTGTGGCGTTGCAACGATGCTCAATTGGTACCAAGGGGCCCAAAGAGTGCCCAGAAAAAATTCCCCACACCATGACACCACCACCACCAGCCTGAACCGTTGATACAAGGCAGGATGGATCCATGCTTTCATGTTGTTTACGCCAAATTCTGACCCTACCATCCGAATGTCGCAGCAGAAATCGAGACTCATCAGACCAGGCAACGTTTTTCCAATCTTCTACTGTCCAATTTCGATGAGCTTGTGCAAATTGTAGCCTCAGTTTCCTGTTCTTAGCTGAGAGGAGTGGTACCCAGTGTGGTCTTCTGCTGCTGTAGCCCATCTGCCTCAAAGTTCGACGCACTGTGCGTTCAGAGATGCTCTTCTGCCTACCTTGGTTGTAACGGGTGGCAATTTGAGTCACTGTTGCCTTTCTATCAGCTCGAACCAGTCTGCCCATTCTCCTCTGACCTCTGGCATCAACATGGCATTTCCGGCCACAGAACTGCCGCTCACTGGATTTTTTTTCTTTTTCGGACCATTCTCTGTAAACCCTAGAGATGGTTGTGCGTGAAAATCCCAGTAGATCAGCAGTTTCTGAAATTCTCAGACCAGCCCTTCTGGCACCAACAATCATGCCACGTTCAAAGGCACTCAAATCACCTTTCTTCCCCATACTGATGCTCGGTTTGAACTGCAGGAGATTGTCTTGACCATGTCTACATGCCTAAATGCACTGAGTTGCCGCCATGTGATTGGCTGATTAGAAATTAAGTCTTAACACACAGTTGGACAGGTGTACCTAATAAAGTGGCCAGTGAGTGTATAAGGTAATATTGGGGGTCTTTATGGGTTCTTCTTGATCTTTAGTATATTAAAACCGGCCCCCTCCTTTGCAAGATCCAAACAACTGCCTTGTATGTATTTATGGGCGATTTTTCCTACATTTTCCTATATGATCCAAGATGATTACTGTAGTGCCCTTAATTATTAAAAAGTGTACATCATATATACATGTAGTTTTTCTATATGTATATATCCTCGGGTCTTTAGAAACAGGTCCCCTTTTATATGTATGTTCTTTTTTCTTTAGAAATAGGTGCCTGTTAATATGGCCAGAAACTGTGGGATTCGTATATCTACAGCGTGGGTATTATATTATATGATCTTCTCTGGAGGGTGGCTTACTCTTTCAAGCTGCCCGTAGTGTACTCTGTGCGGGTGCGCCCGCTGGGTGGTTCGGGGGCATCGCTGGATGCGGCATCTGACGCTGTGTCCCGGTCACGTGGGCCGGCTCCTCCTACGTCAGACGTGGGAGGGGCCTGGCTCACGGCCCAGGGCCCGGCGTCTTGCCGGGGCGTGCGGTTCTCTCGGGCCGCTTGTCGGTGTGACATGCGCCGCCATAGTGTGACACTCTCGGGATACCCTGATATCATGGGATCTTACAGTTTGGTGTAATACTGTATATGGGCCATAGTAGGTACACGGTGGGACGGCTTATGATATATGCCCTCTGTGGATTGGTCAGATTATTAAATTATGCCGCCTACACCTAAGACTCGATACACCCTTTTAGATATCTATTGGTCCTTATGGAATTAGGGTGTTAGCATGCCCGACCTCCTGAAATGGACGGCCTATGAGATCTTGTTTGAGGAAATGGTGATTTGTTAGGGGATTCTTGATTGGATGGGTCTTTACATAAAGATACGCTCCTGTAGGTGTGATGTTAACCCCCGGAAGAAGGCTGAATTCCGAAACGTACGTAGGGGCTGATATCACCACCCACAGGAGGTAAGCTCCTCTCTTGCACTCGGACACTGTATTTATTTGTGGTGATTTTAGTGTTATTTGTACTTTTGGATTTCGGTGCCTGTCTATTTACCGCAATGCATTTGTTATTGGTAAATACATTAGTGGTGTTCCTCTAATTTGTGCAACCTCCTATTAGTAGGTATGTGGGTGGTGGTGTCTTTATATGGGTTTCCCACCTTTTTAATATCTATGTGATGTAGGTATTTTTATACTTAATAAAGATTGTTGTAATTTTTGCTTATTTGGGTTCATATTTTCTTTTCGGTTTCAGTTTCTGATGTAGGTCTATACCCAGACCGAAAACGTTTAATTCATCACTGTATGCAAAATAAATTGGAAGCTTTTTTTCAACACGATACATTCGTGTTTCAAGTTTTTTAGTTATCACAATCTCACAATAGTTAGTCGGAATTTGGGCCCATTCCTCCTGACAAAATTGGTGTAACTGATCCAGGTTTGTAGGTCGCCTTGCTCGCACCTACCTTTTCAGCTTTGCCCATACATTTTTAATAGGATTGAGTTCAGGGCTTTGTGATGGCCACTCCAAAACGTTAACTTTGTTATCCTTACATCCACTTTGTTACCATTTTGACAGTATGCTTTGGGTCATTGTCCATTTGGAAGACCCATTTCCACCCAAGCTTTAGGTTCTTGGCTGATGTCTTGAGATGTTGCTTCAGTATTGCCATATAATCTTTTCTCATGATGCCATCTATTTTGTGATGTGCACCAGTCCCTCCTGCAGCAAAACAACCCCACAACATGATGCAGCCACTCCCGAGATTCACTGTTGGGATGGTGCTCTTTGGCTTCCAATCTTCTCTCTTTTACCTCCAAACGTAACGATGGTTATTATGCCTAAAAAGTTTAATTTTAGTTTTCATCCCAGGACATGTCTCCAAAAATTAAGATCTTTGTCCTGTGTGCATTTGAAAACATTAATCTGCTTTTTTACTTTTCTTTTGGAGTAATGGCTTCTTCCTTCATCCCATGTTGATACAGTACTCATTTCACTGTGTATATTGACACAGTCTTACCAGCTTCCGCCATCATCTCCAAAAGGTCTTCTTATTTTGTCCTTGCATTGATATACACATGTTAGACCAAAGCACATTCATCTCTGGGACACAGAAAACTGTCTCCTTCCTGAGCGGTATTATGGCTGGACATTCCCATCTTGTTTGTTCTTGTGTATAATTGTTTGAAAAGATGATTGAGGCACCTTCAGGAATCTTTATGATTTTTTTAGACTGTACCAAGATGTTACACAATGAAGCAGTGTGTTTCAGGTGTGCATTAAAATACATCTACAGGTGTGTCTCTAATTAACTCAGTGGCTGCCACAAAAGCGCATCAGAAGCTTCCTAACACATGACATCATCATATGGGTGGTCCAGAATTGTTTAAAGGCATAGTAATCTTAGTGTTTGCAAAAATTTTGACTTTGCAGTAAGTAATGAAAATGCCTTAAAATATTCTCTGTCATTATTCTGGCATTTGGAAAATATTAATAGTTTTGGCAATACTAATTAACCTAAAATGGGAAAGGTTTATTCTGATTTCATGTCAGATATTGAGAAAAACATCAACACAATCTCTTCTTTCTTGTGGGGCAATAAATTCACCAATCAATATACATCATGTAACATACAACCTCAGGTAAATAAGAGAAAGAGGCGGTTAAATTGCAAATTAGAATTAAAAGGTAAATTTTTATTAGAATTATTTTAAAAAGGGATCTTAAAATTCAAGCTACAGAACAAGTAAGTGCACTAACATTAGGAATACATTTTATGAAGATAATATTATATGCAAATATTGTAATTTAATGCAATTCAGAGAAAATAATATATAGATATAGTATACGTATTGCAGGTGCAAGATAATTATCTTAGAATGAGTAGTGTCATTGCTGTATATAAAACATAATAATCTATATAATTAAATTAAAGTGCAAGTGCATTTCTGACATGATAAGCCTCTATAATAAGAGATCAAATATGTCTAGCAAGGACACAAGGCATTCTCATTTTAACAATATATCTCTCTTTAATAAGTCGTTAAGATAGTGTCTGCAGAGAAAAGCATTAAATCAGTGCATAGTTCCAATGTACTGCAAACTCCTACCCTTACAGCTCCGTTTTGCAAATGTGCTTCTTCCAAAGGGGGCGTTCCCCCTTTGAAAGAAGAAGCACATTTGCAAAACAGCACTGTCAGGGTAGGAGTGCACAGCACATGGGAACTATGCACATGCCACTTTGTAAGTAAAAATGATTTTAGCCTTTAGCCACAGACCACTCTTATGATGTTTTGCAACAGTGTGGACTATCTGAACTAAAACCCAACAGCTGCCCCCCAAACAGCTGATTCAGAGGCGTAGCTAGGGTTTTGGTTCAGGGGGGGGCAAAACGTCTGAGTGGGCCCCTAACTAAGTAACTTTGATTACAACTCGGTGATGCACCCTAATAGTGGATGTAGGAGATGACTGTGCTGTTACTGAAAATAATCTGTATATAAAGACCAACATAGATATTATCGCCATATGGTCAGTGGTAAATACCAGTCCTACAAAACATATAAGTGATTACTGCACAGTTATAGTTGATGACTTACCGCTGACGATCTTTCTGATGGAATCATTCACTTTTCACGTCTTTTCCATCTGGCCCAGACCGACATGACAATTCTCCAGCCAGGACTAGGCTACAGAGAATACAACAAAGACACGTTTCACTTCTCATATTCCAGCTCCATCACCATGTATCCCCAACCTGCACAAACCCCTCATCCTGCTGATACCTCAATGATGAGCCGCTGCTGCCATATGTGTCCCTATTACTGCACCTGATACCCCAATGCTGAGCCTCTGCTGCCATATGTGTCCCTATGACTGCAGGTGATACCCCAATACTGAGCCTCTGCCATATGTGTCCCTATTACTGCACCTGATACCCCAATGGTGAGCCGCTGCTGCCGTATGTGTCCCTATTACTGCACCTGATACCCCAATGCTGAGCTGCTGCTGCTGTATGTGTCCCTATTACTGCACCTGATACCCCAATACTGAGCCACTGCTGCCCTATGTGTCCCTAATACTGCACATGATACCCCAATGCTGAGTCCCTTGCTGCCAAATGTGTCCCTATTACTGCACCTGATACCCCAATGCTGAGCCTCTGCTGCCGTATGTGTCCCTATTACTACACCTGATACCCCAATGCTGAGCCACTGCTGCCGCATGCTTCCCTATTACTCCACCTGATACCCAAATACTGAGCCACTGCTGCCATATGTGTATTGGGGTATCAAGTGCAGTAATAGGGACTGCACTTGATACCCCAATACTGAGCCGCTGCTGCCGCAAGTGTCCCTATTACTGCACCTGATACCCCAATGCTGAGGCGCTGCTGCCGTATGTGTCCCTATTACTGCACTTGATACACCAATACTGAGCCAATGCTGCTGCATGTGTCCTTATTACTGCACCTGATACTCCCTATACACACGGCTCCACTCCGCACCCCCTATACACACACGACTCCGCTCCGTACACCTTGTACACAAGCAGCTCTGCTCCGTACACGCTGTACACACACGGCTCTGCTCCGTACATGCTGTACACATCTGGCTCCACTCTGTACACCCCGTACACACACGGCTCCGATTTGTACACTTTGTACACATCTGGCTCCACTCTGTACACCTCGTGCACACACGGCTCCGCTCTGTACACCTTGCACACATGCTGTTCTGCTCCGTGCACCTTGTACACACGTGACTCTGCTCCGTACACCCCGTATACACACGGCTCCGCTCAATACACCCCATACACACACGGCACCGCTCTGTACACCTTGTACACAACAGCTCCGCTGCACACACCTTGTACACAAACGGCTCCGCTCACCCCATTCACACACGACTCCACTCCTCCGTACACCTCATACATGCATATCTCTGCTCCGTACACCTTCTACACACACGGCTCCGCTCTGTACACCTCATACACACAGCTCTGCTACATCCACCCTGTAAACCCCTTCTGACCCCACACAGAAACTTCACCTCATCCAGCCAGCACATGACAACCAGCACAGCAGAGTCCTGCAGCCACTGAAGCCCCTGATCATGTGACCCCTGACTCCGCCCCTCCTGTGACCTCATCACAGGTCCTGTGTGCACACTGCACAGAATAGCCCAGGATGACATTGCTGGCTGAGAGGTGGGGGGCCCACTGCTGGCACCGGGGCCCCCCACCGCCTTCTCTGGGGCCTATAGCGGCGGGGCAGCAGAGTAGGGAGATCGATTCTCTCTGCTCTGCCGCAGAATAGTGGTGTAGTGTAGTGTAGCTCCGGTGGGCCCCCCCTGCCACCCCGGTAGCTATGCTACTGAGCTGATTGGTTTTAGATGTTTTAGATCAGATAGTCCACACTGTTGCAAAATGCCTTAAGAGTGGTCCGCGGCCACTAAAGCTAAAATCCTATAATAATTGATGTCCTAAAAGCTGTATATAGGCTTCACATGGGGAAGTACAGAGAGATATTACCCCACAAAGGCTAACCAGTAAGCAAAGTTAATCACTAAAACTTGCACAAAGGGAGGAATTGAATAATATCTACCCCCACGTGAGTTAGCATATGAATACTATATTCATACATTATTAGTGAATTTTCCAATATTGATCCTTGCATTAATAGCCTCCAGCAGTTAACAGCCACACAGCATGAGGAGGTAGTATGTCTAGACTGTATGATCAATATATTAAGCTAGGACACCAATAGCTATTGTGGACTCTGTAATTTTCATGAGCACATTTTTCTTATCATTATAATTTAATCATTAAAAGTTATATTTTATTAATCTTAGAATCATTAGTTAGGGTCTATTTGCCATTCAGCAATCTGTTAATTATTAATTCAGAGAGTCGTGTCAGACAAAATAGTTAATAAATAGCATTTCCCTCATGACAAATTTACATCAGCACAATTTTGGAAGCAATTTTTTTGTTAGGAAGTTATAAGGGTTAAAAATTGACCAGCGATTTCTCATTTTTCCAACAAAATTGATAAAACCATTTTTTTTTAGGGACCACCTCACATATGAAGTGACTTTCGGGGATCAATATGACATAAATTACCCAAAAGTGACACAATTCTAAAAAATGCACCCCTCAAGGTGCACAAAACCACATTCAAGAATTTATTAACCCTTCTGGTGCTTCACGAGAACTAAAACAGTGTAGAAGGAAAAAAATAACATTTAACTTTTTTCACTCAAAAAATTACTTTAAACCCAAACTTTTCGTATTTTCACAAGGGTATCAGGAGAAACTAGACCACTAAATTTGTTCTGCAATGTCTCCTGAGTATGCCGATAACCCGTATGTAGGTGTGGCGCCCCTGAGGGTCCAGTCGCCACAGAGGTACTGCATCTCATCCAGAGGTATGGTACCCCACCCTCAGGCAAGGAGGGAGCACCACCCAAGTGAGGTAAAAAGATCATTCTGGAAAGATCCAGTCAGTTGGTGACGGGACAGCGGAGGAGTCAGTCAGATGTAGATGAGAGAGAAGGAGTGAGGAGAAACATCTGTAACGAAGCTCCTAGGAAAGTAGATGGGGTCCTAGGGGCACGGGTAGTGCAATAAGCCACCCGTGGGGCACATATCCAGAAGAGGAAGGACCATGCCACAGTGGGGGAGCCTGCCCCTAAGCCTAGTGGAGAATAACAACCAAGGCTCAGCTACCAAGCGGGAGGCTGAGGTAATTTCTGGTGCCTCAGTCACAACCACAGTTATTCCATAAAAAGGCAGCCGAATAGGAGCAAGGGGACTTTGAGAACGTCACCCGATGAGATCCGTGGCTGCCTGCTCGGGGACACTGCTTGTGAAGGCGCAGGGCAGGAGAGAAAGTAGAAATCAGTGCAGAGAGGTGGCCTAGAAAGGTGAATATAAAGGGGAGTCCTGGAAAGGTGTTCCTAATCTACCTGGGAGTTTGCTGGATCCCTCACCCGGAGGACACAGTATCAAGCGGGTCACCGTGTACACAGGAATTGTGAGTAAAAACCCTGAAACTGCACCCAACTGGGTTCCTCGTGTCATTTGCGTCTCGCCTGCCTAGCACCGCACACCATCACCATCACTGGCTCAACTGTTACCACCTTAACTGCTCTGGGACACAGCTCTGCCCGTGGAGAGCTTCACCATCTCTGCTGCCCTAACACCGTCCCAGAGGATCTGCATTGCAGCGTCGGCTATCATTGCCGAATACCATGGGTGGAGTCACAACAAACTTCCCCATTTCAAACTACCCCTTCTTTTTTTTTAAATTCTTTTATTTAAACATCAGGATACAAAGAATGTACAACATACACAATGATTGTGATAATAGGCATTATACAAGGCACATGTGTCTTCGTCCATAGCAAAATATAATACAAAATAAAAAAAAATTGCACACTCTTATAGATAAACAAGGTAATATATACGTTTCCTTCCAAGCATATATATATAGGATAATTGTTTATGCATTTTCCAACATGTATATCATTCCAGTTTCACAAACCTTGTCATATCTCACAACAGAAAGATCTAACAACCTTCTAAGCTACAACTACCACTACATCGACTAATATCTACTATTTCCGCAGTCTGGTTTCCTATATCATATGGTGTCACATGTGATGTCTCAGTCTTGCAAAGTGAGGTGAGAGGAATTCCACCTCTCCCAGATCTTTTCAAATTTACCTGGGCATCCCCTGTTTTGGTATAACATATGCTCATATGGAACAACTGAATTTACCAACTTGATCCAAAATCTAAGGGTAGGACCCGAACCACCCATGCACCGCAGTGCTAGCACCTTCCGTGCCATAAACAGTGTCTCGCGCAAGAAGACCCCAGCATAGCGATCCCAAATCTCCTCCTCCCATACCCCAAACAAGCAGACCAATGGCTCTAGAGGGACAGAGGCCTGCACCAGGGATGTCAGTAGTGTAGTCACCTCTTTCCAGTAGTGTAGGATAGTGGGACATTGCCACACCATATGAATAAAATCAGCATCTGGCGAGTGACATCTGTGGTGCCCCTGAGTGTTCAGTCACCACAGAGGTACTGCACCTCCTCCTGAGGTGTGGTACCCCACTATCCAGGTAAGGTGGAGACACCTGACCACGCTGAAACACCTGCATCCCACACAACATAGTAGTGTAGCAAAGCACCCTTTGGTAGCTCCCTGCTTGGAACACGAAGCGTGCTGGGAGGCAGGTGGAGTTAGTTTGCACAAAAAGTGCAGGAAGAGGATAGGATTTAGGCAGTTAGTCACAGGAGTCTGAAGAGGTCAGTCTGTGAAAGGAGATCCCCTGAGTGGAATGGATGAAGGAATTGCTGCAGCCGACCTCAGTGATCTGGGTCCGCTGGCACAGGAAAGAGACATTGATAGGAAGTCTGACTCTCCATAAGGAAAGGATTAGTACGGAACGTGAGGAGAAGAAGAGAACAAGGACCAGAGTTAGAGGAGAACCCTTCCCAAGTTCTAAGCGCAAGGCCGGGGTCCAGTCCCCGAGGTTGTATGGATACTAATGGTCCTGCAGCAGACACCGGAGGAATAGAAGTAGTGAGCACTTTATTCCCACACCAGACTTGGGGGCACAACCGCATCGTGTGTGAGCCTGGACTAGGTAGAAGGAGTCCCCAAAGTAGGCTACAGCTGTCTGCCGTACAAGTAGAGTTCATAGGAACATCTGACAGGAGGAACTCCAGTGTAACTCAGTACTGTACTTCACTTAAAGGCGCTAAGAGGGAGACGTTCAGAACAGGCACATATGTTGGCGGAGTGTTGGAAAGGAGTACTTCATTTTGCCTGGAAGTTGGCTGAGCTCCTGACCCAGAGGACACAGCACGGATGCGGGTACCTGTACCACAACAGACTGTGAGTAAAGCTTTGGAACTACATGCCCTGGTGTCCTCCACTTATTCCTGCGCCAGCCTGTCCGACACCGCTACATCCCTTCTGCGCTCGACACTACACCATCTAAGTGTCACTTCACCTACACTGCCCTGGGACTACAGCCCTGCCTGTGGAGGGCTATAACAACATTGCTGCACTACACCATCTGTCCCAGAGGATCTGTCTGCAGCGTCGGCTTAACAATTGCCGAACACCACAGGTGGCGTCACGAATCACTTATAAACTTTCACCACCATAAGCACACTGAAACAACCCCTTTTATAATGGAGCCCCAGGGCCACGGACCGGGTCACTGCTGCCGTGACAACTCCCATTAAGATGATCAACCGGCCCTGTACCGAGTACCCCACAGCCCTGGTAAGTGAGGGCGCTCCACATCGCATACATTCTGATGATTGAAGCCGACCCATCCTAAAAAGTCGCAACGGAGTCAAATATGATTGATTTATTACATACAACTGTATCATTCTGTTATTAATAGATGGTGATACTCCAATCGGAGACTCCAGAATCTCCTCCCATTCCTCTTTCTGCCTATAAGGGATAAGTCGTTCCCACTTCATCTTAATAGAACTTATGGCCGATTCTGCCCCTACTGACAGCATATATGTGTACAAAGAAGATATGAGACCCTGGGGGCCCTGCGAATTAAGAATTCCTATCAGAGGTAACGACGAAATAGTACGGTCCTGTGATGATCAAGGTAACGTCCGAGAGTGGACCCTCTGGATCGCGGCACTGGAGCTCCCTGGGGCGAGCACACCAGGTGGAACCGACCCCTATACAGGGACCGTTAGAGGCAGGCCCTCGGAAGACAGGTGCTGAGACAGCTGGAACCAAGAGGAACCAAGTACCAGAGCACGAAAAGAAACGGAACGGGTCAGGAACACGGGACAGAGTACCTAACTGAGGGAGTACAGGAAGGAGTATGAAGTACCAGACAGAGTATGGGACCGAGCGTGGAGTGATGGAGAGGTGCAGAGCGGAGGACGGAGTACAGGGCTGAGTATAGGACTGAGTGCGGGGTACAGGCAGAGGAAGGCGAGCTGGACAGAGGAAGGACTACAGGGCAGAGCACGGAGTACAGGACAGAGCACGAGCACCGGACTGAAGCAAGGCAAGGAATAGGAGGAAGTTACAGGAAAGAACTCCTGCAACTCGGCCAGAACACCGCAGGCAAGGCACACGATAATCAGGCGTCTCCACCATGTTGGAGATGCCTGATATACCCCAAGCTGCTACTTGATAGGAGGGCCAGAACCTTAGGGCGGGTGCTTCAGGGTTAAGAACCCTGCATGGCGCGCGCCCGCGGCCTAAGGCTCCTGCATGTGAGGACCACACTCCGGGGGGGATGAGAGCGGGGAGGAGACCAGCACAGCGCAGGGAGATGGGGGCAGGTGAGCACAAGCGGCGGCGGGCCCAGCCGCTGCTGGCACGGCGGCGGTCACCACCACCGACGTGACAGGTCCACACCCCTGTCCCTCATATGTGATTGAAGAGCTGATCTCAGCTGCAGATAGCGAAAAAATTGAGATCTCGGAATATCATGTGCGGTCTGCAATTGTTCAAAAGACTTTATGGTCCCCTGGTCATACAAATCTCCCACTGAAGAAACGCCACATTGGGTCCAAAAAACAGCGGATGGGTGATTCAGTAACTCCAGAAAATAGTTATTACTCCACAGGGGCATTTCAGCTATAACATCTTTAAACCCTATCACATTCTTGATTTGTCTCCATATTAATCAAGCCAGCCGGAGCAGGGGTAACATACATGGAACATTAGTTTTTTCCAACTCAAGGAAACCTAATGGGCAATCCGCTTGTGCAGCGTGAAGCAGGTGGCTTTCAGAATTAGGGAGGCAATTACTCGGCATCCATTTATTTAAAACTTTAGCCTGCCCAGCCAAGTAGTATAGAAAGAAATCTGGCAGCGCCGCCCCACCTCCCTTCTTTGGTCTTTGTAAAGTGGACAATTTAAGTTTGGGCCTAGTTTTCCCCCAAATAAAGGACATGACCAGAGAGTTAAGATTAACAAAAAAGGACTCACTGTGCTGGAGCGAGTAGCCAAATTTAGGGAGCAATATCATTTTAATCAGGTTAATGCGTCCAGCCACAGATAATCGGAGCCTACTCCACGATGCAAATTTAGCTTTAACTAGTTCCAGCAACGGGTGGACATTAAGTTGTAGATAAAGCGTACTATTATTAGAGATGTGGATTCCCAAGTATTTAAAACTAGATACAATAGACAGCGAGGAGAGAGCCTCCAGCCGGGGCACCGGGGGCATGGGAAAGGGGTAACAGGGCTGATTTTTCCCAATTTATATGTAAACCTGAATATTTACTGAATCTATCTATAAGGGATATCACCTGTGGCAAAGATTCTTCCACATCATTCAAGAATATCACCATGTCATCGGCATATACAGTAGGCCTATGGTATCTACCCGACCTGCTATATCTATACCTCAGATATTAGGGAAGGACCTTATGCGTAGCACCTCAATCGCAAGGGCGAAGAGGGCCGGGGAAAGAGGGCAACTCTGACGGGTTTCCCTATGCAGTGTGAAAGACTCAGATATAGAATTATTTATTATAATACGGGCCTTAGGTTTCATGTATAATATTTTGATCCATGTTATAAATTTATTGCCAAAGCTATACCTTTGCAAACATGCGGAGAGGAAAAGAAATTCAAGAGAGTCAAAAGCCTTGGCAGCATCTAACGATGCCAATGCCCATCTGTTGTCTGGCACCAGGGAGCTATATTGGACTATTGACTGGAGTCTCCTGATGTTAATAGAAGTACTTTTACCAGGCATAAAGCCAGTTTGATCAGGATGTATGAGATTCATTATAATGGAATTCAGTCTGGTAGCTAGAATCTTGGTGAAAATTTTATAGTTCACGTTCATTAATGAAATGGGACGATAGGATTCACATTCTAAAGAGCCCTTCCCCTCCTTCCAAAGTACTATGATATTAGTTCCATAAAAGGACTCAGGCATAGAATTCCCTTCCCATATTCCCCGAAATACCTTCACTAAAAGTGGCGTCAGTATATCCCGATACTTCTGGGTCACCCTCACACCCAGGGCTATGGGGTACTCGGTACCGGGCCCGATGAGCTCCAATGGGAGATGTCACGGCAGCTGTAACTTGGCCCGTGGCCCTGCGCGCCCATTGTAAAAGGGGGTTGTTTCAGTGTGCTTATGGTGATGAAAGTTTATAAGTGATTCGTGACACCACCTGTGGTGTTAGTCAATGAAGATGTAAGCCGACGCTGCAGACAGATCCTCTGGGACAGATGGTGTGGTGCAGCAGTGATGTTATAGCCCTCCACAAGCAGGGCTGTAGTCCCAGGGCAGAGTAGGTGAAGTGACACGTAGATGGTGTAGTGTCAGGCTCAGAGGTGGCGGCGGTGCTAGTCGGGATGGCGCAGGGAATAAGTGGAGGACACCAGGGCATGTAGTTCCAATGCTTTACTCACAGTCTGTTGTACAAACAGGTGCCCACCTCCGTGCCGTGACCTCCGGGTCAGGGACTCAGTCAACCTCCAGGCCAGATGGAATACTCCCTTCCAACACTTCCAACACTCAGTCAACATGTGCCTTTCTGAACGTCTCCTCTTATAGCACCTTTAAATGAAGTACTCCTAGTCATGAGTTACAGTGGAGTTCCTCCTGTCCGATGTTCTTATGAACTCTACTTGTAAGGCAGACAGCTGTAGCCTGCTTCGGGGACTTCTTGCTACTAAATCCCGGCTCGCCGATATGTTGCTGTTGTGCCCCCAAGTATTGTGTGGGAATAAAGTGGTCACTACTTGTATTCCCCCGGTGTCTGCTGCAGGGCCATTAGTATCCATACAACCCCTCTCTCTCTCTCTCTTCCTTTCCCATGCCAGCAGACCCAGGTCACTGGGATCTGCTGCAGCAGTTCCATCCATGTATCCCTCTCTCCAGGGATGTTTTTCTCTCCAACTCTCTAACCAACTGACCTCTCATCCTAAACTCTTCCCACTCCTTGTAATGTAATCTAACTCCATCCACCTCCCAGCATGTTTCGTGTTCCAAGCCGGGAGCCACCAATGGGTGCTTTGCTATACTCCAAGCAGGGAGCCGCCGAAGGTGCTTTGCTACACTACTTTGTGGTGTGGGGGTGCAGGTGTTGGAGCGTGGTCAGGAGTCTCCACCTTACCTGGATGGTGGGATACCACACCTCAGGAGGAGGTGCAGTATCTCTGTGGCGACTGAGCCTCTGGGGTGCCACATACCCCCCCCCGTTAAACAGAGCACGTGCTGCAAGGCAAACACAGTTGACAATACAGGAACTTACAAATTTTTATATTGCATAATAAACATCTCTTATACTAAACTTCCCAATGTGGGAGGCACTGCTTCTTGAACGTTACAACCAATTTAACTGTCTATCTAAAGTATATTGAAAGTTATGCTACCTAATTTAAAGAGCTATGGAAGCAAATTCACTATCAGAACACATTTTCTAGCAACACATTTATTTTCTGTTATCTGTTACACTTTCTACTTCCTTAATGAGTGACAACCGTCAACACCTGGTTCGTCACCTGCATACTTTTATTCAATTCTCACATCTTTATTCACGTAGTGTAAAACATTCTCTATATTTCTTTCTCAATCGAACCCTATAAAATCTGTCATTAATACTGTTACTACACATTATCACTTTCTAGATTCTTGTTCAAAAATGCTAAGCATTATTAATAAGTGCAAAGAGTAGACATTGGATCGGCCATCATGTCTGGAAATGTCCTTATAACGATGTAGTCCTTCTTCCAAGGTGAGGTTCCTATGTAAAACCAAGAGAGAGCACCTAAAAAGGTGCAAACTATGTACATTAACAGTTCCGGATCACTCAGCGTCCATGATCTCTACAGTTCAGAGGTAATAGAGGAACGCTGCCAATAAAACTGTGCAACAACGAGATCAACAAATAAACATCATAATCAAAAATAGAAAAAATATAGAAAAGCTGGAAACTTGCTAATACCCTCCTGGGCAACAAAAGTTAGTTCAAATCAACATTATAGCTAGTTATCCCCTCCTGGGTTTCTGGAAGCTGGTTGCTTGGGCTGCTTCCAGGGGAGATGCTCTAGGTGTCCTCATCCTGTTGTTGATTGCATGCTAATCACAGATACTCTGCTTCCCAAAGGGTGAGATTAGGACCGGTCGGGGTAATTGACAGGGCAACGGAGATGTCGACTGCCGGTGGCGTATCAGCGCTTGCCGGTGGTACCTCTGCTGCTTGTTCTTCCAGTTCCATCGGGACCTCAATGAACGGCATCGTGGCCTGGGGTCATCGGCAGGGGGCAATCAGACCACTCCTAGTCACTGGCATCATCCCTAGCACTAGGGTCATGCCAGGCACGGTAATCATACCTTGCGCTTCCTGACAAGGAGGCTCCGGTCCCGGCATAGGTACAGGGCAGCAAACAGCGGCGGCCGCTACTCCCGGAGTTGCCTGCTGAGCGGGTTGCAGCTTGATCTGCGCAGGGGCAAGGTTGGTTTCTAATAAGGCTATCGGTAGGGGCCTGCACGGCCATGCCAGGTCCAGATGGGAACGCAGCCCCTGTCCTCCATTCTGCTCCGGGATCCTCATATATCTCCTCCAGGCAGGCCTCATCCAGTGGCAATATCTGCTTTGAGGTGGTGATGGGCGCTGCAGAGGGTGTCTCAGCGGTTGTATGCTCTGCAGGGGCGGCTTGGGGGCGAGTGGCCTTTCTTCCCTACATTCTTCTGGCCTCTTCCCTACTTCCATCATGGCGTTCTGGCATTCTTCTTCCCGCCTTGGCTCTTTTCCCGCCACTGGCTTCCGCTCCTCCTTCTGGGGGCGGCGTCTTCTGCCAACTCCTCCATACCAAGCCAGTATATGAACCCCTCGGGGGGGTGGGCCATGTTGCTGTCGCATAGAAGTTCAGACAGGGAAGGTCCAGGACAGTTCGCTGTCTTTTCTTAGGACCAGCCAGGCTGTCACGCCCTTCTTCACCGCACCGGCGGCCATTTTTAACATTCATTTCACAGTATATCAAACTAGGTCATCTGAACATTACCAACAGTTTTAAGTCCAACAGATCTCAGGCACACAGAACCCGATGGCATCGGGTCTCGTCATCCTGTTCGTGACGCCAAAAATGGGTTGCCCCCACACCCAGGGCTGTGGGGTACTCGGTACCGAGCCTGATGAGCTCCAATGGGAGATGTCATGGCAGCTGTAACCAGGCCCGTGGCCCTGGGCGCCCATTGTAAAAGGGGGTTGTTTCAGTGTGCTTATGGTGATGAAAGTTTATAAGCAATTCGTGATGCCACCTGTGGTGTTCGTCAATGAAGATGTAAGCCGACGCTGCAGACAGATCTCTGGGACAGATGGTGTGGTGCAGCAGTGATGATATAGCCCTCCACAGGCAGGGCTGTAGTCCCAGGGCAGAGTAGGTGAAGTGACACGTAGATGGTGTAGTGTCAGGCGCAGAGGTGGCAGCGGTGCTAGTCGGGGTGACGCAGGGAATAAGTGGAGGACACCAGGGCATGTAGTTCCAAAGCTTTACTCACAGTCTGTTGTACAAACAGGTGCCCGCCTCCGTGCCATGTCCTCCGGGTCAGGGACTCAGTCAACCTCCAGGCCAGATGGAATACTCCCTTCCAACACTCCGCCAACATGTTCCTTTCTGAACGTCTCCTCTTATAGCGCCTTTAAATGAAGTACTCCTATTACTGATTTACACTGGAGTTCCTCCTGTCCGATGTTCTTATGAACTCTACTTGTACGGCAGACAGCTGTAGCCTGCTTCAGGGACTTCTTGCTACTAAGTCCCGGCTCACTAATATGTTGCTGTTGTGCCCCCAAGTCTTGTGTGGGAATAAAGTGGTCACTACTTCTATTCCACCGGTGTCTGCTGCAGGACCATTAGTATCCATACAACCTCGGTGACCGGGCCCCGGCCTTGCGCTTGGAACTTCTAGGAAGGGTTCTCTTCTAACCCACGTCCTCTGTTCTCTTTTTCTCCTCACGTTCTGTACTAATCTTTCTTTCTATGGAGAATCAGGCTTTCAGTCTATGTTACTCTCTCTCTCTTCCTTTCCCGTGTCAGCAGACCCAGGTCACTGGGATCTGCTGCAGCACTTCCATCCATGTATCCCTCTCTCCAGGGATCTTTTTCTATCCAACTCTCTAACCAACTGACCTCTCATCCTAAACTCTTCCTGATCCTTGTAATGTAATCTAAGTCCACCCACCTCCCAGCACATTTCGTGTTCCAAGCAGGGAGCCACCAATGGGTGCTTTGCTATACTCCAAGCAGAGAGCCGTCGAAGATGCTTTGCTACACTACTTTGTGGTGTGGGGGTGCAGGTGTTGGAACGTGGTCAGGAGTCTCCACCTTACCTGGATGGTGGGATACCACACCTCAGGAGGAGGTGCAGTACCTCTGTGGCGAATGAGCCTCAGGGGTGCCACATACCCCCCGTTAAACACAGCACATCTGCGGGCTGCAAGGCAAACACAGTTGACAATACTGGAACTTACAAATTTTTATATTGCATAATAAACATCTCTTATACTAAACTTCCCAATATGGGAGGCACTGTTTCTTGAACGTTACAACCAATTTAACTGTCTTTCTAAAGTATATTGAAAGTTATGCTACCTAATTTAAAGAGCTATGGAAGCAAATTCACTATCAGAACACATTTTCTAGCAACACATTTCTTTTTTGTTATCTGTTACACTTTCTACTTCCTTAATGAGTGACAACTGTCAACACCTGGTTCGTCACCTGCATACTTTTATTCAATACTCACATCTTTATTCACGTAGTGTAAAACATTCTCTATATTTCTTTCTCAATCGAACCCTATACAATCTGTCATTAACCCCTTCACTACCAAGGGTGGTTTGCACGTTAACTCCCGGGCCAATTTTTACAATTCTGACCACTGTCCCTTTATGAGGTAATAACTCTGAAACGCTTCCATGGATCCCGGTGATTCTGACATTGTTTTCTCGCGAAATATTGTACTTCATGTTAGTGGTAAAATTTCATTCAAATAACTTGCGTTTATTTGTGAGAAAAACGGAAATTTGGCGAAAATTTTGAAAATTTCGCAATTTTCCAACTTTGAATTTTTATGCCCTTAAATCACAGAGATACGGCACACAAAAAACTTGATAACTAACATTTCCCACATGTTTACTTTACATCAGCACAATTTTGGAACCAAAATTTTTTTTGTTAGGAAGTTATAAGGGTTAAAAGTTGACCAGCGATTTCTCATTTTTACAACACCATTTTATTTTTAGGACCACATCACATTTGAAGCCACTTTGAGGGGTCTATATGATAGAAAATACCCAAAAGTGACACCATTCTAAAAACTGCACCCCTTATGGTGCTCAAAACCACATTCAAGAAGTTTATTAACCCTTTAGGTGCGTCACAGGAATTTTTTTGAAAATTTAAAAAAAAATGAACATCTAACTTTTTTTCACAAAAAAAATACTTCAGGTTCAATTTTTTTTATTTTACCAAGGGTAACAGGAGAAATTGGACTGCAAAAGTTATTGTGCAATTTGTCCTGAGTACGCTGAAACCTGATATGTGGGGGGGACGACTGTTTCGGCGCATGGCAGAGTTCAGAATGGAAGGAGCGCCGTTTGACTTTTTCAATGCAAAATTGGCTGGAATTCAGATCGGACGCCATGTCACGTTTGGAGAGTCCCTGATGTACCTAAACAGTGGAAACCCCCTACAAGTGACCCCATTTTGGAAACTAGACCCCCAAAGAACTTATCTAGATATGTGGTGAGAACTTTGAACCCACAAGGGCTTTACAGAAGTTTATAACGTACAGTGGTACAATTAAAAAATCATATTTTTTCCACAAAAATGATCTTTTCACCACAATTTTTATTTTCCCAAGGGTAACAGGACCCTAAAAGTTATTGTGCAATTTGTCCTGAGTACGCTGACACCCCACATGTGGGGGTAAACCACTTTTTGGGTGCATGGCAGAGCTCGGAAGGGAAGCAACGCCATTTGACGTTTTTGGCTGGAATTGAGATCGGACATCATGTCGCGATTGGAAAACCCCTGATGTACCAAAACAGTGGAAACCCCCCACAAATGACACCATTTTGGAAACTAGACCCCCTAATGAACTTATCTAGATGTGTGGTGAGAACTTTGAACCCCCAAGTGCTTCACAGAAGTTTATAACGCCCAGGCGTGAAAATAAAAAAATATTTTTTTTCCACAAAAATGATATTTTTGCCCCCAAAATTTTATTTTCCTAAAGGCAACAAGAGAAATAGGACCCCAAAAGTTGTTTTGCAAATTGTCCTGAGTAGGCTGATATCCCACATGAGAGGGTAAAACACTGTTTGGGCACATGGCAGAGCTTGGAAGGGAAGGAGCACCATTTGACTTATTCAACGCAGAATTGGCTGGAATTGAGATCAGACGCCATGTTGCGTTTGGAGAGCACCTGATGTGCGCAAATAGTGGAAACCCCCAATTCTGACCCTAACCCCAACACACCCCTAATCCTAACCCTAACCCTAGCCCTAACCCTAATGGGAAAATGGAAATAAATACATTTTTTTAATTTTATTATTTTTCCCTAACTAAGGGGGTGATAACGGGGAGTTTGATTTACTATTTATGGTGGTTTTTATGTTTGGCGGCTGTCGCACGCTAAAAGACGCTTTTTATTGTAAAAATAGTTTTTGCATCACCACATATTGAGAGCTATAATTTTTCCATATTTTGACCCACCCAGTCATGTGAGGTCTTATTTTTTGCGGGACGAGTTGACGCTTTTATTGGTATCATGTTTGGGCATGTGACATTTTTTGATCGCTTTTTATTTCGTTTTTTGGGACTCAGAATTTACAAAAACCAGCGTTTTATGAATTTCTTTTGGGTGGTGCGTTTACGCCGTTCCGAGTGCGGTAAAATTTATAAGGCGGTTTTATTCTTTGGGTCAGTACGGTTACAGCGATACCTCATTTAGGTAGTTTTTTTATGTTTTGGCGCTTTTATGCAATGAAAACAATTTTATATAAAAAATAATTATTTTTGCATCACTTTATTCTGTGAGCTATAACTTTTTTATTTTTTCGCTGATAATGCTGTATGGCAGCTCGTTTTTTGCGGGACAAGATGAAGTTTTCAGCGGTACCATGGATATTTATATGCGTCTTTTTGATCGCGCGTTATTGCACTTTTTGTTCGGCGGTATGATAACAAATCATTATTTTTTGCTTCGTTTTTCATTTTTATTTTTTAAGGGGTTCGCTTAAGGGGTTAACTATTGGGACAGTTTTATAGGGCGGGTCGTTACGGATGCAGCGATACAAAATATGTGTACTTTTATTGTGGTTTTTTTTATTTCCAAAAAATGAATTTATTGGGGAATACTTTTTTTTTTTTTTTTTAATTTATTTAGCGATTTTTTTAAAATTATTTTTACACTTTTTTTTTTTTTAACTTTATTACAATGTCCCAGGGGGGACATAACTGTCCTGTGACAGATCGCTGATCTGTCACATCACAGATCACTGTGACAGATCAGCGATCTGTCACAGGCACTGCACAGGCTTCCTCATGCCTGCGCTTTGCAGGCACTGAGGAAGCCAGCTTCCTGCAGGCCCCCGGAGGTCCCCGTCGCCATATTGGATCCGGGGACCTGCAGGAAAGGAGTCCCCCGCAGCAGCGCTGCACATGGCGCTGCTGTGGGGGGCTCAGGGAAGCAAGGAGGGAGCCCCCTCCCTGCCGATGCTTCCCTTTAACCCCCGGTACACCGCGATCGTGTTTGATCGCGGTGTGCAAGGGGTTAACGTGCCGGGGGTGGTCTGTGACCGCCCCTGACACATTGTGCCGGGTGTCAGCTATGATAATTAGCTGACACTCGGCCGCGATCAGCGGCGCTCACCACGTGGGCGCCGCTGATCGCGGTGACGTAATATTCCGTCCATGGTAATTAGGTCCAGGGTCACATGGACGGAATATTACGTCAATTGTAGGTAAGGGGTTAATACTGTTACTACACATCATCACTTTCTAGTTTCTTGTTTAAAAATACTAAGCATTATTAATAAGTGCAAAGAGTAGACATCGGATCGGCCATCATGTCTGGAAATGTCCTTATAACGAGGTAGTCCTTTTTCCAAGGTGAGGTTCCTATGTAAAACCAAGAGAGAGCACCTAAAGAGGTGCAAACTATGTACATTAACAGTTCCGGATCACTCAGCGTCCATGATCTCTACAGTTCAAAGGTAATAGAAGAACGCTGCCAATAAAACTGGGCAACAACGGGCTCAACAAATAAACATCATAATCAAAAATAGAAAAAATATAGAAAAGCTGGAAACTTGCTACTACCCTCCTGGGCAACAGAAGTTAGTTCAAATCAACATTATAGCTAGTTATCCCCTCCTGGGTTTCTGGAAGCTGGTTGCTTGGGCTGCTTCCAGGGGAGATGCTCTGGGTGTCCTCATCCTGTTGTTGATTGCTTGCTAATCGCAGATACTCTGCTTCCCAAAGGGTGAGATTAGGACTGGTCGGCGTAATTGACAGGGCAACGGAGATGTCGACTGCCGGTGGCGTATCAGCGCTTGCCGGAGGTACCTCTGCTGCTTGTTCTCCCAGTTCCATCGGGACCTCAGCGAGCGGCATCGCAGCCTGAGGTCGTCGGCAGGGGGCAATCAGACCATTCCTAGTCACTGGCGCCATCCCTAGCACTAGGGTCATGCCAGGCGCGGTAATCAAACCTTGCGCTTCCCGACAAGGAGGCTCCGGTCTCGGCGTAGGTGCAGAGCAGCAAACAGCGGCGGCCGCTACTCCCGGAGTTGCCTGCTGAGCGGGTTACAGCTTGATCTGCGCAGGGGCAAGGTTGGTTTCTACTAAGGCCATCGGTAGGGGCCTGCGCGGCCACGCCAGGTCCGGACGGGAATGCAGCCCCTGTCCTCCATTCTGCTCCGGGATCCTCATATATCTCCTCCAGGCATGCCTCATCCAGTGGCAATATCTGCTTTGAGGTGGTGATGGGCGCTGCAGAGGGTGTCTCAGCGGTCGTATGCTCTGCAGGGGCGGCTTGGGGGCAAGTGGCCTTTCTTCCCCACATTCTTCTGGCCTCTTCCCTCCTTCCATCATGGCGTTCTGGCGTTCTTCTTCCCGCCTTTGCTCTTTTCCCGCCACTGGCTTCCGCTCCTCCTTCTGGGGGCGCGTCTTCTGCCAACTCCTCCATACCAAGCCAGTATACAAACCCCTCGGGGGGTGGGCCATGTTGCTGTCGCATAGAAGTTCAGACAGGGGAGGCCCAGGACAGTTCACGGTCTTTTCTTAGGACCACCCAGGCTGTCACACCCTTCTTCACCGTGCCGGCGGCCATTTATAACATTCATTTCACAGTCTATCAAACTAGGTCTTCTGCACATTTCCAACAGTTTCAAGTCCAACAGATCTCAGGCACACAGAACCCAATGGCATCGGGTCTCGTCATCCTGTTCGTGATGCCAAAAATGGGTCGCCCCCACACCCAGGGCTGTGGGGTACTCAGTACCGGACCCGATGAGCTCGAATGGGAGATGTCACGGAAGCTGTAACCAGGCCCGTGGCCCTGGGCGCCCATGGTAAAAGGGGGTTGTTTCAGTGTGGTTATGGTGATGGAAGTTTATAAGTGATTCGTGACGCCACCTGTGGTGTTCGTCAATGAAGATGTAAGCCAACGCTGCAGACAGATCCTCTGGGACAGATGGTGTGGTCCAGCAGTGATGTTATAGCCCTCCACAGGCAGGGCTGTAGTCCCAGGGCACAGTAGGTGAAGTGACACGTAGATGGTGTAGTGTACACAACATTCTTCTCCCGTAGATGTCTCTTGACCTCCGTAAACTGTGCTCGTTGTTTCTGAAGTTCCGCAGAGAAATCCGGGAAAATCAAAATCGTGGCATTGTTGAACTCGATAGGACTCTTTTGCCGCGCCAGACGTAGAGCCACGTCTCTATCCCTGCAGTTGAGGATGCGTGCCAGAAAGGGTCTAGGCGGGGCTCCAGGAGGAAGAGGCCTAGTAGGGATTCTATGAGCCCTTTCCACCGCAAAGATTGAGGAGAATTCGTCGCCCAAAGTGGTTTTAAGCCAGTATTCCAGGAATTGCTCCGGGTGTTGTCCCTCTGATCGCTCCGGCAGGCCAATAATTCGGATGTTATTCTGACGCATTCTATTTTCCAGGTCATCTGCTTTTTGCCTCCACGCATTCAAGGAGCCTGCCACTTTCGTTAGTTTAGTTTCCATGGGTGTGATGGTGTCTTCTTCCTGGGATACCCGCGTCTCCACCTCCGTAATACGTCCCTTCATGGCTTGCATATCCTGTCTGAGGCGTCCCACCTCGGTGTATACATCCTCTATCTTACCAGACAGAGACGTTCTGGTTAAGGAGATGGTCTGCATAAGTTGTTCAGATGCCTGCTTAAGGGTTAATTCCTCCTGCTCACTCTCCTCCCCACCCTGAGAGGGGTGGCTCTTACGCTGAGCTTGTGAGGGATTATTTTTATTAGGTCTTGAGCCCTCAGCATGGTCTGTTCCAGACCCCTTAGAACAACTCATTGTAGCACAATAGGGCACAGCCAGGTAGCAGAGACAATGCGATCAAAATCCCCCAGAATCAGAGCTACAGACGGGGTATAATGGTCAGATGGTGGCTGCAGGGTCTCAGAAGCAGCACTGACCCGCAACGTCACACAGCGTCACACAAGGAGGTAGTGTCCAGCTCCAGGCGGCAGACAAGGGGCCCCCACAGCCCAGGGAGAGACCCCAGGACCCCACAGGGATAACAGCCAGTGAGGGATCTAAGTCCCTATAATGATGGCGCTGACAGGGCAGGCGATATAGTGGAGAGGGGAACGCAGGGCCCAATCTTCCAGGGCACACACCGCTTGCTCCTCTCAATCTGTCAAAGTGTCTGCTCACCTCCCTGTTGCTCCTTCAGCACTGCAGCAAGGGAGCCCGGCGCCGCGTCTCACACAGGCAGCGCGTGCGCCTCCAAGATGGCCACCGCCCCGTGCAGGCCCCGCCGGCCGCCCGAATCTCTGCAGCCACAGGGGGTCAAAAATCCAGCCCCGCTCTCCCGCGGGGATCCAGGAGTGCCCCACAGTCCAGAGGAGCCAGAGGACGGGCAAATCTCAGCAGATGTAAGGATCCGCTGGCCGAGTATTTTTCAGGATGGCAGGAGCTCACAGAAGCACGTCCTCACTGCAGCACTACGTAGCCACACCCCCAAACTACCCCTTCTTTATCATCATCTTTCATCTACCCCATCGTCATCAACCTTTATTAACTTTACTGGATGCCCAGGGCCACAGACCAGGTCACTGCCACCATGACACATCCCCTTTAAAGAACCTGACCGGCCCGGTACCGAGTAACCCATGGCCCTGCAGGGCGCTCCATAGGGGAAAGCCACTGTTTGAGTACACAGCAGGGCTCAGAAGGGAGGGAGCACTGTTTTACTTTCTGAATGCAAAATTGGCTGGAATCAATAATAAAACTTTTTTTTCCTTCTTGCAAGCTTCAATAGTCTCCATAGGAGACTAGAAGCTGCAGTAGTCTAATCGCTTCTACTACACACAGGCGATGATCCGAAGGCGATGATGTGTGTAGCAGAAATGCTCACTTACTATGAGCGCCAACCATAGGGCAGCGCTCATAGCAATCTTGCAATGGCAACCATAGAGGTCTGCTGCAGACTTCTGGTTGTCATGCCAACATATTGATGACCCGCGATCATGAGACGGGGTCACCAATGGGCTGGATTAGCAATGCTCTTCCAGTAAGTGCGAGTTAAATGCCACTGTCAGAGATTTACACGGGCATTTAACTAGTTAACAGCTGCAGGTGGATCGCGATTCCACTCGTGTCTGTTGGGGGCACATGTTCAGAGATACCTGCACAAATATGGCATTCATGGAAGAGTCACCAGAAGAAAACCTCTCCTGCGTACTCACCATAAAATTCAGCATCAGAAATATGCAAAAGAACATCTAAAAAAGCCTGTTGCATTTTGGATACAAGTCCTGTGGACCAGTGAGGTTAAAATAAAACTATTTGGCCACAATGATCAAAGGTATGTGTGGGGAACAAAGGGCACAAAATTTCAGGAGAAGAACATGTCGACAATCATTAAGTATGGGGATGGATCAATCATGCTTTGAGATTGTGCTGCAGCCAATGGCATGGGGAACATTTCATGAGTAGAGGGAAGAATGGATTCAATGAAATTTCAACACATTCTTGATGCAAACATAACACGATCTGTAAAAAAAGCTAAAGAGTGATCCGCGGCCACTAAGGCTAAAATCCTATAATAACACAGGTCAACGAAAAAAATTTTTTTTTCTGGTGTCCAAAATATTTTAATGAATTTGGGGTATTTTTGGGGTGCTGATTCTGAATATGTCATCAGTTTTGCCAGATTGGCTCAAGTTTTTGAGATTTTTGGTATCTTATTTATAGCACTTGTTGGTAAATGCGACGCATCATCTCATTAATTTCTTTGGATTAGTACTTGAACTGAGCAGTTCTCAATATAGTTTTGTGTTAATTAGTGTTCTAAAAGTTTGTTCATAGCTTGATTTTTGCACTAACTTTATGTTGTTGTCTGTTTTCCAGTGAAAAGCATGAACTCATCATGAAGAAGTTGTCTTAACGATCCAGACTCATTCTGTTACATTTGTGGTGAATATACACTGCCAAAACATAGAAGAAACATAACACACTTCGTAAAAAAAGTGTATTTTGCCTATTTTGGGGTTATGCTTGGGGACCAAGACAAGTTTTGGGCACCACACATAGTGTGCAAAGCATGTATCGAATTATTACGAAAATGGAGCAAAGGACAAAGAAAAAGCTTCAAATTTGGTGTTCCAATGGTGTGGAGAGAGCCAAAAAATCATCATGATGACTGTTATTTCTGTGCAGTGCAAGTGCAAGGATTCAATAAGCATAAGAAACGAAAATGGGAGTAACATGGAATCTGCAAGAAGGCCTGTCCCTCATTGTGAAGATGTGCCTGTACCTGTGTTTACCATAAATAACAGTCATCATGATGATTTTTTGGCTCTCTCCACACCATTGGAACACCAAATTTGAAGCTTTTTCTTTGTCCTTTGCTCCATTTTCGTAATAATTCGATACATGCTTTGCACACTATGTGTGGTGCCCAAAACTTGTCTTGGTCCCCAAGCATAACCCCAAAATAGGCAAAATACACTTTTTTTACGAAGTGTGTTATGTTTCTTCTATGTTTTGGCAGTGTGTATTCACCACAAATGTAACAGAATGAGTCTGGATCGTTAAGACAACTTCTTCTTGATGAGTTCATGCTTTTCACTGGAAAACAGACAACAACATAAAGTTAGTGCAAAAATCAAGCTATGAACAAACTTTTAGAACACTAATTAACACAAAACTATATTGAGAACTGCTCAGTTCAAGTACTAATCCAAAGAAATTAATGAGATGATGCGTCGCATTTACCAACAAGTGCTATAAATAAGATACCAAAAATCTCAAAAACTTGAGCCAATCTGGCAAAACTGATGACATATTCAGAATCAGCACCCCAAAAATACCCTAAATTCGATGAAATATCTTTGGCACCAAAAATGCTGTTGACCAGTGTAATTAATGTCCTAAAAGCTGTAGATAGGCTTCATGTGTATATTAACCCAAGGAAAAAAGCAAAAGACCTTGTGAAGATGATGGCAGAAGCTGGTAAGAATGTGTCAATATCCACAGTGAAATGAGTACTGTATCAACATTGGATGAAAGGCCACTCTGCCAAAAGAAACATAAAAAGCCAGATTAATGTTTGCAAATGCACACAGGAACAAAGATCTTAATTTTTGGAGACATGTCCTTTTTGGGCATAATGACCATCATTATGTTTGGAGGAAAAAGGGAGAAGATTGGAAGCCTAAGGGTATGTGTACACGTTGCTGATTCCATTGCGGATTTTTCCACGCGGATTCTGCAGAATCCGCAGGTAAAATTACCTGTGGATTCCCTGTTGGTTTTCTGCAGATTTTGTGCAAATTTAGTGAAGATTTCACCAGCGTTTTTGCACCTGCGGATTTCTATAATGGAATAGGTGTAAAAACGCTGCAGATTCCGCACAATGAATTGACATGCTGTGGAAAATAAACTGCTGCGTTTCTGCTCGGAATTTTCTGCAGCATGTGCGCAGTTTTTTTTTTCATAGGTTTACATGGTACTGTAAACTGCATGGAAAACTGCTGCGGATCCGTAGGGACAAATCCGCTGCGGATCCGCAGACGAATCCACAACGTTTGCAAATACCCTAAGAACACCATCCCATCTGTGAAACTCAGGGGTTGCAGCATCATGCTGTGGGGTTGTTTTGCTGCAGGAGTGACTGGTGCACTTCACAAAATAGATGGCATCATGAGAAAAGATATATGGCAATACTGAAGCAACATCTCAAGACATCAGCTAAGAACTTAAAGCTTGGGTGGAAATGGGTCTTCCAAATGGACAATGACCCAAAGCATACTCAAAATAACTAACAATGATCCACATCTCCAGGGTCTGCTAAATCTTTCTTAAGGTGTTTTGCTGTCAAGCAGGGATTCTCTTTTGCCTCTTTAGCAATCCTATGAGCAGTTTTCACTTAATTTTTTCTTGGTCTTCCAGACCTTTTCTTGACCTCCACTGTTTCTATTAACTGCCATTTCTTAATTACTTTTTGAACTGATGAAACAGCAACTTGAAAAAATTTGCTATCTTCTTATAGCCTTCTCCTGCTTTGGCAGCTGCTTAGGAGAACCCATGGCTGCTGTTTTTTGGCTCGAGGTTAGAGGAGACTGGGCTTTTATAAAGCCTTTTTATAAAGCTGAGAAACTTGCTTCTCCTGGCCTTTCCTGACAATGATAGCAAACAAGCCATAACCCTAACAGGCTAATTATGGTCTGAAACCTTGGTCAAAGTTATCTGAACACACAAATATCCAAGGGTGCCCAAACTTTAGCATTGGCCCACTTTCCTTTATTGGTAATTCATAAAATGTAAAAAAATCACAATATATATATATGTTTTGCCTAAAATATAAAGGAAATGTGTAATCTTTTACTCAAGCCCTTTTAGAGATCATGCAAATAAAGTCCATGGAGCCTCATTTTAGAGTCTCAAACACGGGACTAGCCAGATCTTCCTCCAGGGAAGGACCCAGCCAAGGGGTGGCTTCTTTCGGAAACCACCATTACCACCATATTAAGTGGCCCTTTAAGTCAATATCCAGCTCTTTACGAGTTTACAGATATGGTATTTCCCTTGTCATATCAGTAAACTCGTAAAGAGCTGGATATTGACTTAAAGGGCCACTTAATATGGTGGTAATGGTGGTTTCCGAAAGGAGCCACCCCTTGGCTGGGTCCTTCCCTGGAGGAAGATCTGGCTAGTCCCATGTTTGAGACTCTTAAATGAGGCTCCACGGACTTTATTTGCATATTCGTATTTCCCAGGGAGCAATGCACCTAGGATTTCACTGTGATTGAGCGCCTTTGCCGGCTGTGTTTTCTTTGACTGGTCTCCCTGAGGTCAGTGATTGTTTCATGCTTTTAGAGATCATGTCATGTTCAACTTGCTTAAATGTTCATAGTAATAGTAATTTTGACCACGGGTGCCCAAACTTTTAGATTCCACTGTACATAAAAATCCATTATAAATTAACAAATTCTAATGTTCTCACACAAAACTCACGTTCTCAGGCATAACACTTCTTCTCCAAGCCAAAAACAAACGGTAATATCCTGTTTATACTTATTGCATAAAATAATCTTTTTAGTAATGTTCCATTTCATTCGTGTCACCAAGCAGACCACAATATTTGGTGAACTTGTCCCTCTGAATTTGATAGCATTTTATGAATGACCAATTATCTCCCACAATATGCACGGGAGTTTTTTCATTATTCTGCGCTAACTATTGCTGGAAGCAATATGATATAACCTTGAAAAAGCTTGTTTCATGCAGTGTAAAGAGAGTAAAATGACTGACTAGAAGAATTATAGCGGTATGGTTTGTTCAATGATGACAAGATTGCAGAATCATTTAGCTTTAGGTCTGCATGATAATGTGTTAGCCTGATAAAACAAGACATGCAGAAAACTTGGGGAAACAACGGATTTCTATGTCGTAGTCATCTGTGGCCTCGGCAATGCTTAACAGTAACAATATAAAAAGGATGCATAAATACTTATATAATAATATCTAAATGTGTTTTCTTAATTTCGATATATATTTTATATGAAGCCTATTCTGTACAATAAATGTCTGATTGGTAGAGTTCCCCTGACCTTCTTGAGCAAACCAAATAGGCCAGTGTTAGAAAAATCCAAGTGCCGAAATCGCTCCAATGCAGGACCATCAAGCATCAATTGCACATCCAGTTGATATAACATAAATTTTCTAATATATAAAGAACATATTTGACCTCTTTTGGCAGGTTTAAGAGGCTACCTTCTGATAAAAAGGCTGGAGAGCTGAATGAAAATGTAGTTTTTATTTTTTTTATTTCTCTTCTCCATAGCCAAGATATTGGTTTCTAAAGGTTAAGATGCATAATATGTGGATTTCCCCTTCAAGCAAGGAAGCATTGAGAAAGATACCACTCAGGGGCGTTTACTTTTCCCCCTATTATATTGCCCAATCATAAGAAGGAGGCGTCAAACAGGGAAAAAAGTAAATGCCCCCAGAGAAGGTCAAAACCTGCTGTTTCAGTGTGATTTGGTAAGACTGATGTGTCTAAACCTAATCACACTGAGATCTCTCCAATCCCTGCTCTTACTGACATTACAAGTAATAGATCCTGAGCATTGTATGTGACAAATGCCACATGCATGCTGCAGCTCTCCTCTCCCGGAACTGATTTTTCATTATATTATGAATGGAGTGCAGAACAACAGCGTGTGAGCAGAGATTTTCACATACAATGCTCTAGATCTGTCCCAGGTATCTGGGCATTATTCCCTGATATCTGGTATAGATCCAGAGCATTGTAAGTAATGACATTGCAACGCAGCTCTCCTCTACTCTCACAGTCATTACAAGCATCGGGAGAGGCGGAGATCTCAGTGTAAATAGGTTAGAGAGAAATCAGTCCTTGCGGATTATAGTGAGAAAGTAAGTTCTAAAATGAACACATTGGTCACCAGTAATTTCAATGCCCTGTTTCTCCACAATGGAGTGGAGAATAAAAAAAGGGTTTTTTAATATAAATTACTGCTACTATGAGAAGGAATGTACAATGTAGAATGCAAAACATGGTGAAAAGTCCTCTAAGTGATGTTTAGATTCAACACATCAAAGAAGCCTGAGCTTGTCTAATCTAATGAAATTTTGTTTAAAGGAATCTGTCAGCAGGTTTTACTATGTAATCTGAAGACAGCAGGAGATAGGGGCTGAAACACTAAATTCAGTGATGTGTCTTTTATTAAGCTGTATGCTGTTGTTTACTTACAATAAAGGTTTTATTACCAAGACATTTTTACTGACAGGTTTGATGGTCACACACCTTGCTAGTCTAACTCCATGCCCTCCCATGATAAGCAGCGCACTGTCAATAGAAAATGTACATGGAGCCTGGTGTGGGTGGGGTTAGCTTTCTCAGCCCTGCTGCATTTTATATCTAAAAACTCTGATTGTGTCTGACAGCTGCACCCAGTAATCTAAGTGATACATCATTGTAATCAGGGTTTCTTTTCCTACATTATTCTGCTCTTAGATGAGGTAGAAAAACTCCAGTGACAGATACCCTTTACTGGATCACTCCAGCTAATGCTGAAACATTGATTTTTGCCCAGCAGAAGGTCATGACTCAGACAATAAAAAATTACAAAGATATGTCATCCACCTCATCATTTGGTCCTGCATATATATATTTTTTTTTTGTATAGAGATTATTCAATGTGTCAACTAAGTAACTATAGGTACACTTACTTTTTCTCACAGTGACTATTAGTGATAAATAACATTTTCCTTTAAAAAATTAAATGATAATTTAAAAGCTTTATTGTGAGGTTTATCGTGTTTCTTTGTTTTTTTATTAAAAATTGAAAAATGGTAGATGTGAGAAATATGCAAAAACAAAAAAAATCTGTCAGGGTGCAAATTTTTTTGTTTTTTGTTTGTTTTTTTAACAAAACTTTCATTTCTTAGAAAATGGAAAGAGTTACACTTTCAATAAAATTTCTATCATGCTTCCTAAAATTATATTTAATTTTACTTTTTAGCTCTGTTGATTTTATGGCATTTTTACTCAAATCTGATGTTCAAAGCATTGAGCAATATTCTAAAAAAAAAAAAAAACGCATAACTCCTACATTGCAATATTTATGATCAAACATAGCGAGAAGCTTTAAAATTCTAGATATTCAGAAACATAATTTGTTCTTGTGATCAATGGAAAACACACTAATTTGTCAGGATTTCATGGCACACCATGTGCAAGCTGAAGATATGGATGAACTCTTTATGCATCAAATGGCCAAGTTCTCCAAAAAATATGACATAGTTGTCATGGGAGATTTCAACTATCCAGACATTTGTTGGGAATCTCTCTCAGGCAAAACTAACAGGTCAAGGAAATTCTTATCCTCTCTTCCAAAAGGTAAGGGAGAAAACAAGGGGAACTGCTACCTTGGATCTAATCCTTATAAACAGGGAGGAAATGGTTGAGGAGGTAAAAGTGGCTGGGACCCTAGGAGGTAGCGACCATGCTATTTTAGAATTTTGGATAACTAGAGGCGGAAGACCTGTGAAGACTCAGACGTCAAGGTTAGATTTCAGAAAGGCAGATTTTAAGGGATTCAGAAAGAGAATTGGAGGGATCCAATGGCTGGATATCCTTAAAGACAAAAATGTCCAGGAAGGATGGGAAATCTTGAAAAATGAAATTCTCAAAGCACAGTTGTTAACAATTCCGAAAAGAGGGAAGAATAGGAAGCATTTAAGGAAACCAGGATGGATGAACACAGAACTTAAGCACATGCTAAAAAGGAAGAAAAAAATGTTTATAAAATGGAGAGAGGGAGGCATATCTAAAGAAGAATATAATGCTGTCTGCAGAACATGCAGGGCACATATCAGATTACTAAAGCTGAAAATGAATTGAGGCTTGCAAGAGATGTCAAAAGCAATAATAAAGGATTTTGGGGATATGTCAAAAGTAAAAGAAAAGTCAAAGATGCTATAGGATTTTTACAGGATGAAAATGATGAAATGGTAAGACAGGATGTTGAGAAGGCTGAACTTTTAAATTCCTATTTTGCATCTGTTTTCTCTCAGAAAGGAAATGTAACATCAACTGTTATTCACTGTCCTAAGGGAATAGAAGAATCCAGGATATCTATAAACAGAAAGATAGTGAGGAAACACTTAGCTAACCTAAATGAATTCAAGTCTCCAGGTCCAGATGAATTACACCCCAGAGTACTGAAGGAGATAGCAGAAGAAATTTTTGAACCCCTCTCCATAATCTTTGAAAATTCTTGGAGAACAGGAGAAGTGCCAGAAGACTGGAGAAGAGCAAATGTTGTTCCTATCTTCAAAAAGGGGAAGAAGGTGGACCCAGGCAACTATAGGCCGGTGAGTCTGACTTCTATACCAGGAAAGATCTTTGAACAAATTATTAAACAACATGTATGTCAGTACCTGGATAAGAATGAAGTGATTAAACAGAGTCAGCATGGGTTTGTAACTAATAAGTCATGTCAGACTAACTTAATTTCCTTCTATGACGGTATCACTGATTGGGTGGATCAAGGAAATGCTGTAGATATAGTATATCTTGACTTCAGCAAAGCATTTGACAAAGTCTCTCATACAATCCTTATTGAAAAAATGACTAAGTATGGAATGGACAAGGCAACTGTTAGGTGGATTCATAACTGGCTTAGTGATCGGACCCAAAGAGTGGTCGTTAATGGCTGCACATCCAGTTGGAAGAATGTCTCAAGTGGGGTACCACAGGGCTCTGTCCTGGGCCCTGTATTGTTCAACATCTTTATCAACGATTTAGATGAAGGAATTGAGGGTAAACTGATTAAATTTGCTGATGACACAAAGCTAGGAGGGATAGCTAATACTAGAGAAGAGAGAGAGAGGATTCAAAAAGATTTAAATAAACTGGAGAAGTGGGCAGCAACTAACAGAATGGTTTTTAACAGGGAGAAATGCAAAGTGCTACATCTGGGCAATAAAAATGAAAAAAGCATATACAGAATGGGAGGAATAGGGCTAAGTGACAGCACATGTGAAAAAGACTTGGGTATACTAATAGATCACAGACTGAATATGAGTCAACAGTGTGATGCAGCAGCAAAAAAGGCAAATGCAATTCTAGGATGTATTAACAGAAGCATACAGTCTAGATCACGTGAAGTCATTATTTCCCTCTACTCCTCTTTGGTCAGACCTCATCTGGAACATTGTGTCCAGTTTTGGGCACCACATTTTAAAAAAGACATCAACAAACTGGAGCAAGTTCAGAAAAGAGCGACCAGAATGGTGATCGGTCTGCAAACCCTGTCTTATGAGGAAAGGTTGCAGGATTTGGGAATGTTTAGTTTGCAAAAGAGAAGACTGAGAGGAGACTTAATAGCTGTCTACAAATATCTAAAGGGCTGTCACATTGTAGAAGGATCAACTTTATTCTCATTTGCACAAGGAAAGACTAGAAGCAATGGGATGAAACTGAATAGGAGGAGACACAGATTAGATATTAGAAAAAACTTTTTGACAGTTAGAGTGATCAATGAGTGGAACAGGCTGCCACGAGAAGTGGTGAGTTCTCCTTCAATGGAAGTCTTCAAACAGAGGCTGGACAGACATCTGACTGGGATGATTTAGCGAATCCTGTTTTGAGCAGGGGGTTGGACCAGATGGCCCAGGAGGTCCCTTCCAACTCTACGATTCTATGATTCTATGATTCTATGATAACATTCCACGAGAGTGCAAGACGTATTTCAAAATTGACACATGAATATTTTTATTTGTGTAATTGAAAGTTGTAAAATGTTTCAATATCCTTTCAAAATAGGCAGCATGGTGGCTCATTGGATAGCACTGCAGGTTTGGGGTCCTGGGTACAAATCCAACCAAAGACAACATCTGCAAGGTCTGTATGCTCTTCCTGATTAAATACGTGACGCCACCTGTGGTATTCTGGTCAGAGGTGACCAGCGCTGCGGTGTTGTTCCCCTGAGACTGTTGATGTGGCGCAGCTGAGGTGAAAATAGCGCTCCACAGGTAGAGCAATAGTCCCAGGGCAAAGATGTTAGATTAATAGTCAAAATGGCTGTGAACGTTGGGGTGCAGAGAAATGAGAGGAGGACACAGGGAGGTGCAGTTTCTTTACCTTTTACTGGTAATTAGTTGCAATCCGGAGTACCACATACAGGTGATGGAATGAGTTCGGCTCGCCTGGAGGCATTCAGGGGATCCACCTTGCCAGGTGAGGGTTTAGGACCTTCCTTCTGCGCTTTGTGTGTGGGTCTTTGCTGTTTATAACTATGCTGCGACCCTCAATTGTGTGATGATTTCACTAACCTGTATGGCTGTCAGCGTGAGCCTATTCCACGGGTACCGTACTCTTCAACGTCGGCCCCTGGCTCCTTATCCATTGCCGTGCCCTCAGGTGTTCAATATCGCACAGGAATTTACAATCCCCTGTACTTTCAGATTCGGCGGTCAGGACATACAGCTCCTGCCACCCAGGACTCTGTCTACCACTTTCTCTCTCTTAGCGCTTCGCTCAGGGGTCTGCTATATGCAGTATTTTAGCTTCCCCAAAGCCTCTTCTCTCTGCTATCGTCCTTCCCCTCCTGTCAGATCAGCTTCCTGTCTTGAACTGACTGGATCTTCCAGAAAGATCTTTTTACCTCACGTTTTAACTGCCTTGTCATTTTCCTCACAGCTGACAGCTACTCTCGTTTCCATGGCAACCCCCTCAGCTCATTTCTAGCTGACTCACCAACCCCCTCTGCTGGCCAGAATTTATAAGACAGCTCCCTTTTCTGACCTGCAGCAGGAATTGTGATTTAATCTATTTTACCTGGCATGGGGGTCCCCTTTCTGCCTCCAAGCATGACTTCACCTCTTAGAGGGAGGTAACGTCATTGGGACAACCGGACTCTGGGGTGTCACATTCCCCCCCAGTTAAGTTCAGTACACCTGGACTGAGAAAACATAACAAGAATTGTTAGCAACAACAATTAATGAAAATCTACAAAGTCTTATAAATGTAAAAATTATCAAAAACCAGACAAGAAAAAGAAACAATAGCACAGTTACTGCAGCGACCAGTCCTTACGCTGCTGTCCAGGAATTGTCTTTGTGCTTGTACCTGGAGTTTGGTTGGTGGGAACCGCCTTAACCCACTTTGCGTGTCGTACCTGGGCACGGCTATAGGGCATCTGTAGATGGACCTGTTTTTCGGCCACGCCGGCGACTTATTTTGAAGGCCTTTTTGAAGTAACTATTTACAAATACAGTTCTGACCACACATAGTCCTGTGGCCCACTTGTAATTTAACTGGTTATTACGAATACTTTAAAAGGTTCATACAGTAAGTCTCTGTAGGCTCTCATGCTTAACAGTTATAACTATACATTCTTATTACTTTATTTACATTATGTAATCTCTGTAATGGGCAGGGATCTGACCTCTAGTACTACGAGTGGATCTACGCAGTATAGGTATTTCTGATGACCTCACCTGTTCTCTGATGTCTACTGTTGGTGCATTAGTCACTACACTGTAAGTAGACTTGTGAAAGATAGGTATTCTAGAATGCCTTTTCTCTACTCCTAGACTTACCATGAGATTGTCAGATTCGCTGTTAGCAGGGGACAGATTTCCACATTCCACTGCAGATGTGGTATCTGTTACTAGAGCCATATCATTTAGAGTCTCTGTTTCATCTGGTGCAGTAGGCTGATGAATGGTTAGGACTGGTACTACTATTGCCTGATTTACTTGTGTCCATGTCCGAGGAAATTCTCCAAGTATAGTTTGAATCTTTTCTTCCACCTCTGCTGATAGGGAGAGGATTAAATTAACCCTTCACGGTTGATCCAGTGATTTCCAAATTATTCCACAAAGTGTTGCTAGCAACTGGGAATAACCACACAGAGACGGGGGTCTCTGTATGGGAGGATCAAGACAGATCACTAGTCCCGTTTATTTTAGTCACTTATTTTATAATATTTTGCTTAATTATGCAAAGTTCTCAACTACGAATAGCATCATGGTAATGCTTCACTTTATAAGCCAATAATATTGCAAGAAAACCAGAAACTACATATATGTCCGTATCCAAATAGCATAGAAAGTAGTATAATGGCATATTCTTCAGAGTAATACACCCCCAAGTCCCTTATCTTGCACCTGATGAGGAACAGTCTGGTTTCATGACAGCCTGAACTTTTACCTCAATTACAAAAAATTTTCTTAAAGCAACAAAAATGGAGAAACGAAACCTTCAGAGAATGGAGAAAATGAAACTTCAGCTCTGATATTAGTTTTAACCCTTCACACTACTATGGGCTGTGGAGTGTCTTGGACTTCTTTCTTGTCCTTCAATTGATCAGGGCACATCTATAGATGATCTCTTGAGACTGCTTCTAAGGTTTCTCCTCCATTTTTGCTAAAGATGCATACTTTGGTGTTATTAAAGTCTGAAGGTATCACGGTGTATGGCTCTGCCTCCCATTGGTCATCTAGTTTGTGAACACGTCTCTTTCTTTTGAGTACTTGTTCTCCTGGTGTCAAGGGAACTGCAGGGGCGTGTTGATTGTAATTTCTTTCCTGCCTCTGTCTTGCTTGGGACAAACTTTTCTCCACACATTCTAGCACTTTGCGGTATTGTTGCTGCCGCTCTGTATCCCAGTCTGCATCTGGTGATGTTGTCTCAGGTGTTAAGACTCCCATGTCTAAATAAATGGGTAACTTGCCAGGTCTTGCCCTCATCAAGTAGGCCGGAGTGCAATTTGTAGAGTTTATGGTATATGATTATATAGATCTATCAGATCTGGCAACTTCTCTGGCCACTGGTTTAGTTCTTCGAGAGGTAAGGTCTTCAATAAGTCAATTACCGCCTGGTTCATCTTCTCACACATGCCATTTGTCTGTGGATGGTATGGCGTTGTTCTGATTTTCTTGCAACCGTACATGTTACAGAACTCCTGGAACACTTCTGCCTCAAAGGCTGGACCTTGGTCAGTGAGCACTTGTTCAGGGTATCCGTGCAGACGACTAAAGTGCTGCTGAAATGCCTTGGCTGCTGTCTTCGCTGTTTGGTCTTTAACAGGCACGACTACCAAGAACCTTGAGTAATGCTCCATGATGGTCAAAGCATAGGTGTAGCCATTCCTACTTGGAGTTAACTTCACATAATCTAAGGCTACCAGTTCAAGCGGCTGTTTTGTGATGATCGGCTATAATGAGGCTCGCTGGCTGTTTTGGTCTTTTCTGCGCAGTTTGCATGGGCCACATTCTTGGCACCACTTTTCAAAGGCTGTCCTCATGCCAACCCAGTAGAACCTTTCACAAAGTAGGACCTCCAACTTCTTCCACCCGAAGTGTCCTCCATTGTGGTACACCTCTAAGACCATTGGCGCATCCCTCTTCAGGACTACCACCTGCCAGACTAGTCCATGTGTGCGCAAGTTGATGTTCCTCTGACACAGTTTACCCTCATAGATGAACAGCTTGCCTCTCTCCTTCCATAACTGCTGTGCTTCCTGTGGATCATCTGGACCAGGGTGTGCATCAGCTTGTGCCAGCCACTCCTTTATGAGGTGAACAGCTGGGTCACTGTCTTGTGTCTCTGCCCACTCATGATTGGGTAATGGATTCAACGTTACCTCTCGTACAACAAAGTGCTTATTCCTCTCTCCTTGAGAGCGCTGGGCTGCAATTGGACGGTGGAAGGCTGGTAACTCGATTTCTTCAAGTTCTTTTGGATCTTCCCCCCGTCTGGTGAATTGGGCATCCAGGACAACGCATCCGCATTAGTGTTCTTATGTCCTGCTCAGTACTTGATGGTGAACTCATAGTTGTATAGCCGGGCCATCCATCACTGCTCAAGTGCCCCGAGCTTTGCCGTTTCAAGGTGGGTTAGCGGATTATTGTCCGTGTAGATGGTGAACTTTGCTGAAGCCAAGTAGTGCTTGAAGCGCTCTGTTACCACCCAGACTTTGACGAGGAACTCCAGCTTAAAGGAACTGTAGTTGTCGGGGTTCCTCTCAGTGGGGTGAAGCTTTCTGCTGGCGTAGGCAATCACTCTCTCTCTGCCTTTCTGCACTTGTGATAGCACTGCTCCCAATCCCACGTTGCTGGCGTCAGTGTGATGTACAATCGGTCGGTCATAGTAAGGGTAGGCCAGGACCTCATCTCCCGTGAGGGCCAATTTCAACTTGGTGAAGGACTCTTCTATACTTTTGTTCCACTCGAATGGAAGATTTCTGTTCTTCGCCTTCTTGGATTGGCCCACTAATAGATCTTGCAGCGGTGCTGCTATCTTGGTGAAGTCCTTGATAAATCTTCAGTAGTAGCCTACTAACCCAAGAAATTGCCTCACTTCATGGATAGTGCTGGGTGTTTGCCAGTCCTAGATAATGGTGACTTTGTCAGGATCGGGTGCCACACCTTCCGCACTCACCACATGGCCTAGGTACTGCACCTTGGGTTTCAAAAGGAGACATTTGGACGGTTTTATTTTCAGGCCAAAGTTTGACAGGGCTTCGAATACCTCAGCCAGGTGCTTCAGATGGTCTTTGTAGGTATTGGAGAAGAGGATGATGTCGTCCAAGTTTTGATGTCCAAGGCAGCATTCCATTAACCGATGAAATGTTCCTGGCGCATTGCTGAGCCCGAACGTCATGTAGTTAAACTCGCAGAGTCCCATTGGTGTTGTAAATGCTGTCTTCTCTTTGTCTGCCTCTGCCACAGGAACCTGCCAATACCCATTGGTGAGATCTAAGGTAGAGAAATAATTTGCAGGTCTCAGTGTGGCTAGTGATTCCTCAATTCTAGGCAATGGGTAAGCGTCTTTATGTGTAATGCTGTTAATCCGCCTGTAGTCTACACACACTCTCATAGTACCATCTTTCTTCTTAACGAGGACTAAGGGAGCTGCCCAGGGGCTACAACTATCTCTGATTACCCCAGTCTCCTTCATCTCCCATAACATACTCTTGGCACATTGATAGTGTGCTGGGGGTATAGGCCGGTGTCTCTCTTTAATGGGTGGATTATCTCCTGTGGGGATATGATGTTGGACCCCTTTTGCCTGACCAAAGTCTAGAGGATGCTTGCTGAAAACCTGTTCAAATTCTCGAGCCACCCGGTAAGCCCCATGTTTTTGGTGCGAAGGGGTGGAGTCAGTGCATACGTGAAGCTGCTGACACCAAACCTCCTGCTGCCCTTCAGAGCCATTCTCTTCCACCTTGTCAGATGGAAGCAATGGTTCTAGTGCCTATATTGCATTGTTGCTGACAGTGAATAGCTCAGCAAGGGTGGCATACCGGGGTAACTGGACCTCTCTCTCCCCACAATTTAAGATGTGTATTGGTACTCTCCCCTTGCGGACATCAACTACACCTCTGGCTGTCAGGATAGTGGGCCTACTATCAGAGTGCATGGTTTCTACCTGGGCTTGGCAATCTTGACCCCTTAGGCCATTGCTGCCCGACACCAAATTAACATTTCACTTCTGGGAGTAACTGCAATGGGGAAAGGATCACTTACTCTGACACTACCGACTTCTCCACCAGACAGCTCTGCCTGTTGTCTCTGCATCAGGGCTCTGATCTCCTTTTGCAGAACCCGTTGCTGACTGGAGCTCACGGTCTCGGCTACCTGTTGTAACAAAGCAATAATTTCTTCAACACAATTTTCAATTACATTAGTGCCTAAAGTGATCATAGGATGGCATTTTCATTTGTCAAAATCTACTATAATCAAACCTTGCGATTGCAATTCTACTCGGCCAATCTTGATGGTCACCTCTTTATATCCCATCTGAGGCAAGGGCTGACCATTGCTGGCAAAAATGACAAGGTCTTTATCTGGGCTATGAGTAATGTCTGAATCTGCCAAGTACTGCTTAAAAAGAACATATGGCATCGTTGTCACCTGGGAGCCGGTGTCCAGTAAAGCGTTCATCGGAAATCTGTCAATCACGACGGGCAGGACTGGTCGTCTGTTGTGAGTTCATTCTCTGGTTCACCAGTTATGAGTTCTCCTTCCAGACTCCCTCTGGTGGTAACAGGAGGTAGAGAGGCTGATTGATCGGTGGAGATCTGCCACCTGAGAATGAGGACGACGATTGGATCTCTGGAGTCTCAGATTGGATTTAAGACAGCCGACGCCCTATTCAGTTGCTGGTGATTCCTTCTGGCTTGTCAGCTCTTGGTTTTCAGCTCTGTTCCAGTCATCTAAAGCTAAGAGTTTTTCTGCTAATGTTCACACTTGATTTTGTTGGTCTATTCAGTTTTTTGGAGTTGTCAGCCATCCCCTGCTGGGGGCTGTGCTGAATTTCCACTCTTATTTATCAGTATTTTGCCAATTGGCTTTTTGTCCCTTACTAGTTCGGTCTCTTTTTGCGCTGTCTCAGAATATTTCAGAGTACTGATATAGTGGGAGAAGACTAGTGACTTCAGGGTTAATTTTGCTATCAGAAGTGTTGGACATGATTTTTGTAGGGTTTTTTGCAGGTTGCAGACAGTGTCTCTCCTTTCCTTTCCTGCTCAGCCTATTTTCCTGCCTGTGTTTGTGCCTTCATCTTGTTTCACCGTCAATACATGTGTGGGGGCTATGTATTCCTTTGGGGTCTGCTCTGGGGCAGTTAGTTTTCCCTTTTTTTGCTTTAGGCTTATTTAGTCCTCTGGCCATGACGAGGCGTCTAGGAACATCGTAGGCACGCTCCACGGCTACTGCTAGTTGTGTGGTAAGATCAGGGATCTGCAATCTGCATAGTTACCAACCTCTCTGGTTTTTTGTGACTTAGCTTGTTTTGCCTTTTCCTCCTCGGTGACCCATTCATAACAGAATCACCAGCCATACCACAGATTCTAGGGTACTCAAAAGCAGGAAAAAGTTGTTAAAAAAACAAAAAAGTGTCAGAATTTTTTTAAAAATATTTTTTCCTCTTTTTTCTCTGTGGCCATAGGAGGATTTTTTTTTTCTTTTTCCTAATGGAGATTAAACAATTGTCTGATCGTGTGGAGCAGCTGGTTGCTGAAGTGCAGGGAATTTCCACCTACCTCATTCAGTCACATGCTGCTGAACCTAAGATCCCTATTTCTGATGTGTTTTCTGTGGATTGGTTTAAATTTCTGAATTTTAAGAATAATTGTAAATTACTTCTGGCCTTGAAGCCTAACTCAACGGGGAGCTCTGTGCAGCAGGTTAAAATTGTCAGAATTGGGCTTTTTCTCTGACACCTGAAAATCCTATTCTGACTAATGTGGATGCATTTTTTCAAGCCTTGGGGTTGTTGTATGATGAACCTAATGCTGTTGATCAAGCTGAGAGAACCCTGTTGGCATTAAACCAGGGTCAGGATTCTGCAGAGTTACACTGTCAAAAATTCCGAAAGTGGGCCGCCCTTACTACATGGAATGATAGTGCATTGGCAGCTCTCTTTCGGAAGGGTTTATCAGAGACCGTAAAAGATGTTATGGTGGGATTTCCTGTTCCCTCTGGTCTGGGTGATTCTATGTCATTAGTAGTGTTGAGCATTCCGATACCGCAAGTATCGGGTATCGGCCGATACTTGCTGTATCGGAATTCCGATACCGACTTCCGATATTTTTTCAATATCGGAAGTCGGCATCGGAATCGGAAGTTCAAAGTTGATTGACAGCCGAAATGACATCATCATGATGCGCGGTGTGTGCGCATCATGATGCGCCGTCATTTCGGGCCTTCCGGGGGTCTCTGCCGGCCTGCCGGGGGGCTGTGTTGACTGCCCGGGGTGTGTACCGGCCTGCCGGGGGGCTGTGCCGGCCTGCCGGCGGTCTGTGCACCCTGTGGGGGTCTGTACCGGCCTGCCAGGGGGCTGTGCCGGCCTGCCGGTGGTCTGCGCACCCTGTGGGGGTCTGTACCGGCCTGCCGGGGGGCTGTGCCGGCATGCCGGGGGGCTGTGCTGATGTCTGGGGGTCTGTGCAAGCATCGTCCGATGGGACTATAAGTCCCATCTGGCGATGCCTGCTACCATGACAGTGATTGACACATTAGCCAATGATGGGACAGTAGTAGTCCCATCATCCGGCTAATGTGTTAAATGTTAAAAAAAAAAAAAAAAATACTACATACATACTACATACATACTACATGCATGCTACATACATACTACATGCTACATACATACTACATATATACTACATGCATGCTACATACATACTACATGCTACATACATACTACATATATACTACATGCATGCTACATACATACTGCATGCTACATACATACTACATACATACCACATATATACTACATACATACTACATGCATGCTACATACATACTACATACATACTACATGCATGTTACATACATAACACATATATAAAACATGCATGCTACATACATACTACATGCTACATACATACCACATACATACTACATACATACTACATACATACTACATGCATGCTACATACATACTACATGCTACATACATACTACATATATACTACATGCATGCTACATACATACTACATATATACTACATACATACTACATACATACTACATGCATGCTACATACATACTACATACATACTACATGCATGCTACATACATAACACATATATACTACATGCATGCTACATACATACTACATACATACCACATACATACTACATACATACTACATACATACTACATGCATGCTACATACATACTACATGCTACATACATACTACATATATACTACATGCATGCTACATACATACTACATGCTACATACATACTACATATATACTACATACATACTACATGCATGCTACATACATACTACATGCTACATGCTACATACATACTACATATATACTACATGCATGCTACATACATACTGCATGCTACATGCATGCTACAAACATACTACATACATACTACATGCTACATACATACCACATATATACTACATACATACTACATACAATACATTCATACAATACATACATAGACATACAGTACATATAACATAGAGTAACATACTTACCAATACTTGTCACATTGTTCCCCGAAGCCATTGTCTTTTACGGAATAAATATTAACATAACAAACCACAAAAATACTCACCCACGATCCGAAGCAGTCCACGAGTGTGTCCCACGACGATCTTGGGTAGAGAACGGCAGCATCAGCTGATGCTGCCGTTCTCTACGGGCTGCAGGAATCCAATGACGGAAGGTAGTTATCCTTCCGCACTGTATTCCTCCGCCACTTAAAAAAAAAAAAGTCCCTAGTCTCACTTTATGCCATTGCTGCGTGGGAAATTCCCACACATGTATGTAGCATGCATGTAGCATGCAGTATGTATGTAGCATGCATGTAGTATATATATAGTATGTATGTGGTATGTATGTAGCATGTAGTATGTATGTAGCATGCATGTAGTATGTATGTAGTATGTATGTAGCATGCATGTAGTATATATGTAGTATGTATGTAGCATGTAGTATGTATGTAGCATGCATGTAGTATATATGTAGTATGTATGTAGCATGTAGTATGTATGTAGCATGCATGTAGTATGTATGTAGTATGTATGTAGTATGTATGTGGTATGTATGTAGCATGTAGCATGCATGTAGTATGTATGTAGTATATATGTGGTATGTATGTAGCATGTAGTATGTATGTAGCATGCAGTATGTATGTAGCATGCATGTAGTATATATGTAGTATGTATGTAGTATGTATGTGGTATGTATGTAGCATGTAGCATGCATGTAGTATGTATGTAGTATATATGTGGTATGTATGTAGCATGTAGTATGTATGTAGCATGTAGTATGTATGTAGCATGCATGTAGTATGCATGTAGTATGTATGTAGTATGTATGTGGTATGTATGTAGCATGTAGCATGCATGTAGTATGTATGTAGTATATATGTGGTATGTATGTAGCATGTAGTATGTATGTAGCATGCAGTATGTATGTAGCATGCATGTAGTATATATGTAGCATATATGTAGTATGTATGTAGCATGTAGTATATATGTAGTATGCATGTTGCATGCATGTAGTATATATGTAGTATGTATGTTGCATGTAGTATATATGTAGTATGCATGTTGCATGCATGTAGTATATATGTAGTATGTATGTTGCATGTAGTATATATGTAGTATGAATGTAGCATGTATGTAGTATGTAGTATGAATATAGCATGTATGTAGCATGTAATGTTTTTTTTTTTGTTTTTTTTTTTACATTCAACACATTAGCCGGATGATGGGACTACTACTGTCCCATCATTGGCTAATGTGTCAATCACTGTCATGGTAGCAGGCATCGCCCGATGGGACTTGTAGTCCCATCGGACGATGCCTGCACAGACCCCCGAAGCCTGCACAGACCACCGGCAGGCCGGCACAGCCCCCCGGCAGGCCGGCACAGCCCACCGGAGCCTGCACAGACCACCGGCAGGCCGGCACAGCCCCCCGGCAGGCCGGCACAGCCCACCGGAGCCTGCACAGACCACCGGCAGGCCGGCACAGCCCCCCGGAGCCTGCACAGACCACCGGCAGGCCGGCACAGCCCCCCGGCAGGCCGGCACAGCCCCCCGGAGCCTGCACAGCCCCCCCGGAGCCTGCACAGCCCCCCCGGCAGGCCGGCACAGCCCCCCGGCAGGCCGGCACAGACCACCGGAGCCTGCACAGACCCCCTGGCAGGCCGGCACAGCCCCCCGAAAGGCCCGTACAGACCCCAGAGAGGCTGTACAAGGCAAAAACAGGGTTTTTCTTATTCCGATACCGGAAGTCCCATAGACTTGAATGGGACTTCCGGTATCGGAATCGGCGATACCGATACTTTTTTTTAAGATCGGCCGATCCATTCCGATCCGATACTTTGAAGTATCGGACGGTATCGCTCAACTCTAGTCATTAGCCATTCAAGCTGATCGTCATTTACGTGAACGTAAAACTACACTGGAGGCGCTGCCACCTTTTGAACAAACGTCTGAACCTATGCAATGTGATGGGGTTTTGTCTAGGGCACAACGTCAGGAGTTTAGAAGGCGTATTAAGCTGTTGTTTTTCTGTTGAGACGACTTTCATATTATTTCCGTCTGCCCAAAACGAGAGAAACGTTTTGCACACATATTTGCTGTGGGCAGTATACAACCTAAGTTTCTTTTGGCAATTAATATGATCTGCTCCTTATCCACGTTTTCCACGAGGATATTTGTGGATTCAGGAGCAGCGTTGAATCTGATGGATTTGGACTTTGCTAAACGTTGTGGTTTTTCCATGATGCCACTTCGGACGCCTATTCCTTTGAGGGGTATTGATGCTACTCCTTTGGAGGAGAATAAACCTCAGTTTTGGACCCAGGTGACAATGCGAGTAGCCCCAGACCACCAAGAAAATTGTAAATTTTTGGTGCTGCATAATCTGCATGATACTATTTTTCTGGGTTTTCCTTGGTTGCAAACTCATAATCCAGTTTTGGATTGGAAATCTGGGTCTGTGGTGAGTTGGGGTTGTCAGTGTGTTCTTAGGGACGCTCCTGTTTTCTCCACCTCTCCTCAGTCTCATGATATTCCTGATTATCTAGCCGATTTTTCCGATGTATTTAGTGAGAGCAAGTCTGCGTCTTTGCCTCCTCATAGGAGTTATGACTGTGCAATTGAGTTGATGCCTGGGTGTAAATTTCCCAAAGGTCGGCTTTTCAACTTATCAGTACCCGAACATGATGCTATGCGATCCTATATTAAGGAGTCATTGGAGAAGGGTCATATTAGACCATCCTCATCACCTTTAGGTGCTAGGTTTTTTTTGTGGCCAAGAAAGATGGTTCATTAAGACCGTGTATTGATTATCGTTCCCTTAACAAGATGACGGTTAAATATCAGTACCCGTTACCTCTGATGTCTGATTTATTCTCCAGAGTTAAGAGTGCCTGCTGGTTTACTAAGCTTGACCTCAGGGGGGCGTATAATCTTATTCGCATCAAGCACGGGGATGAATGGAAGATGGCGTTTAAAACTCCGGAGGGACATTTTGAGTACCTGGTGATGCCTTTTGGGCTCACTAATGCCCTTTCTGTCTTCCAGTCCTTTATGAATGATATTTTCCGTTACTTTGTGGATAAGTTTTTGATCATCTATCTGGATGATATTTTGATCTTTTCTAGTGATTGGGATTCTCATGTGGAACACGTCCGGACTGTGTTCTGGATTTTGAGGGAGAATTCCCTGTTTGTTAAGGGATCGAAATGCCTCTTTCGTGTACAGAGGATTTCATTTTTGGGATTTATCTTATCTCCATTGACTATTGAAATGGACCCGGCCAAGGTACAGGCCATTTATGATTGGGTTCAGCCTACTTCTTTGAAGGCCCTCCAGAAGTTTTTGGGTTTTGCTAATTTCTATAGTAAATTTATAGGTAATTTTTCTGGTATTATCAAACCACTGACTGATCTGAGCAAGAAGGGAGCTGATGTGCTGAATTGGTCTCCTGAGGCTATCTCAGCATTTCAGGAGCTTAAGCAGAGATTTACTTCAGCTCCAGTTTTACGGCAACCTGATGTCTCACTTCCATTTCAGGTGGAGGTAGATGCTTCTGAGATTGGTGCAGGAGCTGTTTCGTCCCAAAAAGACCCTGTGACTTCTAAGATGAATCCCTGTGCCATCTTTTCTCGAAAGTTCTCCCCATCCGAACGCAACTATGACGTGGGGAATCGGGAATTGTTGGCCATGAAGTGGGCATTTGAGGAGTGGAGACATGGGTTGGAGGGAGCTAGACATCAAGTTGTGGTCCTCACCGATCACAAGAATTTGATTTATCTGGAGTCGGCCAAACGCTTGAATCCTAGACAGGCTAGATGGGCCTTGTTTTTCACGCGTTTTAATTTTGTGGTCTCTTTTCTTCCGGGCACTAAGTATGTTAAGGCAGACGCCCTTTCTAGGGGTTTCTTTGCCGATTCTCTTAGTGTGACCGAGTCTACTACCATCCTAGATGAGGGGGTAGTTCTTTCTGCCATTTTGCCCGATTTGAGAAATTTCAGGAGGATAAACCTGAGCGTTGCCCTATGGGAAAATTGTATGTTCCTGACCAGTGGAGAAAGAGAGTGATGTCTGAAATTCATTGCTCCTCATTGGCTGGTCATCCAGGTATTTTTGGTATCAGAGATTTGGTGAGTCGGTCCTTTTGGTGGCCTGCCTTATCTCGTGACATCAGGAATTTTGTACAGTCCTGTGGGACTTGTTCTCGGTCTAAACCCTGTTCTCGTTCTAGTGGGTTGCTGATGCCCTTGCCGGTGCCCAAGAGGCCATGGACCCATATCTCAATGGATTTTATTTCTGATCTTCCTTTCTCTCAGAGAATGACTGTTATCTGGGAGAGTTGTGATAGATTTTCGAAGATGGTCCATCTTGTACCACTCCCAAAGTTGCCATCTTCCGCTGACTTGGTGCCCTTGTTTTTACTACAGATGGTTCGGTTACATGGGATTCCTGAGAATATTGTGTCCGACAGAGGAGTCCAGTTTGTTTCCAGATTCTGGAAAGCCTTTTGTTCCAATCTGGGAATTCAGTTACCCTTCTCCGCGTTTCATCCCCAGACCAATGAACAGACTGAGAGAACAAACCAGACCTTGGAGTCTTATTTGAGATGTTTTAAATCTGCTGATCAGGATGATTGGGTCTCATTTTTGCTCTTGGCCGAATTCACACTGAACAATAGAGCTAGTTCTGCCACTTTGATGTCACCCTTTTTCTGTAATTTTGGGTTTCATCCTCGATTCTCTTCAGGGCAAGTGGAATCTTCGTCCTGCCAAGGTGTGGACACTGTGGATAAGAGAATGCAGCAGATATGGGACCAAGTGGTGGATAAGTTGTCACTCTCTCAGGAAAAGGCCCAGCAATTTTCCAACAGGCATAGGACCATTGGTCCCCGGTTTAAAGTGGGTGATATGGTTTGGTTGTCGTCTAAGAATATTCCTATGAAGGTTGCATCTCCTAAATTTAAGCCAAGATTTATTGGTCCTTATAAGATTTTGGAAATTCTTAATCCTGTTTCGTTTCGATTGGCTCTTCCAGTTACGTTCAAGATCCATAACGTAATTCACAAATCTCTGTTGAAGAGGTTTGTTGAGCCAGTGGTTCCTATGGCAGCACCTCCTGACCCTGTGTTGGTTGAAGGCAATGTGGAATATGAGGTAGAGAAAATATTGGATTCTCGTTTGGTTAGACGGAGACTCCAGTATTTGGTCAAATGGAAGGGTTATGGTCAGGAGGATAATTCTTGGGTCTCTGCCTCCGATATTCATGCCAATAGATTGGTTCTTGCTTTTCACCGGGCCCATCCTGATCGGCCTGGTGGCGTGGATGAGGGTTTGGTGACCCCTCCTCAAGGGGGGGTACTGTTCTGAGGTAATTTTCTGGTTCACCAGTTGTGAGTTCTCTTTCCAGACTCACTCTGGTGGTAACAGGAGATAGAGAGGCTGATTTGATCGGTGGAGATCTGCCACCTGAGAATGAGGATGACGATTGGATCTCAGGAGTCTCAGATTGGATTTAAGACAGCCAACGCACTATTCAGTTGCTGGTGATTCCTTCTGGCTTGTCAGCTCTTGGTTTTCAGCTCTGTTCCAGTCATCTAAAGCTAAGTTTTTCTGCTAATGTTCACACTTGATTTTGTTGGTCTATTCAGTTTTTTGGTGTGGTCAGCCATCCCCTGCTGGGGGCTGTGCTGAATTTCCACTCTTATTTATCAGTATTTTGCCAATTGGTTTTTGTCCCTTACTAGTTCGGTCTCCTTTTGCTCAGTCTCAGAATATTTCAGAGTGCTGTTATAGTGGGAGAAGTCTAGTGACTTCAGGGTTAATTTTGCTATCAGAAGTGTTGGACATTATTTTTGTAGGGTTTTTTGCAGGTTGCAAATGGTGTCTCGCCTTTCCTTTCCTGTCTAGTTAGTTTGGGCCCCATCATTTGCTCAGCCTATTTTCCTGCCTGTGTTTGTGCCTTCATCTTGTTTCACCGTCAATACATGTGTGGGGGCTATGTATTCCTTTGGGGTCTGCTCTGGGGCAGTTAGTTTTCCCTTTTCTTGCTTTAGGCTTATTTAGTCCTCTGGCCGTGACGAGGCGTCTAGGAACATCGTAGGCACGCTCCACGGCTACTGCTAGTTGTGTGGTAAGATCAGGGATCTGCAATCTGCATAGTTATAATTAGAGTTGAGCGACTTTTGGTTTTTTAGGGTCGCGTTTCGTTTCGTGAAACCCGACTTTTCCAAAAGTCGGGTCGAGCAAGATCGTCCGATTATAGGGAAAAGTCGGGGTCGTCCCGAAACACGAAACCCAATGTAAGTCAATGGGGAATAAAAGTCGGCAGTGAGAGGAGGACAGGAAACACACCTACAGTGCCCATTTGAATGCCAAAAGCATCAAATCTTCTTACTTAAGCTAGTCAACCTTAATTAACTTCATAATACAAGTTACGCACTGAAAAATGGGGGTTATTTGGCTAAAGTTGTGGGGGGGAGGGCTGGCTGCAGGTTTTCATGTGCCCTGGGCGAAAGAGCGCCCCTTTAACACATACCACAACTCATCATGCTCCGATACGGCAGAGAAATAGCGGTATAGTACAATGAAAAATACCTCACTTTTTACATCTCATGACGAGGCCCATCTATTTCTCCATACAGAATCATTGGTCCCATATAATGTTTGAAACAGTTTATGATGAGCTCCACATAATGCTACAGTATATGTTGGTCCCCATGGATGAAGCTCCACTGCCTTATGGGCCCAAATAATGCTCCAAACATAATGGGCCCCATTTCTAATGCTCTAGTGTATAATGGGCCCTGTAAATGCTGCTCCAGTGTCTGATGTCCACCTTTGGAATGTTCCAGTGTATGGTGGGCCCCATCTATCATTCTCCAGAGTATAGTGCTCCCCAAAAATTGCTGTCCCAACATTGAAAACAATCAAATAAGTCTCCTCGCTAGGGAATCCCTGTACTTGTCTGGATTCCTCGTCGTCCCCATCTTCCATCTCACTGCACAGTTTTTCAACTTTGCAAGTGCTGTGATCCTGGGCAAGCAGGGGGGGCCCACTCGTTGGCGACGGCACTGGCACAGGGCCCCTGATAGTACGGTGGTGTGTCTGATGGCGGGTGGGCCGAACTTGCACTTTCATCTGCAGCTTCCTCTTTGTCACCGTGTAAGATGGAACTGTATATGGGAAGGGTAACCTGAGTTTCATCAGGGTCAGATTCAGGTCGTGTAGCGTGCGAGGGAAATGTAGTGGTCTGGGTCAATGTACCAGCAGATTCATCGAGCAGTGGCTGGGCATCAGTGCACTTGTGTCGCCCCCAGGAGTACGGTCGCCACAGTGGCATTACCTTCTTCCTAGGGAGTGTGATGTCATGCTTGGGAGCAACGAAGGATCTCTCTAGCAGGTTAACTGATTGGGCGGCGTTATTCCCACGAGTCATGACCCTCCAAACAGCGTTCATGAAGGCAAAGTGTTTGTTTTACGTGGGCAGTATGGTTGCAAAGCTGAACCTTAAAGGAATGTCCAGAAGGGCACCACCAGGAGTGGAGCCTACGGTTAAATTCGACTCCACCTGGGAAACCTCAACCATGCCAGCTACAGAACAGATGCACACATTGCAAGCTTAATTCCGTTAACGAACGAGACTCCGTCATGCCCCGCGGTCCGAGTCCGGCTTACTAGAGGGACACGTGAGGCTCTGGCACATGAGATTGGCCAATAACTGGTGTGTCATGCCCTTACATGTCCATGGCTGCATGTGCGCTACACTGAAAAGGCCAGCGTTTGTCGCTTACAGGTGCAGATAACCCGCTGAACAACGTTAGTGATGGGGATCACTGATTACAATTATTACCCGCGAACAATGATTTCCCAGTAAGTGCAGGTCAACCGCAGTTCCGGAATTAGGCCTAACCGTCATTCCTGAAAAAATGAAAAACTTACGTGTGCAAACCACAGGTGCTGTAGCTTGCTTAACAGCTCGCCAGCCGTTCTCACGCCCAGTATGGATTACACGTGATTGCACAAAGGTGAGAAAGGGTACCGTATCCCCAGATAACATGTATGGATAGCGTACACATTCAAAATATATGTCTATACATCAGGAGGCAGGCTCAGACGGTGTTAGGCACAGTATGGATTGCACGTGATTGCACAAAGGTTAGAAAGGGTACCGTATCCCCGGATAACATGTATGGATAGCGTACACATTCAAAATATATGTCTCAGGAGGCAGGCTCAGACGGTGTTAGGCCCAGTATGGATTGCACAAAGGTTAGAAAGGGTACCGTATCCCCGGATAACATGTATGGATAGCGTACACATTCAAAATATATGTATCAGGAGGCAGGCTCAGACGGTGTTAGGCCCAGTATGGATTGCAAGTGATTGCACAAAGGTTAGAAAGGGTACCGTATCCCGGGATAACATGTATGGATAGCGTACACATTCAAAATATATGTCTCAGGAGGCAGGCTCAGACGGTGTTAGGCCCAGTATGGATTGCACGTGATTGCACAAAGGTTAGAAAGGGTACCGTTTCCCCGGATAACATGTATGGATAGCATACACATTCAAAATATATGTCTCAGGAGGCAGGCTCAGACGGTGTTAGCCCCAGTATGGATTGCACGTGATTGCACAAAGGTTAGAAAGGGTACCGTATCACCGGATAACATGTATGGATAGCGTACACATTCAAAATATATGTCTCAGGAGGCAGGCTCAGACGGTGTTAGGCCCAGTATGGATTGCACGTGATTGCACAAAGGTTAGAAAGGGTACCGTTTCCCCGGATAACATGTATGGATAGCGTACACATTCAAAATATATGTCTATACATCAGGAGGCAGGCTCAGACGGTGTCAGGCACAGTATGGATTTGACGGCCCAGACTACACAGCGGAGGAGCAGGGAGAGGTAAAGATTGCAAATGCTGGGGCCCTGCCCAAGCAAGGGGGGCCCACTCGTGGGCGTCGGTACTGGCACTGGGCCCCTCATAGTACGGCGGTGTGTCTGATGGCGGGTGTGCACCACCACCGTCAGAGACACTTGATTGCACTATGAGGGACCCTGTACCAGTGCCCGCGCCCAAGAGTCGGCCTACCCACCTGTCCAGGGCAACGGCACTCGCACGGTGTCGTGCGCTAGGTGGTGACCCCGGCCATGGGGGGGGGAGGCAGCACAGTTAGGGAGTTTTAGAAAGTGGCATATGTTGATGTTGGACATTCAGCTGATGCAAAAGGTGAAATAGGTCAAGTCCCAGGAAGAGGTGGACCAAAGCAAGCCATTTTTCTGTCACCCTATGTGTCATCAGAGGAAGGTGGGACAAAATCCTTGGAAACCCATGCGTGGTTCATTTTAATGAAGGTTAGATCATCCACATTTTGGGTTGACAGACGGGTCCTTTTTTCTGTCAGGATTGATCCAGCTGCACTGAAGACTCTTTCCGATAGCACACTTGCAGCTGGGCAAGCGAGCTCCTGTAAGGCATATTGGGCCAATTCAGGCCAGGTGTCCAGTTTAGCGGCCCAATAGTCAAAGGGGAATGACCTGTGTGGGAGAACATCGATATGGGAGGAAAAGTAGTTTGTAACCATAGTTGACAACTGCTGTCTCCTGTCACTTTCCATCGATGCAGTATTACCAGTTGTGTGAGCGGTACTTGAAAAATCAGTCCACAACATTGTCATGAAACCCCTGTCTCCAACGCCACTTCTGCTGTGTGCACCACGAACACCTCTGCCAAGCTGCCCCCGGCCCGTACGGCTCATGTGAGAACCATCACCGCTGCTGTGTGCTGGGAATGCCTCAAGCAACCGATTTACCAGAGTTGCTTGTTTATTAGCCAATATTAGGTCAAGGTTCTCCTGTGGCATGATGTTTTGTAATTTGCCTTTATAGCGTGCATCCAGGATGCTGGCCAACCAGTAGTCGTCATCGTTCATCATTTTGACAATGCGTGGGTCCCTTTTTAGGATCTGCAAGGCATAATCTGACATGTGGGCCAATGTTCCCGGTGTCAATGATGCACTGCGAGTGCTGGTTGGAGGAGCACTTTCTGGCAAATCCACATCCCTCCAGTCACGCACAAACCCTGTACCAGACCTTGCCACGCCAACATTTTCACTTGCCCCACGAGATGCATCCTCCTCCCCTAAGTAATCATCCCCATCATCCTCCTCCTCCTCCTCTTCTTCCTCCACCTCGTCCAGGAGAGGTCCCTGAGCAGACAATGGCTGAATGTCATCAAGGATTCCCTCCTCCTCTTCCTCCTCATCAACATTGGCTGCAGACGCCTGCTCCTTAAGGTGCGTCAAAGTTTGCATGAGCAGACGCATAAGTGGGATGCTCATGCTTAGGATGGCGTCGTCTGCGCTTACCAGTCGTGTGCATTCCTCAAAACACTGAAGGACTTTACAGAGGTCTTTCAGCTTCGACCACTGCACACCTGTCAACTCCATGTCTGCTCTCAAAGTGCCTGGCCGTGTATCCTCCCACAAATGCATTATGGCCTGCCTCTGCTCGCACAGCCGCTCCACCATGTGCAGGGTGGAGTTCCACCTTGTTGCAATGTCGATAATGAGGCGGTGGTTGGGAAGGTGGAGCAATCACTGCAGCTTCTGCATACGAACGGAGTGTACAGGCGACCGGCGGATGTGCGCGCACAGTCTTCGCACCTTCTGGAGCAGGGCTGTTAACTCCGGATAATTTTTGAGGAAGCACTGCACCACCAGGTTCAAGGTGTGAGCCAAGCAAGGTATATGGCTGAGTTTTGAAAGGGCTATGGCTGCCACAAAATTACGGCCGTTATCACTAACTACCTTGCCTGCCTCAAGATGTACACTGCCCAGCCATGACTCAGTTTGTCGCTTCAAGTACTCGGCCAGCACCTCGGCGGTGTGTCTGTTGCCCAAACACATCATCTGCAACACAGCCTGCTGACGCTTTCCACTAGCTGCTCGATAGGGGGACACATCGTGTGCAACAGTGGCAGCTGCAGATGGAGTGCTCGTACGACTGCGCTCTGTGGACGAGCTTTCGCTTCTGGAGGAGGAGGAGGAGGGTCGAACGCCTACAGATAACTGTTTCCTATACCGTGGGCTAGGCAGCACTGTCCCACCACCGCTGTCCCCTGTGGACCCTGCATCCACCACATTAACCCAGTGCGCAGTGATGGACACGTAACGGCCCTGGCCATGCCGACTGGACCATGCATCAGTTGTGAGGTGCACCTTTCCGCTCACTGACTGCTTGAGTGCATGGACAATGCGGTCTTTCACATGATGGTGGAGGGCTGGGATGGCTTTTCGAGAGAAGAAGTGGCGACTGGGTAGGTCATAGCATGGTACTGCATAGGCCATGAGTTCGCGGAAAGCTGTGCTTTCCACCAACCGAAAGGGCATCATCTCAAACGAGATTAGTTTGGCAATGTGGGCGTTCAAACCCAGTGTACGCGGATGAGAGACTGAGTACTTTCTTGACCTACTCATAGTGTCTGGGAGGGTGAGCTGGACTTGAGAGCTGCATATGGTGGAAGTAGCGGTGGACAGGGCGGACAGAGAGGGTTGATGATGGTGATGGAGTTGGTGTTCTTTCTGATGGCCTAGAATCAGTCTTTCGTTGATATAACAGTGGGATTCCCTGACTGCTGTGGCCTTGCAACGACACCTCAACATTTGCTGCTGTGCTAACCGGTGGGCTTACAGTGGGGGAAACCATGTAGTTTTGCTGACTACCTTCGTTGTGATCAGTTGCACATGTGGCACTTGAGGTTTGGTGTTGTGTCCACGCTTGCAAGTGCATGCTGGTTAAATGTCTAAGCATGCAACTGGTATTCAAATTTTTCAGATTTTTCCCTCGGCTAAAGGTCTTTGCGCACTTCTTACAGATAACCTTGGCCTGATCATGAGGATTTTGTTCAAAAAAGTGCCACACTGCACTCTTCCTACTTTGGCAGACATTTTGCGGCCTAGCACGCTGTGATCTTTTGACCCTCTGGACAAGCTGTCCAGCAACTCTTTTGATGTTTGGAACCTGTCTTTGGAGTGCTCCGGGCCTGCCAGATAACAGCTGTTGCGATGTCGATGTCTGCTGTGGATGCTCCTCATCTGAGCTATTGGAAGCAGCACCCTCTTCCCCCAATGGATGCCAATCTGGGTCAACAACTGGGTCATCCATCACCTCCTCTTCTATGTCATGTGCACCTTCCTCTGTGTCACCGTGTATGGTGGTATAGTGTGCGGGAAGGGGCACCTGAGTCTCATCAGGGTCAGAATCTGGCTCTGTACACTGCGAGGACAATGTAGTGCTCTGAGTGAATGTACCAGCAGAATCATCCATCAGCGGCTGTGCATCAGTGCACTCCATGTCAGATTCATCTTGGCCTGGGTAATTCACCATTTCACTTGATAATCCAGGCATGGTATGTGAAAACAGCTCCATGGGGTATTCAGTAGTATGGCCTGCGTCATCCTTCAATCTTGGTTGGGGTGAAGGACACAAGGAAAGGTGTGGTTCATGAACATGAGCCTCGAATGACGACTCAGTGCTTTTACTTTTTACAACTGAAGAAGAGGAGGCGATAGAGCTGGAGGCTGAGTCAGCAATGTAAGACAAAACTTTTTCCTGATGCTCTGGCTTTAAAAGCGGTTTGCCAACTCCTAGAAAACTAAGCGTTCGAGGCCTTATGTAGCCAGACGATGACGCAGGCTCAACACCTCCTGCATTCGGTCCTATTTTGCTCATGCCACTACCATCAGATCCACCACCAACACCATCATTACCAGCTGCCAACCCCCGCCCAATTCCACGGCCTCTTCCACCAGCCTTCCTCATTTTTGGTAGAAATGTAGACAAAATCCAACAAACTATATAGTAATGTAAAACAAGGTACAAGGTGTCTATAGGACAGGGGAGATTTTGAATTTCTGCAGACACTTGTGGACACTGGACACTTTTGGATTGTGTGAGGCCCACTGATGTCTGAGCGCTATGTGACAGGCTCGATGGCACAGCTGTGACCAAAGTGACTAGAGGATAAGGGAGATTTTGAATCTCTGCACACACTTTTGGACACTGGACACTTTTGGATTGTGTGAGGCCCAATGAATATATGAGCGCTATGTGACAGGCTCGATGGCACAGCTGTGACCAAAGTGACTAGAGGATAAGGGAGATTTTGAATTTCTGCAGACACTTGTGGACACTGGACACTTTTGGATTGTGTGAGGCCCACTGATATCTGAGCGCTATGTGACAGGATCGATGGCACAGCTGTGACCAAAGTGACTAGAGGATAAGGGAGATTTTGAATCTCTGCACACACTTTTGGACACTGGACACTTTTGGATTGTGTGAGGCCCAATGAATATCTGAGCGCTATGTGACAGGCTCGATGGCACAGCTGTGACCAAAGTGACTAGAGGATAAGGGAGATTTTGAATCTCTGCACACACTTTTGGACACTGGACACTTTTGGATTGTGTGAGGCCCAATGAATATCTGAGCGCTATGTGACAGGCTCGATGGCACAGCTGTGAACAAAGTGACTAGAGGATAAGGGAGATTTTGAATCTCTGCACACACTTTTGGACACTGGACACTTTTGGATTGTGTGAGGCCCAATGAATATCTGAGCGCTATGTGACAGGCTCGATGGCACAGCTGTGACCAAAGTGACTAGAGGATAAGGGAGATTTTGAATCTCTGCACACACTTTTGGACACTGGACTTTTGAAATTTTTCGACCCGTTTCGCTCAACTCTAGCTATAATAATAAATTTTATTTTTATAGCGCCGACATATTCCACAGCACTTTACATTTCAGAGGGGATTTGTACAGACAATAGACATTACAGCATAACTAGAGTTGAGCGAAACGGGTCGAAAAAATTCAAAAGTCCTCGACTTTTGGCAAAGTCGGGTTTCATGAAACGAAACCCGACCCTAGGATGAGGTCGGCCACGAGGTCGGCGACTTACGCGCCAAAGTCGCGTTTCAAAAGTTTGTTTTGCGCTCTTTTTCAGCCAATCAGGATCCACGGACACTGTGGGCAACGTGATGACCTAGGCACGGGTCACCACCATCTTTCAGAAGGGCATGCAAGTGATTGGCTTGCTTTGGTGGGCGTCACAGGGGGTATAAAAGGGCGTGCACGCTGAACGCCATCTTACTTCTGCCGATCTTAGTATAGGGAGAGGTTGCTGCTGATTCTGTAGGTAGAGCGTTAGGCAGGGAAGAAGACAAAAAAACTGCTTCTGCTGCTAGCGATTTGGCCTGCACAACACACAAGTCACTGTGTGTGCAGTGCAAGAGGAGGCTATATTGTGGTGTATCAGTGGTGTTGGTTGTTGGGCTGCCTTTTAAGGCTTCCTGACACGCTGGCATTGCTGTTTACCCACTGCTCCGCAAACTGCTTTTTTAAAAGCAATCCAATTTCCCTTATCCTCTAGTCACTTTTGTCACAGCTGTGCCATCGAGCCTGTCACATAGCGCTCAGATATCAGTGGGCCTCACACAATCCACAAGTGTCCAGTGTCCAAAAGTGTGCGCAGAGATTCAAAATCTCCATTATCCTCTCGTCACTTTGGTCACAGCTGTGCCATCGAGCCTGTCACATAGCGCTCAGATATCAGTGGGCCTCACACAATCCACAAGTGTCCAGTGTCCAAAAGTGTGCGCAGAGATTCAAAATCTCCATTATCCTCTCGTCACTTTTGTCACAGGCAGCTGTGCCATCGAGCCTGTCACATAGCGCTCAGATATCAGTGGGCCTCACACAATCCACAAGTGTCCAGTGTCCAAAAGTGTGCGCAGAGATTCAAAATCTCCATTATCCTCTCGTCACTTTGGTCACAGCTGTGCCATTGAGCCTGTCACATAGCGCTCAGATATCAGTGGGCCTCACACAATCCACAAGTGTCCAGTGTCCAAAAGTGTGCGCTGAGATTCAAAATATCCATTATCCTCTCGTCACTTTGGTCACAGGCAGCTGTGCCATCGAGCGTGTCACATAGCGCTCAGATATCAGTGGGCCTCACACAATCCACAAGTGTCCAGTGTCCAAAAGTGTGCGCAGAGATTCAAAATCTCCATTATCCTCTCGTCACTTTGGTCACAGGCAGCTGTGCCATCGAGCATGTCACATAGTGCTCATATATCAGTGGGCCTCACACAATCCACAAGTGTCCAGTGTCCAAAAGTGTGCGCAGAGATTCAAAATCTCCATTATCCTCTCATCACTTTGGTCACAGGCAGCTGTGCCATCGAGCCTGTCACATAGCACTCAGATATCAGTGGGCCTCACACAATCCACAAGTGTCCAGTGTCCAAAAGTGTGCGCAGAGATTCAAAATCTCCATTATCCTCTCGTCACTTTGGTCACAGGCAGCTGTGCCATCGAGCGTGTCACATAGCGCTCAGATATCAGTGGGCCTCACACAATCCACAAGTGTCCAGTGTCCAAAAGTGTGCGCAGAGATTCAAAATCTCCATTATCCTCTCGTCACTTTGGTCACAGGCAGCTGTGCCATCGAGCGTGTCACATAGCGCTCAGATATCAGTGGGCCTCACACAATCCACAAGTGTCCAGTGTCCAAAAGTGTGCGCAGAGATTCAAAATCTCCATTATCCTCTCGTCACTTTGGTCACAGGCAGCTGTGCCATCGAGCGTGTCACATAGCGCTCAGATATCAGTGGGCCTCACACAATCCACAAGTGTCCAGTGTCCAAAAGTGTGCGCAGAGATTCAAAATCTCCATTATCCTCTCGTCACTTTGGTCACAGGCAGCTGTGCCATCGAGCGTGTCACATAGCGCTCAGATATCAGTGGGCCTCACACAATCCACAAGTGTCCAGTGTCCAAAAGTGTGCGCAGAGATTCAAAATCTCCATTATCCTCTCGTCACTTTGGTCACAGGCAGCTGTGCCATCGAGCCTGTCACATAGCGCTCAGATATCAGTGAGCCTCACACAATCCACAAGTGTCCAGTGTCCAAAAGTGTGCGCAGAGATTCAAAATCTCCATTATCCTCTCGTCACTTTGGTCACAGGCAGCTGTGCCATCGAGCGTGTCACATAGCGCTCAGATATCAGTGGGCCTCACACAATCCACAAGTGTCCAGTGTCCAAAAGTGTGCGCAGAGATTCAAAATCTCCATTATCCTCTCGTCACTTTGGTCACAGGCAGCTGTGCCATCGAGCCTGTCACATAGCGCTCAGATATCAGTGGGCCTCACACAATCCACAAGTGTCCAGTGTCCAAAAGTGTGCGCAGAGATTCAAAATCTCCATTATCCTCTCGTCACTTTGGTCACAGGCAGCTGTGCCATCGAGCCTGTCACATAGCGCTCAGATATCAGTGGGCCTCACACAATCCAAAAGTGTCCACTGTCCACAAGTGTGTGCAGAAATTCTAATTCTCCCCTGTCCTATAGACACCTTGTACCTTGTTTTACATTACTATATAGTTTGTTGGATTTTGTCTACATTTCTACCAAAAATGAGGAAGGCTGGTGGAAGAGGCCGTGGAATTGGGCGGGGGGTTGGCAGCTGGTAATGATGGTGTTGGTGGTGGATCTGATGGTAGTGGCAAGAGCAAAATAGGACCGAATGCAGGAGGTGCTGACCCTGCGTCATCGTCTGGCTACATAATGCCTCGAACGCTTAGTTTTCTAGGAGTTGGCAAACCGCTTTTAAAGGCAGAGCATCAGGAAAAAGTTTTGTCTTACATTGCTGACTCAGCCTCCAGCTCTATCGCCTCCTCTTCTTCAGTTGTAAAAAGTAAAAGCACTGAGTCGTCATTGGAGGCTCATGTTCATGAACCACACCTTTCCTTGTGTCCTTCACCCCAACCAAGATTGAAGGATGACGCAGGCCATACTACTGATTACTCCATGGAGCTGTTTTCACATACCATGCCTGGATTATCAAGTGAAATGGTGAATTTCCCAGGCCAAGATGAATCTGACATGGAGTGCACTGATGCACAGCCGCTGATGGATGATTCTGCTGGTACATTCACTCAGAGCACTACATTGTCCTCGCAGTGTACAGAGCCAGATTTTGACCCTGATGAGACTCAGGTGCCCCTTCCCGCACACTATATCACCATACACGGTGACACAGAGAAAGGTGCACATGACATAGAAGAGGAGGTGATGGATGACCCAGTTGTTTACCCAGATTGGCATCCATTGGGGGAAGAGGGTGCTGCTTCCAATAGCTCAGATGAGGAGCATCCACAGCAGACATCGACATCGCAACAGCTGTTATCTGGCAGGCCCGGAGCACTCCAAAGACAGGTTCCAAACATCAAAAGAGTTGCTGGACAGCTTGTCCAGAGGGTCAAAAGATCACAGCGTGCTAGGCCGCAAAATGTCTGCCAAAGTAGGAAGAGTGCAGTGTGGCACTTTTTTGAACAAAATCCTCATGATCAGGCCAAGGTTATCTGTAAGAAGTGCGCAAAGACCTTAAGCCGAGGGAAAAATCTGAAAAATTTGAATACCAGTTGCATGCTTAGACATTTAACCAGCATGCACTTGCAAGCGTGGACACAACACCAAACCTCAAGTGCCACATGTGCAACTGATCACAACGAAGGTAGTCAGCAACGCTACATTGTTTCCCCCACTGTAAGCCCACCGGTTAGCACAGCAGCAAATGTTGAGGTGTCGTTGCAAGACCACAGCAGTCAGGGAATCCCACTGTTATATCAATGAAAGACTTATTCTAGGCCATCAGAAAGAACACCAACTCCATCACCATCATCAACCCTCTCTCAGTCCGCCCTGTCCACCGCTACTTCCACCATATGCAGCTCTCAAGTCCAGCTCACCCTCCCAGACACTATGAGTAGGTCAAGAAAGTACTCAGTCTCTCATCCGCATACACTGGGTTTGAACGCCCACATTGCCAAACTAATCTCGTTTGAGATGATGCCCTTTCGGTTGGTGGAAAGCACAGCTTTCCGCGAACTCATGGCCTATGCAGTACCATGCTATGACCTACCCAGTCGCCACTTCTCTCGCAAAGCCATCCCAGCCCTCCACCATCATGTGAAAGACCGCATTGTCCATGCACTCAAGCAGTCAGTGAGCGGAAAGGTGCACCTCACAACTGATGCATGGTCCAGTCGGCATGGCCAGGGCCGTTACGTGTCCTGCGCACTGGGTTAATGTGGTGGATGCAGGGTCCACAGGGGACAGCGGTGGTGGGACAGTGCTGCCTAGCCCACGGTATAGGAAACAGTTGGCTGTAGGCGTTCGACCCTCCTCCTCCTCCTCCTCCTCCAGAAGCGAAAGCTCGTCCACAGAGCGCAGTCGTACGAGCACTCCATCTGCAGCTGCCACTGTTGCACACGATGTGTCCCCCTATCGAGCAGCTAGTGGAAAGCGTCAGCAGGCTGTGTTGCAGATGATGTGTTTGGGCGACAGACACACCGCCGAGGTGCTGGCCGAGTACTTGAAGCGACAAACTGAGTCATGGCTGGGCAGTGTACATCTTGAGGCAGGCAAGGTAGTTAGTGATAACGGCCGTAATTTTGTGGCAGCCATAGCCCTTTCAAAACTCAGCCACATACCTTGCTTGGCTCACACCTTGAACCTGGTGGTGCAGTGCTTCCTCAAAAATTATCCGGAGTTAACAGCCCTGCTCCAGAAGGTGCGAAGACTGTGCGCGCACATCCGCCGGTCGCCTGTACACTCCGTTCGTATGCAGAAGCTGCAGCGATTGCTCCACCTTCCCAACCACCGCCTCATTATCGACATTGCAACAAGGTGGAACTCCACCCTGCACATGGTGGAGCGGCTGTGCGAGCAGAGGCAGGCCATAATGCATTTGTGGGAGGATACACGGCCAGGCACTTTGAGAGCAGACATGGAGTTGACAGGCGTGCAATGGTCGAAGCTGAAAGACCTTTGTAAAGTCCTTCAGTGTTTTGAGGAATGCACACGGCTGGTAAGCGCAGACGACGCCATCCTAAGCATGAGCATCCCACTTATGCGTCTGCTCATGCAAACTTTGACGCACCTTAAGGAGCAGGCGTCTGCAGCCAATGTTGATGAGGAGGAAGAGGAGGAGGGAATCCTTGATGACATTCAGCCATTGTCTGCTCAGGGACCTCTCCTGGACGAGGTGGAGGAAGAAGAGAAGGAGGAGGAGGATGATGGGGATGATTACTTAGGGGAGGAGGATGCATCTCGTGGGGCAAGTGAAAATGTTGGCGTGGCAAGGTCTGGTACAGGGTTTGTGCGTGACTGGAGGGATGTGGATTTGCCAGAAAGTGCTCCTCCACCCAGCACTCGCAATGCATCATTGAAACCGGGAACATTGGCCCACATGTCAGATTATGCCTTGCGGATCCTAAAAAGGGACCCCCGCATTGCCAAAATGATGAACGATGACGACTACTGGTTGGCTAGCATCCTGGATCCACGCTATAAAGGCAAATTACAAAACATCATGCCACAGGAGAACCTTGACCTAATATTGGCTAATAAACAAGCAACTCTGGTAAATCAGTTGCTTGAGGCATTCCCAGCACACAGCAGCGGTGATGGTTCTCACACGAGCCGTACGGGCCGGGGGCAGCTTGGCAGAGGTGTTCGTGGTGCACACAGCAGAAGTGGCGTTGGAGACAGGGGTTTCATGACAATGTTGTGGACTGATTTTTCAAATACCGCTCACACAACTGGTAATACTGCATCGATGGAAAGTGACAGGAGACAGCAGTTGTCAACTATGGTTACAAACTACTTTTCCTCCCATATCGATGTTCTCCCACACAGGTCATTCCCCTTTGACTATTGGGCCGCTAAACTGGACACCTGGCCTGAATTGGCCCAATATGCCTTACAGGAGCTCGCTTGCCCAGCTGCAAGTGTGCTATCGGAAAGAGTCTTCAGTGCAGCTGGATCAATCCTGACAGAAAAAAGGACCCGTCTGTCAACCCAAAATGTGGATGATCTAACCTTCATTAAAATGAACCACGCATGGGTTTCCAAGGATTTTGTCCCACCTTCCCCTGATGACACATAGGGTGACAGAAAAATGGCTTGCTTTGGTCCACCTCTTCCTGGTACTTCACCTATTTCGCCTTTTGCATCAGCTGAATGTCCAACATCAACATATGCCACTTTCTAAAACTCCCTAACTGTGCTGCCCCCCCCCCCATGGCCGGGGTCACCACCTAGCGCACGACACCGTGCGAGTGCCGTTGCCCTGGACAGGTGGGTAGGCCGACTCTTGGGCGCGGGCACTGGCACAGGGTCCCTCATAGTGCAATCAAGTGTCTCTGACGGTGGTGATGCACACCCGCCGTCAGACACACCGCTGTACTATGAGGGGCCCAGTGCCAGTACCGACGCCCACGAGTGGGCCCCCCTTGCTTGGGCAGGGCCCCAGCATTTGCAATCTTTACCTCTCCCTGCTCCTCCGCTGTGTAATCTGGGCCGTCAAATCCATACTGTGCCTGACACCGTCTGAGCCTGCCTCCTGAGACATATATTTTGAATGTGTACGCTATCCATACATGTTATCCGGGGATACGGTACCCTTTCTAACCTTTGTGCAATCACGTGCAATCCATACTGGGCCTACCACCGTCTGAGCCTGCCTCCTGAGACATATATTTTGAATGTGTACGCTATCCATACATGTTATCCGGGGTTACGGTACCCTTTCTAACCTTTGTGCAATCACGTGTAATCCATACTGTGCCTGACACCGTCTGAGCATGCCTCCTGAGACATATATTTTGAATGTGTACGCTATCCATACATGTTATCCAGGGATACGGTACCCTTTCTAACCTTTGTGCAATCACGTGCAATCCATACTGGGCCTGACACCGTCTGAGCCTGCCTCCTGAGACATATATTTTGAATGTGTATGCTATCCATACATGTTATCCAGGGATACGGTACCCTTTCTAACCTTTGTGCAATCACGTGCAATCCATACTGGGCCTAACACCGTCTGAGCCTGCCTCCTGAGACATATATTTTGAATGTGTACGCTATCCATACATGTTATCCGGGGATGCGGTACCCTTTCTAACCTTTGTGCAATCACGTGCAATCCATACTGGGCCTAACACCGTCTGAGCCTGCCTCCTGAGACATATATTTTGAATGTGTACGCTATCCATACATGTTATCCGGGGATACGGTACCCTTTCTAACCTTTGTGCAATCACGTGCAATCCATACTGTGCCTGACACCGTCTGAGCCTGCCTCCTGAGACATATATTTTGAATGTGTACGCTATCCATACATGTTATCCAGGGATACGGTACCCTTTCTAACCTTTGTGCAATCACGTGAAATCCATACTGGGCCTGACACCGTCTGAGCCTGCCTCCTGAGACATATATTTTGAATGTGTACGCTATCCATACATGTTATCCAGGGATACGGTACCCTTTCTAACCTTTGTGCAATCACGTGCAATCCATACTGGGCGTGAGAACGGCTGGCGAGCTGTTAAGCAAGCTACAGCACCTGTCCAGACAAGTACAGGGATTCCCTAGCGAGGAGACTTATTTGATTGTTTTCAATGTTGGGACAGCAATTTTTGGGGAGTACTATACTCTGGAGAATGATAGATGGGGCCCACCATACACTGGAACATTCCAAAGGTGGACATCAGACACTGGAGCAGCATTTACAGGGCCCATTATACACTAGAGCATTAGAAATGGGGCCCATTATGTTTGGAGCATTATTTGGGCCCATAAGACAGTGGAGCTTCATCCATGGGGACCAACATATACTGTAGCATTATGTGGAGCTCATCATATACTGTTTCAAACATTATATGGGACCAATGATTCTGTATGGAGAAATAGATGTGCCTCGTCATGAGATGTAAAAAGTGAGGTATTTTTCATTGTACTATACCGCTATTTATCTGCCGTATCGGAGCATGATGAGTTGTGGTATGTGTTAAAGGGGCGCTCTTTCGCCCAGGGCACATGAAAACCTGCAGCCAGCCCTCCCCCCCACAACTTTAGCCAAATAACCCCCATTTTTCAGTGCGTAACTTGTATTATGAAGTTAATTAAGGTTGACAAGCTTAAGTAAGAAGAATTGATGCTTTTGGCATTCAAATGGGCACTGTAGGTGTGTTTCCTGTCCTTCTCTCACTGCCGACTTTTATTCCCCATTGACTTACATTGGGTTTCGTGTTTCGGGACGACCCCGACTTTTCCCTATAATCGGACGATCTTGCTCGACCCGACTTTTGGAAAAGTCGGGTTTCACGAAACGAAACGCGACCCTAAAAAAAACAAAAGTCGCTCAACTCTAAGCATAACAATAATCACATAGATTATAACAAATACCAAGAGGAAAGAGGGCCCTGCTCGCAAGCTTACAGTCTATGAGGAAAGAGGTAGACACGAAAGGTGGGTGGTAACAGTTGCCCTGATTGTATGGACCAGCCATAATGTTAAGTGTGTAACAGTACAGACACAGAGGGCTAATGGATGCATAAAGCATGTGGGAACATGATGTGGGAAATCTGGTTATGGTAAAACTTTTGGCTGTGCCACACAGGGATAGATTAAGTTAATGTGATTAAGGCGATAGGCCAGTCTGAATAAATGCGTTTTCAGGGCACGCTTAAAATTGTGGGGATTGGGGACTAATCGTATTGACCTGGGAAGTGCATTCCAAAGAATTGGCGCGGCACGTGTAAAGTCTTGGAGACGGGAGTGGGAGGTTCTGACTATTGAGGATGCTAACCTCAGGTCATCAGCAGAACGTAGCATAGTTACCAACCTCTCTGTTTTTCTGTGACTTAGCTTGTTTTGCCTTTTTCTCCTCGGTGACCCATTCATAACAGTCGTCCTCCTACATACTTGTCTCGCCAATTTGGTGGGCCTGGTCGTCTTACTCCTGAGGGTTGGCCCTTTGCCCCAGGGGTTGCTTGTTTAAATGACAGACTCTTGCTAGGTGTCCCGCCTTGTTGCAGCGGCGACAGATGGGCTGTCCGTCCTCGTCGTAACGATCGCTGTCTCACCCTCTGGTCGGTGGGATCCTCTTCTGCTGTCGCCACGGGATGTCATCTGGACTGGAAGCCAACTGGATCTTCTTCTAAGGAGTCACTTGTAGGAACGGCACAGTCTTTGTGAGTGCAGCCACACAATTGGTTAGTTCCTTGACTTGGAGACGTAAGTCTGCAGCAGAGTCATCATCTTGGGACGGCTTGTCAATCTCCATAGAGGTCTTTGGTGCCTCCGGCTGGTATGTAATTGCAGGATGCTTAGAGGGTTCTGTGCTGCTAGCGTTTGTTTCAAGCAGCACTCGGATGGCTCTATCCTTGAAGTGTGCAAAGTCCAATTCAGGATTTTGTAGGGCCATTATGCGCAGCTGTGTCCTTTGATTGTTAGACTGGAGTCCCTCTAGGAACTGCTCTGTTAGTAATCTATCTTCATCTTGCACGCTCTCAGGGTCAACCTGCTTTACGGCCCATAGTGCTTCCTGAAGATTAAGGGCATAGTCCCGTATACTGTCCTGCACTCTCTCTGTTTGCACCCAAAGAATCTCTTTTTTATCTCTGTTGCAGTGCGGGTATCAAAAGTGTTCTTCAATTTGGCCAGGATTTGTTGAACAGTCCCTTTATCAGTGTCCGGCCAGGACTTTACTTCCCTCTGGGCCGCACCAGTTAACTGGCCAATGAGGATACTGACTTTTTGGCTTTCTGACAGGGGGTACACTTTGAACAAACTACATAGTCTTTCTTTAAAATCGCTCAGGGTGTGCGACTCCCCTGAGTACTGAGGTAACCAGGCTGCTCCTGGTATATATGGCATTGATAGCGGCATTATGGAGGCTGCGACTGTGAACACCGCAGAATCTTCACCCAAGTTGGGCATTTTTCTTCCTGCTTTTCACTTGCTCACAATAGAGTGCAGCTTCAGCTTCACTGGCACGTCTCTCTCTGCTCGCACACACTGTGTGACACAGTTTTGGTGGTTACTTGAAAGCTCAGTCAAATCTTTAGCACTCAATTTAATAAAGTCTATGGCACACAGTACCCAGCTTTGCCAGGCTCCTTTACCCAGCTTTGCTAGGCTCGCTAAATCCGGTTCGTGATGCCACTTGGAGCGCCCAGGGCGCGCGCGGTGCCAGCGTGAGAGGGTACACGCGCGGTGAGCAGGTCCTTGGGGTACTCGGTACCGGGCCCGTCGACTTCAACACATTTCACCACACATACACCAACCTCGCCACATAAAAGTCGAAACACAAAAGTTGCCACTCAAAACTCGCCACACTGTCCCAGAGCTGTTTAAAAGATGAAAAATGAGCTGTGATTGGTTGCTATCAGCAACAGTTTTCTTTGTAGACAGTTGTGGTAACTGAGGCCTATTATTCTTATCATTTCTATGGTGTTATCGTCCTTCTGTAAAGCTGGAAATAACACAATTTATTACCGTGCCAACACAGACCACCCTCTGACACAGACTGCAGGGGGAACCCAGTATCACACAGGATAGGATTAGATACACGGCTCAGCAGTCAGTATCACACAGGATAGGATTAGATACACAGCTCAGCAGTCAGTATCACACAGGATAGGAATAGAAACACGGCTCAGCAGACAGTATCACACAGGATAGGATTAGATACGCAGCTCAGCACACAGTATCACACAGAATAGTATTAGATACACGGCTCAGAAGACAGTATCATGCAGAATAGAATTAGATGCACAGCTCAGCAGTCAGTATCACACAGGATAGGATTAGATGCACGGTTTTTATGTGCAATATAATCAATATAATTTGCTATAACTAACCACAGTTGGTTACTATGCCCAGGCAACGCCGAGCTCTTCAGCTAGTTACTCTATAAATTGCATCATCTACTATTTACTTAACAAAGAAAAGTAAATGCATCAAACAAAAGGGATCACCACAATAATAAATTTAATTCAAAATATGACAATTTCTATTGTAAACACCACACACAATTTTTTAAAAACATTTAAAAATCCCAAACAAGGGAGGACAAAGGATTTGGGTCCAAATTTGTTTGAGTAAAATACTCAAAAGAAACCCACAAAGTCTCATCTATTGGCAGAACCGCCTTAGTAAGATTAAAATTGACAAATCACCAGGCCCTGATGGCATTCACCCTCGGGTATTAAGGGAGTTAAGTAATGTGATAGACAGGCCTCTATTCCTTATATTTAAAGACTCTATAGAAACAGGGTCTGTTCCTTTTGATTGGCGGCAAGCAAATGTGGTACCAATATTCAAAAAGGGGTGTAAAAGGAAACCTGGAAACTATAGGCTGGTAAGCTTAACATCTGTTGTGGGTAAAATTTTTGAAGGGTTTCTAAGGGATACCATTATGGAATATCTCAATGTTAATAAATGTTTAACTCCATATCAACATGGATTTATGAAGGATCGCTCCTGTCAAACTAACCTGATCAGCTTCTATGAGGCTGTAAGCTCTCAAATGGACCAAGGAGAATCATTGGATGTCATTTATCTCGACTTCTCTAAAGCATTTGACACTGTCCCACATAAAAGATTGGTAAGTAAGATGAGAAAGCTTGGGCTAGGGGAAAATGTGTGTAGATGGGTAGGTAGCTGGCTTAGTGATAGAAAACAAAGAGTGGTTATTAATGGTGCATATTCAGATTGGGCCAGGGCTACTAGTGGGGTACCACAGGGTTCTGTATTGGGCCCCCTACTATTTAATATATTTATTAATGATCTAGTGGATGGCTTACACAGTAAAATATCAGTATTTGCAGATGATACAAAAGAATGTAAGGTAGTTAACACAAAGGAGGACAGTTTGCAACTACAGACAGATTTGAGTAAATTGGAGAATTGGGCTGAAAAATGGCAAATGAGGTTTAACACAGATAAGTGTAAGGTTATGCACATGGGAAGGAGAAACAGATGCTATAATTACTTACTAAATGGGAAACTGCTGGGGAAATCAGACATGGAAAAAGACTTAGGCATCTTAGTCAATAAGAAGCTAAATTGGAGTGCCCAGTGTCAGGCAGCTGCCACCAAAGCAAATAGGGTCATGGGATGCATTAGAAGAGGTCTGGGGACACGAGATGAAAACATAATTCTCCCTCTGTACAAATCACTCGTCAGACCACACTTGGAGTATTGTGTGCAATTTTGGACACCGGTGCTCAAGAAAGACATTACTGAACTTGAAAGTGTTCAAAGGCGGGCTACTAAAATGATAAATGGAGTTGGTTCACTACAATACCCAGAAAGGTTATCAAAATTAGGTCTATTTTCTCTAGAAAAGAGAAGACTTAGGGGAGACTTAATATATATGTACAAGTATATCAAAGGGCAATACAGAGATCTCTCCAATGAACTGTTTGTACCAAGGACTGTGACAAGAACAAGGAGGCATTCTCTTCGTTTGGAGGAAAGACAATTTCTGCACCAGCATAGAAGAGGGTTCTTCACGGTAAGAGCAGTGAGGCTCTGGAATTCTCTTCCTGAGGAAGTGCTGATGGCCAACTCACTGAATGAATTTAAGAAAAGAATGGATGCTTTTCTTGTCAGTAACAGTATAGAAGGTTACGAATAACAGAATATTATAGGTAGATGGTTGACCCAGCTTAGGGGAAGGAATTTTTTTTCCCTATGGAGAAAATTGGCTTCTACTCTGTGGGTTTTTTGCCTTCCCCATGATCAACAATGCAGAACAGCTGCACTAAAAATAGGCTGAACTAGATGGACATAAGGTCTTCCTTCAGCCTTCAAAACTATGTTAAACTATGTTACTATGACATACACCACCAAAAATACATGTCTGTTTGACCGGATAGAATGCTGATACTAGTACACAACAATTCATTACAAGTATCCAACAGTATATAAGCTTTGTAGTGTCAGGTGTTTCATACCAGTGGGACAACAAGAAAAAGTATATAACATTGGGGTGCAGAGAGTAAATGCTCCAACAATGGTGAGTCATAAATACTCTGGAAGCCACGCAATAGACCTCTATACTTTACCCCTCCACTGCCAGATCAGTCATCACCAGGTCAAATAAACAATAAAGTATGCTAGGCATAAGCCAGACTGTGTGGGTGCTATGAACCACACGTATCGACACCTAGTGTGTCTTCCTCAGAGTCAGCAGTGCATGTGTTAACCAGTAGTCACCATAGGCTTAGTTGGAGAGCCAACAGCAACTACACGCACAGCATGAGCCTGGGCAAGGCGCAGGAGCTGGAGTCTGTGCTGAGCAGTCATCCCAGCTGCTGAGCCTAAAGGACTGTCACACTTAGCGAAGCACCAGCGATCCCGACCAGCGATCCCGACCAGCGATATGACGCTGTCAGGATCGCTGGTGCATCGCTAAGTGGTCGCTAGTGAGCTGCCACACAGGCGGATTTCACCAGCGACATAGCTGGGGACGGGGGTCGCTACTTACCTGTCACACTAGGCGATCCTGTGTCCTCCCACCCGGCTCCACGCTCGTCGCTCGTCTCTCCACAGGAAGCGCCGCAGGAAGCTGACGGCGAGAAACGGTCCAGCCTGTTCTTGCGCGATCAGTGATAAGTAGCGGGGGAGCGGGTCGTAGGTAAGTATCACACACAACGATATCGCTAGCAATATCGCTATAACGTCACAAGTTGTAGCGATATTGCTAGAGATATCGCTTAGTGTGACAGGCCCTTTAGTGGGAGACCACAGCACCAGACAAGGTCTGGGATCTATCCAATGCAGTGGAAAAATCCCAGCGCATAACACCTTTTTCTTCAAGTGCCTCCATATTGTGCATCTTGAAGCAGCCATACCGCTAGTTTTCAGAAAGTCCAGTATTTCAGCTGATGTTATTTGTGGGTTTTTATTGTATGGCTGGAGTCACACTAGCAATGTTAAAATCGGTCCGAACTTGATGCAGGAGAGCTTTTACATAGAGAAATTCTCTAAGTTACTTACACATCATTTTCAAAGGAAATAGTCTTCAAAAGATAGATAGATAGATAGATAGATAGATAGATAGATAGATGAAAAGCTGGCAATTCAGCAGCTGGGTAGGGTAAAATCACTGCAGGATAGAAGAGATGGATTATATATGGTAAATACAAATAGAATAGGTAGATATATAGATGTCTGCTACAAATAGAATTAGTACAGTGTGTGTGCAGTTTACTGTACATGTATTTAATTAATAAAAGATTATTTTTCAGAAAAAAATGGCTCTCCCGTGCAAATTTTGTAACCAGCAGAGGGAAAGCCGATGGCTGGAGGCAAATGTTTATAACCTGGGAAGGAGGTAATACCCATGGAGATTCCCAAGCTATTAATATCAGCTCACTGATGTATACATAGCCTTTACTGGCAATTAAAATGGGGACCCAAAAAAATGATGTAGGGTCCCCCTATAATTAACAACCAACAAAGGCTATGCAGACAGCTGCAGGCAAACAACATTAGCTCTCATCCACCCCAGAAAAAGCGCAGTTGAAATTCACTGCAGTGAAATTCTCCCAGTAAACTCGCCTCTGCACCGTGCGACTTTCTCACGGTGCTAGTGGGGATCTCACCGAGGTCACCGCAGTTCAGCCCATCTGAGAACACAACCTCAGTGATGTCACCGCTAATCACTGATGCTGCACTCACAGTAGTTCATTTCTCAGTGGTTTGCAGCCTGGACAGTTGCATCTTGGCACCATCCAGGTTGAAAACTATTTCTCCACCAGCCATAGATTATGGCATGGGACAGAATGACAAACAGGTATGGTGTATTGTTGTTTTTTATTTTAGTTTTATTACCGGAGATTGAAGGCTACAATGGAATTAGGTGAGGTTGTAAGTATTATTTAATTAAGATTATTAAAGGAGTCTGTGTCATTTTTTCAATTAAATAACTTTATTCTGGGTGTCTGTGTTTTTATACAATGTGACTATGGGGTTAGTAATGGGGGCGTCTATTGACGCCTCTCCATTACTAACCTCAGTGCTTGATGTCACCTGACAATACAAAGGTGACATCAAACCCCCAACTATAACCCTACTTGCCACCACAACAGGGCAAGTGGGAAGAGCGAGGCTAAGTGCCAGAAGTAAAACGAAAAAAGTGGTTTGGTACCGTGTTAGCCAGTAGAAAAAAATTTATAGTGCTCTCACTGAGAGCACTTTATATAAGTGCCAGAATTGATGCATCTTAGAGATGCACTTTTTCTGGGGTGGCTGAGAGCTGATGTTTTTAGCCTGGGGGGGCCAATATCCATGGCCCTTTCTTTGGCTATTAATATCAGTCCACAGCTGTCTGCAAAGCCTTTGAGAGCTGTTAATTATAGGGGGACCCTACATCATTATTATTAGGGTCCCCCATTTTAATTGCCAGTAAAGGCTAAGTATACAGCTGTGAGCTGATATTAATAGCCTGGGAAGTTCCATGGGTATTACCCTCTTCCTAAGCTACAAACATCGCCCCTCAGCTGTCGGCTTTCCCTCTGCTGGTTCCGAAAATTGCACGGGAGCCCATGCCAATATTTTTCCGAAAAATAATCTTTTATTAATTAAATACATGTACAGTAAGCTGCACACACACTGTACTAATTGTATTTGTCACAGACATCTATATATCTACCTATTCTATTTGTATTTACTGTATGTAATCCATCTCTTCTATCCTGTGGGCTCCTGCAGTGATTTTACATTACCACGGCTGCTGGTTTTTCTTCTATCTATCTATCTATCTATCTATCTATCTATCTATCTATCTATCTATCTATCTATCTATCTATCTTTCTATGTAATATAAATACATATATATGTGTGTCACTGACATCTATATACATATGTATTCTATGTGTATATATCTATTCTATCTATTCTATTCTAACCTGTCAGTGTGATTTTACTGTAATATGAATTGCCGGCTTTTCAAATGCGATCGATGTGTAAAAATCGGACAGCACTCACATGGTCCGAGTGCTGTGTGTTTTTTTTCTCACACCCATTGACTTCTATTGCTGGATGTAATCCGAATTCCAATTACAATCGCAGCATGCTGCGACTTCGCAACTTTTTTGCAGTCCGATTGTGATTCGATAGGAGCTAGAAAAATGTGCAAATGAACACACGATAATAGAATAACATTGGTCCAAATTCAATCTGATTTTTTATCAGATTGCATTTCATCGCAAGTGGGAATGAGCCCTATCCCAAACAAGTTTCTTGGCAGTTGTGGATGAAATTTTAGTTTGTCTACCTGACGTGGTTTTGCTTTTATAGAGCACCTGATTTTCCATTTGTTAATCACAGTTTGAACACTGCTGACTGGCATTATCAATTCCTCAGATATCTTTTTGCATCTTGTTCCTGTTTTATACAGTTCAACTACCTTTTCCCATAGATCTGTTGACAATTTTTTTGCTTTCTCCATGAATCACAATCCAGAAACGTCAGTGGTTGGATGAAAGATGCAAGAGTCTGTCTGGATCCCAGAAACTTACTCAGCTTTTATGCACACACACTGATTACACGCAAACAGGTCATAGGTGAGGATGCTACCTTTAGTAGCAATTCAAACCTATTTTATTATATTGTCAACTTCTGTGCATGTTATCAAGCCAAAATCACCAGGGTATGTGAACTTTTGCTCATTTGGATGTTTTGGGTCGTCATTATGGTATAAAAATAGAAATTGCAGTAGCTTAACAATAAATAGCTTCACCCAATCACTAACCATGAGTGGAGAAAAAGTTTTGTCAACAGACTGCAAAGCCCTAAGTCCTGCCTAGAGGCTGTATTCTGCCACTCTCCCTGCTCCTGCAGCTGTAGCTAGGCTAAATGAAGAATGTATCTGATTCAAACAGAAAAGAACAGGATTATCCCATAGAACGATTGTTAGTATGATGGTTCAGCATCAGCACCAGTACCACCACTAGACGAATCTGATTAGTTAAATTGTGCACACGCATGCCTGGATAACTGCTCTTTCCCTCCACTCACAACTGTCCCTGAGCTGTGCAATGGAGTCAGTGAGCCCAATGTGGTGGCACCTGTCCTTTTATAACCTCTGATGAGGTAATGTTGTCAGGCCAATCACAGTAATGTCACTACGGCATTATCGTAAGTAGCAGGCAATCCCTGTATGTTTATTGACTGTGTAACAGGCGGCAAACATGCGGGGTGGGAATTCGAGCTTCAAATCCAAGAAGCAGCCAATGTTCGCCGAGTTCCGAACACACCTGAGCACCCAGATACTCAAGTGATATCCGTGTATCATCGAGAACGTTTGCTTATCCCCTACTAAATATCTTTCATGCAATTCTTGACTGCAATTCAGCAACGATCTACTACTTTCATGCTGATTCCTGTCAATTCTTGAGCTATTGCTCTCTCAAATATGCTTTATCAAGCTAAAATTTAAAGCTGTGATCTCATATATGACTGATGTGACCTCACATCAGCAGTTGGTGCTTGGGATGTGTGACAATAATATGTAGAAGATTGAAACTAGAAGAAGGAGGGCAGGGAGGGTTTTAGGTGGGGTTTTGAGCGGGTCATATAGATGGTGTCTTAGAGGCCACCGCAATGCATAAAAGAACTTGTAGTAATTAGAGATGATCGACTTTGCATTTTTTAGGGTCGAGTCGGGTTTCATGAAACCCAACTTTCTCAAAAGTCGAGTCGAACGAAATCGGCCGACAACTGGGAAAAGTCGAAGGTCCGAATGAAACACGAAACAATGCAAGTCAATGGGGAAGCAAAGTCGTCAGGGAGTGGAGGACAGTAAACACACCTACACTGCCCATTTCAATGCCAACTACATCAATTCTTATTACTTAAGCTTGTCAACCTTAATTTACTTTATAATAATAGTTATGCATTGAAAACTGGGGGTTATTTGGCTAAAGTTGTGGGGGGGGTAGGGCTGGCTCCAGGTTTTCGTGTGCCCAGGGCGAAAGAGTGTCAGTGGGCCCCTTTGACACATACAACAATTCATGATGCTCTGATACGGCAGAGAAATATTAGTATGGTGCAATGACAAATACTTCACTTCTTACATTACATGACTGATATCTATTTTAAATTCTACAGTAGCTCAAAAACCAGACAGTATATTCCGCCATACAGTATTATGGCCACCACATAGTGCGCCATACAGAATAATGAGCCCCATATATTGCTCCATACAGAATAATTGGTACCATATAATGTTTCATACAGTATTTGATGAGCTCCACATAATGCTACAGTATATGATGGTCCCCATATAATGTGCCATACAGTATAGGACGGTCCCCATAGAGTAGAATAAGCCCCAAATATTGCTCCATACAGTATAATGAGTCGTATATAAAGCTCCATACAGTATATGATGGGCCCCATATATTGCTCCATACAGAATGGGCTCCATATAATGCTCCATACAGAATAGGCCCCATATGTGCTCCATATAATGCTCCATACCCTATATGATGCCCCATGAATAATGAACCCCATATGATGCTCCAGTATATGATGGGCCACATGGATAATGCTCCATTGTATGATGGGCCTATATAATGCTCCATTTAAAATGGGCCCCATATGATGCTCCAGTATATGATGGGCCCCATAGATGATGCTCTATTGTATGATGGGCCTATATTATGCTCCATATATAATGGGCCCCATATGATGCTCTAGTATATGATGTGCCCCATATGATGCTCCAGTATATGATGGACCCCATGGATGATGCTCCATTGTATGATGGTCCTATATTATACTCCATATATAATGGGCCCCATATGATGCTCTAGTATATGATGGGCCCCATATGATGCTCCAGTATATGATGGGCCCCATGGATGGTGCTCCATTGTATGATGGGCCTATACACTGTGTGCAGAATTATAAGGCAAATTAGTATTTTGATCACAAAATCCTTTTCATACATGTTGTCCTACTCCAAGCTGTATAGGCTTGAAAGCCAACTGCCAATTATGTAAATCAGGTGATTTGCATCTCTGTAATGAGGAGGGTTGTGGTCTAATGACATCAACACCCTATATAAGGTGTGCTTAATTATTAGGTAACTTCCTTTCCTTTGGCAAAATGGGTCAGAAGAAAGATTTGACGGACTGTGAGATGTCTTGCAGAGGGATGCAGCAATCTTGAAATTGCCAAATTTTTGAAGTGTGATCACTGAACAAGAGTTTCATGGCAAATAGCCAACAGGGTGGCAAGAAGTGTGTTGATAAAAAGAAGGCTCAAAATAACTGTCCATGAATTGAGGAAAATCAAGCGTGAAGCTGCCAAGATGCCATTTGCTACCAGTTTTGCCATATTTCAGAGCTGCAACATTACTGGAGTATCAAAAAGCACAAGGTGTGCCATACTCAGGGACATGGCCAAGGTAAGGAAGGCTGGAAAATGACCACCTTTGAACAAGAAATATAAGACAAAATGTTAAGACTGGGCCAAGAAATATGTTAAGACAGTTTTTTATAAGGTTTTATGGACTGATGAAATGAGAGTGACTCTTGATGGGCCAGATGGATGGGCCCGAGGCTGGATCAGTAAAGGCCAGAGAGCTCCACTCTGACTCGGACGCCAGCAAGGTGGAGGTGGGGTACTGGTATGGGCTGGTATCATCAAAGATGAACTTGTGGGTCCTTTTCGGGTTGAGGATGGAGTGAAGCTCAACTCCCCGACCTACTGCCAGTTTCTGGAAGACATCTTCTTCAAGCAGTAGTACAGGAAGAAGTTGGTATCGTTCAAGAAAAACATGATTTTCATGCAGGCCAATGCTCCATCACATGCATCCAAATACTCCACAGTGTGGCTGCAAAGTAAAGGTCTAAAAGAGGAAAAAATAGTGACATGGCCCCCTTGTTCACCTGATCTGAACCCCATAGAGAACCTGTGGTCCCTCATAAAATGTGAGATCTACAGTGAGTCAAAACATTACACCTCTGGGAACAGTGTCAGGGAGGCTGTGGTGGCTGCTGCACGCAATGTTGATCGTAAACAGATCAAGCAACTGACAGAATGTATGGATGGAAGGCTTTTGAGTGTCATCGTAAAGAAAGGTGGCTATATTGGTCCCTTTTTTTTTTGGTTTTGAATGTCAGAAATGTTTATTTCTACATTTTGTGTTGTTATATTGGTTTACCTGGTGAAAATAAACAAGTGAGATATGTATATAATTGTTTTTTATTAAGTTGCCTAATAATTCTGCACAGTAATAGTTACCTGCACAAACAGATATCCTCCTAAGATAGCCAAATCTAAAAAAAACAACAACTCCAACTTCCAAAAATATTAAGCTTTGATATTTATGAGACTTTTCGGTTGATTGAGAACATAGTTGTTGTTCAATAATAAAAAGAATCCTCTCAATACAACTTGCCTAGTAATAATTATGGAAACAAGTATTAACCTAGGGCCTTGTCAGATCACTCCCCTGTTATGGCAACATTTAGTTGGAAAAATGGCAGGAGAGGGGAACGGGCACCATGGTCGTTTAATGCATTCTGGTTACCTATTATTCAAGCAGATGCTAGGATCCCTGACTTGCTAAAATAATTTTTTGCTATTAATGAGATACAGCCCCCAGGGAAATAATGTGGGATGCGTCTAAAGCTTATCTGAGAGGACTGTTGATCTTGGAAGTGAATAGAGTTAGAACTAAGTCTAGAGAATGAGGAACTTTTACAGAAGGAAGCTATCTCTGCAGAATTGCAATATTTGAAAACTCCATCGGATATACATTTTAACGCATTAAAAGATGCGGAAAAACAATCAGCCCAACATAAGCTTTCAAAAGCTGCAGATAAATGTTACTTCCAGCGGCAGGGCTAATTCGGGGAGAGGGAAGGGAACTGGACATCTAATAGCTACCCTGATCAAGACTCAATCTGGCCCTGCAATGATAGCGGAGATAAAAAAACAAAAATGGGGAACTAGAAAGATCTTCTGGGGCAATTCTAGCAACTTTTAGCGAGTTTTTTGAGACATTACATAATTCGTAGAGCGGGTTCTCTGACGAGTTGCTCAGTAGCTTTTTGGGGACTGCTGGTCTGCCTACTCTGTCGGAATTGGAAGCTATTGGGCTGGAGGCACCAATTAGTCTGGAGGAATTAGAGGAGGCTCTAGATTCTATGGCAGGGAATAAGACACTGGGGTCTGATGGGCTGCCTGTGGAGGTATATAAACAGTATTCAAATATAATGCTTCCACAGCTGTTGAAGGTGTTTGAGGCGGCTAGGGAAGATGGGCACTTGCCCCGGTCCTTGAATGAAGCAATCATAGTGGTGATCCCCAAGGCTGATAAGGATCCTTGTCTTCCAGAGTCATACAGGCCTATCTCCCTTTTAAATGTTGATGTCACGATTTTTGCAAAGATTCTGGCGATGCGGCTGTCTAGAGTAATATCTAGTATTATTCTTCCAGATAAAACTGTTTTTACGCCAGAGAAATCAACTGCAATTAATATCTGGCGGTTGTATCTAAATTTACAGATCCCATCAAAGGGATAGGAACCTAGGACTGTTAAATCTTTGGGTGCTGCTAAAGCATTTGACAGCGTTGAATGGCCACATCTGTGGGCTATATTAGCCAAGATGGGTTTCCGTAAAAATTTTATTGCCTGGATACAGCTGCTGTATTCGAGTCCAGAAGCCAAAATTAGAATTAATGGGGAGATCTCAAATACAATTAACTTACACAGAGGGACCAGACAGGGGTGCCCCCTGTCTCCCCTACTGTTTGCTCTGGCAATTGAGCCCTTGGCAGTAGTAATTCGGGCGACACCTAAAATGAAAGGATTTGGGTATGAGTCTTTGCAAGAAAAAATAGCGTTTTATGCTGATGACATGCTCTTGTTTTTGGGAGAGTGGCCTTCTTCTCTGAGGGTGGCAATGGAAGTATTTGGATCCTTCACAGTGATCTCTCGTTTATGTATTAAATGGGAGAAATCTTCAATTATGCCGGTGGGAGATGCTCCCGAGAATTCCTTGGAATTGGCAGGACGATTAAATGTAGTCAAAGAGTTTAAATAATTGGGAATTCATATGGGGTATAATATATAAGATTTTGAGCGTTTAAATATTACCCCACTACTTGCAAAATGTCATCAAAAAATAAAGGACTGGTGCAAGTTACAACTGAGTATGGTGGGAAGGGCAAACCTGGTAAAAATGGTTCTCATGCCACAAGCTTTGTATGCCCTCCACAATGCGCCCATTTGGATTCCTAGTCGAATCTTTTATCAGATAAATAGAATATATAGAGAGCTTATCTGGAAGAGGAGTGTTCCTAGAATTCGGTTGGAGGTTTTGCGTACATCTAAAGAACTGGGGGATTAGCGGTTCCTGACCCTTTTCTGTATTATCTTGCAGCGCAGTTTCAGCATTTCAGAGGATGGGGGGAGGGGGATTCCTTCATGCGAAGTTCCTCGTGATGTATGCTTACATGCGTTGTGGGAAAGGACTTACTGGTGCAGGCACTAGACTCAGGGCGGTTCCGTCAGGGTCAAGCTATCAATATTCCGATAATGAACTGCATGGATAAGGTATGGAACACGGCCAAAGAAATATTGGGTATACAGGGAGTCACGGCGCATTCCCTGATCTGGAAAAACTTGACATGTACAGAGCTAAATAAATTAGAGGGTTTTGAGCTATGGGAGAGGAGAGGGCTTAAACTATCACAGCTTTATTCGGAAGGGGAGTTTTGATCTTTTGAGGATCTCAAACAGACATTTTCCATCCCTAATAAAAGATTTTTTCAATATCTCCAGCTGAGACATGCTTGTGAAGCACAACAGCGACTTGCTCCACTAGGTAATCCAGCTAAAACTCCGCTGTTGGATAGAGTAGTGATGGGAGGAGGATCAAGAGGTATTATATCCATGATTTATGCAATCATGTTGGAAAAGAGAGTGGCAAGTTTGGAGACGCTGAAGAATAAGTGGCAAGGTGATGTAGATGATTTAACAGATGATGAATGGGAGGATGCATTGCAAGAAGTCACGAAAGTCTCGGTTAGCGAGGCGTAGAGAGTGTCACATCTTTATTTGCTTCATCGAGTTTATCGAACCCCTGTACAGCTGTTGAAAATGGGCTATGCTACAGAGGCAGATTGTGGGAAATGTGGAACGCCCAATGCAGATCTGATACACATGATCTGGAACTGTCCTCGGTTACGTAGGTTTTGGGGAGGTGTGAATGGTTTACTTAATACTGTCTATCAATGTCAAATGGTACTAGACCCCAAAATGGCTCTTCTGGACGCTTTGCTGCTTTCGGAGGAACACCAGCTGGCAGTCTCACGAATATTATATCAAGCTCGTAAAAGGGTGGCGGATCACTGGAAAGGATCTTCTGTACCCACAATCACGGAAGTTACAGATGCAGTTAATAATAATATAGATATGGAAAAATATGTGTATCAAAAGAGAAGAACAACTAAGAAATGGGAAGATATGTGGGCACCTTGGTTGGACACACCCTGGTTGGCGCCTCCTAGATTAACATGGATGAGAGCATTGAGGAGGATATAACCCAAAAATTGTAGCTGTGAGAGACCAAATGCATCGGGAGAGACGAGAGGTGTTTTTTCGGGTGAGGGTGGGGGGTGAGTTGGGAGGGATTTTTGTGGGGTTCTATTGTGTTTATGTAATACACTATTTGGGAAATATCCTGTATATGACTACCTGTTTTTTCAATTTTTAAAAATGTTTAATAAAAAAATTACCTGATATAAAAAAAATAATTATGCAAACAGTATATAACGCTCCATATATAATGGGCCCCATTTATAATGCGCAGGTGTATGATGGGTCCCAATTATTTCTCCAGTGTATGATGGGCACATATAATGCTCCATATATAATGGGCCCTATATGATGCTCCATTGTGACTGCTCTACTCTAGACTCCTCAGCGTCGCCATCTTCCAGATCTCTGCACTTGGACTGTTCAGGCAGAGAGCGTACAGACGTGACTTCATTGTGCTCTCTGATCTGAATGTCACTGTCAGGAAATGCGGAAGAGGTCACAGCGGTGGAGCAGGGAGAGGTAAGTATTGCAAGTGCTGGTGCCCTGAGCAAGCGGAGGGGCCCACTCGTGGGTGACGGTAGTGGCACAGGGCCCCTCATAGTAAGACGGTGTCTGTGACGGCGAGTGCGCCCCCCACCGTCAGAGACTTTTGCCTACTGTGAGGGGCCCGTGCCAGTGCCGTCACCCACGAGTGGGCCCCCCACCTGCTCAGGGCCCCAGCACTTGACCAGGTGCGCCAGGTGCTGATGCCGGCCCTGGGGGGGTACAGGCCAGTTAGTGAGGTGAAAAAACTGGCATATGTTGAGGTGTAGGCTGGACGTTCAGCAGCTGCAAATGGAGGAATTACAGAAGTCGGAGGAAGGGGAGGACAAAGCGAGCCATTTTGCTGGCAACCTATGTGTCATCAGGGGAAGGTGGTATAAAATCCTTTGAAACCCAGGCATGGTTCATTTTAATGAAGGTGAGATCACCAACATTTTTGGTCGACAGCCGGGTCCTTCTCTCTGTCAGGATTGATACAGCAGCACTGAAGACTCTTTCTGATAGCACACTACCAGCAGGGCAAGCGAGCTCCTGGCATATTGTGCAAAATCAGACAAGGTGTCCAGTTTAGATGCCCAGTAGTCAAAGGGGAATGAACTGTGAGGGAGAACATCGATAGGGGAGGAGAGGTAATTTTGACCCATAGTTGACAACTGCTGTCTCCTGTCTGTTGCAATCGATTCAGTATTAACAGTCGTGTGAGCGGTCCTCGAGAAATCAGTCCACAACATGGTCATGAAACCCCTGTCTCCAATGCCAGTTCGGCTGTGTGCACCATGAACACCTCTTCCATTTGGCCCAGTACGGCTCGTGGTAGAACCTGCACCGCTGCTGTGTGCTGGGAATGCCTCTAACAAACGGTTTACCAGAGGTGCTTGTTTGTTCGCCAATATTAGCTCTAGGTTCTCCTGTGGCATGATGTTCTGTAATTTGCCTTTATAGCGTGGGTCGAGGATGCTGGCCAACCAGTAGTCGTCATCCTTCATAATTTTGACAATGCGGTGGTCCCTTTTTAGGATCCACAAGAGATAATCACACATGTGGGTGGAGGAGCACTTTCTGCCAAATTCACATCCCTCCAGTCACTCACAAACCCTGTACCTGACCTTGGCAAACCAACATTTTCTCTTGCCCCCCGAGAAGCATCCTCCTCCCCAAAATAATCATCCCCCTCATTCTCCTCCTCTTCTTCCTCCACCTCGTCCAGGACAGTTCCCTGAGCAGAAATGACTGACTGTCATCAAGGCTTCCCTCCTCATCCTCCTCCTCTTCCTCCTCCGCTGCAGACGCCTGATCCTTAATGTGCGTCAAAGTTTGCATGAGCAGACGCATAAGTGGCATGCTCATGCTTATGATGGTGTCGTCTGTGCTTACCAGCCGTGTGCATTCCTCCAAACACTGAAGGACATTACAGAGGTCTTTCAGCTTTGACCACTGCACACCCGACAACTCCATGTCTGCCCTCAAACTCCCTGCCCGTGTATCCTCCCACAAATGCATTACAGCCCGGCTCTGTTCGCACAGCCTCTCAACCATGTGCATGGTGGAGTTCCACCTTGTTGCAACGTCTATGATTAGGCAGTGCTTGGGGAGGTGGAGCAATCGCTGCAGCCTCTGCATACGACTGGAGTCTACTGGCGAGAAATGGATATGCGAGCACAGTTTTTGCACCTTATGGAGCAGGGCTGTTAACTCCGGATAATTATTGAGGAAGCACTGCACCAACAGGTTCAAGGTGATAGCCAGGCAAGGTATGTGTCTGAGTTTTGCAAGGGCTATGGCCGGCACAAAATTACGGCTGTTATCACTGACTACCTTGCCTGCCTTAAAATGTAGACTGCCCAGCCATGACTCAGTTTCTCACTGCAAGTAGTCGGCCAGTACCTCCGCGGCGTGTCTGTTGTCACCCAAAGACAAAGACAACCATTCGGTGCAAGAACCTTCTGCTTCCCATTCCTTCTCATTTCATCACCTTTGGCCATAATATCTCCCAGTTACAGTTCCAGGTCATTGAACACGTCCCTCAACCCAGACGAGGTGGCAATAGGATCACCACTCTAAAACGCCGTGAGGCCTTTTGGATACACACCCTTGAGACACTTGAACCTAAAGGTTTAAACCGAGATTATGATTTATTATCTTTTGTATAATAATTTTGTACCATTGTCTCATAAGAATGTTGATTATGATTACGTTTCAAACATGACTAACTTTTATCTCTTTTTTATAGAGTCACTTATATTGATGTGATCTGCACCTATGGCTCTGTTGGACTGCATCCATCTTATACTATATGCTTTCCATGGAAAATTTCATCTCTATTCTTGGATCCATCCTCAGTATCCTTGTTTGGTGTATTTATTTATTCATCCTCTTTCCCACTTGTTTCCATATGTAATAATGTCTCTCATGTATATATATTTTCTTCCCCCACATAGTGATACATAATCACCCATCATATGGATAAAAACAGTGTCACATAATTAATACATTCTTATATATTCACATTCCTCATAGTCTCCCCCCCCATACCACTATGAATTTCACACAGAAAAACAGTGCATACTGACTCTATAACCCTTTATTACACTACAATGCATCCTATTTTGCTTCTGAGTGCGCAGCCATCTTAGTTCAGCTGACGTCACCACCCAGCTCTCTCCCATTGGCCCTACCCTCCTGTCCGTCAAGGCCATAGACCCGCCTTTCCTCCACTTAAGCTCAGCTCGCCTCTGTCTCCACTGACAAGTGGTGTTTACCACGTCCAGGAGGAACAGGCTGCGCTGATATTTTCAACTATTAAGGTAACTACCTCGCCATTTATAGCGACACTCACAACTTTGATATACTGCATACTTTACCGCTGTCTTATGTCATCCTACATGACGTTTACCTTACAGATTATCCTGCGTTACAGCAGCTTTCTGACCATTTGATTACTGGTATGTACCATCCTGTAACACCACCTCATTGACCTTATGTATACACTTTAACAGCGCCAATCACTTCTTTTTAGGCGTTAGCAGTGAATAACATAAAAAGCGCCCTCCTTCAAGCTACTTTCAAACATACTAGCACGGTATGTCTTATCCTTTTCTCCTTCAATCTGAGCACCCAAGATATATTTTTTGGTCTCTGTTGTAGTATTTCTTGTATAATATTGTATATATCCATGACCGAATTGCATTCTATGTGATTTTTGTACATACTTTATTTATTTTTGTTTATTTATTTATTTTTTTCACACTGTAGTAACTGATGAAAGTCTATATCGACCGAAACATTTTCTGGTACTACAATAAACTGCCTCACCAAGCATTAAGTTGAGTGCCAGGTTTTCATTTTATCATATATGGTTTGGGAACCTAACTTGGCACCACTACAGTAGTGCACACGGTGTTTTCTACTAAACGTATCCCTGACTGTTTAGGCCTTGCAATGACATCAAAACAGTTCTTGCTGCTGGTGTGCTTACCGGTGGGCTTACAGTGGGGGAAGCGATAGAGCGTTGCTGGCTACCTTCAGTCGGAGCAGGTGCACATGTGCTACCTGAGGTTTAGCAGTCCATCCACGCTTGCAAGTGCATGGTAGTTAAATGTCTAAGCATGCAACTGGTATTCAAATTTTGGAGATTTTTCCCTCGGCTAAAGGTCCTTCCGCACTTCTTACAGATAACCTTTGCCTCATCAATAGGATTTTGGTCAAAAAAGTGCCACACTGCACTCTTCCTACTATGGTATAAATTTTCAGGGCATGCACGCTGTGCTAATTTGACCATCTGGCCAAGCTGTCCTGCCACTCTTTTTGTTTTTTTACCACGTTTTTGGACAGCTACGGGCCTGCCAGATAACCACTGCTGCGATGATGCCTGCTGTGGATCCTTCTCCTCTTCTGAGCTATTGCCAGCAGCACCATCTTCCCCCAATGGATGTCAATCCGAGTCAACAACTGGGTCATCCATCACCTACTCTTCAATTTCATCTGCACCTTCCTCTGTGTCACCTTGTAAGGTAGTATAGTATGCAGGAAGGGGCACCTGAGTTTCATCAGGGTCAGATTCTGGCTCAGTAGACTGCGAGGGCAATGTGGTGCTCTGGGTGAATGTACGAGCAGAATCATCTAACAGTGGCTGTGCATCAGTTCCCTCCATGTCAGATTCATCTTGGACTGGGTAATTCAGAATTTGACTTGATAACCCAGGCATGGTATGTGAAAAGAGCTCCATGGAGTAATCTGAAATGTGGCCTGCCGCATCCTTCACTTTTGGTGGAGGTGAAGTACACAAGGAAAGGTGTTGTTCCTGACCAGAAGCCTGCACTGTCGACTCAGTGCTTGCAGTTTTTGAAACTTCAGAAGAGGAGGCGATAGAGCTGGAGGCTGTTACGGCAATGTAAGCCAAAACCTGTTCCTGATGCTCCGACTTTAAAAGCGGTTTGCCTACTCCCAGAAAAGGAAACCTCACAGGCCTTCTTGAGCCAGATGATGACGCTGACTCAACATCTCCTTCCTTAGCTGCTATTGTGCTTTTGGCATAACCAGCAGATGTACCACCACCACCATCAGTACCAGCTGCCCCCCCCGCCCACGTCCACAGCCTCTTCCACCATACTTCCTCTTGTTTGGGAAAATGTACCAAAAATACCAGCTGATATATGGTACTATATGAAGCCCATACAGCTGTATAAGGTGTAGTGAAAATTTTAAATCTCCGTATATATTTCCTTAGTCACAAACGCTCCCCCAGTATGTATTTGACCGTAATCCAACCAGCAGATATATGGTACTATATGAGGAGCGTACAGCTGTATAAGGTGTAGTGAAAATTTTAAATCTCCGTGTATATTTCCTTAGTCACAAACGCTCCCCCAGTATGTATTTGACTGTAATCCAAACAGCAGATACACGGTACTGTATCAGAAGCGGACAGCTCTATACGGTGTATGGAAAAATGTAAATCTATGTATATTTATATCCGGAGTCACACACACTGTCTCAGTATGGATTTGACCATAATCAAAACGGCAGATATACGGTACTGTATCAGAAGCGGACAGCTCTATACGGTGTATGTATGGAAAAATGTAAATCTATGTATATTTATCTCCGGAGTCACACACACGCGCTGTCTCAGTATGGATTTGACCGTGATCCAAACAGCAGATATACGGTACTGTATCAGAAGCGGACAGCTCTATACGGTGTATGGAAAAATGTAAATCTATGTATATTTATTTCCGGAGTCACACACAGACGTTGTCTCAGTATGGATTAGACCGTGATCCAAACAGCAGATATACGGTACTGTATCAGAAGCGGACAGCTCTATATGGTGTATATATGGAAAAATGTAAATCTATGTATATTTATTTCCGGAGTCACACACAGACGCTGTCTCAGTATGGATTTGACCGTAATCTAAACAGCAGATATACGGTACTGTATCAGAAGCGGACAGCTCTATACGGTGTATGGAAAAATGTAAATCTATGTATATTTTTTTCCGGAGTCACACACAGATGCTGTCTCAGTATGGATTTGACCGTAATCTAAACAGCAGATATACGGTACTGTATCAGAAGCGGACAGCTCTATACGGTGTATGGAAAAATGTAAATCTATGTATATTTATTTCCGGAGTCACACACAGATGCTGTCTCAGTATGGATTTGACCATAATCCAAACAGCAGAAATACGGTACTGTATCAGAATCGGACAGCTCTATACGGTGTATGTATGGAAAAATGTAAATCTCCGTCTATTTTTTTCCGGAGTCACACACAGACGCTGTCTCTGTATGGATTTGACCATAATCCAAACAGCAGATATACGGTACTGTATCAGAAGCGGACAGCTCTATACGGTGTATGGAAAAATGTAAATCTATGTATATTTATTTCCGGAGTCACACACAGATGCTGTCTCAGTATGGATTTGACCATAATCCAAACAGCAGAAATACGGTACTGTATCAGAATCGGACAGCTCTATACGGTGTATGTATGGAAAAATGTAAATCTCCGTCTATTTTTTTCCGGAGTCACACACACGCTGTCTCAGTATGGATTTGACCGTAATCCAAACAGCAGATATACGGTACTGTATCAAAAGCGGACAACTCTATACGGTGTATGTATGGAAAAATGTCAATCTATGTATATTTATTTCCGGAGTCACACACAGACGCTGTCTCAGTATGGATTTGACCTTAATCCAAACAGCAGATATACGGTACTGTATCAGAAGCGAACAGCTCTATGTGGTGTATGTATGGAAAATGTAAATCTCTGTCTATTTTTTTCCGGAGTCACACACAGATAGCATGTATTTGTCCGTGATTCCAGCCGGTACACAGTAGTGTATGAGGAGCGTACAACCCCAGTACAATGTAGGAAAAAATGAACGCTCAGTAACTGTTATGAAAAAAAGAAAAAAGTAGGAGTGCTGTGTAAAAAGCAGTCTGCACAGCAGTGTACACACAGCAATGCAGCTATCAGGTAGCCTAATAAGGCAGCCTAATAACCAGCGCTGCTGCACACAAAAAAATCCTCCCCTGTCACTGCACACTAACTGTACAGCACAATTGCTATCAGCACAAGCATAGAATGTTTTTTCTTTCCTGCCTATCTGTTTTTTTTCCTGCCTAACACTCTCCCTATTGAGAAACAGCGGCAGCCAGCAACCTCTCCCTATGCTAAGATCGACAGAAGTAAAATGGCGGTCGGCGGTCAGGGCTTTTATAGCCAATGTGACGCCACACAAAGCAAGGCAATCACTGCAATGCCCTTCTCTAAGATGGTGGTGGCCACTGCACATGTCATCGCATTGCCCACAGTGTGCGTCCTTGCTCATTGGCAGAGAAAAGGCGCCTGAAAGCATTATGGGAAACGCGACTTTGGCGCTCGGATCGGCGACCGCATGCCCGACCTCACGATATGGTAAGTCTAGTAGTAATAGAACACAGAACGTCAAGAGAGGAAGTTGTTGATTAACCCCATCAGAGCTGGATCCAGCAACAATGAAATGCTGCTAGAGCATGATAAAAGGTAATATTGCTAAAAAAACATAATGGATGTATTGAGAGGAGCATAATAGAAAAAAAGTTATGGCACTGAACCTCTAATAAATTCAGCTGTCTAGGTACCAGATAATAACTCTTCTCAGCTGTTTCTATATCCCATCCTGTAACCAGTTTCTTTTATTCAATTTGGCCCAGCTACTCATGATGATATTGTATTTTCAGCTCTGCTGTGTCAAGTTACATCTTTACAAACTCATCTCTGAGCTCAAGGTGCCTGATGCATACTCTATTGCAAAATTACAGACTTCTGCTATTTCTGCACAGCGACACCTTGATTGATGATACCAGACTGCACATACATCTCTGATATTTCATTTTGTGGTCACATTCCTGCTGCAACTATTGCTACCAGCTCCACTTACCAAACTGCCATCTTGAATACCCTATTGTGCTTGTCCTAATACTGTAGATCCTGATGAGCAAGTCCAGCTCCTATGCATCTTCACATTTGGTCCGTGCTGCTCACTCTGATCTTTGGTTTAGAGAATCCAGCTCACCAGATGAGCACCCAAAAAAGTATTTATCGTCGAATTAAGCTTAAAAGGGTGGTCCACTTTATCTTTATTTTAACAAATTGCTGAGAACATGATTCTGTGAAACTAATTCTTAGGGTTGGCGGATTGCACTAAATGAAACAATAAAGTGCAATTGCAACCCGAGGTCCACCGTGCAGAGATGTTACCTTTTTCTTGTGTGAACAATGATCGAACAAAACAGCTAGCGTTACCTTAAACACGCTGTGTTAACACCACACAGTGTGAACGGAACGCTGAGTACCAAGCGGTACTGCAAGAAGTAAGCTAAGTACTATACCCTGTTAGGCCTGTTCCACACTTCAGTTTTTTCTTGTCAGTTAAAATCTGCCAAAATGGCGGAAAGCGGGTCCGTTGGTAATTGAAGTTAACGGATGCCAGTGGACCGGTTGGATCCGTTGGCTGAAGAAGTTTAAAGGAACCGCAGTCCGGAGACGAGAGAGAGAGAGAATTTTTACTGTCCACCAGAAATGATTTCAGGGTTAAATTTCCGGCTGAGATCATTCCGCAGTACAAAAATGCGGATCCTTCAGCTAAAAAAACGTTACAAGCTCCGTCCGGGCATGTTGGCGGACGCATAAAAATTGGCGGATCCGCAAAAATAAGATCCGACGGTTGGCTATCCGTCAAGATCCGCCAGTAATGCAAGTCAATGGGAAAAAAAACGGATCCGCCAAACAAAATGGCGGATCCGTTTTTTTAGGAAAATGGCGGATCTTGACTGATGGAAAAAAACTGAAGTGTGAAACAGGCCTTAACGTCACAGGGATGTTAGCACATGGATTGAGCTATCTCTGCAATTAAACTGTGCTAACCGCACACATGAATGAAGCAGATGCTGAGCCGATAAAAAGGACTCATATGACGTTAAGTACAATACCCTGTTGCCTTCATGGAAAAGTATAGAATTAGGGTTGAGCTTGCTCTGTAACTGAACTGTGCTAACCGTACACAGCAACGAAACAGATGCTAAGTCAAGCGGCAAGTTACCCCAGTCCGGACACTACTGAACCTGTGCCTAACCGGCACCCTAAGCAAGTACAGTAGCAGACTGGAGACTCAGACATTGAGTCATGGGTACAAAACTGCATAAGTGTGCAACCTGCCTGCCAATGTGTACAGTCACAGAACATAAGCAGACACACACAAATGTGCAGATAGAGTGGTAGAGTATCCACACACACCAAAACATAAATGACACTAGCACACCTGCGTGTGCTGCTAAGAGCCTTTTAAATGCTAGGCTCCACCCCAAACACTCACGCCCAGTCGGCTGAGGCATTGCCCATGGGCCAATCCAGAGCTGCCACATCACCAAAGCAGCTAACGTCTGACCACCAATTAGTAGACGCCACATCACGGGCACACTCAGTAAGGTGATCTCTGGACTTAGACTCCAGAGCACAAGGCTGCACCTGTATAACACTGGTTATCATAGAATTGGCTGGAGAGCCAGCAGTAACCAAACATATACCACGAGCCTGAGCAAGATGCTGGGACCAATGTCTGTGCTGAGCAGCAATCACAGTGGCCGGACCTGAATGGGAGACCGCAGGACCAGAAAATACTTGGGATCTATCCCACAGAGTGGTAAAATCCTGACGCTTATCACTAATTAATCTATGTCCCTGATGGAAGGTCATGTGACCAGACCATTCCATCAACATTCTCCAATTTTCAAACATTGTATGTGGAAAAGCTATTTTCCAATTGGAGGATGCTGATGGACCGGTGAGGTCATGTGTTTCTCTATCAGCAGCAACTTTAAGAACACAGTAGTTTGTGAGGAAGGCCATACCAAGAAGTGCAGGGGAGATATTGTAATACCAATATATTAGTAAGTGTCCCAAAATAATTTCTCTCAAAACTTGTTAAAGTAAAGATATAGAGTCCAAACTCTTAAAGACAATATCTTGACTATGCCAATTCAACTGGAATGGGTTTTGCAATAAAAAATTTAAATAAAAAAGATAACAAGGAAATCAAGCATGAAACGGATTTGAATGTTTGGAATTAACTAAAACACTTTAGGGAAAATAATTTTATGGATTTTACTTTCATGAAACAAATGTAAATTTTTCTTCAATCCATAGCAAATCCAATAATTATTATTTTTCTTTGACTTGTGCAGATGCTTCTTCATTTATCACTGAACTGTTGAGTAAATCATTATTGTATAATGTTCAGTAATGAGCTGTTAACGCAAGGGTGTGAAGCGCTGCCTTCTGCAGAGAATTACATATTTTACTTATTTTCTAAATGCAAATACATGGAAATTATTATTAAAATGAATATGTCTGATTAAACTTAAAATGTAATGTATTAAAGGGGTTTCTCATCAACTGCAGTTGGTTTGGTGATCCACTGATCATGATGAGTCTTCTCTCCACAATTGGCAAAGTTTCACTTTGATAACTGCTCTCTACTATTGCCACATCCCAATGATATACCTCATTAATATACTGCATTTTGAAAACATAAAATAAACACTTGTTAAAAACAATGGCAAAAATAAAATTTTTGAATATTACTTTTTAAAAGTATCTGTCACCATGTCAAAAAAATGTTAGTTTTTCTCCATGTGTTATTCTCACTGCTCCATCCAAGTATTCCACTTTTTGCCTTTTTTTTTAATAAATGTAGAGTTTTAGAGATATGGGCCTTGCTATTTAGTGCATCTAGTATTCTAATTTATATTGTCATTACCAAGGGGATGTTGGTCACAGGGTAACAATTCAGAGTATCCTAAATACATTCCCCCAGAGAACCTAGTGAGAAACACTCCCTTAGTGAAGAATTTGTGGAAAACTGGGATTTGTCTCTGCTGACGTTCACATTCTGTGCATTGAGCAACAATGGGTAATATTTCACAATTTAGCAGCCAGCAAACTGCCTTGATGGTGCTCACCAAGAAAAAGTCCAAATTGAAACCATTGTGGTGTAGTGACCACTGTGTCCGCTAGGGGGTGCTGTGTGGGTGTCCCAGGACGGACGGATAGCCATGTCCAGAGTGGTAACAGGAGCAGGGTCCTAAATGACCATTATGTATCCCATGGTGGGTGGCCTTGGGATGAGGGTTTGATTATGTGCTGATCAGCAGAGCTGATCATTTGTTCCAATGTGTTAGGGAGAAGCCTTCAGGTGATTGATGAGATGGATGGGATCAATCACCTACAAATCCACCTAGGGGTGGGTGTCTACAACGCCATAGTAAAGATATGTATGTGAATGCTTGTAGGACCTGTGATGAGGTCATAGCCATGTGATCCGGTGGGCGTGGCTACAGACCATATAAGGTGGCCAGGGTAGGTCACATGAAGGAATGCTTGGACCCGGTTGGTCCGTATGGAAGGTCTCGTCTGGCTGACGTGTCTGCCTTCCTGAGTACACGTGGAGACGTGTGTCTGATAGTTCCTTGGAGGGAATGAACGTCTGCACTGAGAAGCAGCCATGAGGTAACCCTGACAGGGGATATAACTGTGAGGCTAGAGAGCCTGCGTATCGGACATAGCAAAGCCTGTGTGACCACAGGATTAACAGAGGGGAGCTCTGTCATGGACGGTATGCTGTTTGGATATGAACATTCTGTTGCTGTTCATGATTTATGATGCTTAATAAACCAAATGGACTGAGTTTATGTTGAGTAACCTGTGCCAGACTTGATTTATCGGCTGCCTAGCGAGTATCCCTTACCTTAATGACAAGCGCTACCTTACACTATGTAGAAGGATAAAGGGGAACCAACTCACTACTGTGCGTTTAAAATATTACTTTATTGCACTCCCACAACAGAGAGTATGGAGACAAAATGGCTGACAAATGTGAGAATCACACGTACGCTGAGTCTACTGAGGAAGGCTCAGAAGAAGGCGCTCATGCGAAATAGCTGTCAGCCACTTTGTCTCCACACTGTCTGCTATGAAACCACAACAAAGCAACATCTTTAATGCACAGTGCTGAGTTCCCCATTCTCCTTCTATATGGCTCCCTTGGAAAATAATCATTAGGATATTGGCCACCCTAAATAAAATGGCCCATATATCTGAAACAGTATGATGGATTTTAAAAAAAAGTGTAGAAAATTCAGGAACGCAGTGTAAACAAAATAAGGCCAAACTGTAGCCTCTTCTGACCTAGTGACAAGTCCTTTTTAAGAAGCAGTTTAAAATATTGCAATTTAAAAAATCTGTCAGGGAAACTACAAACATCTGCGGTTTTTATATTTATCCCATTTTAAGACCTCTTTCCAGAGGCATAACTAGGGTTTCAGCACAAGGGAAAAGGATGGGGTAGGGATGGAAACACCTCTGAATAGACACCTAAAGTAGTTAACCGCAACTACTGTGGTGCACCTTGATCATAGTGGGTATAGAGGAACCTCAGCAGATGACCATGTTGTTACTTAAAAAAGTAATTATACAAAAACCAAGATCATATTCCGCCATATGGTGACCATATAGTGGTATATTTAAGTTCTGCATAAGGCCTCTTTCACACTTCAGTTTTTGTGTCAGTTAAAATCCGCCAAAAAGGCGGAAAAGTGGATCCATTCCTAACTGATGTGAACGGATGCCACAGGATCCGTTTTGTGACGGATCCGCAGAATGAAGAATTTTAAAGGAACTGCTGGCCGGGAAGGAGAGAGAGAGAGAGAGAGAGAGAATTTTTTTCGTCCGCCAGAAAGGATTTCAGGGTTAATTTTCTCCCTGACTTTTTCTCTCTGGGCATGCGCAATTGAAAATGCGGATCCAACAACAAAAAAAACGTTGCAAGGTCCGTCCAAGCATGCCGGCGGACGAAAAAAATTTGGCGGATCCTCAAAAAAACGGATCCAACGGATGGCCATCCGTCAAGATCCGCCAGTAATGCAACTCAATGGGGAAAAAAACGGATCCGCCAAAAAAAATGGCGGATCCGTTTTTTTCAAATCCTGGTGGATTTTGACTGATGGTCAAAAACGGAAGTGTGAAAGAGGCCTAACATATCAGTGATTGTTGTACAGTTTTATTTGGTAGCTTACAGATGACATTCTTTCAGATGGAACCGTTCACCTTTCCCGTCTTTTCTATCTGGCTCAGATTGCCATGACACGCAGATATTCAGAACGGTGTAAACTAATAAGAAAAGTAATAATCGCATTATTAATCCCCTTGTCATCTTCCCAGGTACCTCAATTGTCTCTGCTTCCTGTCGTGTGACTTCTAAAGACAATGATGTGTTGGTCACTGCTGGACCAGTGATCAGCTCCAGTTGTCACATGTTTGTCCAGATTGAGCAGAAACCAAAGACCAGTGTGGGACCCACTGTAATAAGAACAGTGAGGATTGGATAAGTAAATATTGCTTCTTTTATTATTTCACATCTTTTTGAGATAACTTAAGTAGACAGACGACTCGTCTACGTTCTCCATTAGTGGAGTTTTACTGCATAACATTCTTTATATCAGTTTGTGCTTTAAAATAGATATGTGTTTTCTGCTAAACTGTGGACATTGTATTTTATATTACGCTTGATCTACTGTAATTTATTTGCCATTAGAATATTATTTCTGTTTTTATATCTTTATGATTCCTCTGAAGTGTAGAAAGTGGTCGAGTTTTGTATTTCATTATACAAACAGTATCACATTATGCCAGATATGCGCAGTGTGCACATTGTGGTAATGATATTTTTTATGAATATACTATTGCTGATGAACACATATATTTGCCATCTATCTTTAATCAGAAATATGCTGACACACAGTGCTCAAATGTAATACTGAAGCTGATATTGAATTGATATTAGGATGGATAATATGCTCTTTTGCTGCAGTTTAGTTTTTTATTTTCCTAGTCAGTGCATTTGTATAGGTGAGTCAAAAAGTATCCACCAAATGAACACAAGATGTTGCAAGAAAAACATTTTTAAGTTTGAATTGATATGTAAATCAACTTAACTTTGATAACATTAAGTCTAAGTTTGAAGAATTATTTGGGGAATTTACAGAAATGTTGTATTATACGCCAGGCATTCAAAACATTAATAATCCAGGTTCAACAAAGCAAGAGATATTGTTCGTCCCCAATTTATTTAATCGATGAAATCCACAGTAAAAGATTCCTCTCATCCATGTCCTAAAAGAAATATGGAACAGGATTGTCTCCAAGAGTTTATGCCTTCATATTGCATGTGTATGGATAGTATATCTGATTATCTTTATCATGTGATTAACTTGTGATTCTGTCAGTGTCTACCTGATCCCTAAAGCCCCCGTCACACACAGCGATCTCGCTAGCGAGATCGCTGCTGAGTCACAAGTTTTCTGGCGCAACAGCGATCTCACCAGCGAGATCGCTGTGTTTGACACTTCTCAGCGACCGGCCCCCCTGCCGGGTATCGCTGATCGTGCTTGAATGGCCTGGACATTTTTTGATCGTTGGTCTCCCGCTGGCCAGCATGCATCGCTGCGTGTGGCAGGCGGGAGACCAGCGATCAGTGAGCTGGAGCTGGTATCTCACGTACACATCAGGTTTCTAAGCGCCGCGTGGTGCTTAGAAACCCAATGTGTACGTTAGATACCAGCGCGCTGGTGCAGGGAGCTGGTAACCAAGGTAAACAGCGGGTTTCTAAGCACTGCACGGCGCTTAGAAACCCGATGTTTAATGTACACTGTGAGTAACTAAGCGACATGCGTCGCTTGTTACCTGCGTCGTCGCTGTCCTGACCGTTGCAGAAATCTGCCTGTTTGGCAGCTCACCAGTGATCATGTAGCGACACACCAGTTCATATCATTGTCGGGATCGCTGGTGAGTCGCTATGTGTGACGGGGCCCTTAGTCTCACGTGATCAATTTATTGTCTGTTCGTCTTGAGAAGTGGTACACCAAGTGTGGCTTGAATATAGTTAATTCAAGCTAACTGTTTAGCCTTCGATTATTCTTACTTGATGAGTCTATAAGACCACTGGTTTCCTCTAATTTTCCTCTTTAAGAAGGACAGCAAACAATAGGGTTCATCAGTGTTAGCTATCGGTGAGTGGGGCGTCACTTTGCGCTCAAGTTAAGGTGCCAACCTCCGCAGCAAGAAAGGAAGTCCTTTTAGGGAATTTTCAGGGTAAGTGAGGAAGTAAGCTCATTTTTCCCTCTGCCATTAAAATAATTATCTGCTTTTGTGGCATGTGTATTTAGAGACTATCTTTTATGACAGAGGCTGTAGTTGTGTGACACAATTGGATACAGTGTCGTTCATTTTTTTTTAAAGTTTTTACCCTTTTTCTAGTTTATGTTAATTGGTAGTGAACATTATTACTGCTCTTATGTGATTACCCTATATGTTTATTGAACTCTATCCCTTCCCAAGCTTTAAACAACTACCCCCAGCTGTCCACATTCTCTCTGCTGGTTAATAAAATTTATGAGGATGCTACACCATTTTTTTTTTTTAGAAAATAATTTATTTAGTAATAAAATACATGTACAGTAAGCTAAACATGCAAAGTACTAATTATGTAAGTGACTGACAATTATAAAGCTATCCATTCTATCAGTATATATCTATTCTATTTTGTCGAGTCACGCTGGATATTACTGAATTCGGCAGATCAAATGTCGGGTTTTCAAGGACATAGGTACGTTTTTTTTTTCTCACACCCATTGATTTGCATTGGTGAGACTTGTCCGAGATACAAGGACAATCGCAGCATGAGTCTTAGGCCGGAGTCACACTGGCGAGGAATACGGGAGAGTGAGAGGCGCAAAAAGCACGCATTAGACACGGACAAATGATTTTCTATGGGGTCACTCGCACCAGGCGTATATTTCTCCTCCGTATCCTACGCTGCGTGCCACTCGCAGCATGCTGCGATTGTCAGCGTACTACGCCCGTAGCACGCCAATGCAAGTCTATGGGTACGCAAAAAATACGGATTACACACTGAACACACGTGTGACCTGCGAGCAATACGCAGGTCTTTTGGCTGGTGAACAGGAAATGGGCCAATCCATCATCAGGAAGCCTAGACATGCAAATGAGGTCAAAAAGCGCTCCAGACATCCAGGAAGTACGCCTCCACGGAGTACAGCAGCAGCATGGCGTCCACATATATTAATGTAGAGATGCTAATTGTGCTGGTGCAGGAGTGTCCAGAAATATGGGACCCACGTGACGCAAACTATGCGAACCGCACAAGAAAGGAGGCGTCATGGAGGCGCATCTGTCGCCAGATGTACCATGACTTTGGTGACAGACCACGTGATGAGCAGCATAAAATTCGTAAGTGCAACCATAAAAATATAATTAACGTTAGCGCGCGCTATAAAATGAATCTACAATCAGCCCCCACCCCTTCCTGTGCATGTACTTTTATTAGCCTCATGAGGCCGTTACATTAGGATGTGACACGTGGCTTCACACAGTCATAATTAGGGGTTAGACCACAAGCTCCTCATCCTCCTAGTCACTAAAATTAGTTTCAGGGGAGCTAATGAGACCCTGGGTATCGGCACAATTACATATGCCACCATGGGTAGAACGCACACCTCATAAGGCCCCATGCCTAGACTACTGTTTGAAAATGTGACCTCTCAAATATCTGATTTTGACAATCTTTCCTGTCACATTGCAGTGGAAGATGTGATGAAACGGTGGAGAAGCATCCGGGACCAGTACCGGCGGGAACGCCAGCAGCGGTCCAGGAGTGGGGATGCTGGCCATGTCAAGCGCAAATATATATACTATGACCGGCTGAACTTCCTCGCCCCAATTCTGGCTCTGAGACCGTAAGTACATACCTCACACCACATGACACAAAAACATTACACAAATACTTTACAGGGACAAAAATATTGATGTATTTTTGCCTCTGTTCTATTTCAGAACAGAACTCAATCCAACCTTACGGATCGAGGAACGGCCTCAGAGGCAGAGCCCATTATAGATCCTGTAGGGGATGAGGTGGCTGGCCCATCTTCTCCCCCTACAAGAAGGATGGCTGAAGAGGAGGCTTCACCAGAACACACAATGGCTGCCCTACACAACACACCACACCAGGATGGTCTGCAGCTGCAACCTCACCCATCCTGGAAGAGATGGGCAACTTGAGCAGCTGCCCAACTGCCCAGATCAGGCCCTCCCCACAGGCTGCTCTAGCATCAAGGCGAATAAGAAGAAGGCGCCAGGTCACCATTCAAGAGAGCAGGACCAATGTGGACACTGGGGTGCTGAATTACTTGTCCAGAGTCACTACAGATGATGGTGAGGAGGCCTATGCACGTAGCCTCACCCTTTATCTCCGTGCCCTTACCCGTGAGGTCAGGCTCCATATTAGGGGGTGTATTCAGATCCTGCTTGATGCAAGCACCCCCCCCAATACCCCATATGAGGTGTTTGAATTTCTGGAGAGGTGGCAGCTCTCACCCAGAAATTTAATGCGCATGAGACCATCCACACAGATGCTTGCTCAAGCAGGGTCTGAGCAGCCCCTAATACGTGGGCCAACACCTCAACCCCTTCCTCCCCCTACCCATCCTTCTATTCCGCAGCCCCAAATGTCTTCATCAAGCCAACCCCACCAATATGGCCACTTGTACCCACCCAGTGTTGGAGGCTGGCCCCAACCTGGTTGGGGACGATCTGGCTATCTTGGTGGGTATGAGCCACGGGCCTACCATAGCCAACAAGAAGCCCCTCACCATCATCATTATTACTCTGGCCAGTATCACCAACAGGCCCAGGAGGCTGGACAACAACAGCATCATGGGCAACAGTATGGCCCCACACAGGGCGATGTTGCCCACAATGTCCAGCAGCACCCACAGGCTGTTCCTCCCCGTTCCCCTTCCCCTACATATGAGGATTTATGATTCAAAATTTTGGAGATGTCCAGTAACAGGTAACTGGTGCTTCTAATCTAGACAAAAAAACAGGTGTTCTCCTTCACCAACATTTAGAACATAATTTAACCCTCACATTTTTAAACAATGTTTTCCAAACATATGAAACAATCCATCATGACAGGCAACGCTACCTCACGCCTTTCACACAGATATTACATGTGTGTTTTAAAGAGAAGATTTAAATGCGCTATACTGTTACCTGAAAGGATGAAAATACACTAATCACTTGCTAATGCATAGGAAAGGCGTGCTTGCCTTTAGTTAAGTAGTCAACTTTGTTATTAGCATTCTCTAGTAAACCAATTTGAGGCGACCAGCATTCACAATATCACGCTCTCTCTATGTCTTAACAAGTGAGTTTTGTATTTTCATCCTTTCCAGTATAGCATGCTTAAATATTGTCTGTTCTACAGACAGGTAATATCTGTGTGAAAGATGTGAGGTGTCCTTGCCTGTCATGGTGGAAGCTTTCTATGATTGGAAAACATTATGAGGAAATGTGAGTGTTATCTTATTGACTTTATTTTGGTGATGGAGCTCACCCTTTGTTGCCTAATCAAGGTTAATGTAGGCATGCAGCAATGTTGTTATTGCATAATGGTTGTTGCAGTTTTTTTCTGTAATGTTAATGTTACACCAAGTTAAAGAAGGCCCAAAGGGGCATTTTGGCCATTGCCAAATTTGTGTTATGGCAAAATTATGTTTGCCTTTAAACAAAACACAAAAAAAAAAAAAGGCAAAACTAAAAATTTGTCTACTCTAGTTAACGTCTCTGTGTGATTTCTCACTATCCCTCACAACATACTAACAGACACCAACCAATGCAAAGAAACACTCATAGAATCATAAAAAGGCTTGAGTAATATATATTTAGACCCACTTTGAAACAAAAAAATTATAACATAGACACAGCATTCTCTTGCCAAGAAGTTGCCCCCTCAGGTGAGATAAAGTAATTCGTGAATATATCACGCACTTTGAGGCCAGAGAGCGGTCTATGTTGAGGGATGATAGGTGGTCTCACCCTGCGCACATTGTCCGGCCTACGCACAACACCATCAGAGGAGGAACAATCATGTATCCTGGTGAAGTTATGCAGAACAACACAGGCTTTGACAACTTCATTCACATTTTGCTCACTCAACTGAATGGCAGACTGGAGTACCCGCCATTTGGCACAAAGAATCCCAAAGGAACACTCCACCAGTCGCCTAGCACGTGATAGGCGCAAGTTAAAAATTCTGCGCCTGTGGTCAAGGTTGCGCCGGGGATATGGCCTCATGACATTACGTGATAACTAGAGTTGAGCGAAACGGGTCGAAAAAATTCAAAAGTCACCGACTTTTGGCAAAGTCGGGTTTCATGAAACGAAACCCGACCCTAGGATGAGGTCGGCCACGAGGTTGGCGACTTACGCGCCAAAGTCGCGTTTCAAAAGTTTGTTTTGCGCTCTTTTTCAGCCAATCAGGATCCACGGACACTGTGGGCAACGTGATGACCTAGGCACGGGTCACCACCATCTTTCAGAAGGGCATACAAGTGATTGGCTTGCTTTGGTGGGCGTCACAGGGGGTATAAAAGGGCGTGCACGCCGACCGCCATCTTACTTCTGCCGATCTTAGTATAGGGAGAGGTTGCTGCTGATTCTGTAGGGAGAGCGTTAAGCAGGGAAGAAGACAAAAAAACTGCTTCTGCTGCTAGCGATTTGGCCTGCACAACACACAAGTCACTGTGTGTGCAGTGCAAGGGGAGGCTATATTGTGGTGTATCAGTGGTGTTGGTTGTTGGGCTGCCTTTTAAGGCTTCCTGACACGCTGGCATTGCTGTTTACCCACTGCTCCGCAAACTGCTTTTTTAAAAGCAATCCAATCTCCCTTATCCTCTAGTCACTTTTGTCACAGCTGTGCCATCGAGCCTGTCACATAGCGCTCAGATATCAGTGGGCCTCACACAATCCACAAGTGTCCAGTGTCCAAAAGTGTGCGCAGAGATTCAAAATCTCCATTATCCTCTCGTCACTTTGGTCACAGGCAGCTGTGCCATCGAGCGTGTCACATAGCGCTCAGATATCAGTGGGCCTCACACAATCCACAAGTGTCCAGTGTCCAAAAGTGTGCGCAGAGATTCAAAATCTCCATTATCCTCTCGTCACTTTGGTCACAGGCAGCTGTGCCATCGAGCGTGTCACATAGCGCTCAGATATCAGTGGGCCTCACACAATCCACAAGTGTCCAGTGTTCAAAAGTGTGCGCAGAGATTCAAAATCTCCATTATCCTCTCGTCACTTTGGTCACAGGCAGCTGTGCCATCGAGCGTGTCACATAGCGCTCAGATATCAGTGGGCCTCACACAATCCACAAGTGTCCAGTGTCCAAAAGTGTGCGCAGAGATTCAAAATCTCCATTATCCTCTCGTCACTTTGGTCACAGGCAGCTGTGCCATCGAGCCTGTCACATAGCGCTCAGATATCAGTGGACCTCACACAATCCACAAGTGTCCAGTGTCCAAAAGTGTGCGCAGAGATTCAAAATCTCCATTATCCTCTCGTCACTTTGGTCACAGGCAGCTGTGCCATCGAGCCTGTCACATAGCGCTCAGATATCAGTGGGCCTCACACAATCCACAAGTGTCCAGTGTCCAAAAGTGTGCGCAGAGATTCAAAATCTCCATTATCCTCTCGTCACTTTGGTCACAGGCAGATGTGCCATCGAGCGTGTCACATAGCGCTCAGATATCAGTGGGCCTCACACAATCCACAAGTGTCCAGTGTCCAAAAGTGTGCGTAGAGATTCAAAATCTCCATTATCCTCTCGTCACTTTGGTCACAGGCAGCTGTGCCATCGAGCGTGTCACATAGCGCTCAGATATCAGTGGGCCTCACACAATCCACAAGTGTCCAGTGTCCAAAAGTGTGCGCAGAGATTCAAAATCTCCATTATCCTCTCGTCACTTTGGTCACAGGCAGCTGTGCCATCGAGCGTGTCACATAGCGCTCAGATATCAGTGGGCCTCACACAATCCACAAGTGTCCAGTGTCCAAAAGTGTGCACAGAGATTCAAAATCTCCATTATCCTCTCGTCACTTTGGTCACAGGCAGCTGTGCCATCGAGCGTGTCACATAGCACTCAGATATCAGTGGGCCTCACACAATCCACAAGTGTCCAGTGTCCAAAAGTGTGCGCAGAGATTCAAAATCTCCATTATCCTCTCGTCACTTTGGTCACAGGCAGCTGTGCCATCGAGCGTGTGACATAGCGCTCAGATATCAGTGGGCCTCACACAATCCACAAGTGTCCAGTGTCCAAAAGTGTGCGCAGAGATTCAAAATCTCCATTATCCTCTCGTCACTTTGGTCACAGGCAGCTGTGCCATCGAGCCTGTCACATAGCGCTCAGATATCAGTGGGCCTCACACAATCCACAAGTGTCCAGTGTCCAAAAGTGTGCGCAGAGATTCAAAATCTCCATTATCCTCTCGTCACTTTGGTCACAGGCAGCTGTGCCATCGAGCGTGTCACATAGCGCTCAGATATCAGTGGGCCTCACACAATCCACAAGTGTCCAGTGTCCAAAAGTGTGCGCAGAGATTCAAAATCTCCATTATCCTCTCGTCACTTTGGTCACAGGCAGCTGTGCCATCGAGCCTGTCACATAGCGCTCAGATATCAGTGGGCCTCACACAATCCAAAAGTGTCCACTGTCCACAAGTGTGTGCAGAAATTCTAAATCTCCCCTGTCCTATAGACACCTTGTACCTTGTTTTACATTACTATATAGTTTGTTGGATTTTGTCTACATTTCTACCAAAAATGAGGAAGGCTGGTGGAAGAGGCCGTGGAATTGGGCGGGTGTTGGCAGCTGGTAATGATGGTGTTGGTGGTGGATCTGATGGTAGTGGCAAGAGCAAAATAGGACCGAATGCAGGAGGTGCTGACCCTGCGTCATCGTCTGGCTACATAAGGCCTCGAACGCTTAGTTTTCTAGGAGTTGGCAAACCGCTTTTAAAGGCAGAGCATCAGGAAAAAGTTTTGTCTTACATTGCTGACTCAGCCTCCAGCTCTATCGCCTCCTCTTCTTCAGTTGTAAAAAGTAAAAGCACTGAGTCGTCATTGGAGGCTCATGTTCATGAACCACACCTTTCCTTGTGTCCTTCACCCCAACCAAGATTGAAGGATGACGCAGGCCATACTACTGATTACTCCATGGAGCTGTTTTCACATACCATGCCTGGATTATCAAGTGAAATGGTGAATTACCCAGGCCAAGATGAATCTGACATGGAGTGCACTGATGCACAGCCGCTGATGGATGATTCTGCTGGTACATTCACTCAGAGCACTACATTGTCCTCGCAGTGTACAGAGCCAGATTTTGACCCTGATGAGACTCAGGTGCCCCTTCCCGCACACTATACCACCATACACGGTGACACAGAGAAAGGTGCACATGACATAGAAGAGGAGGTGATGGATGACCCAGTTGTTGACCCAGATTGGCATCCATTGGGGGAAGAGGGTGCTGCTTCCAATAGCTCAGATGAGGAGCATCCACAGCAGACATCGACATCGCAACAGCTGTTATCTGGCAGGCCCGGAGCACTCCAAAGACAGGTTCCAAACATCAAAAGAGTTGCTGGACAGCTTGTCCAGAGGGTCAAAAGATCACAGCGTGCTAGGCCGCAAAATGTCTGCCAAAGTAGGAAGAGTGCAGTGTGGCACTTTTTTGAACAAGATCCTCATGATCAGGCCAAGGTTATCTGTAAGAAGTGCGCAAAGACCTTTAGCCGAGGGAAAAATCTGAAAAATTTGCATACCAGTTGCATGCTTAGACATTTAACCAGCATGCACTTGCAAGCGTGGACACAACACCAAACCTCAAGTGCCACATGTGCAACTGATCACAACGAAGGTAGTCAGCAACGCTACATTGTTTCCCCCACTGTAAGCCCACCGGTTAGCACAGCAGCAAATGTTGAGGTGTCATTGCAAGACCACAGCAGTCAGGGAATCCCACTGTTATATCAACGAAAGACTGATTCTAGGCCATCAGAAAGAACACCAACTCCATCACCATCATCAACCCTCTCTCAGTCCGCCCTGTCCACCGCTACTTCCACCATATGCAGCTCTCAAGTCCAGCTCACCCTCCCAGACACTATGAGTAGGTCAAGAAAGTACTCAGTCTCTCATCCGCGTACACTGGGTTTGAACACCCACATTGCCAAACTAATCTCGTTTGAGATGATGCCCTTTCGGTTGGTGGAAAGCACAGCTTTCCGCGAACTCATGGCCTATGCAGTACCACGCTATGACCTACCCAGTCACCACTTCTTCTCTCGCAAAGCCATCCCAGCCCTCCACCATCATGTGAAAGACCGCAATGTCCATGCACTCAAGCAGTCAGTGAGCGGAAAGGTGCACCTCACAACTGATGCATGGTCCAGTCGGCATGGCCAGGGCCGTTACGTGTCCATCACTGCGCACTGGGTTAATGTGGTGGATGCAGGGTCCACAGGGGACAGCGGTGGTGGGACAGTGCTGCCTAGCCCACGGTATAGGAAACAGTTGGCTGTAGGCGTTCGACCCTCCTCCTCCTCCTCCTCCTCCTCCTCCTCCAGAAGCGAAAGCTCGTCCACAGAGCGCAGTCGTACGAGCACTCCATCTGCAGCTGCCACTGTTGCACACGATGTGTCCCCCTATCGAGCAGCTAGTGGAAAGCGTCAGCAGGCTGTGTTGCAGATGATGTGTTTGGGCGACAGACACACCGCCGAGGTGCTGGCCGAGTACTTGAAGCGACAAACTGAGTCATGGCTGGGCAGTGTACATCTTGAGGCAGGCAAGGTAGTTAGTGATAACGGCCGTAATTTTGTGGCAGCCATAGCCCTTTCAAAACTCAGCCACATACCTTGCTTGGCTCACACCTTGAACCTGGTGGTGCAGTGCTTCCTCAAAAATTATCCGGCGTTAACAGCCCTGCTCCAGAAGGTGCGAAGACTGTGCGCGCACATCCGCCGGTCGCCTGTACACTCCGTTCGTATGCAGAAGCTGCAGCGATTGCTCCACCTTCCCAACCACCACCTCATTATCGACATTGCAACAAGGTGGAACTCCACCCTGCACATGGTGGAGCGGCTGTGCGAGCAGAGGCAGGCCATAATGCATTTGTGGGAGGATACACGGCCAGGCACTTTGAGAGCAGACATGGAGTTGACAGGCGTGCAGTGGTCGAAGCTGAAAGACCTTTGTAAAGTCCTTCATTGTTTTGAGGAATGCACACGGCTGTTAAGCGCAGACGACGCCATCCTAAGCATGAGCATCCCACTTATGCGTCTGCTCATGCAAACTTTGACGCACCTTAAGGAGCAGGCGTCTGCAGCCAATGTTGATGAGGAGGAAGAGGAGGAGGGAATCCTTGATGACATTCAGCCATTGTCTGCTCAGGGACCTCTCCTGGATGAGGTGGAGGAAGAAGAGGAGGAGGAGGAGGATGATGGGGATGATTACTTAGGGGAGGAGGATGCATCTCGTGGGGCAAGTGAAAATGTTGGCGTGGCAAGGTCTGGTACAGGGTTTGTGCGTGACTGGAGGGATGTGGATTTGCCAGAAAGTGCTCCTCCACCCAGCACTCGCAGTGCATCATTGACACCGGGAACATTGGCCCACATGTCAGATTATGCCTTGCGGATCCTAAAAAGGGACCCCCGCATTGCCAAAATGATGAACGATGACGACTACTGGTTGGCCAGCATCCTGGATCCACGCTATAAAGGCAAATTACAAAACATCATGCCACAGGAGAACCTTGACCTAATATTGGCTAATAAACAAGCAACTCTGGTAAATCGGTTGCTTGAGGCATTCCCAGCACACAGCAGTGGTGATGGTTCTCACACGAGCTGAACGGGCCGGGGGCAGCTTGGCAGAGGTGTTCGTGGTGCACACAGCAGAAGTGGCGTTGGAGACAGGGGTTTCATGACAATGTTGTGGACTGATTTTTCAAATACCGCTCACACAACTGGTAATACTGCATCGATGGAAAGTGACAGGAGACAGCAGTTGTCAACTATGGTTACAAACTACTTTTCCTCCCATATCGATGTTCTCCCACACAGGTCATTCCCCTTTGACTATTGGGCCGCTAAACTGGACACCTGGCCTGAATTGGCCCAATATGCCTTACAGGAGCTCGCTTGCCCAGCTGCAAGTGTGCTATTGGAAAGAGTCTTCAGTGCAGCTGGATCAATCCTGACAGAAAAAAGGACCCGTCTGTCAACCCAAAATGTGGATGATCTAACCTTCATTAAAATGAACCACGCATGGGTTTCCAAGGATTTTGTCCCACCTTCCCCTGATGACACATAGGGTGACAGAAAAATGGCTTGCTTTGGTCCACCTCTTCCTGGTACTTCACCTATTTCGCCTTTTGCATCAGCTGAATGTCCAACATCAACATATGCCACTTTCTAAAACTCCCTAACTGTGCTGCCTCCCCCCCCATGGCTGGGGTCACCACCTACCGCACGACACCGTGCGAGTGCCGTTGCCCTGGACAGGTGGGTAGGCCGACTCTTGGGCGCGGGCACTGGCACAGGGTCCCTCATAGTGCAATCAAGTGTCTCTGACGGTGGTGGTGCACACCCGCCGTCAGACACACCGCTGTACTATGAGGGGCCCAGTGCCAGTACCGACGCCCACGAGTGGGCCCCCCTTGCTTGGGCAGGGCCCCAGCATTTGCAATCTTTACCTCTCCATGCTCCTCCGCTATGTAATCTGGGCCGTTAAATCCATACTGTGCCTGACACCGTCTGAGCCTGCCTCCTGAGACATATATTTTGAATGTGTACGCTATCCATACATGTTATCCGGGGATACGGTACCCTTTCTAACCTTTGTGCAATCACGTGCATTCCATACTGGGCCTAACACCGTCTGAGCCTGCCTCCTGAGACATATATTTTGAATGTGTACGCTATCCATACATGTTATCCGGGGATACGGTACCCTTTCTAACCTTTGTGCAATGACGTGCAATCCATACTGTGCCTGACACCGTCTGAGCCTGCCTCCTGAGACATATATTTTGAATGTGTACGCTATCCATACATGTTATCCGGGGATACGGTACCCTTTCTAACCTTTGTGCAATCACTTGCAATCCATACTGTGCCTAACACCGTCTGAGCCTGCCTCCTGAGACATATATTTTGAATGTGTACGCTATCCATACATGTTATCCAGGGATACGGTACCCTTTCTAACCTTTGTGCAATCACGTGCAATCCATACTGGGCCTAACACCGTCTGAGCCTGCCTCCTGAGACATATATTTTGAATGTGTACGCTATCCATACATGTTATCCGGTGATACGGTACCCTTTCTAACCTTTGTGCAATCACGTGCAATCCATACTGGGCCTAACACCGTCTGAGCCTGCCTCCTGAGACATATATTTTGAATGTTTACGCTATCCATACATGTTTTCCGGGGATACGGTACCCTTTCTAACCTTTGTGCAATCACGTGCAATCCATACTGTGCCTGACACCGTCTGAGCCTGCCTCCTGAGACATATATTTTGAATGTGTACGCTATCCATACATGTTATCCAGGGATACGGTACCCTTTCTAACCTTTGTGCAATCACGTGCAATCCATACTGGGCCTAACACCGTCTGAGCCTGCCTCCTGAGACATATATTTTGAATGTGTACGCTATCCATACATGTTATCCGGGGATACGGTACCCTTTCTAACCTTTGTGCAATCACGTGCAATCCATACTGTGCCTGACACCGTCTGAGCCTGCCTCCTGAGACATATATTTTGAATGTGTACGCTATCCATACATGTTATCCAGGGATACGGTACCCTTTCTAACCTTTGTGCAATCACATGCAATCCATACTGGGCCTGACACCGTCTGAGCCTGCCTCCTGAGACATATATTTTGAATGTGTACGCTATCCATACATGTTATCCAGGGATACGGTACCCTTTCTAACCTTTGTGCAATCACGTGCAATCCATACTGGGCCTAACACCGTCTGAGCCTGCCTCCTGAGACCTATATTTTGAATGTGTACGCTATCCATACATGTTATCCGGGGATACGGTACCCTTTCTAACCTTTGTGCAATCACGTGCAATCCATACTGGGCCTAACACCGTCTGAGCCTGCCTCCTGAGACCTATATTTTGAATGTGTACGCTATCCATACATGTTATCCGGGGATACGGTACCCTTTCTAACCTTTGTGCAATCACGTGCAATCCATACTGGGCCTAACACCGTCTGAGCCTGCCTCCTGAGACATATATTTTGAATGTGTACGCTATCCATACATGTTATCCGGGGATACGGTACCCTTTCTAACCTTTGTTCAATCACGTGCAATCCATACTGTGCCTGACACCGTCTGAGCCTGCCTCCTGAGACCTATATTTTGAATGTGTACGCTATCCATACATGTTATCCAGGGATACGGTACCCTTTCTAACCTTTGTGCAATCACGTGCAATCCATACTGGGCGTAAGAACGGCTGGCGAGCTGTTAAGCAAGCTACAGCACCTGTCCAGACAAGTACAGGGATTCCCTAGCGAGGAGACTTATTTCATTGTTTTCAATGTTGGGACAGCAATTTTTGGGGAGCACTATACTCTGGAGAATGATAGATGGGGCCCACCATACACTGGAACATTCCAAAGGTGGACATCAGACACTGGAGCAGCATTTACAGGGCCCATTATACACTAGAGCATTAGAAATGGGGCCCATTATGTTTGGAGCATTATTTGGGTCCATAAGACAGTAGAGCTTCATCCATGGGGACCAACATATACTGTAGCATTATGTGGCGCTCATCATATACTGTTTCAAACATTATATGGGACCAATGATTCTGTATGGAGAAATAGATGGGCCTCGTCATGAGATGTAAAAAGTGAGGTATTTTTCATTGTACTATACCGCTATTTATCTGCCGTATCGGAGCATGATGAGTTGTGGTATGTGTTAAAGGGGCGCTCTTTCGCCCAGGGCACATGAAAACCTGCAGCCAGCCCTCCCCCCCCCCACAACTTTAGCCAAATAACCCCCATTTTTCAGTGCGTAACTTGTATTATGAAGTTAATTAAGGTTGACAAGCTTAAGTAAGAAGAATTGATGCTTTTGGCATTCAAATGGGCACTGTAGGTGTGTTTCCTGTCCTCCTCTCACTGCCGACTTTTATTCCCTATTGACTTACATTGGGTTTCGTGTTTCGGGACGACCCCGACTTTTCCCTATAATCGGACGATCTTGCTCGACCCGACTTTTGGAAAAGTCGGGTTTCACGAAACGAAACGCGACCCTAAAAAACCAAAAGTCGCTCAACTCTAGTGATAACTGAAAGGCCTCATCTGCCACAAGGACTGATTGTTCGGGGGAGCCTGGTAGCTGGCGTGGTGGTGGGAGATCCAACTGGTTGGTGCGTAGCCGCCGACCCATTATGGAAGTATTGAAGACTCTAGAGCCTCCCGTCCTTCCATAGGCCCCAATGTCAACAATTATAAACTTGTATTGAGGGTCTACCAGAGGCAACAATACAACAGAAAAGTATTGCTTATAATTGAAGAATTGGGAGCCTGAGTTCGGCGGCTTACGCACCCTGATATGTTTGCCATCCAGGGCCCCAATACAATTTGGAAACTGGCAGTCCTCCTCAAAGTCCCTTGAAATCCTTAACCAGTCTTCCATCCTGGGCTCGGGTAGGACCACCTGATGGAGTTTTGTCCAGATTTCTGCACATGTAGACCTCACTATGCCTGAAATGGTTGACTTTCCAATGAGAAACTCATGGTGGAGGGCGGCATAAGACAGGCCAGTGGACAGGAAGCTGTCGAACAACAGAAATAGTACAGGTTAGAATGGGTAAAGTAAAAAAAAATCAGTTACATGCCGACCAAACTTGGTAGGGAATGATAGAGAAGAACACACACATATTTGGTGGCAAAATGACTAAGTGATATGCAGTACATATTAGATGTAACATTCTGCTGTGTCAGGTGAAACATATTTTGAGGAAGACGAGGGTATTAAACTTTGTCCAAGAAGGCCAAAAAACATAAATTAACACACACATTATGAACATAGAGAATGTGGTCGTGGAGTACATACCGTATTGTGAGTAGAAGTCGCTCCTCTGCAGATATGGCTTGGTGCATCCTAGTGTCCTGAAAGGTGATCCCAGGGCGCACTGTCTCCAAGAGGCGATCAAATGTGGAAATGCTCATTCGACAGTACTGGTAAAATTTCTCCGGATGCTCCCGCAGAGACGAATAGAGGCGGTGAAAATGACCTCTTGTGAGTCGTTGCCTCAAAAGTGGATGTACCCACATGCGTCTCCTCCTCCACGGATCCACTATCATAGGATATGGTTGGCCAAAGCGCCGTGACAAAAGCCAGGTAAAGAGAACCTGCTCGGTTGTATTGAATGTCAGACCCTCGGCCATGCTGCACAAAGAACACCAACACACCTCGTGAAAGCAAGGTGAGAAATGTACAGAATGTAGGCAGCCACCTGTTTCTGAGTGTCTAAATAGGGTGCAGGCTAATGATTTAAATTGTTTGCAGGCCTCAAAACCGTTAAATGTCCATTTTGCAAGGCTGCGAGAAAATCTCGCCATACGGATTGCATACGGATGCCACACGGATTACATACGGATGCACACATGCGCAAAATACGCGACCACACCTTGCTTACGGATGACCTACGGAGCACTGTTTAGGGGTCATTGATCCGTATTACGTATGTAAAATACGGAGCGTATTTTGCGCAGGTTAGTGTGACTCCAGCCTTAGGTTAACATTGGTCAGAGTGCAATCCAATTTTTTATCAGATTGCTTTCTTTTCTTGCAGATAAGTATGAGCCTTACCTCACGCATATCACCACCACCAGGTATCGCGATGTTCAGCCAATTGCTGTTTGCTTACAGCCTATGTAATCATTCTGTGAATGCTCCTACATAGGTTCTTGACAATGCGGCACATTGCTTTAACCTTTGGATTAGGCTTGGACCTGGAGTAAATATATTGGGTTCATTCAAAATTTTAAAAAATGTGTCAGTTTTATTTCAAATAAAGTGTTTTGTTCTCAATGTGTCTGTCAAAGGTATTGTTTTTCACTTGAAAAAGACTCTGGAACGGCGTTAAAAGGCGTTGCGAATTGAATAAAAATCTTTTTCCTCATAGTTTCTGAAGAATTGGTTTACTCCAGCAGCGCAGCCCACCTACAGTATGTGTTAATCCAACTTGATCCAATATATGCTGGAGGATTTATCCACCAGCTACGGAGCAGCTGCAGCTGTTTTTCTTCATGGCTACATGTGAGTTGTGCCTGTCATTCTGGATTCTGGATTCGGCTCTCCTTGGTGGCTCCAGCATTCATCACATGACCATTCATTATCATAAAAAGGGTATGTGCACACAATATCTTTTCCAAGCCGGTTTCCCCTGGAGCTCATCTGGAAAAAAGTGTTTCGTGGAAACTCCTGTTTAGTGAGAGCTTTTGGGGAGACACAATGAGTCTTGCATGTTTGCCAGTGTTAATCAAATCAAGACAGCCATTGATCGGAGACAAGAATATATGCCACAGAATCAGTTGGTATAAAAGGCTTGTCCACCCTGCAGACAGAGGCGAAGGCTTTTTATTTAGTAGCTAAAAGAGGAAGTATCACATTACTAAAGAAGACCAAAGAGAAGAAAAAAAGATACCGTATTTTTCACTTTATAAGACGCACCCCCAAATTTGGATTTTTTATGTTAAATGGAGGTGTGTCTTATAATGCCAGTGTCCGTCTTTCAAATCATATATATGTCCCTCATCCTGGTATCTATATAACCCCCATCCTGGCACATTGCCCCCTTGTGCTGGCACATAACCTCCCCATCCCATCCTGGATATGGCCCCTGGTCACTATATGCCCCCCTGCTGCCACTCACATGACTCCCCCTCTCTCTATATGCCCCCCTGCTGGCACGCACATGGCTCCCCCTCTCTCTATATGCCCCCTGATGGCATGCACACAGCCCCCATCCCTATATTCCCCCCTGCTGGCATTCACACGGCCCTCTGTCCCTATATTCCCCACTGCTGGCATGCACACGGCCCCCCGTCCCTATATTCCCCCCTGCTGGCATGCACACGGGCCCCCGTCCCTATATTCCCCTCTGCTGGCATGCACATGCATCCCCCGTCTCTATATTCTCCCCTGCTGGCATGCACACAGCCCCCATCCCTATATTCCTCCCTGCTGACATGCACACAGAGCCCCGTCCCTATATTCCCCCTTCTGGCATGCACACGGGCCCCCTGTCCCTATATTCCCCCCTGCTGGCATGCACATGGACCCCCCATCCCTATATTTCCCCATTCTGGCATGCACACGGGCCCCCCCCCCTCTTATAATCCGAAAAATACGGTAATTGCTTGCTTAACAAAAACAAGTAAATATTTTCTGCCCATGTGGCAGTCCTAAACCTTCAAAAGTTTACTATAAAACAATGCTCTGTTTTGCTGCTTAGATTTTACAAAAATGTGTATACAATTAGGCTATGTGCCCACATTAGCGTTCTTAAACACTCAGAACACCGGACTCCTTCCCAGAAACCGCGCGTTTTATTTCCGCGATTTTTGCACAAAAACCACGCATTTTTGATGCGTTTTTTTCTGCACGGTTTCTGGGAACATTGGAAATGGCTAAAAACGTGGAGCAATGTGGAAATTAATGAGCATGCTGTGTTTTTAGCTGCTAAGTGTTTTCTGAGTATTTAAAAACGCATGCATTGGCACAAAAAGCCAAAAATGCATTAAATTTAATGGGAAGCTTCTTTTAAGCGTTTCTGCAGCATCTGATCTGGCACAAACGCTGCGTAAACGCTTACAAAAACACAACTTGGGCACACAGCCTTATTGTTCATATCTAATGTGATTAAATAAGGATACATGAAAGTCTACACGGCTTAAGCAGTTTCTCAGAATCAGTAAACCTATATTCTGTCTCATTGCTTTTAAAAGTAGAGCTTATTCTGAGCATACAAACACACAGAGATATTAAAGCTAGATATACAGATATAAATTGTTTAAATGAAACTCAAAGCAAGATATAAAATATTAACCTTAGCAAAAATAGCAGTATAAAAAATGAACATAATGAACAATGTAAAAATGACTTGTGCGTATGTTCCATTCTTTGTCATATCGCTATAAGATACAAAAGCTGGGAAGTGATTAAATGAAGTAACATATTCATTGTCTGGGCAGCTTCCCCTGGGAAGCCTCTCAGTATTTAAAGTTTATACTATAAAATTGCTGCTGCCGCAAAAGCATCAGAAGATCATTAACAATGTCTTTGCCCTGTTAAAGGGAACCTGTCACCTATTTTTTCGCCTATAAGCTGTGGCCACCACCATCAGGGGCTTATCTACAGCATTCTGTAATGCTATAGATAAGCCCCTGATGTACCCTGAAAGAGAAGAAAAACGAGTTATATTATATTCATTCAGGGGCGGTCCGGGTCCGATGGATGTCACGGTCCGGTCCGGCGCCTCCCATCTTCTAGCGATGATGTCCTCTTCTTTGCTTCCCGTCGCTGCTCCGGCACACTGATCTGCCCTGTTGAGGGCAGGGTAGAGTACTGCAGTGCGCAGGTGCCAAGGAAGGTCAGAGAGGTCCAGCGCCTGCGCACTGCAGTACTCTACTCTGCCCTCAACAGGGCAGAGCAGTGCGCCTGTGCCAGAGCCGCAATGGGAAGCAAAGAAGAGGACGTCATCGCTAGAAGATGGGAGGCGCCAGACTGTGACACCCATCGGACCCAGACCGGACCCGGACCGCCCCTGGGTGAGTATAATATAACTCATTTTTCTTCTCTTTCAGGTTACATAAGGGGCTTATCTACAGCATTACAGAATGCTGTAGATAAGCCCCTGATGGCGGTGGCTGCAACTTATAGGCGAAAAAATAGATGACAGATTCCCTTTAAACTTTGTGGGCACGCCGGCATCTAAAAGTTGTTGGGCCTGATTGAGCAAAGCTTTTACGAAAGAATTCTAGACTAAAAAGCATTAAGTGTCATAAAATTTTGGAAAAAAATATAGAGCAATAGGAAAGACAATGGAACTGAGAAGCAATATGCAATTTATGGATTCTAACAATACCCATGATAGGAATCAATAAATAAATGCACGCAAAAGCTATATCTTACATTCATAATATTTTATTGCAAATGATATAACAAAGTTTCACCATTTAATCTCTGATATATTCCCCACATTTGTAATATCCTTATGCAGGACTTTCAATTCTTAAGCCCCCGTTACACACTGCGATATCGCTAGCAATATCGCTGTAAAGTCACCGATTTTGTGACGTTGCAGCGATATTGCTAGCGATATCGCTGCATGTGATACTTACCTCCGACCGGCTCCCCCGCTGGTTATCGCTGATCGCGCGAGAAGCTGCTGGATCATTCCTCGTCGGTCACTTCCTGCTGGGCTTCCTGTGGGGCCGACGAGCGACGCGTGGAGCCAGGCGGGAGGACGCAGGATCGCCGCGTCTGACAGGTAAGTAACGATCCCCGTCCCCAGCGATGTCGCTATTGAGATCTGCCTGTGTGGCAGCTCACTAGCGACCACCTAGCGATGCACCAGCAATCCTGACCGCGTCATATCGCTAGTCGGGATCGCTGGTACATCGCTAGGTGTAACGGTACCCTTAGTAGTCCATCGTCCATATAATCTCTTGACACAAACAAACGAGACATAACATTGTTAGCATCTATATAATTAAGCATTCACAGAGGCAGTAGACCAAATGGTAACTTGGCATTCATGATGAGAACATTACGAGAATTAGATAAGAGCAGAGAAAAAACTGTGGCACTCACCGTGAGGCTACAGGAAAGATGTATATCTTTGTACCGTGTTAGCCAGTAGATAGAAAAATATTCAGAATTGAGAGTCCTCAGTGGTTGATACCTTTTAATGGCTAACTGAAAAGTTGGTAACACATTGCAAGCTTTCGAGACTACTCAGATCTCTTCATAGACTATGCCTGATGAAGAGACCTGAGTAGTCTCGAAAGCTTGCAATGTGTTACCATCTTTTCAGTTAGCCATTAAAAGGTATCAACCACTGAGGACTCTCAATTCTGAATATTTTTCTACCGTGAGGCTAAAAAGTTACACCTTTATTACATCCTGGGAGGAGGATGCAGACAGGAAATAAAAATCAGCAGCCAAGCGCTTCATTATTATTTTATTATTATTATTATTATTTATTGTTATAGCGCCATTTATTCCATGGCGCTTTACATGTAAGGAGGGGTATACATAATAAAAACAAGTACAATAATCTTAAACAATACAAGTCATAACTGGTACAGGAGGAGAGAGGACCCTGCCCGCGAGGGCTCACAATCTACAAGGGATGGGTGATAATACAGTAGGTGAGGGTAGAGCAGGTCGTGCAGCGGTTTGGTCGATCGGTGGTTACTGCAGGTTATAGGCTTGTTGGACGAGGTGGGTCTTCAGGCTCTTTTGAAGGTTTCGATGGTAGGTGAGAGTCTGATATGTTGTGGTAGAGAGTTCCAGAGTAGGGGTGATGCGCGAGAGAAATCTTGTATGCGATTGTGGGAAGAGGAGATAAGAGGGGAGTAGAGAAGGAGATCTTGTGAGGATCGGAGGTTGCGTGCGGGAAAGTACCGGGAGACGAGGTCACAGATGTATGGAGGAGACAGGTTGTGGATGGCTTTGTATGTCATGGTTAGGGTTTTGTAATGGAGTCTCTGGGCAATGGGGAGCCAGTGAAGGGATTGACAGAGGGGAGAAGCTGGGGAATAGCGGGGGGACAGGTGGATTAGTCGGGCAGCAGAGTTTAGAATAGATTGGAGGGGTGCGAGAGTGTTTGAGGGGAGGCCACAGAGCAGGAGGTTGCAGTAGTCAAGGCGAAAGATGATGAGGGCATGGACTAGGGTTTTTGCAGATTCTTGGGTGAGGAATGAACGGATTCGTGAAATATTTTGAGTTGAAGTCGGCAGGAAGTGGAAAGGGCTTGGATATATGGTTTGAAGGAGAGATCAGCGTCAAGGATTACTCCGAGGCAGCGAGCTTGTGGGACTGGGGAGAGTGGGCAGTCATTTACTGTAATTGATAGGTTCATAGGGGGGGTCACGTGAGATGGGGGAAAGATGATGAATTCTGTTTTGTCCATGTTGAGTTTCAGAAATCTAGCCATCCAGAATGACTGTGGCTCCTTTACAGTCTGTCTGTATTCTTTGTCCGGTATGTAATAAAAGCATAACTTTTTAGCCACGGGGTGAGTACCATACTTTTTCTCCGGTCATATTTGATGTTGCCTGTTTTGCGTTGATGATACTGTATAACTGACTTGGAAACCACTCACTTGTCCAGCTCATGCAAATATTGACTGGAGGAGATGAAAATGGAATAAAAATCTTGTTGTTTATTAGTGCATCATAAAAACAAGCTTAGTCATAGCATAAAAAAACATATTACAACACAATATATATAAAGGCATATACTGTACGGCTACAACCAATTAAAATACATGTCAATTAAGTATATACCAATCACCTGAATACCCGATGGAGGAAATCACACCCAGCCCAACCTGAATATTATACAAATATTTTAGCAGCTAAATCCATACACAAAATAGCAATTACAAATAGTAAAAATACCCGTCAATAATATACAGTGGGGAAAAAAAGTATTTAGTCAGTCAGCAATAGTGAAAGTTCCACCACTTAAAAAGATGAGAGGCGTCTGTAATTTACATCATAGGTAGACCTCAACTATGGGAGACAAACTGAGAAAAAAAAATCCAGAAAATCACATTGTCTGTTTTTTTTTCATTTTATTTGCATATTATGGTGGAAAATAAGTATTTGGTCAGAAACAAAATTTCATCTCAATACTTTGTGATATATCCTTTGTTGGCAATGACAGAGGTCAAATGTTTTCTGTAAGTCTTCACAAGGTTGCCACACACTGTTGTTGGTATGTTGGCCCATTCCTCCATGCAGATCTCCTCTAGAGCAGTGATGTTTTTGGCTTTTCGCTTGGCAACACGGACTTTCAACTCCCTCCAAAGGTTTTCTATAGGGTTGAGATCTGGAGACTGGCTAGGCCACTCCAGGACCTTGAAATGCTTCTTACGAAGCCACTCCTTCGTTGCCCTGGCGGTGTGCTTTGGATCATTGTCATGTTGAAAGACCCAGCCACGTTTCATCTTCAATGCCCTTGCTGATGGAAGGAGGTTTGCACTCAAAATCTCACGATACATGGCCCCATTCATTCTTTCATGTACCCGGATCAGTCGTCCTGGCCCCTTTGCAGAGAAACAGCCCCAAAGCATGATGTTTCCACCACCATGCTTTACAGTAGGTATGGTGTTTGATGGATGCAACTCAGTATTCTTTTTCCTCCAAACACGACAAGTTGTGTTTCTACCAAACAGTTCCAGTTTGGTTTCATCAGACCATAGGGCATTCTCCCAAAACTCCTCTGGATCATCCAAATGCTCTCTAGCAAACTTCAGACGGGCCCGGACATGTACAGGCTTAAGCAGTGGGACACGTCTGGCACTGCAGGATCTGAGTCCATGGTGGCGTAGTGTGTTACTTATGGTAAGCCTTGTTACATTGGTCCCAGCTCTCTGCAGTTCATTCACTAGGTCCCCCCGCGTGGTTCTGGGATTTTTGCTCACCGTTCTTGTGATCATTCTGACCCCACGGGGTGGGATTTTGAGTGGAGCACCAGATCAAGGGAGATTATCAGTGGTCTTGTATGTCTTCCATTTTCTAATTATTGCTCCCACAGTTGATTTCTTCACTCCAAGCTGGTTGGCTATTGCAGATTCAGTCTTCCCAGCCTGGTGCAGGGCTACAATTTTGTTTCTGGTGTCCTTTGACAGCTCTTTGGTCTTCACCATAGTGGAGTTTGGAGTCAGACTGTTTGAGGGTGTGCACAGGTGTCTTTTTATACTGATAACAAGTTTAAACAGGTGCCATTACTACAGGTAATGAGTGGAGGAAAGAGGAGACTCTTAAAGAAGAAGTTACAGGTCTGTGAGAGCCAGAAATCTTGATTGCTTGTTTCTGACCAAATACTTATTTTCCACCATAATATGCAAATAAAATGAAAAAAAAACAGACAATGTGATTTTCTGGATTTTTTATTCTCAGATTGTCTCCCATAGTTGAGGTCTACCTATGATGTAAATTACAGACGCCTCTCATCTTTTTAAGTGGTGGAACTTTCACTATTGCTGACTGACTAAATACTTTTTTTCCCCACTGTATATAAATACATAGAAAATGCATGTAAACAAATATGTGTAGACCACATATCTTTTACATTATACATGAAAAACATCATTTTGCCTGTCGCTTCAGCAATAAATCCTCAATTAATAAATCCTCAATTGAAGCATAATTTTCAACTCGTAGGTGTGCAGTGATTTTTTTGAACAATTGTTTATGGGACCACTGGCCCCATTCACTAGCAGCGTCATTCGAATCTTTAAGTTGAGTGCTAGCCATCGTGTCCCTTGAGTCTAGGTGAGGATTATGTCAAAAGACCACTAAATTTAGAGCAAAAGATGCACAATATTAATATACTATTACATTTTTTTGCTAATTGCAATTCCCGATCTGTAATATGTTTGGTTTCTTGCCAGGCGCGTACTGTGCAATATATGGGATCGACCACACGCAAATTAAAGCAGAGAATTAAAGAACACGTATCGGGAGCCACTGCGGGCAATAGCAATGAAAAACATTCTTTGTCAGGAGTGTCCAGACACTTCGAGGAGGTTCATGCCGGTAATATGACTTCTATGAGAGTAACTGCCATTGAACAGGCAAAGAGGGCAGTGAGAGGTGGGGATACAGTGTCTACTTTGAGAGCCAGAGAGGCAGCATGGATCTTAAAATTAGACAATTGTTTCCCTAAAGGAATGAATTATAAAACAGATCTGATGTATTTTTATTAAATGATGTTTTTCATGTATAATGTAATAAAGATATGTGGTCTACACATATTTATTTATATGCATTTTCTATGTATTTATATATATTGTTAAAGGGTATTTTTGTATTTTTACTATTTGTACTTGCTATATTGTGTATGGATTTTGTTCAGGTTGGGCTGGGTGTTATTTCCTCCATCGGGTATTCAGGTGATCCGCATATGCTTAATTGATATGTATTGTGATTGGTTGTATCCTTATAGTATATGCCTTTATATATTGTGTTGTAATATGGTTTTTTTATGCTATGACTAAGGGCAGTATTGCCTGAAATGCGTCAGCTTGTTTTTATGATGTACTAATAAAGGACAAGATTTTTATTCCGTTTTCATCCCCTCCATTCAATATTTGCATGAGCTGGACAAGTGAGTGATTTGCATTTTCACCTGGAAGTCAGCCGACAAGAACTTGGTGGTGATCCCTGCTCTGCACATGCCTAAGGAGAATTGGATTCAAACATGTCTGGTTGAGTGAGCTGATGAAATCCTAGTACTAAATGACTTGGGACTTAAACAATGATATTCATGTCCAGATGTTTCTCCATTAATATAATTGCAAACATTAGTAGCACTGACCTATCCTGTTTTAGTAAGTATCCTCTGAAAGTATACAAATCTCACATGAGTGGTCAGATGACTACTACTCAAACACTTAACCTTTGTGTAAGAAGAGGTGTCAAACAGAATGTTTTAGGCTAAGTGCACAAGTTGCAGAAAATTTCTGCTCAAAATCCTGAATCCCTTCCCAGAAATGGCACCTATTTTTCCGCAGCGGTTTTTGCGCGTTTTTTTGCTCGGTTTTGATGCGGTTTTGTCCGCAGCGGTTTCAAACCGCATGGAAGAAGCCAAAACCGCGGAAAGATCCGCAAAGTTAATGAGCATGCTGCGTTTTTTACCGCGATGCGTTTTTTTTGCGGTAAAAAACGCATCAATGTGCACAAAAAGTGCAAAATGCATAGAAATGACTGGGAAGCTTATTTTTAGTGGTTTTATAGTGAAAACCGCAGTATAAACCGCTAAAAAAACCGCTATGTGTGGACACAGCCTTACTCATGTGCAGGAAAACCTACAGCTCTGGCTAAAATTTAAGAGACCACTTTCAAATGTTCAGTTTGTCTGATTTTCCTCTTTATAGGTATATTTTTGAGTAAAATGTAAATTGTTCTTTTAGTCTATGAACTTCTGACAACATGTCTCTGAATTTCCAAGTAAAAAATGTTGTATTTTGTTTCTGACAAAGAAAAATGGTCGAAACTAATAGAAAAACCCAGTGCTTTCAGACCTCAAGTAATGCAAAGAAAACAAGTTCATAATTATTTAGAAACAATAATACTAATGTTTTAACTCAGGAAGAGTTCAGAAATCAATATTTTGTGGATTAACTGTGATTTTAATCACAGCTTTCATGCGTCTTGGCATGCTTTCCACCAGTCTTTCACACTGCTTTAAACAGTTCTTTGTTTGATGGCTTGTGACTATCCATCATCCTCCTGATTACATTCCAGAGGTTTTCAATGGGGTTCAGGTCTGGGGAATGGGCTGCCCATGACAGGTATTTAATGTGGTGGTCTCCTGATTTTTTCCAGAGCTATAGATTTACCTTTGCTTTTATGGACAAGATATGACCAAATATGTTTATTTATGTATTGTTTAATACCTTTATTTTTAAACTGTGAACAGGAGCGTGATTTAAACTTGTATTTTTTTTATTGCTTACAACATTTATATTAATTTTTACTTTATTTTTTATTTTTTCAGTCCTTTTAGGGGACCTAAACTTGTCATCATTTAATTGTTTCTTGTATATATTGCAAATCTATAGTATTGCAGTATATAGCAATATTGACATTCTCCATGGGCCTCATAAGAGGACTAAGATAACAGCGACTGGATAAGTGGGCACCCATCTGCATGGCAACCCATGATCGCTTTATGGGGAGTTTGACAGGAACTGGCGAACACTTGTACCAGCCACCAATACATTTCAGTGAATGGCAGCATCACTTAAATGGCTAAACATCAGTAATTGGAGTAAGCTATAGTTGCTGATGATACAGGCAGATAGTGGTTCTGTAACAGAGATGGCATGTGCCCGGTATGATGCTCGCTCAATTCCTGAGACAGTTCCATATACCCTGCGCGTGATCTATGACAAAAATGTTGTTAAGGCCTGTTTCACACATCCGTTTGTCACCATCAGTCAAAATCCGCCGATTTGCAAAAAAAACAGATCCGCCATTTATTTTGGAGGATCTGTTTTTTTCCCCATTGACTTTCATTATCGGCGGATTTTTACTGAGGATCATCCGTTGCATCCGTATTTCTGCGGATCCGCCAAAATTTTGGCGTCCGCTGAGATCACCGAACGGACAATGCAACGTTTTTTTGTTGTCCGGATCCGTATTTTCCTCTTTTGCTACATGTTTAACCCTAAATCCAATCTGGCTGCTGGATAAAAAATCTCTCTGTCTCTCTCTCCTGCACTCACCGCCTCATCGCCCGAGATCTCGCCTCATCGCCCGAGATCTCGCCTCATCGCCCGAGATCTCGCCTCCACTCACCGAAACATCGCCAGAGATCTCGCCTCCTCTGTCTGCTGCATCGCTGCAGGTCATTTTTTCTTTTCAGCCGTGGTTCCTTTAAAATTCGGAAATTGGCGGATCCTGGCGCACCAACGGTCCGGTGGCTCCCATTGGTGTTTCATCGCCCACGGATCCGTTATCCGCCATTTTAGCGGCTGCCAACGCACAGGAAAAACGTAAGTGTGAAACAGGCCTAAGGGATTAATTTAACTGACAGATAAGGCTCATTCTCATTATCTTGCATTAGGAAAAGCATGACTTGAAGGAAAAATTTTTTATCCTTATCTATATAGAACACGACTGCATGCTAGGGAAGCAATCCACTTCCTGGCACCAGCACATAGAAAGACATCAAATTGCTGGATAAGATTCAAAGAAGGGCATAAAAGAGGTATAGAAGATTTCATTTACGCTGAAATGTTTTTAGAACTAAATTTATTTGTTTGGGTTTTTTACAGACCCCACATGGCACAATGGTCAATGCCTTTTGTTAAGACAAGAGCAGATTCATCTTCAATTTCAAAATTGGACCTAATTTTAATGCTATAGATCATACTGACACAGATTTGGTAATGATGAAAATATTTATAGATTTCATGGGTACTTTTCATTTTAAATTGAACCTGTCAGCAGGATTTTGCTAAGCAATCTACAGGAATTGTCAAGTTGCCACTGTTGTACTAATTAAAATGATACCTGCTGTGAAGAAATCCATCTTGGTTCTTGTGTAATCAGTGTTAGGAGTTTTCAGTTAATGAGATGCCTGTACTCCAGGGTGGGCCTGTAAGAAGAGTCTTGGTGGTCTGAGCCAGAGAAACCAAGGCAAGACATGCTCCCAGGCCACCCTGAAACACAAACATGTTCCTCATGATAGAGACAGACTGTTTCTGCTTCGGGGTGGCCTGGGGGCACGTCTTTTCTTGGTTTCTCTGGCTTAGAGCAGGAAAATAAGACTGTCTACAGTCCGGCACGGGCATATCATTAACTGAAAACTTTTAACACTGATTACATAAGAACCACAAGACATATTTCTTCACTCTATGTATCATTTTAATCAGTATAACAGCAGCAACCCGACAGTGTTTGTAGTTTACTTAGCAAAATCCTGCTGACAGTTTCGCTTTATGTGACTTTTCAGAAACACTGTCATGGGTGTGAACATGCATGAGAAATAACACTATCATCATTATATAATTATGTGACTTTTAGGCTTGCATACTATATGTTTAATCAGCCTTCCTCTCTGCAGGCTTTAGCTCTAAGTTTCAGTTATCTCTCAACTAGTGGGTAAAAACTGGGTATGGTGACTCCCATACACAGTGCATGGAGACTTGAAGGGATTCCTGTCTCTCTATGTAGTACATTTCAGTGCAGCAGCATCATGGAGGACATTATACAACAGTACTGAGTAATGTAGTTGTAATTAAAGCTGTGATTTAATAAACACTTACTAGTAGATATGAGTGAACTAAAACTGTAAAGTTCGGGGTCCGTACCTAGGTGTCTGGTACTGAACTCCGAACACGGACTTCTCCTGTAAATCCGTTTTACAGTTCAGGAGTATGGGGAGGAGAGAGAGCGTTTGGGTCACCATTGATTTCTATGGGGTTTGGGTTCAGGTTCAAGTACAGGTACAGTTATGGTACTAGAATCGTACTTTGGACTAAAGTTCGGTCAAACCCAAGGATCCCAAACTACCAAGGGTCCGCTTATCCCTACTTACTAGAAAAAAGGAATGCTGCTTTTCCATCCTTCAACTAATTTCTTCTATAAAAGGGTGGTTCAAAATACAAATTATTTTTTACACTCAAATAAAGCATCATCAGTGACCTTTGTTTCAGGGTTTGGGTTACTCCCTGCGTGATGTGCACAATGACAGCGTGATCTCTCGCAGGCTCACACCAGCAGGAACAAGACGGAAAAAGGCACACTGTTTGGGCGCATTGCAGAGCACGGAAGGGAAGGAGCGCCATTTGACTTTTTCAACGCAAAATTGGCTGGAATTGAGATCGGACGCCATGTCAAGTTTGGAGAGCCCCTGATGTGTCTAAACAGTGGAAACCCCCTCACAAGTGACCCCATTTTGGAAACTATACCGCCCAAGGAACTTATCTAGATGTTTGGTGAGATCTTTGAACCCCCAAGTGCAGGGGCGGGCTAGGCCGGGTGGCAGGGAGGCAAGTGCCCCCCGGGCCGCTCCCCCAGCACCTCTACAGGGCCAGCCGCACAGCAAATTGTGCACGGCCGTGCCTGCTGTACTGTGATGTGGCCGGCAGCAGACACAGCCGCCGCGTCACAGTATATCATGCCAGCGCCAGGCGGGAGCTGTGCACCGCCGTCACCTTGATGGCTGCGCAGCTCCCGCTGCCCGCACATGATGGAGGGGGGTGAATGGGGCCGCACCTGATGGAGGGGGGTGAATGGGGCCGCACATGATGGCGTGGGGGAGTGGGGCTGCACATGAGGAAGTAGGAGTGGGGCTGCACTTGATGACGGGGTAAGGGGGATTGCACATGATGACTGAGGTATAAGGGAGATTGCACATGATGAAGTGGGGGGAGTTCGGCAGCACATGATGAAGTGGGGGGAGTGGGGCTGCACATGATGAAGTGGGGGTTAAGGGGACTGCACAAGATGAATTAGGGGTAAGTGGGAATGCACATGATGAATTGGGGGTTAAGGGGAACTGCACATGATGAATTGGGGGTAAGGGGGACTGCACATGATGAATTGGTGGGTAAGGGGGATGGCACATGATGAATTGGTGGGTAAGGGGGACTGCACATGATGACGGGGGAGTGGGGCAGCACATGAAGTGGGGCATAAGGGGGACTGCACATGATGAAGTGGGGGGTAAGGGGGACTGCACATGATGAAGTGGGGGGAAGGGGGCTGCAAATGATGAAGGGGCACTGCAGATGAAGTGAGGTGGTGATAGTGGACTGCAATGGATGAAGTAAGGGGACTTCAAATTAAAGTGGGGGGACTGCAAATCATGAAGTGGGGGAGAGGACGGGGGACTGAAACGGAAAAAGTGGGGAATGTGCTCTGGAAGTGGTGCTCTAGTAACTGTGTTATTTTACGCAGGGTCGAGTCCTGGCTGGAAGAAGTGATAGCGGTCTGTGCTTGATGAAAGAGAAAAGCAAAGATTAAGGACTTCAGCTAGAGACGTCACTGGTGAGTCAGTGTGTTACCTGTACACTGACACTATACACTATACACTGTATACTATATACAGAGCTCCTGTGTATAATGGCACTGGCAGTAGTGATCACTGTATTACTTGTACACTGATGCTATATACAGAGCTCCTGTGTATATTATCATCGGTGATCACTGTATTACCTGTACACTGACACTATACACTGTATACTATATACAGCAGTCCTGTGCATAATGTCACTGGTGATCGCTGTATTACATGTACACTGACACTATAAACAGAGCTGCTGTGTGTAATGTCACTGGTGATCCGTGTATTACCTGTACACTGACTCTATATACAGAGCTCCTGTGTATAATGTCACCAGTGATCACTGTATTACCTGTACACATACAGTCAATACAGAGTTCCTGTATACAATGGCACTTAGTATTGTGTTTTTTTTATTAATGATCAGTATTGTAATATTCAGTCACTATGTGGTGGTGATATGTGGTCTGGTCATGGTGTGGCACTATTTGTTCCTTGTATGTGGTATTATTTGGTCACTATGTGGTGGTAATATGTGGTCTGGCCAAGGTTTGGCAGTATTTGCTCCTTCTATGTGGTATTAGTCAGTCACTATGTGGTGGTAATATGTAGTCTGGCCATGGTGCGGCAGTATTTGTTCCTTGTATGTGGTATTATTCAGTCACTATGTTGTGGCAATATGTGGTCTGTCCATGGTGCGGTGGTATTTGTTCCTTGTATGTGGTATTATTCGATCACTATGTACTGGTAATATGTGGTCTGGTCATGGTGTGACAATATTTGTCCCTTGTATGTGGTATTAATTGTTGTTTTAAAAAAAATGTAAATGTATGTGACTCATTCCATTAAAGAAAAATACATAAATATATATTTATTTTTAATAGTTTAGAGTAGAGTAGGGCCCAGTCGAAAGAGTCTATCGTGTCACGATATCAGCTTAAAAATTATTTTGGCCAGAACAGAAGCTGCTGGTTATGAATGTGATCTGGTGTTTGATGGGAACTGTTAATACGTGATCGGTGAGGATGTGGTGGAGAAGTTGAGTTTTTCCAAGAGTGGGCGGTGGGAAGGTGGAAGCGGAGCTGGTGTGGAACCTGGACGAAGTCTCAAGGGAACCCCAAAATTTTGCCAGTATGGGACCCCGAAATTCCTAGTGGAAGCCCTGGTCTCTCTCCTTCTTGAGACTTCAGTGTGCTCATGCAGGCAGCGTGATTGCATTATTGTCTCATGCCGCGCTGCGAACCGGAAGAGCAAATGGAGGCTGCAGTGCTGGGAATCAGGATGAGGTGAGTATAAACTTCTTTATTTTTAATATGGAGAAGTGGGGCCATCCTTCTATGTATATGGGAGAACTGGGGTCTATTATACTATATATATGGGAATAACTGGAGCCATCATCTAATATATAAAGCTCAAAGTGTGTATGTATGTGTGTATTTTTGTGTGTATGTGTGTGGGTATGTCCGGGATAGGCATCCGCACCGTCGCAGCTACAGCCACAAAATTTGGCACAGTCACACGTCTGGACCCCGAGAGCGTCCTAAGCTATGTTGTGAGGCGAAATTTTAACCCCGCGTGTTCCAATTCACCAAACAATTTTTCCCCTATCTACATACTGGGGAAAAAGTGTGTGTGTGTCAAGCCCCGCCCCTCATTGTGATGTCATAATGCCCCTATTTGCATACTGGGGAAGCAGTGTGTGCGTATCGAGCCCCGCCCCTCATTATGATGTCAAAACGGTTGTCATGGCGACGCTGATATCATCACAGTCGCAACCGCCGCCGCCGCTCATTATGATGTCATAATGGTTTACTATGGGATGGAGGATGTGTGATGGGTATATGGGCACGGGACTATGGGATGGAGGATATGTATGACGGGTATATGGGCACGGGACTATGGGATGGCGGATATGTATATGGGCACAGGACTATGGGATGGAGGATGTGTGATGGGTATATGGGCATTGGACTATGGGATGGAGGATATGTATGACGGGTATATGGGCACGGGACTATGAGATGGCGGATATGTATGATGGGTATATGGGCACGGGACTATGGGATGGAGGATATGTATGATGGGTATATGGGCATGGGACTATGAGATGAAGGATGTGTGATGGGTATATGGGCACTCGACTATGGGATGGCGAATATGTATGATGGGTATAAGGGCATGGGACTATGGGATGGAGGATGTGTGATGGGTATATGGGCACTGGACTATGGGATGGAGGATATGTATGATGGGTATATGGGCACGGGCCTATGGGATGGCAGATATGTATGATGGGTATATGGGCACTCGACTATGGGATGGCAAATATGTATGATGGGTGTATGGGCATGGGACTATGGGATGGAGGATGTGTGATGGGTATATGGGCATGGGACTATGGGATGGAGGTTGTGTGATGGGTATATGGGCATGGGACTATGGGATGGAGGATAATTATAATTTGCTACAACTAACCACAATTAGCTACTATGCCCGGGCAGCGCCGGGCTCTTCAGCTAGTACTATATATATGGGGAGAACTGGGGCCGTCATACTATATATATGGGGAGAACTGGGGCCATCATACTATATGGCCATCATCGAATATATAAAGCTCAAAGTGTGTATGTACGTGTGTATGTGTGTGTGTATGTCCGGGATAGGCATCCGCACCGTCGCAGCTACAGCCACAAAATTTGGCACAGTCACACGTCTGGACCCCGAGAGCGTCCTAAGCTATGTTGTGAGGCGAAATTTTAACCCCGCGCGTTCCAATTCACCAAACAATTTTGCCCCTATCTACATACTGGGGGAAAAAGTGTGAGCGTGTCAAGCCCCGCCCCTTATTGTGATGTCATAATGCCCCTATTTGCATACTGGGGAAGCAGTGTGTGCGTATCAAGCCCCGCCCCTCATTATGATGTCACAACGGTTGCCATGGCGACGCTGATGTCATCATAGGTCGCAAGCCCCGCCGCCACTCATTATGATGTCATAATGGTTGACTATGGGATGGAGGATGTGTGATGGGTATATGGGCACTGGACTATGGGATGGAGGATATGTATGATGGGTATATGGGCACGGGACTATGGGATGGCGGATATGTATATGGGCCCGGGACTATGGGATGGAGGATGTGTGATGGGTATATGGGCATTGGACTATGGGATGGAGGATATGTATGACGGGTATATGGGCACGGGACTATGAGATGGCGGATATGTATGATGGGTATATGGGCACGGGACTATGGGATGGAGGATATGTATGATGGGTATATGGGCATGGGACTATGAGATGAAGGATGTGTGATGGGTATATGGGTACTCGACTATGGGATGGCGAATATGTATGTTGGGTATATGGGCATGGGACTATGGGATGGAGGATGTGTGATGGGTATATGGGCACTGGACTATGGGATGGAGGATATGTATGATGGGTATATGGGCACGGGCCTATGGGATGGCAAATGTGTATGATGGGTGTATGGGCATGGGACTATGGGATGGAGGATGTGTGATGGGTATATGTGCATGGGACTATGGGATGGAGGATGTGTGATGGGTATATGGGCATGGGACTATGGGATGGAGGATAATTATAATTTGCTACAACTAACCACAGTTAGGGTACTGTCACACTTAGCGATGTACCAGCGATCCCGACCAGCGATATGACGCTGTCAGGATCGCTGGTACATCGCTAAGTGGTCGCTAGTGAGCTGCCACATAGGCAGATCTCACCAGCGACATCGCTGGGGACGGGGGTCGCAACTTACCTGTCAGACACGGCGATCCTGCGTCCTCCCGCCCGCCTCCACACGTCGCTCGTCGTCACAGCAGGAAGCGCCGCAGGAAGCTGACGACGAGAAACAGTCCTGAACGTTCTCGCGCGATCAGCGATAACCAGCAGGGGAGCCGGTTGTAGGTAAGTATCACACACAGAGATATCGCTAGCAATATCGCTATAACGTCACTAGTTATAGCGACATTGCTAGCGATATCTCTTAGTGTGACTGGCCCTTTAGTTACTATGTCCGGGCTCTTCAGCTAGTACTATATATATATATATGTGAGGAGAACTGGGGCCATCATACTAGATATGAGGGGAGAACTAGGGCCATCATACTATATATATATGGGCAACTGGGGCCATCGCACTATATTTATAGTGGGAACTGGGACCATCGCATTATACACTATATATATCCCATATCTCTATAGTAAGCTCAGTTCTGCTCCTATATCTCTGTAGTAAGTTTGGTTCTGCTCCGTTATCTCTGTAGTAAACTCTGTTCTGCTCCCAAATCTCTGGAGTAAGCTCCGTTCTGCTTCCAAATGTTTGGAGTAAGCTCTGTTCTGCTTCTATATCGCTGGAGTAAGCTTGGTTCTGCTCCCATATCTCTGGAGTAAGCTCTGTTCTGCTCCCATATCCCTGGAGTAAGCTCCGTTCTGTTCCCATATCTCTGGAGTAAACTCTGTTCTGCTCCTATATCTCTGGAGTAAGCTCTGTTCTGCTCCCATATTTCTATAGTAAGCTTGGTTCTGGTTCTGCTCCCATATCTATGCAGCTAACTCCGATCTGTTCCCATATCTACATACCAGCCTATTTTTAAAGCCTGTTATCTATGCTGCTTTAATTGAATGGCCAGAGATAAGCAGGGAAAAAGAGGGCCACCGCAACTCGAGGACCACTGCCTTGTGATTTCCCCCCCAGGCTGAAAAGTGCCAGCCAGCCCCTGCCCAAGTGCTTCACAGAAGTTTATTACAGCCGTAAAATTAAAAAATCATATTTTTTCCACAAAAATAATCTTTTCACCCCCAAATTTTATTTTCCAAAGTGAAACAGGACCCAAAAAGTTATTGTGCAATATGTCCTGAGTACGATGATACCCCATATTTGGGGGTAAACCACTGTTTGGGTGCATGGCAGAGCTCGGAAGGCAAGGAGCGCCGTTTGACTTTTTCAACGCAGAATTGGCTGGACACCATGTCGTGTTTGGAGAGCCCCTGATGTGCCTAAACAGTGGAAACCCCACACAAATGACACCATTTTGGAGACTAGATACCCCAAGGAACTTATCTAGATGTGTGGTGAGAACTTTGAACCCCCAAGGGCTTCACAGAAGTTTATAACGTACAGCCGTAAAATTAAAAAGTCATACTTTTTCCACAAAAATGATCTTTTCACCCCCAATTTTTATTTTCCCAAGGGAAACAGGGCCCCAAAAGTTATTGCACAATATGTCCTGAGTACGGTGATACCCCATATGTGGGGGTAAACCACTGTTTGGTTGCATGGCAGAGCTCGGAAGGGAAAGAGCGCCATTTGACATTTTCAACGCAAAATTGGCTGGAATTAAGATCAGATGCCATGTCACGTTTGGAGAGCCCCTGATGTGCCTGTACAGTGGAAACCCCCCACAAGTGACCCCATTTTGGAATCTAGACCCCCCCCAAGGAACTTATCTAGTTGTGTGATGAGCACTTTGAACCCCTAAGTGCTTCACAGAAATTTATAACTCCTGGGCGTGAAAATAAAAAAATCATATTTTTTCCACAAACATGATCTTTTAGACCCAAATGTTGTTGTCCAATTTGTCCTGAGTACACTGATACCCCATATGTGGGAGAAAACTACTGTATGGGCACATGTTGGGGCTCGGAAGGGAAGGACCTTTTGGACTGAAAACTTTGATGGAATGGTCTGCGGGCAGGACCTTTTGGACTGCAGACTTTGATGGAATGGTCTGCGGGCGTCATGTCATATTTGTAGAGCCCCTGATAAGCCTAAACAGTGGAAACCCCCCACAAGTAACTCCATTTTGGAAACTAAACCCCCCAGGAAACTTATCTAGATGTGTGGTGAGAACTTTGAACCCCCAAGTGCTTCACAGAAGTTTATAACGTAGAGCCATAAAAATAAAAAATCATATTTTTTCACAAAAATGATATTTTCACCCCCAATTTTTTATTTTCCCAGGGGTAACTGGAGAAATTGGACCCCAAAACTTGTTGTGCAATTTGTCCTGAGTAGGCTGATACCCCATATGTGGGGGTAAACCACTGTTTGTGCGCATGGCAGAGCTTGGAAGGAAAGGCGCACTGTTTGACTTTTTTGACGCAGAATTGGCTGGAATTGAGATCAGACATCATGGAGCGTTTGGAGAGCCCCTGATGTGCCTGTACAGTGGAAACCCCCCACAAGTGACCCCATTTTGGAAACTAGTCCCCCCAAGGAACTTATCTAGTTGTGTGATGAGCGCTTTGAACCCCCATCTGCTTCAGAGAAATTTATAATGCCTGGGCATGAAAATAAAAAAATCATATTTTTTCCACAAACATGATCTTTTAGTCCCCAATTTTTTACTTTCCCAAGGGTAACAGTAGAAATTGGACCCCAAAAGTTGTTGTCCAATTTGTCTTGAATACACTGATACCCCATATGTGGAGAAAACTACTGTATGGGCACATGTTGGGGCTCAGAAGGGAAGTAATGACGTTCTGGATTGCAGACTTTGATGGAATGGTCTGCGGGCGTCATGTCGTGTTTGGAGAGCCCCTGATGTGCCTAAACAGTGGAAACCCCCCACAAGTGACCCCATTTTGGAAACTAAACCCCCTAAGGAACTCCCCCTAAGGAACTTATCTAGATGGTGGTGAGAACTTTGAACCCCCAAGTGCTTCACAGTAGTTTATAACGTAGAGCCATAAAAATAAAAAAATATTTTTTTCACAAAAATTATATTTTCACCCCCAATTTTTTATTTTCCCAAGGGTAACTGAAGAAATTGGACCCCAAAACTTGTTGTGCAATTTGTCTTGAGTAGGCTGATACCCTATATGTGGGGGTATACCTCTGTTTGGGCGCATGGCAGAGCTTGGAAGGGAAGGAGCACCGTTTGACCTTTTTCAACGCAGAATTGGCTGGAATTGAGATCAGATGCCATGTCGCATTTGTAGAGCCCCTGATGTGCCTAAACAGTGGAATCCCCCCAATTCTAACTCCAACCCTAACCCCAACACACCCTAACCTTAATAGCAACTATATCCATAACCCTAACTGCAAACCTAATCCTAACACACCCCTAACCCTAATCACAACCTTAACCTTAATACTAACTTTAGCCCCAACCCTAACCCTAGCCCCAACCCTAACCCTAACTTTAGCCTCAACCCTAACCCAAACTTTAGCCCCAAACCTAACTTTATCCCCAACCCTAACTCTAACCCAAATGGGAAAATGGAAATAATTACTTTTCTTATGTTATTATTTTTCCCTAACTAAGGGGGTGATAAAAGGGGGTTTGATTTACTATTTATAGCGGGTTTTTATGTTTGGCAGCTGTCACATGCTAAAATACACTTTTTATTGCAAAAAATAGTTTTTGTATCACCACATTTTGAGAGCTATAATTTTTCCATATTTTGACCCACAGAGTCATGTGAGGTTTTATTTTTTGCGGGATGAGTAGACATTTTTATTGGTACCATTTTTGGGCACTTGACTGTTTTGATCACTTTTTATTCCGATTTTTGGGACGTAGAATGAACAAAAACCAGCAATTCATGAATTTATTTTGGGGGGCGTTTATACCGTTCGGCGTGTGGTAAAATTGATAAAGCAGTTTTATTCTTCGGGTTAATGCGATGACAGTGATACCTCATTTATGTCTTTTTTATGTTTTGGCGCTTTTATACAATAAAAACAATTTTATATAAAGAATCATTTTTTTGCATCGCTTTATTCTGCGAGCTATAACTTTTTAATTTTTTCGCTGATGATGCTGTATGATGGCTCGATTTTTGCGGGACAAGATGATGTTTTTAGCGGTACCATGATAATTTATATCTGTCTTTTTGATTGCATGTTATTGCACTTTTTGTTTGTCAGTATGATGATAAAGCATTGTTTTTTTGCCTTTTTAAAGGGTTCACTAAAGGGGTTAACTAGTGGGACTAGTTTTATATGGTGGGTCATTTCGGACGTGGTGATACTAAATATGTGTACTTTTATTGTTTTTTATTTACGTAAAGAAATGAATTTGTTGGGGAATATTTTTTCTTTATTTAGGAATTTTTTTAAAATTATTTTTACACATGTTATTTTTTTTTCTTTCTTACATTGTCCCAAGGTGGGACATTACTATGCAAAGTCAGATCGCTGATTTGACACTTTACAGAGCACTGTGTCAGATCAGCAATCTGACAGGCAGTGTAGGAGACTTCTCAGTGCCTGCTCTCAGCAGGCACTGAGAAGCCACCTCCCTGCAGGACCCAGAAGGACCCGCGGATATCTTGGATCTTGGGCCTGCAGGGAGAAGGCCCTCGGAACAACACTATCACATCATGTTGTTCTGAGGGTCTCAGGGAAGCTCGCAAGGAGCCCCCTCTCTTCGCGATGCTTCCCTATGCCAACGTAAACACTACAATCATGATTGATCGCAGTGTGCCATGGGTTAATGTGCCGGGAGTGATCAATGACCGCTCCTGGCACATAGTGCCGGGTGTCAGCTGTGATAATCAACTGACACCTGGCTGCGATCAGTCGCGCTCTCCCCGTGAGCGTCGCTGATTGATGATGATCTACTATTCCGTCCATGGGCATTAAAGGGAATCTGTCACCCCTTTTTTGAGATATCATATAATGATATCATTCAATTGTGTGTCACACAAGATGAAATGCGTAGAGCAAGACAGGGAGGGGGGAGCAGGTGAATAAGCCCCGCCCAGCGGACCGGACAGCGACAGTTTACATACATCTGAACCGATATAAAAAAGGTATTTATGCAGGAAAGGTCAGGGGGAAGCAAAAGTACTAAGAGAATCCTTATGTGACACACAATTGAATGATATGATTATATGATATATCAAAAAAGGGGTGACAGATTCCTTTTAAGGCCCAGGGCACATGGACGGGATAGTATGTCAAATGTCAGAAAGGGGTTAAATTAAATCAACCCTCTTTTTTAAAAAGAACAAATCAACATATACTCGCCCTATAATAAAGGAGCTATTCTAGCGATGTTGGCATTAGGTCTCCTTGATATGCCACATGAGCCCTGCAGTCAATCAGTGGCCAATATTGGGTGGCTATACTCTTGTTTTGCATGTCCGAAGATCATCCAAGGAAAGTGAGCTTATTGGCTGTAGGACGTATGTGGCTTAACCTTGATACTTAAGCCTCAGGAAACCCGGCGCTGACATTGCTGGAATGTTAAGGGGTGAATATACAGTATGTTACTTTTATTTCACAATGGGGACTATTCCATTTAAAAAGGATTGTCCTGGTAGTGGACAATCCCTTTAACATCACAGGATTGTAACAGCAAGGCATTGAGTTAATTTCGAGATTAACATCATTGTAGATGGTTCATAAGATAAATCATCGCAATACTCAGATTCTGGGTTATGTAACTCAATTGCATACACAAAACCTGATTCACAGGTGTGTGGGTTTAACTTCTATTTCTGTTGCATTTTTATCTGTTTCCATAAAAGAATTCTAAAATTAGTTTCTTTAGTCTTCTTAAGTTGAAAGTTATTTCTTCCTTTATTTTAGAGTTATTGTAGCTATAAAAATTAACTGTTCATTTAATAATTTATTCCCTGCTATAATATTTTCAAACATTGTGCCTATAGATAGATGATAAAGAGCAAGTGCATTATAAAGGCTGTCTTAAAATTAATCTTTTATCCTTAACTACTGCAACCACCACCAGGTTGCCATATGCACCTCTCCTCCTTCATCTGTGTGAGACCACTGAAGCTAGCCAAGTACTGCGCTCAGGATAAATAATTTGGTAGCAATAGGGAGGTATACTTTCCTATCTAAGTCTGAATTATTAATCAGATTTTTCTAAAAATTACTTTAGACCTTATTACAAAGTACACATGAATCATTGTATTTTGAAGAATACATTTACCATAAAGTGTCCAGTGGAGCATGGTGCCTTTTTTTAACTTACACTTAATATCTTCCTAAATGAGACTGAAAATTTAAATATAAAAGCCATATAAAATCAGAAGCGTATTTTCGGACAGTTATGAGAAAAAGAACCAGAAAGTCAGCTCACTCATAAAAAGATCTGAGAAAAAAGAGAAAGGGAGCTATCTCTGTTTAAAACTGCAGGGGGCTTGGGGAGGTGATAGGATGTGAACTGCTCACCTGGGTGATGTGAGTGCGGCACAACTCCAGTATGCGTGTGAGACAAAAGGAAGGCTTTTAGTGCCACAGGCAAAATAACGGAGGAGGAAAAATCCCAGTGTCAGAATCTTTAGTTATAAACCATAAATCTATTCAGAAATATTAAAAAAGTCTTGCAAATGCATTTCATTGCATTGCATTTAGTCATTGAATGCCTAAAGATGGATGCCCGAAATGCGTTTGCTAGATTTTCTTGCAGTTTTCTATGGTATTGCAACTTTTGTAATATCTCTGAATAAACTCATGGTTTTTACCTGAAGATTCTGATGCTGGAATTTTTCCTTCTTCTTTGGTACAGCTATGGGCCACTAGACTTTGAGTGCTTTTTTACAATTGCTTATAAATCAGAGATTGTGCAGAGCTGTAATGGAAACTTGAGCCATTACTCCTACATTGCTATGCATTATTCCTGCGATCAGAGCTGTAAAAGTCAAAGTCACATAGTGGGACAAAGTAAAACAGTAAAAAAAAATGTAAAAAATGTAAAAATATTTTTTTTTAAATCACAAAATAATACAAAAATACATTTGTATACATTCTTGATTTTTCTATTCCTTTGCATGTTTGTTACATTTAAATGTTTCAGATCACCAAACAAATTTAAATATTATACAAAGATAACACAAGTAAACATAAAATGCAGTTTTAAATGATGTTCTTTATTATTGAGGGAAAAAGAAATCCAAACTTACAGTGCTCTTTGTGAAAAAGTGATTGCCCCTCCCCTTAAAACATAAACTAACTGTGGTTTATCACATCTTTGGGAAGCGGAGTTCAAATTCCCTAGACTCACCCAACCCTGATTACTGTCACACCTGTTCTCAATCAAGAAATCATTTAAATAGGACCTGCCTGACAAAGTGAAGTAGACCAAATGATCCTCAAAAGCTGAAACAAATGAGAAACAAAGCTGCCTTATCAATTTATAATGTTGGGTAAAAATAGCAAAAATGGGTAAAAATTGCACCAAAATTTGAGACTTGGGAGGGATGGAGCTCTATTTGCCTCCTGGAGCGCAGATTTTCCTAGAATAGTTTGCGGATTCCATATACAGAGTTGCTAAGTGTTAAAAGAGCAGAAATCCCCCCTCAAGTGACCCCATTTTTAAAATTATACTCATTTGGGAATTTATCTACAGGTGTAGAGATGATTTTGACTCCATGAGGTTTTCCAGAAACAAGTAGCAGTGGATGTTGCTGAGTGTAAATTGCAAATCTGCTCTTGTAGTGCAAAGTATGTTATGTCCAGCTGGTGCTTCTGGAGACACACATCCAATTTATATATCTTTATGTTTGTCTGCTGTGACACACTACACTTTTGTTTTGCAAAAACTAGTTTTACATCACCATATTTTGAGAACTATAATTTTTTCAGATTTCTGCTGACAGAGTCATATGAGGGCTTGTTTTTCGTGAGACAACTTGACGTTTTTACTAGTACCATTTTTGGGCACATGAGCGCTTTCTTTTCTGACTTTTGGAAAGGAGAATGAACAAAAACCAGCAATTCAGGAATAGATTTTTTTGGATTTTTTTATGCCTTTCCACATGTGGTAGAATTGATAAGTAGAGTTGAGCGACTTTTGGATTTTTATGGTCGAGTTTCGTTTCGTGAAACCTGACTTTTCCAAAAGTCGGGTCGAGCAAGATCGGACGATTATAGGGAAAAGTCGGGGTCGTCCCGAAACACGAAACCCAATGTAAGTCAATGGGGAATAAAAGTCGGCAGTGAGAGGAGGACAGGAAACACACCTACAGTGCTCATTTGAATGCCAAAAGCATCAATTCTTCTTACTTAAGCTGGTCAACCTTAATTAACTTCATAATACAAGTTACGCACTGAAAAATGGGGGTTATTTGGCTAAAGTTGTGGGGGGGTAGGGCTGGCTCCAGGTTTTCATGTGCCCTGGGCGAAAGAGCGCCCCTTTAACACATAATACCACAACTCATCATGCTCCGATACGGCAGAGAAATAGCGGTATAGTACAATGAAAAATACTTCACTTTTTACATCTCATGATGAGGCCCATCTATTTCTCCATACAGAATCATTGGTCCCATATAATGTTTGAAACAGTATATGATGAGCTCCACATAATGCTACAGTATATGTTGGTCCCCATGGATGAAGCTCCACTGTCTTATGGGCCCAAATAATGCTCCAAACATAATGGGCCCCATTTCTAATGCTCTAGTGTATAATGGGCCCTGTAAATGTAAATGCTGCTCCAGTGTCTGATGTCCACCTTTGGAATGTTCCAGTGTATGGTGGGCCCCATCTATCATTCTCCAGAGTATAGTGCTCCCCAAAAATTGCTGTCCCAACATTGAAAACAATGAAATAAGTCTCCTCGCTAGGGAATCCCTGTACTTGTCTGACTCCTCGTCGTCCCCATCTTCCATCTCACTGCACAGTATTTCAACCTTGCAAGTGCTGTGATCCTGAGCAAGCAGGGGGGGCCGACTCGTTGGCGACGGCACTGGCACAGGGCCCCTGATAGTACGGTAGTGTGTCTGAAGGCGGGTGGGCCGAACCTGCACTTTGATCTGCAGCTTCCTCTTTGTCACCGTGTAAGATGGAACTGTATATGGGAAGGGTAACCTGAGTTTCATCAGGGTCAGATTCAGGCCGGGTAGCGTGCAAGGGGAATGTAGTGGTCTGGGTCAATGTACCAGCAGATTCATCGAGCAGTGGCTGGGCATCAGTGCACTTGTGTCGCCCCCAGGAGTACGGTCGCCACAGTGGCATTACCTTCCTCCTAGGGAGTGTGATGTCATGCTTGGGAGCAACGAAGGATCTCTCTAGCAGGTTAACTGATTGGGCGGCGTTATTCCCACGAGTCATGACCCTCCAAACAGCGTTCATGAAGGCAAAGTGTTTGTTTTACGTGGGCAGTATGGTTGCAAAGCTGAACCTTAAAGGAATGTCCAGAAGGGCACCACCAGGAGTGGAGCCTACGGCGTAATTTGACTCAACACGGGCAATCTCAACCATGCCAGCTACAGAACAGATGCACACATTGCATGCTTAATTCCGTTAACGAACGAGACTCCGTCATGCCCCGCGGTCCGAGTCCGGCTTACTAGAGGGACACGTGAGGCTCTGGCACATGAGATTGGCCAATAACTGGTGTGTCATGCCCTTACATGTCCGTGGCTGCATGTGCGCTACACTGAAAAGGCCAGCGTTTGTCGCTTACAGGTGCAGATAACCCGCTGAACAACGTTAGTGATGGGGATCACTGATTACAATTATTACTCGCGAACGATGATTTCCCAGTAAGTGCAGGTCAACCGCAGTTCCGGAATTAGGCCTAACCGTCATTCCTGAAAAAAATGAAAAACTTACGTGTGCAAACCACAGGTGCTGTAGCTTGCTTAACAGCTCGCCAGCCGTTCTCACGCCCAGTATGGGTTACTCGTGATTGCACAAAGGCGAGAAAGGGTACCGTATCCCCGGATAACATGTATGGATAGCGTACACATTCAAAAGATATGTCTATACATCAGGAGGCAGGCTCAGATGGTGTAAGGCCCAGTATGGCTTGCAAGTGATTGCACAAAGGTGAGAAAGGGTACCGTATCCCCGGATAACATGTATGGATAGCGTACACATTCAAAAGATATGTCTATACATCAGGAGGCAGGCTCAGACGGTGTAAGGCCCAGTATGGCTTGCAAGTGATTGTACAAAGGTGAGAAAGGGTACCGTATCCCCGGATAACATGTATGGATAGCGTACACATTCAAAAGATATGTCTATACATCAGGAGGCAGGCTCAGACGGTGTTAGGCTCAGTATGGCTTGCAAGTGATTGCACAAAGGTGAGAAAGGGTACCGTATCCCCGGATAACATGTATGGATAGCGTACACATTCAAAAGATATGTCTATACATCAGGAGGCAGGCTCAGATGGTGTAAGGCCCAGTATGGCTTGCAAGTGATTGCACAAAGGTGAGAAAGGGTACCGTATCCCCGGATAACATGTATGGATAGCGTACACATTCAAAAGATATCTCTATACATCAGGAGGCAGGCTCAGACGGTGTAAGGCCCAGTATGGCTTGCAAGTGATTGCACAAAGGTGAGAAAGGGTACCGTATCCCCGGATAACATGTATGGATAGCGTACACATTCAAAAGATATGTCTATACATCAGGAGGCAGGCTCAGACGGTGTTAGGCTCAGTATGGCTTGCAAGTGATTGCACAAAGGTGAGAAAGGGTACCGTATCCCCGGATAACATGTATGGATAGCGTACACATTCAAAAGATATGTCTATACATCAGGAGGCAGGCTCAGACGGTGTCAGGCACAGTATGGATTTGACGGCCCAGACTACACAGCGGAGGAGCAGGGAGAGGTAAAGATTGCAAATGCTGGGACCCTGCCCAAGCAAGGGGGGCCCACTCATGGGCGTCGGTACTGGCACTGGGCCCCTCATAGTACGGCGGTGTGTCTGAAGGTGGGTGTGCACCACCACCGTCAGAGACACTTGATTGCACTATGAGGGACCCTGTGCCAGTGCCCGCGCCCAAGAGTCGGCCTACCCACCTGTCCAGGGCAACAGCACTCGCACGTTGTCGTGCGCTAGGTGGTGACCCCGGCCATGGGGGGGGAGGCAGCACAGTTAGGGAGTTTTAGAAAGTGGCATATGTTGATGTTGGACATTCAGCTGATGCAAAAGGCGAAATAGGTCAAGTCCCAGGAAGAGGTGGACCAAAGCAAGCCATTTTTCTGTCACCCTATGTGTCATCAGGGGAAGGTGGGACAAAATCCTTGGAAACCCATGCATGGTTCATTTTAATGAAGGTTAGATCATCCACATTTTGGGTTGGCAGACGGGTCCTTTTTTCTGTCAGGATTGATCCAGCTGCACTGAAGACTCTTTCCGATAGCACACTTGCAGCTGGGCAAGCGAGCTCCTGTAAGGCATATTGTGCCAATTCAGGCCAGGTGTCCAGTTTAGCAGCCCAATAGTCAAAGGGGAATGACCTGTGTGGGAGAACATCGATATGGGAGGAAAAATAGTTTGTAACCATAGTTGACAACTGCTGTCTCCTGTCACTTTCCATCGATGCTGTATTACCAGTTGTGTGAGCGGTACTTGAAAAATCAGTCCACAACATTGTCATGAAACCCCTGTCTCCAACGCCACTTCTGCTGTGTGCACCATGAACACCTCTGCCAAGCTGCCCCCGGCCCGTACGGCTCGTGTGAGAACCATCACCGCTGCTGTGTGCTGGGAATGCCTCAAGCAACCGATTTACCAGAGTTGCTTGTTTATTAGCCAATATTAGGTCAAGGTTCTCCTGTGGCATGATGTTTTGTAATTTGCCTTTATAGCGTGGATCCAGGATGCTGGCCAACCAGTAGTCGTCATCGTTCATCATTTTGGCAATGCGGGGGTCCCTTTTTAGGATCCGCAAGGCATAATATGACATGTGGGCCAATGTTCCCAGTGTCAATGATGCACTGCGAGTGCTGGTTGGAGGAGCACTTTCTGGCAAATCCACATCCCTCCAGTCACGCACAAACCCTGTACCAGACCTTGCAACGCCAACATTTTCACTTTCCCCACGAGATGCATCCTCCTCCCCTAAGTAATCATCCCCATCATCATCCTCCTCCTCCTCTTCTTCCTCCAACTCATCCAGGAGAGGTCCCTGAGCAGACAATGGCTGAATGTCATCAAGGATTCCCTCCACCTCTTCCTCCTCGTCAACATTGGCTGCAGACACCTGCTCCTTAAGGTGCGTCAAAGTTTGCATGAGCAGACGCATAAGTGGAATGCTCATACTTAGGATGGCGTCGTCTGCGCTTACCAGCCGTGTGCATTCCTCAAAACACTGAAGGACTTTACAGAGGTCTTTCAGCTTCGACCACTGCACACCTGTCAACTCCATGTCTGCTCTCAAAGTGCCTGGCCGTGTATCCTCCCACAAATGCATTATGGCCTGCCTCTGCTCGCACAGCCGCTCCACCATGTGCAGGGTGGAGTTCCACCTTGTTGCAATGTCGATAATGAGGCGGTGGTTGGGAAGGTGGAGCAATCGCTGCAGCTTCTTCATACGAACGGAGTGTACAGGCGACCGGCGGATGTGCGCGCACAGTCTTCGCACCTTATGGAGCAGGGCTGTTAACTCCGGATAATTTTTGAGGAAGCACTGCACCACCAGGTTCAAGGTGTGAGCCAAGCAAGGTATGTGGCTGAGTTTTGGAAGGGCTATGGCTGCCACAAAATTACGGCCGTTATCACTAACTACCTTGCCTGCCTCAAGATGTACACTGCCCAGCCATGACTCAGTTTGTCGCTTCAAGTACTCGGCCAGCACCTCGGCGGTGTGTCTGTCGCCCAAACACATCATCTGCAACACAGCCTGCTGACGCTTTCCATTAGCTGCTTGATAGGGGGACACCTCGTGTGCAACAGTGGCAGCTGCAGATGGAGTGCTCGTACGACTGCGCTCTTTGGACGAGCTTTCGCTTCTGGAGGAGGAGGAGGGTGGAACGCCTACAGCCAACTGTTTCCTATACCGTGGGCTAGGCAGCACTGTCCCACCACCGCTGTCCCCTGTGGACCCTGCATCCACCACATTAATCCAGTGCGCAGTGATGGACATGTAACGGCCCTGGCCATGCCGACTGGACCATGCATCAGTTGTGAGGTGCACCTTTCCACTCACTGACTGCTTGAGTGCATGGATAATGCGGTCTTTCACATGATGGTGGAGGGCTGGGATGGCTTTGCGAGAGAAGAAGTGGTGACTGGGTAGGTCATAGCGTGGTACTGCATAGGCCATGAGTTCGCGGAAAGCTGCGCTTTCCACCAACCGATAGGGCATCATCTCAAACGAGATTAGTTTGGCAATGTGGGCGTTCAAACCCAGTGTACGCGGATGAGAGACTGAGTACTTTCTTGACCTACTCATAGTGTCTGGGAGGCTGAGCTGGACTGCTGCATATGGTGGAAGTAGCGGTGGACAGGGCGGACTGAGAGAGGGTTGATGATGGTGATGGAGTTGGTGTTCTTTCTGATGGCCTAGATTCAGTATTTCGTTGATATAACAGTGGGATTCCCTGACTGCTGTGGCCTTGCAAAGACACCTCAACATTTGCTGCTGTGCTAACCGGTGGGCTTACAGTGGGGGAAACAATGTAGCATTGCTGACTACCTTCGTTGTGATCAGTTGCACATGTGGCACTTGAGGTTTGGTGTTGTGTCCACGCTTTGCAAGTGCATGCTGGTTAAATGTCTAAGCATGCAACTGGTATTCAAATTTTTCAGATTTTTCCCTCGGCTAAAGGTCTTTGCGCACTTCTTACAGATAACCTTGGCCTGATCATGAGGATTTTGTTCAAAAAAGTGCCACACTGCACTCTTGCTACTTTGGCAGACATTTTGCGGCCTAGCACGCTGTGATGTTTTGACCCTCTGGACAAGCTGTCCAGCAACTCTTTTGATTTTTGGAACCTGTCTTTGGAGTGCTCCGGGCCTGCCAGATAACAGCTGTTGCGATGTTGATGTCTGCTGTGGATGCTCCTCATCTGAGCTATTGGAAGCAGCACCCTCTTCCCCCAATGGATGCCAATCTGGGTCAACAACTGGGTCATCCATCACCTTCTCTTCAATGTCATGTGCACCTTCCTCTGTGTCACCGTGTATGGTGGTATAGTGTGCGGGAAGGGGCACCTGAGTCTCATCAGGGTCAGAATCTGGCTCTGTACACTGCGAGGACAATGTAGTGCTCTGAGTGAATGTACCAGCAGAATCATCTATCAGCAGCTGTGCATCAGTGCACTCCATGTCAGATTCATCTTGGCCTGGGTAATTCACCATTTCACTTGATAATCCAGGCATGGTATGTGAAAACAGCTCCATGGAGTAATCAGTAGTATGGCCTGCGTCATCCTTCAATCTTGGTTGTGGTGAAGGACACAAGGAAAGGTGTGGTTCATGAACATGAGCCTCCAATGACGACTCAGTGCTTTTACTTTTTACAACTTCAGAAGAGGAGGCGATAGAGCTGGAGGCTGAGTCAGCAATATAAGACAAAACTTTTTCCTGATGCTCTGGCGTTAAAAGCGGTTTGCCAACTCCTAGAAAACTAAGCCTTCGAAGCCTTATGGAGCCAGACGATGACGCAGGCTCAACACCTCCTGCATTCGGTCCTATTTTGCTTTTGCCACTACCATCAGATCCACCACCAACACCATCATTACCAGCTGCCAACTCCCGCCCAATTCCACGGCCTCTTCCACCAGCCTTCCTCATTTTTGGTAGAAATGTAGACAAAATCCTACAAACTATATAGTAATGTAAAACAAGGTACAAGGTGTCTATAGGACAGGGGAGATTTAGATTTTCTGCAGACACTTGTGGACACTGGACACTTGGATTGTGTGAGGCCCACTGAATATCACAGCGCTATGTCACAGGCTCGATGGCACAGGTGTGAAAAAAGTGACTACAGGATAAGGGAGATTTTGAATTTCTGCAGACACTTGTGGACACTGGACACTTGGATTGTGTGAGGCCCACTGAATATCACAGCGCTATGTCACAGGCTCGATGGCACAGGTGTGAAAAAAGTGACTACAGGATAAGGGAGATTTTGAATTTCTAGGAAATTTTGAATTTCTGCAGACACTTGTGGACACTGGACACTTGGATTGTGTGAGGCCCACTGAATATCACAGTGCTATGTCACAGGCTCGATGGCACAGGTGTGAAAAAAGTGACTACAGGATAAGGGAGATTTTGAATTTCTGCAGACACTTGTGGACACTGGACACTTGGATTGTGTGAGGCCCACTGAATATCACAGTGCTATGTCACAGGCTCGATGGCACAGGTGTGAAAAAAGTGACTACAGGATAAGGGAGATTTTGAATTTCTGCAGACACTTGTGGACACTGGACACTTGGATTGTGTGAGACCCACTGAATATCACAGTGCTATGTCACAGGCTCGATGGCACAGGTGTGAAAAAAGTGACTACAAGATAAGGGAGATTTTGAATTTCTGGGAGATTTTGAATTTCTGCAGACACTTGTGGACACTGGACACTTGGATTGTGTGAGGCCCACTGAATATCACAGCGCTATGTCACAGGCTCGATGGCACAGGTGTGAAAAAAGTGACTACAGGATAAGGGAGATTTTGAATTTCTGAAGACACTTGTGGACACTGGACACTTGGATTGTGTGAGGCCCACTGAATATCACAGTGCTATGTCACAGGCTCGATGGCACAGGTGTGATAAAAGTGACTACAGGATAAGGGAGATTTTGAATTTCTGGGAGATTTTGAATTTCTGCAGACACTTGTGGACACTGGACACTTGGATTGTGTGAGGCCCACTGAATATCACAGCGCTATGTCACAGGCTCGATGGCACAGGTGTGAAAAAAGTGACTACAGGATAAGGGAGATTTTAAATTTCTGCAGACACTTGTGGACACTGGACTCTTGGATTGTGTGAGACCCACTGAATATCACAGCGCTATGTCACAGGCTCGATGGCACAGGTGTGAAAAAAGTGACTACAGGATAAGGGAGATATTGAATTTCTGCAGACACTTGTGGACACTGGACACTTTTGGATTGTATGAGGCCCAATGAATATCAGAGCGCTATGTCACAGGCTCGATGCCGCAGGTGTGAAAAAAGTGACTACAGGATAAGGGAGATTTTGAATTTCTGCAGACACTGGACACTTTTGGATTGTGTGAGGCCCAATGAATATCAGAGCGCTATGTCACAGGCTCGATGCAGCAGGTGTGAAAAAAGTGACTACAGGATAAGGGAGATTTTGAATTTCTGCAGACACTTGTGGACACTGGACACTTTTGGATTGTGTGAGGCCCACTGAATATCAGAGCGCTATGTCACAGGCTCGATGGCACAGGTGTGAAAAAAGTGAATTGTAGAATTGGGCAGAATAGGAATCTCCCTAGAGTGTAGGTCTGTAAGAACGGAACAAGTCCTCCACTTATCCTTCCACAGTGACACACAGATAGCTTCACTGTGGCTGTGATAACAGCCGTTACACGGTACTGTGTGAGGAGCGTACACCGCTGTATGGTGTGAATAAATGCACACTCAGTACCTTAGCAAGACAAAAAAAAAATTGGGATTGCTTTTAAAAAAGCAGTTTGCATAGCAGTGGGGAAACAGCAATGCAGCTGTCAGGAAGCCTTAGAAGGCAGCCTAACAACCAACACGGCTGATCCACCACAATATAGCCTCCCCTTGCACTGCACACACAGTGACTGGTGTGTTGCACAGGCAAAATCTCTAGCAGCAGAAGCAGTTTTTTTGTCTTCTTCCCTGCCTAACGCTCTCCCTACAGAATCAGCAACCTCTCCCTATGCTAAGATCGGCAGAAGTAAGATGGCGGTCGGCGTGCACGCCCTTTTATAACCCCTGTGACGCCCACCAAAGCAAGCCAATCACTTGCATGCACTTCTGAAAGATGGTGGTGACCCCTGCCTATGTCATCACGTTGCCCACAGTGTCCGTGGATCCTGATTGGCTGAAAAAGAGCGCTAAACAAACTTTTGAAACGCGACTTTGGCGTGTAAGTCGCCGACCTCGTGGCCGACCTCATCCTAGGGTCGGGTTTTGCTTCATGAAACCCGACTTTGCCAAAAGTCGGCGACTTTTGAAATTGTTCGACCCGTTTCGCTCAACTCTATTGATAAGGCAACTTCACTCCTATAACCCATGGGATAATGCAAAATTTGGAGCTAAAAAACATTTTTGTGGAAAAAAAATGTGATTTTTTTATTTTCACGGCTCAACTTTATAAATTTCTGTAATGCACCTGGGGGTTCAAGGTGCTCACCACATATCTAGATAAGTTCCTTGAGTGGTCTATTTTATAAAATTGGGTCACATGTGGGGGCTGTATAGGCACGTCAGGGGCACTCCAAACACGACATGGTGTCTGCTTTAGATTCCAGGCAATTTTGCTAATTATGCCAGCAAACTATACATTCAAAAAATCAAGTGGCGCACCTTCTCTTCCGAGCCTTGGTGTGCACCCAAACAGTAGTTTCCCCCCCTGTATGTGGGTATCAGCGTGTTCAGGAGTAATTGCACAACAAATTTTGTGGTCAATTTTCTCCTGTTACCCTTAAATAAAAAAATGGGTCTAAATTAAAATATTTGTGAAAAAAGTTAACTGTTCATTTTTTGCTTCCACATTCCACTAAATCTTGTGAAGCACCTGGAAGGTTAATAAACTTCCTGAATGTGGTTTTGAGGACTTTGAGGGGTGCAGTTTTTAGAATGGTGTCATTTTGGTGTCATATCTGTTCAATATGAGCATAAGAATAGGTATAGTACCACAACTGTGGAAATTATCGTGTGTGGTACCAGTTCCGAAGAAACATTATCCGAAAGACCTTAATGACTATAGACCTGTAGCATTGACATCACACCTGATGAAGGTACTAGAGAGATTGGTTCTCACACGTTTCTGTCCTCTAGTGAGCTTGGATGTGGACCCTGTCCAGTTTGCCTACCGGCCGGGCATTGGTGTGAATGATGCCATTATCCACCTTCTAGATAGGACTCTCACCTGGAGAAACCTGGGAACACTGTGAGAATAATGTTCTTCGATTTCTCTAGTGCTTTTAATACCATACAGCCAGGTCTACTGAGAGACAAGCTGGGCCTTGTTGGCGTGGACCTCCAACTCTCCACCTGGATCCTTAACTACCTCACGAACCGTCCTCAGTTTGTAAAGGTTCGGGACAGTATGTCAGACACGGTGATCTGTAATACAGGGGCACCTCAAGGTTCAGTTCTTGCCCCTTTTCTCTTCACACTGTACACTGCGGATTTTAAGTGCAACTCATCTACCTGCTACTTGCAGAAGTATTCTGATGACTCTGCAATAGTAGGCCTCATCATAGGAGGAGATGAAAGAGAGTACAGAGATACTAACCAAGCTTTTGTGGAGTGGTGTCAGAGAAACCACTTTAGGATTAATTCCGGGAAGACCAAGGAATTGGTGGTGGACTTTCGCAAGGGAAAAAATCCACCAGTAGTGGTGAACATTCAGGGAAATGACATTGAGATAGTCGACACCTATAAGTACCTTGGTGTGATCCTCAATAATAAGCTTGACTGGGCCCATCACTTGGATGCAGTGTACAGGAAGGGCCACAGTAGGCTTTATCTGCTCAGAAGGCTGAGAGCCTTCGGAGTTAGGGGGGCACTCCTTGCATCCTTCTTCAACTCTGTTGTGGCATCAGTCATCTTCTTTGGTGTGGCGTGCTGAGGTAGTGGCATATCAACCAGGGACAGGAATTGGCTGGACATACTGATTAGAAGGGCCAGCTTTGTCCTGGGATGCCCCCTTGATCCAGTTCAGGAAGTAGGCGACAGGAGGATACTGGCCAAGGTGACCTACATGGTTCAGAATGATTCCAATCCCATGCATGAGACCGTGATAAAGATGTGCAGTACTGTCAGTGACCGGCTACTTCATCCTAAATGTGAGAGGGAGCGCTATCGAAAGTCCTTCCTTCCTGCTGCAGTTAGGCTGTATAACCAGCACTGTCCAAAACGGAGAACTACCCAAACAGTGAACTGATAGATCCAAAGTTATGATAGTCCGGTTATATCTTTTTTTTTTCGTATATGTACCTGCCTACTGTCAATGTAATGCCTTTATGCATCTGTATCTGTACTTGTTCCTGCCTTGCTGCTGTAATGCTCTGAATTTCCCCATGGTGGGACGATTAAAGGATTATCTTATCTTTTTCAGGTATTTTAAGTCATGTAGACCCTAAAAAATGGTTTTGTAAATTTTGTTGGAAAAATTAGAAATTACTCATCAAATTTTAACCCTTCTAACTTCCTAACAAAAAACATGTTTCATAAATTGTGGTGATGTAAAGTAGTCACGGGAAAATGTTATTTATTAACTATTTTGTGTGACAACGCTCTCTGGTTTAAGGGCATAATAACTTGAAGTTTGAAAATTGTAAAATTGTAAAATTTTGCCAAATTTATGATTTTTTTCACAAATAAATGCTAGTCATATCTAACAAATTTTACCATTATCATAATGTCCAATATGTAATTAAAAAACAAACTCAGAATCAGTGAGATCGGTTGAAGCATTTTAGAGTTATTACCACGTAAAGTGACACTGGTCAGAATTCTAAAATTTTACCTGGTCATGAATTTGAAAACAGGCTTAGGGGGTGAAGGGGTTAAATAAGTGTCTGACTTGCACAGCAAATAACACTTTTCCTTTTAAACCTAATGTTCCAGGGAAAGAATCATTAAACATTAAGTAATTTAAAAAAAAATCTATGATTAGGTTGATAAAATCTTGTTCAGGACAGTGCTTAAAAGTTACAGTATTTATATTGTTTTGTTGTTTGCTTTGAAACTGAACAGCCCTAGAGAATGCCTTGACACCGATAAGACCTGAAATATTAATCAGGTAAATTAATCAACTGCATCTAAAAGCCACTTGACCCAACTTATTTTCAGAACACTTTTATTGGATATAGCTCTCCATATTCTTTTGATTTGATAGGAGATATGTATACAAGTATCCACTCAAGCTCACAGTTGATTTAAAGAAGATCTTAACATTTTTTAATATACTCAATTCTCAAACAGTTTACTTGTATTATAAAATTTTGAATTACATTTCTTAGATCTGTGCGTTGTGATATTCCTATCATTCCTCCCAGAAATCTATTAATAAATTGACAACTTGCTATTTATCTAAATAGGTTATAGGTCCTCATTAAAGTATACTTCCAAATATATATATACTAGATAGAGGCCCGATGCTATCGCATCAGAAGGGTGGTAATGTCACGGTGGGGGCAGGCTTTGCAGCATTGAGAATCTCTCCCTCCCATGTGCTCACCCATCTATCCACTCTCTCTTTCTCTATGTGCTGACTTCTCCCATCTGTGCTCTCTTCTTTGACCTGTCTACTCCATGTGCTATCCCCCTTGTCTGCTTTCTCTCTCCTTCCTGTACTGCGTTCTCTCCTCAAGTGCTGTCCTGTTTGAGCTGTCTCCCCCCTGTGTTCTGTCTATCTCACCCCTGTGTCTGACCATGTTCAGAACATACCACATCTCCTGGGCAGGGGAGGAAGCAAAAGACATTACTGACATAACAGCAGGAGATCACAGAGGATACATTTTGTGAGGTAAAATATTGTTTAAAAACAGTCGGTGAAATATTTTACCTCACAAAATGAATCCTCTGTGATCCCCTGCTGTAATGTCAGTATTGTCTTTTGCTTCCTCCTCTGCCCAGGAGATGTGGTATGCTCCATACACGGTCAGACAGACAATTTTTTAAATGAACTTTCATTTGGTGGAAAACCCCTTTAATGTGACCAGCTTCCTCTGCCTGTAGACATGTCGCGCATCTGGATCAGCCGAATAATTCACTGCGTCTGTTCTGCTGGTGGTACCACGCAAGAGGCTGCGTGAGTGTGTGAGTGAGTGTGAGTGTGTAAGTGTGTGAGTGTGAGAGTGAGTGTGAGCGTGAGTGTGTGAGTGGTGCGTATGGTGTATAGAGTGTGTGTGTGTGGTGCGACGGTGTTCCGCTGGTTGGTACCAGCAGCAGTTTCCATATTGAGACACCCATCACTTGGGTGTCCCAATATGGCGGTCGGTGAACTTCCTCTGCTTAGAATTCTGGGATATGGTGACATCTGGACAGAACAGGAAATGAAAACATTACAAGGTAATAATATAAATATATATATATATATACATATATATATATAGTGAAGGAAATAATTATTTGATCCCTTGCTGATTTTGTAAGTTTACCCACTGACAAAGACATGAACAGTGTTAGGGTTGGCAGAACACACCAAATAAAATATAATAATGAGGTGCATTCACAACCCGGGGTCCACTGTGCAGAGATGGTACCTGCTGCTAAGTAATGGTGGAAAAAGATGGCAGGTGAGCTCCGAAAAACACGTGGGTTAAATGTCACCCAGTGTGAACAGCAGCGAACTCTGTTGCACCACAGAGCCGCAGTAACAACGTAAAAGAACACTGTTCCCTGTTAACTGTCTCAGGGCACAGCAGATAAGGTGTACATAAAGTCGCAAGGCTGAGCCCCTAAAATGTTGGGATAAGAGCCTGACCGGACCCACAATGTGCATGGCGTCGCTAGGCACTTACTCAGTCTAAACACTAGCTGGCAGGGCTGAACAACTCATGCATTCCTAGAGTAGGGGGTTCATAATGAGTCAGTCACCAAAGAGACAATCATACGTGCATACAACACACACACCACATAGTCTATACTAGCGCACGGTCGTCTGGCTGTGAGATTCTTTTATAGATCCCAGTCTGCCAGGACCTTGCTAGTGGACCAATCCGAGCTTGCTTGAGGACCTGAGCAGCTGACCGGTGACCACTCATGAGAGGTTGCCACCTCACGAGCATGCTCAGTAGGACGAAACCCGGACTTAGTCTCAGGAACGATTGCTCACTGCTGTTTGCTTTTGATTGCTATAGCTGAACCTGGAGAGGCAGCAGCAATCAATCGCACAGCACGGGTCTGAGCAGGCTCTGCCATGGCTGAGACTGAATGGGAGACCGCAGGAGAAGACATGGCTTGGGATTCCTCACTTCACAGAGGGAGAATCTTGGTGCCTAACAAACAGTCTATAATTTGCACATTGCGTCGTGGCTGACCACCACTGTTGCCGTGCACGCTGGGTTATGTTCGCCATTTTTGCTGTATTCATTGTGATGGATCTAGGCTGCTGTGCACACACACAGCAGCCCCGCCCTGCTCCAGGCTTTATAATTTGTACATCTGTGTCTGAGCCTGCATCGCCCTTCATCTGTGTTTGCTGGTTGGGCAGTGTGTGGAGGTTTAACCTGAGATGTCTGTGTTCAGACCTGGTTGGCCTTTATCTGCACTTGTTTCATCTGGCTGCACGGGAGCGATTCAGACATGTTTCAGGTACATTTGTAATATATATGGTCTTGCTTTTAAAATATTCAGGAGGCCGTAATGGCACAGTGAGTAATAAAAAATGTAGAGTAGGACCCCCCACATGAGATTGCCTTGGCGCGGTGGGGTGGCTCAATGTATTGATCAATATTTTGCCAAATGTCTCATTATGATTACAGTTAGATGTCAATATGTGCATTGCACTTCATGTTATGTGTTCTGACCATCGGCAGCGCTGGCTTCTCTCTCTTTTTATATTTGCATATTGCGTCGTGGCTGACCACCACTGTTGCCGTGCGCGCTGGGTTATGTTTGCCATTTTTGCTGTATTCATTGTGATGGATCTAGGTTGCTGTGCACACACACAGCAGCCCCGCCCTGCCCCAGGCTTTATAATTTGTACATCTGTGTCTGAGCCTGCATCGCCCTTCATCTGTGTTTGCTGGTTGGGCAGTGTGTGGAGGTTTAATCTGAGATGTCTGTGTTCAGACCTGGTTGGCCTTTATCTGCACTTGTTTCATCTGGCTGCACGGGAGCGATTCAGACATGTTTCAGGTACATTTGTAATAGATATGGTCTTGCTTTTAAAATATTCAGGAGGCCGTAATGGCACAGTGAGTAATAAAAAATGTAGAGTAGGACCCCCCACATGAGATTGCCTTGGCGCGGTGGGGTGGCTCAATGTATTGATCAATATTTTGCCAAATGTCTCATTTTGATTACAGTTAGATGTCAATATGTGCATTGCACTTCATGTTATGCGTTCTGACCATCGGCAGTGCTGGCTTGTCTCTTTTTATATTTATAATTTTAAGGGTAGGTTAATTTTAGCATTGAGAGATAGAAAATCAAAAATAAAATGAAAATGACATGGTTTAACTGATATAAACTTATTTGCATTTTGCAGTGAAAAATAAGAAAACCATTGGTAACACATTACAACGTAAAGGTTTAAAATCCTGCAGTGCCTGCAAGTAGTGATGAGCGAGTATGCTCGTTACTCGAGATTTCTGAAACTACTCGGACAACACCTGAGCATGCTCGGAAATCTCGAGTAACGAGCATACTCGCTCATCACTACCCGCAAGGTCTCCCTGCTCAAGAAGGCACATGTGCAGGCCCATCTGAAGTTTGCCAATGAACACCTGGATGATTCTGTGAGTGATTGGGAGAAGGTGCTGTGTTCAGATGAGACAAAATTTGTATTTTTCGGCATTAACTCAACTCGCCGTGTTTGGAGGAAGAGAAATGCTACCGTCCCCACTGTCAAGCATGGAGGTGGAAACATGTTTCGGGGGTGTTTTTCTGCTAAGGCACAGGACTACTTAAACGCATCAATAAGAGAATGGATGGAGCCATGTATCATAAAATCCTGAGTGACAACGCCCTTCCCTCCACCAGGACATTAAAAATGGGTCGTGGCTGGGTCTTCCAGCAAGACAATGACTCAAAACATACAGCCAAGGCAACAAAGGAGTGGCTAAAAAAAAAGCACATTAAGGTCATGGAGTGGCCTAGCCAGTCTCCAGACCTTAATCCCATAGAAAACTTATGGAGGGAGTTGAAACTCCAAGTTACCAAGTGACAGCCACAAAATCTCAATGATTTAGAGATGACTTGCAACGAGGAGTGGACCAAATTCCTCCTGACATGTGCGCAAACCTCATCATCAACTTCAAAAAACGTCTGACTGCTGTGCTTGCCAACAAGGGTTTTGCCACCAAGTATTGTCTTGTTTGCCAGAGGGATAAAATACTTATTTCTCACTGCAAAATGTAAATAAATTTATATAATTTATACAATGCAAATTTCTGGATTTTATTTTTGATATTCTATCTCTCAATGTTAAAATTAACCTACCCTTAAAATTATAGACTGTTCATGTCTTCTTTGTCAGTTGGCAAACTTACAAAATCATCAAGGAATCAAATACTCATTTTCTCCTCCTGTATGTGTTTAAGTAATTTAAATCAAATAACTATATTTGTTTTACTTGCTTCAATATCAAGGATTTTCACTAAAAAAGAAGAGCGTGTGACTTAAAATGACTCAAGGTATTGTATTGGTCAACACAAAAAGGTTACACTGGGAAGACACTCCCAAGGTTGGAGCAGGTTAGCAGGTCGGACTAGTACCCTAGTATCTACCTTTTACACCTGCAAAGATATAGTCTTTACTTCCATGCAATAGTTGCATGTCAGGAAAATGAGTTGATGGACCAGGAAAGTGGGAACCAGGGGTGTGACTACTGCGGTCACAGAGGTTGTAGCTGCGACGGGGCCTGAAGTGCTTAGGGGCCTGATCACGGAGTTGCAGCTGCTCATTGGCTGTGCAGCTCTGTGCTTTGATTGGCTGCCAGGCTGCAATTGGCCTGACGAGATGGCTGTTCTGTGTGCACAGGACCTGTGATGAGGTCACAGGAGGGGAGGAGTCAGGGGTCACATTATCAGGAGCCTCCGTGTATGCAGGACTCTGCTGTGCTGGTTGTCATGGTGCTTGATAAAAGTAAGTTTATGTGTGGGGTCAGGAGTGGTTTACAGGGTGGATGTAGCAAAGCTGTGTGTGTATGGGGTGTACGGAGCCGAGCTGTGCGTGTACGAGGTGTACGGAGCAGAGCCGTGTGTGTACGAGGTGAGCGGAGCTGCGTGTGTACAGGGTGTACGGAGAGAAGCCGCGTGTGTACAAAGTGTACAGAACGGAGCTGCGTGTGTACAAGGTGTACGGAGAGAAGCTGCATGTGTATGAAGTGTACGGAGCGGAGCCATGTGTGTACGACGTGAGTGGAGCTGTGTGTGTACGAGGTGAGCGGAGCCGCGTGTGTACGAAGAGAAGCCGCGTGTGTACGGGGTGTACGGAGAGAAGCCGCATGTGTACAAAGTGTACGGAGCGGATCCATGTGTGTATGAGGTGGACGGAGTGGAGCCATGTGTGTACGAGGTGTACGGAGCGGAGCCGCATGTGGTGTATGAGGTGGACGGAGAGGAGCCATGTGTGTACGAAGTGTACGGAGCGGAGCCGCATGTGTATGAGGTGTACGGAGAGGAGCCGTATGTGTATGAGGTGGATGGAGTGGAGCCGCATGTGTACGAAGTGTACAGAGTGGAACCACATGTGTATGAGGTGGACGGAGAGGAGCCGTGTGTGTACAGAGCGGAGCCGGGCGTGTACGAGGTGTATGGAGTGGAACCGCATGTGTTTGAGGTGGACGGAGAGGAGCTGTGTGTGTACGGAGCGGTGCCGCATGTGTACAAGGTGTACGGAGTGGAGATGTGCGTGTACGATGTGTGCGGAGTGGAGCCACGTGTGTACAAGGTATGCGGAGCCACGCGTGTGTGAGGTGTACGGAGCGGAGATGTGCGTGTATTTTGGCATGGGGGGGCCATTTGAAAGTTCGCACCGGGGCCCATAACTTTGTAGTTACAGGACTGGTGGGAACCATAACAAACTTGCATTTCACAAACATAGCCATGAAACAACTGGGCTCCAGAGAGTGAGACAGAGAGGAGAAGCAAAAGAGGAAACAGTTCAGGGTCAGATCCAGAAAGTTATCCAGAGTCAAGCAGAAGACTCAGTGTGAAACAAAGCTGGGTTTGAAAACAAATGCACTTTATACACACGTTATATAAGCAATACAGCAACTGATAAGGGACCGGTAAAATATATTGTTTCAACAGGTCCCCTTCTAATTGCTGATACCATCTTGCTATTGCCATTGCAATTGGCCATCCAGCAGGACTTTTACATAAATATATATTTAAAAGTACTCATTTTCATGGTTAAATAATTGCTCAGAAAAAAGGGAAGAGTATTAGTCCTGCAGAGGAGTAAATTAACTTACTGGATGATGACCCCAGCCCTGACAAGCACACCACTATCCCCACTGTCCTCACCGTGTATTGTAGTGGCATCTGACAGAAGAGGCAACTGTCGCAGCAGTAGACTGTGCTAAGTCTGTTATACTTAAAATGTACCCCATGTTCTGTCCTCTGAATATAGGACAAATATGTTTGTATTATGTGCTGGTTTAGCTATAGCACCATCTAGTGGTGGCTGAATTTATAGCTGTGTCTTAAATAGCTTTTATAGCCTGTGCCTTTAATAGCAGACAGAGTGTTGCATTGCGGGATTGAAGCAATGTATTCTGGGATGAGGAAGATGACATCTTCTTCTGTTTATTTCATAGGACACGCATTGTTTATTTGCCCTCCTGTAACTCCCCTACTTGAGCCGCTATCCTGGTAAAGCATATCTGGTAAGATTAATATCTTGTCTTGCAATGCAGTGTTACAGAGATGTTATTAACTGTATAGCAGCAAGTGCTCAGTAGATGTGTATTCCATGTAAAATTTACATCACCCTGAATACTTCCTGTAATTGTGTTAGCTATGTAATCATCTGCCCAATACTTGCTCATGTCGTTTGTATTCTTTATAGTTTTACCGCATGTTCTATACTCTTCACCATTAAACAAGTTAAACTACAGAGAACGGTCTGCTTATTTTGGAAGATAGAAGGTGGTTTATGCTGTATGCTAGATTGCACACCGTGTCAACGTGTATGAAGACAGAACACCCCATGTTATTATATTTCAAATTTATTTTATTTTTGTTAGGATGACGCACAGGCTGGTAACTGTTTTTATTATTAGATTTTATATTAATGTTCTGCTGTTCAATATTGGGCTTATTTCTCCCAGTTTTTCAATAATCACTATCCAAAAAGGCCAATCTAGACATTTTTATATTGATTTTCTTGTATTTCTACATTGCTAATAATCACAGTGACCCAAAAGGAGTATTAGAATCTGTTTTAGGCCTACTAAAACTGCTGATAAACTAAGGTTATGACTGAAATTGCTTCATGGATGTATACATTCTAATTGATTCTAATGATTCTAATAAAATATAGATGGCTAACCAGATGTGACATTTGTATTGCTGCCTGCCCTTCCTGCCTTTTGCTTCTGTCGCTAGGCAGTACCTCGCTTTCATTGCAGGGTGACATTTCTAGTTTTGAGTGTTCAGGGTATTATTGTTCCATCCAGCCAGGGAGATATAGAGTTAACTGCTGTGCTTTGGGTGGAGCTGCAAGCTATTTAATATCCTATAATCTTGCTGTCCACTACCATTTATAATCTGACTTACTGCCTTTTGACCTTGCTGTTTCTTAATTACATTTCGAACTGAGGAAAGGGCAACTTTAAAATGCTTTGCTATCTTCTTATAACCTTCTCCTGCTTTGTGGATCTCCACTATTTTCATTTTCAGAGTGATTCAAAGAGCCCATAGCTGCTGTTTTGGTGTCCATACACCGATCTCCTGATTCTGACCTGGCTATCCCGTTATTCACTTGCCTTTGATTTGCTCCTCTGGATAGCAGCTCTACTATGGAAGCAGTCCAGTTTACCCCCTTTTAAGACTAAATCCCTGTATAGAGATTAAAGGGTGAAGGCCATGGTTCCTCTGCAATCTGCCAGATGGAGTGGCCTCTCCAAAGTCTGTCCGAGGTAGCCTTTTTGAGCCCGTGGTTTCTAATAGACAGAGAAATTAATTATTGCAATTTTTGGAGCACAGAGATGCCTTCTTCAGGCTGATTTGCCATTCAGGGAGTGATAATTCCTAGATAACAAATTATTCATTTCTTGTGTAGGAATATGAGCGGTGCAGCACATGCAAAATATTGGTAAATAGAGTTGAGCGACTTTTGTTTTTTTAGGGTCGAGTTTCGTTTCGTGAAACCCGACTTTTCCAAAAGTCGGGTCGAGCAAGATCGTCCGATTATAGGGAAAAGTCGGGGTCGTCCCGAAACACGAAACCCAATGTAAGTCAATGGGGAATAAAAGTCGGCAGTGAGAGGAGGACAGGAAACACACCTACAGTGCCCATTTGAATGCCAAAAGCATCAATTCTTCTTACTTAAGCTTGTCAACCTTAATTAACTTCATAATACAAGTTACGCACAGAAAAATGGGGGTTATTTGGCTAAAGTTGTGGGGGGGAGGGCTGGCTGCAGGTTTTCATGTGCCCTGGGCGAAAGAGCGCCCCTTTAACACATACCACAACTCATCATGCTCCGATACGGCAGAGAAATAGCGGTATAGTACAATGAAAAATACTTCACTTTTAACATCTCATGACGAGGCCCATCTATTTCTCCATACAGAATCATTGGTCCCATATAATGTTTGAAACAGTATATGATGAGCTCCACATAATGCTACAGTATATGTTGGTCCCCATGGATGAAGCTCCACTGTCTTATGGGCCCAAATAATGCTCCAAACATAATGGGCCCCATTTCAAATGCTCTAGTGTATAATGGGCCCTGTAAATGCTGCTCCAGTGTCTGATGTCCACCTTTGGAATGTTCCAGTGTATGGTCGGCCCCATCTATCATTCTCCAGAGTAAAGTGCTCCCCAAAAATTGCTGTCCCAACATTGAAAACAATCAAATAAGTCTCCTCGCTAGGGAATCCCTGTACTTGTCTGGACTCCTCGTCGTCCCCATCTTCCATCTCACTGCACAGTATTTCAACTTTGCAAGTGCTGTGATCCTGAGCAAGCAGGGGGGGCCCACTCGTTGGCGACGGCACTGGCACAGGGCCCCTGATAGTACGGTGGTGTGTCTGAAGGCGGGTGGGCCGAACCTGCACTTTCATCTGCAGCTTCCTCTTTGTCACCGTGTAAGATGGAACTGTATATGGGAAGGGTAACCTGAGTTTCATCAGGGTCAGATTCAGGTCGTGTAGCGTGCGAGGGGAATGTAGTGGTCTGGGTCAATGTACCAGCAGATTCATCGAGCAGTGGCTGGGCATCAGTGCACTTGTGTCGCCCCCAGGAGTACGGTCGCCACAGTGGCATTACCTTCTTCCTAGGGAGTGTGATGTCATGCTTGGGAGCAACGAACGATCTCTCTAGCAGGTTAACTGATTGGGCGGCGTTATTCCCACGAGTCATGACCCTCCAAACAGCGTTCATGAAGGCAAAGTGTTTGTTTTACGTGGGCAGTATGGTTGTAAAGCTGAACCTTAAAGGAATGTCCAGAAGGGCACCACCAGGAGTGGAGCCTATGGTTAAATTCGACTCCACCTGGGAAACCTCAACCATGCCAGCTACAGAACAGATGCACACATTGCAAGCTTAATTCCGTTAACGAACGAGACTCCGTCATGCCCCGCGGTCCGAGTCCGGCTTCCTAGAGGGACACGTGAGGCTCTGGCACATGAGATTGGCCAATAACTGGTATGTCATGCCCTTACATGTCCGTGGCTGCATGTGCGCTACACTGAAAAGGCCAGCGTTTGTCGCTTACAGGTGCAGATAACCCGCTGAACAACGTTAGTGATGGGGATCACTGATTACAATTATTACCCGCGAACAATGATTTCCCAGTAAGTGCAGGTCAACCGCAGTTCCGGAATTAGGCCTAACTGTCATTCCTGAAAAAATGAAAAACTTACGTGTGCAAACCACAGGTGCTGTAGCTTGCTTAACAGCTCGCCAGCCGTTCTAACGCCCAGTATGGATTACACGTGATTGCACAAAGGTGAGAAAGGGTACCGTATCCCCAGATAACATGTATGGATAGCGTACACATTCAAAATATATGTCTATACATCAGGAGGCAGGCTCAGACGGTGCTAGGCCCAGTATGGATTGCACGTGATTGCACAAAGGTTAGAAAGGGTACCGTATCCCCGTATAACATGTATGGATAGCGTACACATTCAAAATATATGTCTATACATCAGGAGGCAGGCTCAGACGGTGTTAGGCCCAGTATGGATTGCACGTGATTGCACAAAGGTTATAAAGGGTACCATATCCCCAGATAACATGTATGGATAGCGTACACATTCAAAATATATGTCTATACATCAGGAGGCAGGCTCAGACGGTGTTAGGCCCAGTATGGATTGCACGTGATTGCACAAAGGTGAGAAAGGGTACCGTATCCCCGGATAACATGTATGGATAGCGTACACATTCAAAATATATGTCTATACATCAGGAGGCAGGCTCAGACGGTGTTAGGCCCAGTATGGATTGCATGTGATTGCACAAAGGTTAGAAAGGGTACCGTATCCCCGGATAACATGTATGGATAGCGTACACATTCAAAATCTATGTCTATACATCAGGAGGCAGGCTCAGACAATGTTAGGCCCAGTATGGATTGCACGTGATTGCACAACAGTTAGAAAGGGTACCGTATCCCCAGATAACATGTATGGATAGCGTACACATTCAAAATATATGTCTATACATCAGGAGGCAGGCTCAGACAGTGTTAGGCCCAGTATGGATTGCACGTGATTGCACAAAGGTTAGAAAGGGTACCGTATCCCCGGATAACATGTATGGATAGCGTACACATTCAAAATATATGTCTATACATCAGGAGGCAGGCTCAGACGGTGTTAGGACCAGTATGGATTGCATGTGATTGCACAAAGGTTAGAAAGGGTACCGTATCCCCGGATAACATGTATGGATAGCGTACACATTCAAAATCTATGTCTATACATCAGGAGGCAGGCTCAGACGGTGTTAGGACCAGTATGGATTGCACGTGATTGCACAACGGTTAGAAAGGGTACCGTATCCCCAGATAACATGTATGGATAGCGTACACATTCAAAATATATGTCTATACATCAGGAGGCAGGCTCAGACAGTGTTAGGCCCAGTATGGATTGCACGTGATTGCACAAAGGTTAGAAAGGGTACCGTATCCCCGGATAACATGTATGGATAGCGTACACATTCAAAATATATGTCTATACATCAGGAGGCAGGCTCAGATGGTGTCAGGCACAGTATGGATTTGACGGCCCAGACTACACAGCCGAGGAGCAGGGAGAGGTAAAGGTTGCAAATGCTGGGGCCCTGCCCAAGCAAGGGGGGCCCACTCGTGGGCGTCGGTACTGGCACTGGGCCCCTCATAGTACGGCGGTGTGTCTGATGGCGGGTGTGCACCACCACCGTCAGAGACACTTGATTGCACTATGAAGGACCCTGTGCCAGTGCCCGCGCCCAAGAGTCGGCCTACCCACCTGTCCAGGGCAACGGCACTCGCACGGTGTCGTGCGCTAGGTGGTGACCCCGGCCATGGGGGGGGAGGCAGCACAGTTAGGGAGTTTTGGAAAGTGGCATATGTTGATGTTGGACATTTAGCTGATGCAAAAGGTGAAATAGGTCAAGTCCCAGGAAGAGGTGGACCAAAGCAAGCCATTTTTCTGTCACCCTATGTGTCAGGGGAAGGTGGGACAAAATCCTTGGAAACCCATGCGTGGTTCATTTTAATGAAGGTTAGATCATCCACATTTTGGGTTGACAGACGGGTCCTTTTTTCTGTCAGGATTGATCCAGCTGCACTGAAGACTCTTTCCGATAGCACACTTGCAGCTGGGCAAGCGAGCTCCTGTAAGGCATATTGTGCCAATTCAGGCCAGGTGTCCAGTTTAGCGGCCCAATAGGCAAAGGGGAATGACCTGTGTGGGAGAACATCGATATGGGAGGAAAAGTAGTTTGTAACCATAGTTGACAACTGCTGTCTCCTGTCACTTTCCATCGATGCAGTATTACCAGTTGTGAGCGGTACTTGAAAAATCAGTCCACAACATTGTCATGAAACCCCTGTCTCCAACGCCACTTCTGCTGTGTGCACCACGAACACCTCTGCCAAGCTGCCCCCGGCCCGTACGGCTCGTGTGAGAACCATCACCGCTGCTGTGTGCTGGGAATGCCTCAAGCAACTGATTTACCAGAGTTGCTTGTTTATTAGCCAATATTAGGTCAAGATTCTCCTGTGGCATGATGTTTTGTAATTTGCCTTTATAGCGTGGATCCAGGATGCTGGCCAACCAGTAGTCATCATCGTTCATCATTTTGGCAATGCGGGGGTCCCTTTTTAGGATCCGCAAGGCATAATCTGACATGTGGGCCAATGTTCCCGGTGTCAATGATGCACTGCGAGTGCTGGGTGGAGGAGCACTTTCTGGCAAATCCACATCCCTCCAGTCACGCACAAACCCTGTACCAGACCTTGCCACGCCAACATTTTCACTTGCCCCACGAGATGCATCCTCCTCCCCTAAGTAATCATCCCCATCATCCTCCTCCTCCTCCTCTTCTTCCTCCACCTCGTCCAGGAGAGGTCCCTGAGCAGACAATGGCTGAATGTCATCAAGGATTCCCTCCTCCTCTTCCTCCTCATCAACATTGGCTGCAGACGCCTGCTCCTTAAGGTGCGTCAAAGTTTGCATGAGCAGACGCATAAGTGGGATGCTCATGCTTAGGATGGCGTCGTCTGCACTTACCAGCCATGTGCATTCCTCAAAACACTGAAGGACTTTACAGAGGTCTTTCAGCTTCGACCACTGCACACCGGTCAACTCCATGTCTGCTCTCAAAGTGCCTGGCCGTGTATCCTCCCACAAATGCATTATGGCCTGCCTCTGCTCGCACAGCCGCTCCACCATGTGCAGGGTGGAGTTCCACCTTGTTGCAATGTCGATAATGAGGCGGTGGTTGGGAAGGTGGAGCAATCGCTGCAGCTTCTGCATACGAACGGAGTGTACAGGCGACCGGCGGATGTGCGCGCACAGTCTTCGCACCTTCTGGAGCAGGGCTGTTAACTCCGGATAATTTTTGAGGAAGCACTGCACCACCAGGTTCAAGGTGTGAGCCAAGCAAGGTATGTGGCTGAGTTTTGAAAGGGCTATGGCTGCCACAAAATTACGCCCGTTATCACTAACTACCTTGCCTGCCTCAAGATGTAGACTGCCCAGCCATGACTCAGTTTGTCGCTGAAAGTACTCGGCCAGCACCTCGGCGGTGTGTCTGTCGCCCAAACACATCATCTGCAACACTGCCTGCTGACGCTATCCACTAGCTGCTCAATAGGGGGACACCTCGTGTGCAACAGTGGCAGCTGCAGATGGAGTGCTCGTACGACTGCACTCTGTGGACGAGCTTTCGCTTCTGGAGGAGGAGGAGGAGGAGGGTCGAACGCCTACAGCCAACTGTTTCCTATACCGTGGGCTAGGCAGCACTGTCCCACCACCGCTGTCCCCTGTGGACCCTGCATCCACCACATTAACCCAGTGCGCAGTGATGGACACGTAATGGCCCTGGCCATGCCGACTGGACCATGCATCAGTTGTGAGGTGCACCTTTCCGCTCACTGACTGCTTGAGTGCATGGACAATGCGGTCTTTCACATGATGGTGGAGGGCTGGGATGGCTTTGCGAGAGAAGAAGTGGCGTCTGGGTATGTCATAGCGTGGTACTGCATAGGCCATGAGTTCGCGGAAAGCTGCGCTTTCCACCAACCGAAAGGGCATCATCACAAACGAGATTAGTTTGGCAATGTGGGCGTTCAAACCCAGTGTACGCGGATGAGAGACTGAGTACTTTCTTGACCTACTCATAGTGTCTGGGAGGGTGAGCTGGACTTGAGAGCTGCATATGGTGGAAGTAGCGGTGGACAGGGCGGATTGAGAGAGGGTTGATGATGGTGATGGAGTTGGTGTTCTTTCTGATGGCCTAGAATCAGTCTTTCGTTGATATAACAGTCGGATTCCCTGACTGCTGTGGCCTTGCAACGTCACCTCAACATTTGCTGCTGTGCTAACCGGTGGGCTTACAGTGGGGGAAACAATGTAGCGTTGCTGACTACCTTCGTTGTGATCAGTTGCACATGAGGTTTGGTGTTGTGTCCACGCTTGCAAGTGCATGGTGGTTAAATGTCTAAGCATGCAACTGGTATTCAAATTTTTCAGATTTTTCCCTCGGCTAAAGGTCTTTGCGCACTTCTTACAGATAACCTTAGCCTGATCATTAGGATTTTGTTCAAAAAAGTGCCACACTGCACTCTTTCTACTATGGAAGACATTTTGCGTCCTTGCACGCTGTGCTATTTTGACCGTCTGGCCAAGCAGTCCAGCAACTTTTCGGCTTTTTGTAACCCGTTTTTGGACTGCTCCGTGCCTGCCAGATAACAGCTGTTGCGATGTCGATGCCTGCGGCGGATGCTCCTCCTCCTCTTCTGAGCTATTGGCAGCGGCACCCTCTTCCCCCAATGGATGCCAATCTGGGTCAACACCTGGGTCATCCATCACCTCCTCTTCAATGTCATGTGCACCTTCCTCTGTGTCACCGTGTATGGTGGTATAGTGTGCGGGAAGGGGCACCTGAGTCTCATCAGGGTCAGAATCTGGCTCTGTACACTGCGAGGACAATGTAGTGCTCTGAGTGAATGTACCAGCAGAATCATCCATCAGCGGCTGTGCATCAGTGCACTCCATGTCAGATTCATCTTGGCCTGGGTAATTCACCATTTCACTTGATAATCCAGGCATGGTATGTGAAAACAGCTCCATGGAGTAATCAGTGGTATGGCCTGCGTCATCCTTCAATCTTGGTTGGGGTGAAGGACACAAGGAAAGGTGTGGTTCATGAACATGAGCCTCCAATGATGACTCAGTGCTTTTACTTTTTACAACTGAAGTAGAGGAGGCGATAGAGCTGGTGGCTGAGTCAGCAATGTAAGACAAAACTTTTTCCTGATGCTCTGGCTTTAAAAGCGGTTTGCCAACTCCTAGAAAACTAAGCCTTCGAAGCCTTATGGAGCCAGACGATGACGCAGGCTCAACATCTCCTGCATTCGGTCCTATTTTGCTCTTGCCACTACCATCAGATCCACCACCAACACCATCATTACCAGCTGCCAACCCCCGCCCAATTCCACGGCCTCTTCCACCAGCCTTCCTCATTTTTGGTAAAAATGTAGACAAAATCCAACAAACTATATAGTAATGTAAAACAAGGTACAAGGTGTCTATAGGACAGGGGAGAATTTGAATTTCTGCTAACACTAGTGTACACTGGACACTTTTGGATTGTGTGAGGCCCAATGAATATCTGAGCGCTATGTGACAGGCTCGATGGCACAGCTGTGACCAAAGTGACTAGAGGATAAGTGAGATTTTGAATTTCAGCAGACACTTGTGGACACTGGACACTTTTGGATTGTGTGAGGCCCAATGAATATCTGAGCGCTATGTGACAGGCTCGATGGCACAGCTGTGACCAAAGTGACTAGAGGATAAGTGAGATTTTGAATTTCAGCAGACACTTGTGGACACTGGACACTTTTGGATTGTGTGAGGCCCAATGAATATCTGAGCGCTATGTGACAGGCTCGATGGCACTGCTGTGACAAAAGTGACGAGAGGATAAGGGAGATTTTGAATTTCTGCAGACACTTGTGGACACTGGACACTTTTGGATTGTGTGAGGCCCACTGATATCTGAGCGCTATGTCACAGGCTCGATGGCACAGCTGTGACAAAAGTGACTAGAAGATAAGTGAGATTTTGAATTTCAGCAGACACTTGTGGACACTGGACACTTTTGGATTGTGTGAGGCCCAATGAATATCTGAGCGTTATGTGACAGGCTCGATGGCACAGCTGTGACAAAAGTGACTAGAGGATAAGGGAGATTTTGAATTTCAGCAGACACTTGTGGACACTGGACACTTTTGGATTGTGTGAGGCCCAATGAATATCTGAGCGCTATGTGACAGGCTCGATGGCACAGCTGTGACTAAAGTGACTAGAGGATAAGGGAGATTTTGAATTTCAGCAGACACTTGTGGACACTGGACACTTTTGGATTGTGTGAGGCCCACTGATATCTGAGCGCTATGTCACAGGCTCGATGGCACAGCTGTGACAAAAGTGACTAGAGGATAAGGGAGATTTTGAATTTCAGCAGACACTTGTGGACACTGGACACTTTTGGATTGTGTGAGGCCCAATGAATATCTGAGCGCTATGTGACAGGCTCGATGGCACAGCTGTGACCAAAGTGACTAGAGGATAAGGGAGATTTTGAATTTCTGCACACACTTGTGGACACTGGACACTTTTGGATTGTGTGAGGCCCACTGAATATCTGAGCGCTCTGTCACAGGCTCGATGGAACAGCTGTGACCAAAGTGACTAGAGGATAAGGGAGATTTTGAATTTCTGCACACACTTGTGGACACTGGACACTTTTGGATTGTGTGAGGCCCACTGAATATCTGAGCGCTCTGTCACAGGCTCGATGGCACAGCTGTGACCAAAGTGACTAGAGGATAAGGGAGATTTTGAATTTCTGCACACACTTGTGGACACTGGACACTTATGGATTGTGTGAGGCCCACTGAATATCACAGCGCTATGTCACAGGCAGAAATTGGCTAGTGTATCACAAACTACAAGGTGTATGTAGAATTGGGCAGAATAGGAATCTCCCTAGAGTGCAGGTCTGTAAGAACGGAACATGTCCTCGTTTTATTCTCACAGAGTGACACACTGATAGCTTCACTGTGGCTGTGATAACAGCCGTTACACGGTACTGTGTGAGGAGCGTACACCGCTGTATGGTGTGAAAAAATGCATGCTCAGTACCTCAGCAGGACAAAAAAAAAAAATTGGGATTGCTTTTAAAAAAGCAGTTTGCGGAGCAGTGGGTAAACAGCAATGCAGGAATGTCAGGAAGCCTTAGAAAGCAGCCCAACAACCAACACCACTGATACACCACTATATAGCCTCCCCTTGCACTGGACACACAGTGACTGGTGTGTTGTACAGGCAAAATCGCTAGCAGCAGAAGCAGTTTTTTTTTCTTCTCAGCAGGACAAAAACAAAAAATTGGGATTGCTTTTAAAAAAGAAGTTTGCGGAGCAGTGGGTAAACAGCAATGCAGGAATGTCAGGAAGCCCTAGAAGGCAGCCCAACAACCAACACCACTGATACACCACTATATAGCCTCCCCTTGCACTGCACACACAGTGACTGGTGTGTTGTACAGGCAAAATCGCTAGCAGCAGAAGCAGTTTTTGGTGTCTTCTTCCCTGCCTAACGCTCTCCCTACAATATCAGCAGCAGCAGCAGCTCTCTCTATTCTGAGATCAGCATGAGTAACATGGCGGTCGGCGTGCACGCCCTTTTATACCCCCTGTGACGCCCCCCAAAGAAAGCCAATCACTTGCATGCCCTTCTGAAAGATGGTGGTGACCCGTGCCTATGTCATCACGTTGCCCACAGTGTCCATGGATCCTGATTGGCTGAAAAAGAGCGCAAAACAAACTTTTGAAACGCGACTTTGGTGCGTAAGTCGCCGACCTCGTGGCCGACCTCATCCTAGGGTCGGGTTTCGTTTCATGAAACCCGACTTTGCCAAAAGTCGGCGACTTTTGAAATTTTTCGACCCGTTTCGCTCAACTCTATTGGTAAAGTATTTCTAAATAGATCATGTCTGAGCTTTGCTAGATGTTTATGTTTGTAATCACTACTTCACCGTAGAACTGATTCTGCATGTCATACATTCGAGCATCTTCACAAGAAGAGAATTATGGTTAAATGTCATTTACAGAAAAGGTCCTTTTTTAAATAGTGCTAAAAGTGAATCTGCAATCTGTCCACAGGTTTGGCATCAATATTGTTATTATTCAATGTTATTATCAATTTTTATTAAACAGGCATTTTATTAGCCCTTCGATCCCACAATGAATTTTGAAGAATGGTGTTAGTATTTCTATGTTATAAATATAGGACTCGAATCTTTCCTACCATAAGCAATACTTCTGGCTCCTATTTTAATTCCATTGTATTTGACAGATGTGTTTTATTGTAAGCCCAAAAGGGAAATATGGTATTAAGCTTTTATTTTTAATGTGGCTTGAAAATGGCTTCACTGGGAATAATTGAAACTCTGCGAATCTGACAATCTATGTTACTCACTGGGAAGCTCCTGTGGGTTATCTGTTCTACCTGCAAATCTACAAGGTGAGGATGAATTTAATTCCCTCTGATAGTGCCTAACACTCCTATGACCATCCTACTGAAAACATGTTATGCCTTTCTAAAAGCATGTTCAATTTTTTATTGCACCTTTTCATAGTATTCTAAAAATGCATGGGTTGTCAGCAGATGGCTCTGTTAGCTAAAGATAAATTATTAAATCTGTGCCATAAATAATTTATTGCATTTATGATATTTTGGAATAAAATAATATTATCACTTTCAATGGATTTTTCATTAAAATTTGCTGCCCTAGTTAGGGGAAAGAAATGACCTAAGCTATTGTGACGAATGACCAAACAAAAATGATGCGTAATAGCTGACTAGAAAGAATACAGTGAACTCATGGTAACAAATAGAAATGGAAGCATAGATGGTGAAGGGCACATTCGTTTATTGAAATTTTTGTGGAACCACGGGACCACTGCTTGGGGGGCTCCGAAGGGGGCGTGACTAACCGAGTAACAGACTTCCGTGGTAAGACCACTCAGACGGGGCCAGAATGGAAAGTGCAGGAGACGCAAGGTGCTACCTCCAGTTAGAACCCGGGTACGTGGAAGCTGACTCGATCAGATTGGCGGACAGGCAGGTACTGCAACTAGCAGAGAACCAGGCAGATGAGCAGCAGAAGCGGTTAGCGGGCAGCTGCTGGCTTGGAGAGATGCAAGAGGGGCTGGCGTAGTCCCAGAAGGTATGGAAAGACATGCAAGACACACTGAGGAGATAAACCAATGATAGCAAGATGCAGCAGAGCATTAACACGCAGGTACAGGAACCTGAGAACTAACAACAGGAAGTACGCTGTTTTTAGTTTGTTCTGTCTTCAAAAAATCGGAATAGAAAGCAATAAAAAATGTGACTGAAAATGGTACCAATAAAAACATAATCTATATTGGCGATGCAAAAAATATTTTTTGCAAAAAAAAAGTCTTTTAGTGTGTGACAGCAGCCAAACATAAAAACCAACATAAATCTCATATTGATGTAATCGTACAGACCCAAAGAATAAAGTCGCCTAATCACTTATTCCGCACCAGAAATGTCTTTAAAAAAATCTTCACCTGCTGTTGATTTGTTCATTCTGTCTCCCAAAGATCGCAGTAAGGTTTGCTTCAAATTTATCTTTCGCTCTACGCTGAGTGCTTACACCGTGTAAATCTCTGAAATATGTGATTTAGACTGAAACCCTGGCGGAAGATTCCATACAATAAGGCAGATGTAGGCACTGCGAACTCGGTCTGTCCTATGATCCAGTGGTCTCGTCTTTGTATGCGTGCATAAATGTGCAGTTGGCCACAATTTTATGCACTTCTGAACAGCGTCCATAATAAGTCTACTGCATCATTCTAGTGATTGGATCCATCAGTGGTTTCATCTGAATCACATCACTCAGAGATTTAAATAGAAACCCCAATGTAAGTGCTCAGCATACAGCACAATATAAGCGTGATCCAAAATGTTCAGCAAAAATGTTTCCAGCAAAAGCTTCAAATCAATCCACAAAAGAAAGCAAGTCCCTACTCAGGTCCATTAATATGGTAGGCATCCACGTTACCAGTAGTAGAAAGGCTCTGGAAAAGCTAAATGGCTCCTCGCCCCCCAGAAGAAATTCTGGGCTCCCAAATCCAAATTTCCCCCTACCTTCAGAGCCCTACATAGTGCCAAAACCACATTAAGCTTAAGCATGTATGGAAAAAATGTAAGATCCTGCTTAATATACGGGTGAATGTCTCCAGAAGCACAAACTGGGCATATTGTACTGACCACTACAAAGTGCTGAGCACTACAATGAATAGGCACTACAATGTACAGGCGCTACAATTTTCATTCTGCAACATCCATTACTGCTTGTTTCTGGAAAACACCCATGGAGTCAAATCATCACTACACCTGTAGACAAATTTCCCAAGGGGTATAATTTTCAAAATGGGGTCACTTGAGGGGGTATTCTGCTCTTTTAGCACTTAGAGACTCTGTATTTGGAGTCCACAAACAATTCTAGGAATATCTAAGCTCCAGGAGGCACCTTCTCACCATGTGGCTAAGCAGAACTGTGCAGCCACATAGGGAGTATTGTCACATTTAGCAGCAATTGAGTGACAAATTTTGTGGACATTTTTACTTGTTTCCCTGTGAGAAAATGCAAAATCTTAGGCTAAATCAAAATGTAATTATTTTTTTTCACTGCCCAATGGTATAAAATTCTGTGACACACCCGTAGTGTCCATATGATCACTGCACCCTTAAATTAATAGATTGAGAGGTGTAGTTTGTAAAATGGGGTCACTTATGGGGGGTTCTTCTGTTCTGACACCACAGGGGCTCTTCCAATTGGTCATGGCATCGGCAAACTATAATACTAAAATCTGTATTATAGCATAGCACTCCTTCCCTAGCTTTCCACTGTGCCTGAAAGTAGTTCCCAATTACATGTAGGTTAACGACACACTCAGTAGAAATTGCACAACAAACTGAGGCATATTTTTTCATACTATTAAAAATTTGAGGTTAAAACAACATTTTACATTTTAATGGTAAAAAATTAATTATTCTTTCTTCATTGCCCAATGGTATAAAAGTCTGTGAGACATGTGGCTTTTTTACCATTGTGGAAATAAAAAATTTAGGGCTAAAACAGCATTTTTTGTGGGAATAAATGTAATTTTTTATTTTCACGGCTCAACATTATAAAATTTTGTAATGCACCTGATGGTTCAAAGCAATTAACAAACACATTTATGTAAATTTATTGAATGATTTAGTTTCCAAAATGGGGTCACTTGTGGGGATTTCCACTGTTTAGGCACATCAGGGACACTCCAAACATGACATGGCATTGCTAATGATTCCAGACAATTTTGTGGTGAAAAAGTCAAATTTTCCTTCCCTTCTAAGCCCTGCCGTACACCCAAACAGTAATTTTCCACCACATATGGGATATCGGTATACTCAGGAGAAATTGCACAACAAATTATACTGTGCATTTTTCTCTGTTACGCTTGTGAGCGTGCAAAATTTGGGGCTAAAACATTTTTGTGGGAAAATTATGATTTTTCATTTTCTCCACTCAACGTTATAAAATTCTGTGAAGCATCTGCGGGTTCAAAGTGCTTACCACACATCTAGATAAATTCCTTGAGGTTTCTGCTTTCCAAAATTGAGCCACTTGTGGTGTTTTCCACTGTAGGCACATCAGGGGCTCTGAAAACATGACATGATTTCTGCTATCTATTCTAGAGAAAATTTTGCTCCAAAATTCTAGTGGAACTCCTTCCCTTCCAAGAACTGCCGTGCACCCAAACAGTACTTTTCCACCACATACGAGGTATCGTCATACTCATGTGGAAATGCATAACAAATTGTATGGTGCAATATTTCATGTTACCCTTGTGAAAATGCAAAATTTGGAGCTAAGATAACATTTTTGTGGGAAAAATATGACTTTATTTTCTTGGCTCAATGTCCTAAAATTCAGTGAAGCACCTGGGGGTTCAAGGTGCTTACCACACATCTAGATAAATTCCTTGAGGTTTCCAGTTTCTGAAGTGGGATGTGGGATCCCTTTGTAGGGATTTCTACTGTTTAGGCAGTGCACATTAGAGGTTCTGCAAACACAACATGGTGTCTGCTACCTATTCCAGACAATTTTGCAATCCATAATTCAAATGGTGCTACTTCCTTTCCAAGCCTTGCCGTGCGTTCAAACAGTAGTTTTCCACCACATTTGGGGTATTGGCATACTCAGAAAAAATTGGCCAACAAATTACATCATTCATTTTATCCTGTTACTCTTGGAATAATGCAAAATTTGGGGCTAAATGAAAATTTTTGTGGGAAAAATTCAAATGTTGTTTTTTTCCTTCCACACTGCTTTAATTCTTATTAAGCAACTGAAGGGTTACTAAACTTCTTAGATGTGGTTTTGAGCAGACTGAGCAGTGCATTTTTTAGATTGGTGTCACTTTTGTGAATTTACTGTCATATAGGCACCTCAAAGTAACTTCAAATGAAATGTGGTCCCTAAAAAATGGTGTTGCAAATTTTGTTGGGAAAATGAGAAATTGCTGTTCAATTTTTAACCCTTCTAACTTCCTAACAATAAAAATGATGCTTCAAAAAGTGGTCTGATGTTAAGTAAACATGTGGTAAATGTTATTTATTAACTATTTTATGTGACATAACTCTTTGGTTTATGGGCATAAAAATTTAAAGTTTGAAAGTTTCCCAAATCTTTTTATATTTTCACAAATAAACACAAATAAAAAGTCATATCAAACAAATATTACCACTATCCTGAAGAACAATATTTCATGAAAAAACAGTCTCAGAATCACTTGGATACATTGAAGCATTCCAGAGCTATTACCTCATAAAGTGACACTGGGCAGAATTTTAAAAAATTGGCCTGGTCAGGAAGGTGAAAACCGACTGAGGGATGAAGGGGTTAATAACGGATATATATCTGTAGGAAATTACATTGGGCGACTTTCATTGTTGGATAGATCAATTTTTTTACTTGTCAATCCCTGATTGTGGTATATACTGTAACGTCATTCTACCCATTTTTCCCATAGGCAAATCCATACCCCCGAAGTTCCAGAGTTTTAAAGAACATGTTAAATCCTAGTAAACAGTAAAATGTTCTCCAAGGCTAATAATCCAATCCCCACTGAATGCGTTTTTTAGTTGTTTATCAGGTACCAGACCCAAATGGAGGCTGTGTTAAACACTAAGCAATTACTACAGAAAGAAGCTCAACTAATATTGCCTACTGAGGCTTTGGCTTCAGGTGGATTGAATGATCGTAATGATTTAAGTTTGTTTCTGCATTAATAAATATATAATAAAAAGTAAGGATTCCTTGTGATGAGAAATGATTAATGCACTGTAACTGCTTTTTTCACTATATACTGTATGAATAGGTAGTGACACATGTTGTGAAGGCTCAGAGGAAGCGTGATTCACAAGCGAAACAGCTGTCAGCCATTATTGTGTCCACATTCTCTTTTATGGAGTGAAAATATTTGGAAGGATATTGATGTTTTGAACATTGGTGAAATATTCCGAGTCAATCAAAGTAGAAGTGATAAATCATTCTCTAATAATTATAAAATATACAAAACGCTATGTCCCAATACCTATGAAATCAAATGAAACTACAATATCATAATAAAACTCCAAAGGTTATGGCAAGACTTATGCTTGATCATGTGCAAGATGTATACTTGATGTTTTTATTGCATTTGTGAATTTACTGGTAGCATCCACTTTAGATTTTTATTTATTTTGTATGCTATTTATAATACACCACTCTGTCTATGAGCCAGCATTCATTTTGACTTTGACAAAAAGGAAAAAAAATCCCATGTTCCATAGATGTACATTGCCATGGGTTTTCTTGGAAGATTTTAATTGAAAATGCCACTTAGCAGTTCGCTTTAAGCAATGAATTTTCAATATAGGGAGGGCCAGTAGAATAGTTTGCTAGTGTACACAGCTGTCAGCACCAATAGAAATGCCCTATGAGCCCCCTCATACCTTTGCCCCTGAGCATGAATCTGATCACTGCTGTTTGTGCATACTATACTATCCATACATATCGTGATTTTTGGAGATTTTTCTGCATTTAAGTGTGCTGCCAAAATATTTTCCCTGCGACAATGTCCCCTTTATATATCTGCCATGCATCCCTCACACCCAGTGGCATAACTACAAAGTTATGGGCCCCGGTGCAAACTTTCAAATGCCCCCACCCCCACCCCGGGCTGCCACTAAGAATTTCGGGGCCTCATACTGGCAACATTTTTGGGGCCCCCTTGAGACCAGCCCAGGCTCCATCCCTTGAACTGTCTACAGCCCCACTGCTCCCATAACTCCACCCCCACATAGAGAATGAAAGGAGCAGATGGCAGGTGTCTGACTTGCTACACCATAGAATATAATGTTGCTTCCCATATTATATAACACAGCCTCCCCCATAGAATATAATGTACCCCCATGGTATATAACACAGCTGCATAGTATATAGCGCAGCACCACAAGGTATATAGCACAGCACCACATGGTATACAGCATAGCACCACATGGTATAGAGCACAGCCCCCCATGGTATACAGCACAGCACCCCCCATGGTATACAGCATAGCACCCCTTCATGGTATACAGCACCATGGTATACAGCACCATGGTATACAGCACAGCACCCCCCATGGTATATAGCACGATGGTATACAGCACCCCCAGAATGGCCCCACAGTCCTGGCTGTACTCACTGTTGCATAAAAAAAGACACTCTCCTCACCTTCTCCTCGTGCCTGCGCTGCTGGCTGTTCCTGTCTCCTGCTCTGCCTGATACACAGTGAGTGCACGATGACATCATCTCTCACCCGCTGTGTTTCAGAGGCAGAGTGGGGAATGATGGGAGAGGGAGCGTTAGTTGATGCTCTCTCCTCCGTCATTGCTTCGAACTGTGCTGGCGGCATAGACGCTGGTATACTTCAAAGCGGCGGCGAGGGGAGTCGGCGCTGACATGGTGCATCTCTGACCCCCCTCCTGCCCAGCCTGCCCCGCCGCTGGGGCCCAATGCAGGCCCCCTCTGCTCATAGGGGCTCCATACGCTAGTCAGGGCATTAATTCCCTGACTGGTGGCCCTGGAGCCCAGGCCCCTAAGCGCTCAGGGGCCCCGTCGCAGCTGCAACCCCTGCAACTGGGGATGTTACGCCCCTGCTCACAACTCTGTCATGCCCCTTTAATGTCCATTTTGAAACATGGACCATGTTTAATGCTGAAGCTTTTTTGTGTCACACATTCAAAATCATCAGGAAGGGTTGCTTTGATAAGTCTTCCCAGAGTTTAATTATTCCAGGAGAGTAGGTAAGTTTCAATATAGCACATAGGCAATGTATTGTGGTATTATTAGGGTTGCATCATTGTCAACTTAGATTTTTTTAAGTCTATATTAAGAAAAAGGAAGGGATATTGGACTTAATTTTTATCACGGGGACTTCCTCAGTCCATGATCTGGCACTGAGTTGGAGCATCACATTTCCCTGCATGTCAGGCTTGTAGCAGAAGATGTATGAACATTAGAGTTGAGCGACTTTTGGATTTTTAGGGTCGCGTTTCGTTTCGTGAAACCCGACTTTTCCAAAAGTCGGGTCGAGCAAGATCGTCCGATTATAGGGAAAAGTCGGGGTCGTCCCGAAACACGAAACCCAATGTAAGTCAATGGGGAATAAAAGTCGGCAGTGAGAGGAGGACAGGAAACACACCTACAGTGCCCATTTGAATGCCAAAAGCATCAATTCTTCTTACTTAAGCTTGTCAACCTTAATTAACTTCATAATAAAAGTTACGCACTGAAAAATGGGGGTTATTTGGCTAAAGTTGTGGGGGGAGGGCTGGCTGCAGGTTTTCATGTGTCCTGGGCGAAAGAGCGCCCCTTTAACACATACCACAACTCATCATCCTCCGATACGGCAGAGAAATAGCGGTATAGTACAATGAAAAATACCTCACTTTTTACATCTCATGAAGAGGCCCATCTATTTCTCCATACAGAATCATTGGTCCCATATAATGTTTGAAACAGTATATGATGAGCTCCACATAATGCTACAGTATATGTTGGTCCCCATGGATGAAGCTCCACTGTCTTATGGGCCCAAATAATGCTCCAAACATAATGGGCCCCATTTCTAATGCTCTAGTGTATAATGGGCCCTGTAAATGCTGCTCCAGTGTCTGATGTCCACCTTTGGAATGTTCCAGTGTATGGTGGGCCCCATCTATCATTCTCCAGAGTATAGTGCTCCCCAAAAATTGCTGTCCCAACATTGAAAACAATCAAATAAGTCTCCTCGCTAGGGAATCCCTGTACTTGTCTGGACTCCTTGTCATCCCCATCTTCCATCTCACTGCACAGTATTTCAACTTTGCAAGTGCTGTGATCCTGAGCAAGCAGGGGGGGCCCACTCGTTGGCGATGGCACTGGCACAGGGCCCCTGATAGTACGGTGGTGTGTCTGATGGCGGGTGGGCCGAACCTGCACTTTCATCTGCAGCTTCCTCTTTGTCACCGTGTAAGATGGAACTGTATATGGGAAGGGTAACTTGAGTTTCATCAGGGTCAGATTCAGGTCGTGTAGCGTGCGAGGGGAATGTAGTGGTCTGGGTCAATGTACCAGCAGATTCATCGAGCAGTGGCTGGGCATCAGTGCACTTGTGTCGCCCTCAGGAGTACGGTCGCCACAGTGGCATTACCTTCTTCCTAGGGAGTGTGATGTCATGCTTGGGAGCAACGAAGGATCTCTCTAGCAGGTTAACTGATTGGGCGGCGTTATTCCCACGAGTCATGACCCTCCAAACAGCGTTCATGAAGGCAAAGTGTTTGTTTTACGTGGGCAGTATGGTTGCAAAGCTGAACCTTAAAGGAATGTCCAGAAGGGCACCACCAGGAGTGGAGCCTACGGTTAAATTCGACTCCACCTGGGAAACCTCAACCATGCCAGCTACAGAACAGATGCACACATTGCAAGCTTAATTCCGTTAACGAACGAGACTCCGTCATGCCCCGCGGTCCGAGTCCGGCTTCCTAGAGGGACACGTGAGGCTCTGGCACATGAGATTGGCCAATAACTGGTGTGTCATGCCCTTACATGTCTGTGGCTGCATGTGCGCTACACTGAAAAGGCCAGCGTTTGTCGCTTACAGGTGCAGATAACCCGCTGAACAACGTAAGTGATGGGGATCACTGATTACAATTATTACCCGCGAACAATGATTTCCCAGTAAGTGCAGGTCAACCGCAGTTCCGGAATTAGGCCTAACTGTCATTCCTGAAAAAATGAAAAACTTACGTGTGCAAACCACAGGTGCTGTAGCTTGCTTAACAGCTCGCCAGCCGTTCTCACGCCCAGTATGGATTACACGTGATTGCACAAAGGTGAGAAAGGGTACCGTATCCCCAGATAACATGTATGGATAGCGTACACATTCAAAATATATGTCTCAGGAGGCAGGCTCAGACGGTGTCAGGCCCAGTATGGATTGCACGTGATTGCACAAAGGTAAGAAAGGGTACCGTTTCCCCAGATAACATGTATGGATAGCATACACATTCAAAATATATGTCTCAGGAGGCAGGCTCAGACGGTGTCAGGCCCAGTATGGATTGCACGTGATTGCACAAAGGTTAGAAAGGCTACCGTTTCCCCAGATAACATGTATGGATAGCGTACACATTCAAAATATATGTCTCAGGAGGCAGGCTCAGACGGTGTCAGGCCCAGTATGGATTGCACGTGATTGCACAAAGGTTAGAAAGGGTACCGTTTCCCCAGATAACATGTATGGATAGCGTACACATTCAAAATATATGTCTCAGGAGGCAGTTTCAGACGGTGTCAGGCCCAGTATGGATTGCACATGATTGCACAAAGGTTAGAAAGGGTACCGTTTCCCCAGATAACATGTATGGATAGCGTACACATTCAAAATATATGTCTCAGGAGGCAGGCTCAGACGGTGTCAGGCCCAGTATGGATTGCACGTGATTGCACAAAGGTTAGAAAGGGTACCGTATCCCCAGATAACATGTATGGATAGCGTACACATTCAAAAGATATGTCTATACATCAGGAGGCAGGCTCAGACGGTGTCAGGCACAGTATGGATTTGATGGCCCAGATTACACAGCGGAGGAGCAGGGAGAGGTAAAGATTGCAAATGCTGGGGCCCTGCCCAAGCAAGGGGGGCCCACTCGTGGGCGTCGGTACTGGCACTGGGCCCCTCATAGTACAGCGGTGTGTCTGACGGCGGGTGTGCACCACCACCGTCAGAGACACTTGATTGCACTATGAGGGACCCTGTGCCAGTGCCCGCGCCCAAGAGTCGGCCTATCCACCTGTCCAGGGCAACGGCACTCGCACGGTGTCGTGCGCTAGGTGGTGACCCCGGCCATGGGGGGGAGGCAGCACAGTTAGGGAGTTTTAGAAAGTGGCATATGTTGATGTTGGACATTCAGCTGATGCAAAAGGCAAAATAGGTGAAGTCCCAGGAAGAGGTGGACCAAAGCAAGCCATTTTTCTGTCACCCTATGTGTCATCAGGGGAAGGTGGGACAAAATCCTTGGAAACCCATGCGTGGTTCATTTTAATGAAGGTTAGATCATCCACATTTTGGGTTGACAGACGGGTCCTTTTTTCTGTCAGGATTGATCCAGCTGCACTGAAGACTCTTTCCGATAGCACACTTGCAGCTGGGCAAGCGAGCTGCTGTAAGGCATATTGGGCCAATTCAGGCCAGGTGTCCAGTTTAGCGGCCCAATAGTCAAAGGGGAATGACCTGTGTGGGAGAACATCGATATGGGAGGAAAAGTAGTTTGTAACCATAGTTGACAACTGCTGTCTCCTGTCACTTTCCATCGATGCAGTATTACCAGTTATGTGAGCGGTATTTGAAAAATCAGTCCACAACATTGTCATGAAACCCCTGTCTCCAACGCCACTTCTGCTGTGTGCACCACGAACACCTCTGCCAAGCTGCCCCCGGCCCGTACGGCTCGTGTGAGAACCATCACCGCTGCTGTGTGCTGGGAATGCCTCAAGCAACCGATTTACCAGAGTTGCTTGTTTATTAGCCAATATTAGGTCAAGGTTCTCCTGTGGCACGATGTTTTGTAATTTGCCTTTATAGCGTGGATCCAGGATGCTGGCCAACCAGTAGTCGTCATCGTTCATCATTTTGGCAATGCGGGGGTCCCTTTTTAGGATCCGCAAGGCATAATCTGACATGTGGGCCAATGTTCCCGGAGTCAATGATGCACTGCGAGTGCTGGGTGGAGGAGCACTTTCTGGCAAATCCACATCCCTCCAGTCACGCACAAACCCTGTACCAGACCTTGCCACGCCAACATTTTCACTTGCCCCACGAGATGCATCCTCCTCCCCTAAGTAATCATCCCCATCATCATCCTCCTCCTCCTCTTCTTCCTCCACCTCGTCCAGGAGAGGTCCCTGAGCAGACAATGGCTGAATGTCATCAAGGATTCCCTCCTCCTCTTCCTCCTCATCAACATTGGCTGCAGACGCCTGCTCCTTAAGGTGCGTCAAAGTTTGCATGAGCAGACGCATAAGTGGGATGCTCATGGTTAGGATGGCGTTGTCTGCGCTTACCAGCCGTGTGCATTCCTCAAAACACTGAAGGACTTTACAGAGGTCTTTCAGCTTCGACCACTGCACACCTGTCAACTCCATGTCTGCTCTCAAAGTGCCTGGCCGTGTATCCTCCCACAAATGCATTATGGCCTGCCTCTGCTCGCACAGCCGATCCACCATGTGCAGGGTGGAGTTCCACCTTGTTGCAATGTCGATAATGAGGCGGTGGTTGGGAAGGTGGAGCAATCGCTGCAGCTTCTGCATACGAATGGAGTGTACAGGCGACCGGCGGATGTGCGCGCACAGTCTTCGCACCTTATGGAGCAGGGCTGTTAACTCCGGATAATTTTTGAGGAAGCACTGCACCACCAGGTTCAAGGTGTGAGCCAAGCAAGGTATGTGGCTGAGTTTTGAAAGGGCTATGGCTGCCACAAAATTACAGCCATTATCACTAACTACCTTGCCTGCCTCAAGATGTACACTGCCCAGCCATGACTCAGTTTGTCGCTTCAAGTACTCGGCCAGCACCTCGGCGGTGTGTCTGTCGCCCAAACACATCATCTGCAACACAGCCTGCTGACGCTTTCCACTAGCTGCTCGATAGGGGGACACATCGTGTGCAACAGTGGCAGCTGCAGATGGAGTGCTCGTACGACTGCGCTCTGTGGACGAGCTTTCGCTTCTGGAGGAGGAGGAGGAGGAGGAGGAGGGTCGAACGCCTACAGCCAACTGTTTCCTGTACCGTGGGCTAGGCAGCACTGTCCCACCACCGCTGTCCCCTGTGGACCCTGCATCCACCACACTAACCCAGTGCGCAGTGATGGACACGTAACGGCCCTGGCCATGCCGACTGGACCATGCATCAGTTGTAAGGTGCACCTTTCCGCTCACTGACTGCTTGAGTGCATGGACAATGCGGTCTTTCACATGATGGTGGAGGGCTGCGATGGCTTTGCGAGAGAAGAAGTGGCGACTGGGTAGGTCATAGCGTGGTACTGCATAGGCCATGAGTTCGCGGAAAGCTGTGCTTTCCACCAACCGAAAGGGCATCATCTCAAACGAGATTAGTTTGGCAATGTGGGCGTTCAAACCCAGTGTACGCGGATGAGAGACTGAGTACTTTCTTGACCTACTCATAGTGTCTGGGAGGGTGAGCTGGACTTGAGAGCTGCATATGGTGGAAGTAGCGGTGGACAGGGCGGACTGAGAGAGGGTTGATGATGGTGATGGAGTTGGTGTTCTTTCTGATGGCCTAGAATCAGTCTTTCGTTGATATAACAGTGGGATTCCCTGACTGCTGTGGCCTTGCAACGACACCTCAACATTTGCTGCTGTGCTAACCGGTGGGCTTACAGTGGGGGAAACAATGTAGCGTTGCTGACTACCTTCGTTGTGATCAGTTGCACATGTGGCACTTGAGGTTTGGTGTTGTGTCCACGCTTGCAAGTGCATGCTGGTTAAATGTCTAAGCATGCAACTGGTATTCAAATTTTTCAGATTTTTCCCTCGGCTAAAGGTCTTTGCGCACTTCTTACAGATAACCTTGGCCTGATCATGAGGATTTTGTTCAAAAAAGTGCCACACTGCACTCTTCCTACTTTGGCAGACATTTTGCGGCCTAGCACGCTGTGATCTTTTGACCCTCTGGACAAGCTGTCCAGCAATTCTTTTGATGTTTGTAACCTGTCTTTGGAGTGCTCCGGGCCTGCCAGATAACAGCTGTTGCGATGTCGATGTCTGCTGTGGATGCTCCTCATCTGAGCTATTGGAAGCAGCACCCTCTTCCCCCAATGGATGCCAATCTGGGTCAACAACTGGGTCATCCATCACCTCCTCTTCTATGTCATGTGCACCTTCCTCTGTGTCACCGTGTATGGTGGTATAGTGTGCGGGAAGGGGCACCTGAGTCTCATCAGGGTCAGAATCTGGCTCTGTACACTGCGAGGACAATGTAGTGCTCTGAGTGAATGTACCAGTAGAATCATCCATCAGCGGCTGTGCATCAGTGCACTCCATGTCAGATTCATCTTGGCCTGGGTAATTCACCATTTCACTTGATAATCCAGGCATGGTATGTGAAAACAGCTCCATGGAGTAATCAGTAGTATGGCCTGCGTCATCCTTCAATCTTGGTTGGGGTGAACGACACAAGGAAAGGTGTGGTTCATGAACATGAGCCTCCAATGACGACTCAGTGCTTTTACTTTTTACAACTGAAGAAGAGGAGGCGATAGAGCTGGAGGCTGAGTCAGCAATGTAAGACAAAACTTTTTCCTGATGCTCTGGCTTTAAAAGCGGTTTGCCAACTCCTAGAAAACTAAGCGTTCGAGGCCTTATGTAGCCAGACGATGATGCAGGGTCAGCACCTCCTGCATTCGGTCCTATTTTGCTCTTGCCACTACCATCAGATCCACCACCAACACCATCATTACCAGCTGCCAACCCCCGCCCAATTCCACGGCCTCTTCCACCAGCCTTCCTCATTTTTGGTAGAAATGTAGACAAAATCCAACAAACTATATAGTAATGTAAAACAAGGTACAAGGTGTCTATAGGACAGGGGAGATTTTGAATTTCTGCAGACACTTGTGGACACTGGACACTTTTGGATTGTGTGAGGCCCACTGATATCTGAGTGCTATGTGACAGGCTCGATGGCACAGCTGTGACCAAAGTGACTAGAGGATAAGGGAGATTTTGAATCTCTGCACACACTTTTGGACACTGGACACTTTTGGATTGTGTGAGGCCCACTGATATCTGAGCGCTATGTGACAGGCTCGATGGCACAGCTGTGACCAAAGTGACTAGAGGATAAGGGAGATTTTGAATCTCTGCACACACTTTTGGACACTGGACACTTTTGGATTGTGTGAGGCCCACTGATATCTGAGCGCTATGTGACAGGCTCGAAGGCACAGCTGTGACCAAAGTGACTAGAGGATAATGGAGATTTTGAATCTCTGCACACACTTTTGGACACTGGACACTTTTGGATTGTGTGAGGCCCACTGATATCTGAGCGCTATGTGACAGGCTCGATGGCACAGCTGTGACCAAAGTGACTAGAGGATAAGGGAGATTTTGAATCTCTGCACACACTTTTGGACACTGGACACTTTTGGATTGTGTGAGGCCCACTGATATCTGAGCGCTATGTGACAGGCTCGATGGCACAGCTGTGACCAAAGTGACTAGAGGATAAGGGAGATTTTGAATCTCTGCACACACTTTTGGACAGTGGACACTTTTGGATTGTGTGAGGCCCAATGAATATCTGAGCGCTATGTGACAGGCTCGATGGCACAGCTGTGACCAAAGTGACTAGAGGATAAGGGAGATTTTGAATCTCTGCACACACTTTTGGACACTGGACACTTTTGGATTGTGTGAGGCCCACTGATATCTGAGCGCTATGTGACAGGCTCGATGGCACAGCTGTGACCAAAGTGACTAGAGGATAAGGGAGATTTTGAATCTCTGCACACACTTTTGGACACTGGACACTTTTGGATTGTGTGAGGCCCACTGATATCTGAGCGCTATGTGACAGGCTCGATGGCACAGCTGTGACCAAAGTGACTAGAGGATAAGGGAGATTTTGAATCTCTGCACACACTTTTGGACACTGGACACTTTTGGATTGTGTGAGGCCCACTGATATCTGAGCGCTATGTGACAGGCTCGATGGCACAGCTGTGACCAAAGTGACTAGAGGATAAGGGAGATTTTGAATCTCTGCACACACTTTTGGACACTGGACACTTTTGGATTGTGTGAGGCCCACTGATATCTGAGCGCTATGTGACAGGCTCGATGGCACAGCTGTGACCAAAGTGACTAGAGGATAAGGGAGATTTTGAATCTCTGCACACACTTTTGGACACTGGACACTTTTGGATTGTGTGAGGCCCACTGATATCTGAGCGCTATGTGACAGGCTCGATGGCACAGCTGTGACCAAAGTGACTAGAGGATAAGGGAGATTTTGAATCTCTGCACACACTTTTGGACACTGGACACTTTTGGATTGTGTGAGGCCCAATGAATATCTGAGCGCTATGTGACAGGCTCGATGGCACAGCTGTGACCAAAGTGACTAGAGGATAAGGGAGATTTTGAATCTCTGCACACACTTTTGGACACTGGACACTTTTGGATTGTGTGAGGCCCACTTATATCTGAGCGCTATGTGACAGGCTCGATGGCACAGCTGTGACCAAAGTGACTAGAGGATAAGGGAGATTTTGAATCTCTGCACACACTTTTGGACACTGGACACTTTTGGATTGTGTGAGGCCCACTGATATCTGAGCGCTATGTGACAGGCTCGATGGCACAGCTGTGACCAAAGTGACTAGAGGATAAGGGAGATTTTGAATCTCTGCACACACTTTTGGACACTGGACACTTTTGGATTGTGTGAGGCCCACTGATATCTGAGCGCTATGTGACAGGCTCGATGGCACAGCTGTGACCAAAGTGACTAGAGGATAAGGGAGATTTTGAATCTCTGCACACACTTTTGGACACTGGACACTTTTGGATTGTGTGAGGCCCACTGATATCTGAGCGCTATGTGACAGGCTCGATGGCACAGCTGTGACCAAAGTGACTAGAGGATAAGGGAGATTTTGAATCTCTGCACACACTTTTGGACACTGGACACTTTTGGATTGTGTGAGGCCCACTGATATCTGAGCGCTATGTGACAGGCTCGATGGCACAGCTGTGACCAAAGTGACTAGAGGATAAGGGAGATTTTGAATCTCTGCACACACTTTTGGACACTGGACACTTTTGGATTGTGTGAGGCCCAATGAATATCTGAGCGCTATGTGACAGGCTCGATGGCACAGCTGTGACCAAAGTGACTAGAGGATAAGGGAGATTTTGAATCTCTGCACACACTTTTGGACACTGGACACTTTTGGATTGTGTGAGGCCCACTTATATCTGAGCGCTATGTGACAGGCTCGATGGCACAGCTGTGACCAAAGTGACTAGAGGATAAGGGAGATTTTGAATCTCTGCACACACTTTTGGACACTGGACACTTTTGGATTGTGTGAGGCCCACTGATATCTGAGCGCTATGTGACAGGCTCGATGGCACAGCTGTGACCAAAGTGACTAGAGGATAAGGGAGATTTTGAATCTCTGCACACACTTTTGGACACTGGACACTTTTGGATTGTGTGAGGCCCACTGATATCTGAGCGCTATGTGACAGGCTCGATGGCACAGCTGTGACCAAAGTGACTAGAGGATAAGGGAGATTTTGAATCTCTGCACACACTTTTGGACACTGGACACTTTTGGATTGTGTGAGGCCCAATGAATATCTGAGCGCTATGTGACAGGCTCGATGGCACAGCTGTGACCAAAGTGACTAGAGGATAAGGGAGATTTTGAATCTCTGCACACACTTTTGGACACTGGACACTTTTGGATTGTGTGAGGCCCACTGATATCTGAGCGCTATGTGACAGGCTCGATGGCACAGCTGTGACCAAAGTGACTAGAGGATAAGGGAGATTTTGAATCTCTGCACACACTTTTGGACACTGGACACTTTTGGATTGTGTGAGGCCCACTGATATCTGAGCGCTATGTGACAGGCTCGATGGCACAGCTGTGACCAAAGTGACTAGAGGATAAGGGAGATTTTGAATCTCTGCACACACTTTTGGACACTGGACACTTTTGGATTGTGTGAGGCCCACTGATATCTTAGCGCTATGTCACAGGCTCGATGACACAGCTGTGACAAAAGGGACTAGAGGATAAGGGAGATTGGATTGCTTTTAAAAAAGCAGTTTGCAGAGCAGTGGGTAAACAGCAATGCCAGCCTGTCAGGAAGCCTTAAAAGGCAGCCCAACAACCAACACCACTGATACACCACAATATAGCCTCCCCTTGCACTGCACACACAGTGACTGGTGTGTTGTGCAGGCCAAATTGCTAGCAGCAGAAGCAGTTTTTTTTTCTTCTCAGGACAAAAAAAAAAAAATTGGGATTGCTTTTAAAAAAGCAGTTTGCGGAGCAGTGGGTAAACAGCAATGCAGGAATGTCAGGAAGCCTTAGAAGGCAGCCCAACAACCAACACCACTGATACACCACTATATAGCCTCCCCTTGCACTGCACACACAGTGACTGGTGTGTTGTGTAGGCCAAATCGCTAGCAGCAGAAGCAGTTTTTTTGTCTTCTTCCCTGCCTAACGCTCTCCCTACAGAATCAGCAGCAACCTCTCCCTATACTGAGATCGGCAGAGGTAAGATGGCGGTCGGCGTGCACGCCCTTTTATACCCCCTGTGACGCCCACCAAAGCAAGCCAATCACTTGCATGCCCTTCTGAAAGATGGTGGTGACCCCTGCCTATGTCATCACGTTGCACACAGTGTCCGTGGATCCTGATTGGCTGAAAAAGAGCGCAAAACAAACTTTTGAAACGCGACTTTGGCGCGTAAGTCGCCGACCTCGTGGCCGACCTCATCCTAGGGTCGGGTTTCGTTTCATGAAACCCGACTTTGCCAAAAGTCGGCGACTTTTGAAATTTTTCGACCCGTTTCGCTCAACTCTAATGAACATATCAATGATTAATTGTTGATACCTTCAAATTACATCTTATTTAATGTGTTTTGACTTTTGAAACTTTAAAGTTACATTGACACATGCAAGTTCTGTATGTGATCATTTTTGTTCCACTCCACTAAATTTTACAGCACAGAAGGTTATTATAATTTTATTACCGCTACTTCAGCTTTAAAATTCATATAGAATCGTTAATGCTATTAGTAAACAATATTTGATATGGAAATCTAGATGCATCACACTGCACTATGGAAAAAGCAAGACTTTAGAACAAGTACTATGGAGTTTTGTTAACTTCCATTCCCTCCTGGCTGTAACATTGCCAAAAGTTTTGAGTTTTATTCTTGTTTACCTTTTAGGAAATCAAAGCAAATTCTCGAGAGTAAAAACAAAAAGTCATTTACATTGAAATATGCAAATAGAAAGCAGAAAGGAAAAAGACATCAGACGAATGTCAACTACAATTTAGTTAATCAGTCGGTCTACCGACTAGAATATTTCAGAACAAAAAACTTCATATTTTTGCTTTGGAGGATTCCATCGGTGGATTCCACAAGTGTTTTATAGCAATGTATTTATGATATGACCTATGTTTTTAATGGCTTCAGCATCATTTAGAATCTAAATAAAAGTGAGCTTGGGTGTGCTCTCTACAGACTGATTAAGAAGTTTCTTAAGTAAAAAACATTCAGTTTATACAGGCAGATTATGAAAAATGTCTAAAAGGAAAATTGTCTTTGTTTCTCATAGCAAGTAATCACAGCTTAGTTTTAAAGGGGTTCTTCACTACCAATAGAATCCTTTTTTAAGTTAGTCTTCCTTTTAAATTAAACCTAACATATGCTCAATATGCTCACCTCCCACATAGGCACCATTCCAGCAATGTTAACGCTGGAAAAAAGTTTGCCTCAGGTGAGAGACGTCGTCTGATGGGAGTACTACTCATACCAAACTACACCTGCTGTTGCTGATAACAGTGACAGCAGGTGCCAACTGATGGGAGTATTCATCAGCCGGCGCATGCACTATAAACAAATAAAATTCTGGTGCTTTGCCAGGCTCTTACCACTTGCCTTTTCCCATGGTGCTAGCTGTGATTTCACTGAGGTCACCGCAGTTCATTGGCCCTGCTGTGATCTGAGGAGGAAAGATGAAGGCAGGACCAGGTGCTACAGCAGGATTGACCTCGGGAAGATGGCAGCTGACCCCTAAGGGACAGGAGGCAGAAACAATTAGGGATGGTAGACTTGGCAAGCACAGGCAGACATGGCTGACAGACAGGCAGGCGGGTACAGCTGATGGACAGGCAGGTGGGCACAGCTGATAGAAAGGCAGACTGGTGAGGCTGATAGACAGGCAGGCTGGCACGGTTGACTGACAAGCAGGTGGGCTCTGCTGTTAGACTGGCAGGTATTCAAGGAATATGAGCCCTTGGATCTGAAAACTAACTAGTGTGCTAGAAACAAACTTACAAAGTTGCAGTCACCTCCCATCAAGTGGAGGTGCCTTACATAATGGGTGTCTCCCAGCCATGGGTTTGGGACATTTTAGGATGGTGCGCTGTCCTTTTAAGAAGATGTGACCATGCTCTCACGTGCCCTATGCACAGTGCCTGGGGATCTGTGCAGTGTTCCCACTCCGGGCATCAGCAGCCTGAGCTGGAAATGCAGGACAGAGGCTGGGGTGGTGAGTGAGTTGGCGACCCGGCCATGGGAGAGAGGCAGAAGGCAGAGATGCTGGCTCTACAGTACCCCTCCTTTGTGCCCACTCTTTTTCAAGCCCACAAAAAATCTTTCCAGGAGAAGATGTCATGGATGTTCTCCCTGGGCTCCAGGGACCTTTCCTCAGGACAACAGCCCTTCCAATCCACCAGAAAAAAAGGTACATTGGGTACAAAAAGTATTCAGACCCCTTTACATTTGTCACTCTTGGTTTCATTGCAGCCATTTGGTAAATTCAAAAAAAGTTCCTTTTTTTTTCATTAATGTAAACTCTACACCCCATCTTGACTGAAAAAAAACAGAAATTTAGAAATTTTTGCAAATTTATTAAAAAGAAAAACTGAAATATCACATGGTCATAAGTATTCAGACCCTTTGCTTAGTATTGAGTAGAAACACCCTTATGAGCTAGTACAGCCATGAGTCTTCTTGGGAATAATGCAATAAGTTTTTCACACCAGGATTTGGGGATCCTCTGCCATTCTTCCTTGCAGATCCTCTCCATTTCCTTCAGGTTGGATGGTGAACGTTGGTGGATAGCCATTTTCAGGTCTCTTCAGAGATGCTCAATAGGGTTTAGGTCAGGGCTCTGACTGGGTCTGTCAAGAATGGTCACAGAGTTGTTCTGAAGCCACTCCTTTGTTACTTTAGCTGTGTGCTTAGGGTCATTTTCTTGTTGGAAAGTGAACCTTTGGCTAAGTCTGAAGTTCAGAGCACTCTGGAAGAGGTTTTCATCCAGGATGTCTCTGTACTTGGCCACATTCATGTTTCCTTCAATTGCAACCAATTGTCCTGTCCCTGCAGCTGAAAAACACCCCCATAGCATGATGCTGCCACTTCCTGGAGGGATCTGTAAAGAACGTCCACCTTGACATTTTTTCAGCCGATGGAAAATAGAGAGTGAAGTTGAAGCAGGAGAAGAACAAAGATCACCTGGCTTGCCGTGGATTAAGCTGCTGTGCGGATTGCAGATAGGCAAGGTCCTTGTGGTTAGTGTATATAACCACAGAGTGCAATGCTCCTTCTAGCAAGTACCGCCACTCCTCCAGAGCCTGCTAAATCACTAGCAGTTCTCCATTGCCTATAGTGTAATTGTGTTCAGGATCAGAAATGATCTTGGAAAAGAAGTTGCAGCTTCATCATGGGACCAGATGAAGACTTCTGAGTAAGAACGGCACTGGCCCCTGAGGAAAAAGCATCCACCTCCAGAAAGAACTGCGTGTTATTGTTTGGATGATACAGTACAGGAGCCATGGAGAAGGCCTGCTTCAGAGACAGAAAAGCATTTTCTGCTTTTGGAGTTTGGGATGTACTCCTGGATGGACTCAGGGATTGGTCCTCTTGTGGGACAGGGCAGAAACAGGAGCGCTCTGGGAGGAGAAATGCGGAATGAATTGGCAGTAGTAATATGTAAACCTGAGAAAATGCTGGATAGCCTTAAGACAGTCTGGACAGGGCCACTTCAAGATGGTGGATACCTTCATTTTCAGGCCATTCTCTGAGACAATGTGTTACGGTTGACGGATCGCACTAAATAAAATAAATAATAAAGTGAGATCACAACCCGGGGTCCACCATGAGCAATGATGAGCTATAGACAGCGAGCAAACGCCTTAATAGGATTGCGTTATCTCCACACAGTATGAACAGAATGCACAATACTCGGCTCTTTTAGCTTCACAGAGAGATAGAGCTAAAAGGTTGAGCTCACTCTGTAACTGACCCATGCCAATCGCACACATGGCTGAAACAGTTGCTGACACAAAAGAAAAAAGCTATACTGACTCTAGCTACAAAAGACCCTGTTGACTTCACAGGGGAGCACAGCTCTCTGGTTGGTTCTTGCTCTGCATCTCGTCTGTGCTAACCACACACGACGGAAACAGATGCCAAGCCAAGCAGGTACAAAAAGCCCTAACTGGCTAAAACCCAGGAGGAGCGGTAGCGTATCCACTCACACACCATGAATGATACTAGCGTGCCTGCAGGCGTCGCTGGGAGCCTTTTATATCCAAAGGTCCACCCCAAAGACTCATGCTGACATCACCCACGGGCCAATCCGGAGCTGCCACATCACCAGAGCAGCTGACGTAAGACCACCAATAGGAAGACTCCACATCATGGACGTGCTCAGTACGGTGATCTCTGGACTTAGACTCTAGGACCCTACCCGAAGTTCCACTGGTTCGGTAACGGAAAGGATGACTTTGGAGAGAGGTCTTCCATCCACCAAAGAAACCACCAATGGATCCTATAGACATTGAATTGGAATTTTATATCGCTTTACTAGGGCCTGTTGGATGAAATTACCTACTGAACCAGAGTCCAGGTAGGTTGACTAAACAAAATTGATGTAGCCACAGGAAACAAATACTGACAGAGTCAGTGATGGAGAGGGGTAATTCTCGCCCAGGGTGGCCTCTCCAACAGACCCTAGGCTCTGGAGTTCCCCAGTCTCTATGCTAGGTGTCGGGTTCCTGACACTGCACAGCAGGAATCCCGAGCCTTGCCTTCGGCAGTCTCACATTCTTCTCCAGCCGCAGAGAAGGCTGCTCAGCAGACTTGTCGATCCAGGCACTCTGATCAGACTAGCACTGTGGGTTTGGTTGCTGCTTCCACCTCTGGTCCAGCTGTAGCAACGCATGCTGGTCAGCATTGAGCTACTCCAGGGACTAAGTCCTCCTTTCGCTCCACTGAGCATGCCCGTGGGACGATCTCTCATTGGAGATCAGAGGTCACATGCTAAGGTCCTTCTCCAGCTTGAATTGGACCATCAGGAAGGTCCCGGAAGGACGCTTGTTATGAATGGGTCACCGAGGAGGAAAACAAGACCAAGCTAAGTCACAGAAAACCAGAGAGGTTGGTAGCTATGCAGATTGCAGACCCCTGATCCTAGCCACACAACTAACAGCAGCCGTGGAGCGTACCTACGATGATTCTAGACGCCTCGTCACAGCTGGAGGACAAAATAAGCCTAAAGCAAGAAAAGGCGAAATCTAAAACTGCCCCAGAGCAGACCCCAAAGGAATATACAGCCCCCACACATGTATTGATGGTGAGACAAGATGAAAACACGAATACAGGCAGGCAAATAGGCTGAGCAAATGATGGGGCCCACACTAACTAGAAAGGAAAGGAAAGATACTGTCTGCAATCACGCCAAAAAACCCTGCAAAAATGTCCAACACTTCTGAGAGCAAAAAAACCATGAAGTCACTAGACTTCTCCCACTATATCAGCACTCTGGCATATTCTGGGAACAGAGCAAAAAGAGGCCAATCTAATAAGGGACAAAAAACAAACTGGCACATACAGTGACATAAGAGTGGAAATTCAGCACAGCCCCAGCCAGGGCTGGCTGACCACACAAAAAACTGAATAGACCAAACCAAATCAAATGTGAACATTAGCAAAGACAACTTAGCTTGAGAAGGCAGGAACTGAGCTGGAAACTAAGACCTCAGGAGGCAGGAAAAAATCACCAGCATGGGAATAGGGAGTCAGCTGTCTTAAATCCAATCTGACACTTCAGATGTCCAGTCCTCTTCCTCATTATCAGGTGGCAGGTCTCTGTTAATTAGATCAGCTTCATTACCTCCTGCCACCACCATAGGGAGCCCGAAAGAGAACTCACAACTCCTCTGTCAGCACAACCCGCTCCCTCACCAGAAACCAGAGGCAGACCAGAAAATGAGTTCACAACAGTACCCCCCCTTGAGGAGGGGTCACCGAACCCTCATCCACGCCACCAGGCCAATCAGGATGGGCCCGGTGAAAAGCACAAACTAATCTATTGGCATGAAAGTCAGAGGCTGAGACCCAAGAATTATCTTCCTGGCCATAACCCTTCCATTTGACCAAATACTGGAGTCTCCGTCTAGCCAAGCGAGAATCCAATATTTTCTCTACCTCATATTCCACATTGCCTTCAACCAATGCAGGGTCAGGAGGCACTGCCACAGGAACTACTGGCTCAACAAACCTCTTCAACAGAGATTTGTGAAATACGTTATGGATCTTAAACGTAACTGGAAGAGCCAATCGAAAAGAAACAGGATTAAGAATCTCCAAAATCTTATAAGGTCCAATAAATCTTGGCAGGAACTTTGGAGACACAACCTTCATAGAGATTTTCTTAGACGACAACCAAACCATATCAACCACTTTAAACCGGGGGCCAATGGTCCTAAGCCGGTTGGAAAACTGCTGGGCCTTTTCCTGCGAGAGTGACAACTTATCCACCACTTGGTCCCAAATCTGCTGCATTCTCTCTACCACATGTCCACCCTGGGCAGACTGAAGATTCCACTTGCCCTGAAGAAAATGAAGGATGAAACCCAAAGTTACAGAAAAAGGGCGACATCAAAATGGCAGAACTAGCTCTATTGTTTAGCACGAATTCGGCCAAGGGCAAAAATGAGACTCAGTCATCCTGATCAGCAGATATAAAACATCTCAAATAGGATTCCAAAGTCTGGTTTGTTCTCTCAGCCTGCCCATTGGTCTGAGGATGAAACGCAGAGGAGAAAGATAACTGAATTCCCAGATTGGAACAAAAGGCTTTCCAGAATCTGGAGATAAACTGGACTCCTCTGTCCGACACAATGTTCTCAGGAATCCCATGCAACCGAACCACCTGTTGTAAAAACAAGGGCACCAACTCTGAGGAAGATGGCAACTTTGGGAGGGTACAAGATGGACCAGCTTCGAAAATCTATCACAAATCACCCAGATAACAGTCATTCTCTGAGAGACAGGAAGATCAGAAAAAAAATCCATTGAGATATGGGTCCATGGCCTCTTGGGCACCGGCAGGGGCATCAACAACCCACTAGAACGAGAACAGGGTTTAGACAGAGAACAAGTCCCACAAGACTGCACAAAATTCCTGACATCACGAGATAAGGCAGGCCACCAAAAAGACCGACTCACCAAATCTCTGGTACCAAAAATACCTGGATGACCAGCCAATGTGGAGCAATGAACTTCAGACATCACTCTCTTCCTCCACTGGTCAGGAACATATAATTTTCCCATAGGACAACGCTCAGGTTTATCCTCCTGAAATTCCTCCAGGGCGCATCTCAAATTGGGCGAAATGGCAGAAAGAACTACCCCCTCACCTAGGATGGTAGTAGGCTCGGTCACAATAAGAGAATCAGCAAATAAACTCCTAGAAAGGGCATCTGCCTTAACATTCTTAGTGCCTGGAAGAAAAGAGACCACACAATTAATCCCTTCACTACCCAGGGTGATTTGCACGTTAACTCCCGGGCCAATTTTTACAATTCTGACCACTGTCCCTTTATGAGGTAATAACTCTGAAACGTTTCCATGGATCCTGGTGATTCTGACATTGTTTTCTTGTGACATATTGTACTTCACGTTAGTGGTAAAATTTCATTCAAATAACTTGCATTTATTTGTGAAAAAATGGAAATTTGGCGAAAATTTTTAAAATTTTGCAATTTTCCAACTTTGATTTTTTATGCCCTTAAATTACAGAGATATAGCACACAAAAAACTTAATAAATAACATTTCCCACATGTTTACTTTACATCAGCACAATTTTGGAACCAAATTTTTTTTTGTTAGGAAGTTATAAGGGTTAAAAGTTGACCAGCGATTTCTCATTTTTGCAACACCATTTTATTTTTACGGACCACATCACATTTGAAGCCACTTTGAGGGGTCTATATGATAGAAAATACCCAAAAGTGACACCATTCTAAAAACTGCACCCCTTAAGGTGCTCAAAACCACATTCAAAAAGTTTATTAACTCTTCAGGTGCATCACAGGAATTTTTTTGAATATTTAAAAAAAAATGAACATTTAACTTTTTTTCACAAAAAAAATAATTCAGGTTCAATTTTTTTTATTTTACCAAGGGTAACAGGAGAAATTGGACTGCAAAAATTATTGTGCAGTTTGTCCTGAGTATGCTGTTACCTGATATGTGGGGGGGAACCACTGTTTCGGCGCATGGAAGAGCTCAGAAGGGAAGGAGCGCCGTTTGACTTTTTCAATGCAAAATTGGCTGGAATTCAGATCGGACGCCATGTCACGTTTGGAGAACCCCTGATGTACCTAAACAGTGGAAACCCCCCACAAGTGACCCCATTTTGGAAACTAGATCCCCCAAGGAACTTATCTAGATGTGTGGTGAGAACTTTGAACCCCCAAGGGCTTCACAGAAGTTTATAACGTACAGTAGTACAATTAAAAAATCATATTTTTTCCACAAAAATTATCTTTTCACCCCCCAATTTTTACTTTCCCAAGGGTAACAGGACCCTAAAAGTTATTGTACAAATTGTCCTGAGTACGCTGATACCCCATATGTGGGTGTAAACGACTATTTGGGCGCATGGCAGAGCTCAGAAGAGAAGCAGCACCATTTGACTTTTTGGGCTGGAATTGAGATCGGACACCATGTCGCAATTGGAAAACCCCTGATGTACCAAAACAGTGGAAACCCCCCACAAATGACACCATTTTGGAAACTAGACCCCCCAAGGAACTTATCTAGATGTGTGGTGAGAACTTTAAACCCCCAAGGGCTTCACAGAAGTTTATAACGTACAGCCGTACAATTATAAAATCATATTTTTTCCACCAAAATGATCTTTTCACCCTCAATTCTTATTTTTCCAAGGGTAACAGGACCCTAAAAGTTATTGTGCAATTTGTCCTGAGTATGCTGATACCCCACATGTGGGGATAAACCACTATTTGGGAGCATGGCAGAGCTTGGAAGGGAAGCAGCGCCATTTGACGTTTTTGGCTGGAATTGAGATCGGACACCATGTCGCGATTGGAAAACCCCTGATGTACCAAAACAGTGGGAAACCCCCACAAATGACAGCATTTTGGAAACTAGACCCCCTAAGGAACTTATCTAGATGTGCAGTGAGCACTTTGAACCCCCAAGGGCTTCACAGAAGTTTATAACGCCCGGGCATGAAAATAAAAAAATCGTATTTTTTCCACAAACATGATCTTTTAGTCACCAATTTTTTTATTTTCCCAAGGGTAACAGGAGAAATTGGACCCCAAGTTGTTGTACAATTTGTCCTGAGTACGCTGATACCTCATATGTGGGAGAAAACTACTGTATGGGCACACGTCGGGGCTCAGGAGGGAAGTAGTGACATTTTAGAATGCAGACTTTGATGGAATGGTCTGCGGGTGTCATGTGCGTTTGGAGAGCCCCTGATGTACCTAAACTATTGAAACTCCCCACAAGTGACCCCATTTTGGAAACTAGACCCCCCCACGGACCTTATCTAGATGTGTGGTGAGAACTTTGAACCCCCAAGTGCTTCACAGAAGTTTAAAACGCCCTGGCGTGAAAATAAAAAAATCATTTTTTTTCACAAAAATGATATTTTTGCCCCCAATTTTTTATTTTCCTAATGGTAACAGGAGAAATTGGACCCCAAAAGTTGTTTTGCAATTTGTCCTGAGTAGGCTGATACCCCATATGTGGGGGTAAACCACTGTTTGGGCGCATGGCTGAGCTTGGAAGGGAAGGAGCACCGTTTGACTTTTTCAACGCAGAATTGGCTGGAATTTAGATCAGACGCCATGTTGCATTTGGAGAGCACCTGATGTGCCCAAACAGTGGAAACCCCCCAATTATAACTCCAACCCTAACCCCAACACACCCCTAACCCTAATCTCAACCCTAACTCTAGCCCTAACTCTAGCCCTAACCCTAACCCTAGCCCTAACCCTAGCCCTAGCCCTAGCCCTAACCCTAATGGGAAAATGGAAATAAATACATTTTCTTTTAATTTTATTGTTTTTCCCTAACTAAGGGGGTGATAACGGGGGGTTTGATTTACTATTTATGGCGGTTTTTATGTTTGGCAGCTGTCACACGCTAAAAGACGCTTTTATTGTAAAAATAGTTTTTGCATCACCACATATTGAAAGCTGTAATTTTTTCATATTTTGACCCACCGAGTTATGTGAGGTCTTATTTTTTGTGGGATGAGTTGACGTTTTTATTGATATCATTTTCGGGCACATGACATCTTTTGATCGCTTTTTATTCTGATTTTTCAACTTGCATAGACTCTGGGGAGGATGCCAAGGCTGAAGCTTGCTGTAAGACTGGCCTTTTGAAAGGTAGGGGCCAGGTGTAAAGGTCTTCACTCATGGGTCACCTCCTTGGAAATGTCCTAAAACCTGATATCAATCCATGTAGCCAGAGACACCAGGTCATCCAGTGAGGTGGGTATGTCATGACTCATCAGCTTATCTTTGATTTGGCCAGAAAGATCCTCCCAGAAGGTGGCCACCACCTCATTATTCCAAGCGAGTTCAGACAACACGTACTAGCCCACTGTGAGGTTTCTCTGACGCAGTCAGAGGAGAGAAAAGGATGCTGAGGATGCACAGCCAGGCTCATCGAAAATCTTCTGGAAGGCCTCTAAAAGTGACTGAAGGTTTGACACAAGAGGGACCCCTCTCTCCCATAGGGGATTGAGCCATATCAGAGCCTCGCCAGTGAGGTAGGACATAATAAAGGCCTTTTTTGGCCCTTGCAGAACCAAAATGATGTGCCAAGAGTTCAAAGTGTACTATACACTGGTTAATGAATCCCCGACACAGAGTGGGGTCTCCATAGCATGGGGGGCAGACAGCCGAGATCCAAAACTGGCAAACTATTGATCCACATTTGAGGTGTTGCCGCTAGGACAGATGCAAGAGTGGCCGGGGAAGGCAGCATGTCCAGGCCGGTGTCCACTGCCCATATGTAGGACAGCATCTTGTCCTGTCAGACTTTCTAACAGAAGACCTCGTGGTACAGGTCAGAGATGGAGGATGCCTGACAGCCAGCTCATTCCATGCCAAGTGCAAAACTGTAATGGACTGGGTGGTAGAACCACTGTGCCATGATTCCAGGAAAGCGTGGAGGGACGTGACTAGGTGCCTCACCAAGTCCGACCTCGGATGCACGACAGCTGACGGATACCACGATTCATGGTGATGCTAGGGAGTTGGGACCAGGTGCTACCCAGGACTGACCTCAGGTAGATGGCAGCTGAACCTCAAGGGACAGGAGGCAGGAACGGACAGCGATGGAAGACTTGGAAAGCACAGGCAGACATGGCTGATAGGCAGGCGGGCAATGCTGATGGACAAGCAGGCGAGCATGTCTGATAGACAGGCAGGCTGGCATGGCTGATAGACAGGCAGGCACAACTGATAGAAACACAGTTATCCATGAATACGAGCATTGGGACCTATTAACTAACAAGAGTGTTATGATCAAACTTACAACGTTGCACAGGCACCTCCCATCAGGTGGAGGTGCCTTATATAATGAGTATCTCCCAGCAATTGGCTAGGGACCTTTAGGATCTAAACACAGTGCCCAGGGATCTGTCCTGTGTGCACACCCCGGGCATCAGCAGGTGAAGCAATAAGTGCGGTTTGGAGGTCAGGGCAGTGAGTGAGTCAGCGTCTCTGTCGGGGAGAGAGGCAGAAGGCAGAGATGCCGGCAGTATACACATTCACACATTTTTTAAAAATACCTTGCTTCTGTTTCTTTGGTGCTCTGCTCCATTGTTTTGCTATGTGCACTGAAGCTCTGCACAGTAGTTATGTCATTACATCTGCTGATTTTCACAAGCTGAGTAGAGGAAGAAGGAGCCTACGGCTCCCTCGTCCACAGTTATGTTTGCTGATACCTGCATCCTGAGGATGCAGATAATGGTGGAATTGGTATGCTAGGTGGATGTGGGCAGCCGCATGGTGCAGCACATTGGCCACTATTTTTAGCTCTTCAGCTATCTCGTCCCAGGTCTGCTATATGAAGTGCCTTGAAAAAGTATTCATACCTTGTGAACTTTTTCATATTTTTTAACATTACACCCACAAACTATTTTAATTTATATTTTTTGTGACATACCAGCCCAAAGTAGCATGTATATGTGAAGTGTAAAGGAAATCATACATGATTTTATAAAAATGTTAATAATATAAATCTGAAAATTATGACGTCCATTTGTATTCACCCCTCTGAGCCAGTACTTTGTAGGACCACCTTTTATTGCGATTACTACTGGGGATCTTTTGGGGTATGTCTCTACCAGCTTTGCTGTCCAGAGGCTGAAATTTGTGCCACTTGTTCTTTGCAAACTAGCTCTAGCCTCAGAGAGATTGGACTGAAAGCGTCTGAGGACAGCAATTTTCAAGTCTTTCCACAGATTCTCAATGAGATTTAAGTCTGAACTTTGACTGAGCTATTCAAGCACATGAATATGCTTATATGCTTTGATCTAAACCATTCTATTGTAGCTCTGGCAGTCTGTTTAGGGTCATTGTCCTGCTTGAAGGTAAGCCTTTGCCTGATTCGCAAGTCTTTTGCAGCTACTAACAAGTTTCATCCATGATTGCCCTGTGTTTAATTCTATCCATCTTTCCATCAACTGTGACCAGCTTTCCTGTCCCTGCTGAAGAAAAGCATCCCTGCAGCATGATGCTGCCACCACCATGTTTGAAGGTGGGGATGATGTTTTCAAGGTCATGTGCAGTGTTTGTACACCGCCACACATAGTGTTTAAGTTCTACTTTTGTTTCATATGATCAGGGCACCTTCTTCCACATGCTAGCTGTCTCCCCTAGTTGGTATTATGCAAACTGGAAGCTGGACTTAGTGTGGCTTTTTTTAAAAACTGACTTTTTTCTTGTCACTGTTTCATAAAGGCCAGATTTGCGGAGTATATGACTAAAAGTTGTCCCGTGGACAGATTCTCCCACCTAAGCTGTGGCTCTCTGGCGCTCCTCCAGAGTTTCCATCGGCCTCTTGGCTGCTTCTCTAATTAGTGATCTCCTTGCTTAGGATGTCAGTTTTGGTGGATGGCCATGTCTTGGTACGTTTTCAGTTGTGTCATACTCCTTCCATTTTTGGATGATGGATTGAACATCTCTGTGAGATGTTCAGATCCAGGGCTATTTTTTTAAGAACCTAACCATGCTTTACTCTTCTCAACAAATTTACCCCAGACCTGTCTGGTGTGTTCCTTGGTGTTCATGATGCTGTTTGATCCCTAGTGTTCTCAAACAAACCTTAGAGGCCTTCACAGACCAGATGTAGTTATACTGAGAATAAATTACATAGAGTTGGACTCAATTTACTAATTATGCGACTTCTGGAGGCAATTGGTCACTCAGAATTTTATTTAGAGTTATCAGACTACAGAGGGCTGAATACAAATGCAAGTCACAATTTTCAGATTTATATAAAAAAATATAGATAGAGAACTAAGTATCATTTCCTTCACACTTCAAAAATATTTGTTACTTAGTGTTCGTATACAACATAAATTCCCAATAACATACATTAAAGATTGTGGGTGAAACTTGAAAAAATTGTAGAAAAGGTCAAGATATAAGAAAACTTTTTCAAGGAACTGTGTTTATGTTAGGAATAGAATGCAAATATATATATATATATATATAGTGGCATGGTGACTGGTCATGTGGTTAATGGGTGGTATGCATCGCAGAGTGAGATGGCACTGTGATGGAAGCCTGAGCTTGTTTTCTCAGCAGATCTACTGCTGAGGGTTTACTATACATTGGGAAGGCTTCTAGGTGACTACATACCCCACCCAAGGGGGTGTGTCTGAACACTCAAGATGGTGCCTGTGTGTTTTTTGCACGGGCGGCAGTGATGGCTAGTGTGAGCCGGAGTGAGAAGGCCTGTGATATACTTCTGGAGAGGACGCCACTGAGGATATAAGATGTATCCAGGAACCTGTGTGGTCATCATGGACACTTAACGGACACTAAACCGTGTTAGGCACACCAGGACTCAGCGAGGACTGTGGGTACTGTGGAGCCGAACAGTTGCCAGACGGTGCACAGGGTGCTGCATGTTACCAAGTACTTGAGAGGTTTATGCTGTGTAAATAAACTGAATGGACTTTTTAACCCTGAGTATCCCAGCATATGCCCTAACGACCAACCAAGTGAGTACTCCCCAGCCACAGATACTGGAGACACGTTACAATATATATATATAATGTATTGTACTCCAGTTACAGGCAGAGCTGCAGTCACCTAATGTATTGTACTCCAGTTACACCCAGAGCTGCAGTCACCGTTCTGCTCTTACCTAATGTATTATACTCCTGTTACACCCAGAGCTGCTGTCACTGTTCAGATCTTACCTAATGTGTTGTACTCCAGTTACACCCAGAGCTGCAGTCACTTTTCTGCTGTTACTTAATGAATTGTACTCCATAATATGTACAGGACTGTGCCTGTGTAATGAGCGACGCAGCAGTGATGCCTTTAATGGCTGTAATGTGCCTGTACAATAAGCGATGTGGCCGTGTTGCCGCGATGACTAAGCAACTGTCGCTGATTGGTCGCGGCAGGTTAGCCACGACCAATCAGCGAGGTGGGATTTTCATTACAGACAGACAGACAGACAGAATTAGACAATTATATAGTAGATATATCTAATATATAAAGCTCAAAGTGTGTATGTATGTATGTGTGTGTGTATGTGTGTGTGTATGTCCGGGATAGGCATCCGCACCGTCGCAGCTACAGCCACAAAATTTGGCACAGTCACACGTCTGGACCCCAAGAGCATCCTAAGCTATGTTGTGAGGCGAAATTTTAACCCCGCGCATTCCAATTCACCAAACAATTTTGCCCCTGTCTACATAATGGGGAAAAAGTGTGTGCGTGTCAAGCCCCGCCCCTCATTATGATGTCATAATGCCCCTATCTACATAATGGGGAAACAGTGTGTGCATATGAAGCCCCACCCCTTATTATGATGTCATAATGGTTGCCATGGCGACGCTGATGTCATCATAGGTTGCAAGCCCCGCCGCTCATTATGATGTCATAATGGTTGACTATGGGATGGAGGATGTGTGATGGGTATATGGGCACTGGACTATGGGATGGAGGATATGTATGACGGGTATATGGGCACTGGACTATGGGATGGAGGATGTGTATGACGGGTATATGGGCACAGGACTATGGGACGGAGGATGTGTGATGGGTATATGGGCACTGGACTATGGGATGGAGGATATGTATGATGGGTATATGGGCACGGGACTATGGGATGGAGGATATGTATGATGGGTATATGGGCATGGGACTATGAGATGAAGGATGTGTGATGGGTATATGGGCACTCGACTATGGGATGGCGAATATGTATGATGGGTATATGGGCATGGGACTATGGGTTGAGGATGTGTGATGGGTATATGGGCATGGAACTATGGGATGGAGGATGTGTGATGGGTGTATGGGAATGGGACTATGGGATGGAGGATATGTATGATGGGTATATGGGCACGGGACTCTGGGATGGCGGATATGTATATGGGCACGGGACTATGGGATGGAGGATGTGTGATGGGTATATGGGCACTGGACTATGGGATGGAGGATATGTATGACGGGTATATGGGCACGGGACTATGGGATGGCTGATATGTATGATGGGTATATGGGCACGGGACTATGGGATGGAGGATATGTATGATGGGTATATGGGCATGGGACTATGAGATGAAGGATGTGTGATGGGTATATGGGCACTCGACTATGGGATGGCGAATATGTATGATGGGTATATGAGCATGGGACTATGGGATGGAGAATATGTATGATGGGTATATGGGCATGGGACTATGGAATGGAGGATATGTATGATGGGTATATGGGCACGGACCTATGGGATGGTGGATGTGTATGATGGGTATATGGGCACTCAACTATGGGATGGAGGATATGTATGATGGGTATATGGGCACGGGACTATGGGATGGAGGATAATTATAATTTGCTTTAACTACCCACAGTTAGTTACTATGCCCGGGCAGCGCCGGGCTCTTCAGCTAGTATATATATATATATATATATAAAAATCAAGAAAAAAGGGCAGCACTACCAAAATAATACAGCAGGTGCAAAACCTATTCAGCAGTGTACGAACAGCCAAAATGACAAAAGGAAAAAAAATAGGCAGCACTCAAATTAAATGTGAAAAAAGTGGATACTTTACTGATCCTCAGATGGCAACGTTTCAACGGTGACCCGTCTTTGTCAAGGCAAAGACGGGTCACCGTTGAAACGATGCCATCTGAGGATCAGTAAAGTATCCACTTTTTTCACATTTAATTTGAGTGCTGCCTACTTTTTTTCCTTTTATACATATATATATATATATACGGTATATATATTCAATGGGAATAGAGTATTTTGAAATATGCGATTAAAGTGAAAATGTATGCGCTGCAAATCAAATTATTTGGCCAAAATTCGCAAAGCCAGTAATTTTGAATTTCAAAATATCTTCCTACGTACAGTATGGAATAGGTGATAATTGTGTGATCATTATGAACACCATCGATTTCTGAGTCAGGGATCCTAATCTGTTCATTCCTCTTAACTGCACTAGGAAATTTGCTCAACAGTCATGAATATATCATATTCAGCTTTTGGAGACATTTCTAAAAAAAAAAAAAAAAAAGAAAAATCTCAAATGACCGAAGGTACATGATATACATGATAGCATTTTGTATATGACACACAGTATAGATACAAATGCTGTTTAGACATCCCTTAGAAACTTTTATAATTAGAATATAATTTTATTCTCTTTTTGTTTTATTAATTCACTCTATTGTTTGTATAAAATCGAGATTTGTGTAACTTTCATATTGGTTAAATTATATTTCTATATTTCTTACTTTAAAGCTGTTAAAGCATTACCCGTCTAACTAATTGCACAGTAACACACCATTGTACTATAGACGCTGCTCTCTTTCTTTACTGAATGCCATAGTACATTGTGTGAAGTATCTTTATTCCTGTAGTGTAGAATGTCAACTTAAGAGGCTTTGACAGGTAAGAACAGTGAAAATGTCATTGTTGCCGCGCTGACTCATTAGCAAGACACTTCCAATTACAATGTGATTAATATAACGATATACATATTTATTTAACCACTAAAATACATTTTATTTGGCTTTGTGTTTATAAGAAAATTCAGTGCTTAATTGCATTCTCCTTTAGTCATGAAATGATGTTGCTACAAAAAATAAAAATACTAGTACTATACTGTTACTCATGGTCAAAAGCAGCAAAACCATTTGTCAGGAATAAAATAGTATTATTAGGGGTGTAACAGGACAAATTGATTGGCAATTTAGTATTTTTGCTTAAAAGCATAATCTGATGGTCAGGTATTTTGCTGCATTAAAGAATGTTTCTATGGGATGTAGAGGCAACAAATTTTCCTCTATGAGTCCCAGTATTGCAAAAAATGATTCTAAAGTAGTCATTTTTGGTTTTGCTTGCCGTTTAAGTTATATGAACATAACATCTTTTTTATGTGGATTCCGCTTGGAATCTGCCTTTGAAAAAGCTCCTCAAAAACTCTTCTCTTACATGTCAGATTAGGGGACCGATATACAGCATTATAGAATGCTGTAAATCAGCCCTGAAAGGTGATGGCCAAAACTTATATCGGCCAAAACTGGTGACAGGTTCCCTTTAACAGGGATGAGCAAGCAACAAATGGCTTGGATGCTCTTTACTCGAACCAAGCAATTCCTAATGCTTGGATGCTTGTTTCAAGAAATGAGTGTAATAGGAGTCATTGGGAAATCTTACTTTTTCTGGCAGACCCCACAATGATGGTAGGGCCATTGAAATGGATGAAAAAAGTGCTGAATGGTAGGAGAACATCATGGGGAAGACCCCTGGAAGCATCCCTGACTCCCAGATAGCTGCACTGAGAACAATGGTGTGAGACTTTTACTACACCTTAAGGACTGACAATTAGAGTTGAGCAAACTTGTTCAGAAAACAGCAAAATTCGGTCATGGAACGGTAAATGATTGCATGTTAGGCACTGGGATTCTCCCGCTACACGGGATGGTGCTGTGGTCTCCCATTCAGGCTCAGCCACTAGGATGACTGCTCAGCACAAACTTCGGTCCCAACGCCTTGCCCAGGCTCTTGCTGCACGTGTAGTTACTGCTGGCCCTCCAGCTAACCCTATGGTGACTGCTAGTTTACACGTGCAGCGCTGTGCCCTGGAGCCTAAGTCTAGATTTAACCCTACTGAGCATGTTCATGATATGGTGCCTTCCCATTGGTGCTCGGACAATAAGTGCTCTGGTGATGTGGCAGCTTCACATTGGTCCACAGGCAAGGTCCTGTCTGTCTGGACTTGAGTAAGGTATAAAAAGGTCTCAATGGCGCATGCCTGTGCGCTAGTATCATGTGTGTTTGGTGTGTTGGTGGTTACTATACCACCCTGTGTGCACGTGTGCTGCTAATAGCACTGTGAGTGTTTCTCTAGACAGACAGTGTGGAGTGGGAACTCCCACTTGAACTTAGCACCTGCACCGGGCGTCCTCAGGCGCCCGTGCTAAAGCACAACCATGTGTCAGAGCAGGCTTAATCACCAGCTTAGTCTTTCTTGGGGGGTTAAGTTATAGGGACCCCAATTAGTATTTAGTTTTTTCTATACAACTGGGCAGTCTAACAGGGTATAGTACTTTGTGCGTTGCTTCATTATACCGCTCTGTGGTGTAACAGAGATTGTTACTTTGCGCTCTGTGGACACTGAGTGACATTTAACTCAGTGTGCTTTAAGTGTTTTCTTGCAGCCTTGCTCCGCCATTGTGCTAGCTGCGGTTTCTCCATCACCGCATGGTGGACCCAAGGTTGCGAACGCACCTTATTATTATTTCTTAGTTGCTGCATTCCATCAATCCTAACATCATGTTTCACTAATGCTTTTGTTTTGACTTTGTCTAGGATACTGGTGCTATATGATGAGGGGGGTGTTTTATGAGAGGAGGGGGTTTGTCTTGATCAGAGAAGCTGTTGAGTATAATTTTTTTTTGTATTATTTTATTTTTTTCTGTAATATCTTAATGTGTGTACATTCCAGTAGCCAATCAGGGCGCAGAATCCATCAACATCATGACACAAGGTCTGTGATTGGCTGCCGATGTCACATGTCCTTGTCCATATAAAAAGTGTATATCTTGTTTTGCTGCCGCCATTTTCCCAGTGTTACACCACAGAGAGGCCTCTCCTTCTGTTGCTGCAAGTGAACTTGACATTTCGTTACATAGGATCCTGTCTTGTGTGAAATTAATATTTAATCATTTAACTAGATTGTGCTAAAACTGTGTTGCAGTCAGGAGGCCCCATTTGCTAATCCAAATCATTTGGGAAAAAATTGTGTTGCAATGAGGAATCAGGAGGCCCCATTTGCTCTTAAAAATCATTAGGCCTAACAAAGGGGTTCAGGAAGGAAGCCCTATTTGCTAATCCAAATAATTTGAGCTAAAGCTGTGCTGCAGTGAGGAATCTGGAGGCCCTATTTGCTCTTAAAAATGATTAAGCCTAATAAAGAAATTCAGCCAGGAGGCCCCATTTGCTCCTCAAAATCGTTATTCTTAATATAAGCGTTCAGCCAGTATACACTATTTGCTAATCCAAATAATTTGGGATAATGTGTTGCAGTGAGGAATCATGAGGCCTCATTTTATAATCAAAATTGTTAGTCCTAATATAGGGCTTCATCAAGGAGGCCCTATTTGCTAATCCAAGTTGTTTGTGCTAAAGCTGTGTTGTAGTGAGTAGTGTGGAGCATTCCGATACCGCAAATAGCGGGTATCGGCCGATATTCGCGGTATCGGAATTCCGATACTGAGTTCCGATACTTTTAGCATATCGAATACCGGAATCGGAAGTTCCCATAATGCTATGAGCCAGTTTGATTTGATTCAGCCAATGACAACCCTCAGAAGTGTGGGCACATCCTGTTAGACACGTAGGCATGTTAAGTAGTGGCATGGCTGTGATTGGCTGCTGAAATGATGTCATGATGCACTATAAAAGCCGCCGCCGCCATTTCGGGTTCACTCTGCTGTGAATTCAGTTAGGGACAGGCTGCTGTTCAAGACTCTGAGGGACAGTTAGAGATAGCGATTTTCCAAATCATATTGTGCTTTACCCAGGCTACATAATAAACCACTGTAGCTGTTCACAGCTGTCTGCAAGGTCTGTGTGAGTGCAGCTCACGCTGTGTAGTGTGTCCTGCAGCCACGTCTGGTTGTAGGCCGCTCAGCGTGCGTCACTGCCTCATACATATTTTTCTTTTATTGCTGCTCATTTTTCATTCTCCTTTTAGTGTGCATCCATCCGTATCCATATACGTTGGTTGCAAACACTATAGGAGTAGACAGCGGAGCCTCTCTGCAGCCTTTCAGTGCTTGTCCCAGTTATCTGTACTGTTCACGGCTGTCTGAGAGGTCTCTGTGAGTGCAGCTCACGCTGTAGTGTGTCCTGCAGCTATGTCTGGTTGTAGGCCGCTCAGCGTGCATCACTGCCTCACACATATTTTTCTTTTATTGCAGCTCATTTTTCATTCTCCTATTAGTGTGCTTCCATCCGTATCCATATACGTTGGTTGCAAACACTATAGGAGTAGACAGCAGAGCCTTTCTGCAGCCTTTCAGGGCTAGTGTCCAGTTCTCTGCACTGTTCACGGCTGTCTGAGAGGTCTCTGTGTGTGAGTGCAGCTCACGCTGTAGTGTGTCCTGCACTACGCCTGGTTGTAGGCCGCTCAGCGTGCGTCACTGCCTCATACATATTTTTCTTTTATTGCAGCTCATTTTTCATTCTCCTATGAGTGTGCATCCATCCATATCCATCTACATTGGTTGGCTGCAAACACTATATAGGAGTAGATAGAGGAGCCTTTTTTCGGGCTTGTGCCCTTCATCCGCAGCCAGATTAGTATTACCCTATTTTTTGGAGCCTCATCTTTTGCATTGTAGGTTACCTTTCTACATTGTAATAGCTCCAAAAAGTTTGTGATTCTATCGCTTTCAAATCTTTGGTCACATCCTTTTTGTTTTTTTGAAGAAAAAAAAACAAAATAAAGTTCACCAAACACTCCATTTGACAGTTGTGTAGGTCACATTAGCTCATATTAAAGTGTAGTCCACATACTTAATAAAATTATTGTTTCTTATATCTGTTAGCAGCTGTTCAGGAATAAGCACACTAAGCCCCCCTTTGTACTTTTCTGCCTATCTTTATCAGTCTACCAAGATGAAGAAGGCAGGGAGTAAGGCACGTGGGCGTGGGCGTGGAGTTTCAGCAGGGAGAGGATGTAGGGATTCTGCAGGGAGAGGATGTGGGGATTCTGTGCCTGCTGGGGGCACCAGTGAGTCAGCATCCCCCAGTTTTACCAGGCAACAGTCCTTTATGCGCAGCTTTGTAGGACCTGGCCATACCCCACTGCTACGGGAGGAACAAATTGAAGCCGTTGTTGGATGGATGGCAGCTAACGCATCGACTTCAATGACTTCCACGTCCTCTCAGGGCCAGAGCACTGAAGAGCAACCATCTGTCTCTTCACCACCTGCCAAATTGCCCAGGCAGTCAGAGAGCCCTGTACAGGAGCCATCACAGTCTCTACTTCTGTTCTCTGAGTCTCTGGCTAGCCATGCAGCATTTAAGAATGTGAAGAAGAGGGAGTATGCAGTGATGCACAACTGCTTTGTCCCTCTGAATCTGAAGAGGCGGGCGGGCCAGTGCCTATGGTCAGCACACCTCAGTACGCATCAGATGATGACGGGACTCAGGTGCCACTTTATAGTGCGTATGGTGCTGGCAAGACTACCAAGGAGAAGCAGGTGTTTGAAGAGGGGAGTGTAGATGATGAGGTCCTTGACCCATCATGGCGTGAGGAACAGGAAGGTGGTGGGAGCAGCTCTGAGGAAGAGATTCCCCGAATGGCCAAAACAGGAGGGAAAGGGAGGGGGCAGACTTGGTTGCCTGTAGCCTCCACTTCGGCACCCGTTAGGAGCATTCCTCTTCCAAAAGCCAAAACGGGGCTCTCCCAAGACTTGCAGTGCGTGGTCCTTTTTTGACACAGTTGCAGATGACATTTGTTTTGTCAAATGCAAGCTGTGTCATCATAAAGTCAAAAGAGGGAAAAGTGTCAGCAACCTCAATGCCACAAATATGTGGAAACATGTGCGGACCAAGAACGTGGTGGAGTTACAAAGACACACTTAAGACGTAGGCCAACCTACAGCACCACCTCTTCAGCTCGTGTTGTAGTTTCTTCCTCCAGCTCACACACAGCTGGTTCCGCTTCCTCACAGGATCGCCATGGAAGAACCTCTGGCACTGTTGTCCAGAAACCCAGTGACATTCCACCCACAGCACCATGTTCCCGTTCATCCTCACACTCCCAGGCCACTCTACAGCCATCGGTAGCACAGGCATGGGAGAAAAGGCGGCCATACTCGGCAAACCATGCCCGAGCACAGGCTCTGAATGCTGGCATTGCCAAACTACTGGTCGTGCAGAGCTTTCTGAGGGACTATCCGGATCTTGATGCACTGCTGCACAAGGTCCGCATAGAGTGCGCTCACTTGTGGCATTCCAGCACGGCAAGATCGCGCATTGCAGCTCTGCAGCGCCGATTACGCCTTCAGGAACATCGCATCATAGGTGACCTACCCACCAGGTGGAATTCAACATTACATATGTTGGAGCGGTTGTGTGAGCAGCAGTCAGCAGTAATGGAGTACCAGCTGCATCAGGTGCAAACAAGTCGCACTGTGCGCCGGTCACACTTCAGCCCCACTGAGTGGGCCTCTATGAAGGACATCTGCCTCGTTTTGTGTGCCTTCGATGATTCCACGCGGATGGCGAGTGCAGATGATGCACTAGTCAGCAAGACTGTCCCCCTTATCTGCCTGCTTCAAAAGACACTGCAAGCACTAAGGGAGGAGGTTTTGGAAGAGGTGGAGGATGAGGAGTCACAAATGCCATCTGCTTCTGGACAGTCTGCGCTACGTGGTTCCTCACAAAGGCCTAGGCAGGGGACACTTTGTGAGGAGGATGAGGAGGAGTCAAAGGAGGAGGAAGACATCTCTCCAGAGGAGGAAGGTACACAATGCTCTTGTCAGTATGTAGAGCGAGGGTGGGGTGATGCAGAGCAGGCAGAGATGACGCCTCAAGCAGGGGACAGCGTTTCTTGGGCAGTTGGGAGTCTGCAGCACATGGTTGATTTCATGCTGCAGTGCCTGAGACACGACTGCTGCCACGCCCACATTCTCAACACGGCTGATTATTGGGTGTACACCCTCCTAGATCCTCGCTACCAGGACAACTTACAAAGCCTCATAACACTGTTGAACCGGGAGCGTAAAATGCGGGAGTAGCAAGACACACTGGTGCAGTCCATCATGTTCTCCATTCCACCCAAGAGCAGTGCTGCTAGTGCTTTGCAAAGCAGCTCTGTTCGTCGAGGCAGTGGAGGAAGCTCTGCACAAAGAGGGAGCAGAAGCAGCGCCTCAGCACAAGGCAAGACCAGTATGGCCCAAATGTGGCAAAGTTTTGGGTGCCCGCCACAAATGTCTACACCATCACAGACGGCTCCAGTCAGCAGGAGACAACGTTTCCGTCAGATGGTGACAGACTACATTTCTTGCCCTGTCAGTGTACTCCCAGACGGCTCTTCCCCCTTCAAGTTTTGGGTCTCTAAGCTGGATACATGGCCAGAGCTTAGCCAGTATGCATCGGAGGTGTTGGCTTGCTCTGCTGCCAGTGTATTATCAGAACGCGTCTTTAGTGCCACAGGTGGTGTACTAACAGACCGTCGCACGCGACTATCCTCCGATAATGTTGACCGGCTTAATTTTCTGAAAATGAGCAAGGCCTGGATCTCGCCAGAATTTGCCCTTTCTCTTCCAGAATAAATTGGTTGGCAACAGTATCCAGGTCTCCTGTTGTGTTCATGTTTCTACCACCTGAACTGTAATCCCTGGACTTCAACACAGCCAGTTGTTGCTCAGAAATGCCGTCTGCACAGAGAAAAACACTAGCTTCTGTGTTAGTGGGGTTCAGTAACGTCAGTTGCTCCCCTGCTGTGTGGACGGCAATGTCTTCTGCTGCCTCCACATTCACACTACTACTGATTTTTAACCGTGCTTCACTTAGGCATCTGGCTCCACTGTCTCTAGTATTTCCCCTGGCCTCCAACCCCGCCAGTTGCTGCTCAGAAGTAGCGTCTGCACAATCAACACTTGTTTCTGTGTTACTGGGGTTCAGTAACTTCAGCTGAACCCCTGGTGTGTGTCCAGCAATGTCTCCTGCTCTGTCCACATTCCCACTACTAGCAACGCGGCACTGCAAAGGGCACAGCCTGTGCGCCCTCTTTCGCCGGTCTCTTCCTTGGCTTCTGGGAGAGGGAGGTTTTCGGGGGGGAGGGCGCCCGGGCCGCAGACCATGTGCAGTGCTGGCTTCGGTATATAGATGATGTTTTCATCATCTGGCAGGGGTCTCAACAACAATTCATAAATTTTATGGAGGAATTAAACTCCAACAGGTTCAACATCAAATTGACCTACAACTACAGTCAAACGGAGGTGGATTTCCTGGACATCAAAATAATAGTGGACTCTCAATTACATCTACAGACTGATGTCTACAGGAAGCCCACCTCCGTAAATGCACTTTTACATGTGCAGTCTTGTCATCCACACTCAACAATACGGGCCATCCCGATTGGACAATTTTTGCGCATGCGGCGTATTTGCTCCTCTGATCACAGATTTGAACAGCAGGCTGAAGACCTCAAAGAAAGGTTTCTCATGAGGGGTTATAGCCATCGGAGTATAAAAAGAGGCTATCATAGAGCCAAAAAATCAGCACGGGCCACTTTATTGAACCCCCCACCTAAAAAAAGGGAATCACGAGACGTGGTTAGATTTATTTCTACATTTAATGGGGAGTGGGACACTATGAGACAATGTCTTGATAAACATTGGGACATTTTACAATCCGAACCGAGTTTGAAAGGGTTCTGCCAAGGCGCCCATTAATGACATATCGCAGGAGCCCCAATTTGGGAAATTTATTAGCACACTCCCACTATGTCCCTCAGAGAAAAAGTTTCTTTAACTCTCGTGGGCCGCCACAGGGATGTTTTCCGTGTGGGCATTGTGTAGCCTGCATAAATGTCTTGCGGACATCTTCTTTTCAGTCAGCCGATGGAACACATACTTTTTCCATTCGTCAGTATATTACGTGTAGCACCACACAGGTGGTGTATTATGCCACCTGTGGATGTCATAAGATATACATCGGCTTGACTTCACGCCAGTTAAAGGTGCGAGTAAGAGAGCACGTTCGAGACATTTTGGCGGCAGTAGATGTACAAGACATTTCTTTATTAAAAACCATTCCCAAACATTACAAACTTCACCATGATTGTGACCCCAAGTCCTTTATGGTGAGAGGTATTCAACACATTCAGACTGGGATTAGGGGTGGCGATATTAAACGCCTACTTGCCCAGAATGAGTGTAAGTGGATTACTATTCTTGGCACTATGAATCCCCACGGACTCAATGAGTCTTTAGGCTTTGCGTCTTTTTTATGAAAATCTTTCCCTCTTTCTGCCTCTCTGCATGTCCAGTACTCCTTCACATTTTTTTGTTTTTAGTTTTTTAATTTTAACATGTTTTTATCTCCCCCTTTTTTCTGCCTACAGTCATTTATCTGGTATCTGTGCCATCTGATGTTTGATCTACTATTTCCAGTTGCTTTTGATATGGAATATCCAGATACAGCAATTGAAGATTTAAGAAGAGGATCTCTCTTACTAATGTGAAGATTGAAGAAGAGGATCTCTCTCCTTTCTTTCTAACGTGTATATGTCTTGATAGTTATCTATTGGTATTTGTGCCACTTGATGTTTGATCCAATACTCCTATTTGTTTTTCACATGGAATATTTGGATATAACGATTGAAAATAGATACAAAGAAAAGGATCCCATTTACTAGTGTGCATATGTTTTGATAGGTGGTTATATCAGCATTTTTATGCTTAGATATATGTATATCTATATTCCTATCATTATTGTCTGTATTTTTGTTTATTTTTTGTATTTCTTAAAGCATCGGTTTATTTATGTTTGTTTTTCCCTTTATAATTTGTAGTTCTTCACATTTTGTGGTATTATTGTCCCATTGATGTATCCTGGAATTATTATCATTATTCAGCATCATTTTTTCAGTGCGCGGTTTCCTTGCAATCATGTCGTTTCCGCAGTGCCTGTTTCCTCCCCCTCTCTGCTCTATCTGATGTGCGCTGTTGTAGGGTGGCGGCTTGGCTCCAGCCGTCCCCTCCGTGGCGTCATTTCCGGTTTGGGCAGAGAGGGTGGAAGTACAGTCTTCTTTCTACTGCGCAGATGCAACCTGATTGGTTATGGTTGGACCGCGACACCCAGTGTTATCGCTTTAGCCACGCCCCCCTGAGGAAGCGGTTTTCACCGCGAAATGCGCATTGGGGTTTCTCCTGCACGGCAGCACTTTCTCTGGCCGATATGATGGGTAGGACATGACATTGATTATGTGTATATTGGGCATGTGTGCAATATTCTGGTGGACTGCTTATATACTCCTTTTATAATAATGTCCTAGGGCTTCACGGAGATTTTCTTTGCCTTCCACCCTATATGCAACTCTTTATGTGCTATGCCTCTATCTTTATGAAGTGACTATCCACATATATATATATTTTTACTTGTTGTCGCCATTGATGCTTCCGTACAGGATTTTTCTCGTTCCTGGCTACTTTGATACTTTGTATGTACTTCAATTTTAAAAGTTCCCTACTGCTCCCATTTTTTGCCTTTCAAATAAAATGTTAATTTGCATGTAGCTTTGGACTCATTTTCCTCCATTTTTTCCACAAGTGTTGATTGTGCAGACGCCACTTCTGAGCAGCAACTTGCGGTGTTGGAGGCCAGGGTCAATACTAGAGACAGAGTGGAGCCAGAGGATTAGTTGGAGCACGTTTAAAATCCGTAGTAGTCTACAACAGATATTAAACTTGATGAAATTAGGCCTCAGCCTACACCCTGATTGACCCTGGGCTCCAACATCGCCAGTTGCTGCTCAGAAGTGTCTTTGGCACAGGTACTCCCTCCTGCCCAGCCTGGTTCCAGCACGCCTGCTGTTTCCGGGTAGTGTCAACGTCACTTTGCCACTGATACGTTGTCCTGTCGTGTTGCGGTCGGGTTAGCCGAGTCTATAGTGCCTGCAGTTTCGGTGCTTCCTATGTGGGCTGCGGGTTCTGGTAATAAAGGCTGGTTCTGGTAATAAAGGCTGGTTCCGTAGTGCTAATAGGACAAGCATCCCCTGTAGGACTGTGGGTTTCGGTAATTGCGGCTGGCTCGCGGCCTTGCAACTTTGTTTTTCATGGGTAACTTCTGCTACCCATCTGGGTTCCAGTACCGTCAGCTGGTTCTCCGCAGTGCCTTTGGCCTAGGTGCCTCCTTCTCGGTATCCGAGTACAAGAAACGTCTGCTGGTCCTTGGTAGTCCTTTCTAGAACAGGTACCTCCTGCATAGTAACCGGGTTCCAGCACCGTCAGCTTGTCCTCGGTAGTGCCATTGGCTCTTGTTTCTTCTGCTGCCCCTCCGGGTTCCAGCACCGTCAGCTGGTCCTCGCTACTTCCATTTGCTCTTGAAGCTTCTGCTACCCATCCGCGTTCCAGTACCGTCAGCTGGTTCTCGGCAGTGCCTTTGGCTGAGATGCCTCCTTCTCGGTATCCGAGTTCCAGCAACGTCTGATGATCCTTGGTAGTGCTTTGTAGCACAAGTACCTCCTGCTTACTAACCGTGTTCCGGCACCGTCAGCTGGTCCACGGTTGTGCCATTGGCTCTTGTTGCTTCTGCTACCCATCCGGGTACCAGCACCGTCAGCTGGTTCTCTGCAGTGCCTTTGGCCTAGGTGCCTCCTTCTCGGTATCCGAGTTCCAGCAACGTCTGCTGGTCCTTGGTAGTGCTTTATAGCACAAGTACCTCCTGCTTAGTAACCGTGTTCCAGTACCGTCAGCTGGTCCACGGTTGTGCCATTGGCTCTTGTTCCTTCAACTGCCACTCGGGGTTCCAGCACCATCAGCTGGTTCTCTCTAGTTCCATTCACTCTTGTAGCTTTTGCTACCCATCCTGGTTCCAGCACCGTCAGCTGGTTCTCGGCAGTGTCTTTGGCACGGGTACTCCCTCCTGCCCAGCTTGGTTCCAGCACGCCTGCTGTTACCAGGTAGTGGTACTCGGGTTAGCAGAGTCTATGGTGCCTGCAGTTTCGGTGCTTCCTATGTGGGCTGCGAGTTCCAGAAACGTCTGCTGGTCCTTGGTAGTGCTTTCTAGCACAGGTACCTCCTGCATAGTAACAGAGTTCCTGCACCGTCAGCTGGTCCTCGGTAGTGCCATTGGCTCTTGTTCCTTCTGCTGCCCCTCCGGGTTCCAGCACCGTCAGCTGGTCCTCGCTACTTCCATTTGCTCTTGCAGCTTCTGCTACCCATCCGGGTTCCAGTACCATCAGCTGGTTCTCGGCAGTGCCTTTGGCTGAGGTGCCTCCTTCTCGGTATCCGAGTTCCAGCAATGTCTGCTGATCCTTGCTAGTGCTTTGTAACACAGGTACCTCCTGCTTAGTAACCGTGTTCCAGTACCGTCAGCTGGTCCACGGTTGTGCCATTGGCCCTTGTTCCTTCAGCTGCCACTCTGGGTTCCAGCACCGTCAGCTGGTTCTCCGTAGTTTCATTGACTCTAGTAGCTTCTGCTGCCCCTCTGGGTTCCAGCACCATCAGCTGGTTCTCGGCAGTGTCTTTGGCACGGGTACTCCCTCCTGCCCAGCCTGGTTCCAGCAAGCCTGCTGTTTCCAGGTAGTGTCAACGTCACTTTGCCACCAATACGTTGCCCTGTTGTGTTGCGGTCGGGTTAGCCGAGTCTATGGTGCCTGCAGTCTCGGTGCTTCCTATGTGGGCTGCGGGTTCTGGTAATAAAGGCTGGTTCTGTAGTGCCAATAGGACAAGCAACCCCTGTAGGACTGTGGGTTTTGGTAACTGCAGCTGGCTCGCGGCCTTTCAACTTTGTTTTTCACGGGTACCTTCTGCTACCCATCCGGGTTCCAGCACCGTCAGCTGGTTCTCGGCAGTTCCATTGGCCTCGGTGCCTCCTTCTCGGTATCTGAGTTCCAGCAACGTCTGCGTGTCCTTGGTAGTGCTTTGTAGCACAGGTACCTCCTGCTTATTAACCGTGTTCCTGCACCATCAGCTGGTCCACGGTTGTGCCATTGGCTCTTGTTCCTTCAGCTGCCACTCTGGGTTCCAGCACCGTCAGCTGGTTCTTGCTAGTTCCATTGACTCTTGTAGCTTCTGCTACCCATCCGGGTTCCAGCACCGCCTTTGGCCTAGGCGCCTCCTTCTCGGTATCCGAGTTCCAGCAACGTCTGCTGGTCCTAGGTAGTGCTTTCTAGCACAGGTACCTCCTACTTAGTAACCATGTTCCAGCACCATCAGCTGGTCCACGGTTGTTCCATTGGCTCTTGTTCCTTCTGCTGCCCCTCTGGGTTCCAGCACCGTCAGCTGGTCCTCGCTAGTTCCATTTGCTCTTGTTCCTTCTGCTACCCATCCGGGTTCCAGTACCATCAGCTGGTTCTCGACAGTTCCTCAGCCTTCTTGTACCTTCTGCTACTTTTCCAAGTTCAAGCTTGTGGAAATAGTTTTTGGTTCTCACTCTGGATCTCCCTGACGACGACCCTGAAGACCACACCGAAGAAGACTAAAAAGATGACCCTGAAGAAGATGACCAAGAGGACAAAGAACATGAAGACAACCACCAAGATGCAGAACAGCAAGAGACAGAAGATCAAGAAGCAGAAGAACAAAAAGCATAAAAACCAAAAGCAGAAGAACATGAAGCATAAGACTAACAATCAGAGCAAATGATATTATCTAATTTATAAGCAAAAGAAGACTAAGCAGTGTATGGGGGTGAGTCAGTTCCTCCTCGTGGTGCCCCTGGAAAAGGCCTGCTGCTGCAGGCCAAACTGAACGCGGACAAATCCTGTTGTAAATCTTTTGTGACAGGCTGAACGAAAGGTGTAATCTTCAAACTTTTATAGATAACAACTACAGGAATGCCTGTCACAAATAAGAATATGATGAAGAAGAAGAATAGGAAGAAGATGAAGAAGTAGAATATGAAGAAGAATAAAAGAAGAAAAATAAAAGAAGAATAAAAGAAGAAGAATAAAAGGTGTCCTGCTCTGTCCACATTCCCACAACTATTAATGGGAATGGGGACAGAGCAGGAGACATTGCCGGACACACCACAGGGGATCAACTGATGTGACTGAGCCCCAGTAACACAGGAACAAGTGTGGATTGAGCAGACGGCACATCAGAGCAGCGACTGGTGGGGTTGGGGGCCAGGGGAAATACTAGAGACAGTACAGCCAGAGGCCTAAGTGGACCACGGTTAAAAGTCAGTAGTAGTGTGATGTTGGAGGCAGCAGGATACTTTGCCATCCGCACAGCAGGGGAACAGCTGGCGTTACTGAACCCCACAGACACAGGAGCGAGTGTTTCTATCTGTGCGGATGGCACTTCCAAGCTACAACTGGCTGTGATGAAGCCCAGGATCAATGCTCCAAGCAGGCTGAGGCCTACTTGGAGCAAGTGGAAAATAACATGTAGTGTGATGTTGGAGGCAGCAGGAGACTTTGCCATCCGCACAGCAGGGGAACAGCTGGCGTTACTGAACCCCACAGACACAGGAGCGAGTGTTTCTATCTGTGCGGACGGCACTTCCAAGCTACAACTGGCTGTGTTGAAGCCCAGGATCAATGCTCCGAGCAGGCTGAGGACTACTTGGAGTGAGGAGAAAAAGCGTTGTAGTGTGAGTTTGGAGGCAGCTGGAGACTTTGCCGTCCACACAGCAGGGGAACAGCTGGCGTAACTGAACCCCACTAACACAGGAGTGAGTGTTTCTATCTGTGCGGACGGCACTTCCAGGCTACAAATGGCTGTGTTGTAGCCCAGGATCAATGCTCCGAGCAGGCTGAGGCCTACTTGGAGTGAGGAGAAAAAGCATTGTAGTGTGAGTTTGGAGGCAGCTGGAGACTTTGCCGTCCACACAGTAGGGGAACAGCTGGCGTTACTGAACCCCACAGACACAGGAGCGAGTGTTTATATCTTTGCGGACGGCACTTCCAGGCTACAACTGGCTGTGTTGTAGCCCAGGATGAAGCATGCAGCAGGCGGAGGACAACTTGCAGCTGGTTTTATAGAGGTTGTAGACTACTACTGATTGTCACTGTGCTCCACTATGGCCTCCAGCTCCACTGTCTCTAGTATTTCCCCAGGCCAACAACCCCACCAGTTACAGCTGTGAAGTGGCGTCTGCACAATCCACACTTGTTCCTGTGTAACTGTGGCTCAGTCCCGTCTGTTGATCCCCTGATGTGTGTCCGGCAAGGTCTCCTGCTCTGTCCACATTCCCACTACTAGTAATGGGAATGTGGACAGAGCAGGAGACCTTGCCGGACACACATCAGGGTATCAACTGACGTGAGTGAGCCCCAGTAACTCAGGAACAAGTGTGGATTGTGCAGACGCCACTTCAGAGAAGCAACTGGCGGGGTTGGAGGCCAGGGGAAATACTAGAGACAGTGGAGCCAGAGGCCTAAGTGGAGCACGGTTAAAAATTAGTAGGAGTTTGAATGTGGATGGAGCAGGAGACTTTGCCGTCCACACAGCAGGGGAACAGCTGGCATTACTGAACCCCACTAACACAGGAGCTAGTGTTTTTTTCTCTGTGAAGACGGCACTTCTGAACACCAACTGGCATTGTTGGAGCCCAGGATGAGGCATGGATCTGGCTGAGGCCTGCTGTTTTTTGAATGTGGAGGCAGCAGGAGACATTGCCGTCCACACAGCAGGGGAACAGCTGACGTTACTGAACCCCACTAACACAGGAGCTAGTGTGTTTTTCTCTGTGAAGACGGCACTTCTGAACACCAACTGATGTTGTTGGAGCCCAGGATGAGGCATGGAGCTGGCTGAGGCCAACTTGCAGCACGTTTTATACAGGTAGTAGACTACAACTGATTGTAACCGTGCTCCACTATGGCCTCCGGCTCCACTGTCTCTAGTATTTCCCCTGGCCTCTAACCCCGCCAGTGACAGCTCTGAAGTGGCGTCAGCACAATCCACACTTGTTCTTGTGTTACTTGGGCTCAGTCCCGTCAGTTGATCCCCTGATGTGTGTCCGGCAAGGTCTCCTGCTCTGTCCTCATTCACACTACTAGTAACGGGAATGTGGACAGAGCAGGAGACCTTGCCGGACACACATCAGGGGATCAACTGACGTGACTGAGGCCAAGTAACACTGGAACAAGTGTGGATTATGCAGACGTCACTTAAGAGCTGTCACTGGCGGGGTTGGAGGCCAGGGGAAATACTAGAGACAGTGGAGCCAGAGGCCTAAGTGGAGCAAGGTTAAAAATCAGTAGTAGTTTGAATGTGGATGGAGCAGGAGACTTTGCCGTCCACACAGCAGGGGAGCAGCTGACGTTTTTGAACCCCACTAACACAGGAGCTAGTGTTTTTCTCTGTGCAGATGACACATCTGAGCAACAACTGGCTGTGTTGAAGCCCAGGGATTATAGTTCAAGTGGTAGAAACATGAACACAACAGGAGACCCGGATACAGTTGCCAACCAATTATTTAGTCGGGAAGAGGACTGGCACATTCTGGGGAGCACCAGGACTTGTTCATTTTCAGAAAAGTAAGCCGGTCGACGTTATCGGAAGAAAGTCGCGTGCGACGGTCTGTTAGTACACCACCTGCGGCACTAAAGACGCGTTCCGATAATACACTGGCAGCAGGGCAAGCCAGCACCTCCAATGCATACTGGCTAAGCTCTGGCCATGTATCCAGCTTAGAGACCCAAAACTTGAAGGGGAAGAGCCATCTGGGAGTACACTCACAGGGCAAGACATGTAGTCTGTCACCATCTGACGGAAACGTTGCCTCCTGCTGACTGGAGCCGTCAGTGATGGTGTAGACAATTGTGGCGGACACACAAAACTTTGCCACATTTGGGCCATAGTGGTCTTGCCTTGTGCTGAGGTGCTGCCTCTGCTCCCTCTTTGTGCCGAGTTTTTCCTCCACTGGGTCGACTCACAGAGGTGCTTTGTAAAGCACTAGCACCACTGCTGTCGGGTGGAATGGAAAACATGATGGCCTGCACCAGTGTGTCTTGGTACTCCCGCAGTTTACACTCCCGGTTCAACGTTGGTATGAGGGTTTGCAAGTTGTCCCGGTAGCGAGGATCTAGGAGGGTGTACACCCAATAATCAGCCGTGTAGAGAATGTGCGGCGGTCGTTTCTCAGGCACTGCAGCATGAAGTCAACCATGTGCTGCAGACTCCCATCTGCAAAAGAACCGCTGTCCCCTGCTTGAGGCGTGATCTCTGCCTGCTCTGCATCACCCCACCCTCACTGTACATACTGACTAGAGCTTTGTGTACCTCCCTCCTGTGGAAAGATGTCTTCCTCCTCCATCGACTCCTCCTCATCCTCCTCACAAAGTGTCCCCTGCCTAGGCCTTTGTGAGGAAGCACGTAGCGCAGACTGTCCAGAAGCAGATGGCATTTGGGACTCGTCATCCTCCACCTCTTCCAAAACCTCATCCCTAAGTGCTTGCAGTGTTTTTTGAAGCATGCAGATAAGGGGGACAGTCATGCTGACTAGTGCATCATCTGCACTCGCCATCCCCGTGGAATCATCGAAGACACGCAAAACGAAGCAGATGTCCTTCATAGAGGCCCACTCAGTGGTGCTGAAGTGTGACAGGCGCACATTGCGACTTGTTTGCGCCTGATGCAGCTGGTACTCCATGACTGCTGCCTGCTGCTCACACAACCGCTCCAACATATGTAACGTAGAATTCCACCTGGTGGGTAGGTCACATATGATGCGATGTTCCGGAAGGTGTAATCGGCGCAGCAGAGCAGCAAGGCGCGATCTTGCCGTGCTGGAACGCCGCAAGTGAGCGCACTCAATGCGATCCTTGTGCAGCAGTGCATCAAGATCCGGATAGTCCCTCAGAAAGCTCTGCACGACCAAGTTGAGCACATGTGCCAGACATGGGATGTGAGTGAGGTTGCCAAGGCCAAGAGCTGCCACCAGATTTCAGCCATTGTCACACACTACCAAGCCCGGCTGGAGATTCGCTGGCAGAAACCATACGTCGCTCTCGTGCTTTATGGCATTCCAGAGCTCCTGCGCTGTGTGGCTTCGATTCCCCAATGAAATTATTTTCAGTACGGCCTGTTGACGTTTGGCCACGGCTGTGCTCATATCGGTCGTAACAGGCTCCTGCTGCGCTGTTTCAGAGGAACTGGAGTAGGAGGAGGAGTCAATGTGTACAGACTGGATTCCTGCAATCCGTGGAGTTGGCAGAACACGTAGAGCGTCACTCTCCAGATCTGTACCCGGCTCCTCAACATTGACCCAATGGGCAGTGAGGGAAAGGTATCGTCCCTGTCCATGGTTACTGGTCCACGCATCGGTGGTCAGGTGGACCTTGCTACTGACGGCGTTTAGTAGCGCATGTTTTATGTTTGCCTCCACATGTTTCTGCAGGGCAGGGACGGCTCGCCTGCTGAAATAAAAGTGGCTGGGCACAGTGTATTGTGGGACTGCCAATGCCATGAAGTCCCGGAAGGTGTCAGTCTCCACTAGCCTGAATGACAGCATTTCTAGGGCCAGTAGTTTGGCAATGCCAGCATTCAGAGCCTGTGCTCGGGGATGGTTTGCCGAGTATGGCCGCCTTTTCTCCCATGCCTGTGCTACCGATGGCTGTCGAGTGGCCTGGGAGTGTGAGGATGACTTGAAACGTGGTGCTGTGGGTGGAATGTCACAGGGTCTCCGGACAACAGTGCCAGAGGTTCTTCCTTTGCGATCCTGTGAGGAAGCCGAACCAGCTGTGTGTGAGCTGGAGGAAGAGGCCCCAACACGAGCTGAAGAGGTGGTAGGTGGTGCTGTATGTTGGCCTACGTCTTCAGTGTGTCTGTGTAACTCCAGCTCGTGCTTGGTCCGCACATGTTTCCACATATTAGTGGTATTGAGGTTGCTGACATTTTTCCCTCTTTTGACTCTCTGATGACACAGCTTGCATTTGACAAAGCAAATGTCATCTGCAACTGTTTCAAAAAAGGACAACACACTGCAAGTCTTGGGAGCGCCCTTTTTGACTTTTGAAAGTGGAATGCTCCTAACGGGTGCTGAAGTGGAGGCTACAGGCAACCAAGTCTGCCCCCTCCCTCTCCCTCCGGTTTTGGCCGTTCGGGGAATCTCTTCCTCAGAGCTGCTCCCACCACCTTCCTGTTCCTCACGCCATGATGTGTCAAGGACCTCATCATCTACACTCCCCTCTTCAAACACCTGCTTCTCCTGGGTTGTCTTGCCAGCACCGTATGCACCAGAAAGTGGTAACTGAGTCTCGTCATCAACTGATGCGTACTGAGGTGTGCTGACCATAGGCACTGGCCCACCCGCCTCTTCAGATTCAGAGGGACAAAGAAGATGCGCATCACTGCATACTCCCTCTTCTTCACATTCTGGAATGCTGTTTGGCTGGCCCCCTCTTTCCAAACCAACAGATTCCGAGAACAGAAGTAGAGACTGTGATGGCTCCTGTCCAGGGGTCTCTGACTGCCTGGGCACTTTGGCAGGTGGTGAAGAGACAGATGGTTGCTCTTCGGTGCTCTGGCCCTGAGAGGATGTGGAAGTAATTGAAGTCGATGCGTTGCTTGCCATCCATCCGACAACGGCTTCAATTTGTTCCTCCCACAGCAGTGGGGTACGGTGAGGTCCTACAAAGCTGCGCATAAAGGACTGTTGCCTGCTAAAACTGGGGGATGCTGACTCACTGGTGCCAACAGCAGGCACAGAATCCCCACGTCCTCTCCCTGCAGAATCCCCACGTCCTCTCCCTGCAGAATCCCCACGTCCTCTCCCTGCTGAAACTCCACGCCCACGGCCACGTGCCTTACTTCCTGCCTTCTTCATCTTGCTAGACTGAAAAAGATAGGCAGAAAAGTACAAAGGGGGGCCTTAGTGTGCTTATTCCTGAACAGCTGGTTACAGGTATAAGAAACACTAATTTTATGAAGTGTGTGTGTCGACTACACTTTAATAGGAGCTAATGTGGCCTACACAACTTTCAAATGTAGTGTTTGGTGAACTTTGTTGTTTTTTTTAGGGGGGAAAAAAATCTAAAAGGATGTGACCAAAGATTTGAAAGTCAGAGTATCACCAACTTTCTGGAGCTATTACAATGCAGGCAGGTAACCTACAATGCAAAAGATGAGGCTCCAAAAAAATTGGGTAATACTAATCTGGCTGCAGCTGAAGGGCACAAGCCAGAAAAAAGGCTCCTCTATCTACTCCTATATAGTGTTTGCAACCAACCAATGTAGATGGATATGGATGGATGCACACTAATTGGAGAAGAAAAAATGAGCTGCAATTAAAGAAATATATGTGTGAGGCAGTCACGCACGCTGAGCAGCCTACAACCAGACGTAGCTGCAGGACACACTACTCAGCGTGAGCTGCACTCTCACACAGTCAGAGACCTCTCAGACAGCCGTGAACAGTGCAGCTAAGTGGGCACTAGCACTGACAGGCTGCAGAAAGGCTCCGCTGTGTACTCCTAGAGTGTTTGCAACCACCGTATATGGATACGGAAGGATGCACACTAAGAGGAGAAAAAATGAGCTGCAATAAAAGAAAAATGTGTGAGGCAGTGACACGCTGAGCGGCCTACAACCAGACGTAGCTGCAGGACACACTACTCAGCGTGAGCTGCACTTACACACAGTCAGAGACCTCTCAGACAGCCGTGAACAGTGCAGCAAAGTGGACACTAGCACTGAAAGGCTGCAGAAAGGCTTCGCTGTCTACTACTAGTGTTTGCAACCAACGTATATGGATACGGATGGAAGCACACTAGATAGAATTTTTTTAAAATAAGCAGCTCAAAAAGAAAAATATGTATGAGGCAGCAGTGAGGCACGCTGGGCGGCCTACAACCAGACGTGGCTGCAGGGCCCACTCCACAGCTTGAGCTGCACTCACACAGCCCTTGCAGACAGCTGTGAACACTGCTGCTAGGGGAAAGCAAGCTACAGTGGTGGTTTATGTAGCCTGGGTAAAGCACAATATTGTTTTGAGAATCGCTATTTCTAACTGTCCGTCACAGTCTTCAACAGCAGCCTGTCCCTAACTGAATTCACAGCAGAGTGACCAGAAATGACGGCGGCAGTGGCTTTTATAGTGCATCATGACATCATTTCAGCAGCCAATCACAGCCATGCCAATAGTTAACATGCCTACATGCCTAACAGGATATGCCCACACTTCTGAGGAATCCCATTGGCTGAATCAAAGCGAGCGGGCTCCTAGCATTATGGGAACTTCCGATTCCGGAATCCGATAAGAAAAAAGTATCGGAAGTCAGTATCGGAATTCCGATACAGCTAATATCGGCCGATACCTGATACTTGCAGTATCGGAAAGCTCAACACTACTGATGAGACAGCTGGGGCTGCTTAAAAAGGCAAGAGGCAGAGAACAGGGTGTAAACATAGAAGCTGGAATCTCCATACTGACTGAGGGCAAGGTAGCTGCAGCAGGACAGAAAGTAAAATGGCAGACGGAAAAACTAGGTTTCAAAAACAGATATGGCAAAGAGACTGAGAACCTTATATTTCACTTTGCTGGTGCCATTTTCTTAGTGTCACAGTGCAGAGAAGCCACTCCTGCTAGTGCTGCTTGTGAACTTGTCAGTTAGCTAGATAGGATACTGTCCTGTGTGAAATCGATCTTCCAGCATCTAACCAGACTGTGCAAAAACTGTGTTGCAGTCTCAGGAGGCCACATTTGCAAATCCAAATCATTTGTGATAAAACTGTGTTTCAGTGAGAAATCAGAAGGCCACATTTCCACTTAAAAATTGTTTGTGATAAAACTGTATTTCTTTTTTTTAAATCAGATAACTTTTTATTCAAATTGTTTTGGGATTTAACAATACAACAAAAGCAAACAAGTAAACTCCCCTTACTCTTCTCTGGATGTTATAAAATCCCACCGTACATTAATCAGCCCATCATGACAATCAGCAGACACAGAGAATATAGAAATAGAGATCAACAGCAAATTATGCAAGTAAACCAAATTATGCATTGCCATAAAACAGATCTGTAGCAAAAAATAACGTATATATTTAAGCATTTTTGTATGCCTGTGTGGCTCAACAGGAAGTGAAACAGACAGTGAAATAAACATACAGTTCAGCCCAGTAAGGATAATATAGACATTCAGTGGTAATTCCTACAAGTCTCCCATATTTTATGAGATTTGTGAATAGCCCTCCTTTTTTGTAATCCCCTTCCTCCAAAAATATAAGAAAAAATATTTTATTCATGAATTCCCTGAATTTTGGTTGTGTGATACAATAATTTTTCTAATTAGATACAGAATCCGCTCAACCCCTTACTGCCATCAGACGTACTATCCCGTCCATGTGCCCTGGGACTTAATTCCCAGGGACGGGATAGTACGTCATAGCGATCAGCGGCGCCCACGTGGTGAGCGCCACTGTTAGCGGCCGGGTGTCAGCTGATTATCACAGCCCCCGACACGTTAACCCCTTGTACACCGTGATCAAACGCGATCGCGGTGTACCGGGGGTTAAAGGGAAGCATCGTCAGGGAGGGGGCTTCCCTCCGTGCTTCCCTGAGGCCCCCACAGCAGCGCAATGTGCAGCGCTGCTGCGGGGGGCTCTTTCCCTGCAGGTCCCCGGATCCAAGATGGAGACGGGGACCTTCGGGGGCCTGTAGGGAGCTGACTTCCTCACTGCCTGCAAAGCGCAGGCATGAGGAAGTCTGCAGCAGTGCCTGTGACAGATCGCTGATCTGTCACAGTGATCTGTGATGTGACAGATCAGCGATCTGTCACAGGACAGTGATGTCCCACCTGGGACAATGTAATAAAGTAAAAAAAAAAAAAAAATTGTAAAAATAATTTTAAAAAAATCTCTAAATAAATTAGTAAAAAAAAAATATTCCCCAATAAATTCTTTTTTGAAAATAAAAAAAAACAATAAAAGTACACATATTTGGTATCGCCGCATCCGTAACGACTCGCCCTATAACCCCTTTAACGAACCGTACTGACCCGAAGAATAAAAGCGCTTTATCAATTTTAGCGCACGCGGAACGGTGTAAACGCACCCCCCCAAAAGAAATTAATGAAATGCTGGTTTTAGTTCATTCTGCATCCCAAAAATTGGAATAAAAAGCGATCAAAAAATGTGACGTGCCCGGAAATGGTACAAATAAAAACGCCAACTCGTCCCGCAAAAAATAAGACCTCACAAGACTCAGTGGGTCAAAATATGGAAAAATTATAGCTCTCAATATGTGGTGATGCAAAAACTATTTTTACAATAAAAAGCGTCTTTTAGCGTGCGACAGCTGTCAAACATAAAAACCGCCATAAATAGTAAATCAAACCCCCCCCGTTATCACCCCCTTAATTAGGGAAAAATAATAAAATTAAAAAAAGGTATTTATTTCCATTTTCCCATTAGGGTTAGGGCTAGGGTTAGGGTTAGGGCTAGGTTTAGGGTTAGGGCTAGGGTTAGGGCCAGGGTTAGGGTTAGGGTTAGGGCTAGGGTTAGGGTTAGGGCTAGGGTTAGGGCTGAGATTAGGGTTAGGGGTGTGTTGGGGTTAGGGTTGGAGTTATAATTGGGGGGTTTCCACTGTTTGGGCACATCAGGTGCTCTCCAAATGCAACATGGCGTCTGATCTCAATTCCAGCCAATTATGCATTGAAAAAGTCAAATGGTGCTCCTTCCCTTCCAAGCTCTGCCATGCGCCCAAACAGTGTTTTACCCCCACATATAGGGTATCAGCATTCTCAGGACAAATTGCAAAACAACTTTTGAGGTCCAATTTCTCCTGTTACCATTAGGAAAATAAAAAATTGGGGGCAAAAATATCATTTTTGTGGAAAAAAATGATTTTTTTATTTTCACGCCCAGGCGTTATAAACTTCTGTGAAGCACTTGGGGTTCAAAGTGCTCACCACACATCTAGATAAGTTCCGTGGGGGGTCTAGTTTTCAAAATGGGGTCACTTGTGGGGAGTTTCAATAGTTTAGGTACATCAGGGGCTCTCCAAACGCACATGACACCCGCAGACCAATCCATCAAAGTCTGCATTCCAAAACGTCACTACTTCCCTTCCGAGTCCCGACGTGTGCCCATACAGTAGTTTTCTCCCACATATGAGGTATCACCGTACTCAGGACAAATTGGACAACAACTCTTGTGGTCCAATTTCTCCTGATACCCTTGGGAAAATAAAAAAATTGGAGACTAATTGATCATGCTTGTGGAAAAAATACGATTTTTTTATTTTCATGCCCGGGCATTATAAACTTCTGTGAAGCCCTTGGGGGTTCAAAGTGCTCACCACACATCTAGATAAGTTCCTTAGGGGGTCTAGCTTCCAAAATGGGGTCACTTGTGGGGGGTTTCCACTGTTTAGGTACATTAGGGGCTCTCCAAAGGCAACATGACACCTGCATACCATTCCATCAAAGTCTGCATTCCAAAACGTCACTACTTCCCTTCCGAGCCCCGACGTGTGCCCATACAGTAGTTTTTTCCCACATATGGGGTGTCAGTGTGCTCAGGACAAATTGGACAACAACTTTTGGGGTCCAATTTCTCCTGTTACCCTTGGGAAAATAAAAAAATGGGGACTAAAAGATGATGTTTGTTGAAAAAATACAATATTTTTATTTTCATGCCCGTTCGTTATAAACTTCTGTGAAGCACTGGGGGGTTCAAAGTGCTCACCACACATCTAGATAAGTTCCTTAGGGGGTCTAGTTTCCAAAATGGGGTCACTTGTGGGGGGTTTCCACTGTTTAGGTACATCAGGGGCTCTCCAAAAGCAACATGACACCCGCAGACCATTCCATCAAAGTCTGCATTCCAAAACATCACTACTTCCCTTCCGAGCCCCGACGTGTGCCCATACAGTAGTTTTCTCCCACATATGGGGTATCAGCATACTCAGGACAAATTGGAAAACAACTTTTGGGGTCCAATTTCTCCTTGTACCCTTGGGAAAATAAAAAAAATGGTGACTGAATGATCATGTTTGTGGAAAAAATACGATTTTTTTATTTTCACGCCCGGGCGTTATAAACTTCCGTGAAGCACTGGGGGGTTCAAAGTGCTCACCACACATCTAGATAAGTTCCTTGGGGGGTCTAGTTTCCAAAATGATGTCATTTGTGGGGGGTTTCCACTGTTTTGGTACACCAGGGGTTTACCAATCGCGACATGGTGTCCGATCTCAATTCCAGCCAAAAACGTCAAATGGCGCTGCTTTCCTTCCGAGCTCTGCCATGCACCCAAATAGTCATTTACACCCACATAAGGGGTATTAGCGTACTCAGGACAAATTGCACAATAACTTTTAGGGTCCTGTTTCCCTTGGAAAAATAAAAATTGGGGTGAAAAGATCATTTTTGTGGAAAAAATATGATTTTTTAATTGTACCGCTGTACGTTATAAACTTCTGTGAAGCCCTTGTGGGTTCAAAGTTCTCACCACATATCTAGATAAGTTCCTTGGGGGGTCTAGTTTCCAAAATGGGGTCATTTGTGGGGGGTTTCCACTGTTTAGGTACATCAGGGGCTCTCCAAACGCGACATGACGTCCGATCTGAATTCCAGCCTATTTTGCATTGAAAAAGTCAAATGGCGCTCCTTCCCTTCTGAGGTCTGCCATGCGCAGAAACAGTGGTTTCCCCCACATATCAGGTATCAGCGTACTCAGGACAAATTGCACAATAACTTTTGCAGTCCAATTTCTCCTGTTACCCTTGGTAAAATAAAAAAAATTGAACCTGAATATTTTTTTTGTGAAAAAAAGTTAAATGTTCATTTTTTTTTAAATATTCAAAAAATTCCTGTGACGCACCTAAAGGGTTAATAAACTTCTTGAATGTGGTTTTGAGCACCTTAAGGGGTGCAGTTTTTAGATTGGTGTCACTTTTGGGTATTTTCTATCATATAGACCCCTCAAAGTGGCTTCAAATGTGATGTGGTCCGTAAAAATAAAATGGTGTTGCAAAAATGAGAAATCGCTGGTCAAATTTTAACCCTTATAACTTCCTAACAAAAAAATTTTGGTTCCAAATTGTGCTGATGTAAAGTAAACATGTGGGATATGTTATTTATTAAGTTTTTTGTGTGCCGTATCTCTGTGATTTAAGGGCATAAAAATTCAAATTTGGAAAATTGCGAAATTTTCAAAATTTTCGCCAAATTTCCGTTTTTTTCACAAATAAACGCCCTGAGAGGATGTGGAAGTAATTGAAGTCGATGCGTTGCTTGCCATCCATCCGACAACGGCTTCAATTTGTTCCTCCCACAGCAGTGGGGTACGGTGAGGTCCTACAAAGCTGCGCATAAAGGACTGTTGCCTGCTAAAACTGGGGGATGCTGACTCACTGGTGCCAACAGCAGGCACAGAATCCCCACGTCCTCTCCCTGCAGAATCCCCACGTCCTCTCCCTGCAGAATCCCCACGTCCTCTCCCTGCTGAAACTCCACGCCCACGGCCACGTGCCTTACTTCCTGCCTTCTTCATCTTGCTAGACTGAAAAAGATAGGCAGAAAAGTACAAAGGGGGGCCTTAGTGTGCTTATTCCTGAACAGCTGGTTACAGGTATAAGAAACACTAATTTTATGAAGTGTGTGTGTCGACTACACTTTAATAGGAGCTAATGTGGCCTACACAACTTTCAAATGTAGTGTTTGGTGAACTTTGTTGTTTTTTTTAGGGGGGAAAAAAATCTAAAAGGATGTGACCAAAGATTTGAAAGTCAGAGTATCACCAACTTTCTGGAGCTATTACAATGCAGGCAGGTAACCTACAATGCAAAAGATGAGGCTCCAAAAAAATTGGGTAATACTAATCTGGCTGCAGCTGAAGGGCACAAGCCAGAAAAAAGGCTCCTCTATCTACTCCTATATAGTGTTTGCAACCAACCAATGTAGATGGATATGGATGGATGCACACTAATTGGAGAAGAAAAAATGAGCTGCAATTAAAGAAATATATGTGTGAGGCAGTCACGCACGCTGAGCAGCCTACAACCAGACGTAGCTGCAGGACACACTACTCAGCGTGAGCTGCACTCTCACACAGTCAGAGACCTCTCAGACAGCCGTGAACAGTGCAGCTAAGTGGGCACTAGCACTGACAGGCTGCAGAAAGGCTCCGCTGTGTACTCCTAGAGTGTTTGCAACCACCGTATATGGATACGGAAGGATGCACACTAAGAGGAGAAAAAATGAGCTGCAATAAAAGAAAAATGTGTGAGGCAGTGACACGCTGAGCGGCCTACAACCAGACGTAGCTGCAGGACACACTACTCAGCGTGAGCTGCACTTACACACAGTCAGAGACCTCTCAGACAGCCGTGAACAGTGCAGCAAAGTGGACACTAGCACTGAAAGGCTGCAGAAAGGCTTCGCTGTCTACTACTAGTGTTTGCAACCAACGTATATGGATACGGATGGAAGCACACTAGATAGAATTTTTTTAAAATAAGCAGCTCAAAAAGAAAAATATGTATGAGGCAGCAGTGAGGCACGCTGGGCGGCCTACAACCAGACGTGGCTGCAGGGCCCACTCCACAGCTTGAGCTGCACTCACACAGCCCTTGCAGACAGCTGTGAACACTGCTGCTAGGGGAAAGCAAGCTACAGTGGTGGTTTATGTAGCCTGGGTAAAGCACAATATTGTTTTGAGAATCGCTATTTCTAACTGTCCGTCACAGTCTTCAACAGCAGCCTGTCCCTAACTGAATTCACAGCAGAGTGACCAGAAATGACGGCGGCAGTGGCTTTTATAGTGCATCATGACATCATTTCAGCAGCCAATCACAGCCATGCCAATAGTTAACATGCCTACATGCCTAACAGGATATGCCCACACTTCTGAGGAATCCCATTGGCTGAATCAAAGCGAGCGGGCTCCTAGCATTATGGGAACTTCCGATTCCGGAATCCGATAAGAAAAAAGTATCGGAAGTCAGTATCGGAATTCCGATACAGCTAATATCGGCCGATACCTGATACTTGCAGTATCGGAAAGCTCAACACTACTGATGAGACAGCTGGGGCTGCTTAAAAAGGCAAGAGGCAGAGAACAGGGTGTAAACATAGAAGCTGGAATCTCCATACTGACTGAGGGCAAGGTAGCTGCAGCAGGACAGAAAGTAAAATGGCAGACGGAAAAACTAGGTTTCAAAAACAGATATGGCAAAGAGACTGAGAACCTTATATTTCACTTTGCTGGTGCCATTTTCTTAGTGTCACAGTGCAGAGAAGCCACTCCTGCTAGTGCTGCTTGTGAACTTGTCAGTTAGCTAGATAGGATACTGTCCTGTGTGAAATCGATCTTCCAGCATCTAACCAGACTGTGCAAAAACTGTGTTGCAGTCTCAGGAGGCCACATTTGCAAATCCAAATCATTTGTGATAAAACTGTGTTTCAGTGAGAAATCAGAAGGCCACATTTCCACTTAAAAATTGTTTGTGATAAAACTGTATTTCTTTTTTTTAAATCAGATAACTTTTTATTCAAATTGTTTTGGGATTTAACAATACAACAAAAGCAAACAAGTAAACTCCCCTTACTCTTCTCTGGATGTTATAAAATCCCACCGTACATTAATCAGCCCATCATGACAATCAGCAGACACAGAGAATATAGAAATAGAGATCAACAGCAAATTATGTAAGTAAACCAAATTATGCATTGCCATAAAACAGATCTGTAGCAAAAAATAACGTATATATTTAAGCATTTTTGTATGCCTGTGTGGCTCAACAGGAAGTGAAACAGACAGTGAAATAAACATACAGTTCAGCCCAGTAAGGATAATATAGACATTCAGTGGTAATTCCTACAAGTCTCCCATATTTTATGAGATTTGTGAATAGCCCTCCTTTTTTGTAATCCCCTTCCTCCAAAAATATAAGAAAAAATATTTTATTCATGAATTCCCTGAATTTTGGTTGTGTGATACAATAATTTTTCTAATTAGATACAGAATCCGCTCAACCCCTTACTGCCATCAGACGTACTATCCCGTCCATGTGCCCTGGGACTTAATTCCCAGGGACGGGATAGTACGTCATAGCGATCAGCGGCGCCCACGTGGTGAGCGCCACTGTTAGCGGCCGGGTGTCAGCTGATTATCACAGCCCCCGACACGTTAACCCCTTGTACACCGTGATCAAACGCGATCGCGGTGTACCGGGGGTTAAAGGGAAGCATCGTCAGGGAGGGGGCTTCCCTCCGTGCTTCCCTGAGGCCCCCACAGCAGCGCAATGTGCAGCGCTGCTGCGGGGGGCTCTTTCCCTGCAGGTCCCCGGATCCAAGATGGAGACGGGGACCTTCGGGGGCCTGTAGGGAGCTGACTTCCTCACTGCCTGCAAAGCGCAGGCATGAGGAAGTCTGCAGCAGTGCCTGTGACAGATCGCTGATCTGTCACAGTGATCTGTGATGTGACAGATCAGCGATCTGTCACAGGACAGTGATGTCCCACCTGGGACAATGTAATAAAGTAAAAAAAAAAAAAAAATTGTAAAAATAATTTTAAAAAAATCTCTAAATAAATTAGTAAAAAAAAAATATTCCCCAATAAATTCTTTTTTGAAAATAAAAAAAAACAATAAAAGTACACATATTTGGTATCGCCGCATCCGTAACGACTCGCCCTATAACCCCTTTAACGAACCGTACTGACCCGAAGAATAAAAGCGCTTTATCAATTTTAGCGCACGCGGAACGGTGTAAACGCACCCCCCCAAAAGAAATTAATGAAATGCTGGTTTTAGTTCATTCTGCATCCCAAAAATTGGAATAAAAAGCGATCAAAAAATGTGACGTGCCCGGAAATGGTACAAATAAAAACGCCAACTCGTCCCGCAAAAAATAAGACCTCACAAGACTCAGTGGGTCAAAATATGGAAAAATTATAGCTCTCAATATGTGGTGATGCAAAAACTATTTTTACAATAAAAAGCGTCTTTTAGCGTGCGACAGCTGTCAAACATAAAAACCGCCATAAATAGTAAATCAAACCCCCCCCGTTATCACCCCCTTAATTAGGGAAAAATAATAAAATTAAAAAAAGGTATTTATTTCCATTTTCCCATTAGGGTTAGGGCTAGGGTTAGGGTTAGGGCTAGGTTTAGGGTTAGGGCTAGGGTTAGGGCCAGGGTTAGGGTTAGGGTTAGGGCTAGGGTTAGGGTTAGGGCTAGGGTTAGGGCTGAGATTAGGGTTAGGGGTGTGTTGGGGTTAGGGTTGGAGTTATAATTGGGGGGTTTCCACTGTTTGGGCACATCAGGTGCTCTCCAAATGCAACATGGCGTCTGATCTCAATTCCAGCCAATTATGCATTGAAAAAGTCAAATGGTGCTCCTTCCCTTCCAAGCTCTGCCATGCGCCCAAACAGTGTTTTACCCCCACATATAGGGTATCAGCATTCTCAGGACAAATTGCAAAACAACTTTTGAGGTCCAATTTCTCCTGTTACCATTAGGAAAATAAAAAATTGGGGGCAAAAATATCATTTTTGTGGAAAAAAATGATTTTTTTATTTTCACGCCCAGGCGTTATAAACTTCTGTGAAGCACTTGGGGTTCAAAGTGCTCACCACACATCTAGATAAGTTCCGTGGGGGGTCTAGTTTTCAAAATGGGGTCACTTGTGGGGAGTTTCAATAGTTTAGGTACATCAGGGGCTCTCCAAACGCACATGACACCCGCAGACCAATCCATCAAAGTCTGCATTCCAAAACGTCACTACTTCCCTTCCGAGTCCCGACGTGTGCCCATACAGTAGTTTTCTCCCACATATGAGGTATCACCGTACTCAGGACAAATTGGACAACAACTCTTGTGGTCCAATTTCTCCTGATACCCTTGGGAAAATAAAAAAATTGGAGACTAATTGATCATGTTTGTGGAAAAAATACGATTTTTTTATTTTCATGCCCGGGCATTATAAACTTCTGTGAAGCCCTTGGGGGTTCAAAGTGCTCACCACACATCTAGATAAGTTCCTTAGGGGGTCTAGCTTCCAAAATGGGGTCACTTGTGGGGGGTTTCCACTGTTTAGGTACATTAGGGGCTCTCCAAAGGCAACATGACACCTGCATACCATTCCATCAAAGTCTGCATTCCAAAACGTCACTACTTCCCTTCCGAGCCCCGACGTGTGCCCATACAGTAGTTTTTTCCCACATATGGGGTGTCAGTGTGCTCAGGACAAATTGGACAACAACTTTTGGGGTCCAATTTCTCCTGTTACCCTTGGGAAAATAAAAAAATGGGGACTAAAAGATGATGTTTGTTGAAAAAATACAATATTTTTATTTTCATGCCCGTTCGTTATAAACTTCTGTGAAGCACTGGGGGGTTCAAAGTGCTCACCACACATCTAGATAAGTTCCTTAGGGGGTCTAGTTTCCAAAATGGGGTCACTTGTGGGGGGTTTCCACTGTTTAGGTACATCAGGGGCTCTCCAAAAGCAACATGACACCCGCAGACCATTCCATCAAAGTCTGCATTCCAAAACATCACTACTTCCCTTCCGAGCCCCGACGTGTGCCCATACAGTAGTTTTCTCCCACATATGGGGTATCAGCATACTCAGGACAAATTGGAAAACAACTTTTGGGGTCCAATTTCTCCTTGTACCCTTGGGAAAATAAAAAAAATGGTGACTGAATGATCATGTTTGTGGAAAAAATACGATTTTTTTATTTTCACGCCCGGGCGTTATAAACTTCCGTGAAGCACTGGGGGGTTCAAAGTGCTCACCACACATCTAGATAAGTTCCTTGGGGGGTCTAGTTTCCAAAATGATGTCATTTGTGGGGGGTTTCCACTGTTTTGGTACACCAGGGGTTTACCAATCGCGACATGGTGTCCGATCTCAATTCCAGCCAAAAACGTCAAATGGCGCTGCTTTCCTTCCGAGCTCTGCCATGCACCCAAATAGTCATTTACACCCACATAAGGGGTATTAGCGTACTCAGGACAAATTGCACAATAACTTTTAGGGTCCTGTTTCCCTTGGAAAAATAAAAATTGGGGTGAAAAGATCATTTTTGTGGAAAAAATATGATTTTTTAATTGTACCGCTGTACGTTATAAACTTCTGTGAAGCCCTTGTGGGTTCAAAGTTCTCACCACATATCTAGATAAGTTCCTTGGGGGGTCTAGTTTCCAAAATGGGGTCATTTGTGGGGGGTTTCCACTGTTTAGGTACATCAGGGGCTCTCCAAACGCGACATGACGTCCGATCTGAATTCCAGCCTATTTTGCATTGAAAAAGTCAAATGGCGCTCCTTCCCTTCTGAGGTCTGCCATGCGCAGAAACAGTGGTTTCCCCCACATATCAGGTATCAGCGTACTCAGGACAAATTGCACAATAACTTTTGCAGTCCAATTTCTCCTGTTACCCTTGGTAAAATAAAAAAAATTGAACCTGAATATTTTTTTTGTGAAAAAAAGTTAAATGTTCATTTTTTTTTAAATATTCAAAAAATTCCTGTGACGCACCTAAAGGGTTAATAAACTTCTTGAATGTGGTTTTGAGCACCTTAAGGGGTGCAGTTTTTAGATTGGTGTCACTTTTGGGTATTTTCTATCATATAGACCCCTCAAAGTGGCTTCAAATGTGATGTGGTCCGTAAAAATAAAATGGTGTTGCAAAAATGAGAAATCGCTGGTCAAATTTTAACCCTTATAACTTCCTAACAAAAAAATTTTGGTTCCAAATTGTGCTGATGTAAAGTAAACATGTGGGATATGTTATTTATTAAGTTTTTTGTGTGCCGTATCTCTGTGATTTAAGGGCATAAAAATTCAAATTTGGAAAATTGCGAAATTTTCAAAATTTTCGCCAAATTTCCGTTTTTTTCACAAATAAACGCAAGTTATATGAATGAAATTTTATGACTAACATGAAGTACAATAGGTCACGAGAAAACAATGTCAGAATCACTGGGATCCATGGAAGCGTTTCAGAGTTATAACCTCATAAAGGGACAGTGGTCAGAATTGTAAAAATTGGCCCGGTCATGAACGTGCAAACCACCCTTGGGGCTTAAGGGGTTAAGTGCCACCCATACATTCACACCCATCGTTACACCATCTACAAAGCCCAGAATGCACACTACAGGTAGTTTAGGAATCCTAAGTTTAAACACATTATCAACTGAGCCCGCCCTGCATCTTTGGCACAAGTCGTCCGGTCTATGTTATGAAAAAATGTAGGGGTTCTGCAAATCTGGTACATTAAATATAGTTGTGATAACCTATGCGCTACACAAGTGGACTGTTAGGTGTCGGGTTCCTGCGGTGGCATGGCGGGAGTCCAGAGCCTTGCATTTGGCGGTCTCCCTTTCTGCTTCGACCGCACATTATACTAGCACCAGGGTCTGGCTAGCAATGGCGGATAAGCAGCAGCTACTGCAGCACATTCGGCAGCTGGAGGGCAGGTTGGCGGCTCTCGAAAGTCCAACCTCAGCTGCGAATGTTATTGCGGCCGCTGTTCAGCCAGTCGCAGAGGCTGTCTCTTGTGTGCCCATGTCCACTCCTGCACCAACATTATCCTGTCTCCCGTTGCCCGACAAGTTTTCGGGTGACAGCGCCACCTGTAGGGGTTTCGTGAGTCAGTGCTCTATCCAGCTTGAGTTACTGGCCGTGCGATTCCCTACAGAGCAGGCTAAAGTGGGGTTTATCGTCTCCCTCCTGTTGGGCAGGGCGTTAGAATGGGCCACGCCACTGTGGAAGCGTGGTGACCCCGTGGTTCTGAGCGCTGCTCAGTTTCTAATATCCCTAAAGCAGGTCTTTTTGGGGCCACGGGTCACTCACAACACCTCTCTCCAGTTATTAGCTCTAACACAGGGATCCCTCTCGGTCAGCCATTATGCCGTCCGCTTCCGGACACTGGCTTCCGAGCTGGAATGGCCTGATAAAACACTCATCCCTGTGTTCTGGAGAAGTTTGGCGGAGCACGTCAAAGATACTCTAGCTACCAGGGAGGTTCCCATCAGCCTGGAGGAACTTTCCATTTTCACCCGCATTGATCTTCGTTTTACAGAGCATGGGCTGGAGCGTGCTCAATCCAGACAGAGGGTTAGGTTGGCGCCCACCTTCTCTAAACTTCTTGAACCCCCAGCTCTGGGAGTTTTATCTCCAGAACCCGTGGGGGAGTCTTGCACCGGTTCCAAGTCGCGCCCGGTGCGGACCTCCGCACGCTGTTACCAGTGTCGACAGTTCGGTCACTCAGCTAACAGGTGTCCTCAGCGGTCGAGGAAATAATCACGTTCAGTGGTAGCTGGAGGGGGTCTACTTGATATGGGAACTTTCTCCTCCAAGCCGGCCTTCCGTGGGACGTTAGAGAGTGGTGCTTCCACCTGGGAGAAAGAGGTCTGCATGGACTCCGGGGCAGAAGAGAACTTATGTCCTCGGCCTTCGCCCAACAGCACGCAATTCCATTGGTGCCACTTCCTCAACCCGTGACCATCATAGTGGTCAACGGTTCGACCTTACCATCCCAGATTACCCACCAGACAGCTCTCCTTGGGCTCTAAATCCCACTATCTCACCGCGAGACGTTGTCCCTGCTCATTATGCCCGAGGGCATCAACCAGGTGCTCCACGGAGTTCTCTGGCTCCATTGCCATTCTCCTCACATAGAGTGGTCCTTGGAGAGAATCCTGGGTTGGAGCAAGGACTGTGAAGGAAGATGCATGGGGGGCAACATCCAAGTAGCCTCTACGGAAGTGCCCGCGGATCTCTCCGTGTTACCCACACACTACCAGCAGTACGCGGACATCTTCTCTAAGAAATCCTCTGAGACCCTTCTGCCCCATCGCCCTTACGAATGTCCTATAGACCTCTTGCCAGGTGCGGAACCTCCTCGAGGTCGCGTATATCCTCTGTCACTTTCGGAGATGAAGGCCATGTCCCAGTACATCCGTGAGAACCTGGCAAGGGGGTTTATTAGGAAGTCAGTGTCACCAGCGGGGGCAGGATTCTTCTTCGTACAGAAGAAGAGTGGAGAGTTGTGCCCGTGCATTGATTACAGAGATCTCAATGCAATAACCGTCAAAAACAAATATCCTCTTCCCCTGATCTCTGAGTTGTTCGACAGGTTGTGTGGGGCCCGGGTCTTCACTAAGCTAGACCTACGAGGGGCTTACAACCTGATCCACATACGTGAAGGGGACGAGTGGAAGAGAGCCTTTAATTCCAAGGATGGCCATTACAAGTATCTGGTCATGCCCTTCGGCCTCTGTAACGCCCCAGCTGTCTTCCAGGACTTCAAAAATGATGTCTTTTGCGATATGCTCTCCACCTCGGTGGTGGTCTATCTGGATGACATCCTCATCTTCTCTCCAGATTTGGCCTCTCACCGCTTGCGGGCGAATTCTCTCTTCGCCAAGTTGGAGAAGTTTCAGTTTGAGCAGGAGTCTTTACCATTCCTGGGCTATATCTTCTCGGCCCAGGGGTTGGCTATGGATCCTGCCAAATTGCAGGCGGTAATGGACTGGCAGGAATCCCATTCTCTTAAAGCGGTACAACGCTTTTTTGGGTTCGTTAATTATTATCGTCAGTTCATTCCCCACTTCTCTACACTGGTAGCTCCTTTGGTTGCCCTCACGAAAAAGGGAGCCAATCCCAAGGTTTGGTCAGAACAGGTCTCCGCGGCCTTCTCGTCTCTTAAGACCCATTTTGCTGGTGCTCCTTTCCTCCACCGTCCCGATGTGGATAAACCCTTTAGCCTAGAGATAGATGCCTTGTCCGTTTGTGCAGGAGCAGTCCTTTTCCAGAAGGATGCTCAAGGTCAGAAGCATCCCTGCTTCTTCTTCTCAAAGACCTTCTCACCGGCGGAGAGAAACTACTCCATCGGGAACAGGGAGCTGCTGGCAATGAAGTTGGCCTTTTCCGAATGGAGACATCTCCTGGAGGGAGCCCGGTTCCCCTTTCAGGTGTACACCGACCATGAAAACCTGGTCTATTTACAAACGGCCCAGCGCTTGAACTCTTGTCAAGCTAGGTGGTCGCTCTTCTTCTCCCGCTTCCGCTTCACCTTGCACTATCTGTCCGGTGAGAAGAACGTCCAGGCTGATGCTCTCTCTCGCTCGGTGGTGTCAGCGGAGGAGGAGGAGGCTGAGCCTCGGCTAATCATCCCCTCTGAGAGCCTGAGGACTGTGGCTCCGGTCGCCCTCGAGTCAGTGCCGCCGGGCAAAGCCTTTGTTCCTCCCCGCCTGCGGCCAGAGGTTCTCACGTGGGCACATGCGTCCAGGGTGGGTGGTCACTTTGGTAATAAGCGGACCACAGAACTTCTGGCAAGGACTTATTGGTGGCCGCACATGGCTCAGGACACGAGAGAATACATTCAGGCATGCGTCTCTTGTGCTCGGAACAGGTCCTCTAGGCAGAGGCCGGCTGGGTTACTATACCCCTTGCCGGTGGCAGACAGACCCTGGGAGATGGTTGGCATGGATTTTGTGGTCGGCCTGCCCAAATACGGTGGCAGCACGGTCATCTGGGTGGTCACTGATTATTTTTCTAAAATAGTGCATCTGGTGCCACTCGCGCGGCTGCCTTCTGCCCGTGGTCTCGCCGTGCTGTTCATAAAGCATGTATTTCATTTGCACGGTATGCCGGACAAGATAGTTAGTGACCGAGGTCCCCAATATGTGTCTCGGTTTTGGAGGGAGCTCTGCAATCTACTTAGTATCGAGCTAAACTTGTCCCTCACCTATCATCCCAAGACGAATGGGTTGGTTGAGAGAGCTAACCAAACTCTGGTCACATTCCTGCGACATTTTGTCTCAGCCAGGCAGGATGACTGGGCATCCTTACTACTGTGGGCCGAATTTTCCCTGAATAATGCAGTGGCTGATTCACTGGTCAAACTCCGTTCCATCTTAATCACGGCCAGCATCCATGCGTTCCCGTCCTGATGCCAGTGTCTTCCACTGATTCCAGGGTGACAGACTGGGCAGTGGAGGCTCGTGATATGTGGGATCGCACTCAGGATGCCATTCGAGCCTCTAAGGAGAGAATGAGGGTGTCCGCCGACACGCGTCGGCGTCCCACTCCAACTTTTGCCCTGGCAACTTGGTGTGGCTCTCTGCCCGAAATATCAGGCTGCGTGCCGAGTCCACCAAGTTCGCGCCATGATACACAAAGTCCTTGAGCGGATCAGCTCGGTGGTCTATCTGGCTCTTCCACCACACTTGGATATCTCTGACGCCTTCCACATGTCCCTTCTCAAACCTGTTCACATGTCCCGGTTTTCTGAATCATCTGCCGGGACATCAGACTTGTCTCCAGACAAGTTTGAGGTCAATGTCATTGTGGGACACAGGGTAGTGCGTGGCAAAAAGTTTTATTTGGTGGACTGGAAGGGTCATGGTCCAGAGGCTCGGACCTGGGAACCAGTGGAGAACATCCACGCTCCGCTCCTTATCGTGGCATTTAAGCGTAGCGAGGCTCAGAGGGAAGGGGACCCTAGGAGGGGGGTAATGTTAGGTGTCGGACTCCTGCCACGGCATAGCGGGAGTCCAGAGCCTTGCATTTGGCGGTCTCCCTTTCTGCTTCGAACGCAGAGGACCCTGCTCAGCAGTCTCATAGTTCCCGACGCTATGCTCAGACCTGCTCTGTGGGTCTGGCTGTTGCTGCCACCTCTGGGCCAGCAATAGCAACGCAGGCTGTTCAGCAGCAAGCCACTCCAGAGGCTAAGTCCTTCCATCACTCCACTGATCATGCTCACGGGACGATCTCCCATTGGAGATCGGGAGTCACATGCACAGGTCCTTCTCCAGATCTGGTTGGTCCATCACGGGGATCTGGAAGCTTCCGGAAGGTCTTGGCTACAAAAGGTTTGCATGACCGCTCGGCCATGCGCTAGTATAGACTCTAGTTGCTACATGTGTGAATGATGACGAATGCATGGAACTGCGAATGACTCATTAAGATTCCCCTCCCTCTGATATTACGTGTGTGGACAAGGAAATAGAGATAGAGTCAGCGCCAGTCAGTGGCAAGCTACAGGCCACGGTGCATATCATTCCACTGTACTAGCGTCCGATAGTGTGGCCCATTACAGTGCATTATCGTACCGCGGCAGTGTCTGTCACCTCGCTGCAGTCTGCAGCAGTCATTGGCGTTCACGGCTGCGACGACACACGCACGGTAGGTCTAGAGGGATGCTGACCCGGTATCTTGGGCCAGAGTCCTGTGACCGTATACCGGGCGTGCATTTCACTGAGTTCTGTTAGTTTGAACAGGCTCAGTATTTGTGTTTAGTGCTTCGGCGGCTCTGTGATTTAACAGAGTCCGCCCAGCGCACATCGGGTGACGTTCAACCCACGTGTGATATACTGTCATATTGTGCGTCCGCCACTGCTGAGCAGCAGTGTAAGACCTCTGCACGGTGGACCCCGGGCGGTGAACGCACCTACTATTATTTTATAATTTGGTGCGTTCCGCCAGCCCTAACATGGACAATGGTGGGACCGATAACATAATATCCTCCCACTGATCAGCCTCAATTATCCCAATATTTTGTTCCCATTTCTCTTTTATTTTTAGCGGATGTTTAGAAAGAACTTGTGACAGGAGTAATCTATACAGTCTATAGATGAGAGGACTACTCTTGGAAGTTTGTTCTTAAAACCACCCTGATATCCCACCTCCAGGAAGGGAAAGATTAGGAGTCCCACCGTATGTTCCATTAATATATAGAATAAGGACCCTTGAAGCAGTTTAAGCTGTTGCAGTTTCAATATTCTGTACTATTGGAACAACAGAGCGCAAATAGGGTCTTATCCGATGATAAAATTATAAACGTATATAGAATCTACTCACCTGCTGTAGGAGAGTTAAAGCATATAGAGTTAGTAATCAGCTGCTGCACGTCCAAGGATCAAACAAGTGACCGCCGACACATCAGATCCTACGGAGCTTTTTTTGGACTTTGTGCGCTGCTAAACATATTTCACAATTACTGCTGTATTAAAGATCAATGTTTTTATTCCCAATGCATTTCAAAGCATGAACTGCTTCTTCTTCAGGGGATGACATACATGTATGTATGTATGCATGCTTGTATGTACGCTTTGAAACGCGTTGGGAATAAAAACATTGATCTTTAATACAGCAGTAATTGTGAAATATGTTTAGCAGCACACGAAGTCCAAAAAAAGCTCCATAGGATCTGAAGCAGTTGCAGTTGTGAGGCCAAAAAGTACAACCACAGGTTAGGGGCAGCAGGATCTCCCTCTTCCTTCCCCTTTGTAGCATCTCATACTTGATTCGGGCGATACCTTTTTTCCATATCAACTAGCTAAACATAGCTTGAAATTTAAAGAAATATCTCAAGGGAGCCATATTGGAGCATTATGAACTATATTATATTTAATGATTGTGACATCAACACAATTTTAATTAGATTAGTGCTTCCAATTACTGACAGAGGTAAATTACACCAAGTGTTAATCTTTTTCTGAACTTTCATATATAATGGATCTAAATTCAAGAGTATAAAATAATTAACATTAGTGTAGATCTGGATATCTAGATATTTAAATTCCCTCCCCATTTTCAGTCGTGTCTGTTCCACCTTAGACGCCCAAGAAAGATCATCCATTGGCATGAGGATAGATTTTTCCCAGTTGATACGCAGTCCCGAAAACTCACCAAACTCATCGATCATAGTTATAGCATTGACTAATGAATTTCCCGTATCCCCAAGGAACAGAAGAAGGTCATTTGCATATAAAGCGACCTTTTCCTTCACAGACCGGTAGACAAAACATTCAATGCCCCTGCTAGCCCGGAGTCATGTGTCGAGTGAAAATACATATGGGCAGTAATGATGGGCATAGGGTTTGGGGAAAACTTTCTGGCCTTGGCCAAGTTATTATATGCTAAACCATGTGCACAGATTAAAGCTAATGGGGCTGTGTGAAGTTCCTTTAAATTAGGAAGGAGGACGAGGCAGGGGTATCCTTTGTCCCCTCTGTTATTTGCATTGGCCATGGAGCAACTGTCATTCGGATACATTCATCGAACTGTTTGGCGAACACGTTCAACGAACGTCTAAACATTCAGTGAATCAAAACCTTGAAAGGTTTGCTCATCTCTAATCAGGAGGCCCCATTTGCTCCTCAAAATCGTTAGCCTTAATATAGAAATACAGATTTTAGCTCAGAATTGAGAATTTTGATAATGGCGGATCAATTCTGGTAGAGAAAGAAGCAGATTTCTCTGAAAAGATATAACACAAAATTGCTTATTTTCATGTGTACTATTGATTGATGAAATAAAAATTAAAATGATGGTTACTCTTTAACCCCTTTACCCCCAAGGGTGGTTTGCACGTTCATGTTTTCTCGTGACATATTGTACTTCATGTTAGTGGTAAAATTTCATTCAAATAACTTGCGTTTATTTGTGAAAAAACGGAAATTTGGCGAAAATTTTGCAATTTTTCAAATTTGAATTTTTATGCCCTTAAATAACAGAGATATGGCACACAAAAAACTTAATAAATAACATTTCACATATGTTTACTTTACATCAGCACAATTTTGGAACCAAAATTTTTTTTTGTTAGGAAGTTATAAGGGTTAAAAGTTGACCAGCGATTTCTCATTTTTACAACACCATTTTATTTTTACGGACCACATCACATTTGAAGTCACTTTGATGGGTCTATATGATAGAAAATACCCAAAAGTGACACCATTCTAAAAACTGCACCCCTTAAGGTGCTCAAAACCACATTCAAGAAGTTTATTAACCCTTCAGGTGCTTCACAGGAATTTTTTGAATGTTTAAAAAAACTTTTTTTCACAAAAAAAATTAATTCAGGTCCAATTTTTTTTATTTTACCAAGGGTAACAGGAGAGATTGGACTGAAAAAGTTATTATGCAATTTCTCCTGAGTACGCTGATACCTGATATGTGGGGGGGAACCACTGTTTCGGTGCATGGCAAAGCTCAGAAGGGAAGGAGCGCCGTTTGACTTTTTCAATGCAAAATTGGCTGGAATTCAGATCGGACACCATGTCACGTTTGGAGAGCCACTGATGTGCCTAAACAGTGGAAACCCCCACAAGTGACCCCATTTTGGAAACTAAACCCCCAAGGAACTTATCTAGATATGTGGTGAGAACTTTGAACCCACAAGGACTTCACAGAAATTTATAACGTACAGCCGTACAATTAAAAAAAAATCATATTTTTTCCACAAAAATTATCTTTTCACCCCCAATTTTTAATTTCCCAAGGGTAACAGGACCTTAAAGTTATTGTGCAATTTGTCCAGAGTATGCTGATACCCCATATGTGGGTGTAAACGACTATTTGGGCGCATGGCAGAGCTCGGAAGGGAAGCAGCGTCATTTGACTTTTTTGGCTGGAATTGAGATTGGACGCCACGTGAGCGCCGCTGATCGCTATGACGTACTATCCCGTCCATAGGCATGGGGGCCCGGGTCCCATGGACGGGATAGTACGTCAGATGTCAAAAAGGGGTTAAGCAAATGTTCCTATTCTGATACAAGAAGGAATTTTCATTTATGTTTATAAATAGATTTACCATTAAAGCAATAATGTTAGTATGGTACATAGATACAATAAAGGATGGTGGAAAAGTTATTTCTAGATCATACACAGTTTCATTTCATTTTTGATAATACAGCACACACATTTATTTTTAGATCACTTAGCACATGAAATAATAGTAATTTATCAAGCTCATGTGAAATATAGCCTTCTAATTGACAGTAATGTGCATTTTTTCATTATGTAGCAAAATAGTCCACTTTACCAGTATGATTAAATGCCAATAAAACCAGGAGCGCCCAGAAGTTCAAACAAGCTTAACCATTAAGATAGTAAAATAATGTGGAGACAAACACATTGTACATGTTCCTGGCTGGTGAATTGCACTGTTTTATATTCTGCACAAAATCTCTACTAAGACTTTATTTTTTAAACTTAGTGAATTAAAGCTGTCACTAGAGTTGAGCGACTTTTGCTTTTTTAGGGTCGAGTTTCGTTTCATGAAACCTGACTTTTCCAAAAGTCGGGTCGAGCAAAATCGGCCGACTATAGGGAAAAGTCGGGGGTCCGACCGAAACACGAAACCCAATGTAAGTCAATGGGGAATTAAAGTCGGCAGTGAGAGGAGGACAGGAAACACACCTACAGTGCTCATTTGAATGCCAAAAGCATCAATTCTTCTTACTTAAGCTTGTCAACCTTAATTAACTTCATAATACTAGTTACGCACTGAAAAATGGGGGTTATTTGGCTAAAGTTGTGGGGGGGTAGGGCTGGCTCCAGGTTTTCATGTGCCCTGGGCAAAAGAGCGCTCCTTTAACACATACCATAACTCATGATGCTCCGATATGGCAGAGAAATAGCGGTATAGTACAATGAAAAATACCTCACTTTTTACATCTCATGATGAGGCCCATCTATTTCTCCATACAGAATCATTGGTCCCATATAATGTTTGAAACAGTATATGATGAGCTCCACATAATGCTACAGTATATGTTGGTCCCCATGGATGAAGCTCCACTGTCTTATGGGCCCAAATAATGCTCCAAACATAATGGGCCCCATTTCTAATGCTCTAGTGTATAATGGGCCCTGTAAATGCTTCTCCAGTGTCTGATGTCCACCTTTGGAATGTTCCAGGGTATGGTGGGCCCCATCTATCATTCTCCAGAGTATAGTGCTCCCCAAAAATTGCTGTCCCAACATTGAAAACAATGAAATAAGTCTCCTCGCTAGGGAATCCCTGTACTAGTCTGGACTCCTCGTCGTCCCCATCTTCCATCTCACTGCACAGTATTTCAACCTTGCAAGTGCTGTGATCCTGAGCAAGCAGGGGGGGCCCACTCGTTGGCGACGGCACTGGCACAGGGCCCCTGATAGTACGGTGGTGTGTCTGATGGCGGGTGGGCCGAACCTGCACTTTCATCTGCAGCTTCCTCTTTGTCACTGTGTAAGATGGAACTGTATATGGGAAGGGTAACCTGAGTTTCATCAGGGTCAGATTCAGGTCGTGTAGCGTGCGAGGGGAATGTAGTGGTCTGGGTCAATGTACCAGCAGATTCATCGAGCTGTGGCTGGGCATCAGAGCACTTGTGTCGCCCCCAGGAGTACGGTCGCCACAGTGGCATTACCTTCCTCCTAGGGAGTGTGATGTCATGCTTGGGAGCAACGAAGGATCTCTCTAGCAGGTTAACTGATTGGGCGGCGTTATTCCCACGAGTCACGACCCTCCAAACAGCGTTCATGAAGGCAAAGTGTTTGTTTTACGTGGGCAGTATGGTTGCAATGCTGAACATTAAAGGAATGTCCAGAAGGGCACCACCAGGAGTGGAGCCTACAGCGTAATTTGACTCAACACGGGCAACCTAAACCATCCAGCAACAAAAAAGATGCACACATTGCATTAATTCCGTTAACGAACGAGACTCCGTCATGCCCTGCGGTCCGAGTCCGGCTTACTAGAGGGACATGCGAGGCTCTGGCACGTGAGATTGGCCAATAACTGGTGTGTCATGCCCTTACATGTCCGTGGCTGCATGTGCGCTACACTGAAAAGGCCAGCTTTTGTCGCTTACAGGTGCAGATAACCCGCTGAACAACGTTAGTGATGAGGATCTGGGATTACAATTATTACCCGCTGAAATGAATAAAAAACAAATCTGAACTGAGAAAAGTAAGTTAATGTGTATGCACAATGTAAGTGCATATTAACACATGACCATTAACCAGAGAAAACAAAAAGCAAAAAACACAAATATCCTGAACTAAAAGTAAAAAATATACTGCAAATAATGCATAAAGGTAATAATAATAATAATAATGGTATTTAGTAAACATAATTTTGATCAAAATAATGAACTAATAATAGTTCAGGATATTTGTGTTTTTTGCTTTTTGTTTTCTCTGGTTAATGGTCATGTGTTAATATGCACTTACATTGTGCATACACATTAACTTACTTTTCTCAGTTCAGATTTGTTTTTTATTCATTTCATTGTGCATTCAGTGCATATATGGGTGTGACCGCCCTCTTTCTGAGCTGGGAAAGCCATCCAGTCTGGCCTAAGCTGTTACAAGTGGTTCAGCCGCTCGACCCTTATTCACATTCACGCCACTTGGCAAGTGAAAAGGTTTTAAATACTAGAGTAGGGACTGTCCCACAAGGGTTGCCGTGACGTGGCGGGATGGCTTGTTCATTATTTTGATCAAAATTATGTTTACTAAATACCATTATTATTATTATTATTATTACCTTTATGCATTATTTGCAGTATATTTTTTACTTTTAGTTCAGGATATTTGTGTTTTTTGCTTTTTGTTTTCTCTGGTTAATGGTCATGTGTTAATATGCACTTACATTGTGCATACACATTAACTTACTTTTCTCAGTTCAGATTTGTTTTTTATTCATTTCATTGTGCATTCAGTGCATATATGGGTGTGACCGCCCTCTTTCTGAGCTGGGAAAGCCATCCAGTCTGGCCTAAGCTGTTACAAGTGGTTCAGCCGCTCGACCCTTATTCACATTCACGCCACTTGGCAAGTGAAAAGGTTTTAAATACTAGAGTAGGGACTGTCCCACAAGGGTTGCCGTGACGTGGCGGGATGGCTTGTTCATTATTTTGATCAAAATTATGTTTACTAAATACCATTATTATTATTATTATTACCTTTATGCATTATTTGCAGTATATTTTTTACTTTTAGTTCAGGATATTTGTGTTTTTTGCTTTTTGTTTTCTTTGGTTAATGGTCATGTGTTAATATGCACTTACATTGTGCATACACATTAACTTACTTTTCTCAGTTCAGATTTGTTTTTTATTCATTTCATTGTGCATTCAGTGCATATATGGGTGTGACCGCCCTCTTTCTGAGCTGGGAAAGCCATCCAGTCTGGCCTAAGCTGTTACAAGTGGTTCAGCCACTCGACCCTTATTCACATTCACGCCACTTGGCAAGTGAAAAGGTTTTAAATACTAGAGTAGGGACTGTCCCACAAGGGTTGCCGTGACGTGGCGGGATGGCTTGTTCATTATTTTGATCAAAATTATGTTTACTAAATACCATTATTATTATTATTATTATTACCTTTATGCATTATTTGCAGTATATTTTTTACTTTTAGTTCAGGATATTTGTGTTTTTTGCTTTTTGTTTTCTCTGGTTAATGGTCATGTGTTAATATGCACTTACATTGTGCATACACATTAACTTACTTTTCTCAGTTCAGATTTGTTTTTTATTCATTTCATTGTGCATTCAGTGCATATATGGGTGTGACCGCCCTCTTTCTGAGCTGGGAAAGCCATCCAGTCTGGCCTAAGCTGTTACAAGTGGTTCAGCCGCTCGACCCTTATTCACATTCACGCCACTTGGCAAGTGAAAAGGTTTTAAATACTAGAGTAGGGACTGTCCCACAAGGGTTGCCGTGACGTGGCGGGATGGCTTGTTCATTATTTTGATCAAAATTATGTTTACTAAATACCATTATTATTATTATTATTACCTTTATGCATTATTTGCAGTATATTTTTTACTTTTAGTTCAGGATATTTGTGTTTTTTGCTTTTTGTTTTCTTTAATTATTACCCGCGAACGATGATTTCCCAGTAAGTGCAGGTCAACCGCAGTTCTGGAATTAGGCCTAACCGTCATTCCTGAAAAAAATGAAAAACTTACGTGTGCAAAACACAGGTGCTGTAGCTTGCTTAACAGCTCGCCAGCCGTTCTCAGGCCCAGTATGGATTACACGTGATTGCACAAAGGTGAGAAAGGGTACTGTATTCCCGGATAACATGTATGGATAGCATAGTGTACACATTCAAAATATATGTCTGTAGATCAGGAGGCAGGCTCAAACGGTGTCAGGCCCAGTATGGATTACACGTGATTGCACAAAGGTGAGAAAGAGTACCGTATCCCCAGATAACATGTATGGATAGCATAGTGTACACATTCAAAATATATGTCTGTAGATCAGGAGGCAGGCTCAAATGGTGTCAGGCCCAGTATGGATTACACGTGACTGCACAAAGGTGAGAAAGGGTACCGTATCCCCGGATAACATGTATGGATAGCATAGTGTACACATTCAAAATATATGTCTATAGATCAGGAGGCAGGCTCAGGCAGTGTCAGGCCCAGTATGGATTACACGTGATTGCACAAAGGTGAGAAAGGGTACCGTATCACCGGATAACATGTATGGATAGCATAGTGTACACATTCAAAATATATGTCTATAGATCAGGAGGCAGGCTCAGACAGTGTCAGGCCCAGTATGGATTACACGTGATTGCACAAAGGTGAGAAAGGGTACCGTATCCCCGGATGACATGTATGGATAGCATAGTGTATACATTCAAAATATATGTCTATAGATCAGGAGGCAGGCTCAGACGGTGTCAGGCCCAGTATGGATTACACGTGATTGCACAAAAGTGAGAAAGGGTACCGTATCACCGGATAACATGTATGGATAGCATAGTGTACACATTCAAAATATATGTCTATAGATCAGGAGGCAGGCTCAGACGGTGTCAGGCCGAGTATGGATTACATGTGATTGCACAAAGGTGAGAAAGGGTACCGTATTCCCGGATAACATGTATGGATAGCATAGTGTACACATTCAAAATATATGTCTATAGATCAGGAGGCAGGCTCAGACGGTGTCAGGCCCAGTATGGATTACACGTGATTGCACAAAGGTGAGAAAGGGTACCGTATCACCGGATAACATGTATGGATAGCATAGTGTACACATTCAAAATATATGTCTATAGATCAGGAGGCAGGCTCAGACGGTGTCAGGCCCAGTATGGATTTGACGGCCCAGACAATACAGCAGAGGAGCATGGAGAGGTAAAGATTGCAAATGCTGGGGCCCTGCCCAAGCAAAGGGGGCCCACTCGTGTGCGTTGGTACTGGCACTGGGCCCCTCATAGTACGGCGGTGTGTCTGACGGCGGGTGTGCACCGCCACCGTCAGAGACACTTGATTGCACTATGAGGGACCCTGTGCCAGTGCCCGCGCCCAAGAGTCGGCCTACCCACCTGTCCAGGGCAACGGCACTCACACGGTTTCGTGCGCTAGGTGGTGACCCCGGCCATGGGGGGGAGGCAGCACAGTTAGGGAGTTTTAGAAAGTGGCATATGTTGATGTTGGACATTCAGCTGATGCAAAAGGCGAAATTGTTCAAGTCCCAGGAAGAGGAGGACCAAAGCAAGCCATTTTTCTGTCACCCTATTTGTCATCAGGGGAAGGTGGGACAAAATCCTTGGAAACCCATGCATTGTTCATTTTAATGAAGGTTAGATCATCCACATTTTGGGTTGACAGACGGGTACTTTTTTCTGTCAGGATTGATCCAGCTGCACTGAAGACTCTTTCCGATAGCACACTTGCAGCTTGGCAAGCGAGCTCCTGTAAGGCATATTGTGCCAATTCAGGCCAGGTGTCCAGTTTAGCGGCCCAATAGTCAAAGGGGAATGACCTGTGCGGGAGAACATCGATATGGGAGGAAAAGTAGTTTGTAACCATAGTTGGCAACTGCTGTCTCCTGTCACTTTCCATCGATGCAGTATTACCAGTTGTGTGAGCGGTACTTGAAAAATCAGTCCACAACATTGTCATGAAACCCCTGTCTCCAACACCACTTCTGCTGTGTGCACCACAAACACCTCTGCCAAGCTGCCCCCGGCCCGTACGGCTCGTGTGAGAACCATCACCGCTGCTGTGTGCTGGGAATGCCTCAACCAACCGGTTTACCAGAGTTGCTTGTTTATTAGCCAATATTAGGTCAAGGTTCTCGTGTGGCATGATGTTTTGTAATTTGCCTTTATAGTGTGGATCCAGGATGCTGGCCAACCAGTAGTAGTCGTCATCGTTCATCATTTTGGCAATGCGGGGGTCCCTTTTTAGGATCTGCAAGGCATAATCTGACATGTGGGCCTATGTTCCCGGTGTCAAGGATGCACTGCGAGTGCTGGTTGGAGGAGCACTTTCTGGCAAATCCACATCCCTCCAGTCACGCACAAACCCTGTACCAGACCTTGCCACGCCAACATTTTCACTTGCCCCACGAGATGCATCCTTCTCCCCATCATCATCCTCCTCCTCCTCTTCTTTCTCCACCTCGTCCAGGAGAGGTCCCTGAGCAGACAATGGCTGAATGTCATCAAGGATTCCCTCCTCCTCTTCCTCCTCATCAACATTAGCTGCAGACGCCTGCTCCTTAAGGTGCGTCAAAGATTGCATGAGCAGACGCATAAGTGGGATGCTCATGCTTAGGATGGCGTCGTCTGCGCTTACCAGCCGTGTGCATTCCTCACAACACTGAAGGACTTTACAGAGGTCTTTCAGCTTCAACCACTGCACACCTGTCAACTCCATGTCTGCTCTCAAAGTGCCTGGCCGTGTATCCTCCCACAAATGCATTATGGCCTGCCTCTGCTCGCACAGCCGCTCAACCATGTGCAGGGTGGAGTTCCACCTTGTTGCAATGTCGATAATGAGGCGGTGGTTGGGAAGGTGGAGCAATCGCTGCAGCTTCTGCATACGAATGGAGTGTGCAGGCGACCGGCGGATGTGCGCGCACAGTCTTCGCACCTTTTGGAGCAGGGCTGTTAACTCCGGATAATTGTTGAGGAAGCACTGCACCACCAGGTTCAAGGTGTGAGCCAAGCAAGGCATGTGGCTGAGTTTTGAAAGGGCTATGGCTGCCACAAAATTACGGCCGTTATCACTAACTACCTTGCCTGCCTCAAGATGTATACTGCCCAGCCATGACTCAGTTTGTCGCTGAAAGTACTCGGCCAGCACCTCCGCGGTGTGTCTGTCGCCCAAACACATCATCTGCAACACAGCCTGCTGACGCTTTCCACTAGCTGCTCGATAGGGGGACACCTTGTGTGCAACAGTGGCAGCTGCAGATGGAGTGCTTGTACGACTGCGCTCTGTGGACGAGCTTTCGCTTCTGGAGGAGGAGGAGGAGGAGGGTCGAACGCCTACAGCCAACTGTTTCCTATACCGTGGGCTAGGCAGCACTGTCCCATCACCGCTGTCCCCTGTGGACCCTGCATCCACCACATTAACCCAGTGCGCAGTGATGGACACGTAACGGCCCTGGCCATGCCGACTGGACCATGCATCTGTTGTGAGGTGCACCTTTCCACTCACTGACTGCTTGAGTGCATGGACAATGCGGTCTTTCACATGATGGTGGAGGGCTGGGATGGCTTTGCGAGAGAAGAAGTGGCGACTGGGTAGGTCATAGCGTGGTACTGCATAGGCCATGAGTTCGCGGAAAGCTGCGCTTTCCACCAACCGATAGGGCATCATCTCTAACGAGATTAGTTTGGCAATGTGGGCGTTCAAACCCAGTGTTCGCGGATGAGAGACTGAGTACTTTCTTGACCTACTCATAGTCTCTGGGAGGGTGAGCTGGACTTGAGAGCTGCATATGGTGGAACTAGCGGTGGACAGGGCGGACTGAGAGAGGGTTGATGATGGTGATGGAGTTGGTGTTCTTTCTGATGGCCTAGATTCAGTCTTTCCTTGATATAACAGTGGGATTCCCTGACTGCTTTGGCCTTGTAACGACACCTCAACATTTGCTGCTGTGCTAACCGGTGGGCTTACAGTGGGGGAAACAATGTAGCGTTGCTGACTACTTTCTTTGTGATCAGTTGCACATGTGGTACTTGAGGTTTGGTGTTGTGTCCACGCTTGCAAGTGCATGCTGGTTAAATGTCTAAGCATGCAACTGGTATTCAAATTTTTCAGATTTTTCCCTCGGCTAAAGGTCTTTGCGCACTTCTTACAGATAACCTTGGCCTGATCATGAGGATTTTGTTCAAAAAAGTGCCACACTGCACTCTTCCTACTTTGAAGACATTTTGCGGCCTAGCACGCTGTGCTATTTTGACCGTCTGGACAAGCTGTCCAGCAACTCTTTTGATTTTTGGAACCTGTCTTTGGAGTGCTCTGGGTCTGCCAGATAACAGCTGTTGCGATGTCGATGTCTGCTGTGGATGCTCCTCCTCCTCATCTGAGCTATTGGAAGCAGCACCCTCTTCCCCCAATGGATGCCAATCTGGGTCAACAACTGGGTCATCCATCACCTCCTCTTCAATGTCATGTGCACCTTCCTCTGTGTCACCGTGTATGGTGGTATAGTATGCGGGAAGGGGCACCTGAGTCTCATCAGGGTCAGAATCTGGCTCATTAGACTGCGAGGACAATGTAGTGCTCTGAGTGAATGTACCAGCAGAATCATCTATCAGTGGCTGTGCATCAGTGCACTCCATGTCAGATTCATCTTGGCCTGGGTAATTCACCATTTCACTTGATAACCCAGGCATGGTATGTGAAAACAGCTCCATGGAGTTATCAGTTGTATGGCCTGCATCATCCTTCAATGTTGGTTGGGGTGAAGGACACAAGGAAAGGTGTGGTTCATGAACATGAGCCTCCAATGACGACGCAGTGCTTTTATTTTTTACAACTTCAGAAGAGGAGGCGATAGAGCTGGAGGCTGAGTCAGCAATGTAAGCCAAAACTTTTTCCTGAAGCTCTGGCTTTAAAAGTGGTTTGCCAATTCCTAGAAAACTAAGCCTTCGAGGCCTTGTGGAGCCAGATGATGACGCAGGCTCAACACCTCCTGCATTCGGTCTTATTTTGCTTTTGCCACTACCATCAGTTCCACCACCAACACCATCATTACCAGCTGGCAACCCCCGCCCAATTCCACGGCCTTTTCCACCAGCCTTCCTCATTTTTGGTAAAAATGTACACAAAATCCCACAAACTATATAGTAATGTAAAACAAGGTACAAGGTGTATATAGGACAGGGGAGACGTAGAATTTCTGAACACACTTGTGGACACTGTTGGATTGTGTGAGGCCCAGTTAATATCACACCGCTATGTCACAGGCTCAATGTCGCAGGTGTGAAAAATGTCACTATAGGACAGGGGAGATGTAGAATTTCTGAACACACTTGTGGACACTGTTGTGTGAGGCCCAGTTAATATCACACCGCTATGTCACAGGCTCAATATCGCAGGTGTGAAAAATGTCACTATAGGACAGGGGAGATTTAGAATTTCTGAACACACTTGTGGACACTGTTGGATTGTGTGAGGCCCAGTTAATATCACACCGCTATTTCACAGGCTCAATGTCGCAGGTGTGAAAAATGTCACTATAGGACAGGGGAGATGTAGAATTTCTGAACACACACTGTTGGATTGTGTGAGGCCCAATGAATATCACACCTCTATGTCACAGACAGAAATTGGCTAGTGTATGAAAAACTACAAGGTGTATATAGAATTGGGCAGAATAGGAATCTCCCTAGAGTGTAGGTCTGTAAGAACGGAACATGTCCTCGACTTATCCTTACAGAGTGACACACAGATAGCTTCACTGTGGCCGTGATAACAGCCGTTACACGGTACTGAGAGAGGAGTGTACACCGCTGTACGGTGTGTGAAAAATGAACACTCAGTACCTCACCAGGACAAAAAAAAAATTTGGATTGCTTTTAAAAAAGCAGTTTGCAGAGCAGTGGGAAAACAGCAATGCAGCTATCAGGAAGCCTTAAAAGGCAGCCTAACAACCAACACAGCTGATCCAGCAAAATATAGCCTCCACTTGCACTGCACACACAGTGACTGGTGTGTTGTACAGGCAAAATCGCTAGCAGCAGAAGCAGTTTTTGGTGTCTTCTTCCCTGCCTAACGCTCTCCCTACAAAATCATCAGCAGCAGCTCTCCCTATTCTGAGATCAGCATGAGTAACATGGCGGTCGGCGTGCACGCCCTTTTATACCCCCTGTGACGCCCCCCAAAGCAAGCCAATCACTTGCATGCCCTTCTCAAAGATGGTGGTGACCCCTGCCTATGTCATCACGTTGCCCACAGTGTCCGTGGATCCTGATTGGCTGAAAAAGGGCGGAAAACAAACTATTGAAACGCGACTTTGGCGCTAAAGTCGCCGAGCTCGTGGCCGACCTCACCCTAGGGTCGGGTTTCGTTTCATGAAACCCAACTTTACCAAAAGTCTTTACCAAAAGACTTTTGAAATTTTTCGACCCGTTTCGCTCAACTCTAGCTGTCACGTGTCAGAGAAGTGGCCAAGAGGATTACATTAGTGTTCTATTCACACTCGGCTTACTTGCAAAAATTATATATTTTATAAATTGGAATGTAATTAGGATTGTTTTTTGAGACTGACCTGGAGTAACAATTGATACGATGACTTCAACTATTGAAATAGGGTTACCTAAATTTATACCAATTAATACAGAGTGCACATTCAAAAAATGGTGTACACTGAAATCGGATGATTCCAATAAAATAGATCCTAACAGTGAATGTTTTTACCATCATGTCATCTTTTAGTGTCAGCGAATATTCAACTTTTCTTTCATTGGAAAAAGAGAAAAGCATGACCTTAGCCAGGTCCTGTTTTCAGTGATTTAAGGTCCGTAGCTGTCCACAATATGCCTCTAATATTGGGATTAGGTTAACCTGAGGCTACAACATCCACCATTCACTAGTCCTATGGCATTTGCTTAAACTGCCTAAAAGATATGTCCATTCAGTGCAGACCTACAGCTCATATCCTGCGCCAAGCCATACAATTATGTGACAATGTGAGATGGCATAGCATATACAGTATATTGCTGTATTTAAAGTGAGGGGTATTTCATAGGGGTTTACTGAATTTTTGTCAGGTGACCACAGAAGAAGAGATACTATAGATTGTTGTGCAAATACATTCTGTTACTTTACAAAATAATTAACTTACACTATGTACAAAATGGTTGTCAGAAGTCTAAAAAGCTGAGTTCATTGTTCAATAAGTTACTTTGTCATTGCATTGCAGGACTTTGTCTTTCAGGTAAAACTTTGCTTTAAAACAGGCAGGCAAACATTTTGCCTCACAAAATGAATAATTTGCGATTGTGTGCTGTCTTGCCTGTATACTCTCTCGCTTCCTCCCCTGCCCAGGAGTTGTGGTACGTTCAGACCATGTTTCTACAGGCAAAGCACAAGCTGCGGAGACACCATCACATGTTTCTCAATGCAAGCAATGACTAGCCAGGTCTTTCCCCGGGAAGGAACAACCACGGGAAGGGCAGTCTCGAATGAAGGAAACCACCTATGCCAAAACATGGTATCCATCCACAGACAGCTGTTTCGGGGTATTGCCCCTCATCAGTGTGGAGTAGGAAACTGGCTAGTAGGAGCAATGCCTAGTAGAAGACTGTGAAAAATGAGGATGAATGAACTCATGGAGATCAACATCCAACACTGCGGAGACACCATCACGTGTTTCTCAACGCAGTGATTCTAGAGCAAAGCCCCCATCCCTTATGGGAAATATGTAAAAATATGCAAAACAGAAGCCGTGTAGACACCATCACATGTTTCTCAACGCAAGCAATGTGATGTTGTCTCCGCAGAGTTGGATGTTGATCTCCATGAGTTCATTCATCCTCATATTTCTCGTGTTTCTACAGGGTCAGACACAGCCTTTATAAAGTACATGAGTTCAATATAAAATCACTGCACACGTAGAATATGATTGAAGTGAATACTTATTTATTGACGGTGATAAAGCGACAGCTGACGTTTTGGCCTGATAACGGCCTTTATCACATAGTCGCTGAAAAATAGAAAATATATATACAATAAGAATCAAAAAATTATATACAAAATATTTACAAGATATATACAGATCAGGTGTATCCAAAAGAGCATTTGTGGTGCAATATGTATTAATGCAATAGGATCACGAGAAAAGTGGAGACATTTTAGACAAGAAAAAAGGAAATGGCTGGCGGCAGACATAAAACAATGTACCGTATATGGAAAGTATTACAATGAGATCATACCCCTTTAAGTAGAGTTTCAGTAATCACCGGGTAATTAGTGTCACAGCTAGGCAATATTTCAAAGGATACAGTCTGTCCTGTGGGTGAGGGTAAAGGGAGGCACGGTTAGATAATGGTATACGTGTATAGGCTCTTATAGGAGTTTATATGTATGTGGCCAAAATAGAAAAATCACATATACAGCATTTTCATTGCGGTACAAAGACTGGCACAGATGCATAAAATATGATTGATGTGCTTGTGGATATAAGCAATGGTTATAAAATACCAATATGGCTGGTGATCTAGGTTCCAAGGGAGCCATTGTTATAGGGATATGCCAGAGCTGTATGGAAATAAAAGGTCTCGATAAATATATGTATTTCCTGGTGGTATAGGAGTGCTGCCCGGGAGGAGAAGTACTTACGATTAGAGTTGAGCGATGAATGTCATCCACTCAGTGCCGACTTTTATTCCCCATTGCCTTGCATTGGGGTCGGGTTTCAGACGAAACTCCGACTTTTTTTACCCTAGTTGGACCAGTTTCATCTGAAACAAATTTTGTTTCATGAAACCCAATCCAACCAAAGTCGCTCAACTCTACTTACGATCATTGGTGGCGCAGTGTGAGATGCAGGCACACCTGTGCCTGAGCCGTGAATGAGTGCTGTGGACAAAGCAGCGTTCATTTCAGAGCGCTGGCCGGTCATGTGACCGGAAATAGCGTATAATGTCAACGCATGCGCAGTGTAGCGCGGTTATGTCGCTATGCAGTAGCTGACCACCAAGTTAATGGCGTGGGATGCCAGTGCATGCTCGGTAAAGCGTGGTTTTGTTGTTGTGCAGAGACGCCCAGAGGTTAGTAACCAGGATGTGGCAACACTGCTGTATGGTAAATAGTGCCCAGGGATACCTGTATTTGCGCAGGTACAGGAAAATCCAGGCTCTGAGTGTTAGGTACCGTTACACCTAGCGACTCACCAGCGATCCCGACCAGCGATATGACGCTGTCAGGATCGCTGGTGAATCGCTGGGTGGTCGCTAGTGAGCTGCCACTCAGGCAGATCTCACCAGCGACATCGCTGGGGACGGGGATCGCTACTTACCTGTCAGACGCGGCGATCCTGCGTCCTCCCGCCCGGCTCCACGCGTCGCTCGTCGTCACAGCAGGAAGCGCCGCAGGAAGTGGCTGACGAGAAATGGTCCAGGAGCTTCTCGCGCGATCAGCGATAACCAGCGGGGGAGCCGGTCGGAGGTAAGTATCACATGCAGCGATATCGCTAGTAATATCGCTGCAACGTCACAAAATCGGTGACTTTACAGCGATATTGCTAGCGATATCGCAGTGTGTAACGGGGGCTTTAGAGAACTGTGCATGGGAACAGCATACAATAAAATCAGAGATATAAGGCGTACAAATATTTAGGAATGTAAACCACCATATTTACAATACAATACATTAGAACCTGGTATGCAATAATCATAATTAGCCAAATAACACAGAATATGTGATACAGTAGGAGTCCAAACCAAATAAAAGAGAAATAAAAGAATAGAACTGAGAAGAAGTATATTTAGGAAAAGGAGAGTAATGGAAAATTCAAAGAATAAAAAAAGAAAAATAATGAAAGAGTAGAAAATGAAAAAAATGGATGAAAACATGAAAACAAAAAACAGAAAAAACAAAAAAAAACTAAAAATAATGAAATAATGGAAATAAATGGAAAAATGGAAATTAATGGAAAAAAGATTGAAAAAAATGAACTAAAAATTGTTGAAAAAACATGAAAAAAGGGGAAAAAATCAAAATAAAAGCAAAAAATGGAAAACTAAAATGATTTTTTGTGTCAGTACAGACTCATAGGGGCAACTGTTCAATGTGCCTGAAGGGAAGAAAAATCATCAAGTTAGCCCATCTATTTCACGTTAGCCAATCTATTTCACGGTTGAGGCCTCTAGGATGTAAAGTATCCAGGGTGTAGATCCAATACGTCTCGCGTTGTTTATGGTTCCCACCTCTCTTTGGCCTTGGTACTTTTTCTATGATTTGGAACCTTAATTGAGAGACATTGTGTCGGGCTTCTTTGAAATGGGCAGGTAGTGGTAGCCATGTTTTTCCTCACCTGATGGTAGACTTATGGTAGAAATGCGGTCCCTAATAGCCTGAGTGGTTTCGCCCACGTACAGTAACCCACAGGGATATTTGATGATATATACTACGAAATTGGTTTCGCATGTGAAGAAGTCCCTGATGGGGTAAGATGAAAAAGAACACAGGTCTAGTGTTTTAAACACGTCGCTCGTTGTTTTTACACAATAAATTATGGATCTTTTGGAAGCTGGGAATTTCTCCCTTTTTTTTCTCTTGATTGAATACACGCTGATCTACGTGTTCCTGTGCTCCCACACACCACAAGCTGCAACAGGTGAGCTGGTTGGATCTTTTCTTTTTACTCATTACTAGTTGACCTTAGTTTGGCCTCAGTAAGGCTGCTTCTATGAGCAATGATGTCACTAAGCTTATGGCAGTTCATAGCCGATTCTCACGAGTTCAACCCAAGTGCCGAACTGACAAGCGACCACACATTAGTCCAGCACTTGCGCTAAACTCATGGGAACCAGAGTCTGTGAACTTAGGTGACTACAGTAAGAGTTACCACAGTTCATCGGCTATGAACTGTGATAATTTTAGAAACATCATTGCTCGTTGCAGATATCAGTGTGTTCCAGTTGCTGGTGCTGAGCAGTCACATTACTAATATCACTGTTTAGCACTGCATCTGAATGGAACAGAGTCAGGGATCATTGTGGGACCTCATCATTATGTATTAACAGTGAGTACTACTTTGATTTTTGTTTTTATTTTATCTTAATAAATGGCTAAAAAGGGGATATATTGGGGAATATTTTGTTAAATTAAAGAACTTTTCTCAGTGTGTGCCTTTCTTACTTTTGACTACTTGGATAGTATAGACGGCTCTCCATTACAAATCCATGGGCTTAATATCAGCAGACATGGAATAGCTGACATCAACCCCAAAACCATTACCCTGCTTACCAATGCAATAGTACAAGTGGGAAGAGATGAATTTAAGAGCCAGAAATAGTGCATTAAATGGATGTGCCATTTCTGGGGAGGCTGAGGGCTGATGTTAGTAGTCTTTATAAATACATAAAGGCTCGACTTAGTTTTGCCAGAAAACATCTTAATGATCCCCAAGACTTTTTGGAGAATACTCTGTGGACTGATGAGACAGAAGTTGAACTCTTTGGAAGGTGTATGTCTCATTTCATCTGGCATAGAAGTAACACAGTATTTCAGAAAAGGAAAATCGTACCAACAGTAAAATATGGTGGTAGTGTGATCGTCTGGGGTTGCTTTGCTGATTCAGGACCTGCAAGACTTGCTGTAGTAAATGAAATCATGAATTCTGCTGTCTACCAAAAAATCCTGAAGGAAAATGTCTGGCCATCTGTTCCTGACCTCATGCTGAAGTGCCACTTATGCAGTAGGACAATGATTAAAAACACACCAGCAAGTCCACCCTGATTGGCTTAAGAAAAACAAAATTAAGACTTTGGAGTGGCCTAGATAAAGTCTTGACCTTAATTTGATTGAGATGCTGTGACATGACCTTAAAAACGCGGTTCATGCTCTGAAACCCTCCAATGTGGTTGAATTACAACAATTCTACAAAAATCAGTGGGATGAAATTCCTCCAGAGAATTATAAAAGACTCATTGCCAGTTATTGCAAATGCTTGACTGCAGTTGCTACTCAGGGTGGCCCAACCAGTTATTAGGTTTAGGAGGCAATCACTTTTTCACACAGGGCCCTGTAGGTTTGGTTTTATTTTTCCCTTAATAATAAAGACCTTCATTTAAAAACTGCATTTTGTGATTACTTGCGTTATCTTTGTCTAATATTTAAATTTGTTTGGTGATCTGAAACATTTATGTGTGACAAACATGCAAAAGAATGGTATATAAGGAAGGGACAAACACTTTTCACACAACTATATGTATATATATATATATATATATATATATATATATACAGTGGTGGCCAAAAGTATTGACACCCCTGCAATTCTGTCAGATAATACTCAGTTTCTTCCTGAAAATGATTGCAAACACAAATTCTTTGGTATTATTATCTTCATTTAATTTGTCTTAAATGAAAAAACACAAAAAGAACTCTCCTAAAGCCAAATTGGATATAATTCCAAACCAAACATAAAAAAGAGGGTGGACAAAAGTATTGGCACTGTTCAAAAAATCATGTGATGCTTCTCTAATTTGTGTAATTAACAGCACCTGTAACTTACCTGTGGCACCTAACAGGTGTTGGCAATAACTAAATCACACTTGCAGCCAGTTGACATGGATTAAAGGTGACTCAACCTCTGTCCTGTGTCCTTGTGTGTACCACATTGAGCATGGAGAAAAGAAAGAAGACCAAAGAACTGTCTGAGGACTTGAGAAACCAAATTGTGAGGAAGCATGAGCAATCTCAAGGCTACAAGTCCATCTCCAAAGACCAGAATGTTCCTGTGTCTACCGTGCACAGTGTCATCAAGAAGTTTAAAGCCCATGGCACTGTGGCTAACCTCCCTAGATGTGGACGGAAAAGAAAAATTGACAAGAGATTTCAACGCAAGATTGTGCGGATGTTGGATAAAGAACCTCGACTAACATCCAAACAAGTTCAAGCTGCCCTGCAGTCCGAGGGTACAACAGTGTCAACCCGTACTATCCGACGGCGTCTGAATGAAAAGGGACTGTATGGTAGGAGACCCAGAAAGACCCCACTTCTTACCCCGAGACATAAAAAAGCCAGGCTAGAGTTTGCCAAAACTTACCTGAGAAAGCCTAAAACGTTTTGGAAGAATGTTCTCTGGTCAGATGAGACAAAAGTGGAGCTTTTTGGGCAAAGGCATCAACATAGAGTTTACTGGAGAAAAAAGAGGCATTCAAAGAAAAGAACACGGTCCCTACAGTCAAACATGGCGGAGGTTCCATGATATTTTGGGGTTGCTTTGCTGCCTCTGGCACTGGACTGCTTGACCGTGTGCATGGCATTAAGAAGTCTGAAGACTACCAACAAATTTTGCAGCATAATGTAGGGCCCAGTGTGAGAAAGCTGGGTCTCCCTCAGAGGTCATGGGTCTTCCAGTAGGACAATGACCCAAAGCACACTTCAAAAAGCACTAGAAAATGGTTTGAGAGAAAGCACTGGAGACTTCTAAGGTGGCCAGCAATGAGTCCAGACCTGAATCCCACAGAACATCTGTGGAGAGATCTAAAATGGCAGTTTGGAGAAGGCACCCTTCAAATATCAGGGACCTGGAGCAGTTTGCCAAAGAAGAATGGTCTAAAATTCCAGCAGAGCATTGTAATAAACTCATTGATGGTTACCGGAAGCGGTTGGTCACAGTTATTTTGGCTAAAGGTTGTGCAACCAAGTATTAGGCTGAGGGTGCCAATGCTTTTGTCTGGCCCATTTTTGGTGTTTTGTGTGAAATGGTCAATGTTTTGCTTTTTGCTTCATTCTCTTTTGTGTTTTTTCATTTAAGACAAATTAAATGAAGATAATAATACCAAAGAATTTGTGTTTGCAATCATTTTCAGGAAGAAACTGAGTATTATCTGACAGAATTGCAGGGGTGTCAATACTTTTGGCCACAGCTGTATATATATATATATATATATATATATATATATATATACATACACACTGCTCAAAAAATAAAGGGAACACTTAAACAACAGAATATAACTCCAAGGAAATCAAACTTCTGTGAAATCAAACTGTCCACTTGGGAAGCAACAGTGATTGACAATCAATTTCACAGGCTGTTGTCCAAATGGAATAGACAACAGTTGGAAATTATTGGCAATTATCAAGACACAATAAAGGAGTGGTTCCGCAGGTGGGGACCACAGACCACATCTCAGTACCAATGCTTTCTGGCTGATGTTTTGGTCACTTTTGAATGTGGGTTGTGCTTTCACACTCGTGGTAGCATGAGACGGACTCTACAACCCACACAAGTGGCTCAGGTAGTGCAGCTCATTCAGGATGGCACATCAATGCGAGCTGTGGCAAGAAGGTTTGCTGTGTCTGTCAGCGTAGTGTAAAGAGGCTCGAGGTGCTACCAGGAGACAGGCCAGTACACCAGGAGACGTGGAGGGGGTCAAAGGAGGGCATCAACCCAGCAGCAGTACCGCTACCTCAGCCTTTGTGCAAGGAGGAACAGGAGGAGCACTGCCAGAGCCCTGCAAAATGACCTCCAGCAGGCCACAAATGTGCATGTGTCTGCACTAACGGTTAGAAACCGACTCCATGAGGATGGTCTGAGTGCCCAATGTCCTCAGATGGAGGCTGTGCTCACAGCTCAACAACATGCAGGACGCTTGGCATTTGCCACAGAACACCAGGATTGGCAAATTTGCCAATGATGCCCTATGCTCTTCACAGATGAAAGTAGGTTCGCACTGAACACATGTGACAGATGTGACAGTCTGGAGATGCCATGGAGAGCGATCTGCTGCCTGCAACATCCTTCAGTATGACCGGTTTGACAGTGGGTCAGTAATGGTGTGGGATGACATTTCTTAGGAGGGTCGCACAGCCCTCCATGTGCTCGCCAGAGGTAGCCTGACTGCCATTTGGTACAAGTTGAGATACTCAGACCCCTTGTGAGACCATATGCTGGTGCGGTTGGCCCTGGGTTCCTACTAATGCAGGACAATGCCACACCTCATGTGGCTGGAGTGTGTCAGCAGTTCCTGCAAGATGAAGGCATTGAAGCTATGGACTGGCCAGCCCGTTCCCCAGACTTGAATCCGATTGAGGACATTTGGGACTTCATGTCTCGCTCCATCCACCAACATCGCGTTGCACCACAGACTTCCAGGAGTTGGTGGAAGCTTTAGTCCAGGTCTGGGAGGAGATCCCTCAGGAGACCATCTGCCACCTCATCAGGAGCATGCCTAGGCGTTGTAGGGAGGTCATACAGGCACGTGGAAGCCACACACACTACTGAGCATCATTTCCTTGTCTTGAGGCATTTCAACTGAAGTTGGATCAGTCTGTAATTTGATTTTCCACTTTGATTTTGAGTAGCCTTCCAAACCCAGACCTCCATGGGATACCAATATTGATTTACATTGATCATTTTTATGTTTTCTTGTTCTCAACGCATGCCACTATGTAATGAATAAAGATTTGCAGCTGCGATATTTCATTCAGTGATATCTGTGATGTGGTATCTTAGTGTTCCCTTTATTTTTTTGAGCAGTGTATATAAATATATATATATATATATATATATATATATATATATATATACACACACACACAGGTGCTTCTCACAAAATTAGAATATAATAAGTTAATTTAATTTAGTTCTTCAATACAAAAAGTGAAACTTATATATTATATAGAGTCACTACAAACATAGTGATCTATTTCAAGTGTTTATTTCTGTTAATGTTGATGATTATGGCCTAAAGCCAATGGAAACCCAAAAGTCATTGTCTCAGTAAATTAGAATAATTAACATAAAACACCTACAAAGGCTTCCTAATTGTTTAAAAAGATCCCTTAATCTATTTCAGTAGGCTCCACAATCATGCGGAAGACTGCTGACTTGACAGATGTCCAGAAGGCAGTCATTGACACACTCCACAAGGAGGGTAAGCCACAAAAGGTCATTGCTAAAGAAGCTGGCTGTTCACAGAGTGCTGTATCCAAGCATATTAATGGAAACTTGAAACTTTAAAGGAAAAAGCGTGGTAGAAAAAGGTGCACAAGCAACCGGGATAACGGCAGCCTTGAAAGGATTGCTAAGAAAAGGCCATTCAAAAATTTGGGGGAGATTCACAAGGAGTGGACTGCTGCTGGAGTCATTGCTTCAAGAGACACCACACACAGATGTATCCAGGAGATAGGCTACAAGTGTCGCATTCCTTGTGTCATGCCACTCATGACCAATAGACAACGTCAGAAGAGTCTTACCTGGGCCAAGGAGAAAAAGAACTGGACTAATGCTTAGTGGTCCAAGGTGTGGTTTTCAGATGAAAGCAAGTCTTGCATTTCATTTGGAAATCAAGGTCCCAGAGTCTGGAGGAAGAGTGGAGAGGCCACAATCCAAGCTGCATGAGGTCTAGTGTGAAGCTTCCACAATCAGTGATGGTTTCGGAAGCCATGTCATATGCTGGTGTAGGTCCACTGTGTTTTATCAAGACCAAAGTCAGTGCAGCCATCTACCAGGAAATTTTAGAGAACTTCATGCTTCCCTCTGCCGACAAGCTATTTTGGAGATGGAAATTTAATTCTCCAGGAGGACTTGGCACCTGTCCACACTGCCAAAAGTACCAGTTCCTGGTTTACAAACAACAGTATCACTGTGCTTGATTGGCCAGCAAACTCACCTAATCTTAACCTTGTCAAGAGGAAGATGAGAGACACCAGACCCAACAATGCAAATGAGCTGAAGGCTGCTATCAAAGCAACCTGGGCTTCCATAACACCTTAGCAGTGCCACAGGCTGATCGCCTCCATGCCAGGCCGCATTGATGCAGTAATTGATGCAAAAAGAGCCCCGACCAAGTATTGAGTGCATTTACTGAACATACATTTCAGTAGGCCAACATTTCGGATATTATAATCATTTTTCAAGCTGTTGTTATACACTCACTGGCCACTTTATTAGGTACACCTGTCCAACTGTGTGTTAAGACTTAATTTCTAATCAGCCAATCACATGGCGGCAACTCAGTGCATTTAGGCATGTAGACATGGTCAAGACAATCTCCTGCAGTTCAAACCGAGCATCAGTATGGGGAAGAAAGGTGATTTGAGTGCCTTTGAACGTGGCATGATTGTTGGTGCCAGAAGGGCTGGTCTGAGAATTTCAGAAACTGCTGATCTACTGGGATTTTCACGCACAACCATCTCTAGGGTTTACAGAGAATGGTCCGAAAAAGAAAAAAAATCCAGTGAGCGGCAGTTCTGTGGCCGGAAATGCCATGTTGATGCCAGAGGTCAGAGGAGAATGGGCAGACTGGTTCGAGCTGATAGAAAGGCAACAGTGACTCAAATTGCCACCCGTTACAACCAAGGTAGGCAGAAGAGCATCTCTGAACGCACAGTGCATCGAACTTTGAGGCAGATGGGCTACAGCAGCAGAAGACCACACTGGGTACCACTCCTCTCAGCTAAGAACAGGAAACTGAGGCTAAAATTTGCACAAGCTCATCGAAATTGGACAGTAGAAGATTGGAAAAACGTTGCCTGGTCTGATGAGTCTCGATTTCTGCTGCGACATTCGGATGGTAGGGTCAGAATTTGGCGTAAACAACATGAAAGCATGGATCCATCCTGCCTTGTATCAACGGTTCAGGCTGGTGGTGGTGGTGTCATGGTGTGGGGAATTTTTTCGGGGCACTCTTTGGGCCCCTTGGTACCAATTGAGCATCGTTGCAACGCCACAGCCTACCTGAGTATTGTTGCTGACCATGTCCATCCCTTTATGACCACAATGTACCCAACATCTGATGGCTACTTTCAGCAGGATAATGCGCCATGTCATAAAGCTCGAATCATCTCAGATTGGTTTCTTGAACATGACAATGAGTTTACTGTACTCAAATGGCCTCCTCAGTCACCAGATCTCAATCCAATAGAGCATCTTTGGGATGTGGTGGAACGGGAGATTCGCATCAGGGATGTGCAGCCGACAAATCTGCGCCAACTGTGTGATGCCATCATGTCAATATGGTCCAAAATCTCTGAGGAATGCTTCCAGCACCTTGTTGAATCTCTGCCACGAAGAATTGAGGCAGTTCTGAAGGCAAAAGGGGGTCCAACCCCTTACTAGCATGGTGTACCTAATAAAGTGGCCAGTGAGTGTAAGGTATTCTAATTTACTCCGATAATGACTTTTGGGTTTGGTTTTATTAACATAAAAAAAATAATGTATGGGTACAGAGCAGGTTTAGAAGGGGAAGAGTCAATTAGGTTGGTATTGGAAAGAGAAGAGAACTGTGAAAAAAATTGTGGAAGTTGGAAAGGAGTGCAGTAGTCAATTGTGATGTCACGTGTGACTGGACACACCGCCTCCAGCAGGGCGAATTTCTATAACACCCGTGAACCTGGATACACTGCCTCCAGCAGGGCGAATTTAAACAGAGTTAAGGGAAACACCAGGGAAACCGTTACAATGGAGGGCCCTGAAATAGGGAACGGGGACGTGGATACCTCCTGCACTCCCCTGAATCAGTGTCCCTACACTCCTGACGATCCCTAGGCAGGTTCCACACCTGGTGACGAGCTGGATACCTCAAATCCCTAGCTCGCCCTGCACCTATCCCTTTCTAGTGAATTGGACGGTGCAGAAACTAATCCCACCACAGCACTAATACACACACAAGGAAAGTAACAAACAGGGAAAAACACTACTTAGCTTAGCTCTGTTACTATTGCTCCCAGCAACAGAGTACGACACCAAAGTTCAGCTTCACCCCTGAAGCTTGACACCTGAATTCAGCTTCCGCCAGAAGCAATTACACCAGAGCTCCCCTGAGCTGCAAGAAACTCATCTCTGTCGTTCCTTCCTTCACCAGACTTGGTTGGAAATGGGCAATATCACCAACAGTGAGTGAGGCCACCTGCTACTCCTTTATAGGTAGCAGCCAGGGAATCACACCAGCTTAATTATCGCGTGCAATAACACTAGCGGCCACCGGGGGCAACTAAACTAAAGCAACCAGAGTGTAATGGCCCTAACGGCCACCAGGGGCAAAACTAGAACTAAAACAACCACAGTGTAATGACCCTAATGGCCACCGGGGCAAAACTAACTTTAACCCCTTCCTGACATCAGACGTACTATCCCGTCCATGGGACCCGGGCCCCTATGCCCATGGACGGGATAGTACGTTTAGCACGATCAGCGGCGCCCACGTGGTGAGCGCCGCTGATCGCGGCCGGGTGTCAGCTGATTATCACAGCTGCCACCCGGCACTATGTGCCACCCGGCACTATGTACCGCCCCCGACACGTTAACCCCTTGAACACCGCGATCAAACATGATCGCGGTGTACCGGGAGTTAAAGGGAAGCATCGGCAGGGAGGGGGCTCCCTCCGTGCTTCCCTGAGCCCCCCACGGCAGCGCAATGTGCAGCGCTGCTGCGGGGGACTCCTTTCCTCCAGGCCCCCGGATCCAAGATGGCAACGGGGGCCTTCGGGGGCCTGGAGGAAGCTGGCTTCCTCAGTGCCTGCAAAGCGCAGGCATGAGGAATCCTTGTGCACTGCCTGTGACAGATTGCTGATCTGTCACAGTGATCTGTGATGTGACAGATCAGCGATCTGTCACAGGACAGTGATGTCCCACCTGGGACTATGTAATAAAGTAAAAAAAAAAAATAAAAAAAAAGTGTAAAAATAATTTTAAAAAAATCGCCAAATAAATTAGTAAAAAAAAAAAAAATATTCCCCAATAAATTCATTTTTTGAAAATAAAAAAACAAAACAATAAAAGTACACATATTAGGTATCACCGCGTCCGTTACGACCCGCCCTATAAAACTGTCCCATTAGTTAACCCCTTTAGCGAACCCCTTAAAAAATAAAAAACGAAGCAAAAAATAATGATTTATTATCATACTGCCAAACAAAAAGTGTAATAACGCGCGATCAAAAAGACGCATATAAATATCCATGGTACCGCTGAAAACGTCATCTTGTCCCGCAAAAAACGAGCCGCCACACAGCATCATCAGCGAAAAAATAAAAAAGTTATAGCTCGCAGAATAAAGCGATGCAAAAATAATTATTTTTTATATAAAATAGTTTTCATTGCATAAAACCGACAAAACATAAAAAAAGACCTAAATGAGGTATCGCTGTAACCGTACCGACCCGAAGAATAAAACCGCTTTATCAATTTTACTGCACGCGGAACGGTGTAAACGCACTCCCCCAAAAGAAATTCATGAAACGCTGGTTTTTGTTCATTCTGCGTCCCAAAAATCGGAATAAAAAGCGATCAAAAAATGTCACATGCCCGAAAATGGTACCAATAAAAACGTCAACTCGTCCCGCAAAAAATAAGATCTCACATGACTCGGTGGGTCAAAATACGGAAAAATTATAGCTCTCAATATGTGGTGATGCAAAAACTATTTTTACAATAAAAAGCGTCTTTTAGCGTGCGACAGCTGGCAAAAATAAAAACCGCCATAAATAGTAAATCAAACCCCCGTTATCACCCCCTTAGTTAGGGAAAAATAATAAAATTAAAAAAATGTATTTATTTCCATTTTTCCATTAGGGCTAGGGTTAGGGTTAGGGCTAGGGTTAGGGTTAGGGCTTGGGTTAGGGCTGAGATTAGGGTTAGGGGTGTGTTGGGGTTCGGGTTGGAGTTAGAATTGGGGGTTTCCACTGTTTGGGCACATCAGGGGCTCTCCAAATGCAACATTGCATCTGATCTCAATTCCAGCCAATTCTGAGTTGAAAAAGTCATATGGTGCTCCTTCCCTTCCAAGCTCTGCCATGCGCCCAAACAGTGTTTTACCCCCACATGTAGGGTATCAGCCTACTCAGGACAAATTGCAAAACAATTTTTGGGGTCCAATTTCTCCTGTTACCCTTAGGAAAATAAAAAATTGGGGGCAAAAATATCATTTTTGAGGAAAAAAAAATGATTTTTTTATTTTCACGTCCGAGCGTTATAAACTTCTGTGAAGCACTTGGGGGTTCAAAGTGCTCACCACACATCTAGATAAGTTCCGTGGGGGGGTCTAGTGTCCAAAATGGGGTCACTTGTTGGGAGTTTCAATAGTTTAGGTACATCAGGGGCTCTCCAAACGCACATGACACCCACAGACCATTCCATCAAAGTCTGCATTCCAAAATGGCACTGCTTCCCTTCCGAGCCCCGACGTGTGTCCATACAGTAGTTTTCTCCCACATATGGGGTGTCAGCGGTACTCAGGACAAATTGGACAACAACTTTTGCGGTCCAATTTCTACTGTTACCCTTGGGAAAATGAAAAAATTGGGGACTAATTGATCATGTTTGTGGAAAAAATACGATTTTTTTATTTTCATGCACGGGCATTATAAACTTCTGTGAAGCCCTTGGGGGTTCAAAGTGCTCACCACACATCTAGATAAGTTCCTTAGGGGTTCTCGTTTCCAAAATGGGGTCATTTGTGGGGGGTTTCCACTGTTTAGGTACATTAGGGACTCTCCAAAGGCAACATGACACCCGCAGACCATTCCATCAATGTCTGCATTCCAAAACGTCACTACTTCCCTTCCGAGCCCTGACGTGTGTCCATACAGTAGTTTTCTCCCACATATGGGGTGTCAGCTTACTCAGGACAAATTGGACAACAACTTTTGGGGTTCAATTTCTCCTGTTACCCTTGGGAAAATAAAAAAATTGGGGAATAATTGATCATGTTTGTGGAAAAAAATACGATTTTTTTATTTTCATGCCCTGGCATTATAAACTTCTGTGAAGCCCTTGGGGGTTCAAAGTGCTCACCTCACATCTAGATAAGTTCCTTAGGGGGTCTAGTTTTCAAAATGGGGTCATTTGTGGGGAGTTTCTACTGTTTAGGCACATTAGGGGCTCTCCAAAGGCAACATGACACCCGCAGACCATTCCATCAATGTCTGCATTCCAAAACATCACTACTTCCCTTCCGATCCCCGACGTGTTCCCATACAGTAGTTTTCTCCCACATATGGGGTATCAGCATACTCAGGACAAATTGGACAACTTTTGGGGTCCAATTTCTCCTGTTACCCTTGGGAAAATAAAAAAATGGTGACTAAAAGATCATGTTTGTGGAAAAAATCCGAATTTTTTATTTTCACGCCCGGGCGTTATAAACTTCTGTGAAGCACTGGGGGGTTCAAAGTGCTCACCACACATCTAGATAAGTTCCTTGGGGGGTCTAGTTTCCAAAATGGTGTCATTTGTGGGGGGTTTCCACTGTTTAGGTACATCAGGGGTTTTCCAATTGCGACATGGTGTCCAATCTCAATTCCAGCCAAAAACGTCAAATGGCGCTGCTTCCCTTCCGAGCTCTGCCATGCGCCCAAATAGTGGTTTACCCCCACATGTGGGGTATCATCGTACTCATGACAAATTGTACAATAACTTTTAGGGTGCTGTTACCCTTGGAAAAATAAGAATTGAGGGTGAAAAGATCATTTTTGTGGAAAAAATATGATTTTTTAATTGTACGGCTTTATGTTATAAACTTCTGTAAAGCCCTTGTGGGTTCAAAGTTCTCACCACACATCTAGATAAGTTCCTTAGAGGGTCTAGTTTCCAAAATGGTGTCATTTGTGGGGGGTTTCCACTGTTTAGGTACATCAGGGGTTTTCCAATCGCGACATGGTGTCCGATCTCAATTCCAGCCAAAAACGTCAAATGGCGCTGCTTCCCTTCCGAGCTCTGCCATGCGCCCAAATAGTGGTTTACCCCCACATGTCGGGTATCAGCATACTCAGGACAAATTTCACAATAACTTTTAGGGTCCTGTTACCCTTGGGAAAATAAAAATTGGGGTGAAAAGATCATTTTTGTGGAAAAAATATGATTTTTTAATTGTACCGCTGTACGTTATAAACTTCTGTAAAGCCCTTGTGGGTTCAAAGTTCTCACCACATATCTAGATAAGTTCCTTGGGGGGTCTAGTTTCCAAAATGGGGTCACTTGTAGGGGGTTTCCACTGTTTAGGTACATCAGGGACTCTCCAAACGTGACATGGCGTCCGATCTGAATTCCAGCCAATTTTGCATTGAAAAAGTTAAACGGCGCTCCTTCCATTCTGAGCTCTGCCATGTGCCGAAACAGTCGTTCCCCCCCACAAATCAGGTATCAGTGTACTCAGGACAAATTGCACAATAACTTTTGCAGTCTAATTTCTCCTGTTACCCTTGGTAAAATAAAAAAAATTGAACCTGAATTATTTTTTTTGTGAAAAAAAGTTAGATGTTCATTTTTTTTAAATATTCAAAAAAATTCCTGTGACGCACCTAAAGGGTTAATAAACTTCTTGAATGTGGTTTTGAGCACCTTAAGGGGTGCAGTTTTTAGAATGGTGTCACTTTTGGGTATTTTCTATCATATAGACCCCTCAAAGTGGCTTCAAATGTGATGTGGTCCTAAAAATAAAATGGTGTTGTAAAAATGAGAAATCGCTGGTCAACTTTTAACCCTTATAACTTCCTAACAAAAAAAAATTTTGGTTCCAAAATTGTGCTGATGTAAAGTAAACATGTGGGAAATGTTAGTTATCAAGTTTTTTGTGTGCCATATCTCTGTGATTTAAGGGCATAAAAATTCAAAGTTGGAAAATTGCGAAATTTTCAAAATTTTTGCCAAATTTCCGTTTTTTTCACAAATAAACGCAAGTTATTTGAATGAAATTTTACCACTAACATGAAGTACAATATGTCACGAGAAAACAATGTCAGAATCACCGGGATCCATAGAAGCGTTCCAGAGTTATGACCTCATAAAGGTACAGTGGTCAGAATTGTAAAAATTGGCCCGGTCATGAACGTGCAAACCACCCTTGGGGGTGAAGGGGTTAAGCAAACAGCTTAAAGGAAAAAAAGGTTACTTGTTCAAAATCTGTCATAATCCAACCTGGATCATGACATCAATAAAGTAGAAAAAGTGAAATTATCTTGTGTTCATGGCATTTGTCAAGAGGTGTGATTTCTGCAGTACTCCGAGCTCCCAGGATGAAAGTGGCTTTCTCTCTTATTCATCCTCTTCCAGTCATCTCTCTGCTTGTACTGAAAAAACACCCTGCGGTCTGCAATAGAGTCTATCCAAGAAACAACAGTGACTTTTTTGGCTAGAGTTTGATAATGCAAGTCTATTCAATAACATTTCACAGAAACCCAACATGTTGGCTAGACACGACTTACCTTTCATGAATCCATGCTGGTTGTCAATTATTATTAATTATTCTCTGCAATATATTTCTGCAAGTCATCTCTTATAATGCCCTCTAAAACTTTGCATACTACTGATGTCAGACTTACCTGGTGGTAGTTGCCTGTATCCACCTTCTTACCTCTCTTAAATATTGGTACCATGTCAGTCATCCTCCAATCCTGTGGTACTAACCCTGTTACAAGAGAGGAAAGGAGATACAGCGGTCTGTCAATTTCAGAGCTCAATTCCCTCAATATCCATGGATGAATGCCATCGGGGTCAGGTGATTTGTCAATGTTTAATTTGCAAAGACGCAAGTGTACTTCTTGTGTTAAACTAGTTTTACCAGGTGGTGAATTTTGATTTTTGCCTTTTTTGAGTGATCCCTGGAATAGTCAGTTCATTGGTAGGGATGAGCGAGTAGTGAAATACTCGAACTCGCTGTACTCGTTACAAGTACCTCCTAATACTCTGGTACTCGTAACGAGTAGCGAGTCCAATGTAAGTCTATGGGAAATGCAAGTAATGGGCTGTGTGTGTGTGCTGGGCTGGGCGGGGACTGTACGAAGAATGTGCCGGGCTGTGCCGGACTGTGCTGTCCTGTGCAGGACTGTGCATGGCTGTGCGAGACTGTGTCAGGCTGTGCAGGACTATTCCAGGCTGTGCGGGACTGTGCTGGCTGTGTGGGACTGTGCAGGGACTGTGACAGGCTGTGCAGGACTATGCAGGGCTGTTCGGGACTGTGCTGGCTGTGTGGGGACTGTGACAGGCTATGCAGGACTATGCCGGGCTGTGCGGGACTGTGCTGGCTGTGCGGAACTGTGCTGGTACTGTGCCGGGACTCTGCCGGGCTGTGCGGGACTGTGACAGGCTGTGCGGGACTATGCCTGGCTGTGCGGGACTATGCCGGGCTGTGCGGGACTATGCGAGGCTGTGCGGGACTGTGCTGGCTGTGCGGGACTGTGCTGGGCTGTACGGGGACTGTGCGGGGACTGTGCTGGGCTGTGCGGGGACTGTGATGGGCTGTGCCAAATATTGCAAGGCGAGTAGTGAAATACTCGCCAGGATTTGAGTACCGCATTACTCGCCGAGTACCGAATCCTAACGACTATACTCGCTCATCCCTATTCATTGGTGAACATGGATAAGAAAGTGCCTGTTTAATATCTCAGCCATTTTTGTCCTGTATAATTATCTTGTTATCATTTAAGGAGCCAATACCATCCATTTTATTTGTGAGTATGATGTAATCATCCACAATGCTCCTTGACAAAAAGCATTTGTGCTGAGCAGGATGTAAGTCAAGATAAGGTGGAAGTGGCTACAACACACTCACTGTGTACTGAGTACTGACTGACCACTGCCCCAGTGCCACCCTGATGACTGGAAAGGAGAATATAATGACTTAATTTTCTCCCTTCAGCCGCACTTCTAAGAAAACAACAGCACATGTGTAGAATGGTATTTCACTGTAGCTTACCACTGTGGCTAAAAGTTAATACGTGTTGGTTTTTTTGCGGACAGGTTCCTATAGGATTTCTATATTGATTTTAAGTATCTAATCGAGAGAATCTTAGTGGCGCACTATGTGAGCTGATCATTCAGTGGACAGCAGTCTCTCCAAAATCTCCCAAGTATGGGAGCTCTCAGCTGGCCATGATCTCCTGTGTCCTCTACCAGAGAGCTGCTGTCAGACTCCTCCGGTGATGGCTTATTTTTTATAGGACAAATGTGTGCAAATGGACATAGCGGATCATTTTGTCCCCCCTACATCATATATCAGGGGACAGTCAGGAGGCCACCATGTACACTAAATTGTGAGTATCAGCAGATTTGCCAACATTAGTTTAATGTGCACAAGGGCTTTAAGGAGTCAGAGTCAGGGAAACAGCAGTAACAACTCATAAGGACAATAATCGTAAACACAATTTTGAAGCCGCCACCTGAAATGATCGTTGGAGCGGGTTGGTTTTCATGGAGATGTGACACAGCTGTATATTAGATAGGGCTGTATGTATGAGACTGTAAGTAGATAATGCCACTGAAGTGGGCAATTGGAGTACAAATGAGAGTTCTATTATTCAATTGTGTACCTTATGGCTGGGTCCCATAGTCTAGAGTTTTGTACAGGCTCCTCTACCACATCAGGCCCCTTGAAATAGACACACATAATCGTGACACTTCTGGGCCCTGATGACAACAGAAGCCAGGAGAGAAAAAAGTTTAAGAAATGCTTGATTTCAAGGAATTACATTAACAGATTTCAATGAATTGCCAATTTGGAAAATGCAGTTACGCCAACCAAAGCGGAACAAGGTCTCCAAAGAAACTAGTACCTCCTGACTGTGAATCTGTGTTCATTCTCATAAAGGAGTTAATGTTAATTACTATTCATATAACCTCACTGCCAAGCAATTTTTCAGAAGATCTGTTTGTTCTACAAACTTGCAATATTGAGTTTGGATAGAGTGTGCTCTAATAATATCTGCTCTACTTGTTCAGAGTAAAGCAAGAAAGGGGAACCCTGGAGCAACTGCTTATTCAAATTTATCGAATCAGTGAATTAAAAAGTCCCAAGTTAATAATTTGAAAAGTCGCTCAGACTTTTATCAGCCCTAGTATACATTACTGGAAGTTAAAGTACTTGTATCAAACATATCCGCTCTTGATTAAATAACATGAAATGACATGGACTAATTCCTGCAAATTTAACACATTCTTGAAGGGATTTTTCACAGTGACCTCTATGAACATCAAAGCAATTATCAAACAGTTGGAATGCAAAAAAATGATTCATTGCTCTAATGATTTTTCTGCTTCTCCAGAATAAGGTTTTTTTTTCAAAAGAGATGTCCAGAGACGGTAAACTGTTAGGCGTCGGGTTCGGGGCGCTGCACAGCGGGAATCCCGAGCCTTGCCATCGTTGGTCTCCCATTCCCCTCCGGCCGTGGAGGAGTCCGCAGACTCCACGATCTCGGCATCCTGCCCACACCAGTATTGTGGGTCCGGTTGCTGCTGCCACCTCTGGTCCAGTTATGGCAATGCAGCCTGGCCAGCAGCAAAAGACTCCAGAGTCTAAGTCCTTCCTTCGGTCCACTGGGCATGCTCATGAAACGATCTCCCATTGGGGATCGGGAGTCACATGCTCAGGTCCTTCTCCAGTTCTGATTGGTCCCCGCCATGCGCTATGACAGACTCTGAGGCTATAGTACTTAGTGTATGTGTGATGATGGATGAATGAGCCTGTTGACTGACGCATTATAATTCCCCCTCCTTGGATACTACGCATGTGTTAGGGTTAGGAATTGGAGTCAGCACAGCAGCTCTGTGCATAGTGCAACAGTGTTCCTCATCGTCTTCCTCTTGTGCCTTGGGTGTCGGCCAGTACAGGCCTTCTGGGTCACTGCTACCGCAGCGTCCACCTAAGTAACGCCGTGCGTCTTCGGAGCACTTTCCAGCTCAGTTGTTAGGCTGCTTAGTGGCGTCCGTCAGGGCAGACAGTGCACTCTTACTAAGCGGTGGTTCACACTACCATGACCTGTGACGCTAACAGGTTGCGGTTGTTCGCCGGCTGACACGTGCATTGTGAAGTAATGGGGTTCGTGCCTGTTCGCACTGAGTTAGTGTTTTTCCACCGGTGCCCGGCTCTCTCCTACATGCCTTCTCCCCATTGTTTTAGCTGCAGTTGGTCACCTTTGCACGGTGGGCCCTGGGCTGTGAATGCACCTTATATATTATTTCATCTTTATTATTTGGTGCGGTCCGCCAGCCCATAACAGTAAACATGGTATATTTCTTGCAAAAAAGTGCCACACCTGTCCATAGGATGTGTATGGTATGGCAGCTCCCCTCATTTATGTGAATAAGAGCAGGTGCAGACGTCCGTATGTTGTCCATCCAAGAAAAGCGGCTCGATACTGCTAATGAGACTCTGATCAGAGTTTGATCAGAGTGTTATCCGATCTTCTGGATGTGAAGAATTAAAAAAAAGTTTCTCCATCTTCTCCATTCTGCAAGTCTGTAAAAATCGGACAGCACGTAGGTATCAGAGTGGGGTCCGATGTTTTAGATGGACCCATTGACATGAACGCGTCAGTGTCATCCGTTCTGAGGCAAATCATACATGCTGCAACTTTTTTCCTTAGACCACCTGGTCCAAGGAAAAAAATTAGACGTGCACATCCCCATAGAATAAGATTGGTTTGATGTACTGACGCATCACATTCAGGCCGAAATTATGGTTGTCTGCATGAGCCTTGTGGCTAGTTTCACACATCCGTGTGACTGTTAAGCCAAGTTCACATGTGCATTTAACACTAGAAGTCCCAGAATTTTCGAGCTCCCCCCTGAAGTCCTGAAAGAGGGTCAAATGACCCTTAGTCCAAACTGACAACTCTGATGGCTCCAATTAACATCCTTTCATTTGTAAATGTGGCCATTGCCTGAGGAATCTGCAGGGGGCAATTATGTTGATCCACCTCAATAAAGAAGTGTAAGAGAGTGTAAGTGTAAGAGAGTGTAAACAAAAGAATGTAAGCTGCTCCTGAGTGTGTCTGCCCACCCCCCAGCTGCATTGTCCATTTGTGCTGTGGGGGATAGATAGGTGACTGCTTCACCTTTTTTGTTCACAAGAAACAAAATGCAGAGAAGGCACACCATTCAACAGGCATTGGAACTGATCCTGAGCAACACCAACCCTTCAACCGGATTCGGACTCTGAGCTGTCTTCAGGTTAGATTTTTCAAATTACCTATTTTTATTTCCTGACTATCTTTTTTATTTATTATTATTATTATTATTTATTTATATAGCACCATTGGTTCCATGGTGCTGTACATGAGAAGGGGTTACATACAGATTACAGATATCACTTACAGCAAACAAACTAACAATCACAGACTGATACAGAGGGGAGAGAGGACCCTGCCCTTTCAGGCTTACATGCTACAGGATGGTGGGGAAGGAGACAGTAGGTTGGGGGGTTACAGCAGTTCCAGTGATGGTGAGGCGGTAGCTCCAGTAGTGGTGAGGAGGCAGCGGGGATCACTGCAGGCTGTAGGCTTTCCTGAAGAGGTGGGTTTTCAGGTTCCGTCTGAAGGATCCTAGTGTGGTTGATAGCCGGACGTGTTGGGGCAGGGAATTCCAGAGGATGGGGGCTATTCGGGAGAAGTCTTGGAGGCGGTTGGGTGAGGAGCAGAGCCTTGGGGGACTCCAACAGAGAGAGGGTGGGATGAGGAGGTAGTGTGGGAGTGGGAGACGCTGAATGTGCGTTTTGAAAGATATGAGGAGATCCAGGATAGGGCTAGGTCTTTGATGCCAAAGGAGGAGAGGATCTGTAGTAGGAGGCAGTGGTCAACTGTGTTGAAAGCAGAGGAGAGGTCTAGAAGCAGGAGTATAGAATATTGTCCGTTTGCTTTGGCTGTAAGTAGATCATTAGTGATTTTGGTCAGTGCTGTCTCAGCAGAACCAAACAAAATGTTAATTTGAAATTATTCATCTTGCAGATGATGAGACTCCTCCTCTACCAAAAAAGAGAGCTCGGTTGGCGAGTGAGCCGACAGAGACCGCAAAAGATGGCACCACAATAGAACCATACCCTACAGATGGAGAGCCAAGTGCTAAGGCCAGACAAAGTGTCCGGAGTCGCCTTCAGAGCTTCCTCTGTTTTATCACTCTTGACATGCTTCGTAGCATTCAAGAATGGACTACTCAACATGCACGTCACTCGGAGCAGGTGGATTGGTTCATGGGTCTCCCGGAACTAATGGCATTTATTTCAGTCATTATCTTGTGGGGGGTGACCAAGGTTCCATCACTACGTGGCAGCTGGTCAGCAAACCTGGCAAACCCAAGGATCATTGCAACTATGGCCCGAAACCGCTTCCAAGACATCATGCAACACCTACGCTTTGATGACATGTTCACACGCAGTGAGCAAGCGGAGAACGATAAGTTTGCTGCAATCTCTGATGTGTGGAGATCGTTTGTCACCAACTGCATCACATCCTACAACCCTGGTCGACACATCACTATTGATGAACAGCTTTCCCCGTCAAAGACTCGCTGCTGTTTTCTGCAATACATTGCAACAAAACCAGACAAGTTTGGCCTCAAGTTTTGGGTGGCTTGCGACTTGAAATCAAAGTACATCTGTAATGTCCTCCCATATCTTGGCAAGGACCCCAGTCGTCCCAGCGGGGAGAGACTATCCAAAACTGTAGTGATGAGGCTGATGGAACCATTCATGGACAAGGGCAGAACTGTAACCACAGACAATTTCTTTACATCATTGTCACTTGCACAACGACTGCTTAGCCGGAAAACCACTATCCTTGGCACAGTCAACAAGAGTCGCTGGGAAATTCCTCAATCTGCTAGACAGATGGACCGCACTGAATTCACCACTCAGGTGTTTTCAACCACTGGTGCCACACTGACAGTGTATGCACCCAAACGAAAGAAGGCCGTCTACATTCTCAGCAGCATGCACAGCGTGGTTGAGACTGAAGATACCAACAAAAGGAAGCCAAACACGGTCACACAATACAACCACACAAAGTGCGGTGTGGATGTAATGGACCAAATGGTGCGGTAGTACAGCGTGCGTGCAGGAGCACGGAAATGGCCAGTCGCCGTGTTCTACAACATGATTGACATGGCAGCACTGAATGCCCATATTCTTTATCAGGCATGCACTGAAGTGCAGGAGAGAAGGGTGGACTTCCTGGTTGAGCTTGCAAAAGAGTTAGGTGGCTCTCATGTGAGTGAAAAGAAGGCACGCAAGGAGAAACTCCTTTGGCAACAACCTTCCACACCCAGCCCTGGCAAAAGGGCGAAGTGTCAGGTCAACCATCGATGCACAAACAATTGTGCAACTGAGAGATGTGTTGACTGCTACAAATACACATGTGGCAAATGTACCAGGGACATACCCAGGCAGTGCCAGGTATGTTCCGACAGTGCAGACAGACTGCTCAGTGAGTGCTAAAATGCTAGTCACACAAGAAGGACATGCCACTCACACACACACATGCAGCCCCGCCACTGTTGCCTATTGTAAATATGTGTGGAATTGTTTTATTCCTTGTATTTTTTTATTATTTGATATCAAAAATAAAAAGCATGGAGACAAATAACAGTTGTTCTTTTGTATATTTTTCACACTGAAATTTCAGTCCTCTTGACTTAGACACAAATGCTTCTGGTCATTACTCACAGCTGTACCTTGCTCTAAAATTTCTAATTCTCTTTTTAAAATATATAAAAAATGATTCATTGTTTCAGTGCTTTTTTGCTCAAATGACTGTGCGCTATATGGCAGTACAGACACCTTACAGCTATGTGACTGTGCACTATATGGCGGTACAGGCCCCTCATAGCTCTGTGACTGTGCACTATATAGTGCTACAGGCCCCTCATAGCAGTGTGACTGTGCACTATATGGTGCTACAGGCCCCTCATAGCAGTGTGACTGTGCACTATATGGCGGTACAGGTCACCCATAGCAGTGTGACTGTGCACTATATGGCGGTACAGACAACTTACAGCTGTGTGACTGTGCACTATATGGCGGTACAGGCCCCTCATAGCTCTGTGACTGTGCACTATATGGCGGTACAGGCCCCTCATAGCTCTGTGACTGTGCACTATATGGCGGTACAGGCCCCTCATAGCTCTGTTACTGTGCACTATATGGTGGTACAGGCCATCCATAGCAGTGTGACTGTGCACTATATGGTGGTACGGCCCCTCATAACTCTGTGACTGTGCACTATATGGCAGTACAGGCCCTTCATAGCTCTGTGACTGTGCACTACATGCTGCTGCAGGCCCCTCACAGCAGTGTGACTGTGCACTATATGGTGCTACAGGCCCCTCATAGCAGTGTGACTGTGCACTATATGGCGGTACAGACAACTTACAGTTGTGTGACTGTGCACTATATGGCGGTACAGGCCCCTCATAGCTCTGTGACTGTGCACTATATGGCGGTACAGGCCCCTCATAGCTCTGTGACTGTGCACTATATGGTGGTACAGGCCCCTCATAGCTCTGTGACTGTGCACTATATGGCGGTACAGGCCCCTCATAGCTCTGTGACTGTGCACTATATGGCGGTACAGGCCACCCATAGCAGTGTGACTGTGCACTATATGGTGGTACGGCCCCTCATGGCTGTGTGACTGTGCACTATTTGGCGGTACAGGCCCCTCATAGCTCTGTATATACTGTATATAAAAAATGATTCATTGTTTCAGTGATTTTTTGCTCAAATAAAACTAACCTAAATACAAAATGTATAGTCTTTATATTATCAAATACAATAAACTGAATAGAGCTAACTAGAAACTAAATGGTTAAACTCAATGGAAAACAACTTCCTGTGGTGCTACAGTAGTGGCCTTAATTACATAACAAAAGACGGTGATTATAAGATGTTAGATAAAATCCTTCAGGTCATTCGACCTGTCTCTGGGTTCCAAAGGTAGAAATGTTAAATGACCCCTCTCTGGGACTTCTAGTGATAAAGTCGTCAGCGTTTCATCCAGAAAACTTGGAAAAAATTGTTTTCACATATCACACATGGGCAATCTGTATGCAATCCGTTTGTTTTACAGTAGCAGCTATTAATCTTTTTTAGGACCATTTATAGTTTCTTATGTTAAAGAATTATACTGCTCCAATAAGAAAGTATGCTATACGGTATGATATATTATTTTCTGCAAACCCATTGACTTGAATGGGCGAGTCTGACATGACACACAGAAGAAACAAGTGCATCCTGATAATTTTTTCATATGGTTAAATCACATTGAAAATCTGGCCTAGATCTGTGGCACTTCCATAATAATTAAACCAAAAATTGAAGAGGGAAGCAAAAATGCCATAAAATCATGAAGATTATTAATAAAAAAAATTATTTAAAATTGATAAAGGTAACACAGGGACACAAAATGCAAAAAAAGCCACTTTTTGCAGGAATAAATAAAAAATACTAATACAATTCACCTAGGGTAACAGATCCATTGAGGTTCAACTGAGTTATAAATAAATATAGGTACGTATATAAGGAGTTGAATTACCACTTCCACTGATGAAAAAAGCCTATAAACTAGGATACTCCCAAGGTAAAATAAATACAAATGTATAGTCTTCACTTAGAAATAAATAGCATAAATTGCTGTACCATACAACCCAATGGCAATTTTCATTTAGAAAAGACACACACCAAAAAAGGTTTCCATAAAAATAGTCCAAAATTACATATGTTTGTTAGTAGGGTAAGTCCCCTTTAAATTTCTTAGTCATATGAATCATTGCAGGAAACAAACATCAGGAGTGTTTGTTTTCCTTATGATATTGTAAGTAGCTTCCAAATAACATATTCAAACTATAGCATTAGTTGCAAAAACAAATTTGAAAGTCAAAATAATGCAGACATAGCAAATATGTCTAAATGTATTACCTGCAAAGCAGCTGGCAAACCCCGACGTGTGTTTCACAAGTAGCTTTGTCCAGGGGAGAGTGTGTGAGAGTGTTAACATGCCGGTCTTATATACTCTGTATAAAATCAGTGGTGGCAGTGGTTGGTTGATGGCGCTTCCTCCTGAGGTATGACATCATCCTAGATTGACGTCCCGTGACACTGGACCACCCCTCCGCTCCAGGTGTCAGAGCGGGGGGCGGAACAAGCATCAACAAGGACACATCTCCAGTGCAACGCCAGGCCGGAAGAACGCTCGCTGCTGCAAGCTGGTGTGACGTCACCATAGATCAGCGTCATGTGATGCTAGACAGCCCTCCCACTCTATGCATCAGAGTGGGGGTAGAATAGGCATCAACAGAGACACGTCTCCAGGGCAACATCAGGTCAGGAGCTAAAATGAAGTACACACCACCATTAGCAGATTGCCAGCCATATGCGTGCTGTAAGGCTGATTTCACATTTGCATTTTGGTACGCAGCGTATGATCCGCACAGATCCGCATGCGTCGTGTGCACAGATCTTTAACATGGTGTACGCAAGGATAGGCAGGAACGTTCGCATGCGGATGCGTATGCATGCGTCGCTTCGCGGTGTGCAGAGAACGCAACATGTTGCAATTTTTGAGGCGGCAAAAATCCGTCAAATATGCGCAGGCATGCGCATGCGGATGAGTGCGTCAAAGCAACGCATTACTGTCTATGGGAACGCATTGGAACAAAAGGACATGCGTATGCATGCATTTGAAAAGCATGCGTACTTCAGACTGAACATGTCCAGAAAGTTGTATTCAGCCACACCTCCAACAACCTCCAGCACAGCATCAGTGGCAGAATCTGCCAGCACCTTTCCCAACATCACAAGGACTTGGATACCAGTCTGCTCACCAAGTGACCTATCCACCACCAAAACCATTAGGACTTTTCCAACAGTACCCAGCTACACCATGCAGCCGAGTGCAGCAGCCCAGCCTTCCACTTCCACCACGCAGCCGAGTGCAGCAACCCAGCCGTCCACTTCCACCACGCAGCCAAGTGCAGCAGCCTAACCTTCCACTTCGACCACGCAGCCGAGTTCAACACCCCACAATCAAGAAACAGGGGGAAAAAATGCAGAGGAACCAGCAAAATGAAGGCCAGGAAAAGAAAATTAGCGATGAAACATTACTCACCCCCTCCACCCTCAACTCTGAATGTGTCTCTGTTTCCAAGTCTCTTCCCACCTTCCCTTTGTTTTATCTGTCAATCTCTTACAACTTCCACTCCTAATTTGTCTTCTTCCCCAATGTGTCCTCTGCCAATGTTTCTGACCCAATCCTCCATTTGACTGCCACTTCCCCTGTAACAACTTCTACAACCACTCCTAGCCTACCTTCACAGCCCGACACCCCCCAATGTAACGCCCTCCCGCAGATCCCAAAAGTAAAGCCCTTTTTTTCTTTTTTGTTATTTATTTGTCAAATTTCCTCTTGGTGTTATGTTTGTTAATAAAAATTATTTTGGCTTGCAATACCTGTTACCCTGTTTTTTCTTTATCTCTTTATTCAAACATATGTGTATTGTTCAGTGAAGTATTAATGGGTGTTACAGTATAGGTGTTTATTATTAAAGTTACAGTCAAGGTGTTGGTATTAAAGTCAGCAAACATTACAGGTACATAACATTACAGGTACATTTTACTTAGCAGTTTAAACCATTTCATCTTGACATGCCACACGTCCAATATCCGAAACAAAGTAGGCAGAAAATGTATCCCTCATATGTGCAACTTCCACTGTATTCCTCAAAGGGTGATCTTGGTAATCCTGCAATGTGGTACTAACAGGTTCGTCAGGTTCTAATTGTTGTCGCTCTTTCACCAGGATGTAATTGTGCAGAACAACACACGCTTTCACAACCTCAATAATTGTCTCCAAAAATGCGCCATTTAGATACCAGCAATTCAAAGGCATGTAGGGGTGGGCGAGGCGAGGGCCCAGGACAAAATTAGGTGATATGGATCCAACAGGGCTGGGGGGGGTGACCCACCTCTTAGCGCAGACAGACGGGAGGCTGAGACAGGGAAGCGTATTCAACAGGTCCGTGTTTTATTCTACAACTCCTTTAACAGCTTCCACAGATCATGACAAGACCTCTTAGGTATTGCTTCCCTCACAGACCCGGGTACTTCCACTTATGCTGTGTGTCACCGTGGTGGTGTCCCCTGTGGTTCTCTTCGCTGTGGCTGCCCTAGGCACCTTCACCACAGCGCTTCACCGTTCAGAGTACGCCATTATCCTCACCCTCAGGGTGTCACTGTCTGCTGCTACTGTCGTCTGGGTCACCCCCTGTGACCATCCTCACTGTCAGGCTCTCTCTCTGAGGGTTCTCTGCTGCCTCGCCTAACAGCAGACCCTCCTCTTTTGTGAGCTCTCCAGGCTGACAGAAGCTTCTAGAAGCTTACCTCAGCCTTTATACTCTCAGCCCAAGTAGCCCCACCCACTGTCACCTGACAGTCACCACTGACCAATCAGAGTGACCATGACCTATGGCAGTTATGTAACACTCTCATGGCAGTTACATAACCACCCCTTACAAGCTCATCACTGCCCTCTAATGGTCACTCTCATTATGACACCCTTTTCCTCGATCTGAGTGTCCCTGTCAGGTCAACCTCCCTACAGGCACACACCACAGTTCTTCGTGCCCTTGCCAGTCGGTAGTTGTAAATCCTTTTGATGTGATTCAAGTCCCGACTTGAGTATGGTTTTATGAGGTTGGCACACATTTGAAATGCCTCATCCCCAACCACAACAAACTGCATTGGCAGTCCTTCAGTGTTCAGAAGAGGTCATGGCTGTGGAAAATTGAAATCACTACCATACAAACATTGGCCCATGTCAGAGTTTTTGAAAGTCTGTGAGTCATTTCCTCGCCCAAATGAGCCAGCAAGTCATTGCAGCTCTGCTCTGACATTCTCATGTACTCGAAAAAATTCTCTGGATTTTCACGCAGCTTAGTGTACAGGAGTGGTAGGCTCCACGTCTCTCTCGGATTTCAACGATGGGGTGTTGCCAATAGCGATGACGGCGTCTTCTCCGTCTTTCTCTTGTTTCTTCTTCACAAGCAAAAGCAAAGGAAAGAACCAATTTCAATGACAAATCAAGATGAACAAGGAAGTTCTCCACGCTAAGATCCATCGTGAAGCTGGATACAGCAGCAAAAGATGAGGATTTCATCTGTGCAGTGTGTCTATATATAGAAATCCCATGAGACATTCCCATTGGGTGTCTGGTGTTAAGGAAATTCTACTGGAAAAGCATTGGAAATATCGAACGCATGCGCAGAAACAATGCAAACGCATGCAAAAACACTTACAAACACATGCACACGCAGCGTCTTTTTCCATCATGCCTAAGATGATGCAAATAAAAAACGCTGAGTAAACGTGTGTTTTTGCATGTGTTTGCGCATGCGGATGATATGCTGCGGATTCAAACACTAATGTGAGCCTAGCCTTAGTGAGTGATATCAAATAAAGTGAATAGCTTTAGCGTCAGCTTCACTAAAACAAATAATGGAGGTATACTGTGCATTAAGGCCCCACTCACACACAGCGATATCGCCAGTGAGATCGCTGATTTTGTGACGCCACAGCGATCTCGCCAGGGACATCGCTGTGTGTGACATGGATCACGACCGGCCCCACTGCCGGGTATCGCTGATCGCTCTCGAACATTCTGGGCCATTTTTTGATCGTTGGTCTCCCGCTGGCCAGCACGCATCGCGTGGCAGCGAGAGACCAGCGATCAGCGACACTGGATGCTGGTTTCCAATGTAAACAGCGGGTATCTAAGATAGCATTACTCTATGAACTGTTTACTGCAAGTTTTAGTGACAAACACATCATTGTCTGTTGTGATAAGAGTTACTAATAGGAACCAAGAAGACTAAAGGAAGATTGAAAATAATACTTATTGTGGACAATTTCTATTTTTTCTGAAGCTGTCACAAGTAGTACAAGCTGAACAGTGCTTCAATGTGACGTGTGTATCTGCTTGTATATGATCAGCTGGACCTATTGCAGCTCGCCTTGATACAAAGGCTGGGAGCTGCAGACGGAACAGAAGGAATTTGAATAAGAACCATTTAATCACTTTTATGTATTTTCAATATGCATATGGATCGCCCGCCAGGGCAGTGGGGTACTCGGTACCGGGCCGGTATTTCACAGGGAAGTGTCACAGTAGCGGTGACCCGGTCTGTGGCCCTGGGCACCCATGTAAAAAGGGGTTTGAGTGGTGAAATAAAGTTTATGAGTGATTCGTGATGCCACCTGTGGTGTTCGGCAATGAAGGGGTTAAGCCGACGCTGTGGACAGATCCTCTGGGACAGATGGTGTAGTGCAACAAAGATGTTGTAGCCCTCCACAGGCAGGGCTATTGGTCCCAGGGCAGTGTAGATAGGTGTTGGGGAAGAGGGTGCAGTGTCTGGCACAGAGATGTAGCAGTGCTGAAAAAGTTGTAGGAAGTAGGCAAGGACACAGCGGAATTTAGATTCTTTACTTTTACTTGTAAATGCAGTCCATGGTCCAGATTACAGATGGCACAGGAGCTGATTAGCCTGGAAGCAACTTAAGAATCTGTCAGATGGGTTGTGTAGTCTCATCTCTAGCGCTTACTTGAGGTGCATGTAGTACAGTGTTACACTGAAGTTCCTCCTTCTTCTTCCCTTTTGGGTCTACCTCGTATGACAGACAGCTGTAGCCTTCTATCTCTCTTGGCTCACCCTTCGCTGTTGTGCCTCCGAGTCTTAGTTGGGAATAGAGCATTTACAGCTTCCTATTCCTCTGGTTTCTGTTGCAGGACCTTCAATATCCTTACAACCGTGGAGACCAGACTCCAGATCATGTGCTATCACTGGGAGGAAGCTCTCTCCATTTGAATGTAGGACTCTGCTTTCTGGCCTTCTTGGGCTGACCCACCAGAAGATTTTGCATAGGAGTGGCTATCTCAGTGAAGCCTTTGATGAACCTTCGGTAGTAACCTACCAGCCAGAGGAATTGACGTACTTCATGGAGGTTGCTGGGCTTCTGCCAGTCCCAGATGACTGTGACTTTGTCAGAATCTGGTGCCACACCTTCTGCACTCACTACATGACCGAGGTACAGAACCTTGGGCTTCAGGAGATGGCATTTGGTGGCATTTTCACCTTCAGGCCAAAGTTGGACAGAGATTCAAACACCTCAGCCAGGTGCTTCAGATGGTCCTCATAAGTCTTTGAGAAAACAATTACATCATCAAGGTACAACAGGACTGTCTCAAAGTTCTTGTGTGCCAGACAGCACTCCATCAGCCGTTGGAATGTCCCTGGAGCAGTGCAGAGCCCGAATGGCATGTAGTTGAACTCACAGAGACCCATTGGGGTGGTAAAAGCTGTTTTCTCCTTGTCTGCCTCTGCCACGGGAACCTGCCAATACCCACTAGTGAGACCCAAGGTGGAAAAATAGTTAGCAGTTTTAAGTGCAGCTAATGACTCCTCAATTCTGGGTAATGGGTAGGCATCTTTATGTGTAATGCTGTTAATTTTTCTGTAATCAACACACATTCTCATGGTACCATCCTTCTTTTTCACAAAGACTATTGGGGCTGCCCACAGGCTACAACTGTCTCTGATCACCCCAGCTTCCTTCATTTCCCACAACATACTTTTAGCACACTGGTATTGTGTTGGGGGTATAGGCCGGTACCTTTCTTTTATGGGTGGATGGTCTCCAGTGGGGATATGGTGTTGAACCCCTTTTTCCTTCTCAAAATCTAGAGGGTGTTTACTGAATACCCGCTCATACTCACTCTGACGCTGCCAATCTCTCCGCCAGAGAGTTCTGCCTGCTGTCTTTGCATCAGGGCCTTGATCTCCTTCTGCAGGACTCGTTGTTCACTGGAACCAGCAGTCTCAGCCACCTGTTGCAACAAGACAATAACCTCGAAAAGACAATTTTCAATCACATTGGTACCTAGAGTCATCATTGGGTTACATTCTCGTCGATCAATATCCACAACTATCAGACCTTGAGATTTTAACTCTACTCGACCCACTTTAACAGCAATTTCTTTACATCCTATCTGCGGTAAAGACTGACCATTACTAGCAACTACTGTCAGTTCATCAGTTGGGCCATGGGTAAGTTCAGAGTCAGCCCAATACCGCTTGTAAAGGATATATGGCATAGTTGTCACCTGAGAACCAGTGTCTAGCAAAGCGTTCATTGGGATGCCATCAATCACCACTGGGAGGACCGGTCGCCCTCCAACATACTTGGCTCGCCAGTTCCTTGGGCCTTGTGGTCCTACTCCTGGGGGTTGGCCCTCTGCCCCAGGGGTTACTCAGTTAAAGGATAGAATCTTGAGAGGTGGCCTGCTTTGTGGCAGTGTCGACAGATGGGACGTCCTTTCTGGTCATAGCGATCGCTGTTCCTCCCGTGGAGTGGCGGGATCCTCATCCTCCGCATCCACGGGACATCCTTTGGATTGGAGGCCAAGTGGATCTTCTCCTTGGAGGACTCCTGCAGGGACTGCATGGTTTTGGCAAGTGCATCCATACCTTTGGTCAACTCCTGGACCTGAAGACGCAGTTCAGAAGATGGGTCATTGTCCAGAGTCTGTGCATCAGCCTCCACAGGGCTGAGGGGGAAAGATGTTGTTTCCTGGTGGTAGGTGATCGCTGGGCGCCTAGGGGGCGCTGGACGGATGACAGTTGGTTCATGCAGCACCCGGATACCCTGTCCTTGAAGTCTGCAAAATCCAGGTCAGGGTTCTGCAGGGCTATAATGTGCAGCTGTGCTCTGTGGGTACTGGATAGGAGTCCTTCAATAAACTGCTCCTTTAACAGTCTGTCTCCGTCCTGCACACTGTCTGGATCCATCTGCTTTATGGCTCGCAGTGCCTCCTGCAGGTTAAGAGCATAGTTCCATATACTGTCCTGCGCTCTCTGCATACATCCAAAGAATCTCATCTTTATTTCAGCTGCAGTGCGCGTGTCAAAGGTGCTTCTGAGCTTAGCCAGGATCTTTTTAACAGTCTCTTTATCAGTGTCCTGCCAAGCTTTTACTTCTCTCTGCTCTGCACCTGTTAGCTGCCCAATAAGAATGTTCACTTTCTGACTTTCAGACAGGGAATACACTTCTAACAAGCTGCACAGCTTCTCTTTGAATTCACTCAGGGTATGTGACTCACCCGAGTACTGCCGTACCAAGGCTGCTCCCGGTATATAGGGCATGGACAGCGGCATTATGGGGACCTCTGCAGTGGGTGCTGATTCTTGCGGTGCCCTGGAGGCAGCGCTGGCTGCCGGATTCAGTGGCGCTGTTGGAGACGCAGCTGCGCTGGACCCTGCATCTGTCGGCGCTGGGAGGTTAGCGGGAGCATCCGCCGCTGCATTGGCGTTGTCCTCAGACATTTTCTCTCCCCCCTAGTTAACGTGGGCCAGGCTGCGGGGTTGTGCTGGCTTACCGGATGCCGCTCCTCGGCTGGATCAGGGGACGCCGGAACTGCAGGCCTCAGCTTCTCACTTCCCGCGCGCTCTTCTCCTTTCGTGCTTCTCGGCTGGCTCCGCCCACCAAGGTCTGCCCCCTTTTCTTCCCGAGCGCGCCAATCAGTGGGATAATGGCGGCAATGGTGCCAATTACACACACAGTCTATAGCACCAAACATAGTCTCTGGCACACAGGACCCGGGGATGCCAGGCTCCGTTAATCCTGTGACGCCAAAATGGATCGCCCGCCAGGGCAGTGGGGTACTCAGTACTGGGCCGGTATTTCACAGGGAAATGCCACAGTAGCGGTGACCCGGTCCGTGGCCCTGGGCACCCATGTAAAAAGGGGTTTGAGTGGTGAAATAAAGTTTATGAGTGATTCGTGACGCCACCCGTGATGTTCGGCAATGAAGGTGTTAAGCCGACGCTGCGGACAGATCCTCTGGGACAGATGGTGTAGTGCAGCAAAGATGTTATAGCCCTCCACAGGCAGGGCTATTGGTCCCAGGGCAGTGTAGCTAGGTGTAGGGGAAGAGGGTGTAGTGTCTGGCACAGAGATGTAGCAGTGCTGAAGAAGTTGCAGGAAGAAGGCAAGGACACAGCGGAATGTAGTTTCTTTACCTTTACTTGTAAGTGCAGTCCAGGGTCCAGATTACAGATGGCACAGGAGCTGATTAGCCTGGAAGCAACTTAAGAATCTCTCTTTCAGATGGGTTGTGTAGTCTCATCTCTAGCGCTTACTTGAGGTGCATGCAGTACAGTTTTACACTGAAGTTCCTCCTTCTTCTTCCCTTTTGGATCTACCTCGTATGGCAGACAGCTGTAGCCTTCTATCTCTCTTGGCTCACCCTTCGCTGTTGTGCCTCCGAGTCTTAGTTGGGAATAGAGCATTTACAGCTTCCTATTCCTCTGGTTTCTGTTGCAGGACCTTCAGTATCCTTACAACCGTGGAGACCAGACTCCAGATCATGCTCTATCACTGGCATGGAGCTCTCTATCCTCAGCTCGACCTCCAGCTTCTCTCTGCTCGTCTACACTCTTTGCCCTCCTCACACTAACTGACTAATTTCCCTTCCTGGCCCCCAGAGAGAACTCCTCCCCTTAGTATTGGTTCAAAGCTCCCTCTGCTGGCCCGGAGTGGGAAACTGTGTTGCATGCAGTGATTAACTGCCAGAGAGACCCTTCATTGCTTCCAGGCATGACATCACTCTCCCTTGGAGGAAGGCAATGCCACTGTGGCGACCATACTCCTGGGGGCGCCACACATACTATTAAGACTTTGGATTACATATACAGTGGGTACGGAAAGATTCAGACCCCTTTAAATTTTTCACTCTTTGTTTCATTGCAGCCATTTGGTAAATTAAAAAAGTTCATTTTTTTTTCTCATCAATGTATACTCTACACCACATCTTGACTTAAAAAAAACAGAAATGTAGAAATTTTTGCAAATTTATTAAAAAAGAAAAATTGAAATATCACATGGTCATAAGTATTCAGACCCTTTCCTGAGTATTGAGTAGAAGCACGCTTTCGAGCTAGTACAGCCATGAGTCTCTCTGTACTTTGCTGCATTCATGTTCCCTTTAATTGCAACCACTTGTCCTGTCTCCGCAGCTGAAAAACACCCCCATAGCATGATGCTGCCACCAACATGTGTCACTGTTGGGATTGTATTGGGCAGGTGATGAGCAGTTCCTGGTTTTCCCAACACATACCGCTTAGAATTATCACCAAAAAGTTCTATTTTCATTTCATCAGACCAGAGAATCCTATTTCTCATAGTCTGGGAGTCCTTCATGTGTTTTTTAGCAAACTCAATGCGGGCATTCATATGTCTTGCTCTAAGGAGAGGCTTCTGTTGGGCCACTCTGCCATAAAGGCCCGACTGGTGGAGGGCTGCAGTGATAGTTGACTTTGTGGAATTTTCTCCCATCTCTCTACTGCATCTGTGGAGTTCAGCCACAGTGATCTTGGGGTTCTTCTTTACCTCTCTCACCAAGGCTCTTCTCCCACAATTGCTTAGTTTGGTTGGATGGCCAGGTCTAGGAAGACTTCTGGTGGTCCCAAACTTCTTCCATTTAAGGCTTATGGAGGCCACTGTGCTCTTAGAAACCTTGAGTACTGCAGAAATTCTTTTGTAACTTTGGCCAGATCTGTGCCTTTCCACAATTCTGTCTCTGAGCTCCTTGGCCAGTTCCTTTGAGCTCACGATTCTCATTTGGTCTGACATGTACTGTGAGCTGTGAGGCCTTATATAGACAGGTGTGTTCCTTTACAAATCAAGTCCCATCAGTTTAATTAAACACGGTTGGACTCCAATGAAAGAGTAGAACCATTTCAAGGAAGATAACAAGGAAATGGACAGCATGTGACTTAAGTATGAATGCCTGAGCAAAGGGTCTGAATACTTATGACCATATGATATTTCAGTTTTTCTTTTTTAACAAATTTGCAAAAATGTCTACATTTCTGTTTTTTTCAGTCAAGATGAGGTGCAGAATGTATATTAATGAGAAAAAATGAACTTTTTTGAATTTTCTAAATGGCTGCAATACTTGCCGTACCCACTGTACTGTATATATTAGGGTGACCGCAAAAAAATCGATGTCGGAATTTTGTCCGTCTGGACCCCACAAAACGATTCCCCTTTCCAGATATTGAGATAGCCAAAATTTGAGCTCGATCAAACGACGTTAACCCGTGCCACTCGTCGCTCAAAGTTTGAAAAAATCCAAATTGAGGTATTTTAAGATTTAGGTATTTTACATAGTCTGTTAGACTATAAAGAATGTGACAACAACATTGCAGAAATAGCCCTGACCAAATTTTCGAACCATTTGTGGTATTTGAATGCAGAGTTGGTGGGATTATCGTTTTTTGATCCCACCATTACAGACAATGAAAAGTTGTTAATGGCTAATAAATTGCTCAGTAGCACAGATGAACCATCAGAGCACGCTAGGGTTGTAAATCCAAAAGTTAGGAAAGAAAAATTAAAAGAGGTAGGAAGTAACCGACTTTAACGACCTTCTGACAAAAGATGAAGAACAAAAGCAATAAGTCCTGCAAGTTGTAAGCAAATGCCGAGCATTATATTCTGACGTTTCAAAAACTACTTTAACAAAAGCTCTAGAATAGATTAGATAACTATGTAAAATTATCAACTCATGTAGGTTAGCGTGCTCTGATGGTTCATCTGTGCTACTGAGCAATTTATTAGCCATTAACAACTTTTCATTGTCTGTAATGGTGGTATCAAAAAACGATAATCCCACCAACTCTGCATTCAAATACCACAAATGGTTCGAAAATTTGGTCAGGGCTATTTCTGCAATGTTGTTGTCACATTCTTTATAGTCTAACAGACTATGCAAAATACCTAAATCTTAAAATACCTCAATTTGGATTTTTTTAAACTTTGAGCGACGAGCGGCACGGGTTAACGTCGTTTGATCGAGCTCAAATTTTGGCTCTCTCAACATCTGGAAAGGGGAATCGTTTTGTGGGGTCCAGACGAACAAGATTCTGACATTTTTTCCCCCCCATATGAGATCCGGTCACCCTAGTATATATATAGGAAGTCCTCACTGAGACTCTCTGAATTTCTATTGAGAGCTGACAGAACTCTGGACTATAATTTTCAAGTGTACTCAAGAAGACTTAAAGTTGCTGTAATATACAAAGCAAAATAAAAGGCTGCAATTTATCTGAGTCCAATATTAATATAGGAAGACCAAGTCTGAACCTTTTGAGTTTATCGAATTATAAGAGCGAAGAAAATTGTGATGTTAATGAGTGTGCACTAGAATAAGCTGTCACTCGTTGGCTGATTATTCCTTACTCTATGGTCATCCTTGCAGTAAGGCTGGAGTTGAATTTTCTGAAAGGAGAAATAATTAATCTAGTTCCAAGGCAGTGAGTTAGGAGGGTTCACAAAAGAGCAGATAGTCCTGTTTTTTCTCCTTTTAAGGAAAAGTCTACATAAAAGATCTGCCTGGGAGTGAAACGAATATTATTGAGGAAAGGAAAGAGATCTGCAATTATTGTCTTCCTATACCTTTAAAGGGCCAGTGTTGAATTTACAACAAAACTTTTATTTGCAGAAATTTTATACTAAAGTGTCTTCTTATTTAGGAAGATATATTAGTGGACATAAAATAACAAAACTAATAACAAGAGAATCAAGCTTTATTCATATCCGACTATTCTTTACAATATTCAAAATGGATAAAAGTAAAGCTCATATGCTAAGACTTATGCTAATTAGTGATGAGCGAGTATGCTTGTTACTTGAGATTTCCGAGCATGCTCGGCTGTTCTCTGACTATATGGAAATGCTCGGAGATTTAGTTTGTGTTGCCGCAGCTGCATGATTTTTGGCTGCTAGACAGCCTGAATACATGTAAGGATTGCCTGTTTGTTAGGGAATTCCCACATGTATTCAGGTTGTCTAGCAGCCACAAATCATGCAGCTGCGGCGACACAAACTAAATCTCCGAACACGCCAAAATACTAAGAGAACACCCGAGTATGCTCGGAAATCTCGAGTAACGAGCACACTCACACATCACTAATGCTAATGCATCCTCCTCAAGTAAATTGTACACTTTCTTCTCAAAGTAAGAACAAGTTACTTGGAAAACCGAGGAGTGGAGACTAGAGAGACACACACCAGATGCAGTAGAGGTGGGGGAAACTCTCAATGGTCTTGGACAGATTTCTCAGACCCTCCCAGCATCCAGACCCTGATGCGTTGGGTAATTTGACAAGGAGGGAATAGTTTTGGAAGATGCTGAAGGAGTGCCTTGCAGACTGTACCAGCATCCTACATGATTCCCCTGTGCCTTACAACTATTGGGTATCCAAGTTAGACATGTGCCATGAACTGTCTCTCTATGCCTTGGAGGTCCTGGCCTGCCCTACCGCTAGCGTTTTGTCAGAGCCAGTTTTCAGTACCGATGGTGGTATTAAAACCTATAGGAGCACGCACGTATCAACTGAAAATGCTGACAGGCTGACTCTTATCAAAATGAACAAGAGTTGGATTGGGCCAGACTTCTCTACACACCGGATGACAGCAGCGGAACATGAACTTAAATCTAGTGTTTTTCTCATCTATTCGCATGCACCCTTCATCTTTTTTGTGTTGTCCTCCTCCTCCACCATATCAACAAGGTGACGATGCTACCCTTGATATACATTTTTTTAAGGTTGATTTTATATATATACCTCCCTGGGTTAAATGTTTTACAGCCCATGCACTAAGTGCGTGGGTATTACAAGCCTAGGATACCCACTCCTTAATAATGGGAAAAATATATTTTCTTAGGCCCTCCACTATGTCCCCTCCACTATGTCTCTTCAAAGGGGTTTTGGAATGCTTCCTTCTAATTTTTGGCATCCTTTGTGTAACGACTGCGGCCGCAGACGCGGCCCAGTAGGCGCCTCCATGCCGACGGCGAGGGGGCGGGCGTCCCCCGGGGATGCAATATGGACCCTCTATACCACAGAGGGGGACCCAGGCCTACCCGAACTAGGGAAGGGCAGCGACCGGGATACTGTGGCAGCTGAGCATGTGGACAAGGACACGTAGGACTTGATAACACCGCACAACTTCAGGTATAATAAAAGTAAAATTTACTTAAAGTCACAGTACATAGACAAAACAGGGCTAAACCAGGCTCCCGATTCCACACCTCCCAGAAGGGTACCACCCAGTGGACCCCAAGGCACCATCGGATCACCGAGGCACTCATAAGCGGGACATCGGGACACAGGCAGGATGTCAGGACACACAAGGTCATCAGGATACACGATGACATCAGGACACACGAGGTCATTAGGATACACGAGGTCATCAAGACGCAGGTAGGACATCAGGATACATGAGGTCATCAGGACATCAGGGTCACCCACAGGACATCAGAGTCACCGGCAGACATCAGACGGGAGTCGTTTGGTTCCGGACATCCAACATAACCTACAGGCACCATTGCAGTCATCAAGCTCCAGGCAGCGGTCATCAGATTCCAGACTGCGGTCGTCAGGCTCTGGGCATAGGATCTATGAAGTAACTCAAGCGTGATGGTGCTAACACCGCAGGATTGCTGGGCCTGCATGGAGCTAGCACCGCATGGTAGTCAGAGTACAGGATAGTAGATGCTCAGCAGGAACACCAGTTACAAGAGTCTCAGAGTCACTGGGTGCAGGGCTCCAAACACAGAGGGATTCCAGGGACATAACACAGCAGACAGTTCAGACATGGTCAGGTACAGGATAGGTACAGGATCAAGGATTCAAGCCTGGATACAGCGCCGAGACAGACGAGGTCCAGAGACACAGACACGAGACACACATGGCAAAGTCCATGAGCTTTGTGAGTTTTGAGTAGCTCTGGCCCTGCCCATAGGGCAGGGTAAGGTTATAAAGGAGCTGCCCCTCAGCAATTGGCTGGCGACATCATTTCAAGTACATACACTAACCATGATAAAAGCAGGGGAGGTGTGACTGCGCACACCCTAAGCACACACAGAAACCATTGCAGCACAATCAGTGCAGGAACTGCAGCTTAGAGCACCTGGCATCGTCTGCAAGCCTAGACACACGTGGAAAGTCATGCACCAGCTGCAAATGACCTCACAACCCACGGACAGCTTCCACAGCGGCGACCAGGGACCGCACATGTGAATGGTCAAGCAGCAGAGCAAAGACCTAACACCACATGTGCAGCTACGCAGCAGAGCAGGGAACTGAGCAGGCACCATACAGGTAACAGCCAGCAGTATCCCAGCTCAATTAGGGGGAAAGGAGCAAGGGGTTAAAGTAAAAAACATGCATTGTCACGCTGACAACCAAATACAAACAGAATGGCGTGACACTTTGCACTTAGTGCATATGCTTTACCAGTGTAGGAGAACCACTCCTCAGTGATGGGAAAAAATGTTTTTCTGTAGATCAACCTTCTAGTTGAGGGAAACATATTTGAAACCAAAATAGCTGAAGGGTTTCATTAGTATTTAATACAGTGTCTTGTTGTGGGATGTCAGGTGGTCGGCACATAGAGTGTTCTCACATTGCATACAGGACTTCACAGCCGAGACAGGAGAGTTTGAACAGTAAGGGTACCATTACACCTAGCGATGCACCAGCGATCCCGACTAGCGATATGACGCGGTCAGGATCGCTGGTGCATCGCTAGGTGGTCGCTAGTGAGCTGCCACACAGGCAGATCTCACCAGCGACATCGCTGGGGACGGGGATCGCTACTTACCTGTCAGACGCTGCGATCCTGCGTCCTCCCGCCCGGCTCCACGCGTCGCTCGTCTCCACAGCAGGAAGCCCAGCAGGAAGTGACCAATGAAGAATGGTCCAGCAGCTTCTCACGCGATCAGCGATTACCAGCGGGGGAGCCGGTCGGAGGTAGGTATCAGACACAGCGATATCGCTAGCAATATCGCTGCAACGTCACAAAATTGGTGACTTTACAGCGATATTGCTAGCGATATCGCTGTGTGTAACGGGGGCTTAAGTACAGAAGTTCCAGGTCTCCTTCATATCAGGCTAAGTAGATGCAAAACACACCACTATCTTCTCCAGCAGGGTTGATTAAATAACAGTTCTTCAAATAGATTATTTTTTGTTATAATAATAACGCTCTTATCTGCAATTCGTCTATGGTGAGATGATGCAGTAGGTATAATGTATGACAGGCATCTAGACAGGTATAATTGCCTTATGAATTGTAAGCCTTGCTGCTGGTTTGTTCAGTACACTTATTGACTGATTCATATTTTCTACGTTCATCTATACTCAGAAATTCATCAACGCTGATAGAGTTACTTGCGTTAAGCCACAGTTTGTTGCTGCCATGTAAAAAGAAAAAAAATGTTCAGGGCCGATTCAAATCCCTTCCATATTCTACAATAATACCTCACTTATCTGCAATTCATCAATGTTGAGGTGTGGCAGTAGGAATAGCATGTGACAGGCATCTAGTCAAGGATTATCGCTTTATAAATTGTAAGCCTTGCTGGTAATTTTTTCCATATACTCATTGACCGATTCATGTTTTTTTATAGTCTTCTGTACTTCGAAATTCATCAAAGGATGTGTTAGGTGTTGAGTTCCCGCCACTGCACAGGGGGAAATTCAAACCATGTCCGCTGCAGTCTACTATTCTCTTCCAGCCGCAGTGGAGCCTGCTCACCAGAGACGTCGGTCCCAGCGTCTGGCTCAAGCACATACTGTGCGTTCAGTTACAGCTGCCATTCCAGGCTCATCCTTTGTAACCAGCATTGATCAGTGGCAAGCAGACGTCCCAGGGATGAAGCCCTGCTTTTCTTCTACTGACCATGCCCACAGGGTGACCTCTCATTGGAGGTCGGGCGTCAGATGCTCAGGTCCTGTAGCGGCTCCGATTGGTTCACTAGGAAGGTCCCGGAAGGCTGCAACTATAAAAGGTTTGCATGGCTGCCCGGCCATGTGCTAGTATAGAATTGTATTTGTGTATGTGTGGATGTATGTTTGTATCTGGTGAATAATTCATTATGAACCCATCCATAGCATTGTTGCATGAGTTGGGTGTTTGAGTTTCTAGCGCCAGATTGTGTCATCCAGAACAAGGCACAATATTACAGCGTCTACTGCAGCGCCCGTCAGAGCGGCACTGTGCGCAAATTGTGCGATTTCCAGACCCTAAGCATAGGGTGGTTAGTGGCGTCCACCAGTGCGGCGCTGTACACTCTCTGAGCACTTATTCTATTAGTTTAGTCTTTACCTGGCACCGCAGTTGCAGCACAGAGCGCTAGTGGGTCTAGGGGGACTCTGACCTCGTGTCCTTGGGGCAGGGTCCTGTGACCTAAACACTAGCGTCCATCCTACGTTATTGTGGCCCTGTGAAGCAACAGGGTTCGCCTGCTTTATACCAGGTGAGGTTAACCCGCGTGTGTTTGTTACCGCAATTTCATGTCCACCATTACCGAGCAGCAGATAACATCTCTGCACGGTGGACCCTGGGCTGCGAACGCACCGTATACCATCTTTATTATGTGGTGCGTTCAGTCAGCCCTAACAGGATGCAAAATTAACTGATTTAATGTGTCCTTTCACAGTTTCTCTGTAGCATCTGTATGTAAGAGTTAGTGGTGGGAGACTTTATGCTACTGGAGCTGGAATTACCACTTCGGAACTCTCCAGTGATTTTTTTTTATCTATTTCTGGCTGCTTCTTGCAGAATGCTTGGGGATATTGTCCTGCTGGAAGACCCGTGACCTAGTATGCAAACCCAGGCTTCTGACCCCAAGCACTACATTGCGACCAAAAATCCTTTGGGAAGCTTCACATTTCATGATGCCTTGCACAAAGTCAAGGTACCCAGGGCCAGACGCAGCAAAACAACCCCAAAATATCTTTGATTCTCTACCACATTTGACTGTAAATACTGTGTTCCTTTTTTGGTAGGCCTCATTCCATTTACAGTAGAATTATGTGCTTTAACCAAAAACTCTATGTTGGTCTCATTTGTCCACAATGTACAAATGAATATAGTAGTAAGATGTGTGATAAACACATACTCAAAGTTGGCTATCAATATAGCAGGTAGGGTGGTGGTATGGCACACCAGTTTTCCCAAATGGAAAATCAAGGTCTGTGTGGGGCCGTGTATCCCGGGACGCGGTCTCCACCATGGGTCATACTATATTCATTAGTACACTGATGAAGGTCTTGACAGACCGAAACGTTTGTGACTACTGTATGTATTGCACATTAAAACATGCTTCAAACATAAAGATACCAAATGTAAATTCTTTGTGAAGAATCAACAACAAATGGGACACAATTGTGAAGTTGAACGAAATTTATTGGTTATTTTAAATTTTTGTGGAAATTCAAAAACTTAAAAGTGGGGCGTGCAATATTATTCGGCCCCTTTACTTTCAGTACAGCAAACTCACTCCAGAAGTTCATTGTGGATCTCTGAATGAATAGAAGTAGCAAATTGGTATAATATTTATAATATAAAATATAACCTTTAATGATTCCTTTAAAAACCATATAATCAAAACGAAAAAAACATGTGCCAAAGTGCAATTGTGCAGTGCTCTATTAAAAACAAACCGTGTTGTACTTTCCAGGTATCATATGGCCCAGGACAATGCCGTATTTTTATGTGTCCAGGTGTCTCCTCACACCTAGAATCTAAGACTATATGACCCTTAAATAATTGTAATTATGTATAGAACAGGCCTTTATGTCGTCAATAATATTGTTACTTTTTTAGACATATACATCCGGCCCATATACATTAACACAGCATATATACAGCGTCGGTTAAATGCATCAGGATATATATCACCTCATATAAGCATAGTGTAACCATTTATAATACCACTATAGATACTGAGACCGCTGTACTTATCTTTAACGCTTCTGTAAAAAAACAGATGATCGGGTAGGGTCCGTTTAAAAAACCAAAATCATGACCCGATCTCCGCGCTTGTCGGGTCATGATTTTGGTTTTTTAAACGGACCCTACCCGATCATCTGTTTTTTACAGAAGCGTTAAAGATAAGTACAGCGGTCTCAGTATCTATAGTGGTATTATAAATGGTTACACTATGCTTATATGAGGTGATATATATCCTGATTAGTGTTGAGCATTCCGATACCGCAAGTATCGGGTATCGGCCGATACTTGCTGTATCGGAATTCCGATACCGACTTCCGATATTTTTTCAATATCGGAAGTCGGCATCGGAATCGGAAGTTCAAAGTTGATTGACAGCCTGACGTCATCATGATGCGCGGTGTGTGCGCATCATGATGCGCCGTCATTTCGGGCCTTCCGGGGGTCTCTGCCGGCCTGCCGGGGGGCTGTGCCGGCCTGCCGGGGGGCTGTGTGGACTGCCCGGGGTCTGTACCGGCCTGCCGGGGGGCTGTGCCGGCCTGCCGGTGGTCTGTGCACCCTGTGGGGGTCTGTACCGGCCTGCCGGGGGGCTGTGCCGGCCTGCCGGGGGGCTGTGCTGATGTCCGGGGGTCTGTGCAAGCATCGTCCGATGGGACTACAAGTCCCATCTGGCGATGCCTGCTACCATGACAGTGATTGACACATTAGCCAATGATGGGACAGTAGTAGTCCCATCATCCGGCTAATGTGTTAAATGTTAAAAAAAAAAAAAAAATACTACATACATACTACATGCATGCTACATACATACTACATGCTACATACATACTACATACATACTACATACATACCACATATATACTACATACATACTACATACATAACACATATATACTACATACATACTACATACATACTACATACATACTACATGCATGCTACATACATACTACATACATACTACATGCTACATACATACTACATGCTACATACATACTACATACATACTACATGCTACATACATACTACATACATACTACATGCATGCTACATACATACTACATGCTACATACATACTACATATATACTACATGCATGCTACATACATACTACATGCTACATACATACTACATACATACTACATACATACTACATACATACCACATATATACTACATACATACTACATACATAACACATATATACTACATACATACTACATACATACTACATACATACTACATACATGCTACATGCATGCTACATACATACTACATGCTACATACATACTACATACATACTACATGCATGCTACATACATACTACATGCTACATACATACTACATACATACTACATGCATGCTACATACATACTACATGCTACATACATACTACATACATACTACATACATACTACATACATACCACATATATACTACATACATACTACATACATAACACATATATACTAAATACATACTACATACATACTACATACATACTACATACATACTACATGCATGCTACATACATACTACATGCTACATACATACTACATACATACTACATGCATGCTACATACATACTACATGCTACATACATACTACATATATACTACATGCATGCTACAGCCCCCCTGGCAGGCCGGCACAGCCCCCCCGGCAGGCCAGCACAGACCACCGGAGCCTGCACAGACCCCCTGGCAGGCCGGCACAGCCCCCCGAAAGGCCCGTACAGACCCCAGAGAGGCTGTACAAGGGAAAAACAGGATTTTTTTTATTCCGATACCGGAAGTCCCATAGACTTGAATGGGACTTCCGGTATCGGAATCGGCGATACCGATACTTTTTTTAAGATCGGCCGATCCATTCCGATCCGATACTTTGAAGTATCAGACGGTATCGCTCAACTCTAATCCTGATGCATTTAACCGACGCTGTATATATGCTGTGTTAATGTTTATGGGCCGGATGTATATGTCTAAAAAAGTAACAATATTATTGACGACATAAAGGCCTGTTCTATACATAATTACAATTATTTAAGGGTCATATGGTCTTAGATTCTAGGTGTGAGGAGACACCTGGACATATAAAAATACGGCATTGTCCTGGGCCATATGATACCTGGAAAGTACAACACGGTTTGTTTTTAATAGAGCACTGCACAATTGCACTTTGGCACATGTTTTTTTCGTTTTGATTATATGGTTTTTAAAGGAATCAATAAAGGTTATATTTTATATTATAAATATTATACCAATTTGCTACTTCTATTGATCTGATATTGGTTTGAGATACCCCCGCTATATAGTTTGGATCTCTGAATGATCCAAGTTGTCCTAAATGACTAATGATGATAAATATAATCCACCTGTGTGTAATCAAGTCTCCGTAAAAATGCACCTGCTCTGTGATAGTCTCAGGGTTCTGTTTGAAGCACAGAGAGCATCATGAAGACCAAGGAGCACAACAGGCAGGTCTGTGATACTGTTGTGGAGAAGTTTAAAGCCGGATTTGGATGCAAAATGAATTCCAAAACTTTTAACATCCCAAGGAGCACTGTGCAAGCGATCATATTGAAATGGAAGGCGTGTCATACCACTTCAAATCTACCAAGACCCGGTCATCCCTCTAAACGTTCATCTCAAACAAGGAGAAGACTGATCAGAGATGCAGCCAAGAGGCCCATGATCACTGTGGATGAACTGCAGAGATCTACAGCTGAGGTGGGACAATCTATCCATAGGACAACAATCAGTTGTACACTGCACAAATCTAGCCTTTATGGAAGAGTGGCAAGAAGAAAGCCATTTCTCAAAGATATACATAAAAAGTGTTGTTTAAAGTTTGCAACAAGCCAACTGGGCGACACAGCAAACATGTGGAAGAAGGTGCTTTGGTCAGATGAAACCAAAATCGAACTTTTTGGCAACAATGCAAAATGATATTTTTGGCATAAAGGCAACACAGCTTATCACTCTGAACCCACCATCCCCACTGTCAAACATGGTGGTGGCAGCATCATGGTTTGGGCCTGCTTTTCTTCAGCAGGGACAGGGAAGATGGATGGAGCCAAATACAGGACCATTCTTGAAGAAAATTTGTTGTAGTCTGCAAAAGACCTGAGACTGAGATGGAGATTTGTCTTCCAACAAGACAATGATCCCAAACATAAAGCAAAATCTACAATGGAATGGTTCACAAATAAATGTATCCAGGTGTTAGAATGGCCAAGTCAAAGTCCAGACCTGAATCCAATCGAGAATCTGTGGAAAGAACTGAAAACTGCTGTTCACAAACGATCTCCATCAAACCTCACTGAGCTCGAGCTGTTTGCCAAGGAAGAATGGACAAGAATTTCAGTCTCTCGATGTACAAAACTGATAGAGACATACCCCAAGCGACTTGCAGCTTTAATCGCAGGAAAAGGTGGAGCAACAAAGTATTAAGTTAAAGGGGCCGAATAATATTGCACATCCCACTTTTCAGTTTTTGAATTTCCACAAAAATTAAAAAAACAATAAATTTCGTTCAACTTCACAAATGTGTCCCACTTGTTGTTGATTATTCACAAAAAATTAACATTTGGTATCTTTATGTTTGAAGCATGATATGTGGGAAAAGGTTGAAAAGTTCCAGGGGGCCGAATACTTTCGCAAGGCACTGTAACAGAGTGTGCCCGGTCTTCTATACTACAATTCATGGTTTGGGAACCTACCAGTGTCACCTCCACCACTGGCTGTGCTAGCAGTCTCTCTTTATCATTTGTCCACAAGACACCTGATGGCCCTTTATCAATAGAAAGGGCCACCTGATGGAACCCTATAAACTATGATGGCCGGCTGATGACCCTGAAAAATAAAATTGTGACTTTCAGAGTCCCTACTTCATAATTTAAACAGGATTTGTCTGATCATGTCTCACACACCACATGGTCAGATATGGTATTAAAATGCTAAAATTATATTTCCAGTTAAATGTTTTTTTCACCACTGAATGCAATGCAAAAGTGCAAAAACGCAGCAAAAACACTGCATGTGAACATAGCCCAAGGTGTGGAGGAGCATTTTTTTCTTATTATTTATTCTGCCTTAAATACAAGTAATTTTCCTGGCAAGGATGTTTCTTAACATTGTTTCCAATCAAATCCATTTAAGTGCAGTTTTGTATGTTTTATTGTCAGTTCGTAAAAGTGGCATAATACTCTGACAACATTGCTCTTAGCACCGATCTGGGATTTAGAGATACTTCCAAGGGTCTTCCCCATGCTGTTCTCATGCCATTTCAGTGCTGTTTCCATTTTTCTCAGTAATTTTTAGACCATCACCAGACCTCCGGGGAGCCACTGGAAAAAAATCTTTGCGTTTCCCATTGACTTCCAATATACTCGTTACTCGGGTCGAGCACCCGAACATTGCGAATTGGGTTTTTGTGCTCGATCGTCACTAATATTATCCAGGTGTGCCCAAGATACTCAGATAACACCCGACAATGCTCGGGTAACACGTTATCCAAGCACGTAAATAAATCTTTATTGAAAACCATTGAAAACAGATATGGAATAAAAGAAGATCCAAAACAGTTATAATATAAAATGAGACAAAAAGAGTAGGTATGGATGCAATTAATGGCTGCATATACTTGTATAAGGATCTATAGAAACTTGCAAAGTAGTAGAACAAGGGACAAGCTGTAATCAGATTAATATTAATAAAAGTGCAAGTGCAGCACAAAAATAATTACAAATAAAACCCTATTAGCTGAAACAAGTAACTAACGCATAAATAGCGACAGTCAGCGTGGTGAAAAATATGGGAAGTATATAAACAACTTCACAAATGCCAGAAGTTGGAAAAAAGTGTCACATGGTAGGAGATACCCATCTTACAAGAAGCTCATCAGATTTGTTTTGGGGGTTTTTTGTGTTTCATATTAAACAACCATATAATATATAAATATCCCAATAGGTGTGGTGCTCAATGCGACTCTTTGGGCATCTCCTTAAAGAGCAGGCCCGGTTAGTTAAAAAGGCTAGATTTACATTCAGGGAAGAAAGGCCATATCTCAGGAATCAAGAGGTGCAGGAGCAGAAGAAAGACACCACCAGGTTCAGGAGAGCAGGGACATTTTCATCAATTACCTATGTATGACAAGTGACAAGTCGTCTTTAAATGCCGTGCTGAGAAATTAAAGGAGTTTATTTTACTATAAAGGTTTGAGATCTTTATACTGATTAATACGCAGTGATGACCATGCCATGGGAATATTGCATGACTACATCACTATTAATAGTATGAGGTCAGTTATCAATGTGACACTATGGCATATGTAAAGTGGCATACATAGATGAAAAGAACCCTATATGTAAATGATATTCACATAATGGTGTAGGATTTTGTCATTCAGGACTAAAGAGCTTGATTCTTCTTTCCCCTCAACATCCTTGCCACAACCTGTGTTTTCTAACTTTATCAGAAGAAAAGAGTCCTACACAGTTTCTTTCCACCCATTAGAACATGAGCCCAATGAGAGCTGGACTAATTCTCCATAAGGTATCTATGCCATTCATATAGCTTGACTAATTGCCTCAATAGTATGTACTGCCAATACATATGTAATTGAAAATATATAAACGGGTTAATACATATTATCACTATTAAACAGTGGCTAATTGGCTAACTTTCATTGACGAACCCTACTCTGCACCACTGTAAACTTCATACTAGAACAGACCCAGTGATTACTTAAAGTCAATAGGAAATGATAAATAGTTGTTTTGTCATCCAACGGACTGGAAGTCGTTCCGAAATTGAAGTCTTTTTTTCTGGTTTTCTATTGTGAAAGGTCTCCAAAAATCAATAATAATCAACAGAACAGCACCAAAGGTAATGATGCTCGTCCCACCATCTAAACCAAATATACTCGCTGTGCTCTTCATTAACCTATCCTGTTTAGCATTTTAATTGTAATTGATTAAGAGCGTGATGTTAATTTCACTTACCATAGCTGATAACAGTAATTACACGGTCTGTCGTAAGTAATTCTGCCATTGTTTTTACAAAACCTGATTAATAATATTGTTTGCGCCGCTGAGGGGAAATTAATTACATTCAACAGCATTGCAGTTGGCATTTACACAGTTTCAACCACAATGTTTTCACAGTTCATATCACAAAAAGATCTTTAAGACTACTTATGCTCTAAATACTGATATACGTTACGCGGCGGTTCCATCTTTAAATTGATCAATGTGTTTTCCAGTTTAACAAAGTAGACCTAATTGGCCTGCACCAGTATTCCCATAATACTAATTTAGAAAAGAAAGCTGAGAGGAGCCAATAACCCTTCTACACTTTGTTAATTTAGATATACAAGTATATATGCTAATTGAGTGCAGTACAATTATCTGTGCCTTATTACAGAGACTGGCTGATCTAGCACCAACATAACGCCAGCTTTCGGTGGCCGCATTTCTTTCTCTGGTCCTACCATGGTTCCCCTGCCCCAATCTCAGCAGCTTGGAAGGCAGTGAGCCCACTTGCTTAGCATAGCAGTAAATAGAGAAAATTGTGTGTGCCCGCACTGAGGTTTAAGGGTAACATCTCTCCTCATGGACAGTGATATGCATGTAAGTAGACTTATAGGCCATGCACTGCTCCTCTGAGAAATTAAATATATAAATTGCCTTTTTAGAGAGGAAGAAGATTTTTGTGCCACCTACTGGAAGTAGCAATCCTAAAAGTTAATATCAACCCTTGTCTGCAAATAGAGATTATGGTTTGGCTTTCATCCTAAGTCATGTGGCAAAGCTCGTTAAAGGGTCTTTTAGGATTGCTAATTCAAATAGAAGGAATTACAGTTGAAATCCTGTTACTCTCTCAAGTGGCAATTTGCATACTTAATTTTCCAGAGGGGCATGAATGGTCTATAAGTCTCTTTCCATCCGCATGTTACACTCCATAAGGAAAGATGTGTCCTCTTAGATCCCAGTCAGAGGCTTTCATTACAGCCAAATCATGATCTCTTGCTTTGCACTGAGGAGGGACAACACATTGAAACACATCTGCAAATAGAGATTCTGGTTTGGCTTTAAAGGGCCTGTCACACTAAGCCATATCGCTAGCAATATCGCTATAACGTCACTGGTTTTGTGATGTAGCAGCGGTATTGCTAGCGATATCGCTATGTGTGATACTTCCGACCGGCTCCCCCGCTGGTTATCGCTGATCACGCGAGAACGGCCTGGGCCGTTTCTCGTCGTCAGCTTCCTGCTGGGCTTCCTGCTGTGGCAACGAGCGACGCGTGGACGCGGGCGGGAGGACATCTTCATCGCCTCGTCTGACAGGTAAGTAGCGACCGCCGACCGCTGCTATGTCGCTGGTGAGATCTGCCTGTGTGGCAGCTCACTAGCCACCGGGTCATATCATTGTCGGGATCGCTGGTGCATCGCTAAGTGTGACTGTACCTTTATATTAAGACATGTGCAAAGCTCGTTAAGGTCGATATTGACTTTTAGGATTTCTACTTCCAGTAGGTGGAACTAGAGTTCAAATTCTCTTCACAAGAGGCAATTTGCAATATATGATATTTCCATGTGATTCTGGAAGATCCCCGAGTTGGGTCCTTCTTCTATTGGATATTAATGGAATATGCTGTGGATCTGCCATAAATATCTGTGATGAAATATCCCATTTATCTATCACTCTATACATTACCTTGGTCATTTTCAAACCAGATACTGTATTAGGAATTTATTTTGTAGTAGCTGTAATAAAATTATTTAATATTCATAAGTAGATACAATTTTGTCCAATGTTCTAGGGTAACTGTATATCTTGGGCCCACTTTGATAACTGTTTGGGTTGACTTTAAATTTTGCTTTTACCTATGTGAGGTTATATTACTGTACCTTTCTGAGCTTAAAGTCTTATTTAAAAGTCCATTTTTTGCCACATACATTAAAAGAAACAGTCCAGTTTTCATCATTTTTCAGCAGTGTTTGGTCGGCATCTCAGTTAGAACCATCAGTGTTTTACATGAAATGTTCTCATGTGATGCAAAAAAAAAAAATAACAATGTTAAAAATGGACAACACACGGATTGCACATGGATGTCTTCCATGAGCTGTTTGTGATTTTCGCATGTCCATAGATTTGATTAAGTGATTTTGATCTGCAACTTGGATCAAAATCAAACACGTATCCATGATTTTTTCACAGACTGCGAGAAAACATGAACATCCTCACAAACTGTAGTGGACACCTGTTTTGTCTATGAAAACACATATGAAAAGTATGAACATCTGAATGAGGAATAACAGAGGATGGAAGATAGATGGCAAAATGGAGTTGTGGTCACCTTCATTATTGATTCTGTATATATAATCCCAGGATTAAAGAGTTAATGTATAAAGGTTTCGGCTCCAATTAATTAAGACCATTTTTTCATAATGATTATGATGATTGAGTGGTGTACAAGACCTGGGAACGAGATTAGAGTGGCGAGAAAGTAACATCATCAGAGGACGTGGGTAGTGAGGTTGGCAGTAAAGAGCGGAGCCAATGTCTGGCCAAAAATCTTTCAGGGAAAGATCTACTTTTTCTGTGGACAGCTTTATAGCAGTTGATGGCATAACTGCTGTTTAAAGATGAGGTTCAACAGTGCCCAAAAGCTCTAGTCATGAGGGTCGTGAGGGAGGAAAGTTCTACATGCAGGTGTCTTGAGTGTGGTAATTCTTTTCAATGTTGCCAGCCAATTAATCTTTTGCATTTGAGGAGAAAAATAAGCCATCAATAGCCCAGCTCAAATAGACTAGGAGCTTGACTCCCTCAGCAAATTAAGCATTATCACATGCTCATGTGGGAAAATTAAGCTAGCCAGCACTATAAGTAAGACTTAAGCTGTTCTCCTAACATTTCTCCTCATGATTATCACACTGGCAGGCAGACCGCATCCTCAAGCAGTACTTTATTGATGTCATCATAACCATCATCTATTGCTTTGTTATTCTCTGATTACTCCTCCTCCTTCTCCATTGCACTGTCAAATATCCATAACTGATTGTGTGACCAGGAAACTGCCATACACTCCCTGTTATCCTTCTGTATGCCAACTCAACTCCCACCTGGGCAAATTGCTAGTGGTGCAGTCACCGACGTACCACTTTGTGGATTTTACTGCACTTCAAGAAAAGATGGCATGTTCAGCTTCACATGCAGGAGAAAGTAGGCCACGGTACATTTGGCAATGAGCTCGAAAGTGTACTGTTGACATGTGGAGTTGCAGGCATGGAAAGGAGCAGAATTTGTCTTTCAGAGCCCACTGCATCAATATTTTGAGTGGCAGCAATGCACCACTTTCACCAGAACAGGTGGTGAAGCCTCTAGAATTGTACAGTAGATCTGTTTCCAACACCAGGCAGCACTTATCCACCTACTTCTATACCTCCTCTTCAATGGGATTCACCTTATGCCTAAGAGCAAAAGGTTACAGTGTTGCATCAAATTCCCACCATCAGTCTTATAGCTCTTGTAAGATTAAGCTCTGTGACTTACAAAGAAACCTGAAAAGTTATAACTTTATTAACCCCTTTCCGACATTGGGCGGACTCCTTCCCTTTGATGTGGGCTCCAGCGATGAGCCCACATCTTTCCCAGGACTTGTCAGCTGTTTTGAACAGTTCACATATGGCCGCAATAGCCGCGGATGGAATCACGACCCACCCATGGCTATTAACCAGTTAAATGCCACTGTCAAACTCTGACAGCGGCATTTATCAAGCGCTTCGGGCAATCGCGCTGGAGATACGCACACCGGTGACCCGCGTCACGTGATCGTGGGCCAACAGTGTGTTGGCATGACAACCGGAGGTCTCCTGGAGACCTCTATTGTTGTCAGTGGAGGATTGCTGTGAGCGCCACTCAGTGGTTGGCGCTCATAGCAAGTGAGTAAATCTGTTATATAGAAGCGATCTGATCGCCGTCCCTATGTATGAGAGCCGACCGAGTTGTGGCAGCTTCTAGCCTCCCATGGAGTCTATTGAAGCGTGCCAAAAGTAAAAAAAAAGTGTTTCAAAATATTTTAAAAAATTAAAGTTCAAATCACCCCCCCCTTTTTGCCCTATTTAAAATAAAACAATAAAAATAAAATCAAACATATACATATTCGGTATTGCCGCATTCAGAATTGCCCGATCTATCAATAAAAGAAAAGCATTAACCTGATCGCTAAACGGCGCAGAGCAAAAACAAATATGTCAAAATGCCAGAATTACTTTTTTTGGTCGCTTGCACATTGCATTAAAATGCAATAACGGGCGATCAAAAAAGTTTGTATCTGCACCAAAATGGTATCATTAAAGACATCCGCTCGTGAAGCAAAAAATAAGCTCTCACCCAACCCGAGATCACGAAAAATGGAGACGCTACGGGTATCGGAAAATGGCGCAATTTTTTTTTACCAAAGTTTGGAATTTTTTTCACCACTTAAACAAAAAAGAACCTAGACATGTTTAGTGTCTATGATCTCGTAATGACCTGGAGAATCATAATTGCAGGTCAGATTTAGCATTTAGTGAACCTAGTAAAAATGCCAAACAAAAAACAATGTGGAATTACACTTTTTTTGCAATTTCACCACACTTGGAATTTTTTTCCCGTTTTCCAGTACATGACATGGTAAAAGCAATGGTGTCGTTCTAAAGTACAACTCGTCTTGCAAAAAACAAGCCTGGCCATATTGACGGAAAAATAAAAAAGTTATGGCTCTGGAAAGAAGGGATGCGAAAAACGAAAACGCAAAACTGAAAAAATCTCTGGGGGTTCAGGGGTTAATGTAGGTTAAAATCTAATTCCCAAGACAAAACAAATACAAAACTGTGGTACTAAGGTTGTCCAACTATCCCATTTGTTCAGTGACAAAAATTTCCTTATCATATGATCATTAAATTGATAAATACCTATAATTTTCCCAATTGTATAGGGTAAATTAGGGGTCGTGAGGATGAACCGACATGGAGCGGGAGCGCCAATTCGAGTCCCCTAGGGTGCCAACCTCCACTGGTAAGCAGGGACAGGGAAAGTATCGTCTTGTAAATATGTAATTATCCATGTATGTCATACTCAAATAGTTTAATAGTGTGCAATTTTTGTTTTGTCTTGGAAATTAGATTTTAACCTACATTAATAAAGTTTTAACTTTTAAGGGTATATTTTGTAAGACATATGTATTATGACCCTACTTCATAAAATTTTGTAAAAAATAAGATTAAGCCCTGCTCCTCTGCATCAAACAGCAAATCCCGTGATGGACACCTGTCAATTGCAACTTGACTTGTTGTAAATGACAATGCCAGAAACATTGTGACTGTGCTATGCATGAGCAAAGTAACTCATGATCCTTGCCTGGTGAATAACCTTAATGTAATTGTGCAAAAACTCTTAAATAAATATTCCCACTTGAAAAAAATGGTAGCCATGGCCAGAAGAGTTTCTGAGTATTTCAACCATATTTATGTGGAGAAGCACATCCTTCAGACTTTGTAAAATAGAATGGCCTGCCTGATTTGTGATGTGGCAATCAACATGATAGAATTTCAATGCTGCATAGGTTGGCGTGACTGTTGACGCTGTATAAAGCAGTGACTGATTAGATCATGCATCAGGCAAGCCAGCATGGGTTACTTTGAAACTGGCTGCTGATGAGGGACATGTGATAAGGCCCTTTGAAAAAAGTATTAGGCTATGTGCACACGTTGCGGATTTTTAGCATTTTTGCTGCGTTTTTTCGCAAAAATGCTGCGTAAATGCTAAAAATCCGCAACCCATTGAATTCAATAGCATTCCACACATGCTGTGCTAATTCTGCGTATTTTTCCGAGGCGGAATCGCATCATAGAAAAATACGCAGCATGCTCATTTTTTTTGCAGAATCGGGGGGATTCCGCACACATAGGAATGCATTGATCCACTTACTTTCCGCTTGTGGCTATGACCACCATACGCAAAGCAAGCGGAAAATGTGCAGATGGTACCCAGGGTCTGGAGTCATCTGGGGTCATTGTCGCAAGGCATCACTGGGATCAGGACTTGCCGGGAGCATCGCGAGGCTCGGGAAAGCTGCGGGAGGACGCCGGAAGGTAAGAATATCACGATTTTTTATTTTTTTAATTATTTTTAACATTATATCTTTTACAATTGATGCCGCATAGGCAACGTCAATAGTAAAAAGTTGGTCACACTTGTCAAACACTATGTTTGATGAGTGTGACCAACCTGTCAGTCAGTTTTCCAAGTGATACTACAGATTGCTTGGAAAGCGCTAACATTTTGCAAGCTAATTACACTTGCAAAACGCTATTTTTTCGCGGGAATTCCGTATGCGTATTTCCCATGGCAGGGAGTTGCAGAAGTGCTGCCGAAATTTCTGTGGCAATTCCACATGTGTGCACATAGCCTTAAGCTGGGCAGCCTTAGAATGCTATTAAACTGCACAGCAACTTCATATCTGTAGGATAATCTCATTTGGGGATATGACAGGTTCCCTTTAAGTAAAACTGGGAATTTTTTGGCTTCCAAAAGAAGTGACACTTCCATTGAGCAGACGCCTACTGACCGCATGTGTGACCAGGACGCATCTCTTTGCTTCATGTAGAGTTTATGTTTCCCTTCCTATGGAAGTGCTAAGGCTGCAACATTCAGCCAAGGAAGCAGCAGTAAGTAAAATATATGTGACATGATGGACCAGAGGTTGTATTGCTGTGCCAACCTGACACACATCAGCGAACAGAGAACTGCATGAGCAGCAAAGATAAGTCATATATGGTCAATGCCCCCACACAGCCAGGAATTTCCTGCCTGTCCATCATGTTATACAATATATATGCAATGCTTTTGCTTCTTGGGCTAGCAGTGCTGGCCCACACATCTGTTGACTGTGTTTTGTGTCTTGTAGGTACCCTCAACTTCAACTGAGAACCCTATCCTGCACAGGGTAAATAAATATGAAACTTCTTTAAAAAAGGGACCGGTGACATGGGATTCAGTACATTAGGGGTAAATGTGAGTAGAACTGTGCTTTTTTACTTTTATTTCAAATATAGGAGTCTGTGTCATTATTTCAACAAAGGGGTTTTATTCTGGATGTGTTTTTTTTTTACAATCTAACTATGGGGTTAGTAATGGGGTGTCTCCATTAATAACCTCTGGGCTTGATGTCAGTGGCCATAAAACAGCAGACATCAACCCCACAAATACACACTTGGTCAAAATTGTTGGTACCCCTTGTTTAATGACAGAAAAACCCACAATGGTCACAGAAATAACTTGAATCTGACAAAAGTAACAATAAATCAAAAATCTATGAAAATGAAAAAATGAAAGTCAGACATTGCTTTTCAACCATGTTTCCACAGAATGTGAAAAAAAATATAACTCATGAAATAGGCCTGGATGGTACTCCTGAAAATAATGTGACAAAGAGGACATGTTAAATTAAGGTGTGTCCACTAATTAGCATCACAGGTGTCTACAATCTTGGAATCAGTGAGTGGGCCTGTATAGAGGCTACAGATACTCGCTGTGCTGTGTGGTGACATGGTGTGTATCACACTCAACATGGTCCAGAGGAAGTGAAGGAAAGAGTTGTCTCAGGAGATTAGAAAGAAAATTATAGACAAACATGTTAAAGGTAAAAGTTATAAGACCATCTCCAAGCAGCTTGATGTTCCTGTGACTACAATTGCACATATTATTCAGAAATTTAAGCTCCATGGGACTGTAGCCAACCTCCCTGGATGTGGCTGCAGGAGGAAAATTGATGACAAATCAAAGTGAAGGATAAAACGAATGGTAAAAAATCAGCCCAGAAAAACTTCTAAAGAGATTAAAGGTGAACTTCAAGATCAAGGAACATCAGTGTCAGATCGCACCATCTGTCATTGTATGAGCCAAAGTGGTCTTCATGGGAGACGACCAAGGAGGACACCATTGTCGAAAAAAAAATCATAAAAAAGCCAAACTGGAACTTGCCAAACTACATGTTGACAATCCACAAAGCTTCTGGGAGAATGTCCTATGGACAGATGAGACAAAAATGGAATTTTTTGGCAAGGCACATTTGCTCTATGTTCACAGGCGGAAAAATGAAGCATATCAAGAAATTAACACTGTCCCTACTGTGAAACATGGAGGAGGCTCTGTCATGTTCTGGTTCTGCTTTGCTGCATCTGGCACAGGATGTCTAGAATCTGTGCAGGGTACAATGAAATCTCAAGACTATCAAGTGATTCTAGAGAGAAATGTGCTGCCCAATGTCAGAAAGCTTGGTCTCAGTCGCAGGTCATGGGTCTTGCAACAGGATAATGACCCAAAACACACAGCTAAAAACACCCAAGAATAGCTAAGAGAAAAACATTGGACTATTCTAAAGTGACCTTCTATGAGCCCTGACCTAAATTCTATTGAGCATCTTTGGAAAGAGCTGAAACATGCCGTCTGGAAAAGGCAACCTTCAAACACGAGGCAAATGGAGCAGTTTGCTCTTGAGGAGTGGGCCAATATACCTGTCGAGAGGTGCAGAAGTCTCATTGACAGTTACATTGATTTCAGCGATTGCCTCAAAAGGTTGTGCAACAAAATGTTAAGTTAAGGGTAAATAAACACAAAACTGAGCCGGAGTATAACTTGAAAACATGCATGATGTAAAGGCATGTTCACACTGGCAATAGAAACAAGCAAATCCAAAGAAAAGACAATGTGTGCATATACCTTAATGAAAATAAATAAGTAAAAAAGCAAGTGCATTAAATAATTAGCATAGGGTAACTACATAGTAACTACACTATCTAATGTTAAAACCTACCTAATGTGAACAGTGGCAGAGAGTCATCAGGTCCTAACAGGACATCCAGCTTTGGAAGGACTATATATGAACTGCCCAGCTCAGTGAAAAGGGGACCACACCCTATTTGTACCAAGTACAAAAATACTGAAGAAAAAAACAGAAAACTGAGCCGGAGTATAAGGCCGGGGTCACACTAGAGAGGAATACGGACGAGTGAGAGGCGTTAAAAGCACGCATTACACACGGACAAATGATTCTCTGTGGGGCAGCACCCAACAGCCGTATAATTCTCACCCGTATTCTACGGTCCATGCCAATCGCAGCATGCTGCGATTGTCAGCGCACTACGCCCATAGTACGCCAATGCAAGTCTATGGGTGCGAAAAAAAAAACGGATTACCCACGGACCACACGTGTGACTTGCGAGAAATATGCAGGTCTTTTGGCAGGTGACAGGATATGGGCCAATCTATCATCAGGAAGCTTAGACATGCAAATGAGCTCAAAAAGCGCTCCAAACATCCAGGAAGTACGCCTCCACGGAGTCCTGCAGCGTCATGGCGCCATATTTTCTCAATGTGGAGATGCTGATTGTCTTAGTGCAGGAGCGGCCAGAAATCTGGGACCAACGTGATGCCCATTATGCCAACCGGGCAAGAAAGGAGGCGTCATGTAGGCGCATATGTCGCCAGATGTTCCACAATTTTAGTGATCGGCCACGTGAGGAGCAGCAGCAACTGAGTAAGTACAACCCAAAAACTGTTTAGAATTACCTCACTTCAAAAAATGCAATTAGAATCAGTCCCCCCCTTTCCTGGCTTGTACTTTTTGCCTCATGAGGCGGGTAGATTTTGATGTGACCCATGGATTTACACTGCCATATTTTGGCCCAGCCCACAAGCTCCTCATCCTCCTAGCCAACCAAGTTATTAAGTGTAGTTACTTGATACATGAACTATTGTGCCCCTGTGTATCTGGCCTGGATGCCCCAATTATATATGCCACCCTCGGTAGAAAGCACACCCCAGAATGCCACATGCCTAAGCTACGGGTAGCAAATTTGACATATCAAATATGTGAAATTGAGAATATTTCCTGTCACATTGCAGTGGAAGATGTGACCGCATCCGTGACCAATACAGGCGGGAACGTCAGCAGCAGTCCAGGAGTGGTGATGCGGGCCACATAAAGAGGAAATACATCTATTATGACCGCCTCTCCTTCCTCGCTCCTATTCTGGATCTGAGACCGTAAGTAGATACCTCCCACCACTTTACACAGATTCTTTACAGGGCCAAAAAACTTGATTTATTTTTGGCTCTGTTCTATTTCATAACAGAACTCAGTCCAACCTTACGGAGAGAGGAACTGGCTCAGATACCGAGCCCATCATAGATCCTGGGTCTGTAGGGGATGAGGTGGCTGGCCCATCTTCTCCCCCTCCAAGAAGCATGTGTGAAGATTCATCTCAGGAAAACCCAGTGCCTGCACCACAAACCTCACCACCAGGACCACATCCACAAGCAGGACCGTCTGCTGCTGCACCCTCAGCCATACAGGAGGAGCAGGGCAACATGAGCAGCAGCCCAACTGGCCAGATCCGGGGCTCCCCACAGCCTGCTGGACCATCCTGGTGAGGAAGAAGAAGGCGCCATATCCCTGCCCAAGATACTCGTACCAATGTGGACACAGGGGTACTGAACTATCTGGCTAGAGTCAATAATGATGATGGAGAGGAGGCATACTCACGCAGCCTGGCCCTTTATCTTCATGCCCCTTCCCGTGAGGTGAGGCTCCGTATTCGAGGATGTTTTCAGATCCTGCTTGATGCAAGCACACACCCCAATACCCCATATGAGTTATTTGAATATCTGGAGAGATGGCAGCTTTCACCCAGAAATCTAATGCGCCCTTGACACCCCACACACATGCTTGCTCAAACAGGCTCTGAGGATCCTCAAATACATGGGCCTACACCTCACCCCCTTCCTCCCCGTACCCAATCTTTCCAACAGCAGCCACATATGTCTGGCTCTAGCCAACTTCACCAATATGGCCACTTGTTCCCACCCAGTGTTGGAGGCTGGTCCCAACCTGGTTGGGGACGACATGGCTATATTGGTGGGTATGAAACATGGGCCTACCAGACCCAACAAGAGGCCCCTCTCCAGTATCACTCTGGCCACTACCAAGCACAATCCCAGGAGGCAGTACACTACCCACATCATGGGCAAGAGTATGCCCCCACATAGGGCGATGGCCAAGTTGGGCAAAGTAGCCAGCAGCAAACACAGGCTGGTCTTCAGCATTCTCCTCCCCTGATGTACCAAAATTTATAATATTGCCATTTTGTTATTGCCTAATGGTATTTTGTTTGCTTTATATGTCCGAAAATGTTAATTGTACCCAATTTTCACATCTGCACAAAGGCCAATTTGGCCCATTGCCACATTTCTCATATGGCAATAATATGTTTTGCTTCAAAAAAAAAAAAAACATTTGTCTACTACATTTTACATCTCTGTCTCAATTCAAAAAAACGGTGTCAGCATACTAACTTACCAATGCAATTAAACAGTCATAAAGGGTTTAAATATATATATTTAGACAGACATAAACCAAATAATTATAACATAGACACAGCATGCTCTTGTCAAGACGTTTCCGCCTCAGATGACATAAAGTAATTTGTGAAAATATCACGCACTTTGAGCCCAGAGAGCGGTCTACATTGAGGGTTGATAGGTGGTCTCGCCCTATGCACATTGTCCGACCCACGCACAACACCAGCAGAGGAGGAACAATCATGTATCCTGGTGAAGTTATGAAGAACCACACAGGCTTTAACAACTTCATTAACATTTTGTTCACTCAGCTGAATGGCAGAATGGAGTACCCGCCATTTGGCACAAAGAATGCCAAAGGAACACTCCACCAGTCGCCGAGCACGTGATAGGCGCAAGTTAAAAATTCTGCGCCGGTGGTCCAGGTTGCGCCGGGGATATGGCCTCATGACATTGCGCATTAGCTGAAACGCCTCATCTGCCACAAGGACATAAGGGACTGATTCTTGAGTGGAGCCTGGTAGCTGGCGGGGTGGTGGTAGATCCAACTGGTTGGAGCGTAGCCGCCGACCCACAATGGAAGTATTGAAAACTCTAGAGTCTCCCGTCCTTCCATAGGCCCCAATGTCAACAATTATAAACTTGTATTGAGGGTTGGCCACAGCCAACAATACAGCAGAAAAGTATTGTTTATAATTAAAGAATTGGGAGCCAGAGTTTGGCGGCTTACGCACCCGGATAGGTTTGCCATCAAGGGCCCCATTGCAATTAGGAAACTGGCAATCCTCCTCAAAGTCCCTTGATATCCTCAACCAGTCTTCCATCCTGGGCTGGGGCATGATGAGTTGATGTAGTCTTGACCATATTTCACTACATGTCGACCTGACTATGCCAGAAATGGTAGTTCTTCCAATGAGAAACTCATGCTGGAGGGCGGCATAAGACAGGCCAGTGGACAGGGAGCTGAAGAATAACAGAAATGTAACATTTTAGAATGCACAAATTAGCTAAAAACCAGGTACATACATACCAAACTTGTTAATAATTCAGATCTACTAACACACATATATTTGGTCGCACAATGACTAAGTGATATTCAGGTACATATTACACATAACATTCTGGTCTGTAAGTTTAGATATATCTGGAATAAGATGAGGGCATTAAACTTAGTCCAAGAAGCAAAAAATACATACTTTGGGCAACACATCATGAACATAGAGAATGTGGTTGTGTAGTACATACCGTAATGTGAGTAGAAGTCGCTCCTCTGCAGATATAGCTTTGCACATCCTTGGTCCTGAAAGGTTATCCCAGGGCGCACTGTCTCCAAGAGTAGATCAAATGTTGCAAGGCTCATGAGAAGTATTGGTAGAATTTTTCCGGATGCTCCCGCAGAGAAGAATAGAGGCGGTGAAAATGACCTCTTGTGAGTCGTTGCCTAAAAAGTGGATGGACCCACATGTGTCTCCTCCTCCGCGGATCCACTATCACTGGGTAGGGTTGACCAAAGCGGCGTGACAAAAGCCAGTTGAAGAGAACCTGCTCAGTTGTGTTGAAACTCAGACTGTGTGCCATATTGCACATACAACAGCAACACACCTAGTCAAGGCAAGGTCACAAATGGACAGAATGGAGGCAGCCACCTGTTCCTGAGCCAATAAATATTGTGCAGGCTAATGATTTAAATAGTTAGCAGGCCTCAAAACCGTTAAATGTCCATTTTGCAAGGCTGCGAGAAAATCTCGCCATACGGATGCCATACGGATTACATACGGATTACATATGAATGCTGACATGCGCAAAATACACGACCAGACCTTGCTTATGGATGAAATACGGAGAACTATTTAGGGGTCATTCATCCGTATTACGCATGTAAACTACGGACCGTATTTTGCGTCGGTTAGTGTGACCCCGGCCTAACTTGAAAACATGCATGATGTAAAGGCATGTTCACACTAGCCATAGAAACAAGCAAATCCAAGAAAAGATAATGTGTGCATATAACCTAATGAAAATAAATAAGTAAAAAAGCAAGTGCATTAAATAATTAACATAAAGAATTTAGTACACACTGTGTTTTGATCAAAAAAGTCTCAGTTGCAGAAATCGTTTGCAGCAATTGCCTCAAAAGGTTGTGCAACAAAATATTAAATTGAGGAAGGGTACCATCATTTCTGTCCAGGCCTAATTCATGGGTTTTATTTTATTTAAAAAATTATGTGGAAGCATGGTTGAAAAGCAATGTCTGAATTTCATTTGTTCATTTTCATAGATATTTTTATTTATTATTACTTTTTTCAGATTCAAGTTATTTCTGTGACCATTGTGGGTTTTTGTGTCATTAAATGAGGAGTACCAACAATTTTGAACATGCGTATTACCCCACTTGTCACCACACCAGGGCAAATGGGAAGAGCTGGGCAAAGCACCGGTATTGGCACATCTAATAGATGCTCCATTTCTAGGGTGGCTGCGGGCTGTTTATTTTATGCTGGGGTGCCAATATCCATGACCACTTACCAGTCTGAGAATACCAGCCCCCAGCTGTCAGCTTTAGCTTGACTGCTTGTCCAAAATGGGGTGCACCTTCATACCATTTTTTAAAACTATTTATTTAACTGTTGAAAAAAGAAAATGGCGCGGGACCTCTATTCTTAGTAACCAGCCATGATAAAGCTGACAGCTAAGGGTTGCAACCTGTAGCTGTAGGTTTTGCCTGTGTTGGCTATCAAAAATGGAAGAGACCCCATGTCATTTTTTAAAAATGTATTCATTTATAGCACAGTCACTGGCTGTTGAATGCTCCTATCAGCAGTGCCTGCTCTTGCCATAGCGACAGAAGTCACTTTCACATTGCTAAGTTTGTGTTGGCATTAAAGATATTGAAAGGTGTTCATTACAGCTCTAGGAGACTTCAGAGTGTTATCCATACATTTTTAGGGCAATTGGAACCTTTTTAGCACATGTGATTTGGCGTGAATCAATTTTTTTGTGAAAATTCAATTAGGCTTGTGAATATATTACTTTCTTAAAATACTGTTAATTTAAAACATGTTTAAATGGATTGTTAAAAATAAATGATGACCTATCCCTAGCATAAATCCTTAATAAAACATTAGTGGGGGTCAAACGGTCTGCAGCCACATGAATCAGTTGTTAGCCAATCGTTAGTTAGTACACAGTGCACAGATTCGGAACTCTACAGCTTTGTTCACTGTACTGGCTGTTCTGTTCTGCTTTGGTGTACTGCAGCTGAGATACTATTGAAGTGAATGTTATCTGAGATCTTTCAATACATACTGTGAGGTGCTGTTGTTTTCTGACTCTGTTCAAAGTGTACTCCCACCAGCTGCAGAACCTGCTAAAAGCTGTTTTGTGGCAGTTCTGGCCCTTAAAGCCCTACTCATCTGATTAATATGTCATACATGTATATGTGGCACCCCTGAGGGTTCAGTCACCACAAAGGTACTGCACCTCCTCCTGAGGTGTAGTATCCCACTTCCCAGTTAAGATGGTAACACCTGACCAGACTCCAGCACCTACAACCAGCACAGACACCTTAGAACAGCAGAGCACCCTTTATGGCAGCTGCTTTGGTTCATAAAGGGTGCTGAGTGGTGGGTGGAGCTTAGAAACACTAGAGGGGAAAGCTGACAGGAAGTTAGTCAGAGAATCCCCGGAGGGGAATGGAGAAAGGAAGTGTTTGCAGCCGCTCCCTGTGAGCTGGAGCTGTTGGCAGAGAAAGAGGAGGAAAGAAGGATCAGCTGTTCAGAAGGAAGATAGATAAGAATGGAACGTGAGAAGAGAGAGACTAGGGACTAGGGCTAGTGCAGAGCCCTTTCCTAAGTTTAGTGCGCCAAGGCCGTGCACCGGTATCCGAGGCTGTGTGTGATACTAATGATCCTACAGCAGAAACTGGAGGAATAGAAGTTGTGACCACTTTATTCCCACCTAAGACTCGAAGACACAGCAGCAACGTGTGTGAGCCGGGACATGATTGTATGGAGTCCTCGAAGCAGGCTACAGCTGCGCGTCATATGAGTGGAGTTATAAGTAACATCCAGAAGGAGGAACTTGAGGGTAATTCAGAACTACAAGTACTTCAGATTAGCACTAGGAAGGAGACGTTCAGAACAGGCACACGAAAGGGAGTGCTGGAAGAGTTAAGTCCATCTGCCTGGGAGTTGGCTGAGTCCCTGACCTGGAGGCTGCGGCACTGAAGCGGGCACTTGTCTGTGCCAGAAATGTGAGTAAAAGAATTGGAACTGCACTAAGCTGTGTCATTGCCTCCTTCCTGTGCCAACTCACTCAGCACTGCTAAACCTCCATGCCTAACGCTACACCATCTACCTCAACACCTACTACTACTTCCCTGGGACTACAGCTCTGCCTGTGGAGAGCTATTACAGTGGGGAAAAAAAGTATTTAGTCAGTCAGCAATAGTACAAGTTCCACCACTTAAAAAGATGAGAGGCGTCTGTAATTTACATCATAGGTAGACCTCAACTATGGGAGACAAACTGAGAAAAAAAAATCCAGAAAATCACATTGTCTGTTTTTTTTCATTTTATTTGCATATTATGGTGGAAAATAAGTATTTGGTCAGAAACAAGCAATCAAGATTTCTGGCTCTCACAAACCTGTAACTTCTTCTTTAAGAGTCTCCTCTTTCCTCCACTCATTACCTGTAGTAATGGCACCTGTTTAAACTTGTTATCAGTATAAAAAGACACCTGTGCACACCCTCAAACAGTCTGACTCCAAACTCCACTATGGTGAAGACCAAAGAGCTGTCAAAGGACACCAGAAACAAAATTGTAGCCCTGCACCAGGCTGGGAAGACTGAATCTGCAATAGCCAACCAGCTTGGAGTGAAGAAATCAACTGTGGGAGCAATAATTAGAAAATGGAAGACATACAAGACCACTGATAATCTCCCTCGATCTGGTGCTCCACGCAAAATCTCACCCCGTGGGGTCAGAATGATCACAAGAACGGTGAGCAAAAATCCCAGAACCACGCGGGGGGACCTAGTGAATGAACTGCAGAGAGCTGGGACCAATGTAACAAGGCCTACCATAAGTAACACACTACGCCACCATGGACTCAGATCCTGCAGTGCCAGACGTGTCCCACTGCTTAAGCCTGTACATGTCCGGGCCCGTCTGAATTTTGCTAGAGAGCATTTGGATGATCCAGAGGAGTTTTGGGAGAATGTACTATGGTCTGATGAAACCAAACTGGAACTGTTTGGTAGAAACACAACTTGTCGTGTTTGGAGGAAAAAGAATACTGAGTTGCATCCATCAAACACCATACCTACTGTAAAGCATGGTGGTGGAAACATCATGCTTTGGGGCTGTTTCTCTGCAAAGGGGCCAGGACGACTGATCCGGGTACATGAAAGAATGAATGGGGCCATGTATCGTGAGATTTTGAGTGCAAACCTCCTTCCATCAGCAAGGGCATTGAAGATGAAACGTGGCTGGGTCTTTCAACATGACAATGATCCAAAGCACACCGCCAGGGCAACGAAGGAGTGGCTTCGTAAGAAGCATTTCAAGGTCCTGGAGTGGCCTAGCCAGTCTCCAGATCTCAACCCTATAGAAAACCTTTGGAGGGAGTTGAAAGTCCGTGTTGCCAAGCGATAAGGCAAAAACATCACTGCTCTAGAGGAGATCTGCATGGAGGAATGGGCCAACATACCAACAACAGTGTGTGGCAGCCTTGTGAAGACTTACAGAAAACGTTTGACCTCTGTCATTGCCAACAAAGGATATATCACAAAGTATTGAGATGAAATTTTGTTTCTGACCAAATACTTATTTTCCACCAGAATATGCAAATAAAATGAAAAAAAAAACAGACAATGTGATTTTCTGGATTTTTTTTTCTCAGTTTGTCTCCCATAGTTGAGGTCTACCTATGATGTAAATTACAGACACCTCTCATCTTTTTAAGTGGTGGAACTTGCACTATTGCTGACTGACTAAATACTTTTTTTCCCCACTGTACATCTTTGCTGCCTTATACCATCTGTCCCAGAGGATCTGCACCGCAGCGTTGACTTAACACCTTCATTGCCGAGTACCACAGGTGGCATCACGAATCATCTACCTATAAACTTTATTCAGCTTCATTCCACCTATTTTCCATGGATACCTAGGGCCACGGATGGGGTCACTGCCACCTCAACACATCCTTTTAGACACCGGCCCGATACCGAGTAACCACACAGCCCTGGGGGTGATCCATATAAACCCTGGACAACCCCTTTAAATGTACATAGAAAGTATCCAATTTTTTTTCTATAGAAGCATCGTATGGGCTCCAATGTAATGTGTGTTATTTGTGCAAATTACGAGACATGCCTTTGTAAGTGTCATAATAGTATAGAATGAAATAATATATTAAGTGATATTTTTGACAATAAATGTCAATGTCAGAAATTTATGAGTGAACAGCTACATTCCCTGCAAGCATTTGTAGGTGTACATATTAAAAGTGAGGAACAAGGTTCTATAAACCAAGCCTAATAATCTATTTATTCTATTTTACAATATTATTTTTACCATGTTATACTTATGTATTTTTCTTATATTTACTTAATTAGATTAATTTTAACCCCTTTCTGATATCGGGCGTAATAGTACGCTGATGTCAGACTCCCTCCCTTTGATGTGGGCTCCGGCAGTGAAAAAAGTCAAAACGCCAGAATTACGTTTTTTGGTTGCTGCAACATTGCATTACAATGCAATAACGGACGATCAAAAGATTGTGTCTGCACCAAAATGGTATAATTAAAAATGTAGGCTTGGTAAGCAAGAAATACGCCCTCCCCCAAATGAGATCATGAAAAATGGAGACGCTACGGGTATCGGATAATGGTGCAATTTTTTTTTTAACAAAGTTTGGATTTTTTTTTCACCACTTAAATAAAAAAGAACCTAGACATGTTTTGGTGTCTATGAACTCGTAATGACCTGAAGAATCATAATGGCAAGTCAGTTTTAGCATTTAGTGAACCAAGTAAAAAAGCCAAACAAAAACCGTGTGGGATTGCACTTTTTTTTAAAATTTCACCGCACTTAGAATTTTTTTCCCGTTTTCGAGTACACGACATGGTGAAACCAATGGTGTCGTTCAAAAGTACAACTCGTCCCGCAAAAAACAAGCCCTCACACGGCCATATTGATGGAAAGATAAAAAAAGTTATGTCTCTGGGAAGAAGGGGAGCGAAAAACGAAAACGCAAAAACAAAAATACCTTCAGGGTTGTTTAAGGGGTTAATAATCTTACTTTAATACCAATCAATCATTCTGCACAAAGAATCCAATAAAATAAAACTCCAATCATATTAAATAGCTAAAGCAATTACAAGTAAACAGCTAATTTCTTTAGTGTCGTACTGAAGATTATTACATCCTCATTCATTTAGGGAAAAAAGTAATAATTATGGCTATGGTATTATTATATTTAGTGTTCGGCGTCTTCAGTACTTTACATTATAACTTTAAATTAAACATATCCTGCTATATAGAAGTAACAGTATAGTATAGTTACAGTACATTAAAGCTTGCTGCTTTATATTTTTTATTTGCTGCTCATTTATGTAGTCTTTATGTTGAAATTGGAATCTGTAACAATGAAGTTACCTTCTTGCGCTTCGTTCTAAGGAGAAACACCATGCTACAAATTCAGCAGCTTGATTGTCCAGTGCAATCTTATTTTGTGCTGATGAAATGTAATTTGCCTTGTCACTTATTGAAATATTTTGATATATGACGGTTTCCGTAGCTTGTTTTTCCAATTCCTTAGTTTCCCAAATGACCTACCTGTGATATTAACACTACTCTCTATGTGACTTATTGTCAGGAATGCCATCAATTACAATTATTTTGGTTACCAAAAACAAAAACATATTGATATTGATTCAAACTGGATACCTAAGCAAAGTCTAATTGTTCTTGCACTGCACGAAGGGCTTATCGGGTCAAAGGACTTCTGTACATACAATGGGTATACGGGTATATGAATTACAATATAGTCTTTTTTTTTTACATTTGTGACATAGGCAGAACATCCTCTATGAAAAAATACAAAGTTCAGTTTCAATAGGCTGTACGTCAAGTAGTCAATGATTTCATTTCCAGGCCAGGCAGACTTCACTTTCAGTTAAATAACAAGGTACGTCAGATGGATTGTGTTGACACCAGTCCATTTTTCTGTCTGTGACATGGGTAAAGATAATTTTACTGTCAGAAAAATAATTACCATATTTTACGCTGTAATATTTTAGAATTCACTTTCAATATTTAGCACAGACAGATACGTTATTATTTAATGAGGTTTTATGTTTGTTGGAAATACAGTTTTCTGGCCTCAATTTATGAGTCCAATTTTCCACCACCAGTGACAAAATACATTTATGGTCAATCTCAGGAATGCCAAATCAGTAAACTATATACAGTACAATAAAGCAAAATTAATAGATACAATGGTATTTTAGTATGCTATATTTAACGCCTTAATGACTGCTGATACGCCTTTTAACAGCGGTAGTTAAGGGGCCTTATTCCTCAGCTTTTTAATGGCACTTAAAAATAAGTGTATAGCACCCCACAGTGACTGAAAATTTCCGGGGTCTCAGCTACAAGGGGTAGCAGAGACCCCGGAGAACATGATTCGAGTCAGTTTTTACCGTCCCCAGTCTTGTGATCACAAAGAAAACTAAGTTTCCATTCCTTTCTCTCTCCTCTCATATGATCTAGCATACCAGAGGAGAAAAATGGGGTCCCCAGTAGAGTTGAACAAATATCTTCTTGCTATAGTGCTTGCCAAATAAGCTACATGGGGAACCTGGCTTCCTGGATCACGGTGGCTGAACAGCTGATCGCCATCGCAGCTGCATGTGTCGCTGCTGTGTCACTGCCACAGCAGATGAATGGAGAGCCTGTGTGTTGGGGTCTCCATGCATGTGCTGTGACAGTGACACAGCAGCAACACATGCAGCTGTAGTGGCGATCAGCTGTCCAGCTGCCGCGATCCAGGAAGCCGAGTTCCCCTGTAGCTTATTCTGCAAGTGCTATAGCTTGCCGAATGAGTGGGGAACTGAAGATATTCGCTCATCTCTAGTCCCAAGAGCCCCCCGGTACCTCTGGCATCCCCTCCTGCTCCGTCTCCCGACCCTTTGCGTCATCTTCCTGGAAGAAAATGGCAGGCACATGCGCAGTACATCCACCGAGATCTACCGACCAGTACCTGGCAACAATAGGAGATATTTCCTATTGGTTCATTTTGATCACTGTGATAGACCCTATCACAATGATTAAAATAAAAAAATAGTAAATTAAAACCCCCTTTGTCACCCCAGTTAGATCAAAATAATAAAAAAAAATTTTCATTTTTTCCTTTCTTCACAGTTAGGGTTATTTTGGGGCTAGGGTAGGGTTTGGGTTAGAGCTAGGGTTAGGTTTGGGGTTGGGTTAGGGTTGGGACTAGAGTTAGGGTTGGGACTAAGTTTATGGTTGTGTTTTGGTTACAGTTGTGTTGAGGTTACAGTTGTGTTGGGGCTATTGTGGTGTTGGGGTTAGGGTTGTGTTGGGGTTATGGTTGTGGTTATGGTTGGGATTAGGGTTAGGGTTGGTCCATTTTCTCCTGATACCCTTGTGAAAATAAAAAAGTTAGGGTCTAAAGTAATTTTTTTGTGAAAAAAGTTAAATAAAGCGTTAATAAACTACTTGAATGTGGTTTTGCACACCTTGAGGGGTGTAGTTTTTAGAATGGTGTAAATTTGGGGTATTTTCTGTCATATTGACCCGCCCGAAGTCACTTCAAATGTGAGGTGGTCCCTAAAAAAATGGATTTGTAAATTTTGTTGGAAAAATGAGAAATCGCTGGTCAACTTTTAACCCTTATAACTTCCTAGCAAAAAAAATTATGTTTCCAAAATTGTGTTGATACAAAGTAGACATGTGGGAAATGTTATGTATTAATTACATTGTATGACATCACTCTAATTTAAGGGCACAAAAATTAAAAGTTTGAAAATTGCAAAATTTTCAACATTTTTTTTTTTTCAATCAGTGGGATCTGTTGAAGCGTTCCAGAGCTATAGCCTCATAAAGTGACACTGGTCAGAATTGTAAAATTTAGCTTGGTCATTAAGGTCATAATTGGCTCTGTCACTAAGGGGTTAAAGCATTTGTTGTGGGCTCAGCTGGTGACATGAATTCTCTGAGTCATGTCTCAAAGTGAACAGCACAGACAGGAGGCAGTGATACAGCACAGTGGGACCAACCATATAGCACTTGGAACAGTGAGGAGGACCAGTAGACCAGGATAAGTAGGATATCATGTGGATCAACAGAGTAACAAGTAGTAAATGTAACAAAGTTGAGTGTGTGAACAGCACCTAGAATCAGTAAAGACAAGTAAACAGGCAGGTACCATGTACCATGATGCAGCAGACTTCAGTCTGAAGATGGCACCATGACTCAGTAATGATGATTAGACTTGCAATTACCTTTAGCAACAGTGGATGTTGCTTGTTGGCAGACTAAGGACTTGTGGTGACTGACCTCCCATGGACTCTCACATATCCTGACTAGTGTTGAGCGATACCGTTCGCTTCTCAAAAATATCGTATCGGATGGTATCGCCCGATACAAAAAAAATATCGGGTATCGCCGATTCCGATACCGGAAGTCCCATTCAAGTCAATGGGACTTCCGGTATCGGAATTTAAAAAAGCCCTTTATTTCCTTGTTGGCTAATTCTACATAATTGAAAACAAATAAGAATCATGTAGAATGTATTGTGGGAGGTGGAGGAGACATTAAAGGCATAGTGGTTTATTCAAATCACATGGCATAGCATTAATTCCAATTTTTTTTTTCAAGACGTTCGGAGTTAAAAAGATATTGACTATGTTAACCTTTTTTATATTTTGTCAGATATGTATGTTTCACAACTTCCATGCTCTTCACCTTCTTTTGTACTTCTCCCACACTTTCTCCTTCATGATCCGCAGCAGTAGCATTTTTTTCATCAACTTTTTCTTCACCTTATTCATCTTCTTCTTCTTCATCTTCTTCCCATTAATTTTTTTTTCCATTCTTCATATTCTTCTTATTCAGCTATTATTAATTTTCATATGCTATTTCTTCATCTTCTTCCTATTCTTCTTTTTCTTCATTTTCTTATGGTGACAGTCATTTCTGTAGTACTTATCTATAAAAGTTATAAGATTACACCTTACGTTCTGCCTGTCACAAAAGATTTACAACAGGATTTGTCCGTGTTCAGTTTGGCCTGCAGCAGCAGGCATTTTCCAGGGGCACCACGAGGAGGAACGGACTCACCCCCATTTACTGCTTAGTCTTCTTCTGCTTATAATTTTGATTTCTTCTATGATGATTTTTAGTCTTATGCTTAATGTTCTTCTGCTTTCTGTTCTTCTGCTTTTGCTTCTTCTGCTTCTTGTTCTTTCGTCTTTTGTTCTGTATCTTGGTGGTTGTCTTCATGTTCTTTGTCCTCTTGGTCATATTATTTAGGGTCATATTTCTGGTCTTCTTTGGTGTGGTCTTCAGGGTCGTCGTCATCAGGGTCGTCGCCATGGAGATCAATAAGGATTACCAAAGACAATTTCAAAAAGCTTGATCTTGGAAATGTAGCAGAAGGTACAAGAAGGCTGAGAAACTGGCGAGAACCAGCTGACAGTACTGGAACCCCTAGTGGCAGCAGAAGGAACAATAGCCAATGGCAATACTGAGGGACAGCTGACGGTGCTGGACCCCGGTTACTATGCAGGAGGTACCTGTGCTAAAAAGCACTACCAAGGACCAGCTGACGTTGCTGGACCTCGGATACCGAGATGGAGGCACCTAGGCCAAAGGCTCTGGCGAGAACCAGCTGACAGTGCTGGCACCCGGATGGGTAGCAGAAGGAACAACAGCCAATGGCACTACCGAGGACCAACTGACGGTGCTGGAACCCGGGTGGGTAGCAGAAGGTACCCATCCAAAGCAAAGTAGCCAGGCCGCAAGCCGGCAGCAGTTACCGAAACCCACAGTCCTACAGGGGGTCCATGTCCCATTGGCACTACGGATCCAGCCTTCAGTGCCAGTTCCCGCAGCCCACATAGGAGTCACCTAAACTGCAGGCACCATAGAGTCGGCTAACCCGGACGCAAGACGACAGGACAACGGATTGTTGGCATAGTGACCTTGACACTACCCGGAAACAGCTGGCGTGCTGGAACCAGGCTGGGCAACAGGGAGTAACCGTGCCAAAGACACTGCCGAGAACCAGCTGACGGTGCTGGACCCAGATGGGTAGCAAAAGCTACAAGAGCCAATGGCACTACCGAGGAACAGCTGACGGTGCTGTAAAACGGTTACTAGGCAGGAGGTACCTGTGCTAGAAAGCACTACCAAGGACCAGCTGACGGTGCTGGACCTTCGGATACCGAGATGGAGGCATCTAGGCCAAAGGCTCTGGCGAGAACCAGCTGACAGTGCTGGAACCCGGGTGGGTAGCAGAAGGTACCCATCCAAAGCAAAGTAGCCAGGCCGCAAGCCGGCCGCAGTTACCGAAACCCACAGTCCTACAGGAGGTCCATGTCCCATTGGCACTACAGATCCAGCCTTTAGTTCCAGTACCCGCAGCCCACATAGGAGTCACCTAAACTGCAGGCACCGTAGAGTCGGCTAACCCGGCCGCAAGACGACAGGACAACGGATTGTTGGCATAGTGACCTTGACACTACCCGGAAACAGCTGGAGTGCTGGAACCAGGCTGGGAAACAGGGAGTAACCATGCCAAAGACACTGCCGAGAACCAGCTGACGGTGCTGGAACCCAGATGGGTAGCAAAAGCTACAAGAGCCAATGGCACTACCGAGGAACAGCTGACGGTGCTGGACCATGGTTACTAGGCAGGAGGTAGCTGTGCTAGAAAGCACTACCAAGGACCAGCTGACGGTGCTGGACCTTCAGATACCGAGATGGAGGCATCTAGGCCAAAGGCTCTGGTGAGAACCAGCTGACAGTGCTGGAACCTGGGTGGGTAGCAGAAGGTACCCATCCAAAGCAAAGTAGCCAGGCCGCAAGCCGGCCGCAGTTACCGAAACCCACAGTTCTACAGGGGGTCCATGTCCCATTGGCACTACGGATCCAGCCTTCAGTGCCAGTTCCCGCAGCCCACATAGGAGTCACCTAAACTGTAGGCACCGTAGAGTCGGCTAACCCGGCCACAAGACGACAGGACAACGGATTGTTGGCATAGTGACCTTGACACTACCCGGAAACAGCTGGCGTGCTGGAACCAGGCTGGGCAACAGGGAGTACCCGTGCCAAAGACACTGCCGAGCACCAACTGGTGTTATTGGAACCCAGGGACAATCATGGTGAAGGCCGAGGCCTACTTGGTGGTAGTTTTAGATTGTTTGTAGGCTACAACAGACTGTCAACGTGCTCCAATTAGGCATCTGTCTCCACTCTGTTTCCAGGATTTCACGTGACCACCAACACCGCCAGTTTATGCGTACAGTAGCCGTCTGCCCAATCCACACATGTTCCTGTGTTACTGGGGTTCTGTAATGTCAGCAGATCCCCTGATGTGTGTCTGCCAATGTCTCCTGCTCTGTCCACATTCCCACCACTTGCAGTGGGAAGGTAGACAGCGCAGGAGACAGTGCCGGACACACATTGGGGGATCTGCTCACGTAACAGAACACCAGGAACACAGGAACAAGTGTGGAATGTGTGGACGGCAACTGTGAGCAGGAACTGGCCGTGTTGGAGGTCAGGGGAAATACTAGAGACAGAGTGGAGACAGAGGCCAAATCAGAGAATGTTTAAATCTGAAGTAGTTACTATTTGGAGGCAGCAGCAGTTTGCCCTCCACACAGCAGGGGATCAGCTGACGTTACCGAACCCCACTTTCACATGAACGAGTGTTTTTTTCTGTGTGGACAGCACTTCCGAGCACCAACTGGCGTTATTGGAGCCCAGGGGCAATCATGGTGCAGGCCGAGGCCTACTAGGAGCCAGGTGTAAATCGGAGGTATTTTGACTTTGGAGGGAGCAGGACACTTTGCCCTCCACACAGCAGGGGATCAGCTGACGTTACCGAACCCCACTTTCACATGAGCAAGTGTTTTTTTCTGTGTGGACAGCACTTCCGAGCACCAACTGGCATTGTTGGAGCCCAGGGACAATCATGGTGTAGGCCAAGGCCTACTTGGTGGTAGTTTTAGATTGTTTGTAGGCTACAACAGACTGTCAACGTGCTCCAATTAGGCATCTGTCTCCATTCTGTTTCCAGGATTTCACGTGACCACCAACACCGCCAGTTTATGCGTACAGTAGCTGTCTGCCCAATCCACACGTGTTCCTGTGTTACTGGGGTTCTGTAATGTCAGCAGATCCCCTGATGTGTGTCTGCCAATGTCTCCTGCTCTGTCCACTTTCCCACCACTTGCAGTGGGAAGGTGGACAGCGCAGGAGAAGGTGCCGGACACACATTGGGGGATCTGCTCACGTAACAGAACACCAGGAACACAGGAACAAGTGTGGAATGCGTGGACGGCAACTGTGAGCAGGAACTGGCGGTGTTGTAGGTCAGGGGAAATACTAGAGACAGAGTGGAGACAGAGGCCAAATCAGAGAATGTTTAAATCTGAAGTAGTTACAATTTGGAGGCAGCAGCAGTTTGCCCTCCACACAGCAGGGGATCAGCTGACGTTACCGAACCCCACTTACACATGAGCGAGTGTTTTGTCTGTGCATACAGCACTTCTGAGCACCAACTGGCGGTGTTGGAGCCCAGGGAAAATCAGGTAGTAGGCCGAGGCCTACTTGGAGCCAGGTGTAAATCTGAGGTACTTTGAGTTTGGAGGGAGCAGGACACTTTGCCATACACACAGCAGGAGATCAGCTGACGTTACCAAACCCCACTTACACATGAGCGAGTGTTTTGTCTGTGCGTACAGCACTTCTGAGCACCAACTGGTGGTGTCGGAGCCCAGGGAAAATCAGGTAGTAGGCTGAGGCCTACTTGGTGGCAGTTTTAGATTGTTTCTAGACTACTACTAACTGTCAACGTACTCCAATTAGGCCTCTGGCTTCACTCTGTTTCGAGTATTTCGTCTGGCTTCCAACCACGCCAGTTGCTGCTCTGAAATGCCGTCTGCACAACCAACACTTGTTCCTGTGTTACTGGAGTTCTGTAACAGCAGCTTCTCCCTAGAGGTGAGTCAGGCAATGTCTCCTGCTCTGTCCACTTTTCCACTACAAGTAGTTGGAATGTAGACAAAGCAGGAGACATTGCTGGACTCACCTCTGGAGATGAGCAGATGTTAAAGGACCCAGGTAACACAGGAACAAGTGTTGATTGTGCAGACAGCACTTGAGAGCAGAAACAGGAGGTGTTGTTGGCCGGAGGAAATACTCAAAACAGAGTGGAGACAGAGGGCAAATCAGAGAACATATTAAATCAGAGGTAGTCAGAAGTTGTAGGCAGCAGGAGAGTTTGCCGTGCACACAGCAGGGGATCAGCTGACGTTACCGAACCCCACTTACACATGAGCGAGTGTTTTGTCTGTGCGTACAGCACTTCTGAGCACCAACTGGCGGTGTCGGAGCCCAGGGAAAATCAGGAAGTAGGCCGAGGCCTACTTGGAGCCAGGTGTAAATCTGAGGTACTTTGAGTTTGGAGGGAGCAGGACACTTTGCCATACACACAGCAGGGGATCAGCTGACGTTACCAAACCCCACTTACACATGAGCGAGTGTTTTGTCTGTGCGTACAGCACTTCTGAGCACCAACTGGCGGTGTCGGAGCCCAGGAAAAATCAGGTAGTAGGCTGAGGCCTACTTGGTGGCAGTTTTAGATTGTTTCTAGACTACTACTAGCTGTCAACGTACTCCAATTAGGCCTCTGGCTTCACTCTGTTTCGACCATTTCCTCTGGCTTCCAACCACGCCAGTTGCTGCTCTGAAATGCCATCTGCACAACCCACACTTGTTGCTGTGTTACTGGGGTTCTGTAACAGCAGCTTCTCCCTAGAGGTGAGTCAGGCAATGTCTCCTGTAGAGTTGAGCGACTTTTGGTTTTTTAGGGTCGCGTTTCGTTTCGTGAAACCCGACTTTTCCAAAAGTCGGGTCGAGCAAGATCGTCCGATTATAGGGAAAAGTCGGGGTCTTCCCGAAACACGAAACCCAATGTAAGTCAATGGGGAATAAAAGTCGGCAGTGAGAGGAGGACAGGAAACACACCAACAGTGCCCATTTGAATGCCAAAAGCATCAATTCTTCTTACTTAAGCTTGTCAACCTTAATTAACTTCATAATACAAGTTACACACTGAAAAATGGGGGTTATTTGGCTACAGACTGTGGGGGGGAGGGCTGGCTCCAGGTTTTCATGTGCCCTGGGCAAAAGAGCGCCCCTTTAACACATACCACAACTCATCATGCTCCGATACGGCAGAGAAATAGCGGTATAGTACAATGAAAAATACCTCACTTTTTACATCTCATGACGAGGCCCATCTATTTCTCCATACAGAATCATTGGTCCCATATAATGTTTGAAACAGTATATGATGAGCTCCACATAATGCTACAGTATATGTTGGTCCCCATGGATGAAGCTCTACTGTCTTATGGGCCCAAATAATGCTCCAAACATAATGGGCCCCATTTCTAATGCTCTAGTGTATAATGGGCCCTGTAAATGCTGCTCCAGTGTCTGATGTCCACCTTTGGAATGTTCCAGTGTATGGTGGGCCCCATCTATCATTCTCAGACGGTGTTAGGCCCAGTATGGATTGCACGTGATTGCACAAAGGTTAGAAAGGGTACCGTATCCCCAGATAACATGTATGGATAGCGTACACATTCAAAATATATGTCTCAGGAGGCAGGCTCAGACGGTGTTAGGCCCAGTATGGATTGCACGTGATTGCACAAAGGTTAGAAAGGGTACCGTATCCCCGGATAACATGTATGGATAGCGTACACATTCAAAATATATGTCTCAGGAGGCAGGCTCAGACGGTGTTAGGCCCAGTGTGGATTGCACGTGATTGCACAAAGGTTAGAAAGGGTACCGTATCCCCAGATAACATGTATGGATAGCGTACACATTCAAAATATATGTCTATACATCAGGAGGCAGGCTCAGACGGTGTTAGGCCCAGTATGGATTGCACGTGATTGCACAAAGGTTAGAAAGGGTACCGTTTCCCCGGATAACATGTATGGATAGCGTACACATTCAAAATATATGTCTCAGGAGGCAGGCTCAGACGGTGTTAGGCCCAGTATGGATTGCACGTGATTGCAAAAAGGTTAGAAAGGGTACCGTATCCCCGGATAACATGTATGGATAGCGTACACATTCAAAATATATGTCTATACATCAGGAGGCAGGCTCAGACGGTGTCAGGCACAGTATGGATTTGACGGCCCAGATTACACAGCGGAGGAGCAGGGAGAGGTAAAGATTGCAAATGCTGGGGCCCTGCCCAAGCAAGGGGGGCCCACTCGTGGGCGTCGGTACTGGCACTGGGCCCCTCATAGTACAGCGGTGTGTCTGACGGCGGGTGTGCACCACCACCGTCAGAGACACTTGATTGCACTATGAGGGACCCTGTGCCTGTGCCCGCGCCCAGGAGTCGGCCTACCCACCTGTCCAGGGCAACGGCACTCGCACGGTGTCGTGCGCTAGGTGGTGACCCCAGCCATGGGGGGGGAGGCAGCACAGTTAGGGAGTTTTAGAAAGTGGCATATGTTGATGTTGGACATTCAGCTGATGCAAAAGGCGAAATAGGTGAAGTACCAGGAAGAGGTGGACCAAAGCAAGCCATTTTTCTGTCACCCTATGTGTCATCAGGGGAAGGTGGGACAAAATCCTTGGAAACCCATGCGTGGTTCAGTTTAATGAAGGTTAGATCATCCACATTTTGGGTTGACAGACGGGTCCTTTTTTCTGTCAGGATTGATCCAGCTGCACTGAAGACTCTTTCCGATAGCACACTTGCAGCTGGGCAAGCGAGCTCCTGTAAGGCATATTGGGCCAATTCAGGCCAGGTGTCCAGTTTAGCGGCCCAATAGTCAAAGGGGAATGACCTGTGTGGGAGAACATCGATATGGGAGGAAAAGTAGTTTGTAACCATAGTTGACAACTGCTGTCTCCTGTCACTTTCCATCGATGCAGTATTACCAGTTGTGTGAGCGGTATTTGAAAAATCAGTCCACAACATTGTCATGAAACCCCTGTCTCCAACGCCACTTCTGCTGTGTGCACCACGAACACCTCTGCCAAGCTGCCCCGGCCCGTACGGCTCGTGTGAGAACCATCACCGCTGCTGTGTGCTGGGAATGCCTCAAGCAACCGATTTACCAGAGTTGCTTGTTTATTAGCCAATATTAGGTCAAGGTTCTCCTGTGGCATGATGTTTTGTAATTTGCCTTTATAGCGTGGATCCAGGATGCTGGCCAACCAGTAGTCGTCATCGTTCATCATTTTGGCAATGCGGGGGTCCCTTTTTAGGATCCGCAAGGCATAATCTGACATGTGGGCCAATGTTCCCGGTGTCAATGATGCACTGCGAGTGCTGGGTGGAGGAGCACTTTCTGGCAAATCCACATCCCTCCAGTCACGCACAAACCCTGTACCAGACCTTGCCACGCCAACATTTTCACTTGCCCCACGAGATGCATCCTCCTCCCCTAAGTAATCATCCCCATCATCATCCTCCTCCTCCTCTTCTTCCTCCACCTCGTCCAGGAGAGGTCCCTGAGCAGACAATGGCTGAATGTCATCAAGGATTCCCTCCTCCTCTTCCTCCTCATCAACATTGGCTGCAGATGCCTGCTCCTTAAGGTGCGTCAAAGTTTGCATGAGCAGACGCATAAGTGGGATGCTCATGCTTAGGATGGCGTCTTCTGCGCTTACCAGCCGTGTGCATTCCTCAAAACACTGAAGGACTTTACAAAGGTCTTTCAGCTTCGACCACTGCACACCTGTCAACTCCATGTCTGCTCTCAAAGTGCCTGGCCGTGTATCCTCCCACAAATGCATTATGGCCTGCCTCTGCTCGCACAGCCGCTCCACCATGTGCAGGGTGGAGTTCCACCTTGTTGCAATGTCGATAATGAGGCGGTGGTTGGGAAGGTGGAGCAATCGCTACAGCTTCTGCATACGAACGGAGTGTACAGGCGACCGGCGGATGTGCGCGCACAGTCTTCGCACCTTCTGGAGCAGGGCTGTTAACTCCGGATAATTTTTGAGGAAGCACTGCACCACCAGGTTCAAGGTGTGAGCCAAGCAAGGTATATGGCTGAGTTTTGAAAGGGCTATGGCTGCCACAAAATTACGGCCGTTATCACTAACTACCTTGCCTGCCTCAAGATGTACACTGCCCAGCCATGACTCAGTTTGTCGCTTCAAGTACTCGGCCAGCACCTCGGCGGTGTGTCTGTCGCCCAAACACATCATCTGCAACACAGCCTGCTGACGCTTTCCACTAGCTGCTCGATAGGGGGACACATCGTGTGCAACAGTGGCAGCTGCAGATGGAGTGCTCGTACGACTGCGCTCTGTGGACGAGCTTTCGCTTCTGGAGGAGGAGGAGGAGGAGGAGGGTCGAAAGCCTACAGCCAACTGTTTCCTATACCGTGGGCTAGGCAGCACTGTCCCACCACCGCTGTCCCCTGTGGACCCTGCATCCACCACATTAACCCAGTGCGCAGTGATGGACACGTAACGGCCCTGGCCATGCCGACTGGACCATGCATCAGTTGTGAGGTGCACCTTTCCGCTCACTGACTGCTTGAGTGCATGGACAATGCGGTCTTTCACATGATGGTGGAGGGCTGGGATGGCTTTGCGAGAGAAGAAGTGGCGACTGGGTAGGTCATAGCGTGGTACTGCATAGGCCATGAGTTCGCGGAAAGCTGTGCTTTCCACCAACCGAAAGGGCATCATCTCAAACGAGATTAGTTTGGCAATGTGGGCGTTCAAACCCAGTGTACGCGGATGAGAGACTGAGTACTTTCTTGACCTACTCATAGTGTCTGGGAGGGTGAGCTGGACTTGAGAGCTGCATATGGTGGAAGTAGCGGTGGACAGGGCGGACTGAGAGAGGGTTGATGATGGTGATGGAGTTGGTGTTCTTTCTGATGGCCTAGAATCAGTCTTTCGTTGATATAACAGTGGGATTCCCTGACTGCTGTGGTCTTGCAAAGACACCTCAACATTTGCTGCTGTGCTAACCGGTGGGCTTACAGTGGGGGAAACAATGTAGCGTTGCTGACTACCTTCGTTGTGATCAGTTGCACATGTGGCACTTGAGGTTTGGTGTTGTGTCCACGCTTGCAAGTGCATGCTGGTTAAATGTCTAAGCATGCAACTGGTATTCAAATTTTTCAGATTTTTCCCTCGGCTAAAGGTCTTTGCGCACTTCTTACAGATAACCTTGGCCTGATCATGAGGATTTTGTTCAAAAAAGTGCCACACTGCACTCTTCCTACTTTGGCAGACATTTTGCGACCTAGCACGCTGTGATCTTTTGACCCTCTGAACAAGCTGTCCAGCAACTCTTTTGATGTTTGGAACCTGTCTTTGGAGTGCTCCGGGCCTGCCAGATAACAGCTGTTGCGATGTCGATGTCTGCTGTGGTTGCTCCTCATCTGAGCTATTGGAAGCAGCACCCTCTTCCCCCAATGGATGCCAATCTGGGTCAACAACTGGGTCATCCATCACCTCCTCTTCTATGTCATGTGCACCTTCCTCTGTGTCACCGTGTATGGTGGTATAGTGTGCGGGAAGGGGCACCTGAGTCTCATCAGGGTCAGAATCTGGCTCTGTACACTGCGAGGACAATGTAGTGCTCTGAGTGAATGTACCAGCAGAATCATCCATCAGCGGCTGTGCATCAGTGCACTCCATGTCAGATTCATCTTGGCCTGGGTAATTCACCATTTGACTTGATAATCCAGGCATGGTATGTGAAAACAGCTCCATGGAGTAATCAGTAGTATGGCCTGCGTCATCCTTCAATCTTGGTTGGGGTGAAGGACACAAGGAAAGGTGTGGTTCATGAACATGAGCCTCCAATGACGACTCAGTGCTTTTACTTTTTACAACTGAAGAAGAGGAGGCGATAGAGCTGGAGGCTGAGTCAGCAATGTAAGACAAAACTTTTTCCTGATGCTCTGCCTTTAAAAGCGGTTTGCCAACTCCTAGAAAACTAAGCGTTCGAGGCCTTATGTAGCCAGACGATGACGCAGGGTCAGCACCTCCTGCATTTGGTCCTATTTTGCTCTTGCCACTACCATCAGATCCACCACCAACACCATCATTACCAGCTGCCAACCCCCGCCCAATTCCACGGCCTCTTCCACCAGCCTTCCTCATTTTTGGTAGAAATGTAGACAAAATCCAACAAACTATATAGTAATGTAAAACAAGGTACAAGGTGTCTATAGGACAGGGGAGATTTTGAATTTCTGCAGACACTTGTGGACACTGGACACTTTTGGATTGTGTGAGGCCCACTGATATCTGAGCGCTATGTGACAGGCTCGATGGCACAGCTGTGACCAAAGTGACTAGAGGATAAGGGAGATTTTGAATCTCTGCACACACTTTTGGACACTGGATGGACACTTTTGGATTGTGTGAGGCCCACTGATATCTGAGCGCTATGTGACAGGCTCGATGGCACAGCTGTGACCAAAGTGACTAGAGGATAAGGGAGATTTTGAATCTCTGCACACACTTTTGGACACTAGACACTTTTGGATTGTGTGAGGCCCAATGAATATCTGAGCGCTATGTGACAGGCTCGATGGCACAGCTGTGACAAAAGTGACTAGAGGATAAGGGAGATTTTGAATCTCTGCACACACTTTTGGACACTGGATGGACACTTTTGGATTGTGTGAGGCCCACTGATATCTGAGCGCTATGTGACAGGCTCGATGGCACAGCTGTGCCCAAAGTGACTAGAGGATAAGGGAGATTTTGAATCTCTGCACACACTTTTGGACACTGGACACTTTTGGATTGTGTGAGGCCCAATGAATATCTGAGCGCTATGTGACAGGCTCGATGGCACAGCTGTGACAAAAGTGACTAGAGGATAAGGGACATTTTGAATCTCTGCACACACTTTTGGACACTGGATGGACACTTTTGGATTGTGTGAGGCCCACTGATATCTGAGCGCTATGTGACAGGCTCGATGGCACAGCTGTGACCAAAGTGACTAGAGGATAAGGGAGATTTTGAATCTCTGCACACACTTTTGGACACTGGACACTTTTGGATTGTGTGAGGCCCAATGAATATCTGAGCGCTATGTGACAGGCTCGATGGCAAAGCTGTGACAAAAGTGACTAGAGGATAAGGGAGATTTTGAATCTCTGCACACACTTTTGGACACTGGACACTTTTGGATTGTGTGAGGCCCACTGATATCTGAGCGCTATGTGACAGGCTCGATGGCACAGCTGTGACCAAAGTGACTAGAGGATAAGGTAGATTTTGAATCTCTGCACACACTTTTGGACACTGGACACTTTTGGATTGTGTGAGGCCCAATGAATATCTGAGCGCTATGTGACAGGCTCGATGGCACAGCTGTGACAAAAGTGACTAGAGGATAAGGGAGATTGGATTGCTTTTAAAAAAGCAGTTTGCGGAGCAGTGGGTAAACAGCAATGCAGGAATGTCAGGAAGCCTTAGAAGGCAGCCCAACAACCAACACCACTGATACACCACTATATAGCCTCCCCTTGCACTGCACACACAGTGACTGGTGTGTTGTGCAGGCCAAATTGCTAGCAGCAGAAGCAGTTTTTTTGTCTTCTCAGCAGGACAAAAAAAAAAATTGGGATTGCTTTTAAAAAAGCAGTTTGCGGAGCAGTGGGTAAACAGCAATGCAGGAATGTCAGGAAGCCTTAGAAGGCAGCCCAACAACCAACACCACTGATACACCACTATATAGCCTCCCCTTGCACTGCACACACAGTGACTGGTGTGTTGTGCAGGCCAAATCGCTAGCAGCAGAAGCAGTTTTTTTGTCTTCTTCCCTGCCTAACGCTCTCCCTACAGAATCAGCAGCAACCTCTCCCTATACTAAGATCGGCAGAAGTAAGATGGCGGTCGGCGTGCACGCCCTTTTATACCCCCTGTGACGCCCACCAAAGCAAGCCAATCACTTGCATGCCCTTCTGAAAGATGGTGGTGACCCGTGCCTATGTCATCACGTTGCCCACAGTGTCCGTGGATCCTGATTGGCTGAAAAAGAGCGCAAAACAAACTTTTGAAACGCGACTTTGGCGCGTAAGTCGCCGACCTCGTGGCCGACCTCATCCTAGGGTCGGGTTTCGTTTCATGAAACCCGACTTTGCCAAAAGTCGGCGACTTTTGAATTTTTTCGACTCGTTTCGCTCAACTCTAGTCTCCTGCTCTGTCCACTTTTCCACTACAAGTAGTGGGAATGTAGACAAAGCAGGAGACATTGCCGGACTCACCTCTGGAGATGAGCAGATGTTACAGGACCCAGGTAACACAGGAACAAGTGTTGATTGTGCAGACGGCACTTGAGAGCAGAAACAGGAGGTGTTGTAGGCTGGAGGAAATACTCAAAACAGAGTGGAGACAGAGGGCAAATCAGAGAACATATTAAATCAGAGGTAGTCAGAAGTTGTAGGCAGCAGGAGAGTTTGCCGTACACACAGCAGGGGATCAGCTGACGTTACCGAACCCCACTTACACATGAGCGAGTGTTTTGTCTGTGTGGACAGCACTTCTGAGCAACAACGGGCGTTGCTGTAGCCCAGGAAATAAAGTTCAGGTCATAGAAACATGAACACAACAGGAGACCTGGATCCTGTTGCCAGTCAATTATTTATTCTGGAAGAGGACTGGCAAATTCAGGTGAGATCCAGGCCTTGTTCATTTTCACAAAAGTAAGCCGGTCAACATTATCGGCGGATAGTCGCGTGCGACGGTCTGTTACCACACCACCTGCAGCACTAAAGACACGTTCCGATAATACACTGGCAGCAGGGCAAGCCAGCACCTCCAATGCATACTGGCTAAACTCTGGCCATGTATCCAGCTTAGAGACCCAATACTTGAACGGGGAAGAGCCGTCTGGGAGTACACTAACAGGGCAAGACAAGTAGTCTGTCACCATCTGACGGAAACGTTGCCTCCTGCTGACTGGAGCCGTCTGTGATGGTGTAGCCGTTTGTGGCGGTCCCACAAAACTTTTCCACATTTGGGCCATACTGGCCTTGCCTTGTCCTGCGGCACTGCCTCTGCTACCTCTTTGTGCAGAGCTTCCTCCACTGCCTCTACCCACATGGCTGCTTTGAAAAGCACTACCAGCAACACTTGCGGGGGGAATGGAGAACATGATGGCCTGCACAAGTGTTTCTTGGTACTCCCGCATTTTACGCTCCCGGTTCAACTGTGGTATGAGGGTTTGTAAGTTGTCCCGGTAGCGAGGATCTAAGAGGGTGTACACCCAATAATCAGCCGTGTGGAGAATGTTGGCGATGCGGCGGTCATTTAACAAGCACTGCAGCATGAAATCAAACATGTGCTGCAGACTGCCAACTGGACCGGAAATGCTGTCCCCAGCTTGAGGCAGCATCTCAGCCTGCTCAGCATCACCCCACCCTTGCTGTACACACTGACTACTAGAGCCTTGTGTACCTCCCTCCTCTGGAGAGATGTGTTCCTCCTCCTCCATTGACTCCTCGTCATCCTCCTCACTAAGTGTCCCCTGCCTGGGCCTTTGTGTGGAAGCACGTTGCGCAGACTTGCCAGATGCAGAAGGCATTTCTGACTCCTCATCCTCGACCTCTTCAAAAACCTCCTCACTTAGTGCTTGTAAGGTTTTTTGAAGCAGACAGATAAGGGGGACAGTCATGCTGACTAGTGCATCATCTGCACTGGCCATCCGCGTGGAGTCATCGAAGGCACGCAAAACTTGGCAGATGTCCCTCATAGTGGCCCACTCAGTCGTGGTGAAGTGTGTCCGGCGCACAGTGCGACTTGTTTGCGCCTGATGCAGCTGGTACTCCATTACTGCTGCCTGCTGCTCACACAACCGCTCCAACATATGTAACGTTGAATTCCACCTGGTGGGGAGGTCACATATGATGAGATGTTCTGGCAGGCGGAATCGGCGTTGCAGAGATGCAATGCATGATCTTGCCATGCTGGAACCCCGCAAGTGAGCACACTCTAGGAGAACCTTGTGCAGCAGTGCATCAAGATCCGGATAGTCCCTCAGAAAGCTCTGCATGACCAAATTGAGCACGTGTGGCAGACATGGTATGTGAGTGAGGTTGCCTAGGCCCAGAGCTGCCACTAGATTTCGGCCATTGTCACTCACTACCAAACCTGGCTGGAGATTCGCTGGCACAAACCACACATCGCTCTCCTGCTTGATGGCATTCCAGAGCTCCTGTGCTGTGTGGCTCCGATTCCCCAAAGAAATTAATTTAAGGACGGCCTGTTGACGTTTGGCCACACCTGTGCTCATATCTGGCCTAACAGGCTCATGCAGTGCTGATTCCGAGGAACTAGAGTAGGAGGAGGACTCAATATGTACAGACTGCATTCCTGCAATCCTTGGAGTTGGCAGAATACGTACAGAGCCACTCTCCAGATCTGTACCCGGCTCCACAACATTGACCCAATGGGCAGTGAGGGAAAGGTATCGTCCCTGTCCATGGCTACTGGTCCACGCATCGGTGGTCAGGTGGACCTTGCTACTGACGGCGTTTAGTAGCGCATTTTTAATTTTTTCCTCCACATGCTTTTGCAGGGCAGGGACGGCTTGCCTGCTGAAATAAAAGCGGCTGGGCAAATTGTATTGTGGAACTACCAATGACATCAAGTTCCGGAAGGTGTCAGTCTCCACCAGCCTGAATGACAGCATCTCAAGGGCCAGTAGTTTGGCAATGCCGGCATTCACAGCCAGTGCTCGGGGATGGTTTGCCGAGTATGGCCGCTTTTTCTCCCATGCCTGTGCTACCGATTGCTGGTGAGAGGCCTGGGAGTGTGCTGATGACTGAGAACGTGGTTCAGTGGGTGGAATTTCACTGGGTCTCTGGACAACAGTGGCAGAGGTTCTTCCATGGCATTCCAGTGAGGAAGCCGAACCAGCTGTGTGTGAGCTGGAGGAAGAGGCCCCAATACGAGCTGAAGAGGTGGTAGGTGCTGCTGAAGGTTGGCCTACATATTCAGTGTGTCTGTGTAACTCCACCTCGTGCTTGGTACGCACATCTTTCCACATATTTGTGGTATTGAGGTTGCTCACATTTTTCCCTCGTTTAACTTTCTGATGACACAGCTTGCATTTCACAAAGCAAATGTCATCTGCAACTGTGTCAAAAAAAACCACGCACTGCAAGTCCTGGGAGCACCCGTTTTCTGTTTTGGAAGAGGATTGCTCCTCACGGGTGCCAAAGTGGAGGCTACAGGCAACCAAGTCTGCCCCCCGCCCTCTCCTTCCTCTTTTGGCCATTCGGGGAATCTTTTCCTCAGAGCTGCTCCCACCACCTTCCTTTGGCTCATCCCATGATGGGTCAAGGACCTCATCATCTCCACTCCGCTCTTCAAGAACCGGCTGGTCCTGGGTTGTCTCGCCAGCACCGTACGCACCAGAAATTGGCAACTGAGTCTCATCATCATCAGATGAGCACTGAGGTGTGCTGACAATAGGCACTGGCCCACCCGCCTCTTCAGATTCAGAGGGACAAAGCAGTTGCGCATCACTGCATACTCCCTCTTCTTCATGCTATAGAATGCTGCTTGGCTGGCCACCTCTTTCCAAGCCAACAGATTCTGAGAACAGAAGTAAAGATTGAGATGGCTCCTGTCCAGGGCTCTCAGACTGCCTGGGCAATTTGGCAGGTGGTGAAGAGACAGATGGTTGCTCTTCAGTGCTCTGGCCCTGGGAGGATGCGGAAGTCATTGAAGTGGATGCGTTAGCTGCCATCCATCCGACAACGGCTTCAATTTGTTCGTCACGCAGCAGTGGGGTACGGCGAGGTCCTACAAAGCTGCGCATAAAGGACTGTTGCCTGGTAAAAGTAGGGGATGCCTTGTCACTGGTGGCCGCAACAGACACCGAATCCCCACGTCCTCTCCCTGCTGAATCCCCCCGTCCTCTCCCTGCTGAAACTCCACAGCCATGACCACGTGCCTTACTCCCTGTCTTCTTCATCTTAGTAGACTGATAAAGATAGGCAGAAAAGGAAAAAAGGGGGGCTTAGTGTTCTTATTCCTGAACACCTGCTAACCAGTATAAGAAACACTAATTTGGCTAAGAGTGTGTGTACTACACATAAATATGATCTAATGTGGCCTACACAGCTCTAAAGTGGAGTGTTTGGTGAACTTTATTTCCTTTTTTTTTTGGGGGGGGGAATAAAAGGATGTGACCAAAGTTTGAAAGCTATAGTATCACAAACTTTTTGGAGCGATTACAATGCAGGAAGCTAACCTACAATGCAATTGATGAGGCTCCAAAAAATAGGGTGATACTAGTCTGGCTGGCCCTGAAGGGCACAAGCCAGCAAAAAGGCTCCTCTATCTAATCCTATATAGTGTTTGCAACCAACCAATGACAATGGATGCGGATGGAAGCACACTAATATAGGAGCAAAAATCTGGACAAATTAGCTGCAAAAAAGGACTATGTATGAGGCAGTGACGCACGCTGAGCGGACTACAACGAGCGGTGGCTGTAGAACACACTGCAACGTGAGCTGCACTCACACACAGAGAGACCTATCAGACAGCCAAAAACAGTGCAGAGAAATGGGCTATAGTACTGAAAGGCTGCTGAAAGGCTCCGCTGTCCACTCCTTTAGTGTTTGCAACCAACGTATATGGATACGTATGGAAGCACACTATAGAGGAGAAAAAAAAAGCAGCAATAAAAGAAAAATGTGTATGAGGCAGAGACACACGCTGGGCGGCCTACAAGCAGACGTGCCTGCAGGACACACTACACAGCGTGGGTCTGCACTCACACAGCCCTTGTAGACAGCTATTAAAACAGCGCTGCTGGGCTAAAATATGCTACAGTGGTGGATTATGTAGCCTGGGTCGAGCAATAGATATGTTTGATGATCGCTATTTCTAACTGTCCCTCACAGTCTTCAACAGCAGCCTGTCCCTAACTGAATTCACAGCAGAGTGAACCCGAAATGGCGGCTGCTGCGGTTTTTATAGTGCATCATGACATCATTTCAGCAGCCAATCACAGCCATGCCAGTAGTTAACATGCCTACATGCCTAACAGGATGTGCCCAGACTTCTGAGGATCCCCATTGGCTGAATCAAATCGAGCGGGCTCCTAGCATTATGGGAACTTCCGATTCCGGTATTCGATATGAAAAAAGTATCGGAGCTAAGTATCGGAATTCCGATACAGCGAATATCGGCCGATACCCGATACTTGCGGTATCGGAATGCTCAACACTAATCCTGACTAAAACCTGCAAAAGCAGATCTAATTACTGCCCCAAAATGATCTCCTAGACCAGGGGTGGAGAATATTTTTCTGCCAGGAACCATTTGGATATTTATGCCATCCTTCAGGGGCCATACAAATCACACACGAACTCTGTCCACAAAGTGCGTCCTGACACTGGCACTTGTGTCAGGACTTACTTTCATTGCACATGCCTCAGAATTCAGTAGTGATCATTGCGTGTGCATGTTCACAGAGCAAGAAAAAATTAAAGGGCTGGCGGCTGAGAAAATACAGCTGTTGGCCCAGTCACTGTGATTTCTGGGAATCTGACCAGGGGCCAGATAAAATGTCATCAAGTGTCGTAAACAGCCGATGACTGAGGTTCTCCACCCTTGTCCTAGACCATTGGTTTCCTACTGCAGCTGGAGACACAAGCACCTCCACCAGTTCCTTTTTAGCAAGCCTGTCCTGGGCTCACCACACTGGTCCCCACTGGACCCCACTCCATAATCAACTTTTACACTCAACGTTGGCTTCAACTACTGATATTTACATACTTTGTGTTTATTGCTCTTAAGGAGACTCTTATATTCTGGTCTGGCTGAGAGGAAGAGAGGAAGAAGTAGATCTCATAGATGTCATAACAATCTTGAAAATATGGCAGACTCAATTACAGTTTATGATCTCACTAATCATTTAATTCGGACTGGAGTTGATGGAACAGAATAACAGCACATTGAATCTGAAACACCAAAGTGTATCCATCCAAAAGTATTGGATAAAATAGTATAGTTTTCTAGATCTACAGAAGCTCAGCAAGACTATTCGCCTGGAATGTCACTTTCCTTATTTGCATGTATTCCAAGCCTTTTGCCAGCTTGCTACCCTCTGACAGGTTTTCAACTCCACCAAATGTAGAAATTCTGACTAGTGATGAGCAAATATACTTGTTGCTCGGGGGATCTCCGAGTATTTTGGCATGCTCGGAGATTTAGTGGTTGTCAACGCAGCTGCATTATTTGCAGCTGCTAAACAAGCCTGAATACATGTGTGGAATTCCTAACAAACAGGCAATCCCCAAATGTATTCAGCCTGTCTAGCAGCCTCAAATCATGCAGCTGCATCAACAAACACTAAGGCTATGTTCCCACGTTGCAGAAATGTCCGCAGCATTTCCGCAAATCCCACCGCGGAAAAAACGCATGCGAATTCGCATGCATTTTCCCACGGAAAACAAGCATTTTTCACGCAATTTTCGCGTGCGGAATTCAAGCGCATTCCAAGTGATTTGAAGCATCTCTTGGAATGTGATTGACAGATTGGTCACACTCGTCAAACATAGTGTTTGACAAGTGTGACCAACTTTTTACTATTGAGACTGCCTATGCAGCATCAATAGTAAAAGATAGAATGTAAAAAATAATTTAAAACAAATTAAAAAAAGGTTGTTATTATTATTTATTTATATAGCACCATTAATTCCATGGTGCGATACATGAGAAGGGGGGTTGCATACAAAGTTATAGATATGGTTAACAGTAAACAAATTTACAATGACAGACTGATACAGAGGGGAGAGGACCCTGTCCTTGCGGACGTACATTCTATGGGATAGAGGGGTAGAGACAGAAGGTCAGGGGTGCAGCAGCTCTGGTGGTTTTGAGGCGGCGGCTCGGGTGGTGGTGAGGTGACAGAATGGTTATTGCAGGCTGTAAGCTTTCCTAAAAAGATGGGTTTTCAGGTTCCGATGGAAGAATCCGAGGGTGGTGGTTAATCGGACATGTTGAGGCATGGAATTCCAGAGGATAGGGGATATTTGGGAGAAATCTTGGAGGCGGTTGTGTGAAGAACGAATAAGTGTGGAGGAGAGTAGGAGGTCTTGGGAGGATCGAAGATTACATGAGGGAAGATATTGGGAGATAGTTCAGAGATATAGGGAGGGGATAGGTTGTGGATGGCTTTATAGTTTGAACTGGACGTGTTGGTGAATTGGGAACCAGTGGAGGGATTTGCAGAGGGGAGAGACAGGGGAGTAGCGAGGAGAGAGGTGGATTAGTCGGGCAGCAGAGTTGAGAACAGACTGGAGTGGTGCAAGAGAATTAGCAGGGAGGCCACAGAGGAGAGTGTTGCAGTAGTCAAGGTGGGAAATAATGAGGGCATGTACAAGAGTTTTAGTGGATTGAGGGCTGAGGAAGGGACAGATTCTGGAAATATTTTTGAGTTGGAGGCGACAGGAGGTGGCAAGAGTTTGGACGTGTTGTTTGAAGGACAGGGCAGAGTCAAGAGTTACTCCGAGACAGCGGATTTCATGTGCGGTAGTGAGCGTGATGCCATTTACCATAATAGATTGATCGGGTAGGGAAGATACGTGAGATTGAGGAAAGATAATGAGTTCAGTTTTGTCTACATTGAGTTTTAGGAAGCGAGAGGTGAAAAAGGAGGATATGGTTGATAGACACTCCGGGATTCTGGACAGCAGATAGGTGACATCTGGGCCAGAGAGGTAGGTCTGAGTGTCGTCTGCATACAGGTGGTACTGGATGCCATGGGACTTTATGAGTTTTCCTAGGCCAAGAGTATAGATGGAAAAAAGTAGGGGCCCCAGGACAGAGCCTTGGGGGACTCCAACAGACCAACAGGTAGAGGGCGAGTTGAGGAGGTAGTGTGGGAGTGGGAAACGCTGAATGTGCAGTCAGAAAGGTATGAAGCAATCCAGGACAGGGCAAGGTCTTTGATGCCAAGGGAAGAATGAATCTGTAGCAGTATGCAAATTGCCTCTTCAGAAAGAAAGAGGACTTTTACTCTACAGCGCCACCTATTGGTAGTCTGTATCAGTATCTGTAGCAGTAGGCAGTGGTCGACTGTGTCGAAAGCAGAGGACAGGTCGAGAAGGAGGAGGATGGAGAACTGTTTGTTAGCTTTAGTTGTGAGTAAGTCATTAGTAATTTTGGTCAGGGCAGTTTCAGTGGAATGGTAGGGGCGGAAGCCAGATTGGAGGATGTCAAGGAGGGAGTTAGATGAGAGGTGGGAGGAAAGTTGAGCATGGACATGCTGTTCAAGGAGTTTGGAAGAAAACGGGAGTAGTGATATGGGGCGATAGCTGGGCATAGCAGTTGGGTCAAGGTTTGATTTTTTGAGGATGGGTGTTATGGTGGCATGTTTGAAGGCAGAGTGGAAGGTACCAGAAGATAGGGATAGGTTGAAGAGATGGGTTAGGGCTGGAATGATCATGTTAGTGAGGTTGGGGAGCAGGTGGGAAGTGATGGGATCAAGTGCACAGGTGGTGAGGTGGGATTTGGAAAGGAGATGAGTAAGCTCTCCTTCAGTGATGTTGGAGAGGGAGGTTATTAAGGAAGGGCAGAGGTCATAGAATCATAGAATCATAGAATCGTAGAGTTGGAAGGGACCTCCTGGGCCATCTGGTCCAACCCCCTGCTCAAAGCAGGATTCGCTAAATCATCCCAGTCAGATGTCTGTCCAGCCTCTGTTTGAAGACTTCCATTGAAGGAGAACTCACCACTTCTCGTGGCAGCCTGTTCCACTCATTGATCACTCTAACTGTCAAAAAGTTTTTTCTAATATCTAATCTGTGTCTCCTCCCATTCAGTTTCATCCCATTGCTTCTAGTCTTTCCTTGTGCAAATGAGAATAAAGTTGATCCTTCTACAATGTGACAGCCCTTTAGATATTTGTAGACAGCTATTAAGTCTCCTCTCAGTCTTCTCTTTTGCAAACTAAACATTCCCAAATCCTGCAACCTTTCCTCATAAGACAGGGTTTGCAGACCGGTCACCATTCTGGTCGCTCTTTTCTGAACTTGCTCCAGTTTGTTGATGTCTTTTTTAAAATGTGGTGCCCAAAACTGGACACAATATTCCAGATGAGGTCTGACCAAAGAGGAGTAGAGGGAAATAATGACTTCACGTGATCTAGACTGTATGCTTCTGTTAATACATCCTAGAATTGCATTTGCCTTTTTTGCTGCTGCATCACACTGTTGACTCATATTCAGTCTGTGATCTATTAGTATACCCAAGTCTTTTTCACATGTGCTGTCACTTAGCCCTATTCCTCCCATTCTATATATGCTTTTTCCATTTTTATTGCCCAGATGTAGTACTTTGCATTTCTCCCTGTTAAAAACCATTCTGTTAGTTGCTGCCCACTTCTCCAGTTTATTTAAATCTTTTTGAATCCTCTCTCTCTCTTCTCTAGTATTAGCTATCCCTTCCAGCTTTGTGTCATCAGCAAATTTAATCAGTTTACCCTCAATTCCTTCATCTAAATCATTGATAAAGATGTTGAACAATACAGGGCCCAGGACAGAGCCCTGTGGTACCCCACTTGAGACATTCTTCCAACTGGATGTGCAGCCATTTACGACCACTCTTTGGGTCCGATCACTAAGCCAGTTATGAATCCACCTAACAGTTGCCTTGTCCATTCCATACTTAATCATTTTTTCAATAAGGATTGTATGAGAGACTTTGTCAAATGCTTTGCTGAAGTCAAGATATACTATATCTACAGCATTTCCTTGATCCACCCAATCAGTGATACCGTCATAGAAGGAAATTAAGTTAGTCTGACATGACTTATTAGTTACAAACCCATGCTGACTCTGTTTAATCACTTCATTCTTATCCAGGTATTGACATACATGTTGTTTAATAATTTGTTCAAAGATCTTTCCTGGTATAGAAGTCAGACTCACCGGCCTATAGTTACCTGGGTCCACCTTCTTCCCCTTTTTGAAGATAGGAACAACATTTGCTCTTCTCCAGTCTTCTGGCACTTCTCCTGTTCTCCAAGAATTTTCAAAGATTATAGAGAGGGGTTCAAAAATTTATTCTGCTATCTCCTTCAGTACTCTGGGGTGTAATTCATCTGGACCTGGAGACTTGAATTCATTTAGGCTAGCTAAGTGTTTCCTCACTATCTTTCTGTTTATAGATATCCTGGATTCTTCTATTCCCTTAATAGGACAGTGAATAACAGTTGATGTTACATTTCCTTTCTGAGAGAAAACAGATGCAAAATAGGAATTTAAAAGTTCAGCCTTCTCAACATCCTGTCTTACCATTTCATCATTTTCATCCTGTAAAAATCCTATAGCATCTTTGACTTTTCTTTTACTTTTGACATATCCCCAAAATCCTTTATTATTGCTTTTGACATCTCTTGCAAGCCTCAATTCATTTTCAGCTTTAGCTAATCTGATTTGTGCCCTGCAGGTTCTGCATTATATTCTTCTTTAGATATGCCTCCCTCTTTCCATTTTATAAACATTTTTTTCTTCCTTTTTAGCATGTGCTTAAGTTCTGTGTTCATCCATCCTGGTTTCCTTAACTGCTTCCTATTTTTCCCTCTTTTCGGAATTGTTAACAACTGTGCTTTGAGAATTTCATTTTTCAAGATTTCCCATCCTTCCTGGACATTTTTGTCTTTAAGGATATCCAGCCATTGGATCCCTCCAATTCTCTTTCTGAATCCCTTAAAATCTGCCTTTCTGAAATCTAACCTTGACGTCTGAGTCTTCACAGGTCTTCCGCCTCTAGTTATCCAAAATTCTAAAATAGCATGGTCGCTACCTCCTAGGGTCCCAGCCACTTTTACCTCCTCAACCATTTCCTCCCTGTTTATAAGGATTAGATCCAAGGTAGCAGTTCCCCTTGTTTTCTCCCTTACCTTTTGGAAGATAAAGTTGTCAGCAAGAGAGGATAAGAATTTCCTTGACCTGTTAGTTTTGCCTGAGAGAGATTCCCAACAAATGTCTGGATAGTTGAAATCTCCCATGACAACTATGTCATATTTTTTTGAGAACTTGGCCATTTGATGCATAAAGAGTTCATCCATGGTATGTGGAGTGGTTGGGGGGGAACAGTAAAGGTTTGCCTTGTTTGGTTGATCTTGTTTTTGAAGTAGGTGGCAAAGTCCTCAGCAGAGATGAGTGGAGTTGGAGGTGGCGGTGGTGGGCAGAGGAGAGAGTTAAATGTGCTGAACAGTTGTTTTGGGTTGTGGGATAATGAAGATACAAGGTTTGTGAAATAGGTCTGTTTAGCAGAGGTGAGAGCTGATTTGAAGGCAAGTGTAGCTTGTTTGCAAGCAGTGAAGTCGTCTGGCAGGCGATCACCCAAGCATGCTCGCTCATCACTAATTCTGATGTATCGACAGCCATAAACACCTGCCCAAACATGCTGATGTCCAAAGTTGATGATTAGAAACAAGACCTCACAATCCTTAGACATGACAAACAAAAACCATGTAAAGACTTACTTAATCAGAGAGGAAAATCACAAATATTGATTATGTAGAGCGACCTATGCCCCAACAAATGTCTACTTTACTGATGAGTGTTAGCCTCAGAGGATCAACCAGGTAACATCAAACAATGTGAATGTTTTTATGACTGAGATGATTTTCGTCTTACTGAAAAAGTGCCTTGAAAGATAATGGAAAAATTATTCTGGACAAGGCAAACTTTCTCCCTTTGTCAAACTTTCTCCCTTTTTATTGTCATCATGACTATACTCTTATGAAAGCCAACCCATGGCTAGTTTTTACAGAAAACAATGATTTTTGCTTCAAACAGTAAAAAATTTCAATAAAAAGTAAAAAGAAAACGTAAAAGTTTGACCCCCCTTCCTCAAAAAATACACATATGTGGTACCTCTATGTCCATAAAAGTCAAACTATCAAAAAATAATTTACTGAATTGGTAAATGCTGTAATGAGGAAAAATCTAAAAGTCAGAATTGCGGTTCTTGAAAAGAGGGGAGGGAAAACCTAAATAGCAAAAACAGAAAATTGCATTTTGTTTACTCTATCTGCAGCATTGTGAGATTGCAGGTTAGGGCGACAATAGCACGGAGGCAGGAAGGTAAGAACAACTGAAGTTTTCTCTAAACTTTTCATTAACAGACTGGGGGGAGCAACAAGGACATAAGCAGAATATAATTAGAATGGGCGTTATGTTGGGTTTGGGGAGTTTTTTGCCAGATGTTTTTAGGTACAATTCTAACTGCCTTTTTTAAAAAGTTGCAAAATGTTGGCACAAAACTACTACACTGCTTGGCAGGCATTTCTAAAAAGCATTCTAAAACTAACTTTGCCTCATATCTGAAAATCTTCATTCTTTTATAAATGGTAAAACTTGAAAAATTACTTTCTTACATTCAAATATTTTTCTTTTCACAAATGATTTATGAGATCTGTTTATTATTTTTATTTTGAGGTCTAATTATTTCCAAAATTAAAATACAAATTTCATGGTGAATCTAGCGTTTCATCTATGACAGTATTCTACTGTAGCATCAAAAAGTTGCAAAATTTGGCATGGGTGGCATTTTTTGAAAATTGTTTAAACTTTCGCCCTTTTGCGACAGCCCTACATTGAACCTAATGTCAATGTCAGCTAACAGATTTCATACACCTCTTAATAAATTTTATGCACCCTGCTACAGTTTGGCTGTGGGTTTAAGACTGGCACATGGGACACCAGATGTCTTGGAAAATCCCCAAACCCCTCAATGGAGCTGGTTTAATAACTCCTTTACCCCCAAGGGTGGTTTGCACATTAATGACTAGGCAAATTTTTACAATTCTGACCACTGTCCCTTTATGGGGTAATAACTCTGGAAAGCTTCAACAGATCTTAGCGATTCTGAGACTGTTTTTTTGTGACATATTGTACTTCACATTATTGGTAAAATTTATATGATATAACTTGCGTTTATTTGTGTAAAAAATGGAAATTTTCCAAAAATTTCACAATTTCCAAATATGTCACACTCACCTTGAGAAAGACACCTTTGAGTGTCATAACGTGTGGGTCTGCTTTGGTCCGTGTTCTCCACTTGGTGATATCACTGCTCTCTGGGTTATGGGGCAACCTTCTTGACTGTCTAGGGTGAAGTATCAGCTTGCCTCTGTCACGATGACCCGTCCTGTGTGACGCAACCCACAGGGAGCTGGGTGGCGCAGGCACTGGCCCTACCACTGCACTAATACACACTAAGGAAAAACACAAGCAGGGAAACACCACTTAGCTTTACTCTGTTGCACTTGCTCCTGGCAACAGAGTCCACCACCAGAATGCAGCTCTCCTCCTGAATCGCTGCCACCAAGCTCTGTCAGAGCTACAAGGAAATACCCTATGACGCCTTCCACACCAGGGCTAAGACAGTGCTGCAAGGAATGCTCTCCAGCTCCTTCCTCCACCAAGGATGGTTGAAATGAAGACTATCACCAACACTGATTGCAACACCTGTGACTCTTTTATAGCAGAGCCAGAGCAATCACACCTGCATTATAATCATGTGCACTTAACTAAAGAAACCAGAGTGCAATTACGCTCACCACCACCGGGGGCAAACTTAGAACAAACGACACCACAGTGCAATAATCCTAATGGCCACCGGGGGGCAAAAACCAAACTTAAGCACAGCTTAAGAAAAAAAAAAGGTTACCTGTGCTTTTTATCAGTCCTGATCCAGCATGGACCATGACAGTATCCTCCCCTTAATGAGGGGCCCCAGGACCCTCAAGACCGCTCCTCATCAGGGAACCACCTACAGCGGGGACGCCCAGACCCAAAGTTCACCCCAACAACTACCTGCACATCAGGTTGATGACAAACGAGCCCGCTGGTATTGGCAACGTTTCTGGAGGCACCACACATCTCCGAACCGCTGACCTAGGGAACGAGTTGTGCATGTGCATGTTTGGTATGAGCTGGTAACACTTCACAACACACTTCCACTGGATGTTTTTTGGTGGCCACCCATACACGCTCGTCCGGACCTGAACGTTTATTGCCACTCGTTCTTTTGTCACCATTTGGAGAACTCTTTCTGGGATTGACAACAGAGGCGTCCCCCTGTGTCACCACACTCACACCCCTGCACTTTACCAAGGGGTACACCACCCTCCAACCCCTTACACCATGAGGTCTGCGCCTCCCAGGGTTGGCCAATGGCGACGGTTGAGACTTGCCCCTACTCTCCTGCAGCACATCTGCTGCTCTCACCGGAGAGGAAGGGGTCCATTGAAGAGAGATGGCAGAGACAGTAGTTCCTAGGCAGCAGTCCTCACACGAGTGCCCCCAGCTGACCACTTCCCTCGCCCGCTAATCTATTACCGGGTTGTGTCTTTTCAGCCAAGGGAGGCCCAAAACAACAGGCACTGGCATTCCCTCCAAGACGTAGTATGACAAGGACTCCTCATGATGTCCTATATGCAGATGGATATTCTCTACGACTTGGGTCAAGCTCCCCTGGCTCAGTGGAACAGAGTTTATGGCCTGGACGCTAATAGGTTGGGCTAGCGTCCTACACCTCAGACCATGAGTCTGGACAAAGCGAGTATCCACAAGACTGACTCCTGCTCCACTGTCCACAAGCACCGGTATAATATCCTGTACCCCGCCAACCAAGACCTCTGCTGACATGGTACCTTGGGAGGGCAAAATGGAGGAAATGTATACTCCCTGGTCGCCTTCCTCCAAGCGACCAGGGGAATGCAGATTCTCAGATAGCACAGATAATTTGGTGCGCAATGGGCAAGCCTTCAGGACATGACCAGTCTGCCCACAGTACAAACATGCCGACACCACTCCCCGAACTGTAGGCAGCTCCGAATACAAACTAGCTCCTCCTACTTGCATAAGTTCGTCTGGAGACTTGGCATGAACTGTGCAGGCTCTCATAAAATGGCCAGGCTTCCCACAGGAAAAGCATACCCCCCACCATGACGAGCCGCAGACACCCCCTTTTTTATATCAACAACACGGGCTGTCTGGGTTCCTCCGTCTGCACTGGTGGGTCCTCCTCCCTAGCTAGGACATCAGGGGGCACTTTTTGTATATGTCTTTCCCTAAGGCATCTATCCACCCGAATGGCAAGGGACATGGCAGCCTCCAGCGACCTGGGGACGGCGTACTGCACCAGAGTATCCTGCAATTTTGGAGACAAACCCTGTACAAATTGACTCCTAAGTGCAGGGTCATTCCACTGAGTGTTAGTGGCCCATCTCCTAAACTCTGAGCAGTACTCCTCAGCAACCCGGGCTCCCTGTTTACACCTACGGATTCTGATTTTGCCAGGGCGACATCATAAGGATCATCATACACAAGCGTCAAAGCCGCAAAAAACTCGTCCACGGACACCAATGATGGAGAATAGTCGGGTAGGGAGAAGGCCCAGGATTGGGGATCCCCTTTAAGAAGGGACATAATGATTCCCACCCGTTGCTCCTCACTCCCTGATGAACGAGGGCGCAGCCTGAAATACAATTTACAGGCTTGTTGAAACACCAAGAATTGATCTCTCCCTCCAGAAAATCTGTCAGGGAGGGATATCTTGGGCTGTGGCTGAGCCTGTTCCTGAACCAAGCCCCCAGAGCCCACCAACAGCCGCAGCTGCCGCACCAACCCTCCGCGCAGCCCCCTAATCTCATTAGTAAGGATCTGCAGCATTTGGGCAAAGGGCTGAACTGGGTCCATGGCTCAGCAGAAAAAAAAAGTTATCAGTTGGTGATAATGTCACGATGACCCATCCTGTGTGACGTGACCCACAGGCCGGTAACTAAAACAACAAGACGCGGCACGTGATACTGTCCTGTGTGATACGGCCCGCAGGCCGGCAACTAAAACAACAAGACACGGGAAAAGGGGAAACAGTTACAACGGTGGGCCCTGCGATAGGAAAAGGGGATGTGGAGACCTCCTGCACTCCCCTGAGTCAGTGTCCCTAATGCTCCTAACGTTCACTATGCTGGTTCCGCACCGGGCGCCGATCAGGAACCTGTCGCCCTAGCACACCCTACACCTATCCCTTGCTAGGGAGCTGGGTGGCGCAGGCACTGGCCCCACCGTTGCACTAATACACACTAAGGAAAAACACAAACAGGGAAACACCACTTAGCTTTACTCTGTTGCACTTGCTCCTTGCAACAGAGTCCACCACCAGAATGCAGCCCTCCTCCTGAATCGCTGCCACCAAGCTCTGTCAGAGCTACAAGGAAATCCCCTATGACTCCTTCCACACTAGGGCTAAGACAGTGCTGCAAGGAACGCTCTCCAGCTCCTTCCTCCACCAAGGATGGTTGAAATGAACACTATCACCAACACTGATTGCAACACCTGTGACTCTTTTATAGCAGAGCCAGATCAATCACACCTGCATTATAATCATGTGCACTTAACTAAAGAAACCAGAGTGCAATGATGCTCACCACCACCGGGGGCAAACTTACAAAATGACACCACAGTGCAATAATCCTAATGGCCACCAGGGGCAAAAGCCAAACTTAAGCACAGCTTAAGAAAAAAAAAGGTTACCTGTGCTTTTTATCAGTACTGATCCAGCATGGAACATGACAGCCTCTATTCACATCTTAAGCCCCTGTCACACTAAGCGAGATCGCTAGCGAGATCGCAACAGCGACCTCAGCAGCGATCTCGCTACATTTGACAGGTAGCAGCGACCAGGCCCCTGCTGTGAGAGCGCTGGTCATGTCGGAATGACCTGGACATTTTTTTGATCATTGAGGTCCGCTGGGTAGCATGCATCGGTATGTTTGACACCTTTCCAACGAGCTCGTAGGTGACTCAGAAGCGAGACACATAGGTGTGGATTTGCCGACATCATTACAAAGGTGGCTAAGGGTCACCGTATCGTTGCTGCGTCATTGGGAAGATCTGACTGTTTGGCATCTCACCAGCGACCACATAGCGACGCGGCAACGATCCCTGCTAGGTCGTATCGTTGTCGGGATCGCTGTAGCATCGCTGAGTGTGACAGAGGGCTTTAGTCCGCTCTCACTCAGTTTACTCATTGTCTTGGTGAGTTCTTTAGGCTTAATGCTATTGTGCAGGGCTCAGAGACATTTTCGGCTATGCCCTATTAACTAACTATGTCCGTGCCAGATTCAGTTTTTATTTCCTGCTGTTCAGGTGTGAATGTTATCATGCAATATGTCTAGCAGTGTTTTTCTATATGATATTATGCTTTACTTCTGTATATTAAGAGTGGAGACTTTCTTGAATATTATATTCTTGATTACGTCCTCAATAACGTATGCTCTTTTGGACATTTTTAGATGTTTTTAAACATGTGTGTGTGTTTTTTCTGGTCTGAAAATAAAAACTTTGGTATTTTTTAATATTTTGTGGTGATCCTTAGTCTATGCATGTACTTTCTCTCTCTTTTCTTGGTTTCAATGATTTTTCATGCAAATGAGTGATCCCACTCCTATCATGTGTTGATGGTGCCCACTTGATTTTTGTTATTTACAAAATAGATAATATATAACATTTTCCACATGTCTACTTTACATGAGCACAATTTTGGAAACATTTTTTTTTTGTTAGGAAGTTATAAGGATTAAAAGTTGACCATCGATTTCTCATTTTTACAAAACCATTTTTTTAGGGACCACATCACATTTGAAGTTACTTTGAGGGGTCTATATGATAGAAAATACACAAAAGTGACACCATTCTAAAAACTGCACCCCTGAAGGTGCTCAAAACTACATTCAGGAAGCGTAGTAACCCTTCAGGTGCTTCACAGGAATTTTTTGAATGTTTAAAAAAATGAACATTTAACTTTTTTTCACAAAAAATGTACTTCAGATCCAATTTTTTTTATTTTACGAAGGGTAACAGGAGAAATTGGACCTTAAAAGTTGTTGTCCAATTTGTCATGAGTATGCTGATACCCCATATGTGGGGGGAACCACTGTTTGGGCGCATGGCAGGGCTCAGAAGGGAAGGAGCACCGTTTGACTTTTTCAACGCAGAAGTGGCTGGAATTGAGATCGGATGCCATGTCGCGTTTGGAGAGCCCCTGATGTGCTTGAACAGTGGAAACCCCCAATTCTAACTCCAACCCTAACCCCAACACACCCCTAACTTTAGCCCTAACCTTAACCTTAGCCCCAACCCTAACCCTAACTTTAGCCCCAACCCTAACTTTAGCCTCAACTGTAACTTTAGCCCCAACCCTAACCCTAATGGGAAAATGGAAATAAATATTTTTATTATATTTTATTATTTTTCCTAACTAAGGAGATGATAAAGGGGGGTTTGATGTACTATTTATAGTGGGTTTTTATGTTTGGCAGCTGTCACACGCTAAAAGACGCTTTTTATTGCAAAAAATATTTTTTGCATCACATTTTGAGAGCTATAGTTTTTCAGATTTTGGCCCACAAAGTCATGTGAGGTCGTTTTTTGCGGGACAAGTTGACGTTTTTATTGGTACCATTTTCGGTCACATGACTTTTTTGATAGTTTTTTATTACGATTTTTGGGAGGCACAATGACAATGAACAAAAACCAGCAATTCATGAATTTCTTTTGGGTGGGGCATTTATACCGTTCCACGTGTGGTAAAATTGATAAAGCGGTTATATTCTTCGGGTTAGTACGATTACAGCGATACCTCATTTATATCATTTTTGTATGTTTTGGCGCTTTTATACAATAAAAACTTTTTATATAAAAAATAATTATTTTTGCATTGCTTTATTCTGAGAGCTATAACTTTTTATTTTTTCACTGATGACGTTGTATGGCAGCTCGGTTTTTGCGGGACAATGTTTATTTATATCCATCTTTTTGATCGCATGTTATTCCACTTTTTGTTCGGATTTTTTTTTACGGTGTTCCCTGGAGGGGTTAACTAGTGGGATAACTTTATAGAGTTGGTCGTTACGGATGCAGCAATGCTAAATATGTGCACTTTTTTTGTTTTTTTATATACATAAAGAAATGTACTTATTGGAAAAATATTTGTTTATTTATTTTTTCTCTATTTAGGATTTGTAAAAAAATATTTTTACACAGTATAATATTTTTTTTTACTTTTTTACATTGTCCCAGGGTGGGACATCACTATATCGCTGTTCTGACACTTTGGAGAGCACTGTGTCAGATCAGCGATATGAAAGGCAGTGAAGGAGGCTTCTCAGGTCCTGCTCTCAGCAGGAACTGAGAAGCCACCTCCCTGCAGGACCCGGAAGGACCCCGTGGCCATCTTGGATCCAGGGGTCTGCAGGCAGGGAGAATCTCAGAACAACGCGATCATATCACGTTGTTCTGAGGGTCTGAGGGAAGCACGTAGGGAGCCCCCTCCCTGCTCAATGCTTCTCTATGCCACCGGAATGCTGCAATTATGTTTGATCACAGTGTGCTGGAGGTTAAAGTGTTGGGAGCGGTCCATGACCGCTCCTGGCACTTAGTGCCGGGTGTCAGCTGTGATAAGGCCCAGGGCACATGGATGGGATAGTGCGTCATATGTCAGAAAGAGGTTAATCCTGCAGTAAATCTAAAGGGTGCATGCTTAGTCTACACATACTGAAAACGCAACATATTTATCACATTTATGGAAATTTGGTGAATCATTACTGATTTATGTCTAAATGTACATCTCTACTTGACTTACCTTGCAAAACTTTTTGCATCTAAATTTTAGATAAAATGTACTGCTCAATGTCAGATTTAAACACCCCAACTTCAGATAATCCATGAACCCCTTCAATTATGCCATGTTCTATTTTCAAGTGAGCCAGATCATTTTAGACACATACTCAAAAGACCTAAAATTGGATGCAATCAGTTTCACCAAAATGTGGCAGAATTTGACAAAGTCGAGACAAGATCAATAGCCTCTCAGGTGGTGATCCTTCTCAGGAAGCAGATTAATTACCTGATCATTCTTATTGCAGGAGAGTAAAGATCAGTGGATTTTCCGAGCCGAAGAAGCCTACTGACCTTAAGCTTATATAAGCTTACTATAGAGCTTTCAATCTACAGGAGAAAGAGGGACTTATCCAATGATTCTAGAGATGGAAACAACCTTTGATCTGTGATGGTCCAGGTACTACTCACTACTGTACTAAGTATAATGATCTATTAGATGTCATAGCTGTAGGGCATTATGGAAAGTCCTGGATGTCACTGCATAATTACATTAGCCCCCTTTCTGATGCTATAGCAGTATTGGAATCTTTTTGTGAGCAGCAAATTGAATTTCAAAATATTCGAGTTTGCATGAAACCATGAATTACAAACTCAAACTCGATCCTCCACAGATTTTTTTGCACTGCTGAGTCCATATAAATCCAATCAATCAAACTTAAGGATTCATTATAAACCTATAGAAAAAAAGATATAACATTGAAACACCAGCTTTTGCTGTTTTCTACCACACTTCCCTCAAAAATGCAGTAAAAAATAATCAAAATTTCATAGCGTATGTAATAAAACAAAGGCACCAATAAAAACTACAGCTCTTGATGCAAAAACCAAGTCCCGATTTAAAAAAGTCAACCAAAATTAAAATGTAAAATAGAAAAATGTATAATTTAAAAAAAAACAAAACATGGAAATATAAAAAACTGTATGAATTAACAAAGCTCTGAATTATTCTTAGCCATATATAGAGTATATGAGTTTGGAAACTTGGTAACCAATAAAAATGACCTGATAACTGAAGTATTTAGGTAAGTATGAACAATGAATACAAAAAACACATCCCGTCTTTTTCATGGCATTCTTAATATACTTATGTCCTGTGCCTTATACTGTAAATATGTGACTCTTCATATACAGTATAATGTTAAACTGTTTTGGTTTTTGGTCTTATTCACCTTTACAGTTAGCCATTAGAAGGTTCCAACTGCTGAAAACTCCTAATTTTTTTTCAAACTACTGGTTAGTACGAAGCAAAGATTGATTTTTCATGAACAGCAGAATTTTATTTTTCTCCTAATTTAGTGCCTCTTGGATTTTTTTCAATTTTCAGTAGAATATGTGATAAAATAACTGATGTCATGCAAATCTACAACTCATCCTACAAAAAACAAGCCTTAGTATGGCTTTCAAAGAAAAAGGAAAACAGATTTGGCACCGCTGCACCACCATAGTCTCTTAAGCAAATCTAAAGAGACACCCCACACACAATATTATAAATAAACGCCAAATACCCCATGGAACGGGTGCTCAATCCTGAGAAAATATACATAGTCCAATTGCACAATGGGAGAAAAGAGGATGGCACTCACCGCTACCAAAAGTAGAAATCTTTATTCACACAGAAATATGCATGGGCTTGGGAGCAATGCAGAGAGTGCAGACAACGGCTGTTTCGCGCTCCTGCGCTTCAATGGCGACCCGTTGAAGCTCAGGAGCGCAAAATGGCCATGTCTGCACTCTCTGCATTGCCCCGAGCCCATGCATTTTTATCCGTGAATAAAGATTTCTACTTTTGGTAATGGTGAGTGCCATCCTCTTTTCTCCCATTGTGCAATTGTCTTAATATGGCTTTGCAGATGTTAAAATAATAAAGCTATGGTTCTTGGAAGAAGGGGACGAAAAAAACAAAAAGACAAGAAAAAAACTGGCTGCATTCTTAAGGGGCTTATCCGTTTTCCACGCTTTTTTTAGTACTTAGTCAACAGTATTTTTGGGGGATGGTACTAATTAATGTATTGGAGGGACAGATATACTTTCTTGTTTGAAGATTCTTTGAGGCCATCAAAAGTTTATAGCACAAAAAACATTTGTCAAGTGAATGCTACATGTGTATGAATGGTTATATGTTTGGATCCCACCCAATATAACAAAGGAATGTGCAAATGTGCATTCCGGATTTTAAACTCATATATATCCTATCGGCTATATAAGAAATTGTGGCAAAATTGGTGTGTGCACGAGCAAATAAATACTCAACACCACATATATGAACAAAGCCTGTAGAGGAAGTGAAAATGACCAGCCATGACATGGAGATAGATTTCCACCTAAGCCACTAAAGTTCAACACTACTTTTGTGAGGGGTTTTTCATCTAGATAATCTTAGATATCAACACAAGGATAGCACTAAGCTAATAGTCAAACATATTCAGAAACAATCCTACAGAGTCCTTCAGATGACTGCGGCTTTCTTGGTGGATTCCTGATTGGATTGACCTTTTAATGCTTTATATGTCTTGTAGCGATTATAAGGTTGCAACCACCTCATAAAAGTTTCAGGAGTAATGCTGCTGGTGTAAAAGACATCTCGCTTGTTAAAATCCTCAATGCATAAATTGTACATGCCATATAGAAGGGTCATGTCCTATCGATTACAATATATATGTTTGCAACTATCCTTCAATGTGTATAAAAATTCACCATAACATACTAAAACTCAAGAATAATGTGACATTGCTCAAAAACAAAGATGTTACATTGTGTGCATACTGCAATCAGAATTGTAAATATTGGGGGACATTATGTGCCACATAATGGGCAATTATTTGAATATAGAAAACATTGCAAAAAAACTATTCTAATGAACAGGAAAGGTGCATGGTACCTGCTGCTCAGGGGCAGACACTGACAGTGCATGGTCAGTGTGCAGGGCTTGTGCCTGACCTCCACATCAGGTCCCACCAGCGTATACTTGCACATACATTCATAGTATACACACATATATAAAATACACATATTAGTCACTACCTATCCATTCACAAAGGGGATTCCCAGGGATTATACATTTATCATCTATCCAGGCACAACCCAGTTAAAGGAAATTTTCACTTTTCACATCTACTCATAAAACCACTATATCCATGACCAGTGCCTTGAGTCAAGCTTTCCTGGATCTTGATAGAAGGTCAGGCCTTCAACTTAGAGCTTCTATCACAACACTGCTCTATTTCTATGTATATGGGCACATTATCTTGCAATTATATAATATTAAGAAGAGATTTATCACTATGTAAGGTCTGCATTCTTTACAAGATTATATTATGGTGCTTCCAGTTTTTTAATGCTGATAATTAGAGATGAGCAAATATATTCAAATAGAATTGACTACCATTTTTCTCAACCATAACAGCCCATCAAATGTTTAAAAAAAATACTTATACTATTCTTATTGCTTACCTTCCCTGCCTCTCTGTTCCTTACCACCACCCATCCTGTCCTTGTTGCAACTTCATATCACCACCGTGAGCGCTGAAATCCATGGGTGTCATGATTCCTCTGCTCAGAGTGTCTGGAGCTCAGTGATTGACAGCTTGCTTGATCTATCTGAGACTGGAAGGTGCAGAGAATTCCACAAGTGCTCCCTGTTCTTGGTAATTTCCCTGCTATTTAGGTGAGCTGTCCGGCCCAGATCACTGCCAGTCAAAAGCTTGCTCTAAGCCTGTGCGCTGTGGTGTGTGTACACCTGATCCCAGGGCTGTAAGTTCTGATCTATTGTTTTGACTACCCATTTGTTATTGCCCCTTTGCATCTGATATTCTGCTTCTGACCTTTGGACCATGTTCTGACTACCCGTTTGTTATTTCCCCTTTGCTTATCCACAGTTTTTTTTAAATTCTGACCCTGGCATGTGACCTGACTTACGACTTCGTATTTTCCCTTGGTTTACTACGTGCTTTTTTAGTATTGAAAAAAAACAAATCTTAGTTTCCAGCTCCTTGGGTAAAAATCTTCAAAAAAGCTTTCATAAAGATCGCTGTTGCAATCGAAATGAATTGCCTGCTTTCCCTCTGTGCACATATGGTGCGGTCTTGGAGCATGTCTATTGTCATGTTTTAATTATTGGAATAAAATTTTGAAGATTTTTACCCAAGGAGCTGGAGCAAAGATTTGTTTTTTACTGTTGTATATTGTCTCATCAGGACGAAGTTGGCTTCATTTTCTTTTTGTACCTTATGCTCTTTTAGTATTGACCCCAGAACGTCTGACTTTGCTGACTCACGGCCTGTCAGTGGCTTGTGACTAGTGTCACATTGGGCCTCTCACACAAGGTCGGAACTTCCATCTTTGGTGAGATCTAGGCTGTTACTGCTTATCTGTGCATAAGATTACGATGCGCATTGTGATGCCATGACCTTATTTGCAACTTTGACAAGAAGATGCAACGAGGACCAGACAAGCGAAGGTGAGGAGATGAGGGGCCAGAGAGGTGAGAGGTAGGGTGAGTATATTTTTATTTTTTACATCTTACGTATATTATATTATAATAACGGAAAATAAATTCTCAGAGAACAACTTGCATATCTAATGTCCCCAAAAGATCTGCTCGAACAGTCAAATTTAAATTTTGCCTGATCCTCTCATTTCTACTAATGACCACTCATGAATATGAATTCGATTGGATCATAAACAATGAAGGTTCAAACTCAATCTAAGTTGGGAAACTGACTGCACTTCTACAGTTAACTGTTTTAAAGAAAACACTGGCATGATGCACAGACTTTGCTTTTTCGCTTACTATCATTCTTCTCTTGTGGATTAGGCACTTAGTGATTTATCCAAAAATTGAAACATGGAGCCCCTCATTTCCTTCTAAACCTTGTTTACTTTCCTTGAGCAATGAAATGCCACATAGGCACATAACTGATGGATCACTGGTCCCAATGGTGATACCAGTGAAGTCATTTGTCACTATGTCATGTCATCACTCTTAGAAAGTACACAGAGACTGATGGGGAACCACCAAATCTTCAGCAATAGATAGTCAGTAGGTGGGGGATTTGATTCCTGAATCCTGCTGGTTTTCTGCTTTAGAACATTTCTATTTGTATGCCCTATAAATATTGAGAATGCCATGTAATAAAAAGGGTCTAACCAAAGCGGATAGCTTATTTAGTATTCCCATGAATTAAACAAATATTTCGGTTTTATTGCATCTTTAAGCTGATCAGAATGTCGCACTACTGAGATTCACACTAACTGTGATTGTCCTTGGGGAAACCCAATAGCATGTGTTCAGTTCTCCTGCAGTGTCACAACAGAGGAAATAATACATTACATTTACATTTAAATGAATAGCGGTGTAGGCAATACACCAGGAGTATTATTTCTCAGTTTGGAAACCACATGCCATAGGAAACCTATAGGATCGCATGTAAAAATATGCATTTTAGCTTTCGATTTAGAGGAAGAATTCTGCCTTGCTATTGCCACACATTCCAGTTAGCAACCAATTTCCTAAAATGTAATGAGCCTTTTCACCCAGTGAGCCAAAACTCTCCTCTACACTTATGAGGAGCAAAAACAGCTGTCTGCAGATACAGTAGGTGTATTTTTCTTTTGGAGAAGTCTCCGTAGTGTCAAGACTTTTTATTCTCTTAAGGACTTGGCCATTTTTTATTTATGCTCTCTCATTTCTTCCCTCTCTTTTATTCCAGAACATGTTTATTTTTAAGGCGTATTTTTTTGTGGGGAAAGTTTTAGTTTTTATTAACCTCATTCATTTTACCATAACATGTACAGAAAAAAAAAGGAAAAAATCCAAGTATGGTGAAATTGTGAATCACTACAATTGCACCATTGTTTTTTTTTTAGTTTCCTCTTTATAGCGTTAGTTTTTGCGATTAAATTACATTTCAAAATGATCCTGCTGTAAAAAGTCCTATCTGTACTGTATGTTTCATATCAGATGCCTTATCACTTCATATAAATGACCTCTTCCAGGGTCTGGGGAGGATGTTGTCTGGAAGATAACTTTGCCTCCAGAGCTTATTTTACATGAAGAGGAAGTTTCCAGTGTGAGACAAGTAACTAACACAGAACAAGAGAAATCAAATTTGTGTTATTGCAAAAACATTTTTTGCTTTTCTCTCAGCTCTGCTGTATTTCAACAATATTACAACCCTGTCTGCCTGTCAGATGGAAGCTGAGGCTGAGAGGAACCTGCAGATGTGTCAGGTATAATCACACACAGCTCTGCCGTGAGATCAGGAGAGCAGAGAGTGGCCATCACACATCAATGGTGACTCCCCATTCATGTAAAATAAGCTCTGGAGGCAGAGTAATCTTCTAGGCAGCATCCTCTCCAGAGCCTGGAAGAGGTCATTTATACAAAGCGATAAAAAATGATTTATCAGTAGGGATGACCAGACTTGTGGAAGTTCAGGTTCTGGTACCCTACCCAAACTTTATTCCAAAGTTCTGGTCAGGTACTAGAACTGTGCGCAAACTGCAAGCAGAACTTGAACTCCATAGAAAACAATGGGGGCCCAGACTTTTGAACAAGAAAATTCACTATCTCTCACAAACTTCCCCCGGAACTCAGTACATTGCCACAGACTTCCGGGGAAAGTTCATTTTATGCATTTAGAACTGGACAGTAACTGTCTGGTACGAACGCCAAACTTTAAAGTTCAGTCAGCTCATTCCTAGAGTAACACAGGTGTTCGGATGCAGTGACACAGAAGCACAGAGCAGGGGTTACCAAGTATTTATTTTATCAATACAGGGGTAAACTCCTCGCAGGGAGCCACAGGAAATAACCAAATAATGGATGAGGGTTAAACACGGGAAAGAGTAATTCAAAATGTCAGTCTTTATATTAATACCACTTAGCTTGACTCAGTTATCAGTTTTTTCTTCTGAGTCAGACGATTGGTCGGCTGCCAGCTGAGGCCAATGCTGAGCTCTTCCAGCTTTCCCACCTAACAAGTTGGCCTCACTTCTGGCGGCAGTGGGCGGTCACTGGTCTTACCCGCTGAGCCCCTAGTCCGTTATGCTGCAGCGCAGTAAAATGGTGTTCACCGCAATCCTCCACTCGGCGTGCATTCCTCTGCACGCCTGCCGAAACCTAGGAGTCCTCACTGCACCTGGCTGTGATCGCTACTATGCTGCCTATCTTTCCACACAGCCCGATGCCGGTCCTCTCTGACTCCTCTCTCTGATGGGAAGCCCACTTCTTTTCCCATGCAAACCCTTTTATACCACCCTGGCTTGCCACGCCCCATCTACACAGGTTAAGGGTCTGCTCCTTCTCCAATCTCCTTCCCCCTTACAACAGTACATTTGGCCCCAGCAGTTCTGGACCCGGTGCCCTGTCAGCACCCACAGCCCAGTGTTCTCCTCTACACTAGCACTTTTTTCAGCATTCTATAATCTGTATGCCCATATTAATCGTTTAGAGTAATAAAATGTGATGACAGATTCCCTTTAAGTTCCATTCATGCTATTATATTTACATGTTTTATCAGTTCACTTAGTATAGAAAAGTTTAGGTTCCTTGCTCATTCATCTCTATTTCATCGGGTCCTGGCCTGCCTTGTCAAACGATATTTTGCAGTCTGAAGTCAAGTCTGCAAGAGGCATCAACACACACCCAAACAGGTACCCTTTTCTGTAATGTCTAAGTACATGTAACCAACCCACGCCGAGGGTGTCCTCGAGCACTACACATACCCAGTGTCATACATTATAATCACAGGTTAATGAGTTGGACATTGACTGATTTGGTGGCTTTCTTCCTCATAATTAGCCTATGTAATATGCAGACATACTGGATCTTGGGGCTTGGCTGTATAATAGATATTAAACTCAAAAATTTGAAATAGTTTATTACTTTAAAATAGCATTTATAAAAGAGACAACTATAATAGTAATAGAAAATAATTGATAAGTTCTGAGTATGTTATAAACTTAACAATAAATTAAACATTTTGAGATTAATATTCATGGGGTATTAGCTAATTCTATGCAAAAAAATATTTAAAATACAGAGAACATTGAGAGGACATTGTGACACAGAAGGATAATGACTGATGGCTTAGATTATACATATGTATTTAAAAAACTTTTCAGGGACATGTTAAAGGTGACATCATTGTTACAGACTGAATTGCCTGAAGAGAAAATGTTTGTGTTAAGATTTCACCTAATGTTTTATCCATGAGGAACTGTAATGTTTCTCCAGTGATCAAAGAATAACACTGCTCACATTGATGTGTGGGACAGAGAATATGTCGGCTTTTAGGGACAGAAGTCAATTACATTACAAAGAGGCAAAGTTGTCAAATGTCAGAGGAATGGAAAATTAGAGATCAGACTCGTCCTCTTGGGGATTTATGACTTAGAATAATTAGTCACAGACAGTTAAAGGGAGATTTTTACAGTATAGATATACAATCAGAGAAGACAACAAAGCCTCAAAAATGTCAATTATTATAAGCTATTCAATATTTCAAATAATTACTGTCACTGTCAGGAAAATGTAACGTTAACAGGGAGACAATTACATCCTCCTCTCAGAATACAAAGATGATTTTTCAAAGGCTTTATACCATTCATTATCCATAAAAGAGCGCTGACACAATGCCATTTAAAATAAAATTAAAATATAAAAAAACAACAGAAAAGTAAAGGATACTGATGAGGAAAAAATAAGCTTTGTTAGTCCAAACCTAAATGTTATAACGTATTTATTTATTGAATTGATTTATTTAATAAATGAATCTTTTATTGCTTATACAGCGCCAACATATTCCACACCATTGTACAGAAATTATCACCATTCTCATCCATCTCTGCCCTCTGTGCGACTCACGAATTTACCTTCAACAATCACTTCAACTGGGTCAATTTAATGACGCCCTATAAATCAGATCGATATTGGACCTCAATGTTTGGACTGGCCAGACGCTCTCTGGACCCGAGAGTGACATACATGAAACAGTCACTCTCGGGTAGGGAGAGCCATCAGCCAATCTGAGCTTAGGGGTTCAATCTCCATCCAATTTATACAGTAGTTTGACTGCGCCCTTATAATGACGTAATTAGCAAATGATTTTGGTGTGGAAGAAAACTCAAAGAGAACACAATGTTTTATTTGCAGATATTTTATAATAAGGATCATCATGGGGTGTTGAGAATACCAAATTTAAGAGACAACAGGACATGTTATTATGTGCCAACGTACTGTAATTCCTAAAGTATTCCATTGACCTCCACTTTTATAACATTTATATGTACTGTATCTGTATGATACATTCGTTTCTAAAGGTCATGAGACTGACACAAATGTTGGTTATCTCAAAGTTTGCTGTATCAGTGCTTTTAGATCTTTGGGTCAGATGTTTCCATTGTTTCTGGAGTATAATTATAAGCTTTTGATAAGTTTTTAAACTTTTATTGACAAATGCACAAAGTTTATGCATAGTTCCAATAGTTATAGTGCTGACTAGTGTTGAGCATTCCGATACCGCAAGTATCTGGTATCGGCCGATACTTGCTGTATCGGAATTCCGATACCGACTTCCGATATTTTTTCAATATCGGAAGTCGGCATCGGAATCGGAAGTTCAAAGTTGATTGACAGCCTGACGTCATCATGATGCGCGGTGTGTGCGCATCATGATGCGCCGTCATTTCGGGCCTTCCGGGGGTCTCTGCCGGCCTGCCGGGGGGCTGTGCCGGCCTGCCGGGGGGCTGTGTGGACTGCCCGGGGTCTGTACCGGCCTGCCGGGGGGCTGTGCCGGCCTGCCGGTGGTCTGTGCACCCTGTGGGGGTCTGTACCAGCCTGCCGGGGGGCTGTGCCGGCCTGCCAGTGGTCTGTGCACCCTGTGGGGGTCTGTGCCGGCCTGCCGGGGGGCTGTGCCGGCCTGCCGGGGGGCTGTGCTGATGTCCGGGGGTCTGTGCAAGCATCGTCCGATGGGACTACAAGTCCCATCGGGCGATGCCTGCTACCATGACAGTGATTGACACATTAGCCAATGATGGGACAGTAGTAGTCCCATCATCCGGCTAATGTGTTAAATGTTAAAAAAAAAAAAAATATATACTACATACATACTACATGCATGCTACATACATACTACATGCTACATACATACTACATACATACTACATACATACTACATATATACTACATGCATGCTACATACATACTACATATATACTACATGCATGCTACATACATACTGCATGCTACATACATACTACATACATACTACATACATACTACATACATGCTACATACATACTACATATATACTACATGCATGCTACATACATACTGCATGCTACATACATACTACATGCTACATACATACTACATACATACTACATACATACTACATACATGCTACATACATACTACATATATACTACATGCATGCTACATACATACTGCATGCTACATACATACTACATACATACTACATGCATGCTACATACATACTACATGCTACATACATACTACATACATACTACATACATACCACATATATACTACATACATACTACATACATAACACATATATACTACATATATACTACATACATACTACATACATACTACATATATACTACATATATACTACATGCATGCTACATACATACTACATACATACTACATGCTACATATATACTACATACATACTACATACATACTACATACATACTACATGCATGCTACATACATACTACATGCTACATACATACTACATATATACTATATGCATGCTACATACATACTGCATGCTACATGTATGCTACATACATACTACATACATACTACATGCTACATACATACCACATATATACTACATACATACTACATACAATACATTCATACAATACATACATAGACATACAGTACATATAACATAGAGTAACATACTTACCAATACTTGTCACATTGTTCCCCGAAGCCATTGTCTTTTACGGAATAAATATTAACATAACAAACCACAAAAATACTCACCCACGATCCGAAGCAGTCCACGAGTGTGTCCCACGACGATCTTGGGTAGAGAACTGCAGCATCAGCTGTTGCTGCCGTTCTCTACGGGCTGCAGGAATCCAATGATGGAAGGTAGGTATCCTTCCGCACTGTATTCCTCCGCCACTTAAAAAAAAAAAAAGTCCCTAGTCTCACTTTATGCCATTGCTGTGTGGGAAATTCCCAAGCAGCTGATGCTGCCGTTCTCTACCCAAGATCGTCGTACTGTATGTCTATGTATGTATTGTATGAATGTATTGTATGTAGTATGTATGTAGTATATATGTGGTATGTACAGTGGGGCAAAAAAGTATTTAGTCAGTCAGCAATAGTGCAAGTTCCACCACTTAAAAAGATGAGAGGCGTCTGTAATTTACATCATAGGTAGACCTCAACTATGGGAGACAAACTGATAAAAAAAATCCAGAAAATCACATTGTCTGTTTTTTTTTCATTTTATTTGCATATTATGGTGGAAAATAAGTATTTGGTCAGAAACAAAATTTCATCTCAATACTTTGTGATATATCCTTTGTTGGCAATGACAGAGGTCAAACGTTTTCTATAAGTGTTCACAAGGTTGCCACACACTGTTGTTGGTATGTTGGCCCATTCCTCCATGCAGATCTCCTCTAGAGCAGTGATGTTTTTGGCTTTTCGCTTGGCAACACGGACTTTCAACTCCCTCCAAAGGTTTTCTATAGGGTTGAGATCTGGAGACTGGCTAGGCCACTCCAGGACCTTGAAATGCTTCTTACGAAGCCACTCCTTCGTTGCCCTGGCGGTGTGCTTTGGATCATTGTCATGTTGAAAGACCCAGCCACGTTTCATCATCAATGCCCTTGCTGATGGAAGGAGGTTTGCCCTCAAAATCTCACGATACATGGCCCCATTCATTCTTTCATGTACCCGGATCAGTCGTCCTGGCCCCTTTGCAGAGAAACAGCCCCAAAGCATGATGTTTCCACCACCATGCTTTACAGTAGGTATGGTGTTTGATGGATGCAACTCAGTATTCTTTTTCCTCCAAACACAACAAGTTGTGTTTCTACCAAACAGTTCCAGTTTGGTTTCATCAGACCATAGGACATTCTCCCAAAACTCCTCTGGATCATCCAAATGCTCTCTAGCAAACTTCAGACGGGCCCGGACATGTACAGGCTTAAGCAGTGGGACACGTCTGGCACTGCAGGATCTGAGTCCATGGTGGCGTAGTGTGTTACTTATGGTAGGCCTTGTTACATTGGTCCCAGCTCTCTGCAGTTCATTCACTAGGTCCCCCCGCGTGGTTCTGGGATTTTTGCTCACCGTTCTTGTGATCATTCTGACCCCACGGGGTGGGATTTTGCGTGGAGCACCAGATCGAGGGAGATTATCAGTGGTCTTGTATGTCTTCCATTTTCTAATTATTGCTCCCACAGTTGATTTCTTCACTCCAAGCTGGTTGGCTATTGCAGATTCAGTCTTCCCAGCCTGGTGCAGGGCTACAATTTTGTTTCTGGTGTCCTTTGACAGCTCTTTGGTCTTCACCATAGTGGAGTTTGGAGTCAGACTGTTTGAGGGTGTGCACAGGTGTCTTTTTATACTGATAACAAGTTTAAACAGGTGCCATTACTACAGGTAATGAGTGGAGGAAAGAGGAGACTCTTAAAGAAGAAGTTACAGGTGTGTGAGAGCCCGAAATCTTGATTGCTTGTTTCTGACCAAATACTTATTTTCCACCATAATATGCAAATAAAATGAAAAAAAAACAGACAATGTGATTTTCTGGAATTTTTTTTATCAGTTTGTCTCCCATAGTTGAGGTCTACCTATGATGTAAATTACAGACGCCTCTCATCTTTTTAAGTGGTGGAACTTGCACTACTGCTGACTGACTAAATACTTTTTTGCCCCACTGTATGTAGCATGTAGTATGTATGTAGTATGTATGTAGCATGCATGTAGCATGCAGTATGTATGTAGCATGCATGTAGTATATATGTAGTATGTATGTAGCATGTAGTATGTATGTAGTATGTATGTAGTATGTATGTGGTATGTATGTAGCATGTAGCATGCATGTAGTATGTATGTAGTATATATGTGGTATGTATGTAGCATGTAGTATGTATGTAGCATGCATGTAGTATATATGTAGTATGTATGTAGCATATATGTAGTATGTATGTAGCATGTAGTATGTATGTAGTATGTATGTAGTATGTATGTAGCATGTAGTATGTATGTAGCATGCATGTAGTATATATGTAGTATGTATGTAGCATGCAGTATGTATGTAGCATGCATGTAGTATATATGTAGTATGTATGTAGCATATATGTAGTATGTATGTGGTATGTATGTAGCATGTAGCATGCATGTAGTATGTATGTAGTATATATGTGGTATGTATGTAGCATGTAGTATGTATGTAGCATGCATGTAGTATATATGTAGTATGTATGTAGCATATATGTAGTATGTATGTAGTATGTATGTAGCATGCATGTAGTATATATGTAGTATGTATGTAGCATATATGTAGTATGTATGTAGCATGTAGTATATATGTAGTATGCATGTTGCATGCATGTAGTATATATGTAGTATGCATGTTGCATGCATGTAGTATATATGTAGTATGTATGTTGCATGTAGTATATATGTAGTATGAATGTAGCATGTATGTAGTATGCATGTTGTATGTATGTAGCATGTAATTTTATTTTTTTTTTTGTACATTCAACACATTAGCCGGATGATGGGACTACTACTGTCCCATCATTGGCTAATGTGTCAATCACTGTCATGGTAGCAGGCATCGCCCGATGGGACTTGTAGTCCCATCGGACGATGCCTGCACAGACCCCCGAAGCCTGCACAGCCCACCGGAGCCTGCACAGCCCCCCTGGCAGGCCGGCACAGCCCCCCGGCAGGCCGGCACAGCCCACCGGAGCCTGCACAGCCCCCCTGGCAGGCCGGCACAGCCCCCCGGCAGGCCGGCACAGACCACCGGAGCCTGCACAGACCCCCTGGCAGGCCGGCACAGCCCCCCGAAAGGCCCGTACAGACCCCAGAGAGGCTGTACATGGGAAAAACAGGATTTTTCTTATTCCGATACCGGAAGTCCCATAGACTTGAATGGGACTTCCGGTATCGGAATCGGCGATACCGATACTTTTTTTTAATATCGGCCGATCCATTCCGATCCGATACTTTGAAGTATCGGACGGTATCGCTCAACTCTAGTGCTGACCCATAATTTTCAAGACTTCTGCCCTTTACTTTAGCACCTGTTTATCAGCCTCTGGACCAAATCCTGACTGATGGCAACTTATTCTCGTCTAAGCACACAGGACTCATTGTAATGCTTAACTTTTCTTCTTTGGACAATCATACTTCCAGATATCCCAAACAGTCAGAAAACATCTTTACCCCAGTCCTCTGCAGTCCAATCCATGTGCTTACTGCAAAGTTACTTTCTTCTTATAAGTATGGATTGCCATCAGTCGGGATATTCAGCTGCCAGAGGGAATTGAAGAAGTCTTAAAAAATAAGTCAACACTGTAAACATTAAGTCTTTACATAAACTTGACATACAGTTAAAAAACTGATGAAATGCTGATAATTCTAGTTCAGTAACCAGAGAGACATTTGACCCAGAGATCTAAAAACACTAAAACAGCAAACTGTGTGAAAGTCAAAATTTGTGTCAGCTATAACTATATTTCTCTTTTGCTACTTGATTGATAATTGCTTTGTTTGCTAACACAATTTTGTCATATACATCTACAGTCATGGCGAAAAGTATTGACACCCCTGAAATTCTGTCAGATAATATTCAGTTTCTTCCTGAAAATGATTGCAAACACAAATTCTTTGGTATTATTATCTTCATTTAATTTGTCTTAAATGAAAAAACACAAAAGAGAATGAAGCAAAAAGCAAAACATTGATAATTTCACACAAAACTCCAAAAATGGTCCGGACAAAAGTATTGGCACCCTCAGCCTAATACTTGGTTGCACAACCTTTAGCCAAAATAACTGCCAACAACCGCGTCCGGTAACCATCAATGAGTTTCTTACAATGCTCTGCTGGAATTTTAGACCATTCTTCTTTGGCAAACTACTCCAGGTCCCTGATATTTGAAGGGTGCCTTCTCCAAAGTGCCATTTTTAGATCTCTCCACAGGTGTTCTATGGGATTCAGGTCTGGACTCATTGCTGGCCACCTTAGAAGTCTCCAGTGCTTTCTCTCAAGCCATTTTCTAGTGCTTTTTGAAGTGTGTTTTGGGTCATTGTCCTGCTGGAAGACCCATGACCTCTGAGGGAGACCCAGATTTCTCACACTCGGCCCTACATTATGCTGCAAAATTTGTTGGTAGTCTTCTGACTTCATAATGCCATGCACACGGTCAAGCAGTCCAGTGCCAGAGGCAGCAAAGCAACCCCAAAACATCAGGGAACCTCCGCCATGTTTGACTGTAGGGACCGTGTACTTTTCTTTGAATGCCTCTTTTTTCTCCTGTAAACTCTATGTTGATGCTTTTGCCCTAAAAGCTCTACTTTTGTCTCATCTGACCAAAGAACATTCTTCCAAAATGTTTTAGGCTTTTTCAGGTAAGTTTTGGCAAACTCCAGCCTGGCTTTTTTATGTCTCGGGGTAAGAAGTGGAGTCTTCCTGGGTCTCCTACCATACAGTCTCTTTTCATTCAGATGCCGACGGATAGTACGGGTTGACACCGTTGTACCCTCGGACTGCAGGGCAGCTTGAACTTGTTTGGATGTTAGTGGAGGTTCTTTATCCAACATCCGCACAATCTTGCGTTGAAATCTCTTGTCAATTTTTCTTTTCCTTCCACATCTAGGGAGGTTAGCCACAGTGCCATGGGCTTTAAACTTCTTGATGACACTGTGCACGGTAGACACAGGAACATTCAGGTCTTTGGAGATGGACTTGTAGCCTTGAGATTGCTCATGCTTCCTCACAATTTGGTTTCTCAAGTCCTCAGACAGTTCTTTGGTCTTCTTTCTTTTCTCCATGCTCAATGTGGTACACACAAGGACACAGGACAGAGGTTGAGTCAACTTTAATCCATGTCAACTGGCTGCAAGTGTGATTTAGTTATTGCCAACACCTGTTAGGTGCCACAGGTAAGTTACAGGTGCAGTTAATTACACAAATTAGAGAAACATCACATGATTTTTCGCACAGTGCCAATACTTTTGTCCACCCTCTTTTTTATGTTTGGTGTGGAATTATATCCAATTTGGCTTTAGGACAATTCTTTTTGTGTTTTTTCATTTAAGACAAATTAAATGAAGATAATAATACCAAAGAATTTGTGTTTGCAATCATTTTCAGGAAGAAACTGAGTATTATCTGACAGAATTGCAGGGGTGTCAATACTTTTGGCCATGACTGTATATGTCTGTATTTTATATTTGAGGGGTAAATAACTGTTCCTCATCCCAATGTATTCCTGTAGATTATTTAGTGAGATTATTCCTGACAGATCTTGCATATAACTCAATAGACTTTTGAATTCCCTTACATTTTTATTTGGCATACGTCCTCAGATCTGTCGCTGGGACTCACGATCCCTTTGTCTAGTCATTGTGACTGTGATGTTACATTCATCTGTCACATGACCTTTTCATTTTAATGCCACTGTACAAACATATGCTGCACTTGTAGGGTCGTGGGCCGGGCTGGGGAGGTGGTCCCTCTGTATACCGCGCAGAGACGTCACAGACAAAAGATGGAGGCAGGTTTCGGGTACAACAGGTCCAAGTTTATTCCTTACCGTCCGACTGACGGCCTCAGCAGTACACGTAATACCTTCACGGGCCTCCGTTTCCAGGCTTCACTACCCACACCGTACTTTTCCACCAGGGACGTAAACACACGTACCGTCCCTTTTTCACTGAGCGACGATCCTGTCAGCACAATCACTGTGGCCGCCTTAGGCCCGTACACCATCAGCACTTTTACTGGTCAGTTTTCGTCTTCAATACGGTATGCTTTTCTCCGGGGCCTCGTCTGTACTGCGGTAATTCATATCAGGACCAACCCCTTGACTTTCTCTCTCCTCAGTCCCCTGGTTTGTGTCATGTCGGACGCTATTCACACCACAGCGTCCGGCAGGCAGAGGTAGTTCCACCTCCGTCCACTATAGCCTCAGTGGCGCCGGCTTGAGTTTCTCAGGCTATCGGGGGTTAATCTAGCTGAAGATCAGGATGGATGTTTGGTCACGCCCACGGTCTTTAAATAGTCATGCTGGCCTATGGGCGTCGCCGATTATAGCTTGTGTTTCATACCAAGTGGTTCCGGTCTGGAGTGGAGGTGTTGCAGAGAGAGAGATTCGTATCTGGTGGCGTATGATCCGTCATTATCCTTTCTCCTTCCCATATTTGTGTTTAGTTGTGCCCTGTTCACATTACTGTATATTCCTGTGTGTGTGCGGCGCAGTGCAGTTTAAGTTCTCCCTGTCTGTCTTTATTTGTGTGGGGGCTTTGGTGGTGTGTCTCCTCACTGGGTGGAGGGTGGAGGGTTAAGTGCAGGGCTGAGCAGGAGATAAGGAAAGGGTGGAGGCTCAGGCATTTGCACCTTCAGCAAAAACCCTGAGTTGAGGGTCAGACAGGGTTTCCCCTAGTGAAAGGGACACCACAGGGGCCCCGGGTATTTCTGCCTTAGCTGTCCTAAGCCCCGCGTGACAGTTTGGCTCTCCTCACAGCAAACACACTGTCACAGACTCCTTGTCTCTTGAGCACCTCCCGGGGACTGGAACTTTCTGGAACCCTCCTGTCAAATTTATAACTTTCCTGGTTCCCTGTAACTCCGCCCCCATGACCAACGGTTTCTAAAGCCCTAAGCTGCTGTTAAGTCCTGAACTTACACTCCTCCCTGCCATCTAGTGGTCAACCCAAGGTACTGCACGTCACCTACACTTTCCTAGCTGTTTCCCCACTGTCATAACTGCTATCTGTCTAAAATGTGCAAACCCTCCTTCCTACTTGCTGACAAGTCCGTCCGTCAGGTCACCTTCCCGACACACTATCAGTCACATGCCAGATATTGGAGATGATTATCATTCATCAGTACTCTGCTTGCACTGCAGTAGCTTCAAGATAAAAGTTGTATCTCTCTGATAAATCCCTCATGTCCTGCTCAAAAGCTCATCAATTTAATTGAGTCATGTTCAGAAACTTTTTAGGCTTCATTATTTATTTTTGTAACATAATTGGTGTGCCTGTCAGACCTCACGATTTGCACTAAGGAGGGGAAACACCATGAAACATTTGTCTGCATATTGAGATTCTGGTTTGACTTTTATCCTCAGTGATGTCAAAGGATCAATATTAATGTTTTGGATTGCTACTTCCAATAGGTGGTGCTACAATTTTTGTCTTCTTTCTCTTCAAAGAGGCAACTTGCATATTACATTTCCCAGAGGTGCATTGCATGACCTATACTCCTCCTCACACTGGCATTTCTTTCTCTGCATAAAGAGACATTACCCCTTAGACACCACTCAGAGGCCTCTTATACAGCCAAATGAAATGTCATGCTTTGCACTGAGGATGGGCAACATCCCAAAACATGCATCTGAAAATTAAGATTGTAGCTTGGTTTTTATCCAAAGCCATGTGACAAGGCTCATGAAAGGGTCATTATTGAATTAGGATTGCTTCTTCCAATAGGTGGCACTGGAATTCAAGTCATCTTCGTCTCTGAACAGGCAATTTGCTTGTACAAAATTTAGTAATGATAATAGCACGTCTCTAAACTTGTATCTTATTTTTAAAAATATTATCAAACGGTAAAAGCTTCTTCTTGGAATGCAGGGGATTAGCTAATCTCCATGCTTGGTATAGCTTGTCTCACCCCTGTTTTTGACTATCTGTAGTTGGCCACTTGTTTGCTATATGGATAACAGTTTACCAGATTAGAGGACACTCAGATTCTAAGACTGTGATATCAAACGTGGCTCCTACATCTGTGACTTATGAACAAGAGGCGCATATGAAGGATCATTCACTTTTAGGAATTTCTGGAAAGAAGTGGAGGGCATATCAAATCCGTACTTGAAGAGTTTAGCAATTACAGTTTTTCAGAATCTAAACTATTAGACACATCTACAGCATCATGCCCTTCCTTTTTATGTTTTCTTGGATGTATATGTATAGTATGAAGATACAGAAAGGTTTTTGTAGGCGATAAAATAGTTAATCTACTAGATAACACTTACCAGTGAGTGAAGACATGTGGAAAAGTAAAGAAAGTATTGTTCTGAAACTGAAAATAGAAACGTGTCCTACTGTGTGTCACATTTATTTGGATTTTCTATCCTTCTGCTTCATGTAGCGCACTCATTGCACTACAGGTAGTGTCGTTTCTGAAGAGTTCTTTCTATTCATCCAAAATTGTATCCAGAAATAATACCCTGTAAATCTGTTACTCTGTGTCCCAAATATTTTATATCCATTTAGGTCACTGACTTTATATTACAGAAGTACAGTGGCAACTCTGTGCTTCTTCCTGTCCATTTATAAGATATCTTTAAAGGGCGTTCTAAAGTTTTGACATTAGACACTAACCATTGGATATGTAATAACTTCACAATTGCTGGGAGTCCAACTGCTGGGAATTTCATCGATCCCAAAAAGTGTGGCTCTGAGGAGCCCCAAGTGAATGGAGCAGAGGTTGATTATGCGCACTGCTGCTTTGGTTCATTCTTATCGGAGTAGTGAAGACCAGTTGAGCTCCGTTGTGCTCAGCTATCTCCATACCTCCCATTAAGAAGTACACATGATCGGCCACCGTTTCATTCCCACGGGACTCTGCGGGGCGCAGTTCTCAGGATCAGTGCAGTCCATAGATGTGAGACCCCCAAAGATCGGTCAGACCACCAGAAATCTGGAAGTTATCCCTTATCTTGTGGATAGCGGGTAAATTCCAAACTTGAAAATTCCCTTTAAAAAGTGTGAATGATCAGGTTTAGTAGATGCTACTTTATTTTTTATACTTCCTGTTATGATCTGCAAAGCAAACAACATGTGGAAAAGAGTATGAGTGATAGACAAGACTACACAGGGTTTATTTTTAGTCTGTAACCACTGACACGTAGATCTGCATAGGAGTTGTAGATTCAAAATGGGCGTAAAGACTATTTGTGAAGCTGCTTCATATTTACCTTTTAGACCTATTTGTCAATGGGTAAAAATAATAAATGACGTAATACCTTACCAATACCCCCTGACAGATTCTCGAAAGATCGCTTTTTCTTTCTGTTGATATAAATTTTACTGGGAGATTACACCTATGGCCAGTGATTGGCTGAAAAGGTCATAAGTCCCCTTGTTGGGTACTTATAAACAAATTTGTATTAAAACATTGATAAATTTGTAGAAAACATAGTTTAGTGGAAAGGTTAGAAAGGAATACAGAAAAGGAAGGATTGGTAGTATTTAGACTTATGGATGAGTTTAGAATACCGTAAGTATTTTTCTGAAGTTGAGACTAGGAATGAGCGAGTAGTGAAATACTCGGACTCGTTACAAGTATCTCTTAATACTCGGGTACTCATAATGAGTAGCGAGTCCATTGTAAGTCTGTGGGAAATGCAAGTAATGGGCAGAGAATGTGTATGGGCGGAGACTATATGTGCGTGGAAAATGTGTGCGGGGGTCTGTGGTGTGGGGCTGTGTGTGAGTGTGTATGGGGCTGTGCCGGGCTCTGCATTTGCTGTGTGGGCTGTGCTGGCTCTGTGCGGGGTCTGTGCGGGACCTGTGCAGGCTGCTCTGGCTCTGTGCGGGGCCTGTGCCGGGCTGTGCAGGCATCGTCCGATGGGACTACTTGTTCCATCCAGTTATGCCCACTACAGTGACAGCATTAGCGTATGATGGGAAAGTAGTATTCCCATCATCCGGCTAATGTGGTGAATGTAAAAAATAAAAAAAAGGAACATGCAACATATAACAAACAGTACATACACATAACATGCAACACATAACATAGAGTACATACTCACTGCACACATCTAATTCCCTTAAACCATTGATCACCTGTAAAAAAAATTATAATAATAAAGCAACCTATACTGACCTTTCCACCGTAATCCCATTAATAACGAGGGTCCCACGTTGATCTCCCCTGGAGAGCAGCCGCATCAGCTGATGCGACCGCTCTCCAGAGGTTCCAGCGATACAGTGATGCTGCACGGCCAGCCAATCACAGTAATGCCACAACAAAGAAGGTGGCGGCTTTATTGTGATTGGCTAACACATGCCGGCAGGACATAGGAATATTGCGAGGCGAGTAGTGAAATTTACTCGCTAAGATTCAAGTATACTCACTCATCCCTAGTTGAAAAGTCACTGGAATGAAGAGGATGATGATTGAATCATGGCTCCATATGCTGAAAAAGGCATCCAGAGGGTGAACTAAAATGTTCTAAAGGATTTGTCCAGCCTAAGGTCTGATAAATCCTCTATATTACTGCTGACTTGTAAATCGTCACATTATGCTCACTGTGCACTGCAAGGATTTTCCAGTACCAGAAGCATCGGGTGCGTGACCTGAATTATGTGATTTTCATACATGTTATCACGTGCCAACTAGATAGTCACGGCCTGGCTTAATGCAAGTGTATTGAGTGAGTTCAGATACAGTCTAGTCGGAATGTAGCCAGAAATATGCGAATTGCATAATTTGCTGTCACATGACTCCTGGCACTAGCAACAGAGAATCCTTGCAGCACGCAGTGCGCGTGATGTGAGAATTCACAAGTCTTCAGTCACATATAGTGACTGCAGACTTGTAGCCTAGGGCCAGACAACCCCTTTAATTGTGCCATTGTTGTGGCATGGTAGTGAATCAGTTATGCTCTGCCCCATGACCTCAGTGAATAAATATAAACTTAGTTATTTTCACTAGAGTTGAGCGAAACGGGTCGAACAATTTCAAAAGTCGCCGACTTTTGGCAAAGTCGGGTTTCATGAAACGAAACCCGACCCTAGGATGAGGTCGGCCACGAGGTCGGCGACTTACGCGCCAAAGTCGCGTTTCAAAAGTTTGTTTAGCGCTCTTTTTCAGCCAATCAGGATCCACGGACACTGTGGGCAACGTGATGACATAGGCAGGGGTCGCCACCATCTTTCAGAAGGGCATGCAAGTGATTGGCTTGCTTTGGTGGGCGTCACAGGGGTTATAAAAGGGCGTGCACGCCGACCGCCATCTTACTTCTGCCGATCTTAGCATAGGGAGAGGTTGCTGATTCTGTAGGGAGAGCGTTAGGCAGGGAAGAAGACAAAAAAAATGCTTCTACTGCTAGCGATTTTGCCTGTGCAACACACCAGTCACTGTGTGTGTAGTGCAACGGGAGGCTATATTGTGGTGGATCAGCGGTGTTGGTTGTTAGGCTGCCTTCTAAGGCTTCCTGACAGCTGCATTGCTGTTTCCCCACTGCTCTGCAAACTGCTTTTTTAAAAGCAATCCCAATTTTTTTTTTGTCCTGCTAAGGTACTGAGCGTGCATTTATTCACACCATACAGCGGTGTACGCTCCTCACACAGTACCGTGTAACGGCTGTTATCACAGCCACAGTGAAGCTATCTGTGTGTCACTGTGGAAGGATAAGTGGAGGACTTGTTCCGTTCTTACAGACCTACACTCTAGGGAGATTCCTATTCTGCCCAATTCTACAATTCACTTTTTTCACACCTGTGCCATCGAGCCTGTGACATAGCGCTCTGATATTCAGTGGGCCTCACACAATCCAAAAGTGTCCAGTGTCCACAAGTGTCTGCAGAAATTCAAAATCTCCCTTATCCTGTAGTCACTTTTTTCACACCTGCTGCATCGAGCCTGTGACATAGCACTCTGATATTCATTGGGCCTCACACAATCCAAAAGTGTCCAGTGTCCACAAGTGTCTGCAGAAATTCAAAATCTCCCTTATCCTGAAGTCACTTTTTTCACACCTGTGCCATCGAGCCTGTGACATAGCGCTGTGATATTCAGTGGGCCTCACACAATCCAAGTGTCCAGTGTCCACAAGTGTCTGCAGAAATTTAAAATCTCCCTTATTCTGTAGTCACTTTTTTCACACCTGTGCCATCGAGCCTGTGACATAGCGCTGTGATATTCAGTGGGCCTCACACAATCCAAGTGTCCAGTGTCCACAAGTGTCTGCAGAAATTCAAAATCTCCCAGAAATTCAAAATCTCCCTTATCTTGTAGTCACTTTTTTCACACCTGTGCCATCGAGCCTGTGACATAGCACTGTGATATTCAGTGGGCCTCACACAATCCAAGTGTCCAGTGTCCACAAGTGTCTGCAGAAATTCAAAATCTCCCTTATCCTGTAGTCACTTTTTTCACACCTGTGCCATCGAGCCTGTGACATAGCGCTGTGATATTCAGTGGGCCTCACACAATCCAAGTGTCCAGTGTCCACAAGTGTCTGCAGAAATTCAAAATCTCCCAGAAATTCAAAATCTCCCTTATCCTGTAGTCACTTTTTTCACACCTGTGCCATCGAGCCTGTGACATAGCACTGTGATACAGTATTCAGTGGGCCTCACACAATCCCAGTGTCCAGTGTCCACAAGTGTCTGCAGAAATTCAAAATCTCCCTTATCCTGTAGTCACTTTTTTCACACCTGTGCCATCGAGCCTGTGACATAGCACTGTGATATTCAGTGGGCCTCACACAATCCAAGTGTCCAGTGTCCACAAGTTTCTGCAGAAATTCAAAATCTCCCTTATCCTGTAGTCACTTTTTTCACACCTGTGCCATCGAGCCTGTGACATAGCACTGTGATATTCAGTGGGACACAATCCAAGTGTCCAGTGTCCACAAGTGTCTGCAGAAATTCAAAATCTCCCAGAAATTCAAAATCTCCCTTATCCTGTAGTCACTTTTTTCACACCTGTGCCATCGAGCCTGTGACATAGCGCTGTGATATTCAGTGGGCCTCACACAATCCAAGTGTCCACAAGTGTCTGCAGAAATTCAAAATCTTCCAGAAATTCAAAATCTCCCTTATCCTGTAGGCACTGTTTTCACACCTGTGCCATCGAGCCTGTGACATAGCACTGTGATATTCAGTGGGCCTCACACAATCCAAGTGTCCAGTGTCCACAAGTGTCTGCAGAAATTCAAAATCTCCCAGAAATTCAAAATCTCCTTTATCCTGTAGTCACTTTTTTCACACCTGTGCCATCGAGCCTGTGACATAGCGCTGTGATATTCAGTGGGCCTCACACAATCCAAGTGTCCAGTGTCCACAAGTGTCTGCAGAAAATCTAAATCTCCCCTGTCCTATAGACACATTGTACCTTGTTTTACATTACTATATAGTTTGTAGGATTTTGTCTACATTTCTACCAAAAATGAGGAAGGCTGGTGGAAGAGGCCGTGGAATTGGGCGGGGGTTGGCAGCTGGTAATGATGGTGTTGGTGGTGGATCTGATGGTAGTGGCAAAAGCAAAATAGAACCGAATGCAGGAGGTGTTGAGCCTGCGTCATCGTCTGGCTCCATAAGGCTTCGAAGGCTTAGTTTTCTAGGAGTTGTCAAACCGCTTTTAACGCCAGAGCATCAGGAAAAAGTTTTGTCTTACATTGCTGACTCAGCCTCCAGCTCTATCGCCTCCTCTTCTGAAGTTGTAAAAAGTAAAAGCACTGAGTCGTCATTGGAGGCTCATGTTCATGAACCACACCTTTCCTTGTGTCCTTCACCACAACCAAGATTGAAGGATGACGCAGGCCATACTACTGATTACTCCATGGAGCTGTTTTCACATACCATGCCTGGATTATCAAGTGAAATGGTGAATTACCCAGGCCAAGATGAATCTGACATGGAGTGCACTGATGCACAGCCGCTGATAGATGATTCTGCTGGTACATTCACTCAGAGCACTACATTGTCCTCGCAGTGTACAGAGCCAGATTCTGACCCTGATGAGACTCAGGTGCCCCTTCCCGAACACTATACCACCATACACGGTGACACAGAGGAAGGTGCACATGACATTGAAGAGGAGGTGATGGATGACCCAGTTGTTGACCCAGATTGGCATCCATTGGGGGAAGAGGGTGCTGCTTCCAATAGCTCAGATGAGGAGCATCCACAGCAGACTTCAACATCGCAACAGCTGTTATCTGGCAGGCCCGGAGCACTCCAAAGACAGGTTCCAAAAATCAAAAGAGTTGCTGGACAGCTTGTCCAGAGGGTCAAAACATCACAGCGTGCTAAGCCGCAAAATGTCTGCCAAAGTAGGAAGAGTGCACTGTGGCACTTTTTTGAACAAAATACTGATGATCAGGCCAAGGTTATCTGTAAGAAGTGCGCAAAGACCTTTAGCCGAGGGAAAAATCTGAAAAATTTGAATACCAGTTGCATGCTTAGACATTTAACCAGCATGCACTTGCAAGCGTGGACACAACACCAAACCTCAAGTGCCACATGTGCAACTGATCACAAAGAAGGTAGTCAGCAACGCTACATTGTTTCCCCCACTGTAAGCCCACCGGTTAGCACAGCAGCAAATGTTGAGGTGTCGTTGCAAGGCCACAGCAGTCAGGGAATCCCACTGTTATATCAACGAAATACTGAATCTAGGCCATCAGAAAGAACACCAACTCCATCACCATCATCAACCCTCTCTCAGTCCGCCCTGTCCACCGCTACTTCCACCATATGCAGCTCTCAAGTCCAGCTCACCCTCCCAGACACTATGAGTAGGTCAAGAAAGTACTCAGTCTCTCATCCGCGTACACTGGGTTTGAACGCCCACATTGCCAAACTAATCTCGTTTGAGATGATGCCATATCGGTTGGTGGAAAGCGCAGCTTTCCGCGAACTCATGGCCTATGCAGTACCACGCTAAGACCTACCCAGTCGCCACTTCTTCTCTCGCAAAGCCATCCCAGCCCTCCACCATCATGTGAAAGACCACATTGTCCATGCACTCAAGCAGTCAGTGAGTGGAAAGGTGCACCTCACAACTGATGCATGGTCCAGTCGGCATGGCCAGGGCCTTTACGTGTCCATCACTGCGCACTGGGTTAATGTGGTGGATGCAGGGTCCACAGGGGACAGCGGTGGATGGGACAGTGCTGCCTAGCCCACGGTATAGGAAACAGTTGGCTGTAGGCGTTCCACCCTCCTCCTCCTCCTCCTCCAGAAGCGAAAGCTCGTCCACAGAGCGCAGTCGTACGAGCACTCCATCTGCAGCTGCCACTGTTGCACATGAGGTGTCCCCCTATCGAGCAGCTAGTGGAAAGCGTCAGCAGGCTGTGTTGCAGATGATGTGTTTGGGCGACAGACACACCGCCGAGGTGCTGGCCGAGTACTTGACGCGACAAACTGAGTCATGGCTGGGCAGTGTACATCTTGAGGCAGGCAAGGTAGTTAGTGATAACGGCCGTAATTTTGTGGCAGCCATAGCCCTTTCAAAACTCAGCCACATACCTTGCTTGGCTCACACCTTGAACCTGGTGGTGCAGTGCTTCCTCAAAAATTATCCGGAGTTAACAGCCCTGCTCCATAAGGTGCGAAGACTGTGCGCGCACATCCGCCGGTCGCCTGTACACTCCGTTCGTATGCAGAAGCTGCAGCGATTGCTCCACCTTCCCAACCACCGCCTCATTATCGACATTGCAACAAGGTGGAACTCCACCCTGCACATGGTGGAGCGGCTGTGCGAGCAGAGGCAGGCCATAATGCATTTGTGGGAGGATACACGGCCAGGCACTTTGAGAGCAGACATGGAGTTGACAGGTGTGCAGTGGTCGAAGCTGAAAGACCTCTGTAAAGTCCTTCAGTGTTTTGAGGAATGCACACGGCTGGTAAGCGCAGACGACGCCATCCTAAGCATGAGCATCCCACTTATGCGTCTGCTCATGCAAACTTTTGACGCACCTTAAGGAGCAGGCGTCTGCAGCCAATGTTGACGAGGAGGAAGAGGTGGAGGGAATCCTTGATGACATTCAGCCATTGTCTGCTCAGGGACCTCTCCTGGACGAGTTGGAGGAAGAAGAGGAGGAGGAGGATGATGATGGGGATGATTACTTAGGGGAGGAGGATGCATCTCGTGGGGCAAGTGAAAATGTTGGCGTGGCAAGGTCTGGTACAGGGTTTGTGCGTGACTGGAGGGATGTGGATTTCCCAGAAAGTGCTCCTCCAACCAGCACTCGCAGTGCATCATTGACACCGGGAACATTGGCCCACATGCCAAAATGATGAACGATGACGACTACTGGTTGGCCAGCATCCTGGATCCACGCTATAAAGGCAAATTACAAAACATCATGCCACAGGAGAACCTTGACCTAATATTGGCTAATAAACAAGCAACTCTGGTAAATCGGTTGCTTGAGGCATTCCCAGCACACAGCAGCGGTGATGGTTCTCACACGAGCCGTACGGGCCGGGGGGCAGCTTGGCAGAGGTGTTCATGGTGTACACAGCAGAAGTGGCATTGGAGACATGGGTTTCATGACAATGTTGTGGACTGATTTTTCAAGTACCGCTCACACAACTGGTAATACAGCATCGATGGAAAGTGACAGGAGACAGCAGTTGTCAACTATGGTTACAAACTACTTTTCCTCCCATATCGATGTTCTCCCACACAGGTCATTCCCCTTTGACTATTGGGCTGCTAAACTGGACACCTGGCCTGAATTGGCACAATATGCCTTACAGGAGCTCGCTTGCCCAGCTGCAAGTGTGCTATCGGAAAGAGTCTTTAGTGCAGCTGGATCAATCCTGACAGAAAAAAGGACCCGTCTGTCAACCCAAAATGTGGATGATCTAACCTTCATTAAAATGAACCACGCATGGGTTTCCAAGGATTTTGTCCCACCTTCTCCTGATGACACATAGGGTGACAGAAAAATGGCTTGCTTTGGTCCACCTCTTCCTGGAACTTGACCTATTTCGCCTTTTGCATCAGCTGAATGTCCAACATCAACATATGCCACTTTCTAAAACTCCCTAACTGTGCTGCCTCCCCCCCCATGGCCGGGGTCACCACCTAGCGCACGACACCGTGCGAGTGCCGTTGCCCTGGACAGGTGGGTAGGCCGACTCCTGGGCGCGGGCACTGGCACAGGGTCCCTCATAGTGCAATCAAGTGTCTCTGACGGTGGTGGTGCACACCCGCCGTCAGACACACCGCCATACTATGAGGGGCCCAGTGCCAGTACCGACGCCCACGAGTGGGCCCCCCTTGCTTGGGCAGGGCCCCAGCATTTGCAATCTTTACCTCTCCCTGCTCCTCCGCTGTGTAGTCTGGGCCGTCAAATCCATACTGTGCCTGACACCGTCTGAGCCTGCCTCCTGATGTATAGACATATCTTTTGAATGTGTACGCTATCCATACATGTTATCCGGGGATACGGTACCCTTTCTCACCTTTGTGCAATCACTTGCAAGCCATACTGGGCCTTACACCGTCTGAGCCTGCCTCCTGATGTATAGACATATCTTTTGAATGTGTACGCTATCCATACATGTTATCTGGGGATACGGTACCCTTTCTCACCTTTGTGCAATCACTTGCAAGCCATACTGGGCCTTACACCGTCTGAGCCTGCCTCCTGATGTATAGACATATCTTTTGAATGTGTACGCTATCCATACATGTTATCCGGGGATACGGTACCCTTTCTCACCTTTGTGCAATCACTTGCAAGCCATACTGGGCCTTACACCGTCTGAGCCTGCCTCCTGATGTATAGACATATCTTTTGAATGTATACGCTATCCTTACATGTTATCCGGGGATACGGTACCCTTTCTCACCTTTGTGCAATCACGTGCAAGCCATACTGGGCCTAACACCGTCTGAGCCTGCCTCCTGATGTATAGACATATCTTTTGAATGTGTACGCTAGCCATACATGTTATCCGGGGATACGGTACCCTTTCTCACCTTTGTGCAATCACGTGTAACCCATACTGGGCGTGAGAACGGCTGGCGAGCTGTTAAGCAAGCTACAGCACCTGTGGTTTGCACACGTAAGTTTTTCATTTTTTTCAGGAATGACGGTTAAGCCTAATTCCGGAACTGCGGTTGACCTGCACTTACTGGGAAATCATCGTTCACGAGTAATAATTGTAATCAGTGATCCCCATCACTAACGTTGTTCAGCGGGTTATCTGCACCTGTAAGCGACAAATGCTGGCCTTTTCAGTGTAGCGCACATGCAGCCACGGACATGTAAGGGCATGACACACCAGTTATTGGCCAATCTCATGTGCCAGAGCCTCACGTGTCCCTCTAGTAAGCCGGACACGGACCGCGGGGCATGATGGAGTCTCGTTCGTTAACGGAATTAAGCTTGCAATGTGTGCATCTGTTCTATAGCTGGCATGGTTGAGGTTGCCCGTGTTGAGTCAAATTACGCCGTAGGCTCCACTCCTGGTGGTGCCCTTTTGGACATTCCTTTAAGGTTCAGCTTTGCAACCATACTGCCCACGTAAAACAAACACTTTGCCTTCATGAACGCTGTTTGGAGGGTCATGACTCGTGGGAATAACGCCGCCCAATCAGTTAACCTGCTAGAGAGATCCTTCGTTGCTCCCAAGCATGACATCACACTCCCTAGGAAGAAGGTAATGCCACTGTGGCGACCGTACTCCTGGGGGTGACACAAGTGCACTGATGCCCAGCCACTGCTCGATGAATCTGCTGGTACATTGACTCAGACCACTACATTCCCCTCGCACGCTACACGACCTGAATCTGACCCTGATGAAACTCAGGTTACCCTTCCCATATACAGTTCCATCTTACACAGTGACAAAGAGGAAGCTGCAGATGAAAGTGCAGGTTTGGCCCACCCGCCATCAGACACACCACCGTACTATCAGGGGCCCTGTGCCAGTGCCGTCGCCAACGAGTGGGCCCCCCCTGCTTGCTCAGGATCACAGCACTTGCAAGGTTGAAATACTGTGCAGTGAGATGGAAGATGGGGACGACGAGGAGTCCAGACTAGTACAGGGATTCCCTAGCGAGGAGACTTATTTGATTGTTTTCAATGTTGGGACAGCAATTTTTGGGGAGCACTATACTCTGGAGAATGATAGATGGGGCCCACCATACACTGGAACATTCCAAAGGTGGACATCAGACACTGGAGCAGCATTTACAGGGCCCATTATACACTAGAGCATTAGAAATGGGGCCCATTATGTTTGGAGCATTATTTGGGCCCATAAGACAGTGGAGCTTCATCCATGGGGACCAACATATACTGTAGCATTATGTGGAGCTCATCATATACTGTTTCAAACATTATATGGGACCAATGATTCTGTATGGAGAAATAGATGGGCCTCGTCATGAGATGTAAAAAGTGAAGTATTTTTCATTGTACTATACCGCTATTTCTCTGCCGTATCGGAGCATGATGAGTTGTGGTATTATGTGTTAAAGGGGCGCTCTTTCGCCCAGGGCACATGAAAACCTGGAGCCAGCCCTACCCCCCCCCACAACTTTAGCCAAATAACCCCCATTTTTCAGTGCGTAACTTGTATTATGAAGTTAATTAAGGTTGACCAGCTTAAGTAAGAAGAATTGATGCTTTTGGCATTCAAATGAGCACTGTAGGTGTGCTTCCTGTCCTCCTCTCACTGCCGACTTTTATTCCCCATTGACTTACATTGGGTTTCGTGTTTCGGGACGACCCCGACTTTTCCCTATTATCGGCCGATCTTGCTCGACCCGACTTTTGGATAAGTCGGGTTTCACGAAACGAAACTCGACCATAAAAAAACAAAAGTCGCTCAACTCTAATTTTCACCTATAGACAATTCTAGATGAAAAAATAAAGCAGAAGAAAAGATCAAGAATAAAGGTTATCAAAGAGAATGGTAAATAACTTTGCATATGTAATATAGTTACAACTAGAGTTGAGCGATACCGTCCGATACTTCAAAGTATCGGATCGGAATGGATCGGCCGATCTTAAAAAAAAGTATCGGTATCGCCGATTCCGATACCAGAAGTCCCATTCAAGTCTATGGGACTTCCGGTATCGGAATAAGAAAAATCCTGTTTTTCCCTTGTACAGCCTCTCTGGGGTCTGTACGGGCCTTTCGGGGGGCTGTGCCGGCCTGCCAGGGGGTCTGTGCAGGCTCCAGTGGTCTGTGCCGGCCTGCCGGGGGGCTGTGCAGGCTCCGGTGGGCTGTGCCGGCCTGCCGGGGGGCTGTGCCGGCCTGCCGGGGGGCTGTGCAGGCTCCGGGGGGCTGTGCCGGCCTGCCGGGGGGCTGTGCCGGCCTGCCGGGGGGCTGTGCAGGCTCCGGGGGTCTGTGCAGGCATCGTCCGATGGGACTACAAGTCCCATCGGGCGATGCCTGCTACCATGACAGTGATTGACACATTAGCCAATGATGGGACAGTAGTAGTCCCATCATCCGGCTAATGTGTTGAATGTAAAAAAAAAAAAAAAAAAAATTACATGCTACATACATGCTACATACATACAACATGCATACTACATACATGCTACATTCATACTACATACTACATACATGCTACATTCATACTACATATATACTACATGCAACATACATACTACATATATACTACATGCAACATACATACTACATATATACTACATGCATGCAACATGCATACTACATATATACTACATGCAACATACATACTACATATATACTACATACATACTGCATGCTACATATATACTACATGCATGCAACATGCATACTACATATATACTACATGCAACATACATACTACATATATACTACATGCATGCAACATGCATACTACATACACTCACTGGCCACTTTATTAGGTACACCTGTCCAACTGTGTATTAAGACTTAATTTCTAATCAGCCAATCACATGGCGGCAACTCAGTGCATTTAGGCATGTAGACATGGTCAAGACAATCTCCTGCAGTTCAAACCGAGCATCAGTATGGGGAAGAAAGGTGATTTGAGTGCCTTTGAACGTGGCATGATTGTTGGTGCCAGAAGGGCTGGTCTGAGAATTTCAGAAACTGCTGATCTACTGGGATTTTCACGCACAACCATCTCTAGGGTTTACAGAGAATGGTCCGAAAAAGAAAAAAAATCCAGTGAGCGGCAGTTCTGTGGCCGGAAATGCCATGTTGATGCCAGAGGTCAGAGGAGAATGGGCAGACTGGTTCGAGCTGATAGAAAGGCAACAGTGACTCAAATTGCCACCCGTTACAACCAAGGTAGGCAGAAGAGCATCTCTGAATGCACAGTGCGTCGAACTTTGAGGCAGATGGGCTACAGCAGCAGAAGACCACACTGGGTACCACTCCTCTCAGCTAAGAACAGGAAACTGAGGCTACAATTTGCACAAGCTCATCGAAATTGGACAGTAGAAGATTGGAAAAACGTTGCCTGGTCTGATGAGTCTCGATTTCTGCTGCGACATTCGGATGGTAGGGTCAGAATTTGGTGTAAACAACATGAAAGCATGGATCCATCCTGCCTTGTATCAACGGTTCAGGCTGGTGGTGGTGGTGTCATGGTGTGGGGAATTTTTTCTGGGCACTCTTTGGGCCCCTTGGTACCAATTGAGCATCGTTGCAACGCCACAGCCTACCTGAGTATTGTTGCTGACCATGTCCATCTCTTTATGACCACAATGTACCCAACATCTGATGGCTACTTTCAGCAGGATAATGCGCCATGTCATAAAGCTCGAATCATCTCAGATTGGTTTCTTGAACTTGACAATGAGTTTACTGTACTCAAATGGCCTCCTCAGTCACCAGATCTCAATCCAATAGAGCATCTTTGGGATGTGGTGGAACGGGAGATTCGCATCAGGGATGTGCAGCCGACAAATCTGCGCCAACTGTGTGATGCCATCATGTCAATATGGTCCAAAATCTCTGAGGAATGCTTCCAGCACCTTGTTGAATCTCTGCCACGAAGAATTGAGGCAGTTCTGAAGGCAAAAGGGGGTCCAACCCCTTACTAGCATGGTGTACCTAATAAAGTGGCCAGTGAGTGTATATACTACATGCTACATACATACTACATATATACTACATACATACTGCATGCTACATACATACTACATGCTACATACATACCACATGCATACTACATACATACTACATGCTACATATATACTACATATATACTACATGCTACATACATACTACATATATGCTACATACATACTACATACATACTACATGCTACATACATACTACATATATACTACATACATACTACATACATACTACATGCATGCTACATACATACTACATGCTACATACATACCACATACATACTACATACATACTACATGCTACATACATACTACATATATACTACATGCATGCTACATACATACTACATGCTACATACATACCACATACATACAACATACATACTACATGCTACATACATACTACATATATACTACATGCATGCTACATACATACTGCATGCTACATGCATGCTACATACATACTACATACATACTACATGCTACATACATACCACATATATACTACATACATACTACATACAATACATTCATACAATACATACATAGACATACAGTACATATAACATAGAGTAACATACTTACCAATACTTGTCACATTATTCCCTGAAGCCATTGTCTTTTACGGAATAAATATTAACATAACAAACCACAAAAATACTCACCCACGATCCGAAGCAGTCCACGAGTGTGTCCCACGACGATCTTGGGTAGAGAACTGCAGCATCAGCTGTTGCTGCCGTTCTCTACGGGCTGCAGGAATCCAATGACGGAAGGTAGGTATCCTTCCGCACTGTATTCCTCCGCCACTTAAAAAAAAAAAAAGTCCCTAGTCTCACTTTATGCCATTGCTGCTTGGGAATTTCCCACACAGCAATGGCATAAAGTGAGACTAGGGACTTTTTTTTTTTTTAAGTGGCGGAGGAATACAGTGCGGAAGGATACCTACCTTCCATCATTGGATTCCTGCAGCCCGTAGAGAACGGCAGCAACAGCTGATGCTGCAGTTCTCTACCCAAGATCGTCGTGGGACACACTCGTGGACTGCTTCGGATCGTGGGTGAGTATTTTTGTGGTTTGTTATGTTAATATTTATTCCGTAAAAGACAATGGCTTCGGGGAACAATGTGACAAGTATTGGTAAGTATGTTACTCTATGTTATATGTACTGTATGTCTATGTATGTATTGTATGAATGTATTGTATGTAGTATGTATGTAGTATATATGTGGTATGTATGTAGCATGTAGTATGTATGTAGTATGTATGTAGCATGCATGTAGCATGCAGTATGTATGTAGCATGCATGTAGTATATATGTAGTATGTATGTAGCATGTAGTATGTATGTAGTATGTATGTGGTATGTATGTAGCATGTAGTATGTATGTAGCATGCATGTAGTATGTATGTAGTATATATGTAGTATGTATGTAGCATGTAGTATGTATGTAGCATGCATGTAGTATATATGTAGTATGTATGTAGCATGTAGTATGTATGTAGTATGTATGTGGTATGTATGTAGCATGTAGTATGTATGTAGCATGCATGTAGTATGTATGTAGTATGTATGTAGTATATATGTAGTATGTATGTAGCATGTAGTATGTATGTATGTAGCATGCATGTAGTATGTATGTAGTATGTATGTAGCATGTAGTATGCATGTATTATATATGTAGTATGTATGTAGCATGTAGTATGTAGCAAGCATGTAGTATGTACTGTATGTAGTATGTATGTAGTATGTATGTGGTATGCATGTAGCATGCATGTAGTATGTATGTAGTATGTATGTAGTATATATGTAGTATGTATGTAGCATGTAGTATGTATGTAGCATGCATGTAGTATATATGTAGTATGTATGTAGTATGTATGTAGTATATATGTAGCATGTAGTATGTATGTAGCATGCATGTAGTATATATGTGTTATGTATGTAGTATGTATGTAGTATGTATGTGGTATGTATGTAGTATGTATGTAGTATGTATGTAGTATGTATGTAGCATGTAGTATGTATGTAGCATGTAGTATGTATGTAGTATTTTTTTTTTCTTAACATTTAACATATTAGCCGGATGATGGGACTACTACTGTCCCATCATTGGCTAATGTGTCAATCACTGTCATGGTAGCAGGCATCGCCCGATGGGACTTGTAGTCCCATCGGACGATGCTTGCACAGACCCCCGGACATCAGCACAGCCCCCCGGCAGGCCGGTACAGACCCCCACAGGGTGCACAGACCACCGGCAGGCCAGCACAGCCCCCCGGCAGGCCGGTACAGACCCCCACAGGGTGCACAGACCACCGGCAGGCCGGCACAGCCCCCCGGCAGGCCGGTACAGACCCCGGGCAGTCCACACAGCCCCCCGGCAGGCCGGCAGAGACCCCCGGAAGGCCCGAAATGACGGCGCATCATGATGCGCACACACCGCGCATCATGATGACGTCAGGCTGTCAATCAACTTTGAACTTCCGATTCCGATGCCGACTTCCGATATTGAAAAAATATCGGAAGTCGGTATCGGAATTCCGATACAGCAAGTATCGGCCGATACCCGATACTTGCGGTATCGGAATGCTCAACACTAGTTACAACATTAATAAAAGATATTGCAAAATATGTGCTGACCTTTACAATTAAATATAGCTCTAAATAGTGTCTTCTCTTATCTAATTAGGTATGTGCATGATATAAATGAATGATTTTAGTGAACTTATATTAGGAACATTTGTCTTAATTTTCTCAAGAACTATATATCATAGGACTTTAGAGTTCAAGTATTTGTCTATTATCTGCAGAAAAGTGCAATCCTAAGACAAATGTCCACAAAAAATAATTTAAAAAATTACAAATGTTAAATATTTTTCTTAGCTCAGCTATTCCTATCTTAACAAAAACAATATCTAGTTTGTCTGCCATCTACAAGAGCACAATGTCTGGAATATGTTAAAATCATCATGATAACCTAGGTATTTGGTCTACATGGGCACCATCAGTGAACTGATGCAGCCAAATAGGGAGAAGTGTTACCACCATCTTATATGAAATGTTCATTATTTTGGTGCTCATATGGCTGATCGGATTCAAGAGTGCTGCTGGTCAATCTCTCAAGTTTGGAAACACTGATGACTAGCAAGTCATGGGATGCTGCTGCCATTTTTATGGGCAATGTGGATAGGTTAGAGAACTACAAATAATCAAATCATTTGAAATTTAAATTCACCAGATTTGACAAATGTAAAAAAAAAATTGATTCACCATAATGTGACGCGAATTGCAGGAACTCCAATTGCAATTGAAAACATATGTATAACTCTGAGGTCTCATTGGACTGTATCCAGCCCATTGAAACTTTTTAACATAAAGACAGCCTTAATAATTTCAATGTGACCTCACCATAGAAATGGATGGTAACCCAGCAGTAACCTCAACCCCTTTAATAACACAGTGACAATTCATGTTTTTTAAATATAAAAAAGGTCCAAAAATCCCTCTTAATCATTTGTGATCAAGCAGATGGTTCTGTGTAGAACACTCACTCGAAATAATGGTTTCACAGTTAGACATAACATCAACCTGCTGTAACTGAGATGAATGATGGGCTATGCATTCCTTTTATGCCCTCCTCTTCTTCCCCACTATTAGGACTGCCAGGAGGCAAAATGAGGTCAATTATGGCCTATGTTTGGCAGTGCTACTGCCCAAATGTCTAGTGCAAGTGGTGGTGATGGTGCTTCTGTTGCTGCTGTCTGGCATGGAATATTTTTTTTTGTTTTCTTTTATTCTCCATTGACATTGCAATTTTTTATTTTACTAAATATTTTTTACACCAGTACATTTAACATTTGACAACCTTGTCAACCCAAATTATTTAACCCTTACCAAAAATGACATAATAAGAAGTAGTGAGTAGGTAGCCAGAGAAAGCAAAATGTGATAGCACAATTCAATGTAGATGTTCCGCGTATGGTAATCAAGTTAGTATGGTAAGCAAACTAGACTTTTAAAATAGGTGTGAAAAAAATAGATTGGCACAATTCAATGTCAACATATTTTTTCTTTATTTCTGTTTTATTCCTATAACTGACATCTTTCTGCAAATGCTGGTTTTGATGCTTGCAACAATCCTAACAGTTTAAATCATTAGATGCAGCAGTCTATAACCACCGCTACATCTAGGCAGTTGACAAAGGGAGAGGGGTATCTTTGTAACTCCATTGCCTCTATGTCGCAATGTGTGATCAATTTAACAATGGTAGCGGGAGGCCTAACAATGGCCTATGTTTCTACTAAACAGTGAAAAAAAAACACAAGTGACAGTATTTTGGAATCTAGACCCCTTAAGGAACTTATTTAGATGTGTGGTGAGCACTTTGAACCCCCAAGTGCTTCACAGAAGTTTATAACGCAGAGCCGTGAAAATAAAAAATCTTTTTTTTTCTCAAAAATGATTTTTTTAGCCTGCTATTTTTTATTTTCCCAAGGCTAAAAGGAGAAATTGGACCACAACAGTTGTTGTGCAATTTGTCTTGAGTACACTGATACCCCATATGTGGGGGGGAAACCACTGTATGGGTGCATGGGAGAGCTCAGAAGGGAAGGAGCGCCATTTTGGAATGCAGACTTTGATGGAATGTTCTGCGGGTGTCATGTTGCCTTTGCATAGCCCCTGATGTGCCTAAACAGTAGAAACCCCCCACAAATGACCCCATTTTGGAAACTAGACCCCCCAAGGAGCTTAATTAGATATGTAGTGAGCACTTTGAACCCCCAAGTGCCTCACAGAAGTTTATAAACACAGAGCCATGAAAATAAAAAAATCATTTTTTTTCCTCAAAAATGATTTTTTAGCCTGCTATTTTTTATTTTCCCAAGGGTAACAGGATAAATTGGACCCCAAAAGTTGTACAGTTTGTCCTGAGTACGTTGGTACCCCATATGTGGGGGGAACCACTGTTTGGGCACACAGCAGGGCTCAGAAGGGAAGGAGCGCCATTTGACTTTTTGAATGGAAAATTAACTCGAATCGTTAGCGAACACCATGTCGTGTTTGGAGAGCCCCTGTGTGCCTAAACTTTGGAGCTCCCCCACAAATGACCCCATTTTGGAAACTAGACCCCCTAAGGAACTTATCTAGATGCATAGTGAGCACTTTGAACCCCCAGGTGCTTCACAGAAGTTTATAACGCAGAGCCGTAAAAATAAAAAATTATTTTTATTCTCAAAAAATGATTTTTTTAGCCCACTATTTTTTATTTTCACAATGGTAACAGGAGAAATTGGACCACAAAAGTTATTGTCCAGTTTTTCCTGAGTACGCTGGTACCCCATATGTGGGGGTAACCACTGTTTGGGCACACGTCGGGGCTCGGAAGGGAAGTAGTGACGTTTTGAAATGCTTATTTGATGGAATGGTCTGCGGGTGCCTTGTTATGTTTGCAGAGCCCCTGAGGTGCCTAAACAGTGGAAACTCCCCACAAGTGCCCCCATTTTGGAAGCTAGACCCCCCAAGGAACTTATCTAGATGTGTGGTGAGTATAGTTGAGTGAAACGGGTCAGTCAAATTCATAAGTCGCCGACTTTCCCTGAAGTCGAGTTTCATGAAACGAAACCCGACCATAGCGTGAGGTCGGCCACGAGGTCAGCGACCAGAGCGCCAAAGTCGCGTTTCAAATGATGCTTCCAGCACCCTTTTTCAGCCAATGATGGAGGATGCACACTGTTGGCAACGCGATGACATGGGCATCAGTCACCACCATCTTTGAGAAGGGCCTGCAAGTGATTGGCATGCTTTGTGTGGCATCACAGGGGCTATAAAATGTCGTGCACGCCGACTGCCATCTTACTTCTGCCGATATTAGCATTAGGGAGAGGTTGCAGCTGCTGATTCTGAATAAGGGAGAGCGTTAGGCAGGGAAGAAGAACAAAAAAACTGCTTCTGCTGTTAGCGATTTCCACTGTACAACACAACAGTTTGTGTGCAGTGACAGGGGAGGCTATATTTTTTGTTCATCAGTTCTGTTAGTTATTAGGCTGCCTTATAAGGCTCCCTGATAGCTGCATTGCTGTTTGCACACTGCTGCGCAAACTGCTTTTTTAAAAGCAAAAATACTTTTCTTCCTCTTTTCTGCACAGTTACCAAGCGTTCATTTTCCCACACTTTTGTGTGCAGCAGTCCTGCTTATTAGGCTGCCTGCTGCCATACTTGGACTGAGAGCATCATTGTCAGCGTCCTAAAATCTCTAGGGAGCTTCCAATTCTCCCCAATACTATATACACACCTTGTGCATGGTCATACACCTGCCTATTTCAGCCTGTTAAATTGAGGTGTAACCTATAGTGGGCCTGAGATAATAGTTCAGCCTCCTAAAATCTCTAGGGAGCTTCCAATTCTCCCCAATACCATATACACACCTTATACTTTGTCATACACTAGCCAATTTCAGCCTGTTAAATTGAGGTGTAATCTATAGTGGGCCTGAGATAATAGTTCAGCCTCCTAAAATCTCTAGGGAGATTCAAATTCTCCACAATACTATATACACCTTGTACCCTGTTTTACAGTACCATATAGCTGGTAGTATTTCGGGTACATTTTTCCAAAAATGAGGAAGTATGGTGGAAGAGGCCGTGGAACTGGACGGGGGTTGCCAGCTGGTACTGATGGTGGTGGGGGTGTTGGTGCATCTGCTGGTAGTGGCAAAAGCACAATAGCACCTAAGGCAGGAGGTGTTGAGCCTGTGTCATCATCTGGCTCCACCAGGCCTCGAAGGCTCCCTTTTCTGGGAGTAGGTAAACCACTTTTAAAGCCGGAGCTTCAGGAACAAGTTCCCACAGGCAGAGACAATTTTGTGTACTATGAGGGGCCCTGTGCCAGTGCCGTCGCCCATGAGTATGCCCCCCCACCTGCTCAAGCAACCTGCAATTTCATCTGCATCTTCCTCTTGGTCACCCTGTAAGGTGGTATAGTATGTGGGAAGGGGAACCTGAGTTTCATCAGGGTCAGATTCTGGCTGTGTAGAGTGCGAGGGGAATGTAGTGGTCAGGGTCAATGTACCAGCAGAATCATCTAGCAGTGGCTGGGCATCAGTGCACTTGTGGCGCCCCCAGGAGTACAGTCACCACAGTCGCATTACCTTCCTCCTAGGGAGTGTGATGTCATGCTTGGGAGCAACAAAGGATCTCTCTAGCAGTTAAACCAACACACAACACAGTACCCACTCCAGGCCAGGAGGGAGAGCTCTGAACCTGACTGGTGAGGAGCTGCTCTCTGTGGTCAGGAGGAGGGAAGTTAGGGCAGTCTGTGAAGGGAAGGGGAAGTGTGTGGATTTGAGAAGAGGAGCTGGAGGATGAGCAGAGTTAAGGCTCACTCCTAGCTGGAGTGCATAATCCAGATTCCGGTCTCCGAGTTTGTAGGGACACTGATGGTCTTGCAGCAGAAACCGGAGGAAGTAGCAGCTGTAAATGCTCTGTTCCCAACTAAGGCTCAGAGGCCCCAGCAGCGACTTGTGTGAGCCAGAAGGAAAAGGCTACGGCTGCCTGCCATACGAGAAAGTTTCAAAAGAGAGTCAACAGGGGGATCTTCAGTGAACTCAGTACTGCGAGTACCTCAGATAAGCGCTAGAACGGAGGCCACACTACCTATCTGCAGAGACAGAATTCCTAATTTGCTTCCAGGCTGACCAACTCCTTCTCCATCTGTACTCTTGGTCCTATACGGCACTTACCAAGTACAGGTAAAGGAACTGCACGACTGTGTCTGTCATCTTTCTCCTGCGCCTGGCGCATGGCTCTGCTACATCCTGCACTGCACACCATCTACCAACTCTTTCATCTGCCCTGCGACTACTGCCCTACCTGTGCAGGGCTTCTACATCTTAGCTGCATCACAACATCTGTCCCAGAGAAGCGACACTGCAGCGCTGGTCAATCTGATCAGAAACCACAGGTAGCATCACGCATCATTCACCTATAAATGTTATTCACCCCTTTGCATGGACGCCCATGCCCACGGACCGGGTCACCAACACCGTGACACATCCCTCTGAGACACCGGCCTGGTACCGATTAACCCCACTGCCAAGGCTGGCCACCCACACTCGATGTCAGATTCATCTTGGACTGAGGAATTCACGATTTGACTTGATAACCCTGGCATGGTATGATAGAAAGAGCTACATGGACTAATGTGAAGTGTGCCCTGCTGCATCATTCACTTTTGGTGGGGGTGAAGGACACAAGGAAAGGGGTTCTTCCTGACCAGGAGCCAGCACTTGACGACTCAGTGCTTGCATTTTTTGAAACTTCAGAAGAGGAGGGCATATTTGCTGGAGTCTGTTTCGGCAATGTAAGCCAAAACCAGTTCCTGATGCTCTGGCTTTAAAAGCGATTAACCTACTCCCAGAAAAGGTAGCCTTCCAGGAATTCTGGAGCCAGACCATGACGCAGGCTCAACACCTCCTGCCTTAGCTGCTATTGTGCTTTTGCCACTACCAGCAGATGCACCACTACCACCAGCACCAGCTGGCCCCCCCACGCCCACGTCCGTGGCCTCTTCCACCAAACTTCAAAATGTTGCAGAACATGAACCCAAAATAACATCAGATATATGGTACTGTATAAGAAGCGTACAGCTCTATACAGTCAAAGGATGATTGTCAATCTCCCTATATATACCATCAGTCACACAGAGACGCTCACAGGCTCAGTATGGGTTAGACAAGAATATAAAAAGTACAAAAAGTGTACAGTATCATCAGATAGCAGGTATATATAGTATACAGTAGTTTAAACATTCTAAATCTCCGTAGATATTTCAGGAGGCAGACACAGACTCTCTCAGACTCAGTATGGATTTCAACACAATATAAAAAGCCGTAAAATGGTAATGCACCTGAAGAGTACAGCTGTACACAGTGTAGGGGTCATTGTTGTCAATCTCAGTATTTATTTTCACAGTCAGAAAATAACTCTCACTTGGTCAGTTTGGATTAGACTAGAATATAAAAAGCAGTAAATGGGTAATGTATCACAAGCGTAGAGCTGTATACACTAGTGTTGGGGTAATTTTTAAATGTACATCTAAATTTCAGGAGTGACCAACAGACTGTCACACGCTCAGGATGGATCACACCACAATATAACAAGAAGATCCGCAAGAAATAATCACACATGTGGGACAATGTTCCAGGTGTCAATGATACACTTAGAGTGGTGGGTGGAGGAGGACTTCCTGGCAGAAAGGGTACAGTATCACCAGATACCAGGTATATATAGCATAGTTTAAACATTAAAAATGTACGTCTTTCAACAAACAACATCGAACACCATTGAAAACAATGGCAGGCAAACACAATCACATACAAACACATAGAAAACAATTACAAAACACCTTAAAAGGTGTCCCAAAGCAGACAAAATGCTCAGAATACAAAAATAACATATGGAAAATGGCAACTACATATAGAAAAGAGGTGGAGGAGTAAAAGGAGAAGAAGGAGGAGACACAGATATAGACATGTCATGCCCTTATGAAGTCAAGAAAGGCTGGAACAAAAATGTAAAATACCAAGAAACAGTAAAAATCTGAAATCGAAGACGATCATATACCGTCGGACTTCCCACCATAAATTAGGCCAAATGCTGATCGGGCGGCGTTATTCCCACGAACCTCCGAACAGCGTCCATGAAGGCAAAGTGTTTGTTTTCCAGGGGCAGTATGGTTGCAAAGCTGAACCTTAAAGGAATGTCCAGAAGGGCACCACCAGGAGTGGAGGCTTAATCGACTCCACCCGGGAAACCTCAACAATGCCAGCTACAGAAAAGATTGACAGATTGCAAGCTTTGTCGATTCTGTGGGTGGTGGTGGATGTCCGTTTTTAGTTGTGCTAGTGATTTGTCAGCTTAATTCCGTTAACGAACGAGACTCCGGCATGCCCCCGCGATACGCGTCAAGCTTACTAGAGGGACACGCGAGGCTCTAGCACGCGAGATCAATCAATAACAGGTCTGTCATGCCCTTACATGTCTGGGGCTGCATGCGCGCTACACTGAAAGGTCCAGCGTGTGTCGCTTACAGGTGCAGATAACCCGCTGAACCCCGTTGGTGATGGGGATCTGGGATTACAATTCTTCCCTGCGGACAAGGATTCCCCAGTAAGTGCAGGTCAACCGGAATTCCAGAATTAGGCCTAACCGGCATTCCAGAAAAAAATGAAAAAATTAAGTGTTCAAACCACAGGTGCTGTAGCTTGCTTAACAGCTGGGCTCCTATGCTGAGTAGCACGCAGTTCTTACATAAACAGGCGGCATAGCTTGGTTCACTGGTGGGCTCCTCTGCTGAGTAGCAGACAGTGCTACAAGGCCCAAAAGGATTTTCTGGACAAGATGCGGTAAAAAATTATTAGAAACACACACGGTGTAGCTCCTTGACAGGTGTACTACACGGCTTGCTACCACACACCGCTACTATGCCATGAAACAGTCTATTAACATTGAAAAACATTATTGATGTGAAAATGAAGTTACACTTTTGGTGAACGAACCGTTCTCGAACGGAACCTCGAACAGCTGAATTTCAAGCAAAGTGTTCGAGTTCGATGAACGGCTCGAACATCGCCCAAAGCAGCTGGAACTTTAACTTGCCGACCAGGTGGACTCGAACACCGCTTATCTCTAATCATGAGGCAGACTCAGACATTCTCAGGCCAAGTATGGATTCGACAAGATTGTAGAAAGTTGAGAAAGGGTACAATATCACCCGATAACAGGTATATATGTAGCATAGTTTACACATGAAAAACCTATGTCTATATATCAGGAGGCAGACTCAGAGGTTCTCAGGCCCAGTATGGATTTGACGTGATTGTACAAAGTTGAGAAAGGGTACAGTATCACCGGATAACAGGTATATATGTAGCATAGTGTACAACTGAAAAACCTATGTCTATATATCAGGAGGCAGACTCAGAGGGTCTCAGGCCCAGTATGGATTTGACGTGATTGTACAAAGTTGAGAATGGGTACAGTATCACCGGATAACAGGTATATATAGCATAGTTTATTCATTAAAAACCTATGTCTATATATCAGGAGGCAGACTCAGACGGTCTCAGGCCCAGTAAGGATTCGACGTGATTGTAGAAAGTTGGGAAAGGGTACAGTTGTCATGGTCACGTGTGTCTGGACGCAGCGAGTACCGCAAGGCGAACCCATGTGACACACGTGACCCTTGATACACCGCCTCCAGTGGGGCGAATTTAAATAATAAACACGTGCAGCTGGATACACCGCCTCCAACTGGCGAATTTAGACATTACACGTATATACAAGTAGTCTGGAAACCACGCCTCCAGTAAGGTGAATTTAAATAATAAAAGGGGAACCTGGGAAACATTAACAATGGTGGGCCCTGCGATAGGGAATAGGGAAGTGGAGACCTCCTGAGCTCCCCTGAGCCAGAGTCCCTGCACTCCTAATGTTCCCTATGCCGGTTCTGCACTGCACTAAAACACACATGAGGAAAGATGACAAAACAAGGGAAACACCACTTAGCTTTGCTCTGTTGCGTGCGCTCCTAGCAACAGAGCCCACCACCTGTGTGCATCTTCTCCTCCACCCGGATTCATCACCATAACTGGATCCTTCACCATAGTGCAGCCTTGGAGCAGAGTCCACCACCAATTGCAGAAGTCCAGTAACAGAGTCCCAAAGATGAGTTCAGCTCCTGCCCAAAAAGTCAAGCATGCTTGAGTCCAGCTCTCAGCAACCAAGTTCCACATGCTGAGTGCAACTCTCTCCATAGTCGCCACTCCACCAAGCCATGCAAGCACTTCCTGCCGACACCATAAACTGTGACTCCACCACGCCATGCCAGCCCTTCTTGTAGACCACAAAGCTGTCACTCGCCCCCTCTGGCTGGGCTGCGCAGGACTCTTGTTCAGCTCCCTCCTCCCCCAGGCTTACTTGCAAAATGACACACAATATCACAAACAGTGATTGAACCCACCTGGCTCCCTTTTATAGAGCCTAACACCTGATTTGTAATTGCACGCACATTAAACCTAAAACTAAGGTGCGATACCACTCACCACCACCGGGCAACTTAGAATGAAACATCACGTGTAATAATTCTAATGGCCACCGGGGGGCAATCAACCCCACTTTGGCACCTAGCCAAAGGAAAAAAGTTCACCTTTGTCCTTTTAAACTGTCAGATCCCGCTGGATCATGACAACAGTATCACTGGATAGCAGGTATATATAGCATAGTTTAAACATTAAAAATCTGCGTGTATATTTCCGGAGTCCGACAAAGACACTCACAGCCACAGTATGGATTAGACAAGATTCTAAAAAGTAGAAAAAGGGTTATGTATTTGAAGCGTACACCAGTATACACTGTTGGGGTATTGTCATGTCGGACGCTATTCACACCACAGCGTCCGGCAGGCAGAGGTAGTTCCACCTCCGTCCACTATAGCCTCAGTGGCGCCGGCTTGAGTTTCTCAGGCTATCGGGGGTTAATCTAGCTGAAGATCAGGTTGGATGTTTGGTCACGCCCACGGTCTTTAAATAGTCGTGCTGGCCTATGGGCGTCGCCGATTATAGCTTGTGTGTCATACCAGTTGGTTACGGTCTGGAGTGGAGGTGTTGGAGTGAGAGAGAGATTCATATCTGGTGTCGTATGATCCATTGTTACCTTCTTGCCTTCCCATATTTGTGTTTTGTTGTGCCCTGTTCACATTACTGTATAGTCCTGTGTGTATGCGTCGCGGTGCAGTTTAAGTTCTCCCTGTCTGTCTTTATTGTTTGGGGCTTTGGTGGTTTGTCTCCTCACTGGGTGGAGGGTGGAGGGTTAAGCTTAGGGCTGAGCAGGAGATAAGGAAAGGGTGGAGGCTCAGGCATTTGCACCATCAGCAAAAACCCTGGGTTGAGGGTCAGACAGGGTTTCCCCTAGTTAAAGGGACATCACAGGGGCCCCGGGTATTTCTGCCTTAGTTGACCTAAGCCCCGCGTGACATTATAAGCGGCCCACATATTTCAGGAGTCCATGGATCCCATGGATTCCATAACCCGCCAGTTGGCGGCGCTGTCCTTACAGGTCTCCGAGTTGAAAGGGGCAGTTCAGCAGCAGGGCCTGGTAGTAGTGAAGGTGCAAGCGACATCTGCAGGTGTCGGTGCAGAGCCGAAGATCCCGCTGCCAGAACGATTCTCAGGGGAACGCAGCAAATTTGTCATATTTCGGGAGGCCTGCAAGTTATACTTCCGCATGCGCCCGGTCTCCTCAGGTAATGAGGCTCAGCGGGTGGGCCTGGTGTTATCATTACTGAGTGGGGACCCCCAAGCATGGGCATTTTCCTTACCAGCTGACTCTGCTACATTTCATTCTGTCGATAATGTTTTTTCTGCACTCGGGCTCATTTATGATGATCCCGACAGATTAGCTCTAGCAGAATCTAAAATCCGCGCCCTCCGTCAGGGGGAACGTATGGCGGAAGACTATTGCTCCGAATTTCGCCGTTGGGCAGTAGACACACAGTGGAACGACCCAGCGCTGCGGAGTCAGTTTATTCATGGGGTTTCAGGAAGAGTTAAACAGGCCCTCCTGATGTATGAGACTCCTGCATCGTTGGAGTCTGCCATGAGTTTGGTTATACGTATTGATCGCCGTTTGCGTCAGGGGGCACAGGAGACGCTACCCCTGGGGGAAAGCAGGGGTGCAAGTGTGGTTGCTGCAGGTGAGCCCACTGAACCTATGCAAATTGCGGGGGTGTCACCGGTTAAGCGTCGCGTCCCTGGGTTCACGAAGCCCGGAGCATGTTTTTACTGTGGTAAAAGGAATCATTATGTTAACGCTTGTCCTGTGCTACCGAAGAAGGTCACACCGGCTGAAAACTACTAAGCTCAGTGGGTATGGAGGAGACCCAACTGAGCGTATGCATATCCTCCATGATGGTATCTCAATGTATGCTCCCTGCCAAGGTTATTATCACGGGCAGAGAGCTACCAATATCAGTGTTTGTGGATAGCGGTTCCGCCACCAATCTCATAGATGAGGAGTTTGCACGCACTGCCGGGTTTAAGATCGAAAAACTCCCTCATCCTATTCAGGTGGTTACCATTAATGCCGCTCCCCTCCCTCAGGGGGAGATTACGGAGTTTGTGGCTGAGGTGAAACTCCACATTGGGGTCCTACATTCGGAGTGGGTTACATGTAGGGTCCTCCGTAATCTCCCAGCACAAATGGTCTTGGGTTTTCCATGGTTGTCCAGGCACAACCCAGTGATTGATTGGAAAACTCAGGACATAGTCCAATGGAGTGGTTTTTGACAGGACAATTGCTTGGCCACATGTGTGTCCGCCGTGATGCCCAGCCTTCCGGAGGCTTTGCAGGATTTCGCGGATGTTTTCTCTGAGAAGGGTTGCTCAGAACTGCCTCCACATAGAGCCTATGACTGTGCGATTAGGTTAAAACCCGGGGCCAAATTACCTAAGGCCAGGATGTTTAATATTTCTGGTCCAGAGAGACAAGCTCTGAAGGACTACATCGCGGAGAGTCTGAGCAAAGGACACATCCGGCCTTCGTCCTCGCCTGTAGCAGCGGGGTTTTTCTTCATTAAGAAGAAAGATGGGGGGTTACGGCCGTGCCTGGATTTCCAGGAGTTAAACCAGATTACGATCCGTGATCCATACCCGATGCCTTTGATCCCTGATTTGTTCAACCAGGTGGCGGGGGCAAAGTGGTTTTCCAAGCTTGACCTCAGGGGGGCGTATAACCTCATAAGGGTCCGTCAGGGGGATGAGTGGAAGATGGCCTTTAACACTCCTGAGGGTCATTTTGAGAGCCTGGTTATGCCATTTGGGTTGACAACCGCGCCTGCTGTTTTCCAACATTTTATTAATGACGTGTTTGCTCATGTCCTGGGGAAATTTGTGATTGTATACCTGGATGATATCCTCATTTATTCGAGCGACCGGGACATTCATTTAGAGCATGTCAGGCAGGTGTTACAGTTGCTCCGTGAGAATAAGCTCTATGCTAAGCTGGAAAAATGCTTATTTTTTGTTCAGGAGTTGCCTTTTTTGGGATATATTGTGTCCGCCGCAGGGTTTAAAATGGACACCGCTAAGGTGCAAGCGGTGCTACAATGGGAAAGGCCTGATAATCTGAAAGCGCTCCAGCGGTTCCTTGGGTTTGCTAATTATTATAGGAAATTTATAAAACACTTTTCTACTATAGCCAAACCGCTCACGGACATGACAAAAAAAGGTACCGATCTGATTTGCTGGTCTGAGGTGGCGATACGTGCATTTGAGCGTCTGAAGAACAGTTTTGCTTCAGCCCCCATTCTGGTGCAACCGGACGTGTCTAAACCTTTTGTGGTGGAGGTTGATGCGTCTGAGGTGGGAGTGGGGGCAGTACTGTCACAGGGCTCATCTTTGAGCGATATGCATCCATGCGCCTACTTCTCCAAGAAGCTGTCGCCGGCCGAACGGAATTATGATATCGGCAACAGGGAGTTGTTGGCCATCAAATTGGCTTTTGAGGAATGGCGACACTTCTTGGAGGGGGCGGCTCACCAGGTCACAGTCATCACCGACCATAAGAACCTGCTCTATCTGGAGTCGGCCAAGTGTCTGTCTCCTAGGCAGGCTCGCTGGGCATTTTTCTTTACACGTTTCAATTTTCTGGTGACTTACCGTCCCGGGGCTAAAAACACCAATGCGGATGCCTTGTCCAGGTGTTTTCCGGGGGTAGAACCTCGGGAAGAGCCGGTACCCATCCTCCAGGAAGGTGTAGTGGTTTCGGCTCTCACGACTGAGGTAGAGGCGGAGATTGCCGAGGCCCAAGAGGAGGTACCGCCAGGACTTCCCGCCAACAAATCATTTGTACCCCTTCATCTTCGTCTTAAGGTGTTGAGGGAACATCACGACTCAGTACTGGCTGGTCATCCAGGGGTTAAGGGCACCTTGGAGCTGGTATTGCGTCGTTTCTGGTGGCCCAAAATCCGGCAGGACGTGGTCTCGTACGTGGCAGCTTGCATCACGTGCGCCAGGGCCAAGTCGCCCCAAGCCCGTCCTGCTGGCACGCTACAGCCTCTGGGGGTACCTAATAGGCCATGGACAGAAATCTCCATGGATTTTATCACTGACTTGACAGTCTCGGCGGGGAACACGGTCATCCTGGTGGTGGTTGACCGATTTTCAAAAATGGCGCATTTTGTCTCATTGCCCTCCTTGCCCAATGCTAAGACGTTGGCTCAGGTGTTTGTGCAGGAGGTGGGGTCAGACTCCACGGACTTCCGTCGGACATATTATCTGATAGGGGAACTCAATTTGTTGCGAGGTTTTGGAAAGCTTTTTGCTCACGTTTGGGGATCAAGTTGTCACATTCATCGGCGTTTCATCCACAGTCAAATGGTCAAACTGAGCGCATGAACCAAAATCCGGCGCAGTATTTACGATGCTTTGTGTCCGACAACCAAGAGGAGTGGTCTACTTTCCTTCCTCTGGCCGAGTTCTCGTTAAATAATCACCGTCAAGAGTAGAGTTGAGCGATACCGTCCGATACTTCAAAGTATCGGATCGGAATGGATAGGCCGATCTTAAAAAAAAGTATCGGTATCGCCGATTCCGATACCGGAAGTCCCATTCAAGTCTATGGGACTTCCGGTATCGGAATAAGAAAAATCCTGTTTTTCCCTTGTACAGCCTCTCTGGGGTCTGTACGGGCCTTTCGGGGGGCTGTGCCGGCCTGCCAGGGGGTCTGTGCAGGCTCCGGTGGTCTGTGCCGGCCTGCCGGGGGGCTGTGCCGGCCTGCCAGGGGGGCTGTGCAGGCTCCGGTGGGCTGTGCCGGCCTGCCGGGGGGCTGTGCCGGCCTGCCGGGGGGCTGTGCAGGCTTCGGGGGTCTGTGCAGGCATCGTCCGATGGGACTACAAGTCCCATCGGGCGATGCCTGCTACCATGACAGTGATTGACACATTAGCCAATGATGGGACAGTAGTAGTCCCATCATCCGGCTAATGTGTTGAATGTAAAAAAAAAAAAAAAAAATTGCATGCTACATACATACAACATGCATACTACATACATGCTACATTCATACTACATACTACATACATGCTACATTCATACTACATATATACTACATGCAACATACATACTACATATATACTACATGCAACATACATACTACATATATACTACATGCATGCAACATGCATGCTACATATATACTACATGCAACATACATACTACATATATACTACATGCAACATACATACTACATATATACTACATGCATGCAACATGCATACTACATATATACTACATGCATGCAACATGCATACTACATATATACTACATGCTACATACATACTACATATATGCTACATACATACTACATATATACTACATGCATGCTACATACATACTACATACATACTACATATATGCTACATATATACTACATATATACTACATGCATGCTACATACATACTGCATGCTACATACATACTACATGCTACATACATACTACATATATGCTACATACATACTACATATATACTACATGCATGCTACATACATACTGCATGCTACATACATACTACATGCTACATACATACCACATATATACTACATACATACTACATATATACTACATGCATGCTACATACATACTACATGCTACATACATACTACATATATACTACATGCATGCTACATACATACTGCATGCTACATACATACTACTTATATGCTACATACATACTACATATATACTACATGCATGCTACATACATACTGCATGCTACATACAGTGGGGAAAAAAAGTATTTAGTCAGTCAGCAATAGTGCAAGTTCCACCACTTAAAAAGATGAGAGGCGTCTGTAATTTACATCATAGGTAGACCTCAACTATGGGAGACAAACTGAGAAAAAAAAATCCAGAAAATCACATTGTCTGTTTTTTTTTCATTTTATTTGCATATTATGGTGGAAAATAAGTATTTGGTCAGAAACAAAATTTCATCACAATACTTTGTGATATATCCTTTGTTGGCAATGACAGAGGTCAAACGTTTTCTGTAAGTCTTCACAAGGTTGCCACACACTGTTGTTGGTATGTTGGCCCATTCCTCCATGCAGATCTCCTCTAGAGCAGTGATGTTTTTGGCTTTTCGCTTGGCAACACGGACTTTCAACTCCCTCCAAAGGTTTTCTATAGGGTTGAGATCTGGAGACTGGCTAGGCACTCCAGGACCTTGAAATGCTTCTTACGAAGCCACTCCTTCGTTGCCCTGACGGTGTGCTTTGGATCATTGTCATGTTGAAAGACCCAGCCACGTTTCATCTTCAATGCCCTTGCTGATGGAAGGAGGTTTGCACTCAAAATCTCACGATACATGGCCCCATTCATTCTTTCATGTACCCGGATCAGTCGTCCTGGCCCCTTTGCAGAGAAATAGCCCCAATGCATGATGTTTCCACCACCATGCTTTACAGTAGGTATGGTGTTTGATGGATGCAACTCAGTATTCTTTTTCCTCCAAACACGACAAGTTGTGTTTCTACCAAACAGTTCCAGTTTGGTTTCATCAGACCATAGGACATTCTCCCAAAACTCCTCTGGATCATCCAAATGCTCTCTAGCAAACTTCAGACGGGCCCGGACATGTACAGGCTTAAGCAGTGGGACACGTCTGGCACTGCAGGATCTGAGTCCATGGTGGCGTAGTGTGTTACTTATGGTAGGCCTTGTTACATTGGTCCCAGCTCTCTGCAGTTCATTCACTAGGTCCCCCCGCGTGGTTCTGGGATTTTTGCTCACCGTTCTTGTGATCATTCTGACCCCACGGGGTGGGATTTTGCGTTGAGCACCAGATCGAGGGAGATTATCAGTGGTCTTGTATGTCTTCCATTTTCTAATTATTGCTCCCACAGTTGATTTCTTCACTCCAAGCTGGTTGGCTATTGCAGATTCAGTCTTCCCAGCCTGGTGCAGGGCTACAATTTTGTTTCTGGTGTCCTTTGACAGCTCTTTGGTCTTCACCATAGTGGAGTTTGGAGTCAGACTGTTTGAGGGTGTGCACAGGTGTCTTTTTATACTGATAACAAGTTTAAACAGGTGCCATTACTACAGGTAATGAGTGGAGGAAAGAGGAGACTCTTAAAGAAGAAGTTACAGGTCTGTGAGAGCCAGAAATCTTGATTGCTTGTTTCTGACCAAATACTTATTTTCCACCATAATATGCAAATAAAATGAAAAAAAAACAGACAATGTGATTTTCTGGATTTTTTTTTCTCAGTTTGTCTCCCATAGTTGAGGTCTACCTATGATGTAAATTACAGACGCCTCTCATCTTTTTAAGTGGTGGAACTTGCACTTTTGCTGACTGACTAAATACTTTTTTTCCCCACTGTACATACTACATGCTACATACATACCACATATATACTACATACATACTACATATATACTACATGCATGCTACATACATACTACATGCTACATACATACTACATATATACTACATGCATGCTACATACATACTACATGCTACATACATACTACATATATACTACATGCATGCTACATACATACTGCATGCTACATGCATGCTACATACATACTACATACATACTACATGCTACATACATACCACATATATACTACATACATACTACATACAATACATTCATATAATACATACATAGACATACAGTACATATAACATAGAGTAACATACTTACCAATACTTGTCACATTGTTCCCCGAAGCCATTGTCTTTTACGGAATAAATATTAACATAACAAACCACAAAAATACTCACCCACGATCCGAAGCAGTCCACGAGTGTGTCCCACGACGATCTTGGGTAGAGAACTGCAGCATCAGCTGTTGCTGCCGTTCTCTACGGGCTGCAGGAATCCAATGACGGAAGGTAGGTATCCTTCCGCACTGTATTCCTCCGCCACTTAAAAAAAAAAAAAGTCCCTAGTCTCACTTTATGCCATTGCTGTGTGGGAAATTCCCACGCAGCAATGGCATAAAGTGAGACTAGGGACTTTTTTTTTTTTTAAGTGGCGGAGGAATACAGTGCGGAAGGATACCTACCTTCCGTCATTGGATTCCTGCAGCCCGTAGAGAACGGCAGCAACAGCTGATGCTGCAGTTCTCTACCCAAGATCGTCGTGGGACACACTCGTGGACTGCTTCGGATCGTGGGTGAGTATTTTTGTGGTTTGTTATGTTAATATTTATTCCGTAAAAGACAATGGCTTCGGGGAACAATGTGACAAGTATTGGTAAGTATGTTACTCTATGTTATATGTACTGTATGTCTATGTATGTATTGTATGAATGTATTGTATGTAGTATGTATGTAGTATATATGTGGTATGTATGTAGTATGTATGTAGCATGCATGTAGCATGCAGTATGTATGTAGCATGCATGTAGTATGTATGTAGTATGTATGTAGCATGTAGTATGTATGTAGCATGCATGTAGTATATATGTAGTATGTATGTAGCATGTAGTATGTATGTAGTATGTATGTAGTATGTATGTGGTATGTATGTAGCATGTAGCATGCATGTAGTATGTATGTAGTATATATGTGGTATGTATGTAGCATGTAGTATGTATGTAGCATGCAGTATGTATGTAGCATGCATGTAGTATATATGTAGTATGTATGTAGCATATATGTAGTATGTATGTAGCATGTAGTATGTATGTAGCATGCAGTATGTATGTAGCATGCATGTAGTATATATGTAGTATGTATGTAGCATATATGTAGTATGTATGTAGTATATATGTAGTATGTATGTAGCATGTAGTATGTATGTAGCATGCATGTAGTATATATGTAGTATGTATGTAGCATGTAGTATGTATGTAGCATGCATGTAGTATGTATGTAGTATGTATGTAGTATATATGTAGTATGTATGTAGCATGTAGTATGTATGTAGCATGCATGTAGTATATATGTAGTATGTATGTAGTATGTATGTAGTATGTATGTAGTATATATGTGTTATGTATGTAGTATGTATGTAGTATGTATGTAGTATATATGTGGTATGTATGTAGTATGTATGTAGTATGTATGTAGTATGTATGTAGCATGCATGTAGTATGTATGTAGTATTTTTTTTTTTTTTTTTTAACATTTAACACATTAGCCGGATGATGGGACTACTACTGTCCCATCATTGGCTAATGTGTCAATCACTGTCATGGTAGCAGGCATCGCCAGATGGGACTTGTAGTCCCATCGGACGATGCTTGCACAGACCCCCGGACATCAGCACAGCCCCCCGGCAGGCCGGCACAGCCCCCCGGCAGGCCGGCACAGACCCCCACAGGGTGCACAGACCACCGGCAGGCCGGCACAGCCCCCCGGCAGGCCGGTACAGACCCCCACAGGGTGCACAGACCACCGGCAGGCCGGCACAGCCCCCCGGCAGGCCGGTACAGACCCCCACAGGGTGCACAGACCACCGGCAGGCCGGCACAGCCCCCCGGCAGGCCGGTACAGACCCTGGGCAGTCCACACAGCCCCCCGGCAGGCCGGCACAGCCCCCCGGCAGGCCGGCAGAGACCCCCGGAAGGCCCGAAATGACGGCGCATCATGATGCGCACACACCGCGCATCATGATGACGTCAGGCTGTCAATCAACTTTGAACTTCCGATTCCGATGCCGACTTCCGATATTGAAAAAATATCGGAAGTCGGTATCGGAATTCCGATACAGCAAGTATCGGCCGATACCCGATACTTGCGGTATCGGAATGCTCAACACTAGTCAAGAGTCATCGGGAGAGTCTCCATTCTTTTGTGTTTACGGTCAACATCCTCAATTTTGTACCTTACATCTGGGTGACTCGGGGGGCGTCCCGGAGGAGGACCAACTAGGAGCTCAATTATCATCGGTCTGGAGGAGGGTGAAACAGCGATTGTTGAGCATGAGTGCGAGGTACAAGCGGGTGGCTGACAGTAGACGCGTGCCAGGTCCGGACCTGTGTGTGGGTGAATGGGTGTGGTTAGCGACTAAAAATATAAAACTCAAAATTCCATCTTTAAAATTGGGTCCAAGGTTTATTGGGCCTTTTAAGATTGCTGCCATCATTAACCCAGTTGCTTATCGGTTGGGACTCCCTGCAGTATACAAGATACACAACGTGTTTCACAGGGCTTTATTGAAAAAGGTGGTAGGCTCTGTGGACACGACGCCGATGCCACCTCCAGTCATGGTGGATGGCGATTTAGAGTTTGAGGTCTCCAAGGTAGTGGACTCTCGAGTAGTGCGCCGTACAGTTCAGTATTTGGTACACTAGCGGGGGTATGGTCCGGAGGAGAGGTCTTGGGTACCAGCCTCGGACATACATGCAGATCGGCTGGTCAGTTCTTTTCACCGTCGTCATCCGGACAAGCCGTGTCCTATGAGTCTTGAGGGCTCCGGCAGGCAGAGGTAGTTCCACCTCCGTCCACTATAGCCTCAGTGGCGCCGGCTTGAGTTTCTCAGGCTATCGGGGTTAATCTAGCTGAAGATCAGGTTGGATGTTTGGTCACGCCCACGGTCTTTAAATAGTCGTGCTGGCCTATGGGCGTCGCCGATTATAGCTTGTGTGTCATACCAAGTGGTTCCGGTCTGGAGTGGAGGTGTTGGAGTGAGAGAGAGATTCATATCTGGTGTCGTATGATCCATTGTTACCTTCTCGCCTTCCCATATTTGTGTTTTGTTGTGCCCTGTTCACATTACTGTATAGTCCTGTGTGTATGCGGCGCGGTGCAGTTTAAGTTCTCCCTGTCTGTCTTTATTGTTTGGGGCTTTGGTGGTTTGTCTCCTCACTGGGTGGAGGGTGGAGGGTTAAGCTTAGGGCTGAGCAGGAGATAAGGAAAGGGTGGAGGCTCAGGCATTTGCACCATCAGCAAAAACCCTGGGTTGAGGGTCAGACAGGGTTTCCCCTAGTTAAAGGGACATCACAGGGGCCCCGGGTATTTCTGCCTTAGTTGACCTAAGCCCCGCGTGACAGGTATTTTTCAATCTTCATATATATTTCAGTCTCAGTAACACAGTCCAGACTCTCCGCAAGAGGAAACAAGATGGATACAAGTACAGACGGAAAGTCGAGTGATTGCAGAAATTTTAGAATTACTAATCATGGTAAAAACTCCCAGGAGAATTCTCAGAGGCGATGCTGACCCTCAAATACTTTGTCTGTTGAGACAGCGAAAACAGTTCTTGTGAAGAAAGGTTTGCTGTATCGCAGTACCGTGGAACCCATCACCATTACTCATCTCCATCAAATTGTGATCACAGGGACAGATGTACAGTCATGGCCAAAAGTTTTGAGAATGACACAAATATTAATTTTTACAAAGTCTACTGCTTCATTTTTTCTAATGGCAATTTGCATATACTCCAGAATGTTATAAAGAGTGATCAGCTTAACAGCAATTACTTGCAAAGTCAATATTTGCCTAGAAAATGAACTTTATCCCCCAAAACACATTTCAACATCATTGCAGCCCTGCCTTAAAAGGACCAGCTAACATCGTTTCAGTGATTGCTCCATTAACACAGGTGTGGGTGTTGATGAGGACAGGGCTGGAGATCAATCTGTCATGATTAAGTAAGAATGACACCACTGGACACTTTAAAAGGAGGCTGGTGCTTGGCATCATTGTTTCTCTTCTGTTAACCATGGTTATCTCTAAAGAAACACGTGCAGTCATCATTGCACTGCACAAAAATTGCCTAACAGGGAAGAGTATCGCAGCTAGAAAGATTGCACCTCAGTCAACAATCTATCGCATCACCAAGAACTTCAAGGAGAGAGGTTCCCTTGTTGCCAAAAAGGCTCCAGGGCGCCCAAGAAAGACCAGCAAGCGCCAGGACCGTCTCTTAAAAGTGTTTCAGCTGTGGGATCGGGCTACCAGCAGTGCAGAGCTTGCTCAGGAATGGCAGCAGGCAGGTGTGAGTGCATCTGAACGCACTGTGAGGCGGAGACTCTTGGAGCAAGGCTTGGTCTCAAGGAGGGCAGCAAAGAAGCCACTTCTCTCCAGAAAAAACATCATGGACAGACTGATATTCTGCAAGAGGTACAGGGAGTGGACTGCTGAGGACTGGGGTAAAGTCATTTTCTCTGATGAATCCCCTTTTCGATTGTTTGGGACATCTGGAAAACAGCTTATTCGGAGAAGACCAGGTGAGCACTACCACCAGTCTTGTCTCATGCCAACTGTCAAGCATCCTGAAACCATTCATGTGTGGGGTTGCTTCTCAGCCAAGGGAATGGGCTCTCTCTCAGTCTTGCCTAAAAACACAGCCATGAATAAAGAATGGTACCAGAATGTCCTCCAAGAGCAACTTCTCCCAACCGTCCAAGAGCAGTTTGGCGATCAACAATGCCTTTTTCAACATGATGGAGCACCTTGCCATAAAGCAAAGGTGATAACTAAATGGCTCAGGGAACAAAACATAGAGATTTTGGGACCATGGCCTCGAAACTCCCCAGATCTTAATCACATTGAGAACTTGTGGTCAATCATCAAGAGACGGGTGGACAAACAAAAACCTTCAAATTCAGACAAAATAAAAGCATTGATTTTGCAAAAATGGACTGCTAACAGTCAGGATTTGATCCAGAAGTTGATTGAGAGCATGCCAGGGAGAATTGCTGAGGTCCTGAAGAAGAAGGGTCAACACTGCAAATATTGACTTGCTGCATTAACTCATTATAACTGTCAATATAACCTTTTGCTACTCATAATATGATTGCAATTATATTTCTGTATGTGATAAAAACATCTGACAAACACACATAAAAACCAGAGGGCAGCAGATCATGTCAAAATATAATATTTGTGTCATTCTCAAAACTTTTGGCCATGACTGTAGACATTGTCCTCACTGCCTATCATGATCTGTCAGGTAACTTTGGAGTGCAAAAGACACAAGCCACAGGCCTTAGGTGATTCTATTGGATTGGCATGAGAGGACACATTTAAAAATGTGGGCAGGAATGTCACACGTCTGTGAGTCGGAAAACCGTGAAAGCTGATGATAAACCACCACTGCAACTCATTGTGAGTCGACGTCCATAAAAAATGGAAGCCATTGATCATATGAAGATAGAGCCCAGCAGGACAGGGCATAGCTACGTCTTAACCATCATCTATCAGTTCACCAAATTTGTATTGGCAGTCCCAGTGAAGTATTTAATAGGCCATACTACACAGTGGTGGAGCAGGGAAAGGTAAGTATTGCAAGTGCTGGTGCCCTGAGCAAGCAGGGGGGCCCACTCGTGGGCGCCGGTACTGGCACAGGGCCCCTCATAGTATGCCGGTGTGTCTGACGGCGGGTGTGCACCCCCACCATCAGAGACACTTGATTCTACTATGAGGGACCTTGTGCCAGTGCCATTGTCAAAGACTGTGCCCACCCACCTGTCCAGGGCAACGGCACTCGCACGGGTGCGTGCGCCAGGTGGTGACCCCGGCCTTGTGGGGGGAGGCAGCCCAGTTAGGAATGTGGAAAAAATGGCATATGTTGACGTTGGACATTTAGCAGCTGCAAATGGAGTAATTGGAGAAGTCCGCGGAAGAGGAGGACAAAAGCAAGCCATTTTTCTGGCTACCTACGTGTCAGCAGGGGAGGGTGGGACAAAATCCTTTGAAACCCATGCATGGTTCTTTTTAATGAAGGTTAGATCATCAACATTTTGGGTCGACAGACGGGTCCTTTTTTCTATCAGGATTGATCCAGCAGCACTGAAGACTCGTTCAGATAACACACTAGCAGCAGGGCAAGCGAGCTCCTGTAAGGCATATTGTGCCAATTCAGGCCAGGTGTCAAATTTACTGGCCCAATAGTCAAAGAGGAATGACCTGTGAGGGAGAACATCGATATGGGAGGAGAAGTAGTTTGTTACCATAGTTGACAACTGCTGCCTCCTGTCACTTTCGATCGATGCAGTATTACCAGTCGTGTGAGCGGTACTTGAAAAATCAGTCCACAACATGTCATGAAACCCCTGTGTCCAATGTCACTTCGGCTGTGTGCACCACAAACACCTCTTCCATGTTGCTACGGCTCGTTGGAAAAACATCACTGCTGCTGTATGCTGGGAATGCCTCAAACAAACGGTTTCCCAGATTTGCTTGTTTGTTAGCCAATATTAGCTCTAGGTTCTCCTGTGGCATGATGTTTTGGAATTTGCCTTTATAGCGTGGATCCAGGATGCTGGCCAACCAGTAGTCGTCATCGTTCATCATTTTGGCAATACGGGGGTCCCTTGTTAGGATCTGCAAGGCATAATCACACATGTGGGCCAATGTTCCCGGTGTCAATGATGCACTGTGAGTGCTGGGTGGAGGAGCACTTTCTGGCAAATCAACATCCCTCCAGTCACGCACAAACCCTGTACCTGACCTTGCCACGCCAACATTTTATCTTGCCCCCTGAGAAGCATCCTCCTCCCCAAAATGATCATCCCCATCATCCTCCTCCTCCTCCTCTTCCTCTTCTTCCTCCACCTCGTCCATGAGACTTCCCTGAGCAGACAATGGCTGACTGTCATCAAGGCTTCCCTCCTCCTCTTCCTCTACGGCTGCAGACGCCTGCTCCTTAATGTGCGTCAAAGTTTGCATGAGCAGATGCATAAGTGGGATGCTCATGCTTATGATGGCGTCGTCTGCGCTTACCAGCCGTGTGTATTCCTCAAAACACTGAAGGACTTTACAGAGGTCTTTCAGCTTCGACCACTGCACACGAGAAAACTCCATGTCTGCCTGCAAACTGCCTGCCCGTGTATCCTCCCACAAATGAATTACAGCCTGCCTCTGTTCGCACAGCCTCTGAACCATGCGCAGGGTGGAGTTCCACCTTGTTGCAACGTCGATAATTAGGCGGTGCTTGGGAAGGTGGAGCAATCGCTGCAGCTTCTGCATACGACTGGAGTGTATGGGCAACCGGCGGAAGTGTGAGCACAGTCTCCGCACCTTATGGAGCAGGGGTGTTAACTCCGGATAATTATTGAGGAAGCACTGCACCACCAGGTTCAAGGTGTGAGCCAGGCGAGGTATATGTCTGAGTTTTGAAAGGGCTATGGCTGCCACAAAATTCCAGCCGTTATCACTAACTACCTTGCCTGCCTCAAGATGTAGACTGCCCAGCCATGACTCAGTTTGTCGCTGCAAGTAGTCGGCCAGTACCTCAGCGGTGTGTCTGTTGTCGCCCAAACACATCATCTTCAACACAGCCTGCTGACACTTACCACTAGCTGTTCGATAGTGGGAAAACTTGTGTGCAACACTGGCAGCTGCGGATGGAGTGCTCGTGCGACTGCGCTCTGTGGATGAGCTTTCGCTTCTGGAGGAGGAGGAGGAGGGTCGAACGCCTACAGCCAACTGTTTCCTATACCGTGGGCTAGGCAGCACTGTCCCACCGCCGCTGTCCCCTGTGGACCCTGCATCCACCACATTAACCCAGTGTGCAGTGATGGACACGTAACGGCCCTGGCCATGCCTACTGGACCATGCATCTGTTGTGAGGTGCACCTTTCCACTCACTGATTGCTTGAATGCATGGACAATGCGGTCTTTCGCATGCACGTGGAGTGCTGGGATGGCTTTTCGCAAAAAGAAGTGCCAACTGGGTAGGTCATAGCGTGGTACTGCGTAGGCCATGAGCTCTCGGAAAGCTTTGCTTTCAACCAACCGGTAGGGCATCATCTCTAACGAGATTAGTTTGGCAATGTGGGCGTTCAAAGCCAGTGTACGCAGATGAGAGGATGAGTACTTTCTTGTCCTAATCAGAGTCTCTGGTAGGGTGAGCTGGACTAGAGAGCTGCATATGGTGGAACTAGCAGTGGACATGGCGGACTGAGAGAGGGTTGGTGATGGTGATGGTGTTGGTGGTCTTGCTGATGGCCTAGATTCAGTCTTTTGTAGCAACAACATTGTGATTCCATGACTGCTTTGCCCTTGCGACGACACGTCGACATTTGCTGCTGGTGGTGTGCTAACCGGTGGGCTTACAGTGGGGGAAGCGATGTAGCGTTGCTGACTACCTTCATTCGGAGCAGGTACACATGTGGTACGTGAGGTTTGGTAGTCCGTCCACGCTTGCAAGTGCATGGTGGTTAAATGTCTAAGCATGCAATTGGTATTCAAATTTCTCAGATTGTTCCCTCGGCTAAAGGTCTTTGCGCACTTCTTACAGATAACTTTTGCCTGATCATTAGGATTTTGTTCAAAAAAGTGCCACACTGCACTATTCCTACTATGGAAGACATTTTGAGACCTTGCACGCTGTGCTAATTTGACCATCTGGCCAAGCTGTCCTGCAACTCTTTTGGTTTTTGTAACACGTTTTTGGACTGCTACAGTCATGCCAGATAACAGCTGTTGCGATGTTGTTGCCTGCTGCCGATCCTCCTCCTTCTCTTCTGAGCTATTGGCAGCGGCACCCTCTTCCCCCAATGGATGCCAATCTGGGTCAACAACTGGGTTATCCATCACCTCCTCTTCAATTTCATGTGCACCTTCCTCTGTGTTACCGTGTAAGGTGGTATAGTATGCGGGAAGGGGCACCTGAGTTTCATCAGGGTCAGATTCTGGCTCAGTACACTGCGAGGACAATGTAGTGCTCCGAGTGAATGTACCAGCAGAAAAATCTAGCAGTGGCTGTGCATCAGTGCACTCCATGTCAGATTCATCTTGGACTGGGGAACTCACAATTTGACTTGCTAACCCAGGCATGGTATGTGAAAAAAGCTCCATGGAGTAATCGGTAGTGTGGCCTGCCACATCCTTCACTTTTGGTAGGGGTGAAGGACACAAGGAAAGGTGTTGTTCCTGACCAGGAGCCTCCACTGGCGACTCAGTGCTTTTATTTTTTGAAACTTCAGAAGAGGAGGTCGAGAGAGCTGGAGGCTGTGTCAGCAATGTAAGCCAAAACTTGTTCCTGAAGCTCCGGCTTTAAAAGTGGTTTACCTACTCCCAGAAAAGAGCGCCTTCGAGGCCTTGTGGAGACAGACGATGACGCAGGCTCAACACCTCCTGCCTTATGTGCTGTTGTGCTTTTGCCACTACCAGCAGATGCACCACCACCCCCACCACCATCGGGACCAGCTGGCAGCCCCTGCCCACTTCCACGGCCTCTTCCACCATACTTCCTCATTTTTTGTGAAAATGTACCCAAAATACCACCAGCTATATGGTACTGTAAAACAAGGTAGAAGGTGTATCTACTATTGGTGAGAATTTGAATCTCACTATAGATTTGAGGATGCAGAACTATTGTCTCAGGCCCAGGAGAGATTACACCTCAATGTAGTAACAGGCTGAAATTGGATGGTGTATGACAAGGTGGAGGGTGTCTATAGGATTGGTGAGAATTTGAATCTCACTATAGATTTGAGGACGCTGAACTATTGTCTCAGGCCCAGTAGAGATTACACCTCAATGAAACAAGCTGAAATTGGATGGTGTTAGACAAGGTGGAGGGTGTCTATAGGATTGGTGAGAATTTCAATCTCACTATAGATTTGAGGACGCTGAACTATTGTCTCAGGCCCAGTAGAGATTACACCTCAATGTAACAGGCTGAAATTGGATGGTGTATGACAAGGTGGAGGGTGTCTATAGGATTGGTGAGAATTTGGATCTCACTAGAGATTTGAGGACGCTGACAATGATGCTCTCAGTCCAAGTATGGACGCAGGCAGCCTAATAAGCAGGACTGCTGCAGACACAAAAGGGTGGAAAAATGAACGCTTGGTAATTGTGCAGAAAAGGGGAAGAAAAGTATTTTTGCTTTTAAAAAAGCAGTTTGCACAGCAGTGTGCAAACAGCAATGCAGCTATCAGGGAGCCTTATAAGGCAGCCTAATAACCAACAGATCTGATGCACAAAAATAGAGCCTCCCCTGTCACTGCACACAAAGTGTTGTTTTGTAAGTGGAAATCGCTAACAGCAGAAGCAGTTTTTTGGTTCTTCTTCCCTGCCTAACGCTCTCCCTTATGCTGAATCAGCAGCCAGCAACCTCTCCCTAATGCTAAGATCGGCAGAAGTAAGATGGCGATCAGCATTCACGCCCTTTTATAGCCCCTGTGACGCCACACTAAGCCAGCCAATCACTTGCATGCCCTTCTCAAAGATGGTGGTGACCGATGCCTATGTCATCGCGTTGCCCATAGTGTGCGTCCTCCATCATTGGCTGAAAAAGGGCGCTGGAAGCATCTTTTGAAACGTGACTTTGGCGCTCTGGTCACCGACCTTGTCGCCGACTTTTGAATATGACCGACCCATTTCGCTCAACTCTAGTTTTATAAGAATGTCAGGGACAAGGTCATAGACCTGCACAAGGCTGGGCTACAAATCCATAAGTAAGATGTCACAGTCACCAAGAAAACAATTGGTAATACATTACCCGTAAAGGTTTAAAATCCTGCTGCGCCCGCAAGGTCCCCCTGCTCAAGAAGACATATGTTCAGGCCTGTCTGAAGTCTGCCAATGAACACCTGGATGATTCTATGAGTAATTGGGAGAAGTTGCTGTGGTCAGATGAGATAAAGAATGAGCTCTTTGGCATTAGCTAGACTCGCCGTGTTTGGAGGAAGAGAAATGCTGCCTATAACCCAAATAACACCGTCCCCACTTTCAAGCATGGAGGTGGAAACAAGATGTTTTGGGGGTATTTCTCTACTAAAGGCACAGGACTATTTCACCTCATCAATGGGAGAATGGTTGAAGCCATGTACCGTAAAATCATGAGTGACAACCTTCTTCCCTCCACCAGGACATTAAAAATGGGTCGTGGCTGGGTCTTCCAGCAAGACAATTACCCAAAACATACAACTAAGGCAACAACGGAGTGGCTCGAAAAGAAGCACATTAAGGCCAAACATGTCTCCAGACCTTAATCGCACTTATGGAGGGACTTGAAGTTCCGAGTTGCCAAGCGACAGTCGCAAAATCTTAATGATTTAGAGATGATCTGCAAAGAGGAGTGGACCAAAATTCCTCCTGACATGTGCGCAAACCTCATCATCAACTATAAAAAATGTCTGACTGCTATGCTTGCCAACAAGGGTTTTTCCACCAAGTATTAGTTCTTGTTTCCCAGAGGGATCAAATACTTATTTCTCACTGCAAAATGCAAACAAATTTATGTAATTTATACACTGTGATTTTCTGGAGTTTATTTTTGATATTCTATCTGTCATTGCTAAAATTAACCTACCCTTAAAATTATAGACTGTTCATGTCTTTGTCAAAATCAACAAGGGATCAAATACTTATTTACTTCACTGTATATGTCCTTTATCTTGGGCCCATCCCCCATTCTAGCATATAGGTCCTTTATCCTGGGCCCCATATTGGTGTATATATCCCCATCCTGGGTTATATACTGTAGCTTCTATCCTGGTATATATTTCCCTAATCCTGACTGGTCTCCATCGTGATATACATTGCTCAAAAAAATAAAGGGAACACTTAAGTAACAGAATATAACTCCAAGTAAATCAAACTTCTGTGAAATCAAACTGTACACTTTGGAAGCAACACTGATTAACAATCAATTTCACATGCTGTTGTGCAAATGGAATAGACAACAGATGGAAATTATTGGCAATTATCAAGACACCCTCAATAAAGGAGTGGTTCTGCAGGTGGGGACCACAGACCACATCTCAGTACCAATGCTTTCTGGCTGATGTTTTGGTCACTTTTGAATGTTGGCTGTGCTTTCACACTCGTGGAAGCATGAGACAGACTCTACAACACACACAAGTAGCTCAGGTAGTGCAGCTCATCCAGGCTGGCACATCAATGCGAGCTGTGGCAAGAAGGTCTGCTGTGTCTGTCAGTGTAGTGTCCAGAAGCTGGAGCCGCTACCAGGAGACAGGCCAGTACACCAGGAGACGTGGAGGGGGCCATAGGAGGGCAACAAACCAGCAGCAGGACCGCTACCTCAGCCTTTGTGCAAGGAATAACAGATGGAGCACTGACAGAGCCCTGCAAAATGACCTCCAGCAGGCCACAAATGTGCATTTGTCTGCAAAAATGGTTAGAAACTGACTCCATGAGGATGGTCTGAGTGCCCAACGTCAACAGATGGGGGTTGTGCTCACAGCCCAACACCGTGCAGGATGCTTGGCATTTGCCACAGAACACCAGGATTGGCAAATTCTGGCACCCTGTGCTCTTTACAGATGAAAGCAGTTCACACTGAGCACATGTGACAGACGTGACAGTCTGGAGACGCCATGGAGAGTGATCTGCTGCCTGCAACATCCTTCAGCATGACCGTGTTGGCAGTGGGTCAGTAATGGTGTGGGGTGGCATTTCTTTGGAGGGCCGCACAGCCCTCCATGTGCTTGCCAGAGGTAGCCTGTCTGCCATTAGGTACCGAGATGAGATCCTCAGACCCCTTGTGAGATCATATGCGGTTGGCCCTGGGTTCCTCCTAATGCAGGACAATGCCAGACCTCATGTGGCTGGAGTGTGTCAGCAGTTCCTGCAAGATGAAGGCATTGAAGCTATGGACTGGTCCGCCCATTCCCCAGACCTGAATCTGATTGAGCACATTTGGGACATCATGTCTCGCTCCATCCACCAACGTCACGTTGTACCACAGACTGTCCAGGAGTTGGCGGATGCTTTAGTCCAGGTCTGGGGGGCGAACCCTTAGGAGAACATTCGCCACCTCATCAGGAGCATGCCTAGGCATTGTAGGGAGATCATACAGGCATGTAGAGGCCACTCCTCTGCTACGATGTGTCCTCTTCTGAAATTGACAGCTGACTTCAGCATGCAAGAGACAGGAGCGCATGACTTCAGTGGCTCAGTCATGTGTGTTATGAATGGGTCACTGAGGAGAAAAAAAAGCAACACACGCTAAGTCTCAGAAAACCAGAGAGGTTGGTAACTATGCAGATTGCAGATCCCTGATCTTAACACACAACTAGCAGCAGTCGTGGAGCTTGCCTACGATGGTCCTGGATGCCTCGTCACAACCGGACAGCTAAATAAGCCTAAAGTAAGAAAAGAGGAAAACTAACTACCCCAGAGCAGAACCCAAAGGAAAGACAGCCCCCCACATGTATTGACGGTGAAGCAAGATGAAAACACAAACAAAGGCAGAAAAATAGGCTGAGCAAACGATGGGGCCAAACTTACTTGAAAGGACAGGAAAGGAAAGATACTGTCTGCAATCTGCCAAAAAACCCTACCCAAAATAATGTCCAACACTTCTGATAACAAAATTGACCCTGAAGTCACTAGACTTCTCCCACTATATCAGCACTCTGAAATATTCTGAGATAGAGCAAAAAAGAGGCCAATCTTATAAAGAACAAAAAGGCAAATTGGCAAATACAGATAAATAAGAGTGGAAGTTCAGCACAGCCCAGCCGGGCTGGCTGACCACAAAAAAAACTGAGTTGACCAACAAGAGCAAGTGTGAACATTAGCAAAAACAAACTTAACTTGAGAAGACTGGAGCAGAGCTGAAGTCCAAGACCTGAGAAGCAGACTGAATCACCAGCAACTGGATAGGGGGTTGGCTGTCTTATATCCAGTCTGATACTCCAGAGATCCAATCATTATCCTCCTCGTCAGGTGGCAGACCATTACCAATTAAACCAACCTCACTACCTCCTGTCACCACCAGAGGGAGAACGGAAGGAGAACTCCCAGCTGGTGGAGCAGAAAATGAGCTCATAACAGTACCCCCCCTTGAGGAGGGGTCACCGAACCCTCATCCACGCCACCAGGCCGATCAGGATGGGCCCGGTGAAAAGCACGAACCAATTTATTGGCATGAATATCCTAGGCAGAGACCCAAGAATTATCCTCCTGGCCATAACCCTTCCATTTGACCAAATACTGGAGTCTCTGTCTGACCAAACAAGAATCCAATATTTTCTCTACCTCATATTCCACATTACCTTTAGCCAAAACAGGGTCAGGAGGTGCCGCCACAGGAACTACTGGCTCAACAAACCTCTTCAACAGTGATTTGTGAAATATGGATTTTGAACGTAACTGGAAGAGCCAATCGAAAAGAAACAGGATTAAGAATCTCCAAAATCTTATAAGGTCCAATAAATCTTGGCTTGAATTTTGGAGATGCAATTTTCATAGGAATATTCTTAGACGACAACCAAACGAAATCACCCACTTTAAACCGGGGACCAATGGTCCTATGCCGGTTGGAAAAACGCTGGGCCTTTTCCTGAGAGAGTGACAACTTATCCACCACTTGGTCCCATATCTGCTGCATTCTCACAACCACAGTGTCCACACCTGGGCAGGATGAAGATTCCACTTGTCCTGAAGAGAATCGAGGATGAAACCCAAAATTACAGAAAAAGGGTGACATCAAAGTGGCAGAAATAGCTCTATTGTTCAGCGCAAATTCGGCCAAGGGCAAAAATGAGACCCAATCATCTTGATCAGCAGATATAAAACATCTTAAATAAGACTCCAGGGTCTGGTTTGTTCTCTCAGTCTGCCCATTGGTCTGGGGATGAAACGCGGAGGATAAGGATAACTGAATTCCCAGATTGGAACAAAAGGCTTTCCAAAATCTGGAAACAAGCTGGACCCCTCTATCGGACACAATGCTCTCAGGAATCCTGTGCAACCGAACCACCTGTTGTAAAAACAAGGGTACCAACTCAGCGGAAGATGGCAACTTTGGGAGTGGTACAAGATGGACCATCTTCGAAAATCTATCACAAATCACCCAGATAACAGTCATTCTCTGAGAGACAGGAAGATCAGAAATAAAATCCATTGAGATATGGGTCCATGGCCTCTTGGGCACTGGGAGGGGCATCAGCAACCCACTAGAACGAGAACAAGGTTTAGACCGAGAACAAGTCCCACAGGACTGTACAAAATTCCTGACATCATGAGATAAGGCAGGCCACCAAAACGACCGACTCACCAAATTTCTAGTACCAAAAATACCTGGATGACCAGTCAATGCGGAGAAATGGACTTCAGACATCACTCTCTTTCTCCACTGGTCAGGAACATACAATCTTCCCATACGGCAACGCTCAGGTTTATCCTCCTGAAATTCCTCCAGGGCGCATCTCAAATCGGGCAAAATGGCAGAAAGAACTACCCCCTCACCTAGGATAGTAGTAGGCTCAGTCACATTAAGAGAATCAGCAAAGAAACTCCTAGAAAGGGCATCTGCCTTAACATTCTTAGTGCCCGGAAGAAAAGAGACCACAAAATTAAAACGCGTGAAAAACAAGGCCCATCTAGCCTGTCTAGGATTCAAGTGTTTAGCCGACTCCAGATAAATCAGATTCTTGTGATCGGTAAGGACAACAAATTGATGTCTAGCTCCCTTCAACCAATGTCTCCACTCCTCAAATGCCCATTTCATGGCCAACAATTCCCGATTCCCCACGTCATAGTTGCGTTCAGATGGGGAGAACTTTCAAGAAAAGAAGGCACAGGGATTCATCTTAGAAGTCACAGAGTCTTTTTGGGACAAAATAGCTCCTGCACCAATCTCAGAAGCGTCTAACTCCACTTGAAATGGAAGTGAGACATCAGGTTGCCGTAGAACTGGAGCTGAAGTAAATCTCCGCTTAAGCTCCTGAAATGCTGAGACAGCCTCAGGAGACCAATTCAGCACATCAGCTCCCTTCTTGGTCAGATCAGTCAGTGGTTTGACGATACTAGAAAAATTACCTATAAATTTACGATTAGAGTTGAGCGATACCAGCCGATACTTGAAAATATCGGATCGGAATGGATCGGCCGATCTTAAAAAAAGTATCGGTATCGCCGATTCCGATACCGGAAGTCCCATTCAAGTCTATGGGACTTCCGGTATCGGAATAAGAAAAACCCTATTTTTGCCTTGTACAGCCTCTCTGGGGTCTGTACGGACCTTTCGGGGGGCTGTGCCGGCCTGCCAGGGGGTCTGTGCAGGCTCCGGTGGTCTGTGCCGGCCTGCCGGGGGGCTGTGACGGCCTGCCGGTGGTCTGTGCAGGCTCCGGTGGTCTGTGCCGGCCTGCCGGGGGGCTGTGACGGCCTGCCGGGGGTCTGTGCAGGCTCCGGTGGTCTGTGCCGGCCTGCCGGGGGGCTGTGCCGGCCTGCCGGTGGTTTGTGCAGGCTTCGGGGGTCTGTGCAGGCATCGTCCGATGGGACTACAAGTCCCATCGGGCGATGCCTGCTACCATGACAGTGATTGACACATTAGCCAATGATGGGACAGTAGTAGTCCCATCATCCGGCTAATGTGTTGAATGTAAAAAAAAAAAAAAAAAAATTACATGCTACATACATACAACATGCATACTACATATATACTACATGTAACATACATACTACATATATACTACATGCAACATGCATACTACATACATGCTTCATACTACATGCATGCTACATACATGCTATATACTACATACATGCTACATACATACTACATATATACTACATGCATGCAACATACATACTACATATATACTACATGCATGCAACATACATATTACATATATACTACATGCATGCAACATACATACAACATATATACTACATGCATGCAACATGCATACTTCATATATACTACATGTAACATACATACTACATATATACTACATGTAACATACATACTACATGCATGCTACATACTACATACATGCTACATACTACATACATGCTACATACATACTACATACATAATACATATACAGTGGGGAAAAAAAGTATTTAGTCAGTCAGCAATAGTGCAAGTTCCACCACTTAAAAAGATGAGAGGCGTCTGTAATTTACATCATAGGTAGACCTCAACTATGGGAGACAAACTGAGAAAAAAAAATCCAGAAAATCACATTGTCTGTTTTTTTTCATTTTATTTACATATTATGGTGGAAAATAAGTATTTGGTCAGAAACAAAATTTCATCTCAATACTTTGTGATATATCCTTTGTTGGCAATGACAGAGGTCAAACGTTTTCTGTAAGTCTTCACAAGGTTGCCACACACTGTTGTTGGTATGTTGGCCCATTCCTCCATGCAGATCTCCTCTAGAGCAGTGATGTTTTTGGCTTTTCGCTTGGCAACACGGACTTTCAACTCCCTCCAAAGGTTTTCTATAGGGTTGAGATCTGGAGACTGGCTAGGCCACTCCAGGACCTTGAAATGCTTCTTACGAAGCCACTCCTTCGTTGCCCTGGCGGTGTTCTTTGGATCATTGTCATGTTGAAAGACCCAGCCACGTTTCATCTTCAATGCCCTTGCTGATGGAAGGAGGTTTGCACTCAAAATCTCATGATACATGGCCCCATTCATTCTTTCATGTACCCGGATCAGTCGTCCTGGCCCCTTTGCAGAGAAACAGCCCCAAAGCATGATGTTTCCACCACCATGCTTTACAGTAGGTATGGTGTTTGATGGATGCAACTCAGTATTCTTTTTCCTCCAAACACGACAAGTTGTGTTTCTACCAAACAGTTCCAGTTTGGTTTCATCAGACCATAGGACATTCTCCCAAAACTCCTCTGGATCATCCAAATGCTCTCTAGCAAACTTCAGACGGGCCCGGACATGTACAGGCTTAAGCAGTGGGACACGTCTGGCACTGCAGGATCTGAGTCCATGGTGGCGTAGTGTGTTACTTATGGTAGGCCTTGTTACATTGGTCCCAGCTCTCTGCAGTTCATTCACTAGGTCCCCCCGCATGGTTCTGGGATTTTAGCTCAACCGTTCTTGTGATCATTCTGACCCCACGGGGTGGGATTTTGCGTGGAGCACCAGATCGAGGGAGATTATCAGTGGTCTTGTATGTCTTCCATTTTCTAATTATTGCTCCCACAGTTGATTTCTTCACTCCAAGCTGGTTGGCTATTGCAGATTCAGTCTTCCCAGCCTGGTGCAGGGCTACAATTTTGTTTCTGGTGTCCTTTGACAGCTCTTTGGTCTTCACCATAGTGGTTTGGAGTCAGATTGTTTGAGGGTGTGCACAGGTGTCTTTTTATACTGATAACAAGTTTAAACAGGTGCCATTACTACAGGTAATGAGTGGAGGAAAGAGGAGACTCTTAAAGAAGAAGTTACAGGTCTGTGAGAGCCAGAAATCTTGATTGCTTGTTTCTGACCAAATACTTATTTTCCACCATAATATGCAAATAAAATGAAACAAAAACAGACAATGTGATTTTCTGGATTTTTTTTTCTCAGTTTGTCTCCCATAGTTGAGGTCTACCTATGATGTAAATTACAGACGCCTCTCATCTTTTTAAGTGGTGGAACTTGCACTATTGCTGACTGACTAAATACTTTTTTTCCCCACTGTATACTACATGCATGCAACATACATACAACATATATACTACATGCATGCAACATGCATACTACATATATACTATATATACTACATGTAACATACATACTACATACTGTATATACTACATGCTACATACATGTCGGGGATCAAAGTGACAAGTGACGGTAAGTATGTACTCTATGTTATATGTACTGTATGTCTATATGTATGTATGTATGTTTGTGGCTCATTGCATTTTGGACTTCCGATTCCGGTATCCGATACGAAAAAAGTATCGGTACTCGGTATCGGAATTCCGATACGGCAAATATCGGCCGATACCCGATACTTGCGGTATCGGAAAGCTCAACACTATTTACGATAGAAATTAGCAAAACCCAAAAATTTCTGGAGAGCCTTCAAAGAAGTAGGCTGAACCCAATCATAAATGGCCTGTACCTTGGCCGGGTCCATTTTAATAGTCGATGGAGACAAGATAAATCCCAAAAATGAAATTCTCTGTACACCAAAGAGGCATTTCGATCCCTTAACAAACAGGGAATTCTCCCTCAAAATCCGGAACACAGTCCGGACATGTTCCACATGGGAATCCCAATCACTAGAAAAGATCAAAATATCATCCAGATAGATGATCAAAAACTTATCTACAAAGTCTCGAAAAATATCATTCATAAAGGACTGGAAGACAGAAGGGGCATTAGAGAGCCCAAAAGGCATCACCATGTACTCAAAATGTCCCTACGGAGTATTAAACGCCGTCTTCCATTCATCCCCGTGTTTGATGCGAATAAGATTATATGCCCCCCTGAGGTCAAGCTTAGTAAACCAGCAGGCACTCTTAACTCTGGAGAACAAATCAGACATCAGAGGTAACGGGTACTGATATTTAACTTGTTAAGGGATCGATAATCAATACACGATCTTAATGAACCATCTTTCTTGGCCACAAAAAAAAAAACAGCGCCTACAGGTGACGAGGATGGTCTAATATGACCCTTCTCCAATGACTCCTTAATATAGGATCGCATAGCATCATGTTCGGGTTCTGATAAGTTGAAAAGCCGACCCTTGGGAAATTTGCACCCAGGCATCAACTCAATTGCACAGTCATAACTCCTATGAGGAGGCAAAGATGCAGACTTACTCTCACTAAATACATCAGAGAAATCAGCCAGATAATCAGGAATATCATGAGACTGAGGAGAGGTGGAGAAAACAGGAGCGTCCCTAAGAACACACTGACAACCCCAACTCACCACAGACACAGATTTCCAATCCAAAACTGGGTTATGAGTTTGCAACCAGGGGAAACCCAGAACAATACTATCATGCAAATTATGCAGCACCAAAAATTTACAATTTTCTTGGTGGTTTGGGGCAACTTGCATTATCACCTGGGCCCAAAACTGAGGTTTATTCTCTGCCAAAGGAGTGGCATCAATACCCCTCAAAGGAATAGGCATCTGCAGAGGCATCATGGACAAACCACAACGTTTGGCAAAGTCCAAATCCATCAGATTCAGAGCTGCTCCTGAATCCACAAAAGCCTTAGTGGAAAACGTGGACAAGGAGCAGATCAAAGTAATTGCCAAAAGGAACTTAGGTTGTACACTGCCCACAGCAAATGGGTGTGCAAAACGTTTCTCTCGTTTAGGGCAGACTGAAATAGTATGAGAGGCGTCTCCACAGAAAAAACACAGCTTATTACGCCTTCTAAACTCCTGACGTTGCGCCCTAGACAATACCCCATCACATTGCATAGGTTCAGACATTTGTTCAGAAGGTGGCAGCGCCTCCCGTGTAGTGTTACATTCACGTAAACGCCGATCAACTTGAATGGCTAATGACATAGAGCCATCCAGACCAGAGGGAACAGGAAATCCCACCATAACATCTTTTACGGTCTCTGATAAACCTTTCCGAAAGAGAGCTGCCAGTGCACTATCATTCCATGTAGTAAGGACTGCCCACTTTCAGAATTTTTGACAGTATAACTCTGCAGGATCCTGACCCTGGTTTAATGCCAACAGGGTTCTCTCAGCTTGATCAACGGCATTAGGTTCATCATACAACAACCCCAAGGCTTGAAAAAATGCATCCACATTAGTCAGAATAGGATTTTCAGGTGTCAGTGAAAAAGCCCAATCCTGGGGATCGCCGTGCAGCAAGGAGATGACAATTTTAACCTGCTGCACAGAGCTCCCCGGTGAGTTAGGCTTCAAGGCAAGAAATAATTTACAATTATTCTTAAAATTCAGAAATTTAGACTGATCCCCAGAAAACACATCAGGAGTAGGGATCTTGGGTTCAGCAACATGTGACTGAATGAGGTAGGTAGAAATTCCCTGCACTTCAGCAGCAAGTTGCTTCACACGATCAGACAGTTGCTTAATCTCCATTAGGAGAGGAAAAAAATCCTCCTACGGCCCCAGAGAAAAAGAGGAAAAAATATAAAAAAAAAATTCTGACATTTTTTTTTTTTTAAACAATTTTTTCCTGCTCTTGAGTACCCTAGAATCTGCGGTATGGCTGGTGATTCTGTTATGAATGGGTCACCGAGGAGAAAAAAAAGCAACACACGCTAAGTCTCAGAAAACCAGAGAGGTTGGTAACTATGCAGATTGCAGATCCCTGATCTTAACACACAACTAGCAGCAGTCGTGGAGCGTGCCTACGATAGTCCTGGACGCCTCGTCACAACCAGAGTGCTAAATAAGCCTAAAGTAAGAAAAGAGGAAAACTAACTCCCCCAGAGCAGACCCCAAAAGTAAGACAGCCCCCCACATGTATTGACGGTGAAGCAAGATGAAAACACAAACAAAGGCAGAAAAATAGGCTGAGCAAACGATGGGGCCAAACTAACTTGAAAGGACAGGAAAGGAAAGATACTGTCTGCAATCTGCCAAAAAACCCTACCCAAAATAATGTCCAACACTTCTGATAACAAAATTGACCCTGAAGTCACTAGACTTCTCCCACTATATCAGCACTCAGAAATATTCTGAGATAGAGCAAAAAAGAGGCCAATCTAATAAAGGACAAAAAGGCAAATTGGCAAATACAGATAAATAATAGTGGTGTCATGATCTGAAAGTGATCTGACAGTTTTAAAAGCACAGAGTGAACTTTTTTTCCTTTTGGCAAGTTGCCAAGGTGACTTGACTGTCCCCGGTGGTGGTTAGTGGTATCGCACCTTAGGTTTTCAGTTTAAAGTTCTCTGTAATTATGATTCAGGTGTGGGGCTCTATAAATGAGTCTCAGGGTGTGTAATCACGGCTGGTGATATTGATTCATTCATGGATTCAGAGTTGGTGAGAGCCTGGTGGAAGGTTGGAGCTGAGGAGGAGTCCTGTGCAGCTTAGCCAGGGGGGAAGTGTGTCAGCTATGGTGTCTGGACGAAGGGCTGGCATGGCGTGGTGGGGTCGCAGTGATGGTGTCAGCAGGAAGTGTCTGCATGGACTGGTGGAGTGGCGACTATGGAGAGTGGCACTCACCATGTGGGACTTGGCTGCTGAGCTGGACTCAAGCATGCTTGACTTCGTGTCAGAAGCTGAACTCATCTTTGGGACTCTGTTACTAAGCAGCAGCAACTGGTGGTGGACTCTGCTCCAAGGCTGCACTATGGTGAAGGATCCTGTTATGGTGATGGATCCGGGTGGAGGAGAAGACGCACGCAGGTGGAGGGCTCTGTTGCAGGAGCATAAGCACAGAGCATAAAGCTAAGTGGTGTCCCCCTGTATTGTCTCTTTCCCTCATGTGTGTTGTTAGTGCCGTGGTGGGATTAGTTTCCGCACCGACCAATTCCCTAGTGAGGGGTTAGGGTCAGGGCGAGCAAGGGCGTTGAGGTACGCGTGCGGCGTCTGGTGCGGAACCGGCATAGGGAACGTTAGGAGTGCAGGGACACTGGCTCAGGGGAGCTCAGGAGGTCTCCAATTCCCTTTTCCCTATCACAGGGCCCACCATTGTTAATGTTTCCCAGGTCCCCCTTATTATTTAAATTCGCCGTACTGGAGGCGGGGTTTCCAGAATTTATATTAACGTGTAATACCTAAATTCACCAGGTGGAGGCGGTGTATCCATCTGCACATATTATTATTTAAATTCGCCACTGGAGGTGCTGTATCCAGGGTCACGTGTGTTATGGGTTCGCCTTGCGGTAACATCTGCGTCCAGACACACAGTGACCGTGACAAGTGGAAGTTCAGCACAGCCCAGCCGGGCAGGCTGACCACAAAAAAAACTGAGTTGACCAACAAGAGCAAGTGTGAACATTAGCAAAAACAAACTTAACTTGAGAAGACTGGAGCAGAGCTGAAGTTCAAGACCTGAGAAGCAGACTGAATCACCAGCAACTGGATAGGGCGTCGGCTGTCTTATATCCAGTCTGATACTCCAGAGATCCAATCATTATCCTCCTCGTCAGGTGGCAGACCATTACCAATTAAACCAACCTCACTACCTCCTGTCACCACCAGAGGGAGAACGGAAGGAGAACTCCCAGCTGGTGGAGCAGAAAATGAGCTCATAACACATGTGTATGCCAACAGCATCTGCTGGTCTCTGAATGGTCTGAAGCGTGTATTGCCAAGCATGGACCTGACAGGTCTGTGCACCACAAAACACTTCAACTGGATGTGTGTCCAAGATGCACATCCAGTTGAAGTTTCTGCTGGCATCAGCAGACCACTCACCTGCACGTGTCCTGTGGTTGTGGTCGTGACCTCTGAAACCACAGTCGTTACACCCCTGGCTGCTCCTTAAGTACTCTATAATCTGCTATTGGGCTGAATAGACAAGAGGAGATCTGGTGCTGTGCATAATTTCTAATATTATGTCTATAAATACTGTACAATTTTTGTCTGTCCCTGCAACTCTAATCCTTCCACTTTCTGATTCTTCATCCTGCAATTCTGTATGTTTCAGATGCATTCCCCCTATGTGTCCTCTCCTGGATCCAAAACCTGTCTTTCCTGCCAATAGCAACCAATCACAGAGCAGCTTTTATTTTACCACAGCTGTCTAGAAAATTAAATCTGAGCTGTGAATGGTTGTTGTGGCCAACAGAAAGTTTTTGTTATTAGACGCATGCCATGCCATCTGCCATGAAAAATGTGGGTATCAGCAGCGCTGTTGGAACCAGCCACTTAGCCAGTAGTTTCAGACGTGGGCCACAGTTGTCTGCTGCCTCCAATAAGCATATCATTTAATTAAAAAAGATGATTTATAAAAATAATATTTTATTTGTAAAAATAAAAACTATATTTTTAATTTTAAAATACATAAAAAAATTAATAGCGCAGTGTGATATTCAACAGTCTATTGGTTTCTATCCATAATCATATATTTTGAGATTATTGAGACTCTCTTTGCATTAAAGGACAATTGTCAGCACTTTCTATCCATATGGAGTTTTAAGGCCAATTCCGACTAATCAAACCCAAACGTAATCTCAGCAAATTTGCTCAAGTTTAATCAGATACTGGCTTTCCTCGAATAACAGTTAATTGCTGGAGGTCTGAGAAGCCAGACTCATGAGCAGTGGTATAACTAGAGTCCAATGGGCCGCAGTGTAAAATTTGGATCTGGACCCCCAGCTGCATATTCGTCAGACCTATGGATCTTGCAGTGCTCCATATCCTGTGAAGAAATACGTGTTTACCCTCTCATGTAGCAATGTCCCCCATCCTGTGAAAATACACCGATCCTGGCACCATCCTGTAATAATGTCTTCCATCCTGTGCCCCTTTCCTGGAATAATGTAATAAAGTCCTTCATGCTGGCCCCTTCCTGTAATTATGTCCCCTATCCTGAGCCCTTTCTAGGTATAATGTCCTCCATCTTGTGACTTTTCCTAGATATATAATGTCCCCCATCCTGGGCTCCTTCCAGTAATACAAGTCTCCCATCTTTGTATAATGCCTCCGATCCTGGGCCCCTTCCTGTAATATAATTCCCCATCCTGATATAATGTGTCCCATTATAGACTTCTTCCCATAATAGTGTACCTGAACTGTGGCTTTTCTCCAACAAATGTATAAAAAAAAAAAAACTATTCTGCTCACCTTCCCCACTCCTAGGACATGCAGTATCCAATTCTATAATCGGCTCAGAAGCTGTCAGTAACTTGCATGCCAATGTCAGCTTCCGACCTCTGATTACGCGGCAGCATATATTGCAGTGCAAGGACCCAGCGGGTCTCTGCGACACAATACATTTCACCTGAATGTGCGTCTTCGTGACCGTGATTGTCATGCCCCTGCTAGTGATGAGTGAGTATGCTCATTGCTCGGGTCTCAGCTGAGACGAAGAAAACTAAATCTCCGAGCACGCCAAAACACTCGGTGATCACAGAGCATGCTCGGGGAGACCCGAGCAACGATGCTACTCGCCCATCACTAGCCCCTGCCCACATAGTTCAATTCATAAAAATTGACTTTTTTCACATCAGATGGATATTATTTTCATTTGTCTTTATCCCTGTAATGTTATCGTTTAGGTTTTATTACAATATGCCAAAACATCACTTTGCATCAGTAAAAGCAGTAATTCTTTTGTTATCTCCTGTGATTAATCTACTATAACCATCTTCATAATTGTTAGCCTATTTATTATCACTTACAGTTTTGATTACCCAGCATGACTGTTTAGTGAAATGGAAATGAAAAGACTGAGTTTTATGAATTTCTTCATAAATTATTAAGATATCTCTACAATCTTTCATTAATTATAGTGTTATTAATTAGTTTATAAAATGACTTAAAACATAATCCTCCACAATCAGATAATCACACTCCTGTATATTCAATGTGACTTATTATGACTACTAATTAATACAATTAAATGTTCAAATTAAAGTTATAGATGAACTTGGCTCTCCGGAAGACTCATAAGCACAGTTCTTGCTTAATGATGTATCTTATTTGAAAATTATTCCATAAGTTTTACATAATCGTTCACTGTATCTAATGAAACTCACAATCTAAATTCAGTCTCGCATACCAGTAAAAAACCCACACAATCACACCAAGCACCTTCCTGCTAAACTTCTCAAACTTTTCAAAAGTTGGCAGAGCTGACCAGACGTGGCATAAAAACGATAAAAATTCTAGCATAACTGGTTGATGAATCAGGGTCCTGCACTGATGTGAAAAGAATAGTACCAATAAAATGGTAGCAATAAAAACTACTCTTTGTTCTAGAAAATTTCGACAAAGCTCAATATGGTAACTAAAACAATTAAAACTTTATTGGCCTCAGTACATGAAACACAAACAAAATAGTATTTTCATTTCTTTGTTGTTATTATATTTTCAAGCGATAAGTTTAGGTCCACACTGGAATTCAGGATTTCTTTTTTTCTGCTCCATTACTGGAATAGCAAAATGGAGGTCCTGCAACAAACACGTTCTTCCTACGATGCAGACCTCCATCCACTTTTTCTAGTGGCAAAAAATAGATGATTTGTGAGTTAAAGTGGGAAGCTAGCATAAATCATAAAAAGTATATGAAATTGGTATCGCCATAATCAACTGTCCAACAGAATAAAATTAGCAGGTTATTTTACTTCAAAATGTAAAATTAAAACCCTAGTAACAATGGTGGAAATGCATTATTTTCTCCATTCCACACTGCAAATAACTTTTACTTATGTATTAATGTGCTGATGTTCTTTCTGGTGATTTGCTCTGGTGTTGTAGTCATGCACTGATTATCATCCTAGTACTGTATTAAAATTCTGATGGTAGTTCTGGTGCTGTATTAATATACTCATAATGGCTCTGGTGCATCTTCATGTACTTTTGATGGTTCTGGTGCCATCTTCAGTACTAATTATTTTTTTGGTGCTTTATTCAAATAATGCTGATAATTCACTTGTTGTATTCATTCACGTATTATGATCCTAGTACTATATTAATGTACTGATGTTAGTCCTGGTGCTGTATTCATGTACTGTTAGTGGTTCTGGTGCTATATTTATCTTCTAATAGTATTTCTAGTGATGTTTTCATGTACTGATGATGGTTTTATTGCTGTATTAGGCTAGGTTCACATTAATGTTTCTGTGCGCAGCGTATCATCTGCATGCGCAAACACATGCAAAAACACATGCAAACACATGTTTACACAACGTTTTTTATCCTCATCATCTTTCACATGACGCCAAAAAAAAAACTGCGTGTGCATGTGTTTGTATGCATTTTTGCATTTGCATTGTTTATGCGCATGCGTTCAATATTTCCAATGCTTTTCCAGTAGAGTTCCCTTGACACCAGACACACAATGGGCGTGTCTCATGGGATTTCTATATATACAGTATAGACACACTGTGAAGACACACTTATCTATTGCGTTATTTCTGTGCTGTCTTGTGTATAAATATGTGATTCTTCAGATGTTGTATTAGTCTATACCTGATGAAGAGACCTGAGTAGTCTCGAAAGCTTGCAATGTGTTACCATCTTTTCAGTTAGCCATTAAAAGGTATCAACCACTGAGGACTCTCAATTCTAAATATTATTGTATCTACTGGCTAACACGGTACAAAGATATATATCTTTCCTGTATCACCTTTGGTTTGCAGGCATCTAAATGGCGCAATTTGGGAACAGAACACGAATCAATCTAAAAACTGAGAAAATTGATGATGTGGTCAAAGTGTGTGTTGTTAAGCACAATTACATCCTGGCAAAAGAGCGACAACTTGACGAACCTGTTGCTAGCACTTTTCAGGATTACCGTGATCACTCTTTGAGGACTACAGTGGAAGTTGCGCAGATGAGGGATAAGTTTGCTGCTTACTTTGTTTCGGATATTAGACGTGTGGCATGGCAAGACGATATGGTTTAATACACTTGTAAGTAAATGTACTTGTAATGTTTGCTGAATTTACTACTAAAGAAACACCTCCAGTGAAACACCAGTTACTACTTCACCCAACAATACAATACACACATGTGTGTGTTTTCACATAAAGAGCCAAAGAAAACACAGGGATTGTGCAAAAAATTAAAATTTTATTTACCAACAACAAACAACTGTTTAACCAACAATTGGGTTTATGTTCAGGGTCTGTCTGACGATGAGATATTGTGGACCTTGGGGGTGTTGATCTGTGATGATTGGGTGGTAGTCGTGAAGAAGAAGGGGTAGGGAGCACCACCAAGGGGCAAAAAAATATATAAATTAGAAAATAAGCAAGGGGTGCTGCACAATGCATAGGCAGAGACAAATGCTCAAAAGGAGAAAAAAGACCCCAGCATATAGAGCGCACACCCAAGACAATGATGTATGTGATCAATACATATCAATTTTATTAGAAGACAAAAACACACAATAAAAACATTTAAAAAAGCAAGGCACACCCCCAAATGTTCCAAACAGGTCAGACAATAAACCCTAATAAACAGACATCACTAGTAAGAGATGTGTAATTAGACAAAATATACATAATAATACATAGAACATGACCCAACAACCCTAAATCTGGGCATCCCCGGAGAAAAAAATATGACACACAGCTGCTCACTAAAAAATGGTCATCAAGAGAACAGGAGGCGCTATAGGTGAAGTAGCCATCCACTATAGGAGTAGAGGGAGTAATACACCAAAACACGTGCCAAAAAAAGGCCACATAAAATAATTGAGTGGTAGTCAATGATGAAGGGGTTACAGGGGAAGGGGCAATAAATTGCAGGATTTGCTCATGATGGGACTGGACACATTGGGAGTAGACAACACATTAGGAGTAGAATCTTGGGAAGGGATAGACAAATTGGAAGGGAGAGACACAAGGGAAGATAGTGACATATTTGACAACAGAAACACATTGGGAGGTGAGGGTGGAGGTGATGGGTCCAATTTTGGCCAACATTTTTTGTTCCGAGTCATCATTTTCCTGTGCTGAGTAGAGTCACTAGTGGGAGTCTGTTTTCTGTAGGTACCTCTGTGATTCTTGCTTGGCTGAGTGGGAGTGGTTACCTCTGTTGCAGTGTGCTGGCATAGTGCTGGACTGGGCAGTGTGGTGGAAGTTGAATGGTGGAAGTTGAAGGCTGCATAGCTGCTGCACTCGGCTGAATGGTGGAAGTTGAAGGCTGCGTGGCTGCTGCACTTGGCTGCGTGGTGTAGCTGGGTACTGTAGAAACAGTCTTAATGTCCAGCGGTGGTGGTGGTGGTTAGGTCACTTGCACTGTCATCGGATGTTGAGCAGACGGGTATCCAAGTCCTTGAGACGTTTGGAAAGGTGCTGGAGGACTCTGCCACTGCTTGCCCTTGTTGACCTGTAGGAAACAAAGTTTGTGCCTGCTGCTCATATCGGGACTGCTGCAATGCCTGGCTGTAAGCAGCCTGGCAGGCCTGCATCACGTTCAGCTGGAGATCAGGCAGTAGGTTTTCCAACACGCAGCACTCTATTGATGAAAAAAATGTTGCGCCGGTCTCTGAAGGTCGGCTTCCAGGTGGTCAAGATGTCTGTGGACTTCCTGGAAAAGTGTGTTCACCTGAGTGAACCCACTATCCAGTCTTTCTAAAACCACCTTCAGCCCATACCAGAAGATCAAGATTAAGTTAAGAAACTCTGGCATGACTGGCCTCTCCCATGCCCTCTGCCGCTGATGAGAAGACCCAACAAAACCAGTGGCAGAGGGCTGGGAGAGGGGGAAACCAGATGGACCGGTGTAGTGTGAATATAAAAATGGCTATTTTGAGTCCATATTGAAATATACAGAATGCATACAGACCATTACAGAGCAGCATTTCTGGTCATACAGTTCAGGCAGACAGACAGTGCTCATAGTGACACAATATTGAGAAATGATTGTTTATTACCTGAAACCCTTTCTCCTCACAAACAGTTCTAGTTTCTATATGTTGTTTGACAATGCTCATAGTGACACAATCTTGAGAAGTGTTTATTACCTGAAACCCTTTCACCTCATATAGTGACACACAGGCAGATCTCACCAGGTACATAGCAGGGGTCAGGGGTCGCTACTTACCCGTCAGACGAGGCGATCCTGATGTCCTCTCGCCCGCGTCCACGCATCACTTGTCGGCGCCACAGGAAGCCCAGCAGGAAGCTGACAATGAGAAACAGTCCAGGACGTTCTCGCGCGATCAGCGATAACCAGCGGGGGAGCGGTCGGAGGTAAGTATCAGACATAGCGATATCGCTAGCAATATCACTATAAAGTCACAAAAACCTGTGATGTTATAGCGATATTGCTAGCGATATCGCTTAGTGTGACAGGCCCTTAAGTTTCTATATGTTTGTTGTTTATTATTGTAAAACATTAAGGTTTACTTAACCTCTGTCTGTGGTGGTTTTATCTGAATCCATGTGGGCTTTTCTCATCCTTTGATGTTCGCCTGGTATCTCAGTTCATTCTACCTTGAAAGCTGGCCACTTGAGGGGCAGGGTTAAACTAAAGTTAAACATAGTGTAAATTACTATATAAAGCCAGAGAAACATGACTAAGACAGAAGCAAAAACTTGGATACCTGTATGTGTACATTGTTGATACCTGTATAATTGGGGATACTTGTGCAGTGTTGTGAATTTCCCAGGGGTTCTCTGTCTTGATGTTGCTTCTCTGATATTCCAGATGGATGATGTTTAAAGCCTCTTATTGATGGATGATGTGAGTATATGTACTTAATCATTATATGTATTTAATCTTTGTATGTACTTAACCTTTGTATCTTAAAATTTACAAAATTTTACTATACTACTATTCAATCATACTATTCCTTTAATTTTGTACTTTGAAATAAAATTGCGCTATATCGCAAGTAGTAGCCTTCTTTAAAGCCGTATCCAAACCTTAGTGTTAAAAACTTGGCAATACGACCGGCTGCCTGTTCCCGAGCCTGTGAAGCCAGGGATTGGGCCTGTTCGGTCGCTGGTTGATGAGGGGCCGCTCCAACTGAGGACAATCCAGGATGTGTTGTGCTGCACCAGGTTCTGTGTGGAAAATAAATGAAAAACATTAGTAAAAAAAATTATATTTTTTATATAATGGTAAGACAACACAAAAGATACTCACGTTCGCTGACCAAGCGCAGGCCTCAGAAATGAAAGTAGACGATGGTATTCATATTTTCTGAGCATTGGAGCAGCACCACTTTGAACCCGAATCTCCTCTCTCATGTCCTTATTGAAGCGATCCTTCATCAAATGCCAAAGGACTTTTATTCTCTTCACTGTGAAGGGGTAAAGAAAGGAAAAAATTAATTGTAAAACAATGCACCTACATTACCAGGTTCACTGACACGTCAGACCACATTGCAATACTTATGAAATTCCTTTCTGGCACGTAGCGTGGCACGGTTCCCAATCAGCCAGCAGTGATCTTGCCACTTCTTGCCAGAGTCGTCAAATCAATGCTGAGTCTGAATGATTACGATCACGAGGGTCCCACAACGCTGCTCGCTCTTGCACAGATTGAATGAGTTGGTCGTTATCAATCTCTGGTTTGCCTTCCTCACGTTGTGGAACCTATAGATCAAATTAAAAAAAAAGAATTGGTAAGTAAAACTGAAAACAAATTCAATTACAACTCTGATAATGAAAAGACTACTTACATCCCGTCTTTCTTCACCAGAAACTTGAGGCCGACGACCCTGGGAAGATTCATTTCCACTCGACTGCTCCTGCTCTTCCACACTGGAAGGTACCTGTAAAGAAAATACATGATTTACCACATGTATAGTATTGCCAGTCAATACATACCAATCAGTATATCAAATGTGATTACATAATCAGTGTCATGTCCATTCTGGGAAGCTTCACTGGAGGACATGTTGGAATAGCAAACAGCAGTCAAGTGAAACACTACAGAAAAGAACGGAGAAGAAAAATTAAAGTTGTTAAGAGCTAAACAAAAAAAATTAAAAACACAATGGACACCAATACTTACATTACAGGCAGTATTCCAACAGTGCAGCAGTCATGCAGTACAGAACAGGGACAGCAGCACAGCATCGGGACAGTAGCACAGCATCGGGACAGCAGCACAGCACCAGGAAAACAGCTCACCACCAGGACGGAGAAATCCTGGACAGGAGAATTGAAGGGCCAATATCACACCACCGGGACGAAGAAATCCTGGACAGGAGAACTGAAGGGCAAATACCACACCACCAGGATGGAGAAATCCTGGATAGGAGAAGCAAGTCACAACAGTAGTCCAGGACCAGAGCAGCAACCAGTCTACAAGGAAGAGAAAAAAAATTAGTACAGAGTACAGACTGCAGAGACAGACAGACATTTTCAAACCTTCTATACTTACGTAGACAGTCTTGTGCTCGCATCCAGAGTCTGGAGATTATTGGCCTTGCAGTGTCCACACTTCCTTTTATACAGTTGGCAATTAGCAGGTGGTGAAATCATTTCCTGGATCTGCTCATTCTGAAGTACGCATGTTTCGAATGCATGCGTACGCGTGTCATTGCATACCAATGTGTTCCCATAGACATTAATGCGTTGTTTTGACGCACTCGTCCGCATGCGCATGACTGCACATAATTGACGCCTCACAAAATGCAACATGTTGCGTTCGCCGGACACCGTGAAACGACGCATACGTATGCATCCCCATGCGAACTGATGCAAACGCATGTCCTTGCGTAAACATTGTTAAATATAGGTATGCGTGACGCATACGGATCATACGTTGAGCACAGATACGCTAATGTGAAACTAGCCTTAATGTACCAATGGTGGTTCTGGTGATGTTTTCATATACTGAGTATGGTTCTGGTACAGTATTCATGTACTGATGGTGGTACGGGTGAAGTGTTCTTGAACTGATTATGGTTTTTGTTATGAATTTATTTAGACATGGTTGTTCTAATGATTTGTTCATATACTGATGGCGGTTCTGGATATGTATTCATGAACTAATAGTCCTTATGCTGTACACATATAGCAATTCATAACTTGTCAGATTACATGCTACATGGCTATTTTAATGAAGTGTACAGTATTTAGGTTAGGAGCATTAAACCTTTCTATTTGATGTTTCAAGTGTTTGCCATTTTAGTACTCTTATGCCACAGGCTGAGATTCATAGAAGATAGGGATTTGTGTTATTTTCTACAATACCATGGGTATTGCAGTATATAGCATAAGTGATTGTACAACTGCAGGTTCAAGTCCCCTAAGGCAACTAAAAAATAAAATAAAAAATTCGAAAAGTTTTTTTAAAGTGTAAACTCTGCAGCAACTACTCAGCAAAGTGGCAACATACTCTACTGAAGCTAATTTGTCTAAGAGACAAGCCACACACCGCAGAAGAGTTACTTAAAGAGATAACACACCAGACAGATGTGTGGCTCCAACTAGGCATGGTCATGTGTGATAATGGGCGTAACCTGATGGCTGCTGTGAAGCTTGGCAAGCTCCCACACATACCTTACTTGGCACACGTGCTCAACTTGCATCAAAACATACGCAGATTTGCCAGAGCTTCTGGGCAAGGTATGTCATGTCAGCACCATTTTTGCAAGTTAGTTACTGTTCCTGCTGCTCTGGCAGTGCTGCAGCAGTGCATGCAAGTGCAAGCTTGCCAACTGGTGTGTGATATGTCCACACGCGCAACGATCCTGCTTTTGTGCCTACTTAAACAGTCCTTGCTCACAACTAATCATAAAGCTATGAATGCAGACCACGTGGAGTTAGAGTAAGAGAGGAGACAAAGAAATATTACCCAGCTTCATCTCACCTCAGCGTGAATTATGTAACAATGAGGTCGTGGAGGCTGTAGAGGAGTAGGATCATGAGCTGTTGGCTAGCACAACACAGGCTAGTACACAAACAATATTCGTCTCCTGCCTGGATGGACTGAGGATGGGAGAAGAAGAGAGGGAGGAGGAGATGGAGAGTCATCATTGTGGTGGAGACAGGGAAGTTTGGGCTATAGGGAGCTTGGCACATATGGCCGACTTTATGGCCGCTGCCTTTCCCATGACCCTCACATTAGATTTATCTTGGCCACAAAAATGTACTGGTTATTCACTCTGCTAGACCCAAGCTACAAAGAGAACTTTGCATCTTCCTGAGGCGGAAAGGTCTTCAAAAATGGTGGTATTACAAGAAGACCATTGTGAAAATATGTTGAAAAAATTCCTAAATAAAAAATGTGGAATCCGGCACTCTCAAAAAAAGAGCTAATTTTTATTGCAATCAAGAAATAGTGTATCAATATATAATGTTTCGGTCTAGATGACCTTCATCAGATATTCACTAGTAACCTATAATTTCATAAATGTCTGAAAACTAGACTCCGGCTGATTAAATTTAAAATAGCAGCCCCTGTGCTTGAAAACCAGGAATTCCTGGTGCAGTATCACGGTGTGACATCCGTCAAAATGGTTGTCTGCCTGATACGCTGTCAAAAAGCTGGGCCAATTTCATGATGCCCTCCTAGCGTTCACAGTCTGATGACCGGGTTTTTTGACATCTAGGGAAAATTTTTTAAAGATGGTAAAGCAATACCTGGCCTACCAAAGCAGCTTACTCCCTAATTCCTCTGCGACCTTCAATTATTGGATCTCAAAGCTGGACACCTGGCATAAACTGTACCTATATGACTTGGAGGCGTTGTGCTTCCCTGCAGGAAGCGCCTTGTCTGAGTGGGTTTATAGTGCTGCCGGGGGGTCATAATAGACAGGCGCTTTTACATGTCAACAGAGAATGCTGACAGATTCACTGTGATAAAAAATGACCTAGATTAGCCCCACTTTTGCACACTACAAGATGACAGCAGCATATAAAGTATTTTTAATGTTCAATATTTGAATGAGACTCTCCAGTTGTTGCCTTCAAGAGTGCATGGATGACCCTCTTTATAATTTTTTCCTGGCTGTGCACTTTGTGAAAATTCTTTATGAGTGTACAAGTACAGCAACTACACTTTAAAAATATTTGAATGAGGCCCGGCCAGTTGTTGCATTTTAGAGTTATTGCAATAACTGTTAAGCCTTTATGAATGTAGGAGTACAGCAACTACACTTTCTAAATATTTGAATGAGGCCCGCAAGTTGTTGCCATTCAGCTGTCTTTGGTGTCTTTGAACTTTCTAAATATTTACGTTGTAAAAAAAATTCTGGAATCATACATACAGTTTAAACGTGATTATTGTTACTTTACGGTTGTGTGTAAAACTCCAAAAACGTGTCGCAAATTTTTTCTGAATTCAGTTAGTCATAGAGTATTAGGTGCTTTCTGTGACATTAGGCTGATAAAAAACACTCCAAAAAAAGTTGAATTGCTTTTTGTGACATTAGAGTGGTATATAACACTCCAATAAAATGTTGATATTTTTTTCTGTATTCAATTACTCATACATACAGTATTACGTGCTTTGTATTAAATTTCAGTGGTATATAACACTACAAAAAGGAGTTGAAAAATATTTCTGTATTCAGTTAGTCATGCATAGAGTATTAGGTCCTTTCTCTTACATTTTGCTGGTTTATAACACTCCAAAAAGCATAGAAAAATATTTCTGGATTCAATTAGGCCTTCATAGAGTATTAGTCTCTTTGTGGAGCATTTCTCTTTTGTATAACACTACAAAAAAGCATTGTAAAACTTTTCTGGATTGAATAACTCAGCTGCAGAGTATTATGTGAAATGTGGTACACTTTCGTGGTATACAACATCCCAAAAAAGTGTTGAAACTTTTTTTTTAATTCAATTACTCATACATACAGTGTTAAGTGCTTTGTGGTACGTTTCTGTGTTATATATTTTTTCCTGACTTGTCACTTTCTACAAAGCCTTTATGAATGTAGGAATATAGCAACTACACTTTATACATATTTGAATGAGGACTACCAGTTGCTGCCTTTTAGGGGTCAATGGATGACCTTTCTTATAATTTTCTCCTGCCTTTCCACTTTCTGCAAAGCCTTTATGAGTGTGCGAGTACATCAATTAAACTTTCAAAATATTTCAGTTCAAAAACTTTTTTCTGGATTCAATTGCTCATCCAAACAGTATTACCTGCTTTGTGGCACATTATGGTGGTTTATACAGTGAAGAGCAAAAAGGTAACAATGTTTTGAACTTTTGAATTTCAGACTCCATATCTCACCATCCACTACTGTTTTTATCGTGAGACTACCATCATTTTATAGACAATCCTCTTGGTTATCTCATACAAAAAATTTTCTTGCAACTATTTAGCATATGATTAGTTTTCCAGATTACTGTCATGTCACTGCATTGCTACTGTTTTGCTCCTGGTGGTGGACAAATATTTTTTTTCCTAAATACTACAAAAACACAACCTGTTCTCATATTCCCTAATAAACCACTGTATTATTAGGTTGATTTCCAAGTAAAGGTCATTGGTTCGAATCAAGGAGCGGCGATGAAGACGATTTCCCAAGAAAAGAGAAACAGCATCATCCAGCTCATCTATAGCAGTCTCTTGTCCAAGAAAATTGCCAAACTGCATCAGGTGAGTGCCGTGACAGCTGGAAGAATATGAAGTGAAGTCCGTCCCTCCATTTAGAAGCCAAAAGGTGGACATCCAGACAAAATTTTGGAGTCATCCACTTGATGTATTTGCAAAAGTAATCCTCTCCTCCTCTAATAAGATAATGCTTTTAGCCTGCCCCTTGGATAATAATTAATAAGTAATCTTGTAAAATATTCTATTCTAATTGATTATTATGCAGCTCCACTATTACATGGAGGGTATCGTTAAGTGATTTAGAACACTATTAATGAAATACACTAAATTATTCATCTGATGTTTCCATGAAGGGTTAAGAGAGGTAAACAAAATATACCTGTATCTCTGCTACTGTTCATATCACAGATAGGAGCGTCCCATGGCATGTTTTTATGCATATGAATGGTTGCAGATTTGTGCAGACACGGTAGGATCTACTGATTTTCATGCTTAGTACCGATGACTGTGTAGTGGTGTGGGCCGGACTGGGGGTGGTCCCTCATTTACTGCGCACAGACGTCACAGACACAAGATGGAGGCAGATTTCGGGTACAACAGGTCCAAGTTTATTTTAGTCGTCCGTCTGACGACTCCAGCAATACACCGCACTTCTTCCACAGCCTTCCGTTTCCAGGCCCGGGTACATACACCGTACTTTTTAGCTTAGTGACATTCCTACCAGCTCGGTCACTGTGGCCGCCTTAGGCCTGTTCACCAACAGCAATTTACTGGTCAGAGGTCGTCGTCAATTTGATATATTTCCCCCGGGGCCTCGTCTGTTCTGCGGTTCTTCATGTCGGGGCCACCCCCCTGACTTCCTTTCTCCTCAGTCCCCTAGTTGGGCTCTCCACACAGCACACACTTCGTCACAGACTTCTCTCCTCTTGAGCTCCTCCCGGGACTGGAACTTTCTGGAACCCTCCTGTCCTATTTATAACTTTCCCGATTCCCTGTAACTCCGCCCCCATGACCAACGGTTTCTAAAGCCCTAAGCTGCTGTCAAGTCCTGAACTCATGCTCTCCCCTGCCATCTTGTGGTCAACCCAAGGTACTGCACTCAATCTACACTTTTCCCAGCTGTTTCCCTTCTGTCATAACTAACATCTGTCTAAAATGCACAAACCATCCTTTCTTCTTGCTGACAAGTCACCTTCCCCACACCTGCAAGGTATATCATCGCAGCAAGGAATCAGAGGCAGGGATGATTGCCTGTTTCCCACGCATGCACGCTTGAAAATCTTCAAGTGCCGGGACCTCAACCGGTGCACATCTACAGAGTGAAAATGGAGACAGGTTGGAGAGACAACTTGTCTCTAATGCATGCGTGATTCTAAATTCTCTAGTGCCGAAATTTTGGCTGGTGCACGTGCACAGTGAGCAGAAGGAGACAACTCAGGAATAGACATCCTGTTAGCTCTTCCCCACTTATACCGGTGCATCTAGCTGGTGAGCGGTCTATTTAAACACGGCGCGACACATTATTAAACAGCACATCTCTCCCAACATGACCTCACTATGCTATGGAAGATTTCCTTCACCCATGCCTCCTGATGAATCCGGTACCAGGAAGGGGGAAACACGTAGAGGCACAACATGTGATCAGATACGTCAAAGCTGAACACATGCCAATTTTATATTTATGAAGGATGGATTGATTCAGAGTCCAAATAGGGAGATCCACTCTATTTTTTAGGACACGTTTAGTTTGTAATGCAATAATTTGCAAGGTGCTGCAATCTCCTTATTTTCTATTGAGGGATGGTTTTTGTTATGAATGTGTATTCTATTGTTATATATTTGCCTCATCTATGTCCCTAGGAGTCTCCCTTGCACTACATAGGTAAGTGAGGACCAAGGTGAGTCGTCATGGAGCGGGGCGGGCCACTTTCCTTACACTAAAGGGTGCCAATCTCCGCTGGCAGGCAGAGGCTGGATGTAGGGTCACTTTTTTCACCAATCTAATCTGGCCATCCCTCTTATGGTAGAAATGTGCCCGCCTACAGGACCTATACAGGTATTTTGACTCCGCAGTGGAGTTAGAATCCTATGTAAACTACTAGGATTCCAAGCTACGTTTTTTATGGTATTTTGTTTGTTGTGTGATCACATGGGGTATATTTATAAACATCATTATTCTCAGCAGAGATCCGGGAGTCAGAGATGCTTCCAGGGGTCTTCCCCATGCTGTTCTCTTTCTAATCAGCACTTTTTCCATCCATTTCAACATTTTTACTGCTCTCCAGACCTCCTTGTAGGGACTGACAGAGAAATGTTTGGATTTCCCATTGACTCCCATTATACTCATTACTCGAAACGAGCATCTGAGCATTAGTTACATATCTACACAGTTATATAGATTGAAAAAAAGACTTAGGTCCATCAAGTTCAACCTTTCATCACCAATTGTACATTTTGTCACTAAATTAACTATAACCCGCAATTAGGAAATGCTCGGTTTGAGTAATGAGCATCTGAGCTTTTTCGTGCTTGCTCATTTCTAGTTGTGATACAGTGGGGAAAAAAAGTATTTAGTCAGTCAGCAATAGTACAAGTTCCACCACTTAAAAAGATGAGAGGCGTCTGTAATTTACATCATAGGTAGACCTCAACTATGGGAGACAAACTGAGAAAAAAAAATCCAGAAAATCACATTGTCTGGTTTTTTTTCATTTTATTTGCATATTATGGTGGAAAATAAGTATTTGGTCAGAAACAAGCAATCAAGATTTCTGGCTCTCACAGACCTGTAACTTCTTCTTTAAGAGTCTCCTCTTTCCTCCACTCATTACCTGTAGTAATGGCACCTGTTTAAACTTGTTATCAGTATAAAAAGACACCTGTGCACACCCTCAAACAGTCTGACTCCAAACTCCACTATGGTGAAGACCAAAGAGCTGTCAAAGGACACCAGAAACAAAATTGTAGCCCTGCACCAGGCTGGGAAGACTGAATCTGCAATAGCCAACCAGCTTGGAGTGAAGAAATCAACTGTGGGAGCAATAATTAGAAAATGGAAGACATACAAGACCACTGATAATCTCCCTCGATCTGGTGCTCCACGCAAAATCCCACCCCGTGGGGTCAGAATGATCACAAGAACGGTGAGCAAAAATCCCAGAACCACGCGGGGGGACCTAGTGAATGAACTGCAGAGAGCTGGGACCAATGTAACAAGGCCTACCATAAGTAACACACTACGCCACCATGGACTCAGATCCTGCAGTGCCAGACGTGTCCCACTGCTTAAGCCTGTACATGTCCGGGCCCGTCTGAATTTTGCTAGAGAGCATTTGGATGATCCAGAGGAGTTTTGGGAGAATGTCCTATGGTCTGATGAAACCAAACTGGAACTGTTTGGTAGAAACACAACTTGTCGTGTTTGGAGGAAAAAGAATACTGAGTTGCATCCATCAAACACCATACCTACTGTAAAGCATGGTGGTGGAAACATCATGCTTTGGGGCTGTTTCTCTGCAAAGGGGCCAGGACGACTGATCCGGGTACATGAAAGAATGAATGGGGCCATGTATCATGAGATTTTGAGTGCAAACCTCCTTCCATCAGCAAGGGCATTGAAGATGAAACGTGGCTGGGTCTTTCAACATGACAATGATCCAAAGCACACCGCCAGGGCAACGAAGGAGTGGCTTCGTAAGAAGCATTTCAAGGTCCTGGAGTGGCCTAGCCAGTCTCCAGATCTCAACCCTATAGAAAACCTTTGGAGGGAGTTGAAAGTCCGTGTTGCCAAGCGAAAAGCCAAAAACATCACTGCTCTAGAGGAGATCTGCATGGAGGAATGGGCCAACATACCAACAACAGTGTGTGGCAGCCTTGTGAAGACTTACAGAAAACGTTTGACCTCTGTCATTGCCAACAAAGGATATATCACAAAGTATTGAGATGAAATTTTGTTTCTGACCAAATACTTATTTTCCACCAGAATATGCAAATAAAATTAAAAAAAAAACAGACAATGTGATTTTCTGGATTTTTTTTTCTCAGTTTGTCTCCCATAGTTGAGGTCTACCTATGATGTAAATTACAGACACCTCTCATCTTTTTAAGTGGTGGAACTTGCACTATTGCTGACTGACTAAATACTTTTTTTCCCCACTGTATGTATTACAGCCTGTAAAGGCTTTTGCTAACGTAGCAATAATATATTGAATTTGTACTGTGAGGAATAGGAAATTTGAGTCCTTAACTAAATTTGCGTTAGGGCAAGAATGAAAACATCTTTACATTAAATTGAATGTGCGTTACATAAACTTTCCAGTTTTCACAGAGCTGCCATTGATTTCAAAGTGAGAGCACATGTAGGGTTTTCCATTATTGCCATTGATTTCAATAAAGATGCGACCAAGCATGAGCAGTCATTTGTCCATTAAAATCAGTACCGTGACCCATTCACTCACAACACTGGGAAAGGTCTCAGATACTAGATCCTGATGTGTGACCCCTCTAACTCCACAATAACACAAATATGTCAGTAACAAAGCCACATAGGAATAAGACTATTAAATTCCTTGTAAACAACATTCTATTGCCACACTGTATTTCCTGGCTTGATGGGTAAAAGTCGCAGAGAGCCTACTCAAGGTGTACCATGTAGTTTAGAAAGATTCCCTGTTGTGTAACAAGCTTGCATGCATCCAGTCCCATCGTGTCTGCTGAGGCAGATAAATGTGGAGGAGCTGAAAGTAATACTAGCAGATCGTTGCAAGCAAATTCTTCTTTCAGCCCCATGCTGATAAAATTAAATGTATCACATCTCGTTTCACATGACCACCCTTAAACATTCCGCATAAACATGAATCCCATAATAGCACACATAATATATTTATTTGTCAAAGTTGTCAGAGTTGTCATGTGCTGCTCACTGTCACTGCATGTACAATCTCAGGAGGTAAGAAAGAATTATTATAGCTCACTAGCTAGCATAGCATATTTTGTATACAGATATAGCAGAACTCAGTTGGTTAAGAGTAAAGTTACTTAGAACATCTCAGTGTCATGTCATGCTGTTGTACTGTATACAGTGTGGTAGATCGACTTACTCAGCTGTCCACAGAGGTAGATACAGGAACATTGTCTCTTTAAGATCACTGGTTTATTATATATGTGGAGTAAACCATGGTGAAGTAAAAATAAGCACAGCCATTTGGGCAAAAACATGAAAACAAAAAAAGGTGGTAACACAAAGCACAGTCCTTGTGGTAGTGGGGGTTAGCAAAAAACACATGGTTCAGGTTAACACAAACACTTCTAAGGCATTAGCCTCTCCAGACACACTGAAGACTGAATTCCTCAAAAAGATGACTATTTAAACCCTACATCACACACATCTTGGGGTGGGGATAAGGTGGACAACCTCCCACCCGCTCTATGGTTGTCCACAAAAAACCCAGCCCTTAAAATTACTGATTAACGTTGTTAGGCGTCGGGTTCCTGCCACTGCACAGCAGGAATCCAGAGCCTTGCACCCAGCGGTCTCCCATTCTTCCTCGGCCGCAGTGGAGCCTGCTCAGCAGATTCGTCGGTCTCGGCACTCTGCCCAGGCCAACTCCGTGGGTTTGCTTTCTGCTGCCACCTCTGGCACAGCTATGACAATGCATGCTGCTCAGCAGCGAGATTCTCCAGGGACTGAGTCCTCATGTCGGGCCACTGAGCATGCCCGTGGAGTGATCTCTCTTTGGAGATCGAGGGTCACGTGCTCAGGTCCTGCTCGTGTTCGGATTGGCCCATCCGAGAAGCCAGGAAGGTCCCGGACACCCGTGGCTATAAAAGGTTCGCATGGCTGCTGGCCCATGCGCTAGTATAGACTGAAATAGTTTGGAGTGTATGATGATGGATGCATGTATCTGGTGACTGACTCATTATGAAACCCCTTCCCTCTGATAATACGAATGTGGTTAGGGTTTAGAGTCCGAGGCAGCGCCTGTCAGTGGCTAGTCTATAGGCCACAGTGCATACCAGCCATCTGCACACTAGCGTCCGATGGTGTCGCCTACTGCAGGGCACTATCGAACTGCGGCAAGTGACAGCCACGCCGGTGCAACGCCTTGCGCAACCTGTGCGCTTACCTGGCCCAACCCAGGGCGATTAGTGGCATCCACCTGAGTGGCACTGTGCACACTTGCACACGTGTTTTAACCTTTGCTGGCATCGCAGTCGCGGTGCCGAGCGCTATCGGTCTAGAGGGACTTCAGTCCTGCGGTCTAAGGGCTGAGTTCTGTGACTATATGTTAGCGCTCACACTGCTGAGCTCTGTGAGCAATAACAGGCATTTATTATTTGGTGGTTGTGCAGTTCTGAGAGATAAGAGTCCACCTCTGTACACATTGGGTGAGGTTAACCCCGTGTGTCCCGTTATTATACCGCCATATAACGTCCGCCATTACCGAGCAGCAGGAAACACCTCTGCACGGTGGACCCCGGACTGCGAACGCACCTAAATACCATCTTTATTATTTGGTGCATTCCGCCAGCCTGTAACATTATACTAGCGCCGGGGTCTGGTTAGTAATGGCGGATGAACAGCGACTGCTGCAGTACATCCGGCAGCTGCAGGGCAGGTTGGCGGTTCTCGAGCGTTCAGCCTCAGCTGCGGATGTTACTGCGGTCACTGTCCAGGCAGCCACAGAGGCTGTCTCCCGTGTGAACACAGCCATCCCTGCCCCGACTTTGTCCCGCCTCCCGCTGCCCGAGAAGTTCTCGGGTGATAGTGCTTCTTGTAGGGGTTTCGTAAGCCAGTGCTCTATACAGCTGGAGCTGCTGGCCGCACGATTCCCCTCTGAGCGGGCTAAAGTGGGATTTATTATTTCCCTATTGTCGGGCAGGGCTTTGGAGTGGGCCACACCGCTGTGGGAGCGTGGTGATCATGTGGTGCAGAGTGTCTCGCGGTTCTTGGACACCCTGAAACAGGTCTTCCTGTGACCACGAGTCACCCATGACACCGCGCTCTGGCTGCTGGCTTTATCACAGGGCTCGTCCATGGTCAGCCACTTTGCCATCCAGTTCCAGACGCTGGCCTCAGAGTTAGAGTGGCCAGATAAGGTCCTCATTCCGGCATTCTGGAGAGGTTTGGCTGGCCATGTGAAGGACGCTCTGTCCACCAGGGAGATTCCTGCTACACTGGAGGAGCTTATCACTGTCTCCTCCCGTATTGATCTTCGCTTCGCCGAGCGAAGGTTGGAGCGTTCCCAGTGTAGGCAGAGGTTTAGGTTGGCACCTAGCTTTGCTAAACCTCTGGAATCTTCCGATCGGGCGTCCGAGCATCAGAGGGCTTCCCGTGAGGGATCCAGGCCCCTGTCCGCTCGAGCTCCTGTGAGCTGTCATGTTTGCCAACCGGTGCCCACAGCAGCTGGGAGAACGCTCGCGCCTAGTGGCCGTAGGAGGCGGGGCACTAGAATCAGCGGCGTTTTCCTCCAAGCTGTCCTTTAAGGGGACACTTGAGGTTGATTATTCCACTCTGGCGGTGGAGGTTTGCGTGGATTCCGGGGCAGAGGGCAATTTTATGTCATCAGCCTTCGATCAATGGCATGCTATACCCCTGGTTATGATGTCTACACCAGTCACCATCAGAGTGGTGAACGGCGCCACTCTACCCTCACAGATAACCCACCAGACCGCCCCCTTGTTACTCTCAGTGGCTCCATCTCATCAGGAGACGATATCCCTCCTCGTCATGCCCGAGGGTATTGACCAGGTACTTCTAGGGGTCTCCTGGTTGCGGTACCACTCCCCCCATATAGAGTGGTCCTCAGGGAGGATTATTGGGTGGAGTAAATCATGTGAGGGTAGATGTCTGAGGGAGTGTGTTCAGGTTGCCTCCACCGAGGTTCCCGCAGATCTCTCCTCGCTCCCCAAACACTATCGACAGTGTGCGGACGTGTTCTCCAAAAAGGCGGCTGAGACCCTTCCACCGCATCGCCCCTATGACTGTCCTATTGACCTCTTGCCTGGTGCTGAGCCTCCCCGGGGTCGAGTCTATCCCCTATCTCTCCCAGAGACAGAGGCCATGTCTCAATACATCAGGGAGAATCTGGCAAGAGGATTCATTAGGAAGTCAGCATCACCAGCGGGGGCGGGATTCTTCTTTGTCCAGAAGAAGAGTGGGGAACTACGTCCTTGCATTGATTACTGGGGTCTTAACGTCATCACCGTTAAGAATAAGTATCCTCTGCCCCTGATATCAGAGCTGTTTGATAGGCTACGGGGAGCGAGGGTGTTTTCCAAACTTGATCTGTGGGGGACTTACAACCTGATTCGCATCCGTGATGGGCACGAATGGAAGATGGCATTTAACACCAGAGATGGGCACTATGAATACCTGGTGATGCCCTTCGGCCTCTGTAATGCCCGGCCGTCTTCCAAGACTTTGTGAACGATATCTTCCGGGATATGCTTACCACCTTGGTTGTAGTCTATCTGGATGATATTCTCATCTACTCACCAGATATTGACTCCCACCGGAGAGATGTTTGGAAAGTTTTCAATCGCCTGCGGGCAAACTCCCTCTATGCCAAGTTGGAGAAGTGTGTGTTTGAGCAGCAGTCCTTGCCTTTCCTGGGCTATATCATCTCCGCTCGGGGATTGGCCATGGATCCTGCCAAGCTACAGGCGGTGATGGATTGGCAGGAACCTCATTCTCTCAAAGCGGTGCAGCGCTTTATGGGGTTCATAAATTACTATCGCCAATTCATCCCCCACTTCTCAACTTTGGTAGCACCCTTGGTAGCCCTCACCAAGAAGAGTGCAAACCCCAAGTTGTGGTCGGAACCGGTCTCCAAGGCATTCTCCTCCATTAAGTCCCATTTCGTTAGTGCTCCCATTCTACATCACCCCGATGTAGATAAGCCCTTCATTCTGGAAGTGGATGCCTCGTCCATCGGTGCTGGAGCGGTCCTGTTTCAGAAGGACAGGCAAGGTCGGAAGCACCCATGCTTCTTTTTCTCCAAGACCTTCACACCGGCGGAGAGGAATTATGCCATCGGGGACAGGGAGTTGCTAGCGATGAAGTTGGCCTTCACGGAGTGGAGACACCTCCTGGAGGGGGCTCGCCATCCTTTCCAGGTGTTCACCGACCACAAAAACTTGGTGTATTTACAAAAAGTCCAGCAGCTAAATTCTTGCCAGGTCAGATGGTCTTTGTTCTTTTCCCGGTTCCACTTCACCCTCCATTTTCTCTCTGGGGAGAAGAACGTCCGGGCCGATGCTCTCTCCCACTCCGTGGTGTCATCGGAGGAAGAGGAGGAGGAGCCTCGGCTGATCATCTCATCCGAGAGCCTGAGGACCGTGGCTCCGGTTGACCTTGAGTCAGTACCTCCGGGCAAGACATTTGTCCCTGCCCGTCTCCGACCGGAAGTCCTCTCTTGGGTTCATTTTTCCAGAGTGGGTAGACATTTCAGGATAAAACGGACCTCTGAGCTTCTGGTGAGGACATACTGGTGGCCGCATATGGCCCGTGACGTCAGGGACTATATTCAGGCGTGCGTCTCTTGCGCCCAGAATAGGTCCTCTCGGCAGCGGCCCGCTGGGCTTCTTTTTCCTCTGCCAGTAGCGGACAGGCCCTGGGAGATGGTCGGTATGGATTTTGTGGTGGGGCTACCCAAGTCCAGTGGCAGCACGGTCTTTTGGGTTGTCACCGACCATTTCTCTAAGATGGTGCACCTGGTACCTCTCTCCCGGTTACCTTCTGAGCGGGGCCTGGCAGTGTTGTTCATTAAGCATGTTTTCCGCCTGCATGGCATGCCGGACAAGATTGTCAGTGACCGGGGTCCTCAGCTGGCGTCCCGGTTTTGGAGAGAGCTTTGTTCCCTGCTCAGCATTCAGCTGAATCTCTCCTCGGCCTATCATCCCAAGACGAGCGGGTTGGTAGAGAGAGCCAACCAGACCCTGATCACATATCTTCGACATTTTGTCTCGGCCAGGTAGGACGACTGGGCATCCTTGGGCCGTGGGCAAAGTACGCTTTGAACAATGCTGTGGCCAAATCCACCGGTCAGACCCCATTCCTCCTAAATTACGGCCAGCATCCGCACGTCCTTGTGCCCATGCCCGTGTCATCCACCGACTCCAGGGTGGCAGACTTGGCGGTGGAGGCACGCAACATTAGGGATTGCACCCAGGATGCTATCCGGGCTTCCAAGGAGAGAATGAGGACCTCCGCTGATGCACACCGGCGCCCTGCTCCGACTTTTGCCCCTGGCGACTTGGTGTGGCTCTCCGCCCGAAACATCAGGCTGCGGGTAGAGTCCGCTAAGTTCACACCGCGCTACATTGGCCCCTTCAAGGTCCTCGAGCAGATCAGCTCTGTGGTCTACCGTCTGGCCCTTCCACCACAGTTGGCTATCTCTGATGCATTCCACGTGTCCCTCCTTAAGCCTGTTCACTTGTCACGGTTCTCCGAGTCATCTGCCGGGACATCAGACTTGTCTTCGGACGAGTTTGAGGTCAATGCCATCGTGGGATGCAAGGTGATGCGGGGCAAAAAGTTTTATTTGGTGGATTGGAAGGGTCATGGTCCAGAGGCTCGGACCTGGGAGCCAGTGGAGAACATCCATGCTACGCTCCTCCTCCTTCGTTTGAGCGTAGCGAGGCTCAGAGGGGAGGGGGCCCTAGGAGGGGGGGTAATGTTAGGCGTCGGGTTCCTGTCACTGCACAGCAGGAATCCAGAGCCTTGCACCCAGCAGTCTCCCATTCTTCTTCGGCCGCAGTGGAGCCTGCTCAGGAGATTCGTCGGTCCCTGCGCTCTGCCAAGGCCAACTCCGTGGGTTTGCTTGCTGCTGCCACCTCTGGCACAGCTATGACAATGCATGCTGCTCAGCAGCGAGATTCTCCAGGGACTAAGCCCTCTTGTCGGGCCACTGAGCATACCCGTGGAGTGATTTCCCATTGGAGATCGAGGGTCACGTGCTCAGTGTTGCGTTCAGGAGCAGACAATGTCCAAGAGTGGACCCTCTGAGTCGTGGATCTGGAGCCCCTGGGTCGAGCGCGCCAGGTGATGACCGACCCCTATACAGGGATCGTTAGGGGCAGGAACGCAGAGGTCAGAACCGCGACAGCCGGTACCAAGAGGGGCGGCTCACAGGAGACATGGGTGAGTATGTCTGAAGAATGGTACAGGGTACTAGGAACACCAAAAGTGTACACGGAAGTGCGCTAACTACAGGATAGTGCGAGACAGGTAGCCGTGAGCACGTATGGCATATAGCGAGTAATACTTCCGGAGGTAAACAAAGCAGGACGCGTGCCAGGAGCACGACAGAGTACTGAGTGGAGCAGCAGTCGTGCCAGGAGGTGTAACAGAGCACAGTAACAGAGTGAGTACCAGGAGGCACGACTGAGCAAGGGACAGAGGACAGGATACTAGAGTGTTCCAGGAGGCACAACTGAGCCTGAAGCAACGAGAAAGTTCAGAGCGAGTGATAGGAGCACAATAGAATACTAGACAGAGCAGAGGACCTGAGAACCGCGCACAGCCAGACTGGGACCAAGTAGACCCAGGCAAGAAGCACAACAATAATCAGGCCCTCCTAGTGAGCACGGCATAACACTCAGGTCCTGCTCATGTTCGGATTGGCCCATTCGAGAAGCCAGGAAGGTCCCGGACGCCCGTGGCCATAAAAGGTTCGCATGACCGCTCGCCCATGCGCTAGTATAGACTGAAATAGTTTGGAGTGTATGATTATGGAAGCATGTATCTGGTGACTGACTCATTATGAAACCCCTTCCCTCTGATAATACAAATGTGGTTAGGGTTTAGAGTCCGAGGCAGCGCCTGTCAGTGGCTAGTCTATAGGCCACAGTGCATACCAGCCATCTGCACACTAGCGTCCGATGGTGTCGCCCACTGCAGGGCACTATCGAACTGCGGCAAGTGACAGCAACTCCGGTGCAACGCCTTGCGCAACCTGTGCGCTTACCTGGCCCAACTCAGGGCGATTAGTGGCGTCCACCTGAGTGGCACTGTGCACACTTGCACACGTTTTTTAACCTTTGCTGGTATCGCAGTCGCGGTGCCGAGCGCTAGCGGTTTAGAGGGACTTCAGTCCTGCGGTCTAAGGGCTGAGTTCTGTGACTATACGCTAGCGCTCACACTGCCGAGCTCTGTGAGCAATAACAGGCTACGGCATTTATTATTTGGTGGTTGTGCGGCTCTGAGAGATAAGAGTCTGCCTCTGTACACATTGGGTGAGGTTAACCCCGTGTGTCCCGTTATTATACCGCCATATAGCGTACGCCATTGCCGAGCAGCAGTTAACACCTCTGCACGGTGGACTCCGGGCTGCGAACGCACCTAAATACCATCTTTATTATTTGGTGCGTTCTGCCAGCCTGTAACAAACATCTCTCCACACATAGTGTGCTGGAGCAAACTTTCTGGATTTTAAATCACTGAAGCTAATAGCCTCAGTGAAACTTCCAATATTGTAAAATATTTTTTGTTGAAAAAGAAATCTGAAATTAGTGTAAGCCAAAAGCTGATATGTTTTGCTTATCTCAAGAGACCGTATTGACTTTTTGCATTTCTTGTGCAATCCTTTTGGTGAAGGGGAAGTAACTATATCATCAGCTCCAGGTGAAGTAGGGGCAAGTGTCACCAGGCCACTCACCATCACGTGTTTGGTCAACTGCTGTGGAACTGCGCTAGTGATGAGGCGATGGCGCGTGTGACCACAGGTAGTGTTCACATGAGCCATAGGTTCCCCCCCCACTGGTATATCATATACCAGTCACATATTTTCCTATATACTGTATGTAGCATTTTATGTGCACAAACATCAGATGTTATACAGGAAATGTTGCCGATATATCAAATAGCAGTCACATATTCTCAGGTCTCCTTATTTCTAAATGTAATTGAGTCTACTACAAGGAAATGATATAACTGTATTCACTTATGTTCTGCTTCAAAGAAGTCTCCAATTAACTCCCCCCGATTCTGAGTAAATGTTATTGTGCTGTAGGGTGACTGTGTTAATATAATGACCTAGCACCTTCTCCTGTGTCCATCACTCTTCAGGCTCTCCGGCTCACTTCATGCTTTATGTGATGTGGATGTCTCTTTTACAATGTAAGTCTATGGACCCTTGTTATGAGCCTCATTCTTACGCTCCATAAACTTATATTATAAAAGTCACTTCCAGGTCACGCAGAGTGCAAAGTGATCCTGAGAGTCTGTAGAGCTATGACATCACTGAGAAGAGAAGCAAAACGGCACTAGTCCTGGAGAAAGCAGCAGTAGTTAAGTATATTAATAAAATGACATACAATAAACTAACATTTACTCAGGTTTAGTGGAAAAAAAAATTAATGCGAGGCTTCTTTAGGTGAACTGTTATGTCTATTTTACAATAGAGACAAGAATATATTAAGGGGAACCTGTCACCAGTCTTGTCAGATAACAACTAAAGCTATCACCTTATTCAGGGACTGTGATGCTTTTCATAACTAGCTATATAACTCCCTAACTTCCACTGTATTCTCCCCAAAAACCTTTTAGTTCTCCCGCTTTGCATGGTAAGCAAGGCAGTCTGGTCAGATGGGCGTGGCTTCTTAGCTCTCCATCCATCACCTCGGCTGCAGCTCACCATCCTCCTTCTTTAATCGACATGGAAGACACCTCTCATCATCCACATTGCCACATGGAATCTTGCACCTGCGCACTATACTTTTCCCTACTGCGGGCAGAGCCGAATACATAAGTGCGCATGCGCCTGCAGTAGAGCAAAGTATAGCGCGCAGGCATGAGCCATGAATCTGTTGATTGCCGGGCAAAATTATCCACATCAATTAAAGAAGGAGGACAATAAGCATCAGCGAAGGGATGGATGGAACAGGGGCGGACACTGACAGCTTGGGGACCCTGTGTAAGAAATGTGTCTGGGCCCCTTCCTTTTATGGCGGCAAAGCGCTATATACAGTGTATACTGTATATATATATGTGTATATATATAGCCACAGATACATGGATATATATTACATAGTCTCCTTTATTATGTATATTGCCATCCCTTAATATACAGTGCCCTCTCTTGTTATGTACAGTACAATCCCTTACATATTGGATTATATAGAGCCCTGTTTTTATTACATACCGTCCTGTCTTGTTAGCTGTATAATGCAATGATGGCTGATGGAGCATGGGAAAGCTTCTTTTCTAATGGAGGAGCTGATGGACTGGTCGTCTGGTCACCGGCTCCTCCATCAGCAGTCATTTTAAATCTAACAAGTGAGGGGACTATTTAATAAAACAGGGCACTGTGAATAGCAAAATTAACAAGAATACACTATTTAAGAGACAGCACTGTACATAACAGCAGAGAAAGCTTTATAATAAGGGATGGCACCATATCTAACTAGAGAGGATGCTACGTAATAAGGGACGGTGTTATACATTATAAAAGAGGAAACTATGTAACTAAGGATGGTGTTATACAGAACTAGTGAGTACACTATATACTAAGGGACTGTGTTATACATAATAAGTATGTACACTATATACTAAGTGGCTGTGTTAGACATAATAAGTGAGTACACTATATATTGAGGGCCTGTGTTAGACATAATAAGCGATAATAATGTCTTCCTCCACCTCCCCCTGTTCCTAAGTCCATTATAAGTCCCCCTTCCTCCCATCCCAATCCCCAACAACCCTCATTGTCCTCCTCCGCCCGCATCCCATTATTGTCCTCTCCCCACCCCATCATTGCCCATTCCATCACCTCCATCATTTCCTCCTCCCCCTCCACCCCCATTATTGCCCTTTCCATTGCATTCTCCCCCACCACCCCATCATTGTCCTTTCCACCACCATCATCATTGCATTCTCCCCCACCACCCCATCATTGTTCTTTCCACCACCACCCCATCATTGCCCTTTCCACCACCCCATCATTCGTCTTTCCACCACCTCCATCATTGCTTTTTCCACCACCACCTCCATCGTTGTCCTTTCCACCACCTCCATCATTGCTTTCTCCCCTACCACCCCATTATTGCCCTCTCCATCACTCCCATTATTGCCTTCTCCCCACCACTCCCATCATTGTCTTTTCCACTACCACGATCATTGCCTTCTCCCACACCTCCATCAATGCCTTCTCCCCACCCCATCACTGCTCTTTCCACCAGCACCATCATTGCCCTTTCCACCAGCTCCATCATTTCCTCCTCCCCCACCATCCCCCTCTTTGCCCTTCCCACCAGCTCCATCATTTCCTCCTCCCCCACATCCCCATCTTTGCCCTTTCCACCACCTCCATCATTTCCTCCTCCCCCACCATCCCCATCATTGCCCTTTCCACCACCACCATCCTTGCCCATTCCACCACCGCCATCATTTCCTCTCCCCTCCACCCCCATTATTGCCCTTTCCACCACCTCCATCATTGCCTTCTCCCCCACCACCATTATTGCCCATTCCACCAAGTCCATCATTTCCTCCTCCCCCACCATTCCCATCATTGACCTCTCCATCACCCCATCATTGCCTTCTCCCCATTACCCCATCATTGCCCTCTCCTCCACCTACACACACACACACACACAGCACCATTCACCTCTCTGCACATTCCCCCGCAGCGCTACGCATGCATGCATACACACTCTGAGTGGCTCACCGATAGGAGTAAATGAGACTCTAGTCAGCATTCGACCATATTTATCTCATCGTTACTCCGGACTTATCTTTTTAAAGTCTTGTAACCTGTACTCCCTTTATGAAGTAGCCATAGGTAAAAACAATGGGCCACTGCTGTGTGCTTGCCCCCTAGGCAAAAATTTGCCAGCCAGCCCGTTACAGTGCCAGAGAGAGCTACATGGACAACTGGTCAGGGACACTGTAGTGGTGTGACAGGTGAATAGTGAGGTAAGTATCTTTTTCTTCACCTCGTCCGCCATTTTGCTGAATTTGCAGGAAGCGAATCACAAAAAACTTTGATTCAATTAGGCCTCTTTCACACTTCAGTCTTTTGACATCAGTCGAAATCCACCCTTTTTTGAAAAAAACAGATCCGTCTTTTTTTTTTTGGCAGAATCCGTTTTTTTCTCATAGTCTTGCATTAGCGGTGGATTGCGACGGATAGTCATCCGTTGCATCCGTTATTTGATGGATCTGTTGGAATTTCAGCGTCCGCCATCTGGAGTAGACGGACATAGTAACGTTTTTGTCTGCGGCTGACCCGCTTTTTTAAACTGAGCATGCCTGTAAGATTTTCCATTCATGTAATTTAACCCTAAAAGCCGTTCTCTCTCTCTCTCTCCTTTTACAGAGTTCGGTTCCTTTAAATTTCATACTCTGGCTGCTGCGACGGATCCGACCAAAAAACAGATCCGGTGCATCAGTTTTTTGCCAATCTGCAACGGATCCATTTTTTCACACTTTGACGGATTGGAACTGACGTCAAAAGACTGAAGTGTGAAAGAGGCCTTAGTTTCAAACCAATAATTTAATCTCTAAAAAAGAACAAATTCTTCTGTTTATATAATGGGAAACTCTGCTTCATTAGCTCATTCATTCTAACACTAAGGTATTTCAGTTTACATACTCCTTCCCTGCATTCATTACAGAAAAAAGTATCGCTGAGGTAGAAACTTTTGCAAACTTTTCCAGGCTCGATTAATGAAAGTTCACATGAAACTTCTGTTGACTTGTTTTATTATAATTTTATGTGTTGATTCACTTAATTTGCTTTCATTTATTTCCATAACTCTTCAGTTAAAAGATGTTACAAGTTCAACTTTTACTTTATCAGCATAACTGGCACAAGACTCTTGTGACATCTTTAAAATTCTTTCACTGAGCTGAGAGACCCTCTAGAGAAACTGTTTCCCACAAGACATACTTTGGTTTTCTATAAAGAACATGCTTCTCAAAGTTGATAAAAAAAAAGTTTGCAAAAATGAAATACCCACCAAGGAATCCAGTATCATAATCCCTGAAAACCCTCCTGAGACCAACTCATAAAACTATAGTTGACAGTATTGAGGACAAGTGTATGTGCCAGAATATAATTAGTAAAAAGTGGTTTATATGTGTGAAGATGAGAAAACTTAAAGGGAATCTGTCAACTCATTTTTCCCCTATGAGATGCGGCCACCGCCATCACGGGCTTATCTACAACTTTCTGTAATGCTGTAGATAAGCCCCTGATGTAACCTGAAAGATAAAAAAACGAGTTATATTATACTCACCCGGAGAGCGGTATGATCCGATGGGTGTCGCGGTCCGGGTCCGGTGCCTCCCATCTTCTAGCAATGATGTCCTCCTCCTAGCTTCTGTCGCGCTGCTGCACAGGCGTAATTCTGTGCCCTGTTGGGGCAGAGTAAAGTACTGCAATGCGCAGGCGCCGGGAAGGGTCAGAGAGGTCTGGCGCCTGCGCATTGCAGTACCCTGTTCTGCCTTCAACAGGGCAGAGAATTACGCCTGTGCAGGAGCGCGACAGGAAGCAAAGAAGAGGATGTCATTGCTAGAAGATGGGAGGCGCCGGACCTGGACCTGAGACACGCATTGGACCGGACCGCCCCCGGGTGAGAATAATATAATTCGCTCTTCTTATCTTTCAGGTTACATCAGGGGCTACAGAATGCTGTAGATAAGCCCCTGATGGCGGTGGCCGCATCTCATAGGGGAAAAATGAGTTGACAGATTCCCTTTAATGTTTTCACAGATTATTCACAATATCTTCTCACTGTCATTGCATTGGTTTATTTCTACAAAAGCTTTTAAGGCTGCAATCACACATTGCCACCACCATGCAATTTTTCCATGTGGTTTTCAGCCTAGTGCAGTACAAAACTGAGATAAAATTACAGCATTATAGATGATGTCACTGTCAAAACTCCTTTTTTTTTTCAATTTTACAAAACTGCATTTAAAAAGACCCAATGCAGCTGCAACATTTTTATACAGGCTTAGCGTTCTTATTTTGCACACATTGTGGAGGGTGATATGCCTAACATGCCAGTGTAAGGAGACATATAGGCCACGCAATCATGGCCCATTGATCTCCTTACATTAGCATTCAAGGTATGTCACTCTCCACAAGGAAAGACATTTCCCATTAGACCCCAGTCTGAGGACTCTCATACAGCCAAATCAAATACAGCCAAAGCATATCTCTTGCTTTGCACTGAGGAGGGGCAACACTAGTCTGCAAATAAAGATTATGGTTTGGCTTTTATCCTAAGTCATATTGCAAGGCTTGTGAAAGGGTCAATATTGACTTTTAGGATTTCTAATTCCAATAGGTGGCACTATAGTTCATGTCCTTTTCCTCGCACAATTTGCATATTATGCACACAACACTGATGCTTGCCGTTGCTTCTACAAAGCCCACAGTGGGTCATTGCTTATACACTTTATGAACAAACCCTGAAGTGGTGCTGCTCCAAAAGAAAGGGGATTTTCTTCATTGGTAAAAAAAGTAAAGTCAGTGCTTCTCTAGTTTGCAAACCTGTTGCTGCTATCCAGAAAAATAATTTTGGGATCTTTTGTTAAGAATCATCAGCTTCTTTAAAAAACTGCCATGGCAGGCATGTGCTCCCAAAAAAAGAGGATTTTTTGGAACATGTTTTAATTTTAACATTAGTGATGAGCGAACGTGCTCAGATAACATCTTTTCCAAGAATGCTCGGGTGTTATCTTAATATCTCGGTCATACTCGTATATTATGTTTGAGTCCCTGCAGCTGCATGATTTGCGCTGTTAGATAGCCTCAACATATGCAGGAATTGCCTGTTTGTTAGGGAATCCTCACATGTGTTCAGGCTGTCTAACAGCCACAAATCATGCAGCTGCGGAGAATCAAATATAATATACGAGCACGGCCAGATGCTTGGATAACACCTGAGCATACTTAGATAAGACATTATACAGTTGTGGCCAAAAGTATTGACACCCCTGCAATTTTGTCAGATAATACTCAGTTTCTTCCTGAAAATTATTGCAAACACAAATTCTTTGTTATTATTATCTTCATTTAATTTGTCTTAAATTAAAAAACACAAAAAGAATTGTCCTAAAGCCAAATTGGATATAATTCCACACCAAACATAAAAAAGAGGGTGGACAAACGTATTGGCACTGTTCGAAAAATCATGTGATGCTTCCCTAATTTGTGTAATTAACAGCACCTGTAACTTACCTGTGGCACCTAACAGGTGTTGGCAATAACTAAATCACACTTGCAGCCAGTTGACATGGATTAAAGTTGACTCAACCTCTGTCCTGTGTCCTTGTGTGTACCACATTGAGCATGGAGAAAAGAAAGAAGACCAAAGAACTGTCTGAGGACTTGACAAACCAAATTGTGAGGAAGCATGAGCAATCTCAAGGCTACAAGTCCATCTCCAAAGACCTGAATGTTCCTGTGTCTACCGTGCGCAGTGTCATCAAGAAGTTTAAAGCCCATGGCACTGTGGCTAACCTCCCTAGATGTGGACAGACAAGAAAAATTGACACGAGATTTCAACTCAAAATTGTGCGGATGTTGGATAAAGAACCTCGACTAACATCCAAACAAGTTCAAGCTGCCCTGCAGTCCGGGTACAACAGTGTCAACCCATACTATCCGTCGGCGTCTGAATGAAAAGGGACTGTATGGTAGGAGACCCAGGAAGACCCCACTTCTTACCCCGAGACATAAAAAAGCCAGGCTGGAGTTGGCCAAAACTTACCTGAAAAAGCCTAAAACATTTTGGAAGAATGTTCTCTGGTCAGATGAGACAAAAGTAGAGCTTTTTGGGCAAAGGCATCAACATAGAGTTTCCAGGAGAAAAAAAGAGGCATTCAAAGAAAAAAACACGGTCCCTACAGTCAAACATGGCGGAGATTCCCTGATGTTTTGAGGTTGCTTTAATGCCACTAGCACTGGACTGCTTGACTGTGTGCATGGCATTATGAAGTCTGAAGACTACCAACAAATTTTGCAGCATAATGTAGGGCCCAGTGTGATGTGAGAAAGCTGGGTCTCCCTCAGAGGTCATGGGTCTTCCAGCAGGACAATGACCCAAAACACACTTCAAAAAGCACTAGAAAATGGTTTGAGAGAAAGCATTGGAGACTTCTAAGGTGCCCAGCCATGAGTCCAGACCTGAATCCCATAGAACACCTGTGGAGAGATCTAAAAATGGCAGTTTGGAGAAGGCACCCTTCTAATATCAGGGACCTGGAGCAGTTTGCCAAAGAAGAATGGTCTAAAATTCCAGCAGAGCTTTGTAAGAAACTCATTGATGGTTACCGGAAGCGGTTGGTCGCAGTTATTTTGGCAAAAGGTTGTGCAACCAAGTATTAGGCTGAGGGTGCCAATACTTTTGTCTGGCCCATTTTGGGAGTTTTGTGTGAAATGATCAATGTTTTGCTTTTTGCTTCATTCTCTTTTGTATTTTTTCATTTAAGACAAATTAAATGAAGATAATAATACCAAAGAATTTGTGTTTGCAATCATTTTCAGGAAGAAACTGAGTATTATCTGACAAAATTGCAGGGGTGTCAATACTTTTGGCCACAACTGTACGAGCATGTTCGCTCATCACTATTTAACATGCATAAAAAGTCCTCCAGTACAGTGTATTATTAAACCTTATAAATGTCATTCCAGGGCAATTTGGAGGCTTTGTGGTAATTTCGATTTGCGGTGAATCGATTCCTTGCAAATCAAATTTCATGGGAAAATTCACTCATCTCTACCAGACATAAATTAGGACATAAAGCTAAGTATGGAAGCTATGAATTCACCAGCCTGACTTGTCAAGCAGCACACTGATAAATGCCGGTTATGTTTCTGAGCATCCTCTGACATTTATTCCCACCTCACATACATTAGCCTTTCTTTGCTACAATGTTGACTTTAATGAGATCGATTCTATTGTTTGCCCACAACCATATGTGTAGATTCCACATTGTTGCTAGGAAATGCAGATGATTGATTTTCTGACATGTAAGCAGGTGGGTAAGAGAGCAATTAGACTGGATGTTGAATTACTTTTGTGTCCTTTGTCATCAGTGGGAATTCAATTGTTATAAAAATGCGATGTAACTTTTGCACTGAAAGCTGAGAAAGAATTTTCCTGCAGAGGTGATCTTCCAAGCAGTAGATAGTTTTGTCTCATTTGTAACAATTAAGGAACTTGCCCATGATCAGTAAAATCAGCGTTTTGGACTCAGCTCACCTGCGCTGCGACCAAAATGTTGTGTTTTAAGGCAAAAGCACATTGGATGGGATTTATAGAAATCCAATGTATACAAAAAATATACAAAAAAGTTGCAGCCTATTGTGCTAAAGCATGTCAAAGTGAAATATATGAAATATGAATAGCATTACTGCTTCTGAATACTAGGAAGAAATGAGACACTTAGCACGTAATTTGGCCAATTCATGCATGCCCATCAACCAACATCAAGGTGATCTCAAAACTGATGGGTCCCTACATATCTAATGTAAATACCTCTCTCAGGCTATTATAGAAATCCGAGGCCCACTGTGCTTCTATTTGATGCTGCGCAAACTCACCTGCGGTGCGGGGTTACAAGCTGCAGCATGTCAATTTCTGTTGCGGAGACTACAATTCCACAATAGAATGTATTGGATGCAGTAAATCCACATTGCTCAATGAACACGTGCAGATTTACCTGCGACCTCCAATAGATGGATCTAGCAGGGGCTTTTCTACAAGTGGTGCAGGGGTTGCAGTGGCGTCAGGTCCCTTGAGCTTAAAGGGGTTCAAAAATGACCATATGGCCCACATGAGAAGATGAATATTTTTAAGGTCAGTGATAGTTAAGGGCCCTGTTTGAAATTTAGCATTAGGGCTCATGAGCTTCAACTTATGCCACCTGGCGCTAGAGTCCCAATCCTGTATTGAGGGAGACTCTCTGGGCCACTAAAGCACTGGCCTCCCAATCTTCAAGATGATTCCAAATTGGATTACAGCCTGTTAGAAAGCGAAATACGTCACAGGGCAGCGGGGCATCTTAAAATCAAGCTCCGTCTATTGTTCATATTATTATTATTATCATTATTTATTGTTATAGAGCCATTTATTCCATGGCGCTTTACATGTAAGGAGGGGTATACATAAAAACAAGTACAATAATGTTAAACGATACAAGTCATAACTGGTACAGGAGGAGAGAGGACCCTGCCCGCGAAGGCTCACAATCTACAAGGGATGGGTGAAAATACAGTAGGCGAGGGTAGAGCTGGTCATGCAGCGGTTTGGTCGATCGGTGGTTACTGCAAGTTATAGGCTTGTCGGAAGAGGTGGGTCTTCAGGCTCTTTTTGAAGGTTTCGATGGTAGGTGAGAGTCTGATATGTTGTGGTAGAGAGTTCCAAAGTAGGGGTGATGCGCGAGAGAAATCTTGTATGCGATTGTGGGAAGAGGAGATAAGAGGGGAGTAGAGAAGGAGATCTTGTGAGGATCGGAGGTTGCGTGCAGGAAAGTACCGGGAGACGAGGTCACAGACGTATGGAGGAGACAGGTTGTGGATGGCTTTGTATGTCATGGTAAGGGTTTTGTACTGGAGTCTCTGGGCAATGGGGAGCCAGTGAAGGGATTGACAGAGGGGAGAAGCTGGGGAATAGCGGGGGGACAGGTGGATTAGTCGGGCAGCAGAGTTTAGAATAGATTGGAGGGGTGCGAGAGTGTTCGAGGGGAGGCCACAGAGCAGGAGGTTGCAGTAGTCAAGGCGAGAGATTATGAGGTCATCGACTAGGGTTTTTGCAGATTTTTGGTTGAGGAATGAACGGATTCATGAAATATTTTTGAGTTGAAGTCGGCAGGAAGTGGAAAGGGCTTGGATATGTGGTTTGAAGGAGAGATCAGCGTCAAGGATTACCCCGAGGCAGCGAGCTTGTGGGACTGGGGAGAGTGGGCAGCCATTTACTGTAATGGATAGGTTTGTTGGCGGGGTCACGTGAGATGGGGGAAAGATGATGAATTCTGTTTTGTCCATGTTAAGTTTCAGAAATCTAGCAGATTTTCAAGATTTTCTAGCAGATCTATAAGATTTTATGGAGGAGGGAAGAGCTGGAGACAGACACAGACATTCTGCTGCCCATGGGACAACCCCTTTAAAGGGAATCTGTCACTCTTTTTTTGCACCAGCTGTCGTTATTGACATCAGGGGCTTATCTACAGCATTCTGCAATGCTATAGATAAGCCCCCGATGTAACCTGAAAGATAAGAAAAACACGTTAGATTATACTCACCGGAGGGGGCGGTCCGGTCCGATGGGTGTCGCAGTCCGTTTCGGGGCCTCCCATCTTCATACGATGCCGTCCTCTTCTACCCTTGCTATAGTGGCTCCGGCGCAGTCGCACTGCTCTGCCCTATTGAGGGCAGAGCAGAGTCCTGCAGTGCGCAGGCGTCGGGAGAGGTCTTGCGCCTGCGCACTGCAGTATTCTGCAGTATTCTGCTCTGCAAAATAATTGTGACAGATTCCCTTGAAAAGAAACCTGTCATCAGTTTTTTGCTACCCTGTATGAGAGTAGCATTATATAGCAGCAGGGATCCTGATTCTAATGATGTATCACTTATTAATCTGCTTGCTACAGTTTTGATAAAATCACTTTTATCCGCTGTAGATCTCTGAATGCTGAGCTGTGGACAACCTCACTCACACTATTGATTGGCAACTTTTGTGTACACTGTGCATAGGGAGAATGCAGCCAATCAGTGGTGGGGTGTCCTTATACTGAGCTCATGAATATGGAGGACTACATAGCAGCAGATTTACTAGTCCTCTGATGATAATCTCTTGCTGATAAAACATGATTTTTATCAAATCTACAGCAAGTAGCCTAGTAAGTCATACATTGCTAGAATCAGTGTCTCTGTCTCTATATTATGCTGCTCTCATATTAGGTGGCCTTGATAATTTGGTTCATTGAGGCCACCCCTTGAGTAAAAAAAAAAACTTTCTACAAGTTTGTTATTTGTCTGTCTTCATCTATAGCTATTGGTTATATCAGAAGGTTGCTTGCCACCTGCAATAGGCCAGGTATCAGTGTCATCCAAAATTGCAAGACCATGGCTTCTTATAAAATAGTCTCAAAAAGTATTATCTAATCACACTATGGTTTACAAAGGTTAACAAAGTTTTATTTTTTACCGTAAAGACAAATCAGTATTATATGAAGACACTTTAGGATTGCTAAGGGTCCGAACTAGATCCTCACAATCCTCAGATTGCAGCATAGGTTTACAGTATCAATTGACCATTTTTATTGTTTTCTCCTGTAAAGCTTTTCCATATTAACTTGCTGTAAAGTTTGTATGATAGAAATAACCCTTTAAAGTGAATGTCTCATTTTGATATAAAATTATCCACCACAGTTTAACTTGCTGTAAACTTTGTATGATAGAAATAACCCTTTAAAGTGAATGTCTCATTTTGATATAAAATTATCCAGCACAGTTTAAAAATACACTGCTCAAAAAAGTAAACGGAAAACTTAAACAACAGAATCTAACTCCAAGTAAATCAAACTTCTGTGAAATCAAACTGTCCACTTCAGAAGCAACACTGATTGACAATCAATTTCACATGCTGTTGTGCAAATGGAATAGACAAAAGATGGAAATTATTGGCAATTATCAAGACACACTCAATAAAGGAGTGGTTCTGCAGGTGGGGACCACAGACCACATCTCAGTACCAATGCTTTCTGGCTGATGTTTTGGTCACTTTTGAATGTTAGTTGTGCTTTCACACTCGTGGTAGCATGAGACAGACTCTACAACCCACGCAAGTGGCTCAGGTAGTCCAGCTCATCCAGGATGGCACATCAATGCGAACTGTGGCAAGAAGGTTTACTGTGTCTGTCAGCGTAGTGTACGGAGTCTGGAGGCGCTACCAGGAGACAGGCCAGTTCAACAGAAGACATGGAGGGGACTAAAGTAGGGTAACAACCCAGCAGCATGACTGCTACCTCCACCTTTGTGCACGGATGAACAAGAGGAGCACTGCCAGAGCCCTGCAAAATGACCTCCAGCAGGCCACAAATTTGCATGTGTCTGCACAAATGGTTAGAAACTGACTCCATGAGGATGGTCTGAGTGCCCGACGTCCACAGATGGGTGTTGTGCTCACAGCACAACACCGTGCAGGACGCTTGGCATTTGCCACAGAACACCAAGATTGGCAAATTCACCACTGGCACCCTGTGCTCTTCACAGATGAAAGCAGGTTCACACTGAGCACATGTGACAGATGTGACAGAGTCTGGAGATGCCGTGGAGAGCGATTTGCTGCCTGCAACATCCTTCAGCATGACTGGCTTGGCGGTGGGTCAGTAATGGTGTGAGGTGGCATTTCTTTGGAGGGCCGCACAGCCCTCCATGTGCTCGCCAAAGGTAGCCTGACTGCCATTAGGTACTGAGATGAGATCGTCAGACCCCTTGTGAGACCATATGCTGGTGCGGTTGGCCCTGGGTTCCTCCCACTGCAGGACAATGCCAGACCTCATATGGCTGGAGTGTGTCAGCAGTTCCTACAAGATGAAGGCATTGAAGCTATTTACTGGCCCGCCCATTCCCCACACCTGAATCCGATTGAGCACATCTGGGACATCATGTCTCGCTCCATCCACCAACGTCACGATGAAACCACAGACTGTCCAGGAGTTGGCGGATGCTTTAGTCCAGGTCTGGGAGGAGATCCCTCAGGAGACCATCCGCCACCTCATCAGAAGCGTGCCCAGGCGTTGTAGGAAGGTGATACAGACTTGTGGAGGCCACACACTACTGAGCGTTTTTTCCTTGCCATGAGGCATCTCCACTGAAGTTTGATCAGTCTGTAATTTGATTTTCCACTTTGATTTTGAGTATCATTCCAAATCCAGACCTCCATGGGCTATTCATATTGATCTACATTGATAATTTGTTATGTTTTATTGTTCTGAACACATTCCACTATGCAATAAATAAAAATTTGCAACTGGAATATTTCATTCAGAGATATCTAGGATGTTGTATTTTAGTGTTCCCTTTATTTTTTTGAGCAGTGTATAATATATATGATTTGATGCTCCTCTGTAGCACTGTAGACCTCTGCAATCTATCACTGGCCTCAGCAGTGAACAACTGCCGATAGCGATTTACTGAAGGAGTCACATGTCTGGAATACCAGAACAGGATGCCCAGAGACCAGCTCCGTTCACTCCGTTCCGTTTTGATCGTTCACTCAAATGACTGCTGCAGCCAATCACTGAATTCAGATGTAAACACTGTGCCACTACTGTATCTAATGATTGGCTACAGTAGTCACAGTGGATAGCGCTACAGAGAAGCCTGTAAATGGTTTCAGGATAAAAGCAAGAGGTCCTGTCTAGTCAGCTGCCCATCTGAAGAGGATCCTAAGCCAATTTCCCTCTTCCAATTGGTGAAGAAGATCTATTAAGCCAAATGCTGACCAAAGCACAGTGTTAGTGAGGAGTGGCTGAGGAAATTCTTGGAGGTCAGAGTAACATTGGAGATAGTGGAAGTCATTACATTGGCCGAGTAGGAAGAGGTGGAGTTGTATGAGAGGACTTCCCATCTATGTGTCTGCCCTTGAGTAAGTCAATACATACCCTAGCATAAAGTCATCACTTTCCATCATGGGATTACCCCTTTAACTGAACTTGTTCTACATTGAAAATTGTTTAATCAGTTATTTTAGCATTATCAAATTATTTTATTAGTTTTAATGACTTAGAACAACTTTCTCAGTTTATTGTCACTTACATCTTCAACAATGAGACATAATGACAGCCGTGAAACAGCAATTCATTAGCTATGGTGCAATAATGTTCAGCGATACAAAAACAGTAAAGTGACATTACCATTTTTCAAACAGAACTAAAAATGTATGTGTGCAGCTCGCTGGTTCATTGGAGCACTACCTGTGCTTCAGTAATTGTAATTTATGTCTTCTATCAGGAAGGTCAAATAATAGATCACATAAAGTAGAAGTCTAGTTTCTAATGCAATATATAAAGGACAAAGAGCGTCTTGTCCATTTATATAGCACCATGGACTATGAGCATAAATTATTATTGTTATTTCTTTATTAGGTTACATTGTAAATTATTATGGTACCTACAAGCTCAGAATTTATTCTCCATAGAGAATATGGCAGCTAGCGCCTTCTAACCAAAGAGAATGACCCAAGGAATCCAACTTGGTCAAAATAGCAAGATTAAAAAATGGACACCAGCCATCCAGGTTGTGAAAAGACAAAATGGTAAAACAGCACTGCTACATATCAATCTAAAACCAATGAAATGAGCAGGAGCATAGGTGGTTATATGTGCTATGTGTAAGACCTTCACACTGTGGCTTTTTCACAGACAAACAAAAATAGTTATATACTTCACGATGAGGGACCGTATTCATATCATGAGTAAGACTTAATAGGTCCAAACGCGTCGGTAGACTACCAGGGCCCCTACAAGATGTACAAGCCTGAGACTATGTTTTTAAGAATGTTCTAAATAAAAGTGAAGTTTTATTCATATGAATTTCTGCGCTGGAGACAACTTTTTTCGTCTTGCAATTTGACTACGCCTTTGGTCAGGGTGGCTCTGTGCGTGGATGGACCTTGGAATCTAATGAAGACTGGTGAGCTGGCTATATCTATCTCCCCCTTACCTTACTAACTGATTATCTCCTAGCATTAAAACATTACCTTGTGTCAGCAGACCTTAATGTAGATCAGGGTAGAGCAGAACAGGAGCCCGACAGTTCAGACACCTGCATATGAGAAGCTATAGAGATTAAATGCCTAGCTAAAAAAGGGGAGCCACACTCTTGTTTGTAAAAAATACAAAAAAACTACAGCAAAATAAAAGAAATGAGCCAGAGCATAAGTTGGAATGCATGCAATGTCTAAGATCACTTTTACACTGTGGCCATTTCACAGAGACACAACCCAAGAAATAAAAGCAAAATGAGCATTTACCCCGTAGTAAGAAAATGAGTAAATAGTAATAGTACATGTAAATTACTACATTGAGGTCAGCTGACACAAGATAACGCTTTAATATAGACAGCATAGGACCATCCCGATTGGGTACACCTTTTCGCGGTAGAATGGCTTTTACACTTTTTTTTTATCAAAATAATGTTAACTAAGTACCCTATATTATTTGCATGCACTATTACTATTTACTAGTGATAGAGCTCTGCAAAGGAATATGTGGATTTTGTCCGCGCTGCCCAAATGATGAAATTCCAGAGGTTAATAAAGTTTGACAGTGGTTTATTCTACGCGTTTCAAGGTTTTTTGCAACCTCTTCTTCAGGAAACTTTCAAACTGTCAAACTTTATTAACCTCTGGAATTTCATCATTTGCGCAGCGTGGACAAAATCCACGTATTCCTTTGCAGAGCTCTGTTTCAGATAGTCGGTGACCGACTTGTGGATCTGCAAGCAGCCCATATCTATACATGCTTTGAATACCTACTACCAGGTGAGCAGTTTTTTGTCAAACCGCTTACTCTATTTGTGGGATAAGACCCTATATTGCGCTTGTGTCTCCCTCTTTCCTCACAATACTATTTACTAGTGATGAGAGATTTTCCAGTGCTTCTGGTCAATGTATGGCGCATCACTGCCTATTTCCTCATGTCAGCTACAGCTGCCACCACTCTGGTAGTACTGCAGCAGCACATGCAAGTGCCAGTTCACTGACTGGTGTGCGACGTGACCATGCACTGGAACTCCACACTGCACATGTTGGCAAGACTTTGTGAGCAGCAGAGGCCACTTATGGAATACCAACACACCCATCGGTATTCTGGTAAGTCTCTGCACATAACTGAACAGTGTGCATGGATATTTGACATTTCTACAGTTCTCCAAGACTTTGGGGAGTCCACAAAGATGGTGAGCGGCGATGACACCATAACCAGTAAAATGATCTCGCTTCTGTGCCTACTTAAACAGTCGCTGCTCACATTTAAACATGAAGCTTTGCATTTAGATTAGGGGGAGATGGAGGAAGACATGAGACAGGGAGATACTACCCAGGTAACAAAGAGGATGTGAAGGCTGTGAGGGAGGAACTGAAGCTGGTGGCTAACGCAACGTAATCTTTTTAACACCGGTCACAGCTGCTGGCTCAAACGCTGTCATCTGTTTGACAACATGGGAGCCACAGCAATCAGACTTGCGGTAACTTGAAATGTTACTGCCGATCAGAGTCAGTTTTTCTTGCACTGTCACACAGATGACAGCGCGGGAAACACTGGATGTTCGGGCCCCCATTCATTTGAATGGGATCTGGGTTCGGATTCAAATTCGTGTACTGTTCTGGTACCCAAACCAAATTTTTTAAAAATCTTTGGCTGAACCCTCCGGATCCGACCGTCCATGGGTTCACCCATCACTACTCAGCAATAGGAAATTAATTTTTGTGCGTTACGACATCAGGATCTGAAGTTTAATTTTCTAACTGTATGTAAATTATGTAGTGGCCACTGCCAACAGCTTTGGCTTATACCCCCACAGAGCTGATATTGATGACCTATTCTAAGGACAGTCTAGTGTAAGAATGGCACAAAAACTCATTTAACACTTCAATACATAAATCATCTGCAATGATTTCTATTGAAGAGTCAAATTTGTACTGTGAATGAAGGTATATTCCAAAAATGGTTGGAAAAGAGTTAGTGCTCTTTCTTGGCAGATAATTTAAAGTTACTAGACTTTGCAGAATGTACAGCTTTTAAGCTGGTAAATCAACACTGAACACTAGCTCGAATACAATATGATCTTTTATTTAGTGCAGAACAAACACTAATTCTGTAATAGAAAAGCAAATGAGGGAATAAGACTCATCATCATCATTACATTTGCTTTCTTTTCCACCATTGTATTTGCTGTTTCTTAATATTTGTGTCGGGTTTAGGAGGCTTATCAGGATGGAGTCGTGGTATAACACTTAAAAAGTACCTATCATCACTTAAATATTCTTTTTGTCAAAAAATACAGTGTATACAATTTAACCAGTGTAACAGATTGGTTGGTGTCTGATCATTAAACACCCACTGAATGCTCAGAAAATTGCCCCGCAGCACGCTGCTCAGCAGGAAGATATGCTGAGCTTCTGTCTGACTGTGCACATAAGGCAATATACGGGCTCGAAGACTTTCTATTGAGCCCATACACTGGGGTTCTCATGATAACAAACTTGCATCAATTTGCTACATGTTAGGTAGTAACATTAATTTAAAAAATGTAAATGGTTCTTTTTAATGTTTGTCCTGGCACTCAATTGGGATGGGAAAAAAATGAAATTTTCAGGGGATGCCGGGACAGTGTTGCTACACTGATTGCTGCAGAATAGTGCAGCTCTAGGGTGGAGTAAGGTGAAATCAATATTAGGATGTAGTGGCAGTATATGGGTGGGGTGTGTCCCTGACTGTGTGTGCAGCCACAAAGACCAGCTTACCAGTCCTGTTAAATTAACAGGCCCAGTCACTAAATTGCATTAACTTGGACTAGAACTGTTGTTACTTTGTTGAGCATGGAGCCAATCTCTGGTTGCAGCGTATGCATCATACAATGGGTATATTGATCATTCTTGACCATGGGAGATCACGGTCTATAAAACGTAGCGTTGTGGCGGCCTTGAGGATTCACATTGACATAAAGGTGAGACAAGGTGTGGCAGCAGGTGGCCCTTCAAAGGCTCACAACACCATGGTAGGGTAGGCTGGTGAGCTTACAGCCACTATGGAAGAAATAAAGCAGGAGGAAACTCCTTCAGAGGACTTGTTCCTTAGCCACAGATGGGAACTACTCTGAAATACTGGGACTGAACTGCAATATTTGTGTTTTTCAGGAGCCCCTTTACCCCAGGAGCTCCGCAGATACTGCTTCCCCATGCAGCTAGATCTCCCAGGCATTTGTTATCAAAGGCAGAGCTGATAATGGAAAACTGATTCATTAGTCCATCACATTTATTAGCACATGTGATATCTATCAAAACTTTATGATACTATGTTTAGTTCATGGCTCTAAACAAAATGACTACACTGTGTTACGAATTTTACAATGGGTTGCATAATATAACTAACCTCTTTACTAGGACAATACATATCCAGTAATCTCTTGCTGCTAGTAGAATTCTAAGATTTAAACTGTTGGGAACCTGTCAGCTGAAAACCTGCAGATATAGTGGTTATGTGCATGTAAATACCATTTTAAACATGATCAGCTATCTTGAAGAGCAACACTCCGCACCTTGACTGACATCCAGTTCTGCATACATGCTGCAGAGCAGGATGGCAACTAAGGAGCAACAGAAGTGATTACAGACACTCACTGTCTGGTAAGCGGTGACTGTGGTTAGTGGCTGCAGGAAGATTATGCCTTGATTTTCTCCCTGTAGCCTCCTTTTCAGTTAGATGAGTGAACATGTTTAAAACAATATTCACCTGCATATTATTGCTATGTCTGCAATTATATACTGGTTTTTAACTGACAGGCTACCTTAAAGTAACTTTTTTTGTGGTCTCATCAATTATAAAATTTTAGAAGCTACAACGATCACTGGGTTTTGGCCGTTGCAGCTGAAAAGAGGAAATCGGAAAACTGCGCGCCTATCGGCGCTCGAATTTTGGCTCATCTTTCATCGTTTTTAAGAAATCTCAATATGGAAGAGGCCAGGAGCCATTTGGTGAGCAGCATTTCTTGCTACATGTTCACAGACTTACCAGTGGAAAAGCCAAACTTCACATGCCACAAATGTAAGCTTGTGTCCCTGTTGGAGGAAAAGTTGCAAAATCTCGAAGAGAGGTTAGCTACGTTGAAGATCATTAAGGAAGGTGAAGAGTTCTTGGACAGAGCAGAATTATCTCTTCATGTTACAGAAAGAGAAGAAATTCGAAGTGCACCTGAAGAAACAGAGGAATGGAGACATGTGACCCAGAGAAGCAGGAGGATCAGGAGGCAGTCAGCACCCATACTGCTCAGGAACCAGTACCAGGCTCTCACGCAGGAAAACGATGAAGAAATACATCAGGATAAGACTTTGCCAACAAACAGCAACCTTGTACGCCTTCAGAGTCCTCCTGGATGGAGAAAGAAAAATGTTGTGAAGAAGAAACGGAGAGTGGTTGTCATGGGGGATTCCCTGTTGAGAGGAACAGAGGCCGCTATCTGCAGACCGGATATAACTTCAAGAGAAATGTGCTGTCTTCCAGGTGCAAAAAGTAAAGATGTGTCTGACAGGATATCAGGACTCTTCAGACCTAAAGATGACTACCCATTCCTGCTACTACATGTGGGGACAAATGACACCGCAAGAAATGACCTGGAAACCATCTGCAGAGACTTTGAAGACTTAGGCAAGAAAGTGAAAGAACTGGGAGCGCAGGTGGTCTTCTCTTCCATCCTCCCAGTGGATGGCCATGGTACAAGGAGGTGGAATAAGATTCTGCAGGTGCACAACTGGCTACGTCGAATGTGCCGTCAGCAAAGATTTGGATTTCTGGATCACGGAGTGAATTACTTATACGATGGACTACTTGCTAGAGATGGGGTGCACCTTACGAAGACTGGAAAGCATGTATTTGGAAGTCGCCTTGCTACACTTGTAAGGAGAGCTTTAAACTAGAACAACATGGGAAGGGAAGCAAAAGACCAGAAAAAGCCATACACCTGACAAATGCTATTGAGAACTCTGCTATTAGAAGTGGAAAGGAAGAACAAAGACAAAAGAATCTAATTCATAAAAATATTGGAGAAAGAGAAACCTATCACAAACTAAAATGTTTCTATACTAATGCACAAAGCATGGGCAACAAACAAGGAGAATTGGAACTACTAACACAGGAAAAGAAATATGACGTCATTGGAATCACTGAAACTTGGTGGGACAATACACATGATTGGAATACAAGACTAGAAGGATACAACTTATTTGCAAGAAGCAGACTTGATAAACAAGGAGGAGGTGTCGCATTGTATGTTAGAAACGCGTATATCTGCACAGAGATTGAAGCTTCAGAGACTGGGAGTTCTGTGGAAACTGTTTGGGTAAGAATACAAGGACAGAACAATGGAAAGGCACCATTGTAGGCATTTACTACAGGCCGCCTGTGCAAGCTGAAGACATGGATGAACTCTTTATGCATCAAATGGCCAAGTTCTCCAAAAAATATGACATAGTTGTCATGGGAGATTTCAAATATCCAGACATTTGTTGGGAATCTCTCTCAGGCAAAACTAACAGGTCAAGGAAATTCTTATCCTCTCTTGCTGACAACTTTATCTTCCAAAAGGTAGGGGAGAAAACAAGGGGAACTGCTACCTTGGATCTAATCCTTATAAACAGGGAGGAAATGGTTGAGGAGGTAAAAGTGTCTGGGACCCTAGGACGTAGCGACCATGCTATTTTAGAATTTTGGATAACTAGAGGCGGAAGACCTGTGAAGACTCAGACGTCAAGGTTAGATTTCAGAAAGGCAGATTTTAAGGGATTCAGAAAGAGAATTGGAGGGATCCAATGGCTGGATATCCTTAAAGACAAAAATGTCCAGGAAGGATGGGAAATCTTGAAAAATGAAATTCTCAAAGCACAGTTGTTAACAATTCCGAAAAGAGGGAAGAATAGGAAGCATTTAAGGAAACCAGGATGGATTAACACAGAACTTAAGCACATGCTAAAAGGAAGAAAAAAATGTTTATATAATGGAAAGAGGGAGGCATATCTAAAGAAGAATATAATGCTGTCTGCAGAACCTGCAGGGCACAAATCAGAATATCTAAAGCTGAAAATGAATTGAGGCTTGCAAGTGATGTCAAAAGCAATAATAAAGGATTTTGGGGATATGTCAAAAGTAAAAGAAAAGTCAAAGATGCTATAGGATTTTTACAGGATGAAAATGATGAAATGGTAAGACAGGATGTTGAGAAGGCTGAACTTTTAAATTCCTATTTTGCATCTGTTTTCTCTCAGAAAGGAAATGTAACATCAACTGTTCTTCACTGTCCTATTAAGGGAATAGAAGAATCCAGGATATCTATAAACAGAAAGATAGTGAGGAAACACTTAGCTAACCTAAATGAATTCAAGTCTCCAGGTCCAGATGAATTACACCCCAGAGTACTGAAGGAGATAGCAGAAGAAATTTTTGAACCCCTCTCCATAATCTTTGAAAATTCTTGGAGAACAGGAGAAGTGCCAGAAGACTGGAGAAGAGCAAATGTTGTTCCTATCTTCAAAAAGGGGAAGAAGATGGACCCAGGCAACTATAGGCCAGTGAGTCTGACTTCTATACCAGGAAAGATCTTTGAACAAATTGTTAAACAATATGTATGTCAGTACCTGGATAAGAATGAAGTGATTAAACAGAGTCAGCATGGGTTTGTAACTAATAAGTCATGTCAGACTAACTTAATTTCCTTCTATGACGGAATCACTGATTGGGTGGATCAAGGAAATGCTGTAGATATAGTATATCTTGACTTCAGCAAAGCATTTGACAAAGTCTCTCATACAATCCTTATTGAAAAAATGACTAAGTATGGAATGGACAAGGCAACTGTTAGGTGGATTCATAACTGGCTTAGTGATCGAACCCAAAGAGTGGTCGTAAATGGCTGCACATCCAGTTGGAAGAATGTCTCAAGTGGGGTACCACAGGGCTCTGTCCTGGGCCCTGTATTGTTCAACATCTTTATCAACGATTTAGATGAAGGAATTGAGGGTAAACTGATTAAATTTGCTGATGACACAAAGCTAGGAGGGATAGCTAATACTAGAGAAGAGAGAGAGAGGATTCAAAAAGATATAAATAAACTGGAGAAGTGGGCAGCAACTAACAGAATGGTTTTTAACAGGGAGAAATGTAAAGTACTACATCTGGGCAATAAAAATGAAAAAAGCATATACAGAATGGGAGGAATAGGGCTAAGTGACAGCACATGTGAAAAAGACTTGGGTATACTAATAGATCACACACTGAATATGAGTCAACAGTGTGATGCAGCAGCAAAAAAGGCAAATGCAATTCTAGGATGTATTAACAGAAGCATACAGTCTAGATCACGTGAAGTCATTATTTCCCTCTACTCCTCTTTGGTCAGACCTCATCTGGAATATTGTGTCCAGTTTTGGGCACCACATTTTAAAAGAGACATCAACAAAGTTCTGCAAGTTCAGAAAAGAGCAACCAGAATGGTGACCGGTCTGCAAACCCTGTCTTATGAGGAAAGGTTGCAGGATTTGGGAATGTTTAGTTTGCAAAAGAGAAGACTGAGAGGAGACTTAACAGCTGTCTACAAATATCTAAAGGGCTGTCACATTGTAGAAGGATCAACTTTATTCTCATTTGCACAAGGAAAGACTAGAAACAATGGGATGAAACTGAATGGGAGGAGACACAGATTAGATATTAGAAAAAACTTTTTGACAGTTAGAGTGATCAATGAGTGGAACAGGCTGCCACGAGAAGTGGAGAGTTCTCCTTCAATGGAAGTCTTCAAACAGAGGCTGGACAGACATCTGACTGGGATGATTTAGCGAATCCTGCTTTGAGCAGGGGGTTGGACCAGATGGCCCAGGAGGTCCCTTCCAACTCTACGATTCTATGATTCTATGAAATTTCTCTAAAAAATCCCTTATGGATAGGTGACTTTGATAGTGGTCATTTTACCTTAAGCAGTGTTGCAATGGAATTAAAGTTGCCATGCAAGGCTCCCTAAGCAATCTATTTTTTGGGGGGGGGATTAGTCCTACAAAAAGTAGGCAATCCCAAAAATATTCAAAAATTACAAGATTGAGTTATCTTCTTTCTATAATGGTAGAGTTGCCCCTTTGGACTATTTTATAAAAGCTAACTAACAAGTATGTCATGTTGGCAATAACTGCATCAAGATTCACTGTTGTATTTAGCCAACATGATCCAATGCCTTCTTGGAATGCTACTGGATAATGTTGAACGTATTATGCTGGGCGTTACAGTGCAATTGCTAATTCATAATATAAGCTTAGGACAAATGTTATTGAAATGAGCAGATTACAATCAGATCAGCTGAAAAAATATTGTGTGTGGACAACCTATCCTTCGATATCTACTGTCACTAGAAATAAAGATTGAGCATTTTGGATTATAACTTTAATCCTCCCTGCACCCTTGGACTTTCAGTCATAGAGGCATGCCAAGCACTTCTTCAGTCACCTCTCAATACATACTGAGCCGTCGCTGTAACCACGACCGTCACTGACAGCCAGCTTAGCACGGATCTGATTATCCAGCTGTCAGTCATTGCTGGAGTGTGGTTACAGCCGTTGCTCACTATGTACTGAGCAATGACTGAAGCCATGCCGGCCACACCTCTATGGCTGAAAGCCCGAGGTTGCTGCAAAGATAAAGTTAATTTCTTCTCAGCAGCCAGGCTTTTAGTGCTGCAGCCACAAAACGTCAGAAAGCTATTAGCCTGCAGACTAACCCCATATTTCCAGGTAAATAGTGTTTTTTCACATAAAAGGATCACTTTAAAGTTATCATTTGCTACTTCCAAATATAAGCATGTCAGAGGAATGTGTCAACAGTTACAGGGGTAATCCCATTTTTAGCAATATAAATGGATGTGCCCCAGGTTCTACATGTATATATTTGCATGCTAGCTATGCATGCAAACATATATATATACATCCCCATGTTCCATATAATGTCCAAATATTGTTCCCCTTTATAATGTCCCCCACATGTGGCAATATTTTCTCTATATGTCATGTACACATGCCCAGCACAGAAATATTTGGGCATGTTAAATAGAAGATGGACAGATGTCCATTTGTTGTCATGTTAGCATGTCAGGAGATAGCCACAGTGCTAGGTCAAAAGGATCAAAGAGATCCTTTGTTCTGGCTGCAGCCACTACCTGAAGGGGTCCAGGCACCGTCAATGATATAATCTTATCATTGTGGGCGCCGGTGCTTAAAATTGCCCTGTCAGAATGCAAGCTAGGAAGCGTGTACACGTGCCGGGATTGTGCATCGCAACTGTGCTCGCACCCTGCCTGCACACGTGCAGAGGGCAGGCGGGGGCGTGACCAAACTGGAAATAAACTGGACCAATGGGCAGCAACTGACAGAATAGTTTTAAACAGGGAAAAATGCAAAGTACTACATCTGGGCAATAAAAATGAAAAAAGCATATACAGAATGGGAGGAATAGGGCTAAGCAACAGCACATGTGAAAAAACTTGGGTATACTAATAGATCACAGACTGAACATGAGTCAACAGTGTGATGCATCAGCAAAAAAGGCAAATACAATTCTGGGATGTCTTAACAGAAGCATACAGTCTAGATCTCGTGAAGTCATTATTGTCTTCTGCTCCTCTGGTCAGACCTCATCTGGAATACTGTATCCAGTTTTGGGCACCACATTTTAAAAAAGACATCAACAAACTGGAGCAAGTTCAGAGAAGAGCGCCCAGAATGGTATCCGGTTTGCAAACCATGTCCTATGAGGATAGGTTACATGATTTGGGAATGTTTAGCTTGCAAAAAAGAAGACTGAGAGGAGACTTAATAGCTGTCTACAAATATCTCAAGGGCTGTCACATCGTAGAAGGATCATCTTTATTCTCATTTGCACAAGGAAAGTGTCAGGATCCTGTCAGCGTCGGCAAACTGCCACGACTGAGCAGGGTGACTTACCCACACTACGGGAGGGCCCGGGGTCCGATACTGCAGTGAAAGTTCAAGCAGACAGGACCTGCGACACTGAAAGTAGTAAGGAGTTCAAGGACCTACGATCATGTGACTGCAGGGGGCGGGGCTTAGCGTCCTACTGCTGCAGATGATGAAATATACTTACTGCAGAGATACTGTAGTAGAGGAGAGGAAAACGCAGGTCAGACAAGCAGAGGTCATACACGAAGAGGGTGGTGTGGTACCAGAGGGACAAGCAGAGAATAGTCAAGTCACAGGCAGAGAGTCATACACAGAGAGGATAGTGCAGTACAAGAGGGACAGGCAGAACTCGTAACAGGGATGGAACCGGATCAAAACCAAACAAGCAACAAGTTAACAGGCACAAGGCACACGTACGCAAGAGGTCAACTAACTCAGCCGAGGGAAGGAGTATAACTGACACTGGACCTAGGTCGAGTGGCCACTAAATAGTCGCCCTCTGCCAGAGAGAGCCAGAAACAATTATCCCCTGTCTGACCAGGACGAGCCAAAGACAAAGCCCCGTCCTGGATCATGACAGAAAGACTAGAAGCAATGGGATGAGACTGAATGGGAGGAGACACAGATTAGCTATTAGAAAAAATTTTTGACAGTTAGGGTGATCAATGAGTGGAACAGGCTGCCACGAGGGGTGGTGAGTTCTCCTTCCATGGAAGTCTTCAAACAGAGGCTGGACAGACATCTGTCTGGGATGATTTAGCGAATCATGCTTTGAGCAGGGGGGTGGACCAGATGGCCCAGGAGGTCCCTTCCAACTCTACCATTCTATGATTCAAACAGGAGCAGGAGCGTGGCCAAATAGGAGTGCACCTCACCAGATTTAAATATCAGGTGGTGGCGCTTCCACATTCTCTCTTCCTGCTCTCCACATGCACAGCCCCTCTTCCTCTCCCTACCCCTATTCCCGTGTGTCCCTGTTTCCCCCTCCACAGTCCCACACACATTCACGGCCCCCTCCTTCTCCCTGTCTGCTCACTGCAGATCTCCTGTCTCTCTCTCTCTCTTCAGCCCCACTTGTCCCTGCCTGCCCCGCTGCTCTTCTCCCCTTCACACAGCATCTGCTCCATAGCCCTGCTCCCCTGTCTTCAGATCCACTTTCCATAGCCCCTCTGTGTCTCCCAACACAGACTGCTGCTTCTTACAGCAACCCCTCTCCCTTTGTCCACAGTCCCTTCAGCCCTGCTCCCCACGTCCTCCCTGAGCACACTCTGCTGCTCACCTCCCTACCACATCTGTCTCTCCCTCACCAGCCCCACATGCCACTGCTGACTGCTTGTCCTGCAGCCAACTTCAGCCCAGGACATCCTAGGCCCACTTCTTTCTCTTCTGCACTCCGCAGCAACCTGCTCCATACCTCGCAACCACCAAGGAGCTGCTCCTCCATCAGGATTGGCTAATTATCACTGCTATTAACCCCTTATTTCCCATAGGGATAGTTAGTGATAGGCAGGTTAGCTATTATTAATATGTGTTAGGTAAGTGGGTGGGAAGTATAATTTAGGTTATTGTGGGTTAATTATATATTGTGTACTATTATTGTATAATTCTGTTAGTGTGATAATTTAGCAGTATATAACTGTAGACGTGTGTGTATTAAATACCTTTTATTGATACAGTGGTTGGTCTCAGTTAGTCGCCGTTCATAGATTATAGTGTAAAGGAATCGTAGTATCAGGTGACGTATTAGCTGAATATTGATTTTTAACAGTCTAGCCTGACATTAATAATTAATACGGTATACCGCCCTCTAGCAAGCAAGTTATTGCCTGCTGTATTATTATTATTATTTTTTATTATAGTGCCATTTATTCCATGGCGCTTTACATATGAAAAGGGGTATACATAATAAAAAAAAAGTACAATAATCTTAATCAATACAAGTCATGACTGGTACAGGAGGAGAGAGGACCCTGCCCGTGAGGGCTCACAATCTACAAGGGATGGGTGAGGATACAAAAGGTGAGGGCAGAGCTGGTCATGCAGCAGTTTAGTGGATCTGTGGTTACTGCTAGTTGTAAGCTTGTTAGAAGAGATAGGTCTTCAGGTTCCTTTTGAAGGTTTCTACAGTAGGCGAGAGTCTGATATGTTGGGGTAGAGAGTTACATAGTAGGGGGGAATGCGTGGGACAAATCTTGTATGCGATTGTGAGAAGAGGAGATAAGAGAAGGAGATCTTGTGAGGATCGGAGGTTGGGTGCTTTTAAGTACCGGGAGACGAGGTCACAAATGTCTGGAGGAGACAGAATGACTTTGTATGCCATGGTTAGGGTTTTGAACTGGAGTCTCTGGGTAATGGGGAGCCAGTGAAAGGATTAACAGAGTGGAGAGGCCGGGGAATAGCGGGAGGGACAGATGGATTAGTCAGGCAGCAGAGTTTAGGATAGGTTGGAGGGGTGCAAGAGTGTTAGAGCGGAGGCCACAGAGCAGGAGGATGTAGTAGTCAAGGCAGGAGATGATGAGGTCATGGACTAGGGTTTTTGCAGATTCTAGGTTGAGGAATGTATGGATCCCCAAAATATGTGTAGGAGATAACTTGATGATTACTGGGGGGTCAAGCCATTGTTCAGCCCCTGCTCTGAAGTTTTCTGTATGAATGCAGAAGTCATTTTGCAAGCTCTGTTTATAAGGCTTCTGGAGATAGCCAAATACAAGTACAGGGCCATTATGCATGCATGGTTGTTGCTCCATTCAAACAGGACACTTCAGAGCCTTATTCTTTGGATCGATGCGGGTTCGAGCAGAGAAAACCATTGTGATGGGGAGGTAATTATGTATTTAGGGAATAGCTGATAACTTGTCAAGAAGGATATAGTCCTTTAGTTGCTCTCACTCAATGGAATAACACGGAGAACGCAAACATAAATGCTTTTGGGGAATTTGCTTATTCATCCAATCTCATGTATATGGTCTTAATGTGAACCCAAGCCATCGCTTTAAAGTTTTTTTTACATTTCTATTAATTTAATTAAAGGGCTTTTCAGTCCACCAGCCAGCAGAAGGTTAAAATAATAAAAAGAGGTGTTACTCACACTCCGTGGGTCCAGTACTTCCTCCCTGCAACTTCTCTGGTGACTGTTTACAGGCTGCAGAAGTAACATCACGACTCAGCGCACATCACTGCTGCAGCCAGTCACTGAGTTCAGTAGCTCTGCCAATGTAGATGGCCCAATTCACTAAGCTCAGTGATTGGCCGCAGCGGTGATGTGCAATGTAGAAGTAACAATCACTGGATCAGCAGTGGAGACGTATGGCTGGTCCCTCAGAGAGTAGCAGTTCCTCCTATTACTTTACCAAGCGTTGGCTGATGGGGTGACAAACATTGTTCCTGGAAAACTTATTTGAAAAAGCATTAGAAAATATATGTAAAAAAAATTAATTCCGTACACCGGAGTATATACTGTATATAACGCTGTCAGGAGGTACGTCAAGCTATAACAAAAGGGTTAACATTTCCACAGCGCTCTCTAAAATCTCCAGATACAGTCAGCCATATCATATTACTCAAACAGAACTCGTCCTACCTGAACGAGGCATACCATTACAGAAGTGTAATTTTTGCCACCCCAGGGATGACTTTGAAAATATGTATGAAGCCATTACAGTTACAAAAATGTAATCAGTTTTAATGAGTTAATTTCAGAAATTATTTTCAGTTCCAGGGATCTTTTAGCTACCTTCCAGAAGATATCATTCCAAGTAATTATTTAGATATTGAAGGTAATTAAATGTAATTTATTTTTTGAAATATTCATTTAGTGGGATAAACCCATGCGATTTTAGAGGTACTTACAGGATCAAAATGCATATGATAGCAAAACGTAAAATATATTTTACACCAGTGAATACATGGCACATTTTCATTTGCTGTGCATAATAGTTTTTTTGCATTTTCAATCATGGACAAAATATTAGGAATGTTTGCAAAGCTTTCTTAATATTTCATAGGCAAACTAACTCTAAAGTGGTTTCTAAACCTATTGCTACAATGTCGTTTTGAGCGAAATAAAATGTCCACATTTTCACAATTCATTTTGACACTTTTGTCTCCTGAAATTCATATAAGTAGGGCATTTTTTATGACACCTGTTGTATTTCGCTTTTTATCCCCCATTGAAGCCTTAGAATGTGGTCTTGTTATGAAATTGTAAGGAACCAATCTTACCTTGAATTCTATTTTTTGGAAAGCCATTCATTCTCATCAAATTATCGGTAAAGTAAATTTCCTTCCAAAAATTGAAACCTATGCGCAAAAAAGTTCCTATTCTAGCAGAATATTTAAGTTTGTGTACTTTGTTCTCCAAAGCTTCTCTTCCAGGTTCAACACAGGCAAGGAAGTTACTACCATACCCAAAAATGTTAAAACCTTTGAAAATGTTCCCTCACGTCTGCCTATATAAAATTGCTCAGATTCTCAGCCAGAAAAGTTGGCGAGTGTCATGCATATGTCACAAAGAAACAAGAGAAAAGACACATGCTGAAAAAATAGGGATCACCAAGAATAAAAGTAAAAAAATCTATTTTTATTATATAGCCAACAATGCAAACAAAAAAACAACATTAAAAACATTTAAAAGCCAAAACTGGTAAGTACACAAGTCACACCTGTAATAAGGTAATAACACTCCTCCAAAATAATTGCTCACAGATATAAGTAGGTTACTATATCTAACCGAAAACAGGGATAAAAGAAAACCCGCAATAATAGCCAACAATTAATGAATATAAATTATCAGCACCATGTCAGAAAAAAAAGCATGAAAAATCATCTATATATATAATCGTCTTATCATGTCTGCCTGTAACCGAAATCGCGGGTCGCTGACTGGTCGCGGCCGCCAGGCCCCTGCCAGGCCGCAACCAATCAGAGACAGGTGCAGCTGTTTGTAACGGTAAGCTGCGCCTGTCGCTGATTGGCAGGCGCAGTCGGGCGCAGGCCTTAATCTGTAAAAAAGAGAATTAAAATTTAAAAAAAGGTTATTCTCACCTTCCGACGGCCTCCTGTCTTCTTTCCACGCGCCCGGCCTCGCGTTCCCAGTAATGCTTTGCGGCTTAGACCGCTGATGACGTCACTCTCGCGAGGGCGAGAAAGAAGACCGACGTCACTCTCGCGAGAGCGAGAAAGAAGACCGACGTCATCAGTGGTCTAAGCTGCAAAGCATTACTGGGAACGCAAGGCCGGGCACGTGGAAAGAAGACAGGAGGCCGTCGGAAGGTGAGAATAACTTTTTTTTATTTTTTAATATTATTTTTTTACATGCTACAGGGCCACGGCAGTGATTGGTCACGGCTACAGGGCCGCATGGCTGATTGGGCGCGGACAGAGGGCCGCGATGCTGATTGGTCGCGGCTACACAGAAAGGGGGGTGAGGGGACCATGCATACCAGGAAAGGGGGGTGAGGGGACCATGCATACCAGGATTGGGGGGTGAGGGGACCATGCATACCAGGATTGGGGGGAGGGGACCATGCATACCAGGAAAGGGGGGGTGAGGGGACCATGCATACCAGGAAAGGGGGTGAGGGGACCATGCATACCAGGATTGGGGGGTGAGGGGACCATGCATACCAGGAAAGGGGGGTGAGGGTACCATGCATACTAGGATTGGGGGGTGAGGGGACCATGCATACCAGGAAAGGGGGTGAGGGGACCATGCATACAGGATTAGGGCGTGAGAGGACCATGCATACCAGGAAAGGGGGGTGATGGTGAGCATACATACCAGGATTGGGGTGTGAGAGGACCATGCATACCAACAAAGGGGGGTGAGGGGACCATGCATACCAAGAAAGGGGGGTGAGGGGACCATGCATACCAGGATAGGGGGGTGAGGGGACCATGCATATCAGGAATGGGGGGTGAGAGCACCATACATACCAGGACTAGGGGGTGAGGGGACCATGCATACCCTGAAAGGGGGGTAAGAGGACCATGCATACCAGGATTGGGGGGTCAGGGGACCATGCATATCAGGAAAGAGGATGAGGGGACCATGCATACCAGGAAGGGGGGTGAGGATACCATGCATACCAGGATTGGGGGGTGAGGGGACCATGCATACCAGGAAAGGGGGCTGACGGTGAGCATACATACCAGGATTGGGGTGTGAGAGGATCATGCATACCAGCAAACGGGGGTGAGGGGACCATGCATACCAAGAAAGAGGGGTGAGGGGACCATGCATATCAGGATAGGGGGGTGAGGGGACCATGCATACCAGGATTGGGGGAGTGAGAGGACCATGCATACCAGGATTGGGGGGATGAGGGGACCATGCATACCCTGAAATGGGGTAAGAGGACCATGCATACCAGGAAAGAGGGGTGAGAGGACCATGCATTCCAGGATTGGGGGATGAGGGGACCATGCATACCCCGAAAGGGGAGTAAGAGGACCATGCATACCAGGAAAGAGAGTTGAGAGGACCATGCATACCAGGATTGGGGGGTGAGAGGACCATGCATTCCAGGATTGGGGGGGTCAGGGGACCATGCATACCAGGATAGGGGGTTGAGGGGTTGCATGCATATCAGGATTGGGGGTGAGAGAACCATACATATCAGGATTGGGGGGTGCACTATTGCATTATTATTAAATCTCCAAAAATAAACTGCATACATATTCTAGAATACCTGATGCGTTAGAATCGGGCCACCATCTAGTAAGAAATAAACAGCCCTGCAATAAAGCAACTGAATCAGATTAAACAGGAAAGTTGAATAAATAGATCCTGTCGGGTCAAGCCATATAAATATAGTAGATATATGGATGCATGTAAAGAGTGAGACAAAGCGGAGTTAGATGATTTTAAATGCTAAAACCCTATTGGCGTTTTCCAGAAGTGCACATTGGATAATACCAAAGAAATTGTGCATTAAAAAAAAACAGACCATCAAACCTGCGCATGTCAGAATATAGCCAAGCAAATAGGGCCATGCTAGCGAACAAAGATGAAGGAGGAGAGTACGACCCCACACGTATCGCCACCGACGTGTTTGGCTTCTTCAGGTGTCTGCTTTTGTTTGCATATAGGGGGTCTATACTGTATATGTGCACTAATGATATGCATGTGTATGAATAATCTAATTATGATTACCCACCATTGGAAGAGGCATGTTCCGATAATCGGGGATGGCGGCCGCCATCTTTGCCAGTGTATTTATGCCAGTGTAATGTCAATAAAGTTAATTTAAATACGTACAGCGCATGCACAGGATATCCCAAATATCGCGGTAGTTTATAGCGTGTTGCGCATGCGCAAATGAAGCCAAATGTCACAAAAGAACATTATAGAGCGCGCATGCACAGATTCAGTCAAGTAATGTCAGTCACGATAAAAATAAAATAGAAAAAATATATATAATGGATTATGAATATATTTTAATGAAATAATTAATGTGAAAAATGGTGTACGTGAAAAACACATTATAAAAGAAGGGTGTGCATGCCCCAAAAAATGTGACTGGTGAGAGTGAGAGAAATATTTTAAAATTTTTTTAAAAAAAGTGTGCATTGAAGTGGGAAAAAAAAGTGAGTAAGTGAACATGAAAAACCGTGATGAGGAAAGGGAAGAAAAGGGAAATAGAAAAAAAAGGAGGAGTGGGGGAAGGGGGAGAATGGGAGGAGAGAGAACAAAAAAAGGAGGGGGGAAAAGGGGGAAGGCCCAACCAGGGAGGGAGGTAAAGGAAGAGAATTTGAGGGGAAAAAAGGAGGGGTAGGAAGGGTTGGGAAAGAAGGGGGAAGGGAAAAAAAGGGGACAGAGTGACAGAAATATTGATTAAATAATAATCATTCATGACAAAATCTATAAATAGACAATTTGAATATAATTTTATTGATATATATATATAAATAAATATACATATAAATATTTTTGTATGGATTTATGTATCATAAATTATTGGAAAAAGCCATTGAAAAATGCATAGAAAAATAATAAATAAAAACAGCCTCCAGATTTAAGAAGGATACTAGCTAACACCCCCAAAGGATAGGACACGAAAGTGATTAAAAACATGTCCTAAAAAGAAACGTGAAATAGGGTCATAATAGAAGTATAACCCAATTATCAAATTAAGAAAAGGTTACAAAAGGCGTGAAGTGCAAATAAAAGCATATGTCATGCATATGTCATTCCGTTTGTCATGAGAGTATTATGGGAGTGCTATGCGAGTATGCGAAATTATCCTCACCTAGCATCCATATTACATTCGTATGTATTCCTTGCAACATCATGTTTAACATACTAGAATAATACTGTATGTACATTAAAATTTGTGGTCATAAATAAGAAAACAATCTTATATAAACAGATAGATAGAATAGATAGATATCCGGTAGATATTTAATGTCACAGGCCCCCTACATATAATAAGCTAGCACCCTTTAGTGCCTTTCATATGGCACTAAAGGGTGTTTATTAGGGTGACCGGATCTCATATGGGGGGGAAAAAATGTCAGAATCTTGTTCGTCTGGACCCCACAAAACGATTCCCCTTTCCAGATATGGAGAGAGCCAAAATTTGAGCTCAATCAAACGACGTTAACCCGTGCCGCTCATCGCTCAAAGTTTGAAAAAATCCAAATTGAGGTATTTTAAGATTTAGGTATTTTGCATAGTCTGTTAGACTATAAAGAATGTGACAACAACATTGCAGAAATAGCCCTGACCAAATTTTCGAACCATTTGTGGTATTTGAATGCAGAGTTAGTGGGATTATCGTTTTTTGATCCCACCATTACAGACAATGAAAAGTTGTGCTCGTTTGATCGAGCTCAAATTTTGGCTATCTCAATATCTGGAAAGGGGAATCGTTTTGTGGGGTCCAGACGGACAAAATTCCGACATCGATTTTTTGCCGTCACCCTAGTGTTTATTTAACCTATTAAATGCATAATTTAAAAAACCACGTGCGCCCCTCCCCTATTTTTCATAACCAGTCAAGGTAAAGCAGGCAGCTGCTGCCTTATATTATCAGGCTTGGAAGGTTCATGGGTATTGGCCCCTTCCCAGCATAAATTTACAAGCCCACAGCCAACCCAGAATTGACACATCCTCGCTCCAGCTCATCCTGGTGGAGTAGCAATCGAGTTAATAGTTTATGGGGTTGATGTCAGCTTTGTAATGTCAAATGGCATCAAGCCCGGGGGTTAGTAAAGGAGAGGCATCTATCAAACACCCCATTACTAACCCAGTAATCAAAATTAAAACCACACACAGAAAGAATAGTTTATTTTAATAAACAATCCCCCACACCTCATTCATCCATTTATTTAAAAAAAAATCAAAATGGTCCAATGAATCCAAAGTAGTCCACAAATGGGAACCTGAAAGGCATAAAAAGAGAGTTAAAGAAATAAAAACAATAAACTCTCCCTCATTCACCCATTTATTATTAAAACAAATTCCTGTAGCTCCAACTTAATCCATTGGGTGTCCCTTGACTTTGCGCGCTTCTGTACTTCAACGCTTGATGACGTCAGTAATTCCGTAGTGTCAACGAGCATGAGAAATGACCTGAAGTAATATATTAAGCATCATCCACTGGACAACACTCCATAGGTTACAATGCAGGAAAAAAGCTGCCAACTCCAGTGAGACCCAGCAGCTCTGAACAGCAGTGACATCAGTAACTACACAGCTAATCAGAGTCGCAAAGTCTCATAGACGGCAACGAGACTCTGACTCTGATGAGTGGTGTAGCTACTAATGTCACTGCCATTCAGGGCTGCAGGATCTCACAGGAGACAGCAGCTTTCTGGTCTCGTTTTCGAGGTTCCAGGCTGTACCTCCTCTGCTGCCTCATCCCAGTTGAGTCTAAGGCAGGGCACGGATACTGTAGCTCAGCATGCCTTGTGCTTCCATACCTTGGCAACGGAACTGGCTTGGAATGAAGGAGCTCTGGTGAAAACCTTCTGGCAGAGTCTCTCTGGTTGAATTAAGGATGAGCTGGCAGAGGCTTACCCTTGTTTCTGGACTCCATGATACACCTGACCACCAGGATTGATCACTACTTCAATGAGTGAGCTCTGTAACAAGCATCAGTGTCTCCTTATGCCAGAGGACTTCATAGGCTGTCTGCAAACTTCCAGGCTCCTTTGTCATTGCAATTGTCACCACCGCCTCCTTAACCAATGCAGGTTGAGCACACCTACTTTCTGTATAGGAATGAGAGCGGAGGTACACTGAGAATGCCTGTCTCTATTGTGGAGGCAAGGGACATTTTATGCACCAGTATCTCGTGAGACCGGGAAACGCCAGGACCTAGTGTTGACAGAAGAGAAGACCCTAGGTGAGAGTGATTGCTCTCCAAGACTAATGTCTGAAATTACCTTTACTTGGCAGGAGAGGTCCCTCTCCATCTTTGTCCATCTGGATTCCAGCTCCACAGGCATTCATCTGGATCTGGTCCGTTGACTTCAGCTCCCTATGCAACTTCTGGATCTATTGCCTCCATTGACAAAGAAACTGGGTGAAACTGTTTGCTTCATTGCGTTGCCAGTTACACTGCGATTTGGTGCACTGCAAAAGAGGCTCTCCTTCTACATGCTATCTAGATAGGTGAATTCTGTTCTCCTGGGCCCTCCATGGCTGCGTCTGCAAGCACTGATTATCAACTGGTCCTCTGGTCAGGTAATTCACTGGGGACCAAACTGTGCTTCCAATTGCCTGTTCAAGATTACCCCCAAAACTCCGCCTCCTGTGCCTTTGGACCTTGATTAGTTTCCCATTCAATATTGTGCCTTTGTGGACTTCTTATGTGAAAAGAAGACTGAAAACCTACCACCCCACAGACCTTATGACTGTCCCATTGACCTTCTTCCTGGCACTTCACTACCTCAGGGTCGGGTGTATCCCCTATATCTACCTGAGACTCATGTGATGTCAGAATACATCCAAGAGAACTTGGCCAAGGGATTCATCCATAAATCCTCTTCTCCTGTCAGAGCCAACTTCTTCTTCGTGACTAAGAAGGATAGTTCTCTATTCCCCTGTATAGACTATCAAGGTCTCAACAAAATCATAAAGAAAAAGTACCCTTTGCCTCTGATTTCTGAGCTATTTGACATAATCCATGGAGATAAGATCTTCTCTAAATCGGGGCTCCGAGGGGCTTACAGCTTGAATTGTATCAGTAAGGGTGACAAATGGAAAACTATGAGTATCTCGTCACTGCCCTTTATGATGCGTAATGCATCAGCCGTGTTTCAGGCATTAGTTATTGACATCTTCCAGGATCTCTTCTATCTGTCCATGGTTGTGTATTTAGATGATATCCTGATGTTTTCTCCTGACCTTCCTTTCACAGGCAGCATGTCTGTCAAATTCTGCAGCGCCTCTGGGAGAACAATTTGCTTGCCAAATTGTCCAAATGTGTCTTTTAAAAACCTCCTTGCCTTTCCTCAGCTACATTGCCTCCAATCAAGGTCTTCAAATGGATCTCTTCAGTTCTTTCCTGGCCTTGCCCTCAAGGTCTGCGAGCTTTCCAGTGCTTCATGGATGTTGCCAACTTCTACAGGCAATTTATCCCACACTTCTCATCACTTATGGCACCTATTTCATCCTTAATCAAGAAGGGTGGCCAATACAAAAGACTGCACCTGACTGGGCTTTGCCGGCCTTCAAGTATTTGAAAGAGGCCTTTGTGAGTGCTCTAGTTCTACATCACCCCATCCTAACAAGCAGTTTGTCTTGGAGGTAGATGCATCACCTGTCGGGCACTGCTTCTGCAAGAAACTTATTCGGGGAAGTCTGTCTTTTGCATTTTTTTCTGCAAACTTTTTTTGCCGGCTGACCAAAATTCCACAATTGGAGATCGTGAATGTCTGGCTATCGAGATGGAGCTTGATGAGTGGAGATTTCTATTGGAGAGTGCCAGCTCTCCAGTGATAATTTACATGGACCATAAGAATCTGACCTTCCTGCAGTCTACCTAATGGTTAAATCCCCAGTAAGCCAGGTGAGCACACTTCATTTTTTGTAACTTTGAATTGTACTTCCGTCCTGCAGAGAAAAATGTTAAGGCAGATGCCCTGTCTCTATTCTTTCATGTGGCCAATTGTATGGAGGAGCCTCAGTACATCATTGACCCAATCAGGTTTATTGAGGTTGCCTTGGTCCATTTAAAGGACATTCCTCTGGGCAAGGATGTCTGGGACTTCATAACTGCATGTTCACAATGCGCCAGAAACAATTCTTCCAGGGATAAGGCTATTGGTCTTCTCCAGCCTTTGCTGGTTCCTTTTGCTCCCTGGCAACATATTGCTATGGATGTCATAATGGATCTGCCCCTCTCTGAAGGTTGCAACACTATCTGGATCATAGTAGACCGGTTCTCTAAGATGGCTCATTTCATACCTCTGGCTAGCCTAAGCTGACCTTGCAGTTCTTCCAGCAGGAATTTCATCTCCACGGTCACCCTGTCCATGTGCTCTGTGATCATGGATTCCAGTTCACTTCTAAGTTTCAGAGAGCCTTGTGCAAACTTGCTGAATATCCAGCTGGACTTCTCCTTTGTGTACCATCAGCAAACCAATGGGCAAGTGGAATAATTAAACCAGATTCCTTAGGTCTACTTTCACCACTTCATCTCTTCCTGTCAGGAAGACTTTGTGCCATTACTCCTCTGGGGATTCTTCCAAAGCATTTCCATTGTTCGTGGTATACTCCCAGCATCCTCAAGTCCCCCCTCCTATGTCTGTTTCCTCCAGGGTTCCAGTTTCTGATTCCTCCAATAGTGACTTCCTCCAAATCTGGCGGCAGACCCAGTTCTCCCATCCTTAACGCCATGTCTCGGATGAAGACTCGTGCAGACAAAGAAAGAGGGTCACCTAAATGTACCCTTGAACAAGGTTTGCTCCCCGTTACCTTGTTCAGTGAAAAGTCGTCAAGCAAGTTAAACCAGTGAACTACAGACTTCAGCTCCCAGCGAGCTTGTGGAACCCAAAATCCTTCCATGTCTCTCTCCTTAAACCTGTGATCCTTAGCCGTTTCACCAAGTCTCTTACTCCGACCTCTACTGCTGCTCCTGAGGGGGTCCTTGGATATCTTTGAGATGAAAGACATCCTAATTACCAGAAAGGTTAAGGGGAGTACCTTTTATCCAGGGGCGGACCTACCGCCCGTGCAGCCCGTTCATTGAACGGGGGCCCCCAGGGGAGAGGGGGCCCCTCCCCTCCAGCTTCCAGCATTGCATGGCTAATTTCAAAATTCAAATTAGCCATGTGCATTAGCAAGGAGGAGAGCAGCGCTGCGGGAGGCGGCGCGAGCGGGTCTGACTCCTCCTGAGCAGGGCCGGCGTTAGGGGCAGGCAGCTGCCTAGGGGCCCCCAGCCAGCGGCACATCACGCAGGAGGGCCCGCCTGCCCCCAGTGCTGACTTCACCCCCCCGCATTGAAGGAGGCAATGATGGAGGAGGAGAGAGCGTCAGCTGACGCTCCCTCTCCCATCATTCCCCGCTCTGCCTCTGACACAGAGTGTGCGCGATGACATCATCGCGCTAGCACTGTGTACCAGGCAGTGCAGGAGAGGAGACAGGAGTCGGGAGCAACGCAGGCATGAGGAGAAGGTGAGGAGTGTTTTTTTTTTTCTAAATCAGTGTGAGTACTGGACTGTGGGGTCATGCTGGGGGGGCTATATACCATGCTGGGCTGTGTTATACCATGTGGGGGGGTGGCTATATGCCATGCTGGACTGTATTATACCATGATGGAGGGGCTATATACCATGCTGGGCTGTATTATACCATGCTGGGGGGGCTATATACCATATTGGGCTGTATTATACCATGCTGGGGGGCTATATACCATGCAGGGCTGTATTATACCATGCTGGGGGGCTATATACCATGCTGGGCTGTATTATACCATGCTGGGGGGGCTATATACCATGCTGGGCTGTATTATACCATGCTAGGGGGGCTATATACCATGCTAGGCTGTATTATACCATGCTGGGGGGGCTATATACCATGCTGGGCTGTATTATACCATGCTAGGGGGGCTATATACCATGCTGGGCTGTATTATACCATGCTGGGGGGCTATATACCATACGGGCTGTATTATACCATGCTGGGGGGTTATATACCATGCTGGGCTGTATTATACCATGCTGGGGGGGCTATATACCATGCTGGACTGTATTATACCATGCTGGGGGGCTATATACCATGCTGGGCTGTATTATACGATACTGGGCTGCATTATACCATTCTGGGGGGGCTATATACCATGCTGGGCTGTATTATACCATGCTGGGCTGTATTATACCATGCTAGGCTGCATTATACAGCCCACCATGGTATACAGCCTGTATACCATGGTGGGCTGTATTATTCCATGGTGGGCTGTATTATACCATGGTGGGCTATATACCATGCTGTGCTGTATACCATGGTGGGCTGGGCTGTATACCATGATGGGCTGTATACCATGGTGGGCTGGGCTATGTACCATGTGGTGCTGGGCTATATAACATGTGGTTCTGGGCTATATACCATCTGGTGCTGGGCTATATACTATGTGGCTGTGTTATATACCATGGGGGTACATTTTACATTATATTCTATAAGGGGAGGCTGTGTTATATAATATGGGGGGCTACATTATATTCTATGGGTAGGTGGGCTGTATTATATTCTATTTGGGGCTACATTATATTCTATAGGGGGGGCTATATTATATTTATTATATTCTATGGGGGCTGCACTATACTATATGAGGAGGGCTACATTGTATTCTATGGAGGGGCTACATTATACTATATAAGGGGCTGCATTATATCCTATGAGGGGGTTGCCATATATTCTATGGAGAGGCTGCATTATACTATATGGGGGGGAACTGCATTATATTCTATGGGGGGTTACATTATATTCTATACAGATATTATATCCAGCTCTGCATAGCCTCAATATTAGATAACAACAAATAACTTTGTTGCCCTATGAAGGGCGGGGGGCCCCAAAAAATTTCTTGCACAGGGGCCCACTACAGTCTGTGTCCGCCCCTGCTTTTATCTGATGGACTGGAGAGGCTTTAGATCTGAAGAGAGATCCTGGGAGCCTGCGGAGAATATTTGTGCCCCTGTCATCTTGGAAAGGGTTTTCTCAGTCAGTTGTTTAAGTAAAGGAGAGGGTGTAATGGGTGGGTACTCTCATTGTGGGAACTCAGTCTTCTTCAGCACAGCCCTACTCACCCTAGTCATCGAATCAGGTAGGTTCACTGAGGCTGTTCTCTGCAGCACTCCTCTGCACGGTTGCTACAGCATGGTGGTTACATCTAGCCTTAGTGAGGTGTGGCTAGTTTATGCAGGAATTTAATCCTGCTGGGTTCTGCAGAGATTGTTTTCCTCTGCCTATTCTGTGCTAGCATGGCCTTTATCATGCAGCTCCTTCTACCACTCCCTGTCCGAACTTTTCTTACTGACCCATTAGTCCACTAGCATACTTTGTCTTCGTACTCTTTTTTTGTTTACGATCCCGGCTAGCTTTCCATCCTGTCTGACCTCTCTGTGCCTCACCCTGGCTATTCTGACAGACCCTGTGCTGCCTGCCATGACCTTGGACGGTCTGACCATGCTGCATCTATGCCCTCCAGTACCATGCACCTGTGCCTCTTACCCTCCAGTCAGCTGCTGCAGACCCGGGGAATGCCCTGGAGTGGTATCTGGTGGCTACTTGTGGCCCAGCCTATCCTCACCATCAGAGGGTCTAGTGAAAACCAGGTAGACACTTAGTCACATTTCTCCAGGGTAAGCCTGGTATGTGGCGCAGTGAGTCCACACCTACTCAGCATTACAATCCTCTGTGACATCACTTATTGTGAATGGTGGTTCCTGTGACATCAACAGTGTAGAAATGATACATGTTCTTGTAATCCTGCCTCTGATTTTAAAGAGCCCTGCAGAGAATTCTTCCTGAAAGGACAGGCAGTATGAGTGGCCAGTGTGAACATTGCAAGATTACTAGGCTGTGTTTTGCTTTTTCAGTACAAACAGTGTTTTACCAGAAGGATATTATCATTAAAAGACACACTGCCTTGTGCCTAGTAGTCCAACCACGTCCCCAACACTGATTGGCAGCTTTCTGCAACTATACATTATACACAGAAAACTGTCAAACAATGATGCTGTCAGGGGTATACGGGACTGAGCATTTGAGCTCTGCTAGATCTGCAGCAGAGAAAACTGTGATTTTATTATAATTGCTGTAACCAGTAAACTGATATATCTCTGGAATCAGGGTTACTGTCCCTACATCATGGTGCTATCAGATTACATAGCAAAAACTTGCTGAGATATTAACTTTAAGAGACCTTTATGGGAACCTTTTGAACTTTTTTTATTACAAATAAAATAGTAGCATAGTAGTTGAATAGTAGGAAAATAGTTTTTTCTACATCGGAATCTGACAAATTTACATAATAATTGACGTCTATAATCAACATCCTTATGCAACAAATAAAAAAAAAGAAAAGTAAATAGCTTGCACTTCCTTCTGGAAATTTGGTAGAGAATCATGCAACGTAATCACTTAGTCTCACAAAATTTGCCTCTATTAAGTTTTATATTTAGACGTGCAAATTATGTAGATAACTGGTTGTGTCATTCAGAACTTCATCAGGTGCGCAGGGGCATATTTTCAGTTTTGCTCATTAGTTTAACCACTGTAGCATAAATCAAGACTTTGCTTTAAAAAATCTTTTTAATCATATCATCAGTGCTTAAAACGGCTTACATGGTATATTCAAGAACTCCAGCATTGACTAAATAATAAAAAGGAATGTGTTTAGTTGTGCTATGAAAATAACAGTTATGCTAAGAAAGCTAAGAAATTTTTTTGGCATAAAGAAGCATAACTTAAAACATACGTGCCCCCTATCTACTTTAGCATTTATAATACAAGCGTCTGCTTGGGCATCAAGTCTTGGGGTATCCCTCTAGGTTTGTACATTTCATGTTTGTTGTTTTGTATTACTATTTACTCTTATAGTTTTTACATTTACTTTTACTTGTGTTTAAAAGGATCCCCCTTCTTGTATTGATCTAAACTAACATGTGTTATTCCTTTTAATTTTACCACTGCTCTATGTGCCCAAAGGAACACAAAATAGGGAACACCAGAACTTGTAAAAAAAAACTAGTCAAAGCTGAATGAAACTGTAAGTATATGACCCAACACTAAAGATATGTAGATCTTTTGAAATTCAAAATCACCGACATTGTTGAATTTTCCCCCAAAATTTAAATTGAGGCAAATAAATTCCTGAGAATCTCAATACTGGAAAGCTTGTAATTACTCAGAAAATACATGTGGGGAAGAATATCCAAGAAGTATCATCTCTCCTTGCAGAGAATGACATGCTAAGCATGCCGAGGTGAGAAGACTTAAAGCCGCAATGCTTCTCTGGGAAATATGCAAATTGTTTCTTCAGAGAGGAAGAGGACTAGAACTCTAGTGCCACCTACTGGAAGTAGCAATCCTAAAAGTCAATGTCGACCCTTTAACGAGCCTTAGTTACATGACTTAGGATAAAAACCAAACCAGAATCTCAATTTGCAGACACTGTGTTTCGGGGTACTGCCGCTCATCAGTGCAAAGTGTGAGATCTGGTTTGCCTGTGTGAGTGGTGTCTGACCGATATCCAAGAAGTATCATTTCTCCTTGCGGAGAATGACATGCTAAGCATGCTGAGATGAGAAGACTTAAAGCCGCAATGCTCCTCTGGGAAATATGCAAATTGTCTCTTCAGAGAAAAAGAGGACTAGAACTCTAGTGCCACCTATTGGAAGTAGCAATCCTAAAAGTCAATGTCGACCCTTTAACAAGCCTTAGTTACATGACTTAGAATAAAAACCAAACCAGAATCTCAATTTGCAGACACTGTGTTTCGGGGTACTGCCCCTCGTCAGTGCAAAGTGTGAGATCTGGTTTGGCTGTGTGAGAGGCGTCTGACCGATATCCAAGAAGTATCATTTCTCCTTGCGGAGAATGACATGCTAAGCATGCCGACATGAGGAGACTTAAAGCCACAATGCTCCTCTACTTCTTGGTTATCGGCCAGATGCCTCTCACACATCCAAACCAGATCTCACACTTTGCACTGACGAGGGGCAGTACCCCGAAACACAGTGTCTGCAAATTGAGTTTCTGTTTGGATTTTATCCTAAGTCATGTAACTAAGGCTCGTTAAAGGGTCGACATTGACTTTTAGGATTGCTACTCCCATTAGGTGGCACTAGAGTTCTAGTCATCTTCCTCTCAGAAGAGACCACTGCGGCTTTAAGTCTCCTCATCTCGGCATGCTTAGCATGTCATTCACCTCAAGGAGAAATTATACTTCTTGGATATCGGTCAGACGCCTTTCACACAGCCAAACCAGATCTTACACTTTGCACTGACAAGGGGCAGTACCCTGAGACACAGTGTCTCAAAATTGAGATTCTGGTTTGGTTTTTATCCTAAGTCATGTAACTAAGGCTCGTTAAAGGGTCAACATTGACTTTTAGGATTGCTACTTCCAATAGGTGGCACTAGAGTTCCAGTCCTCTTCCTCTCTGAAGAGAGACAATTTGCAGGTGGGAAAGAAAAAAAGAAAGAGTACCCAGCTGACCATAAGAGCTTACACTTTACAGCAGAGAGAGAGAGTGAGGACCTTGCTAACCATAAAAGCTAACACTCTACAGAAGAGAGATAGAGAACCCCACTGACCATAAGAGATTATACACTACAGGAAACAGAAAATGAGGAATCCGCTGACCATAAGAGTTTACACTCTACGGGAGACAGAAAGTCAGGACCTCGCTGAACATAAGAGCTTATATTCTACAGGAGAGAGAGAGAAAAATTGAGGACCCTACTGATCATAAGAGATTACATGCTAAAGGAGAAAGATAGCAATATGACCCTGCTGACCATGAAAGCATACACTCTATAGGAGAAAGTGAGAACTCCACTGATCGTAAGAGATTACACTCTACTGGAGAGAGGAAAAAGAGCGAGGACCCCACTGATCATAAGAGCTTACAAGCTATAGGAGAAAGAGAGTGATATGACCCGCTGACCATAAGAGCTTACAGTCTACAAAAGCGAGAGAGAGAAAGAAGATTCTGCTGACCTTAAAAGGTTACACTCTACAGAAGAGAGATAGAGAACCCCACTGACCATAAGAGCTTTTACACTACAGGAAACAGAAAATGAGGAATCCGCTGACCATAAGAGTTTACACTTTATGGGAGATAGAAAGTGAGGACATCGCTGATCCTAAGAGCTTATATTCTACAGGGGAGAGAGAGAAAAATTGAGAACCCTACTGATCCTAAGAGCTTAAACTCTACAGAAGCGAGAGATAGAAAGAAGATTCTAGATTCTACTGACCATAAAAGGTTACACGCTACAGAAGAGAGAGCGAGAACCCCACTGACTTTAAGAGATTATACACTACAGGAAACCGAAAATGAGGAACCAGTGAATCCAGAGATGGAAATCAACTCTATCTTACAAACTTTGCTCTTCTGGGAATGGCTGATCTGTGATGGCCCAGATACTGACCACCACTGCACAAGGTATGATAATCTATAAAATGTCGTAGGTGCAAGGAATTATGTGGAAGCCAGGCGACAGCACAGAATGACATTAGCTTACTCTCTGATGTTTCAGCAGTGTAGGTAATGTTGTAGGGCAAGGTTTTTTTTGCAAATTAACCCCTCTATAACCTATAAGTACATCACAGGCCACCTCCTCCTGTTTAATGCAGGCTCCAATGATGAGCCTGCATATTTTCCGACATATGACAGCTGATTTCATCAGCTAATATGTGCCTCTAACAGCAGCGGGTAGAATCGCGATCCACCCGCGGCCGTTAACTTTTCATAGATTCCAACTATCTCATTCTTGATAAGAAATCTCTTATTTGTAAATCAGGAGGTCATTATCCAATAATTATTTAAATGTCATTTTATTACAACCATCCAGGGCAAATATAATTTTTTTTTTTGCTAGAATTAAGCTGTTGCATATGACGATATGACAACTGATAACATTTGACAATTTATGATAATTCAAGAGAACAATCAGCGTATGAAGGTTCATATGAGTTTTATAGCCCCTAACCAATCATCTTCTCTGAGCAAAAATATTTTAGTCAATTAAGTTAGTTCTAAACTTATAATTAAATGAGTAAACACAAGGTAAACATATGGAATCCCCCTGTCTTCACCATAGAATAACATCTAGAAAAAAGAATAATTAAGTTTTTGTCTTGGGGCAAATATTCAAAAGAAGGTTTGAAGTTAGCAGCTAAGTAGAATGCATTTGTAAACATGAAGTTCCAGTTTCAGAAGGCCAAACATACATGAAAACAACCATTTCTGCTCTAATGTACAAATTTGCATTTTATGCTACCCTCCAGCTATTTTTGTCCCGATAGATATTCCCAGATGCCTGCCACTTGCTTTCAAAACATTCATTTCAAATTGTGGATCCTATTAACATATAGTAATTTTAAAAGAAGTTCTGCATTTTTGCCCAGAGGGATTACTGTGATCCTCAGTCAGTTCATTGATGGATCTATCATTGCTTGATTACTGTCTTTGATTTGTCATTGAATATTACTTGGTATAGTAGAAGAGATAGTAGAGAGCTTCTGGATATATTCACACTCACAGCAGATGGTTTACGAGTCTATGTGGAATCTGGTCTGTGATGAGCAACTTACTGACCGAAGGTTTAAAAAATTCTATTTGAAATTAAATTGCTATACATTTTACCAAAATACTACACATTTTTTGGAACCTATGTCAAAGTACTACACGTATCAGTGTAATTGTATAGAATGAAAGATTTGGAGGTTAGTGGTAGAAAAAATTGTTTCAACTAAGCCCCAAATTTTTCATTTTCACAAGGGTAAAAGAAGAAAATCGACCCCATATATGGTTGTGTTTTTTCTCCTGCGTACCCCAATACTCCATGTTTAGAAACTGCTGTTCGGGTACAAGATAAGGCTTGTAAAGGAAGTAACAACATTTTGGAGTGCAGATTCTGCTTGTGCAATGTCATATTAGCTGTACCCCTGAGTTGTGGAAAAAAATGGAATCCCCAAAAGTGATCCTATTTAACAAACGAAACCCCTCTATGAATTCTTCTATGGGTGCAGTGAGCTTGTTGACACCACAGGTGATTCACAGAATTTTATATCATTGGACTATGAAAATAGAGAAAATTACATTTTCAGTGCTTAAATGTCATTTAAACCCCTTTCATAAGTGGTAATAGGTGAAATTTGACCCCAAAACTCGCTACACAATTTTTCTCAAATGTGGCAATATCCCATATGTTGTTAAAAACGACTTTTTGGGCACATAACGGGCCTTGACTTTTGGGGTGGATATTCCTGGACTAGTTTGTGGGTGCCATTTGAAAAGCTCCTGAGATGCCAGAACATCACAAACTCAGAAACCATGTTCAAGTGACCACATTTTGGATATTTATGAATTCATATATGGATGTAGTAACATCACAGGTGTTTTCCAGAAATAAGGGTGTATTTGGACCTCCAGAGTGAAAATTTCAGATATGCAAACTTAGTGCCCAATACTTTGTGCCCAGTTTATACTTCTGGAGACTTGCACCATGTAATTTGTTAAGTGGGCTCTCCCCACTACAGCAATACCAAACATTGGTCGCTAAGTACGGTTTAGGCACACTGTGGGGCTCAGAATGAATCATTTGAATTTAGAAGCCCAGGTTTCAGTGGATTTTTGTGGATGGAGCCATATCACTTTTCCAAAACCTTTTCACTAGAAGTAAAAAGGAAACTCCCCATATTTATGTAAGAGGGTGAAATGTGATTACACCAGGAGAGCACTGGGACAATGTGGTGTTGGCCTGCTGCAGCTAAGAGCAGGTGCTGCGAGTGCCCGGGAATTTGTGTGTGCTGGGGGTGGGGCTTAGTGTCAGCTGTCTGAAGCCGTAAGGGAATCTTCCAGAAGAAGAAGATTGACTGCCCTGAGAGACACTGTGTGTGGAGCAGCTTGTGAGAAGCAAAGACATTGAACGCTATAAGAGACTGTTTACTTCAACCCCTTCATCTTGGGAGCCTGAGACCTTGCTGTGGAACAAAGACTGAACAATTCTGAGAGCTGTGTGACTGTGGACCTCTGTGGAGTCCCCTTTGTGATGAGCTGAGAAGCAATATTGTACAGACATTTTATACAGAAACAGGCGTATTGCTTCTAGGAGAATTTGTGAGGACTACAGGAGGAGAGACGACATCTTGAGGCTACAGAACTATAAGTCCCTGGCGTTTGGACTCGGCACCGGCCGACAAGACAAGGAACCTTATGTTGCTGCAACTGATTGGTGAAGAAGGTTTGGGACTGGCTGCAGCTGATGCAATCTATATGCCTGAGAGGAGACTCACCTCAGGTTAAAGGTACCATAGTCATAGATACCTGGGTATCCCTAGTTGAAGCGCTTAAGGACCTTTGTATTATATTCATATGTATTGTTATTGTAAGTTTGTATAGGTTATACTCAGTGTGCCATTCCAGGGGGTCCCTTGATATCACTACATTCGATTTAAGGGCCTGTCACACTAAGCAATATCGCTAGCAATATCGCTATAACGTCACTGGTTTTTGTGACGTAGCAGCGATATTGCTAGCGATATCGCTATGTCTGATACTTACCTCCGACCGGCTCCCCCGCTAATTATCGCTGATCGCGCGAGAACGTCCTGGATCGTTTCTCGTCGTCAGCTTCCTGTGGCGCCGACGAGCGACGCGTGGACGCGGGCGGGAGGACGTCAGGATCACCTCGTCTGACAGGTAAGTAACGACCCCCGACCGCTGCTATGTTGCTGGTGAGATCTGCCTGTGTGACAGCTCACTAGCGACCACTTAGCGATGCACCAGCGATCCTGACCGCGTCATATCGCTGGTCGGGATCGCTGGTGCACCGCTAAGTGTGACAGTACCTTTACGCCTGTTCTCTGAGTACTTGAATTGACCTATCTGATAGGTAAATTTATTTCAAATCCCTGTGTAATACACTCTTCAGGGAACCTTGGATTGGCATAGCGATTTCAGCTCCGGCTGAGTGAGTGTACTGTATAAGGATATTCAATGTGTTTCTTCCATATACTAAGTTCTATTTTATCTACTGCTTGAGTAAAGACTCTTTTGGGATTTCTCCCTCAGTCTCGGATTGTGACCCACTGGATCTTATTCGGACCTCTGGTCATTACACTTTTGTTGACAGATGACAGACCTAAGCAGGGGCTCTTATTTGTGGGTTGATTTGAAGCTTTTGTTGGTACAAATTTGAGGCACATAACATTTTGGATGACTTTTAAGGTTGGGTCCTTATTTATCTGTTTCTCTAAGCTAAGCACTTACATTAGGGTTTCCATCTAAATCTATGAAATACGTGATTCAGACAGGACCTCTGATAGAAGTGTTCAGGATAATGGTGCAGATGGTCTCACTTTGGACTCTGTATGGCCTCTGTTCCATGCAGAATCTGTCCTTCAATAAGTGTGCAACTCTGTAGTCATCTGAACTTTTACGCATGCCTAAATTGCCGGCACAGAGACCATAACCTAACTAGTGCAGTCAAGGTCCAAAATGACTCAGTCTGCATAATTTCAGTGAATGGTTCGTTCAGGGGTTCTGTGTGAATCCACTTTTTCAGAGATTTAAACTGACACATCAACATAAATGCTCAGCGTAGACCATAGGATAAATGTGAGTCTAGTCTTATTCCAATTTACGTTGTAAGCTATATGTGATAATATAGCTTTATTCTTTTAATCAGTACTATTACAGCAATTCCAGCTTTTTGTAGGTTTTTTATGTTTGCTACTTTTGCACACTAAAAACAATTTTTTAGAAACAATTATTTGTAATTGCATCGTCATATTTTTAGAACTATAACGTTGTTATTTTTCAAAAACCGAACTATTTGAGGGTTTAATTTTTTTGGGAAAATTTATGTTTTCAGCTATACCATTTTTCTTTACACATTACTTTTTTTTTACACATGATGTTTTATTCAACTGTTTGTGCGGTGGTATGAAGAAAAACTGAGTTTTTGCTCTGTATTTTAATTTTTTTATATTGCTCAATGAATGGGTTAAAAAATGTAACTGTTTTACAGAACAGGCTGTTCCAAATGCGGTAATTTTTAATATGCATACTTTTTATTATTGTTGCTTTTAAATAAAAAATGCATTTTTATTGACCAAACATTTATCAGTGATTTCTTTTTATTCTACTTTTTTAAATTTTAAGTTTACTTTGTTTGTATGGAGCTTCAACTTTCATTTATCTGATCACTGGTCTAAACACGGCAATACTTATGTCAGAAGAAAGGACAAAAAAGGGGTGGGGGATGTGAAAAGGGGATGCACAGATTTCATTCCGGTCAACCCAATCACCGAGGTAAGGAAAAGAGGAAAAATAAAAATGTTCTATATAGCATCCCAAACTATTGCAGACCTCCAGTTAGAGAAGGAAAACTCTGTTTAGATCCTGCTTAAGAAACCATGTGGTATCCCTAAAGATACAATCCAATCAAAGTTTTTATCCCCTTCATCACCTTGCCTTTTTTTTTCCATTTTTGTGCTTTAGTTTTTTCTCCCCTTCTTTACAGAGACATAACTTTTTTTTTTCCGTCAATACAGCCATAGGAGGGCTTGCTTTTGCAAGAGGACTTGTACTTTGAATGACACCATTGATTCAACCACATAGTGTGCTGGAAAATGGGGAAAAAAGTGTGGTGAAAATTGCAAAAAAAATAGTGCAATTTTACAATTGTTTTTTTGCTTTTTTATTTACCATGTTATTATTTTTATTATTATTTATTTCTAAAGCACCATTGATTCCATGGTGCTGTACATGAGAAGGGGTAACATACAAAGTACAGATATCACTTACAGTAAACAAACTAACAATCACAGACTCATATAGAGGGAAGAGAGGGCCCTGCACTTTCGTGCTTACATGCTACAGGATGGTGGGGAAGGAGACAGTAGTTTGGGGGGTTGCAGCAGTTCCAGTGATGGTGAGGCGGTTGCTCCAGTAGTGGTGAGGAAGCAGCGGGGATCATTGCAGGCTGTAAGCTTTCCTGAAGAGATGGGTTTCAGGTTCCATCTGAAGGATCTGTTTGTGGTTGATAGTCGGACGTATGCCAGTGTGCCTGCATGGAGGGAGAAGGGGAACCATGCAGGGTGCTGACAATAGTGTTACATCCAGACAGAGTTTATGATGCTGAGATCAGGGCTCTGTGGGGATCATATCATCACTTCCAGGACTCATTATTCTTCTTATTGACATTGGCTTTAAGTTTAGGACATTGTTCTGCCTCAGAATAAATTTGGAGCTTTTCACACGCCTCCCTGATGGTATTTGGGATACTCATAATGCCTACTTGCATTTGCAAGATCTGTACTGGGAGGGGCAGAGTTCACACAGGGGTTTAAAGGCAAAGTACTCCCACAGGTGGACAGTGCAGAGTATACACAGCGGCTTTTTGGAACAGTACTCTCACAAGTGGGGAACAGAGTATACACAGTAGCTTAAAGGCACATTACGCCTACGGGGGGGTGTAAGAGTACACACAGCGGCTTAAATCTACAGTACTCTGACAGGGGGTGCAGAATACACACAGCGACTTAAAGGCACAGTACTCCCACACAAATGGGTTGCAAAGTACACACAATGTCATTTAGCACAGTACACTCACAGATATGGGTTGCAGCGTACACACAGAATCTGCCCCTCACTCCAGCTACATCCTATCCCTACACTAATGAGAGCATAATGGCGGTGGCACCTGTGATCCAGCATTCATACAGGCCAGGTCACATGCTGCGCCAACCAATCAGCCATGCCAATAATTGTTATGTCTGTCATGGCTCTGGAAATGCCCACAGTCTAAAATCTTGTTTATTGGCTGTGCTGCAGTCTTTCAACAAGCTTTATTAAACTTGTGAACCCGATCAGGAAACTGGACGTTCATTAAGCAGTCCATGTTCAAGGTTCGGTATCGGACACCGTTCGGGTTCCCTCATCCCTAGTTTAGATGACACTTATATAAAGTAGAAAAAATGATCAATAAATAGGTCTCTTTAAAAAAGTGTTACATTTTTATCATTTTGTATCTCAGAATTTAATTTTAGAACTGATATTGCACTACATGCCTGTAATGGGGTCTACCAAGCTGGAGTACCTCGTTCAGTACCACCCCGTGTTTTCAGAGGTCCACTCTGTGTTGGCTGGAGTCTGAATGATTGACGCTGGCTGGAATTCCTTGGTTACATGGGCGCATATAAAAGATCACTGCTTCTCCACGTATTTCCAGTCTGACAACACTTACTCACAGGACACAGAATATATCACACAGATACAGAGGGAAGGCCAATAGAAAAGCGGCAGGCCAGACATGCATTACAAAAGCCGCAGGTGGCCGGAGCCTGCGGATGTTTACTGTGGGAATTACAAAGGTTGGGGAGAGGTCAGACAAAAGAAGAATATCGTGTCCCCTCTGCCCAGGGGCGCAGCCTGTGGGCTGATGCATTAGGGACATGCATCTCACATAGAACTTATTATACATACATATAACTGCACAACATATTCTGGGTGCTGAGTGGTTCTGTAACACTTAACACAGCTCCCCTTTTCAGCGACGCGATCGGCATACACAGTCTGATCCTCAACGGATCGGTTTGGGGATGACCGAAGTTTATGGGGTTGGTACAAGTTCCGTTTGTCGACTTAGTCCAACAGGAGAAGTGCCAGAAGACTGGAGAAGAGCAAATGTTGTTCTTATCTTCAAGAAGGTGGACCCAGGCAACTATAGGCCGGTGAGTCTGACTTCTATACCAGGAAAGATCTTTGAACAAATTATTAAACAACATGTATGTCAATACCTGGATAAGAATGAAGTGATTAAGCAGAGTCAGCATGGGTTTGTAACTAATAAGTCATGTCAGACTAATTTAATTTCCTTCTATGACGGTATTACTGATTGGGTGGATCAAGGAAATGCTGTAGATATAGTATATCTTGACTTCAGCAAAGCATTTGACAAAGTCTCTCATACAATCCTTATTGAAAAAATGACTAAGTATGGAATGGACAAGGCAACTGTTAGGTGGATTCATAACTGGCTTAGTGATCGGACCCAAAGAGTGGTCGTAAATGGCTGCACATCAAGTTGGAAGAATGTCTCAAGTGGGGTACCACAGGGCTCTGTCCTGGGCCCTGTATTGTTCAACATCTTTATCAACGATTTAGATGAAGGAATTGAGGGTAAACTGATTAAATTTGCTGATAACACAAAGCTAGGAGGGATAGCTAATACTAGAGAAGAGAGAGAGAGGATTCAAAAAGATTTAAATAAACTGGAGAAGTGGGCAGCAACTAACAGAATGGTTTTTAACAGGGAGAAATGCAAAGTACTACATCTGGGCAATAAAAATGAAAAAAGCATATATAGAATGGGAGGAATAGGGCTAAGTGACAGCACATGTGAAAAAGACTTGGGTATACTAATAGATCACAGACTGAATATGAGTCAACAGTGTGATGCAGCAGCAAAAAAGGCAAATGCAATTCTAGGATGTATTAACAGAAGCATACAGTCTAGATCACGTGAAGTCATTATTTCCCTCTACTCCTCTTTGGTCAGACCTCATCTGGAATATTGTGTCCAGTTTTGGGCACCACATTTTAAAAAAGACATCAACAAACTGGAGCAAGTTCAGAAAAGAGCGACCAGAATGGTGACCGGTCTGCAAACCCTGTCTTATGAGGAAAGGTTGCAGGATTTGGGAATGTTTAGTTTGCAAAAGAGAAGACTGAGAGGAGACTTAATAGCTGTCTACAAATATCTAAAGGGCTGTCACATTGTAGAAGGATCAACTTTATTCTCATTTGCACAAGGAAAGACTAGAAGCAATGGGATGAAACTGAATGGGAGGAGACACAGATTAGATATTAGAAAAAACTTTTTGACAGTTAGAGTGATCAATGAGTGGAACAGGCTGCCACGAGAAGTGGTGAGTTCTCCTTCAATGGAAGTCTTCAAACAGAGGCTGGACAGACATCTGACTGGGATGATTTAGTGAATCCTGCTTTGAGCAGGGGGTTGGACCAGATGGCCCAGGAGGTCCCTTCCAACTCTACGATTCTATGATTCTATCATAATCTTTGAAAATTCTTGGAGAACAGGCGTTACCGTTTTGTTTGCCGGGTCTGTGGTGGATGGTGAAGTCCAGAGGTTGTAGGGCTAAACTCCACCGCAGCAATCTGGCGTTGTCTCCGGAGACCCGATTAAGCCAGACTAGGGGATTATGGTCCGTTAGGAGGGAAAACTGTCATCCATACAAATATGGTTGCAACTTCTTGAGTGCCCATACTACCGCCAGGCACTCCTTCTCGATGGCCGCATAGCTTACTTCACGGGGCAGTAGTTTCCGACTCAGGTAAGCTACCGGGTGTTCTTGGCCGTCAGGCCCAACTTGGCTCAGTACTGCCCCCAATCCAAACATAGAAGCATCTGTGTGAACCAGGAAACGTTTAGTTGGATCGGGTGCGGCCAATACAGGGGTATTGGTGAGGGCGTCCTTTAGTTGGCGGAAGGCTTCCTCACACTCTGAGGTCCAGGTTACCTGGCGGGGTTGGTTCTTACGGGTCAGATCAGTGAGGGGCTTGGCTACGCTGCTGTATTTGGGAACGAATTTCCTGTAATACCCCGCTGTCCCTAGAAACGCCATGACCTGGGTTTTAGTGCGTGGGATGGGCCATTTGGCTATGGCCTCAATCTTGGCTGGTTCTGGTCGCTGTTTCCCACTTCCCACCCAATGCCCTAAATACTGAACCTCTGCTTTGCCCACGTGACACTTGTTTGGGTTCAGGGTGATTCCGGCCTGGTGGATCCTGTCCAATACTGTCTCTAGGTGATTTAGATGCTCTTCCCATGTCGCACTGTAGATGGCGATGTCGTCCAGGTAGGCACAAGCATAGTCCTGGAGACCATCCAGAAGCCGGTCAGCCAGCCTTTGGAAGGTCGCCGGGGCATTCTTCATCCCGAATGGCATAACTCGAAACTGGAATAAGCCGAACAGGGTGACAAATGCCGACTTGGGAATAGTGTCAGGACTAAGGGGAATCTGCCAGTAGCCTTTGCATAGATTGATGGTGGTCAAATACTTTGCCCCCGCCAGCCGGTCCAACAACTCATCCACACGCGGCATGGGGTATGCATCCATCACTGTTTTCTCATTGAGCTTACGATAGTCTACACAAAACTGTGTAGTCCCATCCTTCTTGGGCACTAACACTACGGGGGATGCCCAGGGACTGTCTGACTCTTCAATGACCCCAAAACGCAGCATCTCTTGTATCTCTTGTCGCATCCCCTCTCGTACAGACTCAGGGACACGGAAGGGGTTTTGTCGTAGGGGGGTCTGATCCTCGGTCTCAACCTTGTGTTGTGCCAGGCGAGTGTACCCCGGTCTCTCTGAAAACATCCTCTGTCGCAGCCTCAACAACGCCTCCGCCTGCTGTCTCTCCCGGGGGCCTAGGTCTTCACCCAAGTGTACCTGGTCCCATGTTTTAAACTGAGTCCTTTCCCCTAAGACATCCGGCAAGGGAAGTCCGGCTAAATCTTCTGCTTCAGGTGCACAGATAGCCACTACCTCTTCAGGGCGCTCCCGGCAGGGCTTCAGCATATTCACGTGGAACATGAGGATAACCCTGGGGTACCCCTTTTATGAGGCCCTCCCCCTCCCAGTGTTCCAGCACTAAGTCTAGGGGTCCCCTTACCCGTCTCCCGTATACCAGCTCGAACGGGGAGAACCCCGTGGATTCTTGGGGCACCTCCCGATAGGCAAACAGGAAGTGTGGCAAGAATTTCTCCCAGTCCCTGTAGGTCCTGGTAAAAGTCCCAATGAGCTGTTTTAATGTCCCGTTAAAGCGTTCACACAACCCATTGGTTTGCGGGTGGTACGGGGCGCTTCTAATGGACTTTACGCCACACAGCTTCCACAGTTGGTTGGTCACCTCTGCTGTAAACTGAGTACCCTGGTCCGAGATAATCTCCCGGGAAATCCAACCCGTGAGAAAACCTGGAGCAGGGCGGCCGCCACTGTCTCTGCCAGTATGTTAGGTAACGCAACCACCTCTGGATACCGTGTGGCATAATCTACCCCTGTCAATATATACTTTTTCCCTGATGGACTGGGTTTGGCTAACGGCCCTATCAGATCGACTGCTACTCGGCTAAATGGTTCCTCCACAATGGGGAGGGGGCGTAATTTGGCCTTACAACGATCCTCCCTCTTGCCAATGCACTGACAACTGTCACAGGTCTGGCAGTACTGACGAACATCATAGGTCACCCCCGGCCAAAAGAAGTTTTGTGTCAGACGATGCCTGATGCGACTGACGCCGAAGTGCCCGGCCAAGGGTATATCATGAGAGATTCGCAGTAACTCCTGCCTATACTTCTTGGGAACTACCAGCTGTCGTTTTATAGTGGGGCTCGTCCCTGTGTGATTTTGCTCTGTGATCCGGTAGAGGAGTCCCTGCTTCCATGCAAACTGTTCCCCTTCCAGTACCCCTCTCCCCTCCTGTGCCTTCCCACGATATCCCTCTAATGAAGGATCCTCAAGTAACTCCTTCTTAAATTCATCTGGGGTGGCCCAAGAAATGTGTCTGGCTATGGGAATACGTGTAGAGCTGGGATGTCTTACCTGAGCCTCCTCTGAGTGTGATTCCGCCTCCGCAGCTCGAGCTTGTCTCCCGGTGGTCACAGGATAGGTCTCAGCCAGAGGGGCCATTGAGAATGCAGACAACATGGGCCCCAAGTCATTTCCCAGCAAGACATCTGCATGCAAATCCTCCATCAAGCCGACCTCAACAAGGCCATCCCCGACTCCCCAGTTCAGGCGAATCCTGGCAGTGGGCAGTCGATGTATAGCTCCCCCTGCTACACGGACTGCCACTGTCCGGTCTGTCTTCTCTTGGTCCCGGACGAGATGAGGCTTCACAAGGGTCAAAGTTGCCCCAGAATCTCTTAGTCCCTGCATACATTTCCCATTAACCCACACGACCTGTCGATGCTGTTGTCGATTATCTGCCCAGGCTGCCTGCACGGGGTCTACTTCATGCAGCTCTTCCTCCATCTATTCCACCCCTTGGTTGGTCGTAGCCCCCAATGTTGGGTCAGTTTCGCCTTGGTAGCAGTGTACAGCAGCCCCGCTGAAGGCAGCTGTTCCCGTCTTTGGCCACTGGGTATGCTGTGTCCAGTTGGGACATTGTCTTTCAAGGTGGCCCAGCTGACGACAGGTGTGGCATTGCGCCCCAGTGGGACTGTAGTAGGCCGGGTTTCTAGCTGGTCCCCCTACAATCTTCGGTGGTTTGGGGCCCTCCAGGTCCATGGGTGGGCCCCTAGTGACCATCTTTGATCCGGACAACTGCGGCCTCCTGACATCATGATGTTCATCGGCCAGATGAGCGGCTTCCTCAAGAGTCGTTGGCCGCCTGTCCCGAAGCCATTCCTGTGTCTCGGGGTTTAGTCCATTAAAGAATCGTTCTAACAGGAAGAGCTGGAGGACATCCTCCTTAGTGGTTGCTTGGCTCCCTTGTACCCACTGTAGCAGTGACCGCCGTAATTTACAGGCCCATTCAGCGTGGGTATCGGTTACGCATTTTATAAGTCCGCTGAACTTTTGGCGGTAGGCCTCTGGTGTCAGCGCATAGCGGGCCAAGATCACTTCTTTGATCCGGTCATAGTCCATACAGTCCTGATCAGGTACCGTGCGATAGGCGTCCACTGCCCGGCCTGTCAGCTTGCTGGCCAGAATCAGAACCCTTCCTCCGGCTTCACTTGATGAAGGGGCACACTGCCGCTCAAAGTCCTGCAGAAAGCCATCAATGTCTTCCTCTGCCTCCCCCAACTGTCAGAAGGCATTATACTGGATCTTTTTTTGGCTTACTGTTGAAGGTACCTGGTCGAAGGCCAGAGCTCCCCCTGCTCGCGGACTCTCCTCACTCAGCTCTGCCATCTCCATCTTGGCTAGCTCTATCCTGGTCTGCTCGGCCATCTTTTCCTTCAGATCAGTACGCACATCGGCCATCACCTCTCATATGATCTCTACTGCATGGTTTAGGCCATAGAATGCCAGTCTTTTCTTTACCTCCCTCTGGAATTCGGTCTCCTCCACATTCACATTGGGGGGTGCTGCACTGTCGTGTTCCATGATGGCTACTATCAAATCCGCTTTTGTTTTGTTGCTGGCGATCAACCCTCAGGCTTCCACCAGATCTTTTAATGTAGTCCTCTTTAACTTCTGGTAGTTATTTTCCATTCATTCCTTTCCTCCTGTAGAAGGGGTATCATATCCCGCTGTCTGCCACCAGTGTAACGGGGTCTACCAAGCTGGAGTACCTTTTTCAGTACCACCCCGTGTTTTCGGAGGTCCGCTCTGCGTTGGCTGGAGTCTGAATGAATGACGCTGGCTGGAATTCCTTGGTTACATGGGCTCATATAAAAGATCATTGCTTCTCCACGTATTTCCAGTCTGACAACACTTTACTCACAGGACACAGAATATATCACACAGATACAGAGGGCAGGCCAATAGAAAAGCGGCAGGCCAGACATGCATTGCAAAAGCCGCAGGTGGCCGGAGCCTGCCGATGTTTACTGTGGGAATTACAAAGGTGGGGGGAGGGCGGACAAAAAGAGAATATCGTGTCCCCTCTGCCCAGGGGTGCGGCCTGTGGGCTGATGCATTAGGGACATGCATCTCACATAGAACCTATTATACATACATATAACTGCACAACATATTCTGGGTGCTGAGTGGTTCTGTAACACGTAACAATACCCTGAAGTGACACTCAAATTAAACAGAATAATGAGTTTTATTCATTCTAGTACAATTACAAAGGTTTCTCGAATAGACAATATATTGTAATTTGGTTGATAAAGAGCGAATTAAGTGAGTTTGCTATGAGGACACTGCAGCTTGAATTTTTTTTCCAGTTTTAGCTTATTTGTTTTTTCATTTGTATAATGAAAAGTTAGGCAATTTTCCGATGTATTTTCTGTATGAATTCATTATGATTTCATGATCTCTGTCTTGCTCTCACTCAACTAAATCTGTCATTGTTTACTCGCAGCCGATAAAAGTTTGTTCTTGCTCATTTTTATTGAAACTTTGCAGTCAAACGTGAATAAGAAATCAGTCATCACTGGTGGCTTAATAACGGTATATATTTTTTTTCCATGAAAATTTATTTAATGGGACTTAAAACAATTGTAGCAGTTCTGTATATTTCATGAGACATCAAATCAACATATTTAGCATTGGACAAGAGTCTTTGACCCAGTGAGACGGGGGGCAGTTTGGCCCAATATCTTGCATATTAAAGGTTTTTGAGTCCTGATAACTTTTTTAATCACATTTTCCTTTTTACAGGCAATATCAAGGACTGATCTGTGAAGTGCCGCTTGTAGCTGTCTGTCAGGAACCCTATTTATAAATCCAATGAATATTTTACCACTTTGCAGATTGTATTGCTTTCAACTGCACAGAACCATCAGCCAATATCAGCCATTGAATATTCATGATGCTTAAGACTTATCAGAGATGTTTTGTACGTGGCGTTTTGTAATATTTTTAGAATTCTGTTTATCACAATGACTAATTGTATTATTATCTTATAATTTACTGAATATTACATTAAATATTTACAATCATATTTTGATCAGTCTGACGTCAGAGAACGGCCAGGATTTCTTTTTTCCAGGCTTCGATAATTTTATATGGAGTATGTACGTTACTTCATTTGCAATCAGAAATTCTGTGGAATCAAGTTCTATTATAAATATTCCTTCTAAGCAAATATTACATTACGATCGCACTGGAAAGCCTAATGTCACTCAAAATTTGAACATTTGAGTTTTCTCCTATTTTAAAGGTCAGGTGTTGGTTTATTATGTTAAGCATTCATCTGTACGTGAGAGGTAATCAGTTCAGTGGGATTTTTGAAATTTGTAAAAGTGGATTTACAAGTTGCATATTTTTAGCAGAAATTTCTGTACTCAACGCCATGCATATGAATGGAACGATGGCTATAAGCACGAGATGTGGAATTAATGTGCCTTCTTACCAATGTGTTGTCCTAGAAATTTTTGTAATGGTTGGCATTTCATTTCATTTAATGAATAGGAAAAGTAATGTAAAAAAAAGTATAAAATTATAGAGATTGTGCAATTCTATAAATTTATGGCATATTCATAGTGGTCTTGCACAGTCACTTTCAGAACTCCTGCACAATGACACAATTGAATGGTGAAAGCTCATGAATGGGACCCTATCCACTCTTGGATGATTCGGATCGGTTTTCAAGGCAGAAAGGTTCCATAATGGTGGGGCTAGCATCTATAGAATATTTATTGCACATCCTATGAATATGTCAGATTTGTGTTAGCTGGGACAACCCCTCGCAAAAGGGAAAAAGTAAACGGAATGTCCAATTTGGAAAATCAGCATGTGATTCTGATTTTATACAGTTATATTCCTTATTTGGGACCTCTATTAATTAGCAGAGTGTCTTGCTGTCTCTTACGGTAGGAGCGTCCCTGTTATTAGTTTTACAGCCTATTCTAACCCTGAAGTAGCTGCAGAGTTCCCAAGCAGAGACTGGAGTATCTGTCCATATAGTACAACCAGGGCAGGTTTTAGGCAAAGTGAGACCCTGGGCAAAAGTTTAAAATAGGGTCCCAAATGCTAACATATTGCACCATCACACAGAAACATTTTGGTTGTATTTATATACGCTGATGTCAGGTCGCTAAACGAGTGTGATCAACAATATTGAAGTTGTTCGACGTTAGTTTCCCGGCCTCTGTACACCGGCTGAGGAAGAATGATGGACACAGAACGATCCACTAATAGATCAATCTGTCCCCATACAGTGTCATGTTATCAGCAGCAGTTTTCTCCAGGCAATGTGCTGCTGAGAACATGATTTTGTTCCGGCACAAACAATCCAATCACTCAATGAATAGGCAGCATTTTCCTTGCTTAGTATAATGCGCCCCATAGTCCTCCACATAATATAATACACACCTCATAGTGCTCCATATTGTATAATGTGCAACACAGTCCTCAATATAGAATAATGCGCACCTCATAGTCCTCCATATAGTATAATACACTCCCCATAGTACTCAATATAGTATAATACACTCTCCATAGTCCTCGATATAGTATAATATACTCCCCATAGCAATCCATACAGTATAATGCACACCCCATAGTCCTCTATATAGTATAATACATTCCCTATAGTCCTCCATATAGTAAAATACACTAACCATAGTCGTCCATATAGTATAATACATTCCCCATAGTCATCCATATAGTATAATACACTCCCCATAGTCCTCCATATATTATAATACACTTCTCAGTCCTCCATATAATATAATACACTCCTTCATATAGTATTCCACATAGTAATCCATATAGTATAATGCACCCCTAATAGTCCTCCATATAGTACAATGAACTCCGCATAGTCCTCCATATAGTATAATACACTTCCCATAGTCATCCATACAGAATAATGCACACACATGGTTCTCCATATAGTATAATACATTCCCGATAGTCCTCCATATAGTATAATACACTCCCCATAATCCTCCATATAGAATATAATATATATAATATCATGCAGCTCCCTTCATATAATATAATGCATCCCCCTCATAGAATATAATGAAGCCCCCTATAGAATATAATGCAGCCCCCTCATAGAATATAATTCAGCCCCATTCATTGAGTATAATGCAGCCCCCTCATAAATTATAATGTAGCCCCCATATAGTATAATGCAGCCCCATAGAATATAATGTAGCCCACCTATAGAATATAATGCAGCCCCCTCATAGAATATAATGCATCCCCCCTCATAGAATATAAAGCAGCCCCCCTAATAGAATATAATGCAGCCCCAATAGAATAAAATGGGCCTCCATCTATTATAATGCAGCCCCCATAGAATATAATGGAGCCCCCTCATATAATATAATGTAGCCCCCCACGGAATATAATGTAGCCCCCTCATAGAGTATAATGTAGCCCCTCTATAAAAGATAATGCAGCCCCCATAAGATAAAATGTAGCCCCCTCATCTAATATAATGTAGCCCCCATAGAATATAATGTAGCCCCCATAGAATATTTTGCAGCCCCCCTCATAGAGTATAATGCGACCGCCCTCATAGAGTAAATGTAGCCTCTCTATAAAACATAATGCAGCCCCCCCCATAGAATATAATGCAGTCTTACAGTATTTTGGCCACCAGTACTCATTCACTGATATATAAAAAAGCACAATACTCACCTCTTCTCTTCGTTCCCCTGCTGCTCCAGTCTCTGCAGAGTGTCTCAGCAGCTGCACTGCCTGACACACAGCATAGTGCATGATGAAGTGACGTCATTGCGCACCCGCTCTGTCAGAGGCAGAGGGGAATGATGGGGGAAGGAAGCGTCATTTGACACCTTTTCCTCAATTAAGGCTTTCAACTGTATCCGTATCTATGTTGCTGATACAGTTGAATGCAGTGCGAGATGGGGCGGGGCCCCCATGACGCACGGGCCCCATAGTGGCCGCGTGTACCGCTATTAGTGGCATGCCACTGGCTGGGGCCCCTGGGGACCTGGAGCAGTTTTGCCTTGAAGAATAGACAAAAATCCCAGTGACAAGATGTGGAAAGCTCATAGAGACTTATCCAAAATGACTTGCATCTGTACTTGCCGCAAAGCGAGGTTCTACAAAGTACTGACTTTAATGGAGTGAATAGTTACGTAACTGAAGTTTTCAGTTATTTTGTTGTTTGGTTCACAAATGTTTATAGTTGTAGGAATGTTCTGTACATAGACTGATGAAAACCCTATAAAAATGTAAAATTACAGGGAGAGAGAGAGAGAGAGAGATTTTTTTTTTTGTCCGGCACCCAGAAAGAATTTCGGGTTAAATAAGTGTCTGGAGGATCCGCCACAGAAAAAAACATTGCAAGCTCCGTTTTGAAATCTTTGAGGATGGTGACGGACAGCAACTTTTGGCGGATCCTCACAAAAAACGGATGCAACGGACAGCAATCCGTCACAATCCGCCATTAATGCAAGTCAATGGGGAAAAAAAACGGATCCTCAAAAGAAAATTGAGGATCCGTTTTTTTCAAAACCTGGCGGATTGTGACTGATTGTAAAAAACTGAAGTGTGAAAGAGGCCTAAATTGTATGACAAAGAATCTTCAGAAGGGGTGTAAGACAGCTTCTACTCCATTACACATTGACATTGACATTGCTAATCAGTTGTGGGGGCATGGTTGGACTAGGAGGCACAAGGCAGCTTGTCCTGTAATTATAATCTCCTGCTGATAAACCACTGATTGTATTGAAACAGCAAAGCACAGCACAGTAAGTGACACATCACTGAAATTAGGGTCTTTTCTTCAACATCATGGTTCTCTCAGATTACACAGAAAAAACATAGTGACAGAGTCCCTTTAAGCAATGAACATTGTCTGGGAAAAATACCCGTACATATTTCTAAAAAATATTTAAAAATGAACAAAAATTCACTTAATGAAAATGCTTCTCTTGCTTTTCTGATTCCAATAAACAATTACACTTGAGTATAATGCTATTTATATTAGAAATAAACCATTCTCAACCAGTGATCTATGGTGGCTGCAAGAACCAAGCACTGATGAAATAGAACGTATTGCTAAATGAATAAAAATAAACCTCTGTGATTCACATTTTAAGTAATAGTTCTCAGAAATGCCTTAGACACATATGAATCAGAGAGAAATCACTGTCATCAAAAAGCAATAGCATGTAGGCATCTACAGAATGTGGGTGGGGAAAAATACCTTCAATTTTTAAAAATAAGATTTGGTTTAAATTTGAAATAAAAAAAAATATTATCCAAAGCTCCTTTTAAAAATGGCAAAACTAATTAATGTTCAATGTATCTAAATATCTACTCTATCTCTCCTATCTATCTATCTATCTATCTATCTATTGTGGTGCAGTGACCGCTGTGTCCGCTAGGGGGCGCTGTGTGGGTGTCCCAGGACAGCCGTATAAACATTTCCATTGCCCTGATCGGTGTAGGATACTAAAAGATCATAATGATCAGCAGAGGTACTGCTGACTAGTATGTTCTGTTACAATGTGTCAGGGAAGCCTGTGTGTGGTTGTCTGCAATAGGACCTTGGGTGAGGTCATAGCCATGTGATCACCTGTGGGTGTGGTTATGGACCACATAAGGTACCTGAGGTCTGGTCACATGTGGGTGAATGCTGGGACCTGATTGGTCCAGTTTCGAAGGTCCCGTGAGGAGAAGGATCTCCCTAACAGCACGTGTGGACGCTGTGACTAATGGCGATGTGTGCCTGACCGTTCCCAGGGAGAAGGAATGAACATTTGCAGTGTAAAGCAGCATGCAAGGTAACCCGGAGACGGGACTGCTACTGAGAGACTGTATAGCCTGCTGGCTAGATGATGCACAGCCTGTGTGACTAGGAGGGCTGTAGGGGAGCAGAGCTCCAGTGTGAAGATACCCTGCTGTCTGCTATAAGACTGCTGCATGTTACTGCTGGAGGTTTATGAAGGAAGAATAAACCTCATGGACTATGATTTGTTGGAAAATCCTGTGCCGGATGTGTTTCTTATCGCTGCAAGCGAGTGTCCCCCAACCCTGAATGACAGCGCTACCTCACACTATCTATCTATCTATCAGTCTATCAAAAAATGCAATCAGCACAGACACAGTCAAAGGGTTCCCTCACATCTGAGTATATAAAATCGCTCAGATTCTCAGCCAGAAAATTTGGTGAGTGTCATGTGAGCATTATGAGTGTGCGACTTTTTTTTTTTTTTTTTTTTTTTTCCCCTCACCTTGAATCCATACGACATTCGTTTGCAATCCACATGCAATATGTTTTAACATCATCTTTTACACACTGTAATTATGTATATGAAAGCTAGTTTTCAAACTAATAAAGCAATAGATAGATAGAGGAGTGGGGAAAATAAGCAATTGATACACTGCCGATATTGTAAATTTTCCCACCTACAAAGAATGGAGAGGTCTGTAATTTTTATCGTAGGTACACTTCAACTGTGAGAGACAGAATCTAAAAATAAAAATCAGAAAATCACATTGTATGATTTTTTTTTTAATAAATAAAAATGCATTTTATTGCATGAAATAAGTATTTGATCACCTACCAACAAGTAAGAATTCTGGCTCTCACAGATCCATTTTTGTCCTTAAGAATCCCTCCCACTCTACACTCATTACCTGTATACAAGACAACTGTCCACACACTCAATCAATAACACTCTAACCTCTCCACCATGGTCAACAACAAAGAGCTGTCTAAAGATACCAGGGACAAAATTGTAGACCAGCACAAGGCTGGGATGGCCTCCAGGAAAATAGGCAAGTAGCTTGGTGAGAAGGCAACAACTGTTGGTGCAATTATTAGGAAATGGAAGAAACACAAGATGACTGTCAATCATCCTCGATCTGGGGCTTCATGCAAGATCTTGCTTCATAGGGCAAGGAAGATTCTATGAAAGGTCAGGAATCAGCCAAGAATTACACGGAAGGACTTGGTTAATGACCTGAAGGGAGCAGGGACCACAGTTTCAAACATTACCGTTAGTAACACACTATGCTGTAATGGATTAAAATTCTGCAGGGCACATAAAGTCGCCCTGCTCACGTCAGCACATGTAAAGACCCGTTTGAAGTTCACCAATGTCCATCTGAATGATCCAGAGGAGGCATGGGAGAATGTCATGTGGTCAGATGAGACCAAAATAGAACTTTTTGGTATCAACATCACTCGCCATGTTTGGGGGAAGAAGAACCCCTAGAGCATGGTGGGGAAGCATCATACTTTGCCGATGCTTTTCTTTAACCCCTTCACCCCCAAGGGTGGTTTGCACATTTATGACCGGGCCAATTTTTACAATTCTGACCACTGTCCCTTTATGAGGTAATAACTCTAAAATGTTTCCATGGATCCTGGTGATTCTGACACTGTTTTTTCGTCACATATTGTACTTCATGATAGTGGTAAAATTTCATTCAAATAACTTGCATTTATTTGTGAAAAAAATGGAAATTTGGCAAAAATTTAGAAAATTTTGCAATTTTCCAAAACTTTGAATTTTTATGCCCTTAAATCACAGAGATATGGCACACAAAAAAACTTAATAAGTAACATTTCCCACATGTTTACTTTACATCAGCACAATTTTGGAACCAAAATTTTTTTTTGTTAGGAAGTTATAAGGGTTAAAAGTTGACCAGCGATTTCTCATTTTTGCAACACCATTTTATTTTTACGGTCCACTTCACATTTGAAGCCACTTTGAGGGGTCTATATGATAGAAAATACCCAAAAGTGACACCATTCTAAAAACTGCACCCCTTAAGGTGCTCAAAACCACATTCAAGAAGTTTATTAACCCTTCAGGTGCGTCACAGGAATTTTTTGAATATTTAAAAAAAAAAATGAACATTTAACTTTTTTTCACAAAAAAAATAATTCAGGTTCAATTTTTTTTATTTTACCAAGGGTAACAGGAGAAATTGGACTGCAATAGTTATTATGCAATTTGTCCTGAGTACGCTGATACCTGATATGTCGGGGGAGCCACTGTTTCGTCGCATGGCAGAGCTCAGAAGGGAAGGAGCGCCGTTTGACTTTTTCAATGCAAAATTGGCTGGAATTCAGATCGGATGCCATGTCACGTTTGGAGAGCCCCTGATGTACCTAAACAGTGGAAACCCCCCCAAGTGACCCCATTTTGGAAGCTAGACCCCACAAGGAACTTATCTAGATGTATGGTGAGCACTTTGAACCCCCAAGGGCTTCACAGAAGTTTATAACGTACAGCAGTACAATTAAAAAATCATATTTTTTTCCAAAAAAAATGATCTTTTCACCCAAAATTCTTATTTTTCCAAGGACCCTAAAAGTTATTGTGCAATTTGTCCTGAGTACGCTGATACCCCACATGTGGGGGTAAGCCACTATTTGGGCACATGGCAGAGCTCGGAAGGGAAGCAGTGCCATTTGACGTTTTTTGGCTGGAATTAACATCGGACACCATGTCGTGTTTGGAAGTTTATAACTCCCGGGCGTGAAAATAATAAAATTGTATTTTTTCAACAAACATGATCTTTTAGTCACCTTTTTTTTTTTTTTTTTTTTTTTTTTTTTTTTCCCCAAGGGTACCAGGAGAAATTGGATCCCAAAAGTTGTTGTCCAATTTGTCCTGTGTATGCTGATACCCCATATTTGGGAGAAAACTACAGTATGGGCACACATCAGGGCTCGGAAGGAAAGTAGTGACGTTTTGGAATGCAGATTTTAATGGAATGGTCTGCAGGTGTCATGTTGCTTTTGGAGAGCCCCTGATGTACCTAAACAGTGGAAATCCCCCACAAGTGACCCCATTTTGGAAACTAGACCCCTAAGGAACTTAGCTAGATGTGTGGTGAGCACTTTGAACCCCCAAGGGCTTCACAGAAGTTTATAATGCCCGGGCATGAAAATAAAAAAATCATTTTTTTCCACAAAAATGATATTTTTGTCCCCAATTTTTTATTTTCCCATGGGTAACAGGAGAAATTGGACCCCAAAAGTTGTTTTGCAATTTGTCCTGGGTAGGCTGACACCCCATATGTGGGGGTAAAACACTGTTTGGGAGCATGGCAGAGCTTGGAAGGGAAGGAGCACCATTTGACTTTTTCAACGCAGAATTGGCTGGAATTGAGATCAGACGCCATGTTGCATTTGGAGAGCACCTGATGTGCTTAAACAGTGGAAACCCCCAAATTATAACTCCAACCCTAACCCCAACACACCCCTAACCCTAATCTCAGCCCTAACTCTAGCCCTAGCCCTAACCCTAGCCCTAACGGGAAAATGGAAATAAATACATTTTCTTTTAATTTTATTATTTTTTCCCTAACTAAGGGGGTGATAACGGGGGGTTTGATTTACTATTTATGGGGGTATTTATGTTTGGCAGCTGTCGCACGCTAAAAGACGCTTTTTATTGTAAAAATAGTTTTTGCATCACCACATATTGAGAGCTATAATTTTTCCATATTTTGACCCACCGAGTCATGAGGTCTTCTTTTTTGCGGGACGAGTTGACGTTTTTATTGGTATCATTTTCGGGCACGTGACATCTTTTGATCGCTTTTTATTCTGATTTTTGGGACGCAGAATGAACAAAAACCAGCGTTTCATGAATTTCTTTTGGGGGGTGCGTTTACACCGCTCTGCATGCGGTGAAATTGATAAGACGGTTTTATTCTTCGGATCAGTATGATTACAGCGATACCTCATTTAGTTTTTTATGTTTTGGCACTTTTATGCAATGAAAACAATTTTATTTAAAAAAATAATTATTTTTGCATTGCTTTATTCTGCGAGCTATAACTTTTTAATTTTTTTGCAGATGATGCTGTATGGCAGCTCGTTTTTTGCGGGACAAGATGACGTTTTCAGCAGTACCATGGATATTTATATGCGTCTTTTTGATCGCGCGTTATTGCACTTTTAGTTCGGCGGTATGATAATCATTATTTTTTGCTTCGTTTTTTATTTTTTAAGGGGTTCGCTAAAGGGGTTAACTAATGGGACAATTTTATAGGGCGGGTCGTTACGGATGCGGCGATACCAAATATGTGTACTTTTTTTGTTTGTTTGTTTTTTCCAAAAAATGAATTTATTAGGGAATATATATATTATTTTTTTTTTTTTTTTTTTTAATTATTTTTACACTTTTTTTAACTTTATTACATTGCCCCAGGGGGGATATAACTGTCATGTGACAGATCGCTGATCTGTCACATCACAGATCACTGTGACAGATCAGCGATCTGTCACAGGCACTGCACTTGGCTTCCTCGTGCCTGCACTTTGCAGGCACAGAGGAAGCCAGCTCCCTGCAGGCCCCCGAAGGTCCCCGTCGCCATCTTGGATTCGGGGACGTGCAGGGATGGAGCCCCCCGCAGCAGCGCTGCACATTGCGCTGCTGTGGGGGGCTCAGGGAAGCACGGAGGGAGCCCCCTCCCTGCCGATGCTTCCCTTTAACCCCCGGTACACCGCGATCGTGTTTGATCGTGGTGTGCAAGGGGTTAACGTGTCGGGGGCGGTCCGTCGGGGGCGGTTGTGCAGGGTGTCCACTGTGATAATCCTATGACACCCGGCCGCGATCAGCGGCGCTCACCACGTGAGCGCCGCTGATCGCTCTAGACGTACTATCCCGTCCATGGGCATAGGGTCCCGGGTCCCATGGACGGGATAGTACGTCTGATGTCAGAAAGGGGTTAAAGGTGACAGGGCAACTGCACCGTATTGAAGGAAGGATGGATGGGGTCATGTATTGAGATTAGGGTCAAAAACCTCCTTGCCATAAGAAGATGGGTCATGGCTGGGTCTTTCAGCATGAAGATGAACTGAAACAAAAGGCCAGGGCAGCTAAGGAGTGGCTCCGTAAGAAGCATTTCAAGGTCCTGGAGTGGCCTAGCCTGTCTCCAGATCTGAGCACAATAGAATGTCTTTGGAGGGAGCTGAAACTCAGTGCTGTCCAGCGACAGCCCCGAAACCTGAAAGATCTGGAAAAGATCTGTATGCAGGGCTGGGCCAAAATCCCTGCTGCAGTGTGTGCAAACTTGGTGAAGAACTACAGGAAACATCTGACCTCTGTAATCGCAATGTGCAAACTTGGTGAAGAACTACAGGAAACATCTGACCTCTGTAATCGCAAACAAAGATTTCTGTACCAAATATTAAGTTCTGCTTTTGTATTGTATCAAATACTTATTTTGTGCAATAAAATGCAAATTAATTATGTAAAAGTCATATAATGTGATTTTCTGGATTTTTTTAAAAGATTCTGTCTGTCGCTGACTTGTCAGTGGGGGCCATGGCCAAAAAGTAATGTAATGCTGGCGGGTGTGGACCCACTGCACCATGGCCTGGTTTTACCCTGGAGGGGTATGACCAAGCAACCACCTCGTTTTCACTAGATCCTCTGATGGTGAGGATAGGCTGGGCCGCATGTAGTCGCCATGTACCATTCCAGGGCAGTCCTCGGGTCTGAGGCATGGATGCGCAGTACAGGAGGGCAAAGCATGGTCAGGTGGTCCAAGGTCAAGGCAGGGTCAGTAAGAATAGTCAGGGTCAAGAGCGGAGAGGTTAGGGCAGAAAACTAACCAAGATCATAAACGAAGAACAGAGTACAAAAGCAAGTATACTAGTGGACTAACGGGGCAAGAACAAACATTTGTGCAGGAAGTGGTAGGAGGAGCATCCTGATAAAGGCCATGCTAGAATTGAATAGGCAGGGGAAACCAATCCCATGGCCTGTTAGTTGCTGCCATGAGACGGATTCTGCTCTCCCATCCTTCAGAATGACCTTTATTCTGTCTATATTGTATGTGTTGTTTCTTAGAATAAGATGAATTACAGATGTGATTCATAAAAGTGTTTCTGGCAAAAAACTGGGGCAAAACACTCCCTGATTGGAATAACATTTCTGGAGTGGTGAACAGTGGCACAGCCACTAATAAGACACACTGAATTCATTAAGTGGCATGCATCTTTTAATTAATTGAGCACATCTTATTTATGCACAGCTCCTATTAAGACTGACATATGAATATGAAATCCTAGTCGCAATTAATCAGGCCCCTATGAGACTAAAAAGATTCATTGGCCATTTTGAATATTGCAAGATTACTGATTTTGGGTTTTTTATATACAGATTTTGATAAGAAAATAAAACATTGTCAAAAATTAAAAAAAAATGTAAAAAAAAAAGTTCTGATTTAAAGTCTAATTTGACCCCTTGTTGACATCTGCAATACATGCATGGTGCAAGTTGGTAGCCGGTGTTTGGAGTGGGCTCACAGGGTAAGCTCAGCTCATACCTAGCAGTAGAGATGAGCGACTTTGCCTTTTTTAGGGTCGAGTTGGGCTTCATGAAACCTGACTTTCTCAAAAGTCGAGTCGAACGAAATCGGCCGACAATCGGGAAAAGTTGGAGGTCCGACTGAAACACGAAACCCAATGCAAGTCAATGGGGAAGCAAAGTCGTCAGGGAGTGGAGGACAGTAAATACACCTACAGTGCCCATTTCAATGCCAACAACATCAATTCTTATTACTTAAGCTTGTCAACCTACTATTTACTTTATAATAGTAGTTACGCATGGGCACTTGCCCCGGTCCTTGAATGAAGCAATCATAGTGGTGATCCCCAAGGCTGATAAGGATCCTTGTCTTCCAGAGTCATACAGGCCTATCTCCCTTTTAAACGTTGATGTCAAGATTTTTGCAAAGATTTTGGTGATGCGGCTGTCTAGAGTAATATCTAGTATTATTCATCCAAATCAAACTGGTTTTATGCCAGAGAAATCAACTGCAATTAATATCCGGCGGTTGTATCTAAATTTACAGATCTCATCAAAGGGAAAGGAGCCTAGGGCTGTTGCATTTTTGGATGCTGCTAAAGCATTTGACAGCGTCGAATGGCCATATCTGTGGGCTATATTAGCCAAGATGGGCTTCCGTAAAAATTTTATTGCCTGGATACAGCTGATGTATTCGAGTCCAGAGGCCAAAATTAGAATTAATGGGGACATCTCAAATACAATTAACTTACACAGAGGGACCAGATAGGGGTGCCCCCTGTCTCCCATACTGTTTGCTCTGGCAATTGAGCCCTTGGCAATAGTAATTTGGGCGACACCTGAAATTAAGGGGTTTGGGTATGAGACTTTGCAAGAAAAATTAGCGTTGTATGCTGATGACATGCTCTTGTTTTTGGGAGAGTGGCCGTCTTCTCTGAGGGATGCAATGGAAGTCTTTGGATCCTTCGCAGTGATCTCTGGTTTATGTATTAACTGGGAGAAATCTTCAATTATGCCGGTGGGAGATGCTCCCGAGAACTCCTTGGAATTGGCCAGATGATTAAATGTAGTCAAAGAGTTTAAATACTTGGGAATTCATATTGGGTATAGCATACAATATTTTGAGCGTTTAAATATTACCCCGCTACTTGCTTAATTTCATCTAAAAATAAAGGACTGGTGCAAGTTACCACTGAGTATGGTGGGAAGGGCAAACATGGTAAAAATGGTTCTCATGCCACAAGCTTTATATGCCCTCCACAATGCGCCCATTTGGATTCCTGGTTGAATCTTTTATCAAATAAACAGAATATTTAGAGAGCTTATCTGGAAGAGGAGTGTTCCTAGAATTCGGTTGGAGGTTTTGCGTACATCTAAAGAACTGGGGGGATTAGCGGTTCCTGACCCTTTTCTGTATTATCTTGAAGCGCAGTTGCAGCATTTCAGAGGATGGGGGGAGGAGGATTCCTTCATACGAAGTTCCTCTGGATGTATGCTAACATGTGTAGTGGGAAAGGACTTTCTGGTGCAGGTGCTAGACTCAGGGCGGTTCCGTCAGGGTCAAGCTATCAATAGTCCGATAATGAAGTGCATGGATAAGGTATGGAACACTGCGAAAGAAATATTGGGTATACAGGGAGTCACGGCGCATTCCCTGATCTGGAGAAACTTGACATGTACAGAGCTTAAGGCCTCTTTCACACTTCAGTTTTTTACAATCAGTCACTATTAGTGTTGAGCATTCCGATACCGCAAGTATCGGGTATCGGCCGATATTAGCGGTATCGGAATTCCGATACTGACTTCCGATACTTTTGTCATATCGGATACCGGAATCGGAAGTTCCCATCATGCTATGAGCCTGCTTGCTTTGATTAAGCCAATGGGAATCCTCCGAAGTGTGGGCACATCCTGTTAGGCATGTAGGCATGTTAACTATTGGCATGGCTGTGATTGGCTGCCGAAATGATGTCATGATGCACTATAAAAGCCACCGCAGCCGCCATTTCTGGTTCACTCTGCTGTGAATTCAGTTAGGGACAGGCTGCTGTAGAAGACTGTGAGGGACAGTTAGAAATAGCGATTCCACCAAACATCTAGTGCTTTACCCAGGCTACATAAACCACCACTGTAGCCTTCTTTGCCCTAGCAGCAGTGTTCACAGCTGACTGCAAGGGCTGTGTGAGTGCAGCTCACGCTGTGGAGTGGGTCCTGCAGCCACGTCAGGCTGTAGGCCACCCAGTGTGATCACTGCTGCCTCATACATCTTTTATTTTTTGAGCTGCATTTTTTACATAATTTCAATCTAGTGTGCTTCCTTCCGTATCCATATACGTTGGTTGCAAACACTAGTAGTAGACAGCGGAGCCTTTCTGCAGCCTTTCAGTGCTAGTGTCCACTTTGCTGCACTGTTCACGGCTGTCTGAGAGGTCTCTGACTGTGTGTGAGTGCAGCTCACGCTGAGTAGTGTGTCCTGCAGCTACGTCTGGTTGTAGGACGCTCAGCGTGCGTCAGTGCCTCACACATATTTTTATTTGAGTGCAGCTCATTTTTTCTTCTATTAGTGTGCATCCATCCGTCTCCATCTACGGTGGTTGCAAACACTATATAGGAGTACACAGCGGAGCCTTTCTGCAGCCTGTCAGTGCCAGTGCCCACTTAGCTGCACTGTTCACGGCTGTCTGAGAGGCCTCTGACTGTGTGTGAGTGCAGCTCACGCTGAGTAGAGTGTCCTGCAGCTACGTCTGGTTGTAGGACGCTCAACGTGCGTCACTGCCTCACACATATTTGTCTTTGAGTGCAGCTCATTTTTTCTTCTCCTATTAGTGTGTGTCACGCAGCGGCTGCCGCGCACTCCTTCCCTTACCTCCCTCCGGCCCCGGCTCACCCGCTCCCCGGTGGTCTCCTCGCTTCTGCGCCGGCCGCTGCGGGCCTCGGCGCGGTCTCCCCCGGTCATCCTTCCTCGGCCGGCGACCGCCTCCGTCCGGCCCTCTGGATCGCGCCTGGTGCACGCCCCCGCTCCTCCTCCTCGGCGGACGCGCCTCCACTCTATGGCCGGGCGCGCGCTCTCCACCACCTGAGGACGCACGCCTCCTCCTCCAACTGGAGGTCATGACCCGGAAGCCCTCCCACTTCCTATATCAGGCCGCCTCCTCCTGCGGGCGATGCTTGACTATCACTAGACCCTGCTAGTGACTCTGGCCCGCTCTCCTTGTGCTTCCTAGCCCTCTGTCTGTGCGTTTACTCATTCCTCCTTGTTCTCTCTCCTAGGTTCTGTGTCTCCAGGCCTTGCCCGTTACCCCTGTGTCTCCAGGCCTTGCCCGTTACCCCTGTGTCTCCAGGCCTTGCCCGTTACCCCTGTGTCTCCAGGCCTTGCCCGTTACCCCTGTGTCTCCAGGCCTTGCCCGTTACCCCTGTGTCTCCAGGCCTTGCCCGTTACCCCTGTGTCTCCAGGCCTTGCCCGTTACCCCTGTGTCTCCAGGCCTTGCCCGTTACCCCTGTGTCTCCAGGCCTTGCCCGTTACCCCTGTGTCTCCAGGCCTTGCCCGTTACCCCTGTGTCTCCAGGCCTTGCCCGTTACCCCTGTGTCTCCAAGCCGTGCCGTCACTCCTGTGTCTCCAAGCCGTGCCGTCTGTCCAGTGCTTCCCATCCGGATCTACCTGTCTGTCCGCTTATACGTTCCCTGGGTACCAGCTGCCGGGGTGATAGTTACCCGCGGGCTTGCCCCATACACTCCCTGTATAGGGGGTGGTCCACCTGGTCAGCTCGCCCTCGGGAGGTTCGTTGCCACGGTCTAGTGGGTCCACCCCAGTAGTACCTTACAGTATAGTCAGGCCATGGATCCCGCTGGTACCTCGACTCCGACCCAAAAGGAACTTTTGTTCCTTCATGAGAACCAGGCGAGGATCATGTCGTTCCTCAAATCGATGGAGTCCCGACTTTCGTCTTTGCAGACCTCCGATCCGGGAATTGCCTCCTAAATCTCCGGCTTGCAGCAGGAACTGGCTCAGCAGCGCGACACCCAGGCCCATATTTTGAATTATATAGCCTCTGTAGATAACCGCTTACTAGCTCTACAGACGGCAGCCGCTGTCCCGGTGCCTGTGGCAGTCCCACACTCCTCCCCCCGGTTGGCCAAACCCCCACGCTATAGCGGAGATCCCAAACTCTGTCGGGGGTTCATTAACCAGTGCCAGTTGCATTTCGAGTTGGCACCCCTACAGTATCCCTCCGACCGGGCCAAGGTGGCCTTTATGATTTCCCACTTTGAGGGTGAGGCACTGGCCTGGGTAAATCCCTTGTGGGAGCGCGATGACCCGATAGTCTCCCAGCTCGCGACCTTCTTGGAGACCTTTCGTAAGGTCTTCGATGAGCCCGGTTGCCTGGTCTCCGCCACCGAGTCTTTATTTTGCCTTCGCCAGGGTACTCTCTCGGTGGGACAGTACGCCATCCAGTTCCGTACGTTATCCTCTGAGCTTGGGTGGAACAATGAGGCCCTGGTAGGGGCTTTTTGGCGTGGCTTGTCGGCCCGAATCAAGGACGAGCTGGCAGGCAGGGATACACCCACGTCTTTGGAGGATCTCATCTCGCTGGCAACACGAATTGATCTACGTTTCCGGGAGCGTTCCCGCGAGGTCGCCAGGGAGAGAAGGCCCACTCGTTTTTCCCCTCCGACACACAGCCCTCCACACTCGCGGTCCTCTGCCTCGGCCGCAGCTCCCGAACCCATGCAAGTGGACCGACTCAGGCCCGCGGAGCTACGCCGCCAGGACAGACTCGCTCATGGCCTTTGTCTTTATTGTGGCAGCGCCTCCCATCTCCTGCGTTCCTGTCCTGTGAGGCCGGGAAACTCCTCCGCCTAGGACAGGTAAGAGAGGCCTCCCTAGGTGTCGTTGACACCTCTCTACCCTTGACCCTTTCTGTTGTGTTTCTCCTGGGCTCCAAACGTTTTTCGGAGATAGCCTATATTGACTCAGGGGCTGCTGGAAACTTCATCCAACTTGAGGCGGTGAAGAGATTAGGGATACCTGTCAGGTCCTTGGAGGTTCCCCGGCAGTTAGCCTCTGTCGACGGCGCTCCCTTGCGCGAGGCCGTTACACTGGTCACTGAAGAGCTGGAGTTACAGATCGGGGTTCTGCACCGTGAAAGGATAACCTTCTTTGTGCTGCCGTCTTTGTCCCACACCGTGCTCCTGGGCCTTCCGTGGTTGCGGATGCATGAACCTGTCCTGGATTGGCGGTCCGGAGACATTCTTCGCTGGGGCCGCTTCTGCCAGACTAGATGTCTCCGCCCAGTACAACCCCTCAAATGCTCGTCTCCTGTCTCGGGCCCTGCGGAGTTGCCTTCGGGTTACTGGGCCTTTGCGGACGTCTTCGATAAAAAGGAAGCAGAGGTCCTTCCACCGCACCGGCAATATGATTGTCCTATCGAGCTTGTTCCCGGTTCGACTCCGCCCCGGGGGCGGATCTATCCGTTGAGTCCACTCGAGTCCCAGGCCATGACCGAATATGTACAGGAGAATTTGGCCAGGGGCTTCATCCGGAAGTCATCTTCCCCCGCAGGAGCTGGGTTCTTTTTCGTCAAGAAGAAAGACGGGTCTCTGCGCCCCTGTATTGACTATCGTGGTCTCAACGAGATTACCGTTAAGAATAGATATCCTCTACCTCTCATCCCCGAGTTGTTCGACCGGCTACGTGGGGCGCGAATCTTTTCTAAATTGGATCTCCGTGGAGCCTACAATCTCATCCGTATTCGCTCCGGAGATGAGTGGAAGACCGCCTTCAACACCAGGGATGGACACTACGAGTATCTCGTCATGCCCTTTGGGTTATGCAACGCTCCCGCAGTCTTTCAGGAATTTGTGAACGACGTTTTCCGAGAACTTCTGTATTCCTGTGTGGTCGTGTACCTCGACGATATCCTTGTCTTCTCTCCTGATCTGTCCACCCACAGAAGAGATGTCCGCCGAGTACTGTTCCGTTTGAGGGAGAATCGTCTGTACGCCAAATTGGAGAAGTGCGCCTTTGAACAGTCTTCTCTTCCATTTCTGGGCTATATCATCTCCGACTCTGGTCTGCGTATGGATCCTGAGAAGGTTTCTGCCGTGCTTAACTGGCCACGTCCTCAAGGGGTGAAAGCCATTCAGCGCTTTCTCGGCTTCGCAAATTATTACCGGCAGTTCATCCCCCCATTTTTCCTCTTTGACTGGCTCTATCTCGTCTTTGATCCGTAAAGGAGCCAACCCACACGTCTGGACCCCTGAAGCAGAGGGAGCCTTTCTATCTCTGAAACGTGCATTTGCCACAGCTCCCGTACTCCATCGCCCTGAGGTCAACAAACCATTCATCCTCGAAGTAGATGCATCCGCAACTGGAGCTGGAGCGGTTTTGTCTCAGAAGTCTTCCTCTGGTAGGCTCGTTACGTGCGGTTTCTTTTCCAAATCATTCTCCACCCCAGAGCGGAATTATTCCATCAGAGACCGAGAACTGCTTGCCATCAAGTTAGCCCTAGAGGAGTGGAGATACTTATTGGAGGGCGCCGCACATCCCTTCACAATCTTCACAGACCATAAGAATCTAGCTTACCTTCAGTCTGCTCAAAGACTCAACCCTCGGCAGGCCAGGTGGTCTCTGTTCTTCGGCCGATTCGATTTTGACCTGCATTTTCGTCCAGGTAACAAGAACCTCAAAGCCGACGCCTTGTCCAGGTCCTCTCTTTCCGCAGATGTCGAGGAAGAACCCGCGCATATCTTGGACCCATCCAGGTTCATCACCGTGGCACCGCTTGCTCTCCTCGCAACCCCACCAGGCAAGACTTTTGTTTCGGAGAAGGACCGAAGACGAATCCTCCACTGGGGTCATGCTTCCAAGCTGGCTGGTCATCTCGGCCATAAAAAGACCCTTCTCCTGGTGTCCCGCTATTACTGGTGGCCGACTCTTTCCCAGGATGTCCGGGATTTCGTCACCTCCTGCCTCTCGTGTGCCAAGATCAAGGTGCCTAGGCAGCTGCCTTCTGGTCTTCTACATCCGCTTCTAGTACCCTTGTCTCCTTGGCAACACATTGCCATGGACTTTATTACGGACCTACCCTCGTCTGCCAACTGTACTGTCGTCTTAGTGGTGGTAGATAGCTTTTCTAAAATGGCACACTTCATCCCTCTACCTGGCTTGCCATCGGCCCCAGCCTTGGCGAAGATTTTCGTTCTGCACATCTTCCGTCTTCATGGACTGCCCCAACATATTGTTTCGGACAGAGGAGTCCAATTCACCTCTCGCTTCTGGAGAGCCCTATGCAAATCGATGGATGTCACTCTTGACTTCTCCTCTTCTTACCATCCACAGTCCAACGGTCAGGCAGAACGGACGAATCAGAGTTTGGTGAACTACCTCCGGCACTTTTCTAATGTCCACGAGAACGACTGGTCTGAATTACTCCCGTGGGCTGAGTTTGCCTATAATAACCACGTCAGTGAGTCTTCTGGCAAATCCCCATTCTTTGTCGTCTACGGTCAACATCCTGGTGTACCTCTACCGGTTCCTCCCGCCTCGGGTGTACCGGCGGCTGATCTTCTGTCCAGTGAATTCTCCAGGATCTGGCAGGAGACCAAGACCGCTCTCGAGTTGGTACGTAACAGGGTTAAGAGACACGCAGACAAGAGGCGCCTGGATGTCCCGCCATATCACCCAGGTGATAAAGTTTGGCTAGCCTCCAAGTTTATTCGCCTCAAAATCCCGTCCCATAAGCTGGGTCCCCGCTATATTGGACCTTTTGAGGTCTTGTCCCGTATTAATGATGTCTCCTACAAACTGCGGCTTCCCGCCTCTCTCCGCATCCCTAATGCTTTTCATGTGTCTTTGCTTAAGCCAGTCATCTTCAATCGTTTCCTTTCTAAGGCTCCTCACTCACCTCCGCCTGCCTCCGCAGACGATGTATTTGAGGTTAGAGATATTTTGGCCATGAGAAAGCAAAGAGGGAGAACCTTTTTTTGGTTGATTGGAAGGGCTTTGGCCCTGAGGAGAGGTCCTGGGAGCCCCAGGAGAATATCCAAGCTCCTCGAATCTTGGCTAAATTTTTTTTCCAGTCTGCGGAGGGGGGCGCGTAAGGGGGGGGGTACTGTCACGCGGCGGCTGCCGCGCACTCCTTCCCTTACCTCCCTCCGGCCCCGGCTCACCCGCTCCCCGGTGGTCTCCTCACTTCGGCGCCGGCCGCCGCGGGCCTCGGCGCGGTCTCCCCCGGTCATCCTTCCTCGGCCGGCGACTGCCTCCGTCCGGCCCTCTGGATCGCGCCTGGTGCGCGCCACCGCTCCTCCTCCTCGGCGGGCGCGCCTCCACTCTATGGCCGGGCGCGCGCTCTCCTCCACCTGAGGATGCACGCCTCCTCCTCCAACTGGAGGTCATGACCCGGAAGCCCTCCCACTTCCTATATCAGGCTGCCTCCTCCTGCGGGCGATGCCTGACTATCACTAGACCCTGCTAGTGACTCTGGCCCGCTCTCCTTGTGCTTCCCAGCCCTCTGTCTGTGCGTTTACTCATTCCTCCTTGTTCTCTCTCTCCTAGGTTCTGTGTCTCCAGGCCTTGCCCGTTACCCCTGTGTCTCCAGGCCTTGCCCGTTACCCCTGTGTCTCCAGGCCTTGCCCGTTACCCCTGTGTCTCCAGGCCTTGCCCGTTACCCCTGTGTCTCCAGGCCTTGCCCGTTACCCCTGTGTCTCCAGGCCTTGCCCGTTACCCCTGTGTCTCCAGGCCTTGCCCGTTACCCCTGTGTCTCCAGGCCTTGCCCGTTACCCCTGTGTCTCCAGGCCTTGCCCGTTACCCCTGTGTCTCCAGGCCTTGCCCGTTACCCCTGTGTCTCCAAGCCGTGCCGTCACTCCTGTGTCTCCAAGCCGTGCCGTCTGTCCAGTGCTTCCCATCCGGATCTACCTGTCTGTCCGCTTATACGTTCCCTGGGTACCAGCTGCCGTGGTGATAGTTACCCGCGGGCTTGCCCCATACACTCCCTGTATAGGGGGTGGTCCACCTGGTCAGCTCGCCCTCGGGAGGTTCGTTGCCACGGTCTAGTGGGTCCACCCCAGTAGTACCTTACAGTGTGCATCCATCCGTATCCATCAACATTGGTTGGTTGCAAACACTATATAGGAGTAGATAGAGGAGCCTTTTTTTCTGGCTCGTGCCCTGCCGGTGCAGCCAGATTAGTATTACCCAATTTTTTTGGAGCCTCATCTTTTGCATTGTAGGTTACCTGCCTGTATTGTAATAGCTCCAAAAAGTTGGTGATACTATCAGTTTCAATTCTTTGTTCACATACTTTGAGTTTGTTTCCAACAAAGAAACCACAAAAAAAGTTCACCAAACACTACATTTGGAACTTGTGTAGGCCACATCAGCTCCTATTAAAGTGTAGTCCACACACACACACTTCATAAAATTAGTGTTTCTTGTACCTGTAACCAGCTGTTCAGGAATAAGCACACTAAGGCCCCCCTTTGTACTTTTCTGCCTATCTTAAGCAGTCTGGCAAGATGAAGAAGGCAGGGAGTAAGGCGCGTGGGCGTGGAGTTTCAGCAGGGAGAGGACGTGGGGATTCTGCAGGGAGAGGACGTGGGGATTCTGGGCCTGCTGCGGGCACCAGTGGATCAGCATCCCCCAGTTTTAGCAGGCAACAGTCCTTTATGCGCAGCTTTGTAGGACCTCAACGTACCCCACTGCTGCGGGAGGAACAAATTGAAGCCGATGTCGGATGGATGGCAGCTAACGCATCGACTTCAATTACTTCCACAGCCTCTCAGGACCACAGCACCGAAGAGCAACCATCTGTCTCTTCACCACCTGCCAAAGTGCCCAGGCAGTCAGAGAGACATGGACAGGAGCCATCACAGTCTCTACTTCTGTTCTCGGAATCTGTTGGCTTGGAAAGAGGGGGCCAGCCAAGCAGCATTCCTGAATGTGAAGAAGAGGGAGTATGCAGTGATGCGCAACTTCTTTGTCCCTCTGAATCTGAAGAGGCGAGTGGGCCAGTGCCTATGGTCAGCACACCTCAGTACGCATCAGATGATGACGAGACTCAGTTGCCACTTTCTGGTGCGTACGGTGCTGGCGAGACAACCCCGGAGAAGCAGCTGTTTGAAGAGGGGAGGGAAGATGATGAGGTCCTTGACCCATCATGGCGTGAGGAACAGGAAGGTGGTGGGAGCAGCTCGGAGGAAGAGATTCCCCTACCGGCCAAAACAGGAGGCAGAGGGAGGGGGAAGACTTGGTTGCCTGTACCCTTCACTTCGGCACCCGTTCGGAGCATTCCTCATTCCAAAGGCAAAACGGGCGCTCCCAAGACTTGCAGTGCGTGGTCCTTTTTTGACACAGTTGCAGATGACATTTGCTTTGTCAAATGCAAGCTGTGTCATCAGAAAGTCAAAAGAGGGAGAAATGTCAGCAACCTCAATACCACAAATATGTGGAAACATGTGCGCACCAAGCACGAGTTGGAGTTGCAGAGACACCCTGAAGACGTAGGCCAACGTACAGCACCACCTACCACCTCTTCAGTTCGTGTTGGGGCCTCTTCCTCCAGCTCACACACTGCTGGTTCGGCTTCCTCACAGGATCGCCAAGGAAGAACCTCTGCCACTGTTGTCCGGAGACCCTGTCAGATTCCACCCATAGCAGCACGTTCCCATCCATCACAGCCATCGGTAGCACAGGCATGGGATAAAAGGCGCCCTTACTCGGCAAACCATCCCCGAGCACAGTCTCTGAATGCTGGCATTGCCAAACTTCTGGCAGTTGAAATGCTGTCATTCAGGCTGGTGGACACTGACACCTTCCGGGACTTAATGGCATTGGCAGTCCCCCAATACAACGTGCCCAGCCGCTTTTATTTCAGCAGGCGAGCCGTCCCTGCCCTGCAGAAACATGTTGAGGGCAAAATAAAACATGCGCTACTAAACGCCGTTAGTAGCAAGGTCCACCTGACCACCGATGCGTGGACCAGTAACCATGGACAGGGACGATACCTTTCCCTCACTGCCCACTGGGTCAATGTTGTGGAGCCGGGTACAGATCTGGAGAGTGGTGCTGTACGTGTTCTTCCAACGCCGCGGATTGCAGGACTCCAGTGTGTACACATAGACTCCTCCTCCTACTCAAGTTCCTCAGAAACAGCAGAGCAGGAGCCTGTTACGACCGATATGAGCACAGCCGTGGCCAAACGTCAACAGGCTGTACTCAAATTAATTTCTTTGGGGAATCGAAGCCACACAGCGCAGGAGCTCTGGAATGCTATCAAGCAGGAGAGCGATGTGTGGTTTGGGCCAGCGAATCTCCAGCCGGGCTTGGTAGTGTGTGACAATGGCCGAAATCTGGTGGCAGCTCTTGGCCTAGGCAACCTCACACACATCCCGTGTCTGGCACATGTGCTTAACTTGGTCGTGCAGAGCTTTCTGAGGGACTATCCGGATCTTGATGCACTGTTGCACAAGGTCCGCATAGAGTGCACTCACTTGCGGCGTTCCAGCACGGCAAGATCGCGCCTCGCTGCTCTGCAGCGACGATTTGGCCTTCCGGAACATCGCATCATATGTGACCTACCCACCCGGTGGAATTCAACGTTACATATGTTGGAGCGGTTGTGTGAGCAGCAGGCAGCAGTCATGGAGTACCAGCTGCATCAGGCGCAAACAAGTCGCACTGTGCGCCGTTCACACTTCAGCACCATTGAGTGGGCCTCTATGAAGGACATCTGCCTCGTTTTGCGTGCCTTCGATGAATCCACGCGGATGGCGAGTGCAGATGATGCACTAGTCAGCATGACTGTCCCCCTTATCTGCCTGCTTCAACAAACACTGCGATGAGGGATGAGGTTTCGGAAGAGGTGGAGGATGAGGAGTCCCAAATGCCATCTGCTTCTGGACAGTCTGCGCTACGTGTTTCCTCACAAAGGCCTAGGCAGGGGACACTTTGTGAGGAGGATGAGGAGGAGTCGATGGAGGAGGAAGACATCTCTCCAGAGGAGGGAGGTACACAAACCTCTACTCAGTATGTACAGCGAGGGTGGGGTGATGCAGAGCAGGCCGAGGTCACGCCTCAAACAGGGGACAGCGGTTCTTTGGCAGTTGGGAGTCTGCAGCACATGGTTGATTTCATGCTGCAGTGCCTGAGAAACGACCGCCGCATCGCCCACATTCTCGTCTCGGCTGATTATTGGGTGTACACCCTCCTAGATCCTCGCTACCGGGACAGCGTACAAAGGCTGATACCAACGTTGAACCGGGAGCGTAAACTGCGGGAGTACGAAGAGTCACTGGTGCAGTCCATAATGTTTTCCATTCCACCCGACAGCATTGTTGCTAGTGCTTTACAAAGCAGCTCTGTGCGTCGAGGCAGTGGAGGAAACTCTGCACAAAGAGGGAGCAGAGGCAGCGCCGCAGCACAAGGCAAGACCACTATGGCCCAAATGTGGCAAAGTTTTGTGTGTCCACCACAATTGTCTACACCATCAGCGACGCCTCGAGTCAGCAGGAGGCAACGCTTCCGTCAGATGGTGTCAGACTACATGTCTTGCCCTGTCGCTGTACTCCCAGATGGCTCTTCCCCCTTCAAGTTTTGGGTCTCTAAGCTGGATACATGGCCAGAGCTTAGCCAGTATGCATTGGAGGTGCTGGCTTGCCCTGCTGCCAGTGTATTATCGGAACGCGTCTTTAGTGCCGCAGGTGGTGTACTAATAGACCGTCGCACGCGACTATCTTCCGATAATGTTGACCGGCTGACTTTTCTGAAAATGAACAAGGCCTGGATCTCCAAAGACTTTGCCATTCCTCTTACAGACTAAATTAGTGGTTGGCAACTGTATACAGGTCTGCTGGTGTGTTCATTTTTCTACCACCTGAACTATAATCCCTGTGCTTCAACACAGCCAGTTGTCACTCAGATGTGTCGTCTGCACAGAGAAACACACTAGCTCCTGTGTTAGTGGGGTTCAGTAACGCCAGCTGATCCCCTGCTGTGTGGACGGCAAAGTCACCAGCTCCATCAACATTCAAACCACTACTGATTTTTAACCGTGCCCAACTTAGGTCTCTGGCTCCACTGTCTCTACTATTTCCCCTGGCCTCCAACCCCGCCATCTACATCTCTGAAGTGGCGTCAGCACAATCTACACTTGTTCCTGTGGCTCAGTCCCATCAGTTTATCCCCTGATGTGTGTCCGGCAAGGTCTCCTGCTCTGTCCACATTCCCATAACCAGTAGTGGGAATGAGGACAGAGCTGGCGAACTTGCCGGACAAACATCAGGGGATCAACTGACGGGACTGAGCACCAGTAACACAGGAACAAGTGTAGATTGTGCTGACGCCACTTCAGAGATGTAGCTGGCGGGGTTGGAGGCCAGGGTAAATAGTAGAGACAGTCGAGCCAGAGGCCTAAGTGGAGCATGGTTAGAATCAGTAGTAGTCAACAACCTCCATAAAAACCGCTGCCCATTGGCCTCTGCATGCGTAATCCTGGGCTCCAACAGCGTCAGTTGGTGTTCAGAAGTGTCATCTCCACAGAGCCAAACACATTCGTTCAAGTGTTAGTGGGGTTCAGCACTGCCAGCTGTTCCCCTGCTGTGGAGATGGCAGTCTCTCCTGCTGTCTCCGCATTCCAAAGACAGTAGGCCTCTGCCTACACCCTCCTATTTCCTGGGCTTCAACACAGCCAGTTGTAGCTCGGAAGTGCCGTCCACACGGAAAGAGACACTTGCTCCCGTGTCTCAGTGGGGTTCAGTAACGCTAGCTGATCCCCCTGCTGTGTGGATGGCAAAGTCTCCTGCTGCCTACACAGTCCAACTACTACTGATTTTTAACCGTGCTCCACTTAGGCCTGTGGCTTCACTGATTTTCGTATTTCCCCGTCCTCCAACCCCGCCAGTTACAGCTCCGAAGTGGCGTCTGCACAATCCACACTTGTTCCTGTTACAGGTGTTCAGTCCGGTCAGTTAATCCCCTGATGTGTGTCCGGCAATGTCGCCTGCTCTGTCCACATTCCCATAACTACTTACTCAGGAACAAGTGTGGATTGTGCAGACGCCACTTCGGAGCTGTAACTGGCGGGGTTGGAGGACAGGGGAAATACGAAAATCAGTGAAGCCACAGGCCTAAGTGGAGCTTGGTTAAAATTAGTAGAAGTCTACAACCGATCTTAAAATTTCTTCAATGCAGCCTCAGCCTGCTCCGTGCTTGTCCCTGGGCTTCAACACAGCCAGTTGTTGCTCGGAAGTGCCGTCTTCACAGAGTAAAACACTAGCTCCTGTGTTTGTGGGGTTCAGTAACGTCAGCTGTTCCCCTGCTGTTTTGATGGCAATCTGTCCTGCTGCCTCCCAATTGACAGCACATCAGGCCTCAGCCTGCTAAGTGCTTGTCCCTGGGCTCCAACATCGCCAGTTGCTGCTCATAACTGACTTTGGCACGGGTACTCCCTCCTGCCCAGCTTGGTTCCAGCCCTGCCTGCTGTTTCCGGGAAGTGTCAATGTCAGTTTGCCACCCCAAGTTGCCATGTCGTGTTGCGGTTGGGTTAGCCGAGGCTAGGGTGCCAGCAGTTTAGGTGCTTCCTATGTGGACTGCGGGTTCTGGTAAGAAAGGCTTGTTCCGTAGTGCCAGTAGGACAAGCACCCCCTGTAGGACTGTGTGATTCGGTAACTGCGGCCAGCTCGCGGCATGCCAACTTTGCTTTTCAGGGGTAACTTCAGCTGCCCCTCCGGGTTCCAGCACCGTCAGCTGGTTCTCGGCAGAGCCTTTGGCCTAGGTGCCTCCATCTCGGTATCCGAGTTCCGGCAACGTCTGCTGGTCCTTGGTAGTGCTTTGTAGCACAGGTACCTCCTGCTTAGTAACCGTGTTCCAGCACCGTCAGCTGGTCCTCGGTTGTGCCATTGGCTTATTCCTTCTGCTGCCCCTCCGGGTGCCAGCACTGTCAGCTGGTCCTCGCTATTTCCATTTGCTCTTGCAGCTTATGCTACCCATCCGGGTTCCAGCACCGTCAGCTGGTTCTCGGCAAAGCCTTTGGCCTAGGTGCCTCCATCTCGGTATCCGAGTTCCGGCAACGTCTGCTGGTCCTTGGTAGTGCTTTGTAGCACAGGTACCTCCTGCTTAGTAACAGTGTTCCAGCACCGTCAGCTGGTCCTCGGTTGTGCCATTGGCTTATTCCTTCTGCTGCCCCTCCGGGTGCCAGCACTGTCAGCTGGTCCTCGCTCTTTCCATTTGCTCTTGCAGCTTATGCTACCCATCCGGGTTCCAGCACCGTCAGCTGGTTCTCGGCAAAGCCTTTGGCCTAGGTGCCTCCATCTCGGTATCCGAGTTCCAGCAACGTCTGCTGGTCCTTGGTAGTGCTTTGTAGCACAGGTACCTCCTGCTTAGTAACCGGGTTCCAGCACCGTCAGCTGGTCCTCAGTAGTGCCATTTGGCTCTTGTTCCTTCTGCTGCCCCTCCGGGTGCCAGTACCGTCAGCTGGTTCAAGAGGACAAAGAACAGGAAGACAACCACCAAGATGCAGAACAACAAGAGAGAGAAGACAAAGAAGCATAAAAAAAACAAAGCAGAAGAACATTAAGCATAAGACTCTGAGCAAATGATATTATCTTATTTATAAGCAGAAGAAGACTAAGCAGTGTATGGGGGTGAGTTCGTTGCTCCTCGTGGTGCCCCTGGAAAAGGCCTGCTGCTGCAGGCCAAACTGAACGCGGACAAATCCTGTTGTAAATCTTTTGTGACAGGCAGAACGGAAGGTGTAAACTTCTAACTTTTCTAGATAACAACTACAGGAATGCCTGACACAAAGAAGAATAGGAAGAAGATGAAGAAGTTGAATATGTAGAATAATAATTGTTGAATAAGAAGAATATGAAGAAGAAGAAGATACATGTCTGGCAAAATATAAATGAGGCTAACATAGTCAATATCTTTGTAACTCCTAACGTCTTTAAAAAAAAAGTTTAATTCCTGCTATTCCATTTGATTGGGCTAAACCTCTATAGCTTTAATGTCTCCTCCACCTCCCACAATACATTCTACATTATTCTTAGTTGTTTTTCTTCATGTAGAATTAACCTACAAGGAAAGAAAGGGTTTTTTTTAATTCCGATATTTTGGCCCCATTGACTTGCATTGGTTCCCGGTATCGGAATCGGCGATACCGATACTTTTTTTTTTTTTTAAGATCGGCCGATCCATTCTGATCCGATATTTTCAAGTATCGGCTGGTATCGCTCAACTCTAGTCACAATCTGCCAGGTTTTGAAAAAAAACGGATCCACAATTTTCTTTTGAGGATCCGTTTTTTTCCCCATTGACTTCCATTATTGGCGGATTGTGATGGATTGGCGTCCGTTGCATCCGTTTTTTTTGCGTATCCGCCAAAAGTTGCTGTCCGTCACCATCCTCAAAGATTTCAAAACGGAGCTTGCAACGTTTTTTTTTCTCTGGCGGATCCTCCAGACACTGATTTAACCCGAAATTCTTTCTGGGTGCCGGACAAATCAATTCTCTCTTTCTCTTTTTCTCTTTCTCTTTCTCTTTCTCTCTTTCTCTTTCTCTCTTTCTCTTTCTCTCTTTCTCTTTCTCTCTTTCTCTTTCTCTCTTTCTCTTTCTCTCTCTTTCTCTCTTTCTCTTTCTCTCTTTCTCTTTCTCTTTCTCTTTCTCTTTCTCTCTCTCTTTCTCTCTCTCTTTCTCTCTCTCTTTCTCTCTCTCTTTCTCTCTCTCTCTCCTTTTCCATGCTGCGATTCTTTTAAAATTCTTCATTTGCCGGATCCGTCAAAAAAACGGACGGGTGGCATCCGTTCTCATCAGTACTAAAACGGATCCGCCATCCGTCCTTTTGGCGGATTTTGACTGATGCAAAAAACTGAAGTGTGAAAGAGGCCTAACGGAACTCTATAAGTCATAGTGACTGTGATGTCATAAAGCTAGCATGGATTTCCAGCAGTTTAGCTTATTGTCTTGTGCAGGAACCATTCATTCTGTTCCTTGTGAACATGCCGCGAAGAGATCGCAGAAGAAAACGCAGAACCACAGCCAGGATCAGCAGATCATCCAGAGCTGGCCTGATGTTTCCAGTTAGCCGTATACACCGCTATCTGAGAAGAAATTATGGGAAATGTGTGACTGCCAATGCTTCAGTTTTCCTGGCCGCTGCCTAGCAGTTTATAACTACAGAGATCCTGTTCCTCTCTGGGTACGAAGCTCTGTCCCGGGACCATCTCTGCATTAGACCCCCTGACTTACAGAAGGCAATGCATGCAGATGTGGAGCTTGATAAACTGCTGGAAAATGTCATCGTACCGTACTTTCGTCAAGGTCCTACCACCTGAAGACCACTAAGGGTCTCTTGTTGACCCATTGACCCATCAGCCCTCATGATGGACATGAATTTGCTATTTGTTATGTGTTGTTAGCTTTTACTTATTATCCTGAATATGTAAAAATAAAGATTCATTGTTTTACATAGTAAGTGCAGTGTCAATCTTCTTACTGAAACCCTACAAACATTACACCATACATGTACACACTACACCTCACAAACTCTACACCTCACTACTCATACACTACACTACATAAAAGCACTACTGCTCAGAGTCAGACAATCCCCAAGAGGGCCTTGTAAAGGGATTATCATGTACAACAAGTACACAGGATAGGTGATAACATAAAGATAAATGGGATTCTAATTTCTTGGATGGTCATTGATTGGCAGAACAGGGAACTTACATCCCCATTAGAAGGCAGTGGTTGTACACATGCTCAACTGCCACTCCACTCATTCTCTATGGGGCCACCAAAGGGAGTGCAGTGCGCATGCACCCTATCCTGTGGACAGGTGGTATCTATTAGTCATGGCACAACCCCTTCAACCAGCAAGCGAGCCTCCCTTCTTTGCACTGCTCTGAGCAGCTTGGTTCAGAGTGCGGTAACAAGAGCAGTTATATACAGTAATGGACTGGGGTACCTAGGGTCCTTCATCAAAATTGCCTCTGCTGGCCCACCTCACTAGTAAGTGTAAATTTAACCTGAACCTCGTTAATTTTCCCTATACATACATTTCAGTGGAACGTTAGCTAGATGTTCATCACATTCCATCGCCATCAAAATATATTGCATTTATGGCATATACTGTAAAGTCTGAGTGCACACCTAGGAGTCACAGAGGAGGGATGATTAGGACTGTGCAATATGGGAATAATCCCTACAGCGAGAGAACATGCATACTGCTCCCCTATATACAGAGAGTGCTGCGTCCAATATACAGTGTGTACCTCAAGATGTACAATCGGCATCCTGCATGGACTAGTCAATGTGAATAAACTCCGTTCACAAGAATACAATTACAAATTGGTGGGGGACACGGGTGGTACGAAGTGTGTGGACTCTTGTCCCATTAATGCAAACATGATATTTTTAGAGTAATGAATTTTATATATTCTTTATAACTGTAATAAAAAAGTTCCTGTGGAGCACCTGTAGGGTCGGACAGGTTCGCAGGATGCAGTGACGAGACACTAGACGAATGGTGGTTTTTGAAATCACGTTTTTATAACTCTAGCCGATGGGCTAGGCTGAACAAAACAAGGGTAAAGAAATAACACCAACAGTCCACGCAGGGACTCAACAAACTTAAACAAATATAATAAATAATAAATTTTTATTTTTTATAGCGCCGACATATTCCGCAGCACTTTACATTTCAGAGGGGATTTGTACAGACAATAGACATTACAGCATAACAATAATCACATACAGTAGATTATAACAAATACCAAGAGGAAAGAGGGCCCTGCTCGCAAGCTTACAGTCTATGAGGAAGACAGAAACCAAGTTAGCAACAGAAAAAAATGATCCCTAAAACTTCACTTTTAATTAATATTTAAAATCTGGACAATCCCAGTTCATAAGGACTAGGGTAATATTTAAACAGACACCAGACAAAAAATAGTGATAAATACTCCAGGTCACTAAACTCGCCCTAATGGGCCCTGGCAATCCCTGCCTAGCCGCGGAGGTTGGCACCCTAGTTGTAGACGATAGTGGCGCCCCCGCTCAACGTCGGTGACCCTAATACACCCTAAAAGACCCTAGTCCACGACGAGGATACACAAACACACAGTAACCACCCGAAAAACCCCTGGTGGAGAGACTGTATAACGTCTCTAAGATGTTTTACTCCTACTAGAATCATGGGTAAATAAACCCATCCCAGAAAATATCTCGTAGTAAAAAATACTGGTATATAGCAGCTTATAATGACTTATCTCATAATAAAAAAGCTTATGCTGCAAAAAATGACAGACCTGATATAGCCCCCCAAAAAGGGAAAAAGAAAAAACGTATACAGTAAGAGGAGCAGCCACAGGGATACACAATCCAAGCACCTCAGGTTACATAACCACAAAAATTCTCCACCAGATAAAAATTAGTGGCATAAAAATAATACACAACGCTTAAATAATGGACATAATAGTCCTACATATAAACAGTGATGGCAACGAAAAAACAATCCCTGATTGCCAGGTTGCCCTAATACAGAAAATTTTGCCAACCATCAAACAATAGGTCTGTCAGCGTTATGAAAATACTTATCAGCCATCAGAAGATATGAGGCCCAGCCCGACGCATTTCCCCCTCCTAGATATTGAGGGTTCATCAGGGGCAAAGAAGGAAAGGGGATTCCATCCCCTCTGGCCGAAAGATCAGTGCAGTGTGCGGCGTCTTTTCCGTGTCTCTGAGGCTCATATTTACCGCGTTCTAATTGTGACGTCACTTCCGGTGACGCGCCGCACTCACGTGTGGTGTAACCAATACGCTCATTGGAGGGACTCAGAAGCATGAGACACCGGCAGCGTCACTTCCGCAATGCTCACACATAGCGGGGAAGAATTATGATGAACACCATCCTGCTTCCCATCTAAACATGCGGCGATGGGAAGCAGGATGGTGTTCATCATAATTGTTTGATGGTTGGCAAAATTTTCTGTATTAGGGCAACCTGGCAATCAGGGATTGTTTTTTCGTTGCCATCACTGTTTATATGTAGGACTATTATGTCCATTATTTAAGCGTTGTGTATTATTTTTATGCCACTAATTTTTATCTGGTGGAGAATTTTTGTGGTTATGTAACCTGAGGTGCTTGGATTGTGTATCCCTGTGGCTGCTCCTCTTACTGTATACGTTTTTTCTTTTTCCCTTTTTGGGGGGCTATATCAGGTCTGTCATTTTTTGCAGCATAAGCTTTTTTATTACGAGATAAGTCATTATAAGCTGCTATATACCAGTATTTTTTACTACGAGATATTTTCTGGGATGCGTTTATTTACCCATGATTCTAGTATGAGTAAAACATCTTAGAGACGTTATACAGTCTCTCCACCAGGGGTTTTTCGGGTGGTTACTGTGTGTTTGTGTTTTTTGTGTATCCTCGTCGTGGACTAGGGTCTTTTAGGCTGTATTAGGGTCACCGACGTTGAGCGGGGGCGCCACTATCGTCTACAACTAGGGTGCCAACCTCCGCGGCTAGGCAGGGATTGCCAGGGCCCATTAGGGCGAGTTTAGTAACCTGGAGTATTTATCACTATTTTTTGTCTGGTGTCCGTTTAAATATTACCCTAGTCCTTATGAACTGGGATTGTCCAGATTTTAAATATTAATTAAAAGTGAAGTTTTAGGGATCATTTTTTTCTGTTGCTACCTTCTTTTCTGTCTTGTCTTTGATCCCAAAATATTTTTGGGAGGTTTTTTTTGCTAGTCTATGAGGAAAGAGGTAGACACGAAACGTGGGTGGTAACAGTTGCCCTGATTGTATGGACCAGCCATAATGTTAGGTGTGTGACAGTACGGACACAGAGGGCTAATGGATGCATAAAGCATGTGGGAGAATGATACGGGGAACCTGGTTATGGTAAAACTTTTGGCTCTGCCACACAGGGATAGATTAGGTTAATGTGTTGAGGCGGTAGGCCAGTCTGAATAAATGCGTTTTCAGGACACGCTTAAAATTGTGGGGATTGGGGACTAATCGTATTGACCTGGGAAGTGCATTCCAAAGAATTGGCGCGGCACGTGTTAAGTCTTGGAGACGGGAGTGGGAGGTTCTGACTATTGAGGATGCTAACCTCAGGTCATCAGCAGAACGGAGGGCGCGGGTAGGGTGGTATACTGAAACAAGGGAGGAGATGTAGGGTGGTGCTGAGCCATGGAGGGCTTTGTGAGTGAGGGTAATAAGTTTATACTGAATTCTTGAGTGGATGGGTAGCCAGTGTAATGACTGGCACAAGGTAGAGGCATCGGTGTAACGATTGGTGAGGAATATGATCCTGGCTGCAGCATTCAAGACAGATTGGAGAGGGGAGAGTTTGGTAAGAGGGAGACTGATTAGAAGAGAGTTACAATAGTCGAGACGAGAATGAATAAGAGAAACAGTAAGAGTTTTTGCAGAGTCAAAGGTAAGAAAAGGTCGAATTCTAGAAATGTTTTTGAGGTGCAGATGACAAGAGCGAGCCAGTGATCGAATGTGGGGGGCAAAGGAAAATATAGTTTCACTTAGCCTTCCAGGGACTGCGGGGTTCAGTAGCGTGGCCGCGTTGAGATCGCTGAGGCAGCTGTCCTGAGGAAAGTGACGTTGGTGGGGGCAACAGGCCCTGAAGAAAATAATACCGTTGGGGCGCAACAGGCCCTGAAGAAAACGAGGACGTTGGGGCGCAACAGGCCCTGAAGGAAACGGGGACGTTGGGGCGCAACAGGCCCTGAAGGTATTGCTGCCGCTGGGGCGTAACAGGCCCTGAGGGAAACACTGCTGCTGGGGCGCAACAGGCCCTGAAGGAAACGGGGATGTTGGGGCGCTACAGGCCCTGAAGGTAACGCTGCCGCTGGGGCGCAACAGGCTCTGAAGAATACGCTGCCGCTGGGGCGCAACAGGCCCTGAAGAAAACGCTGCCGCTGGGGCGCAACAGGCCCTGAAGAAAATGCTGCCGCTGGGGCGCAACAGGCCCTGAAGAAAGCAGTGCCGTTGGGGCTCAACGGGCCCTGAAGTGAATGTTGGAGGTGGCGTGCGGTGATGACGCAGTTCCCCAGAAAGGCCTGTAGCCGTCCTTTATCAAGGAGTCTCTTCCTAAGCCAGGGTAGCGAGCCTTTTATCCCGCCTGTGACAATGTGGCGTATCTTGAGGCCGATGATGGCCGGGTCGGCGTGATGGGGGAAGGCAGGGGGGAAGGGCCCAGGTCTCTGAGGCCTGGTTACCAGTACTCACGGCCACAACCGGAGGTATCGTTCCTCTCCCTTCAAGGCGGGGGTAAGCGGGGATAAATCTCTCAGAACGGGAGCGGGGAGCAGTCTCTGGGCACAGTCTCTCACGTCTCTCTTGTCGGTCAATCGGTTGCTTTTTCCTCTCAGGCTCCTCTCGGTGCCCCTGCAAGTCACCCTGCGTCTTGCCTTCACTCCCTCTCTTCCCCAACTGCCACTTCAGCGCGTCCCCTGCTCCTTTTACCCTAGCCCTGCCCCCTGTTGCCCTGACAACCTCAGTCGCATGTCTCCCTTTGTAATCCTCCTGATGTGATTCCTTCAATAACTCTGATGGCGGTCCCCTTGGTTCCGGCCCAATCACTATATGGGGGTGGTCCTCCCCACATTCCCCCACCCTGTAAGCTCGCCAGTCCTCGGGCGAGGGAGTTAGTCTATTGAGATTGGCCTGTAAAGGTGTCAATATTCGTTGCCATACAAACTGGTCTTGTTCATACCGTTCGGGGGGTTTGCCGGCTGTTGACCGCTTGGAGCGTCTAAGTTCGACTGGGGTGGAATCTTCTGGGGTGGTGGACGTCGGTGGACTGCATGATGCCGGTGGGTTAATTGTGTCAACGGGCTCATTATTGGGTGAAGGGCCTTTGGGAACTGGAGGGAAATCCTCGTCATCCGAGTCCCAGCATATGGACTCCGGTTCGGATGTCTGCGGGACAGGTTCCAGTTGCTTCAGGTCAGTGGAAATACACGGGCGTAACATATTACGATGCACAATGCGGGTGGGCAGTGTTTCATCCTGCTCGGGCCGTATTTCGTACACAGGTCCTTCTGGATGGATACGGCGTAGTACCCGATAAGGATTCTCTTCCCAACGTGACTCCAGTTTATTCTGGGGGCGTTGATCTAGTACAAGCACACGGTCCCCGCTTTGGAGATGAGGAGGGGAGGTTGTATTTTTCCCTGGGTGTTCCCAGTCTTGAAGTTTGGTATGTACAATTCGGTGAAGAGTTTGCAACCTGTGGCGATGATTTCGGACCCAAGACGACACTCCGGTCCAGGGCCGAGGCTCTTCGGGGTCCAACTCTACCTCCGTGATCCCTTTACCCTCTCGTCCGAACAGCAGGAAATAAGGAGTATAGCCCGTTACTCGATGTACCCGATTATTATAAACCCACACTAATTCAGAAACATATTCGGGCCAACGAGTTTTCTTGTCACTCTCCAGAGTGCGTAGCATTTGAATCAATGTCCGATTAAATCGCTCACAAGCCCCATTTCCTTGCGGGTGATATGGTGTGGTCCGGGATTTATTAATCCCATAAAGATTATGTAGTTCCTCCATAACTTTCCCCAAAAAACATGCTCCCTGGTCGGAATGTATACGTTGAGGACAGCCGTACACTTGTATAAAGTTTCTGCAAATTGCGGAGGCGTCTGACTCCGCGGTCTGGTCTCGAGTAGGGGTTACCACAGCGAACTTAGTAAAATGATCCACCATGACGAGGCAGTGTTCGTATCCCTGGAATGTGGGACCAATGTGCAGATAATCCACCGTCAGGAGCTCAAAGGGTTCTGAAGTCACAATCGTCTGTGTTGCGGCCCTCTGAGCAGGCGGTTTGGCCAATTCACATAAGCGGCAGGTACGGCAGACTTCGTCCACAACAGCCGACAAGCGTGGGTGATAAACTTTCTGTTGTAACCATTGCAAAGTCTTTTTGACTCCAAAGTGGGCCCCTTTTTCGTGAGCCTCTCGAGCCAGTTCGTGTAGTTGTGCTCCGGGTGTAACCACCTGCCAAACAGTCATTGAGGTGGTTTGCGAAGTGATTTTACGGTACAGTAGTCCCTTTCGGATAATCAGTCTCTCCCATTGTCGCAGCATCAGCGACAGGTCTTGGGTCAAAGCTTGTCGTTGAGTATCAGTGGGTAATTGACCAGCGGCGACCCATGTCCGGAGAAGTCCAACTTCTTCATCTTCTTGTTGCTGTTGTATCCACTTATCACGAGATTGTTCCAGGATGCCCCTGTGGGACTCTGGGGAAGATACTTTTGCATCAACATTGGTGAGCACGGCAGCGGTAAGAGCGAACGGTATTTCCTCTCCTAATTCTTCGTCTCGATTCTGTCCGGGAGTTGTATGTCGAATCCTAGAGAGAGCATCTGCATGAACATTCTCGGCCCCTCTTTTGTAAATAATCTTGTAATTGTATTTCGCCATTCGGGCCACCCATCGCTGCTCCAAAGCCCCCAACTTGGCGTTTTCCAAATGAGCCAGTGGGTTGTTGGCAGTTCGCACTACCACCTCGGAGCCCGCTAGGTACTCTGCGAATCTCTCCATCATAGCCCACACCACTGCGAGGAGTTCGAGCTTAAAAGAGCTGTAATTGTCAGGGTTACGCTCGGAGTAATGGAGTGAACGGCTTCCATATGCGATCACCCTCTCCCGGCCATCCTGAACCTGTGACAACACAGACCCTAGCCCGTGAAGAATCCCGTCAGTGTGCAGGATGAACGGCTGAGAGAAATCCGCATAAGCCAACCCTGGGGCATCCGAGAGTGCAGCCTTGAGATCTCGGAAGGCCTCTTCCTGAGGGTGTTGCCACTGGATTTTTCACCCATTGGCCCCAGCGGGAGCCCCCTTTAGCAGGTCATGCAGGGCTCGAGCTCGACATGCAAAATTCTTTACGAAACGACGGTAATATCCAGCTAACCCCAGAAAAGCCCGCACATCTTTCACCGTCTCGGGGGTAGGCCATTCCTGGATAGCAGCAATCTTCTCCCGGGATGGCCTCACACCCTCTGCCGAAACGACATGACCCAGATACTCAATCTGAGAGCGAAATAGGTGGCATTTCTGAGGCTTCACCTTCAACCCGTACTTTTGCAGCCGGCTGAGTACCTGTCCCAACCGCTTCAGGTGGTCCTCGAAGGAGGCGGCATAGACAATGATGTCGTCCAGGTAGATCAACGTGGCCTCAAAATTGAGATCCCCTAGACATCGCTCCATCAATCGCTGAAATGTCCCGGGGGCATTGGCCAGCCCGAATGGCATTCGATTAAACTCAAACAGTCCCATGGGCATTATGAACGCCGTCTTAGCTCTGTCCTCTTCTGACATGGGCACCTGCTAGTACCCACTGGCCAAGTCCAGGGTCGAAAAATATGTTGCTTTGCCCAATGCAGACAGAGATTCTTCAATGCGGGGCAGTGGGTATGAGTCTTTAATAGTGCAATTCAATTTACGATAATCCACACAGAATCGTAGTGTACCATCTTTCTTCCGGACCAACACGATGGGGGCCGCCCAAGGGCTTTGACTTTCCCGTATCACCCCTTTTTGCAGCATCTGAGCCAGCAAAGTTTTCACCTCTTGATAGAGTTGTGGCGGGATCTGTCGATATCGTTCTCGGATAGGGGCCGCTCCTGCTGTGGGGATCTCATGAGTGATGGCGGTGGTAAACCCAAAGTCGTCCTCATGACTAGCAAATACTTCATGGTACTGTCCCAGTAATGCTTTGACTTGTGAAAGTTGGGCCGCAGTTAATCCAGAAAGCTCGGCCCACATCTGCTCCAAAATATTTCGGCCCTTCTCTTGTGTCGAGACTTCGTGGGCCTGCAAGGTTCGTATTGTTACCTCCCAAGGATCCTCGGGGTGTACTCGTAATTGAACCGCAGGAGCGGGCAGCACTTCTTCTAAAGGTTTTACTAGTTTGGCCAGTACAGTCCGGGCTTTCAGAATGGTATCTCGGTCTTCAAGGTTAACGCAGCGGACCAGGACGGTTCCTTTTCGCACCGTAGCGAGGGAACGGGCCACCAGTATGCCAGGAGATAAGTGCTCTGAGGGACACTGCTCCACCTGCACCTCTACGCCCTCCAAAGGTATCGGGGCCCGAATTGGCAGGGCCACCACTGTCTGTCCAGGAGGCAGCACAAGCAGGGGTGCTGCTGACGCGATGACCTTACCCAGAGCCTCACCCTCCTGGCAGTCCCGATGCACCCGCGCACCTCGCACCAGCTGCTGGAATACCTGTCCCTGAGCTGTGCGAGAACCCCACTGCTTCAGTGTCCTTTGTGTGGGATCATTAAGCAACAGGTTACCAAACTCTTTTAAAATATTCATGCCTAGGGTGATGGGGTGTCGTTGATCAGCTTCTCCTTGAGTCAGCACCACCCCTCTGCAGCCGAGGGGTTTACCGCACAACGTCATCTGCACCCACACTACCCTGGCAACCGGGACCGGCAGTTGGTTAGCAGCTACTAGTCTAATCATGGGTCCCCACTGAGGCCTTGCTGCCTCTGGAAAGTTTCGTTGAAAGTACGCTGCGGGCATAGTGGTTACTTGTGACCCCGTGTCCACCAGACACCGGACGGGCCGGCCCTCTACTTCTGCCCAAACTACCGGACAATTTGCTATCAAATCTTCGGGACTTCCACCACCCCTAGTTGTGGTTTTCGGCTCCGAGCGGCGTCCCCCCAGCCCGGAGCCCTTTAGTTTAATGGCCGCCGGGGTGGGTATCTCCCACGCCGCGGACACTCTCGGGCGAAGTGGCCTGGTTCTCCACACTCATAACACCGGGCCGGTATAATTTGACCACCCCGCGGAGAATGTGACCCCCAGGGACCGGGATTAACACTGGGTCGTCCATTTTCTGGTTCAGTTCTTCTCTTTACTTCAGCCAACTCGCTCTTAATATTTTTCAATTCTCGCTTCATCTCCTCCACCCACTGGGGTTCCTCAACTGTGTTCGAGGAGGCCTCCACACCTCGGACCTTACCCACGGGGACCGCCATCCCCTGCTCTTGCTCCCAAACCCGTGCCTGACTTCCCACTTCTGAAAAATTTATTTGGGGATTCATTCTGATCTGTTCCCGTAATGCCTGTTTTATCAGTGGATCTCGCAGTCCAGTCACCAGTAGGGTAATGTCAACAGGTCCTACCCCTACCCCGTCTTTTCTTTCAATAGCCGTATGCAATTCTTGGAGCACATTCATATACTGAGTAATCGTCTCCCCCTCTGCCTGCATCCGACTAAACAGACGGGTCCTTAACTCTCCCACATCAGTGGGATCTCCGTGGGTCTGTTCCACTATCTGCAACACCTTTTCAAAAGTGTTGCGGTGCCCCGGAGGTTTCAACATCACTGACCTCCGCACCTCCCCGTCTAGGGCCATGAGTGCCACTTCAGCTTCCAGGTCAGGGGTCATTGGGTGCATCCGAAAGAGCCCCCATATTCGCTCTGTCCAGCTCCATAGCATAGTATTGGAGCCGGAAAATCTAGGCAGGTTTTTCAGCATGGCCCCCAATGAAATGCTAGTACAGGGGCCCTCATTTACAGATTTTACAGCCTCCCCCTGACCTGCGCCACCACCATCTATGCTCGGAGACTGCATCCTGCCGACTACGCCAAGTGTAGGGTCGGACAGGTTCGCAGGATGCAGTGACGAGACACTAGACGAATGGTGGTTTTTGAAATCACATTTTTATAACTCTAGCCGATGGGCTAGGCTGAACAAAACAAGGGTAAAGAAATAACACCAGCAGTCCACGCAGGGACTCAACAAACTTAAACAAATATAGTTTCACTTAGCCTTCCAGGGACTGCGGGGTTCAGTAGCATGGCCGCGTTGAGATCGCTGAGGCGGCTGTGACGTCGGTGGGGGCAACAGGCCCTGAAGAAAATAATACTGTTGGGGCGCAACAAGCCCTGAAGAAAACGAGGACGTTGGGGTGCAACAGGCCCTGAAGGTATTGCTGCCGCTGGGGCGTAACAGGCCCTGAGGGAAACACTGCCGCTGGGGCGCAACAGGCCCTGAAGGAAACGCTGCCGCTGGGGCGCAACAGGCCCTGAAGAAAACGCTGGGGCGCAACAGGCCCTGAAGAAAACGCTGCCGCTGGGGCGCAACAGGCCCTGAAGAAAGCAGTGCCGTTGGGGCTCAACGGGCCCTGAAGTGAATGTTGGAGGTGGCGCGCGGTGATGACGCAGTTCCCCAGAAAGGCCTGTAGCCGTCCTTTATCAAGGAGTCTCTTCCTAAGCCAGGGTAGCGAGCCTTTTATCCCGCCTGTGACAATGTGGCGTATCTTGAGGCCGATGATGGCCGGGTCGGCGTGATGTCAATACCTGGATAAGAATGAAGTGATTAAACAGAGTCAGCATGGGTTTGTAACTAAGTCATGTCAGACTAACTTAATTTCCTTCTATGATGGTATCACTGATTGGGTGGATTAAGGAAATGCTGTAGATATAGTATATCTTGACTTCAGCAAAGCATTTGACAAAGTCTCTCATACAATCCTTATTGAAAAAATGACTAAGTATGGAATGGACAAGGCAACTGTTAGGTGGATTCATAACTGGCTTAGTGATCGGACCCAAAGAGTGGTCGTAAATGGCTGCACATCCAGTTGGAGGAATGTCTCAAGTGGGGTACCACAGGGCTCTGTCCTGGGCCCTGTATTGTTCAACATCTTTATCAACGATTTAGATGAAGGAATTGAGGGTAAACTGATTAAATTTGCTGATGACACAAACCTAGGAGGGATAGCTAATACTAGAGAAGAGAGAGAGGATTAAAAAAGATTTAAATAAACTGGAGAAGTGGGCAGCAACTCACAGACTGGTTTTTAACAGGGAGAAATGCAAAGTACTACATCTGGGCAATAAAAATGAAAAAAGCATATATAGAATGGGAGGAATAGGGCTAAGTGACAGCACATGTGAAAAAGACATGGGTATACTAATAGATCACAGACTGAATATGAGTCAACAGTGTGATGCAGCAGCAAAAAAGGCAAATGCAATTCTAGGATGTATTAACAGAAGCATACAGTCTAGATCACGTGAAGTCATTATTTCCCTCTACTCCTCTTTGGTCAGACCTCATCTGGAATATTGTGTCCAGTTTTGGGCACCACATTTTAAAAAAGACATCAACAAACTGGAGCAAGTTCAGAAAAGAGCGACCAGAATGGTGACCGGTCTGCAAACCCTGTCTTATGAGGAAAGGTTGCAGGATTTGGGAATGTTTAGTTTGCAAAAGAGAAGATTGAGAGGAGACTTAATAGCTGTCTACAAATATCTAAAGGGCTGTCGCATTGTAGAAGGATCAACTTTATTCTCATTTGCACAAGGAAAGACTAGAAGCAATGGGATGAAACTGAATGGGAGGAGACACAGATTAGATATTAGAAAAAACTTTTTGACAGCGTGATCAATGAGTGGAACAGGCTGCCACAAGAAGTGGTGAGTTCTCCTTCAATGGAAGTCTTCAAACAGAGGCTGGACAGACATCTGACTGGGATGATTTAGCGAATCCTGCTTTGAGCAGGGGGTTGGACCAGATGGCCCAGGAGGTCCCTTCCAACTCTGCGATTCTATGATTCTATGATGGGGGAAGGCAGGGGGGAAGGGCCCAGGTCTCTGAGGCCTGGTTACCAGTACTCACGGTCACAACCGGAGGTATCGTTCCTCTCCCTTCAAGGCGGGGGTAAATCTCTCAGAACAGGAGCTGGGAGCAGTCTCTGGGCACAGTCTCTCACGTCTCTCTTGTCGGTCAATCGGTTGCTTTTTCCTCTCAGGCTCCTCTCGGTGCCCCTGCAAGTCACCCTGCATCTTGCCTTCACTCCCTCTCTTCCCCAACTGCCACTTCAGTGCGTCCCCTGCTCCTTTTACCCTAGCCCCGCCCCCTGTTGCCCTGACAACCTCAGTCGCATGTCTCCCTTTGTAATCCTCCTGATGTGATTCCTTCAATAACTCTGATGGCGGTCCCCTTGGTTCCGGCCCAATCACTATATGGGGTCCTCCTCCCCACACACCAACATGCAATGCACATCCAACACCAATGTATCCGCATGGTGGTTACATGCCACACTCCCCACTAACACAGACATTCCCTGTCACACATACATGCTGGACATATGTGCTATTAACACCGGACCACATTGTGCCCAAACCCAGCTACCCATATTCTCCAATCACAGTGAACCTCACAGTAAGTTTTCCCCTTTTATTTATATTAGTTCCACCTTTTCTTCCAGACACTGTTTGTCCCCACCAAACAGTAATAATGTCCACCTTTGTTACTCCCTACAAAGTAGTAATATCTATTTTTGTGCCCTTCTAGAAAGTAAAAATAACCGATGTGTAAAAAATTCCTTCTGCCACAAATCCAGTAAAAACACTCCCTCTTTGTGGCAAAACACATAAAAATGCTCACTTTTGTCTTCAATAATAGTGTTCTCTTATCTCTCCCCAAAATAACATAAAACCTAGAATTGATCCTGATCCCATGAGGAAAACAGCAACAACCGAAAGCCGGCAGCGTGAGGTAGGGATGTCACCTTGCAGTTTGTACCGCGGTCCTTTACACCCTCTAAATGGCTGGTCAGGGAACATATGACCTCTGCAATAGATCGGTATCACCTGAGATTGGTGCTCCCTCAGGGATCTGGATCACACTTATATTCCCTGAAGCATCAGGGGTATATAGGCTTACATGGGGCCGTACGGTAAATGTTGTAATTGCCCTCTTCTCATTTCTAAAGAAATAAGTTCCAAAGATCCACATACAACATAGAGCCTTCAACCCCCTCCTGTCCCACGCTGTAATACTACATGGCTGGGTGCAGATGCATCTGACTGTACTGTTCGGCCACCGTGCTTGGCCAGAGTAGTGATGGGAGGAGGATCAAGAGGTATTATATCCATGATTTATGCAACCATGTTGGAAAAGAGAGTGGCAAGCTTGGAGACGCTGAAGAATAAGTGGCAAGTTGATGTAGGTGATTTAACAGATGATGAATGGGAGGATGCATTGCAAGAAATCACGAAAGTCTCGGTTAGCGAGGCACAGAGAGTGTCGCATCTTTATTTGCTTCATCGAGTTTATCGAACCCCTGTACGGCTGTTGAAAATGAGCTATGCTAAAGAGGCAGATTGTTGGAAATGTGGAACGCCCAATGCGGATCTGTGTCACGATACTAGTGGAGACAACTGGACACCAGTGGCTAGGTCAAAGAGACTGCAAACACAATGGGTTGCGCAAGCAATATTGTATTAGTGATCTGAATGCTATATAGCATATAAGTCCAGATAAATGTTCAGTCAATCTGATAAATGGTAATAGCAGAGTTGATACTCTGCGACACAGCATTCAAAGTCACTGAGCAATGCGGGCACAAGACACAGACTCTTGCAGAGCGGAGGAACACACTAGCTGGCTGGAGTTCTTACTTCACCGCAGGTGTAGTCAGGCAGAGGTTCCTGAAGTCAAGTGTTCAGCAATCACTCGGTCAGCAAGCAGGGATCCAGACGTGCAGGTTGACGGAGGACTCCGCCGTTAAGAGAGGACCAACAGGGATAGTAAGTCCAGGCTTGGGACTGCAGAGGCACAAAGTCCAAAACATAATACTCAAGCAATGAAACAGAACAGGTGCTGGCTTTATATACAGCTTTGGCAGGAAGCAAGATGGCCGACTTGTGAAACATCAAGATCCATGTTAACTAAGGGCAAGTCTAAGGGCAAGAAAAAACAGATTCTAGGACTAGATACTGACATTCTGATACACATGACCTGAAACTGTCCTCGGTTACGTAGGTTTTGGGGAGGTGTGAATGATTTACTTAATACTGTCTATCAATGTCAAATGGTACTAGATCCCAAAATGGCTCTTCTGTGGCGGGTGGAGACTTTGCTGCTTTCGGAGGAGCACCAGCTGGCAGTTTCACGAATATTATATCAAGCTCGTAAAAGGGTGGCGGCTCACTGGAAGGGATCTTCTGTACCCACAATCACGGAAGTGATGCAGTTAATAATATAGATATGGAAAAATATGTGTATCAAAAGAGAAGAACAACTAAGAAATGGGAAGATATGTGGGCACCTTGGTTGGACACACCCGGGTTGGCGCCTCCTAGATTAACATGGATGAGAGTGTTGAGGAGGATATAACCCAAAAATTGTAGCTGTGAGAGACCAAATGCATCGGAAGAGACGAGAGGTGTTTTTTCAGGTGAGGGTGGGGGATGAGTTGGGAGGGATTTTTGTGGGGTTCTATTGTGTTTTTGTAATACACTATTTGGGAAATATCCTGTATATGACTACCTGTTTTTTCAATTTTTGAAAATGTTTAAAAAAAAATTACCTGATATAAAAAAAATAATTATTCAAACAGTGTATAATGCTCCATATATAATGGGCCCCATTTATAATGCGCAGGTGTATGATGGGCCCCATAGATGATGCTCCAGTGTATGATGGGCCCCATTTATAATGCACAGGTGTATGATGGGCCCATATAATTGTCATGCTCGCCATGTCTGTCATGTCCGCCATGTCTGTTTTGCCTCATGACCCCTGGAGCGGTGTGCACGTGCATCTCATGTCTGCTATCCTGCATGTTCCCTAGAGCAGTGTGCACACTCACCTCATGACTGTTTGGCTGCAAGATGCCTGTGTTTCTGCTCTGCCTTCTGTGATCATCTCTGTGTTCCAAGAACCCCTGATCATGTGTCCTTCCTAGGTTCCAGCACTGGCTGGTTCTGCAATCATCTCTGCATGTCTGGAACCCCTGATCATGTGACCTTTCCTAGGTTCCAGCACTGTCTGGTTCTGCAGTCATCTCTGCATGTCTGGAATCCCTGATCATGTGACTGCTCTCTGTGATCCTGGAGGATCTGAACTGGAAGTTCTCCCCTGGTCCTGACCCGGAAGTGGAGGTGCTAATGCCCTATATCAGACCGCCTTTCCCTATGGTCAGGGCCTGAGTATTGTGTTGCTTCCCTGCATGGCTGCTTGGTCTGCTGGGTCGCTCCCTCTTTTCTGTGCCCTTGCACTCTGCCCTGTCGTGCGTCTCTGCACACGCTCCGTGCTCTTACTCCATCTCTTGTCCCGTGCCTTGTCTTATGTTTGTCCGTCGTGACATGTTTTGTCTCTGCTCTGCTTTGCCTTGTAGTCCTTCCTTGCTCTGTTTCCATTCTGTGTTTCTGCCTCTGCTTCTGTTCCTGGTTCCGTACTCTGCTTTAGCTCTGCCTTGTTTCTTGTCTTGCCTTGCTTTGTTGCTTCGTGTGCCCTTTGCATGCGCCTGGCCTTCCTAGCCTCCTGTTTGTGCCTCAGCCGTGCCCGCCTGTTTGTGCCTCAGCCGTGCTCGTCGGTCAGTGACAGCTTTGTCGCCTGCCATGCCTCAGCCGGGTTCGCTGGAGTCTTTCCCGTCTGTCAGTGCCGCAGCCCGATCAGCTAGCCAGTGCCCCAGCCATGCTCTCTGTGCTTCCTTGCACCTCACGCTGTGTCTGCACTGTGCTCTACGTGCTCTTTAACGCACGCACAGGTCCTATTCTTTTCCCTGGCGTGTCCCTCTACACGCGCAGGCTTTCATCCCTGTACCTGTCCCTGGCGTGACCCTCTACATGCACAGGCCTCCATTCCTGTACCTGTCCCTGGCGTGTCCCTCTACACGCGCAGGCCTCCGTCCCTGTACCTGGCGTGTCCTTTGCACGCGCAGGCCTCTGTCCCTGTACCTTCCCTGGCATGTCCTCTGCACGCGCAAGCCTCCGTTCTTGTACCTGACCCTGGCATGCCTCTCTGCATGCGCAGGATGCTGCCTTGAACCTGACCCTGGCATATTCCTTAACACGCATCATGTCTAACTTGTCTTGTCTTCTTGCATGGAACCTTGGTTTGCTTACCGGATGCCCGGACCCTGCCGATCGCCATCAGAGCTACAGAACCTGATGCCCCAGTTGATCATAGCTTGCTGTCCGGAATCCGACGACACCGTGCCTCTGCCTACCATCTTGCACGTACCATGCTTTGGACCTTGGCGTGCCCTGCATGCACCTTGTTATGTGTTCTCTGTGGTTTACGTTTTGCACCTGTTGTTACCCTGAAGTGTTCCGTAATGAAGTTATCTTGAACTTATGTCTTGTTTCACCTTGTCTTGCTTCCGTGAGCCGGCCGTCTGGTTCCAGCTGTCGTGGTGGCTCACCCCCTTGGTCTTGCCCCTGACACTCCCTGTATTGGCGGTGGTTTCTCACAAGGTCAGCTCACCCTAGGTGGGTGGGTGCCACGGCCCAGAGGGTCCACTCTCTAAAGAAAACGACTCAGCATAAGCTGATGCTCGTCACAATAATGCTCCATATATAATGGGCCCTATCTATGATGCTCAAGTGTATGATGGGCCCCATTTATAATGCTCTAGTGTATGATGGGCCCATATAATGCTCCATATATAATGGGCCCCATATAATGCTCCAGTGTATAATGGGCCCTATCTATGATGCTCAAGTGTATGATGGGCCCCATATATAATTCTACAGTGCATAATGCTCCCCATATATTGCTCCAAACATTAAAAAAATGAAATACCTCTCTTCGCTGGGCACTGCTCTACTCTAGACTCCTCAGTGTCACCATCATCCAGCTCTCTGCACTTGGACTGCTCAGGCAGAGGGTCTACAGATGTGACGCCATCGCGCTCTCTGATCTGAATGTCACTGTCAGGAAACGCGGAAGAGGTCACAGCGGTGGAGCAGGGAGAGGTAAGTATTGCAAGTGCTGGTGCCCTGAGCAAGCAGGGGGGCCCACACGTGGGCGATGGCAGTGGCACAGGGCCCCTCATAGTACGACGCTGTCTGTGACAACGAGTGGGCCCCCCACCGTCAGAAACTTTTGCGTACTGTGAGGGGCCCTATGCCAATGCGCTGTTGCCCACGAGTGGGCCCCCACCTGCTCAGGGCCCCAGCACTTGCCCGGGTGTGCCAGGTGCTGACGCTGGCCCTGGGGGAGGTACAGGCCAGTTAGGGAGGTGGAAAAACTGGCATATGTTGAGGTGTAGGCTGGACATTCAGCAGCTGCAAATGGAGGAATTGCAGAAGTCGGAGGAAGAGGAGGACAAAGCGAGCCATTTTGCTGGCAACCTATGTGTCATCAGGGGAAGGTGGTACAAAATCCTTTGAAACCCAGGCATGGTTCATTTTAATGAAGGTGAGATCACCAACATTTTGGGTCGACAGCCGGGTCCTTCTTTCTGTCAGGATTGACCCAGCAGCACTGAAGACTCTTTCTGATAGCACACTACCAACAGGGCATGCGAGCTCCTGTAAGGCATATTGTGCCAATTCAGGCCAGGTGTCCAGTTTAGAGGCCCAATAGTCAAAGGGGAATGAACTGTGAGGGAGAACATCGATAGGGGAGGAGAGGTAATTTTGAACCATATTTGACAACTGCTGTCTCCTATCTGTTGCAATCGATTCTGTATTAACAGTCGTGTGAGCGGTCCTCGAGAAATCAGTCCACAACATGGTCATGAAACCCCTGTCTCCAATGCCAGTTCGGCTGTGTGCACTATGAACACCTCTTCCATTTGGCCCAGGACGGCTCGTGGTAGAACCTGCACCACTGCTGTGTGCTGGGAATGCCTCTAACAAACGGTTTATCAGAGTTGCTTGTTTGTTCGCCAATATTAGCTCTAGGTTCTCCTGTGGCATGATGTTCTGTAATTTGCCTTTATAGCGTGGATCACGGATGTTGGCCAACCAGTAGTCGCTCGTCATCCTTCATAATTTTGACAATGCGGGGGTGATAATCACACATGTGGGCCAATGTTCCAGGTGTCAATGATGCACTGACAGTGGTGGGTGGAGGAAAACTTTCTGCCAAATCCACATCCCTCCAGTCACGCACAAACACTGTACCTGACCTTGGCAAGCCAACATTTTCTCTTGCCCCCCGAGAAGCATCCTCCTCCCAAAAATAATCATCCCCCTCATCCTCCTCCACCTCTTCCTCTTCTTCCTCAACCTCATCCAGGACAGTTCCCTGAGCAGACAATGGCTGACTGTCATCAAGGCTTCCCTCCTCCTCCTCCTCCTCTTCCTCCACCGCTGCAGATGCCGAATCCTTAATGTGCGTCAAAGTTTGCATGAGCAGACGCATAAGTGGTATGCTCATGCTTATGATGGCGTCATCTGCGCTTACCAGCCGTGTGCATTCCTCAAAACACTGAAGGACTTTACAGAGGTCTTTCAGCTTTGACCACTGCACACCTGACAACTCCATGTCTGCCCTCAAACTGCCTGCCCGTGTATCCTCCCACAAATGCATTACAGCCTGCCTCTGTTTGCACAGCCTCTCAACCATGTGCATGGTGGACTTCCACCTTGTTGCAATGTCTATGATTAGGCGGTGCTTGGGGAGGTGGAGTGATCACTGCAGCCTCTGCATACGACTGGAGTCTACGGGGGAGCGATGGATGTGCGAGCACAGTCTTCGCACCTTATGGAGCAGGGCTGTTAACTCCGGATAATTATTTAGGGAGCACTGCACCACCAAGTTCAAGGTGTGAGCCAGGCAAGGTATGTGTCTGAGTTTTGCAAGGGCTATGGCCGCCACAAAATTACGGCCGTTATCACAGACTACCTTGCCTGGCTCAAGATCTAGACTTCCCAACCATGACTCAGTTTCTCGCTGCAAGTAGTCGGCCAGTACCTCCGCGGTGTGCCTGTTGTCACCCTGACATCATCTTTAAAACAGCCTGCTGACGCTTGCCACTAGCTGTTCAATAGTGGGACACCTCGTGTGCAACACTGGCAGCTGCGCATGGAGTGCTCATGCGACTGCGTTCTGTTGACGAGCTTTCGCTTCTGGAGGAGGAGGAGGGTCGAAACCCCTACAGCCAACTGTTTCCTATACCGTGGGCTATGCAGCACTGTCCCACCGTCGCTGTCCCCTGTGGACCCTGCATCCACCACATTAACCCACTGCACAGTGAAGGACACGTAACGGCCCTGGCCATGCCTACTGGCCCATGCATCAGTTGTGAGGTGCACCTTTCCACTCACTGATTGTTTGAGTGCATGGACAATGCCGTCTTTCACATGCAGGTGGAGGGCAGGGATGGCTTTTCTAGAAAAGAAGTGCCGACTAGGTAGGTCATAGCGTGGGACAGCGTAGGCCATGAGCTCTCGGAACGCTTCACTTTCAACCAAACGGAAGGGCATCATCTATAATGAGATCAGTTTGGCAATGTAGGCGTTCAAATCCAGTGTACACGGATGAGAGCATGAGTACTTTCTTGTCCTACTCAGAGTGTCTGGTAGGGTGAGCTGGACTTGAGAGCTGCATATAGGAGCTAGCGGTGGACCCGACGGACTGACAGTGGGTTGGTGATGGTGGTGGTGGTGATGGCCTAGATTCAGTTTTTCGTTGCAAAAACATTGTGATTCCCTGACTGCTTTGGCCTTGCGACGACACCTCAACATTTCTTGCTGCTGGTGTGCTTACCGGTGGGTTTACAGTGGGGGAAGCGATGGAGTGTTGCTGGCTACCTTCAGTCGGAGCAGGTGCACATGTGCTACCTGAGGTTTTGTAGTCCATCCACGCTTGCAAGTGCATGGTGGTTAAATGTCTAAGCATGCAACTGGTATTCAAATTTTGGAGATTTTTCCCTCAGCTAAAGGCCCTTCCGCACTTCTTACAGATAACCTTTGCCTTATCAATAGGATTTTGGTCAAAAAAGTGCCACACTGCACTCTTCCTACTATGGTATAAATTTTCAGGGCTTGCACGCTGTGCTAATTTAACCATCTGGCCAAGCTGCCCTGCAACTTTTTTTGTTTTTTTACCATGTTTTTGGACAGCTACGGGCCTGCCAGATAACCGCTGCTGCGATGACGATGCCTGCTGCGGATCCTTCTCCTCTTCTGACCTATTGCCAGCGGCACCCTCTTGCCCCAATGGATGCCAATCCGGGTCAACAACTGGGTCATTCATCACCTCCTCTTCAATTTCATCTGCACCTTCCTCTGTATCACCGTGTAAGGTGGTATAGTATGCAGGAAGGGGCACCTGAGTTTCATCAGGGTCAGATTCTGGCTCAGTAGACTGCGAGAGCAATGTAGTGCTCTGGGTCAATGCACCAGCAGAATCATCTAGCAGTGGCTGTGCATCAGTGCACTCTATGTCAGATTCATCTTGGACTGGGGAATTCAGGATTTGACTTGATAACCCATGCATGGTATGTGATAAGAGCTCCATGGAGTAATCTGAAGTGTGGCCTGCCGCTTCCTTCACTTTTGGTGGGGGTTGAAGGACACAAGGAAAGGTGTTGTTCCTGACCAGAAGCCTGCACTGACAACTCAGTGCTTGCAGTTTTTGAAACTTCAGAAGAGAAGGCGATAGAGCTGGAGGCTGTTTCGGCAATGTAAGCCAAAACCTGTTCCTGATGCTCCGGCTTTAAAAGCGGTTTACCTACTCCCAGAAAAGGAAACCTTACAGGCCTTCTTGAGACAGACGATAACGCTGGCTCAACATCTCCTTCCTTAGCTGCTATTGTCCTTTTGGCATAACCAGCAGATTTACCACCACCACCATCAGTACCAGCTGCCCCCCCGCCCACATCCGCGGCCTCTTCCACCATACTTCCTCATGTTTGGGAAATGCAGATATATGGTACTATATGAGGAGCGTACAGCTGTATAAGGTATAGTGAAAATTTTAAATCTCCGTATATTTTTCCTTAGTCACAGACGCTACCCCAGTATGTGTTTGACCGTAATCCAACCAGCAGATATATGGTACTATATGAGGAGCGTACAGCTGTATAAGGTGTAGTGAAAAATTTAAATCTCCGTATATATTTCCTTAGTCACAGACGCTCTCCCAGTATGTATTTGACCGTAATCCAACCAGCAGATATATGGTACTATATGTGGAGCGTACAGCTGTATATAAGGTGTACTGAAAAATTTAAATCTCCGTATATATTTCCTTAGTCACAGACGCTCTCCCAGTATGGATTTGACCGTGATCCAAACAGCAGATATACGGTACTGTATCAGAAGCGGACAGCTCTATACGGTGTATGGAAAAATGTAAATCTATGTATATTTATTTCCGGAGTCACACACACACACTGTCTCAGTATGGATTTGACCGTAATCCAAACAGCAGATATACGGTACTGTATCAGAAGTGGACAGCTCTATATGGTGTATGGAAAAATGTAAATCTATGTATATTTATTTCCGGAGTCACACACACACGCTGTCTCAGTATGGATTCAAAAAAACTCACACAACAAGATATGGCCTTACCAAAACCCTGTCTGATGACAAATGCACATATAGCAGGATGCAGCGGGCCTCCACTAATAAAGGCAAGGGGCAAACTACTGATAAAAACAACCACCCCACACCTAACAAACCATGGTGGGGTTGGCTGCCTAGTAGAAAAAATGCACATAGATAAGGCTTGCATAGGACGCCAGTCACACATATAAGTGTGATGCAAAGTGTCTGGCTTGCAACCTATTAATGACGCCCATAGTATTATCAGGCGGGCTGCTACAGCACTATAATATGCAACACACAGTGACAGACACCCCAATAGACCAAGCCAACAGAAAGAGGCCCAGCTGCATTCTGCAAAAAGTGACATAAGTGCAAAAATTTAATGCATACAATGAGTACATTGAATGAGGTATTGGTTAATATTTTGGCCAAAATAGATAGAGCCTGCAAGCCAACTTCAAGGCTCCTCATAATATTGCTGGTGTTAGGCTTCGGGTTCCTGCAGCTGTACAGCAGGAGTCCAGAGCCATGCAGCCAGCGGTCTCCCAGTCCCCTCTGACCTCTCAGGGACCTGCACAGCAATATCGGCGATCCAGACGCCCTACTCAGACCAGTTCTCTGGGTCTGGTTGTTGCTGCCACCTCTGGACCAGCAATAATAGCGCAGCCTGCTCTGCAGCAAGCCACTTCAGAGGCTAAGTCCTCTCACTGCGCTACTGGGCATGTTCACGAGACGATCTCCCAGTGGAGATTGGGAGTCACGTGCTCAGGTCCTTCTCCTGATCTGATCTCAGAGATCTGGAATATCCCGGAAGCGCACGGCTATAAAAGGCCTGCACAGCCGCTCGCCCATCTGCTAGTATAGACACTAGATGCTAACTGTGTATGATGATGGATGTATGGACTTGCAAATGACTCATTATGATTCCCTTCCCTCTGATATTACGTATGTGGACAGGGAACTAGTGTTAGTCAGCGCCAGTCAGTGGCACGTTACAGGCCACGGTCTCCATCTTCACAGTGCTAGCGTCCGATGGTGCGCCTGTCCGGGCATTGTCGCATTGCGGCTAGTTTAGTCATCGCGCTGCAGTCAGAAACAGTTGAGGCATTCGCAGTAGCGACGTCGCACACACGGTAGGTCAAGACGGACTTTGACCCAGAGTCTATGGCCTAGTCCTGTGACCGATTACCGTGTGTGCACACCGCCGAGTCCTGTGAGGTCAACAGGCTCGGTATTCATGTCTATGTTTAAAGCGTCTCTGTGATTCAACAGAGTACGCTCCACGCACAACAGGTGACGTTCAACCCGCGTGCGTTATACCGCTATATAGCACATCTGCCATTAGCTAGCAGCGGTGTAATACTGCATGGTGGACCCCGGGCGGCGAACGCACTTATTGTTATTTATTTATTTAGTGCGTTCCGCCGTCCTTAACATTATACTAGCGCCAGGGTCTGGCTAGTAATGGCGGACCTGCAGCAGCTACTGCGGTACATTCGGCAGCTGGAGAGCAGGTTGGTGGCTATTGGGAGCTCCACCTCAGCTGCGAATGCTACAGTGGCTGCTGCTCAGGCAGTCACAGAGGCTGTCTCACGCGTGTCCACACCCACGCCTATGCCGACAATAACCCGCCTCCCGTTGCCTGATAAGTTTTCCGGTGACCGCACCGCCTGCAGGGGTTTCATGAGTCAGTGCTCTATCCAGCTTGAGTTACTGGCCACGCGATTTCCTACAGAGCGAGCTAAGGTGGGGTTTACTGTTTCTCTCCTTCAGGCAGGGCGTTACAGTGGGCTACACCATTGTGGGAGCGTGACGACCCCGTGGTTCAGGGCGCTGCTCAGTTCCTCACGGCCCTGAAGCAGGTATTTTTGGGACCACAGATCACGCACGACACCTCTCTCCAATTATTGGCCCTAACACAGGGGTCTCTCTCGGTCAGCCATTATGCCATCCGATTCCGGACATTGGCTTCCGAACTGGAGTGGCCTGATAAAGCACTTGTCCCTGTGTTTTGGAGAGAGTTAGCGGAGCATGTCAAAGATGCTCTAGCAGCCAGAGAGGTTCCACAAGTCTGGAGGAATCGATTGCCATCTCCACCCGCATTGATCTCCGGTTTACGGAGCGTGGGCTGGAACGTGCGTAATCCAGACGAAGGGTTAACTTGGCTCCCACCTTCTCCGAGCCGCTAAGATTTCCCGCTCAGGAGCTTATACCTTCTGAACCTATGGAGGTGTCTCACGCCGGCTCCAAGCCACGTCCTGTGCGAAGTTCCGCACGTTGTTACCAGTGCCGGCAGTTTGGTCACTCGGCTGGCACGTGTCCCCTGCGGTCGAAAAAACTATCACGTCCAGTGGTCTTAGATAGTGGTCTAACTAATATGAAACCCTTTTCTCCCAAACCAGTATTCCGAGGGACCTTAGATAGCGGGGCTTCCACCTGGGAGGTAGAGGTCACGGTGGATTCTGGGGCAGAAGGGAACTTTATGTCATCGACCTTCGCCTTAAAGCACGCTATTCCTCTTGTGTTACTGCCCCAACCCATGACCATCAGGGTGGTTAATGGTGCACCTTTACCATCTCAGGTGACCCACCAGACAGCACCACTCGGTCTCTCAATCTCACCGTCCCACCGTGAGATTTTGTCCTTGTTCATTTTGCCTGATGGCATCGACCAGGTCCCTGGCTTCGTTGCCATTCCCATCATATTGATTGGGCTTCGGGGAATATACTGGGTTGGAGCAAGGACTGTGAGGGAAGGTGCCTGAGGGGCAGTGTTCAGATAGTTCCACTGAAGTACCCGCGGATCCTTCTGCGCTTCCCAAACCGTACCATCAGAACGCGGATGTCTTCTCTAAAAAATCTGTGGAGACGCTTCCGCCACACCGTCCTTACGATTGTCCGATAGATCTATTGCCAGGCACGGAACCTCCTAGAGGCTGCGTGTATCCGCTATCACTCCCCGAGACGGAGGCTATTTCTCAATATATCCGGGAGAACCTGGCAAGAGGTTTTATCAGAAAGTCGGTGTCGCCGGCTGGTGCAGGGTTCTTCTTCGTGCAGAAGAAGAGCGGAGAGTTACGTCCCTGCATTTATTACAGAGGTCTCAACGCCATAACGGTTAAAAATAAGTACCCTCTTCCGTTGATCTCTGAGTTATTTGACAGGTTGCGAGGGGCACGGATCTTTACAAAATTAGATCTACGGGGGGCGTACAACCTGATCCACATTCGCGAAGGAGACGAGTGGAAGACAGCATTTAACACCAGGGCCGGCCATTATGAATATCTCGTCATGCCCTTCGGCCTCTGTAATGCGCCTGCTGTCTTCCAGGATTTTGCTAACGACATCTTCCGTGATATGCTCACTACCTCGGTGGTGGTCTATCTGGATGACATCTTCATCTTTTCGCCAGATTTGACCTCCCACCGGAGAGACGTCTGCAGGGTCTTCGACCGTCTGCGGGCGAACTCTCTTTTTGCCAAGCTGGAGAAGTGCCAGTTTGAGCAGGAGTCCTTGCCGTTCCTGGGCTACATCATCTCAGCCCAGGGGTTGGCTATGGATCCGGTCAAACTGCAAGCAGTAATGGACTGGCTCCTGCCACATTCACTCAAAGCGGTGCAGCGCTTTTTGGGGTTCGTCAACTATTATTGCCAGTTCATCCCCCACTTCTCCACACTGGTAGCTCCTCTGGTTGCTCTCACAAAGAAAGGAGCTAATCCTAAGGCTTGGTCTGAACAAGTCTTCAATGCCTTCTCATCAATATTATGAGGAGCCTTGACGTTGGCTTGCAGGCTCTATCTATTTTGGCCAAAATATTAACCAATACCTCATTTATAGTACTCATTGTATGCATTAATTTTTTGCACTTATCATGTCACTTTTTGCAGGATGTAGCCAGGACTCTTTCTGTTGGCTTGGTCTATTGGGGTGTCTGTCACTGTGTGTTGCATATTATAGTGCTGTAGAAGCCCGCCTGATAATACTATGGGCATCATTAATAGGTTGAAAGCCAGACACTTTGCATCACACTTATATGTGTGACTGGCGTCCTATGCAAGCCTTATCTATGTGCATTTTTCCTACTAGGCAGCCAACCCCACCATGGTTTGTTAGGTGTGGGGTGGTTGTTTTTATCAGCAGTTTGCACCTGAGCTGCTCCTTGCCTTTATTAGTGGAGGCCAGCTGCATCCTGCTATATGTGCATTTGTCATCAGACAGGGTTTTGGTAAGGCCATATCTTGTTGTGTGAGTCAGAATGGATTTGACCGTAATCCAAACAGCAGATATATACGGTACTGTATCAGAAGCGGACAGCTCTATACGGTGTATGTATGGAAAAATATAAATCTATGTATATTTATTTCCGGAGTCACACACACGCTGTCTCAGTATGGATTTGACTGTCATCCAAACAGCAGATATACGGTACTGTATCAGAAGCGGACAGCTCTATACTGTGTATGTATGGAAAAATGTTACTCTCCGTCTATTTTTTTCTGGAGTCACACACAGACGCTGTCTCAGTATGGATTTGACCGTGATCCAAACAGCAGATATACGGTACTGTATCAGAATCGGACAGCTCTATACGGTGTATGGAAAAATGTAAATCTCCGTCTATTTTTTTCCGGAGTCACACACAGCATGTATTTGTCCGCGATACCAGCCGGTACACGGTAGTGTGTGAGGAGCGTACAACCCCAATACGGTGTGGAAAAAACTAAACGCTCGGTAACTGTTCAGAAAAAAAGAATAATAGTAGGAGTGCTGTGTAAAAAACAGTCTGCACAGCAGTGTGCACACAGCAATGCCGCTATCAGGTAGCCTAATAAGGCAGCCTAATAACCAGTGCTGCTGCACACAAAAAAATCCTCCCCTGTCACTGCACACTAACTGTACAGCACAATTGCTATCAGCACAAGCAGAGAATGTTTTTTCTTTCCTGCCTATCTGTTTTCTTTCCTGCCTAACACTCTCCCTATTGAGAAACAGGGGCAGCCAGCAACCTCTCCCTATGCTAAGATCGGCAGAAGTAAAATGGCGGTAGGCGTCAGAGCTTTTATAGCCACTGTGACGCCGCACAAAGCAAGCCAATCACTGCTATGCCCTTCTCTAAGATGGTGGTGGCCGCTGCCCATATCATCGCGTTGCCCACAGTGTGCGTCCTTGCTCATTGGCAGAGAAAAGGTGCCTGAAAGCATTATGGGAAACGCGACTTTGGCACTCGGGTCGGCGACCGCATGGCCGACCTCACGCTATGGTCGGGATTTGCTCGGCGAAACCTGACTTTAGTGAAAGTCGGCAACTTTTGAATTTGACCGACCCATTTCGCTCAACTCTACCTAGCAAGTAATGGCTGTAACAGCCAGGACTTGACTCTAACAACCGTGGGTGGAGTGAAGAGCTGCCTGCAATTGTTAACCTGTTAAATACCGCTGTCAAACTCTGACAGCATGCCGGCAGGGGGTCATCCCATTCCATGAGCCATTTGTGGTGCATGTTATATAATTGCAGGTTGTTGATGAGTTTCTTTGGAAGTAGGGGGTCTGTTGAAGACCTCCGTGTCTGTCGTTACAGAGCTTTTTTGAAACCCAACCGGTGGCTGGGCTTCAAAGAAGGCCATGAATTTTGCTATGTACAGCAATGCTGTGGCATTTCTGTATATACATATGTAAAAACATAAAAGTTCAAATCATCCCCCTTTTCCCCTCATTAAAAATAAAGAGAATAAAAGAATACACATGCGTGGTATCACCGCGTTCAGAAAAGTCCAGTCTAGCACAATATAAAAATAATTAACCTGATTGGCAGTGAAGCGGGGCCGGGGCACATGTGTTTGTGTCATCTGTGGGCCGGAACTGAGTTCTGATTCCCCAGCAACCTCTCTTCTAAACAAATGTCTGGGTGAAGTGTATGGTGTGGTGGACTACGTTCTCTACTCACTTTTGCTTTGGGAGTCCTGTTTACCTCCCAGTCCTTGGGACCGGTTCCAGTAACAAACAAGACAGAAGACCTTGGGTTTGGGTTCGACTTTACAGTGCAATTCATTTACATATGGCTGCGGCATACAGATTAAGACAAAGTCTCTTTTTAGTGATGTTCCCTTGGTTTTGTAATCCATCAGTCCTTGTCCCCATCCTGTCCTGAGACCCACCATCTTCATCTCCCTCTGAGACCCGGCTGACATCTTCCTCTTCTGGGAGACAGAGGCATGACTCTTCCGAACCTAAGGTTCAAGACTGTCCGGAGTCCAAACATGACCAACGCTGTGTCCTCATTCTTCTAGGAAACTAATACTGACTGGGCCCGTTCCCTTCTGCTACAGCTTAGGCTATTTTCACATTAGCGCTTTTTAGCGCTGCGCTTTGTGAGCAATAGAAACGCATGCAAAAAACTCATCATGCGTTTTGCATGCTTTTGCATTGTTTAAACAGTTTCTAGCCATCTTAACTTTTAAAACGCATGCGATTTTAAACGCAGGCATGCGCATGTCCATCTGCGTTCCCATAGACTGTAATGCGTCATTTTGTCGCGTTCCGTGCGCAAGCGTGCGCATGCGTTTTTTTACGCCATTGGGCGGACCCAAAAATGTAACAGGTTGTGTCGGGCATGCCTAGGCACACACTACAAAAAAACGCATGCGCACAAAAACGCATATGAGCGCGTGCAAACGCTAGACCATGCGCCTGCCATGTTGAACATAGGGGAGCATGGCGCTTGCGCATGGACGCACACGATGCGCTGTGCTAAAAAACACAAATGTGAAACCAGCCTTAGCTGCACTAGAACCTGCTAACTCTGCTATGTTTAGCCTTGCTCTCCACTCCACCCAGACTTGCACTTGATGAGTCCTAGACTCTGACTTGACTGTGTGACAGTCCTTACTTCACTGGCTGCAACCAGGAAACATTTTCTATAAAAACTTATCTAAAACTGTGGGTTAATCCCAGCTCTATTAACTATCTCATCTCTAGTATAATGCAAGCTGTACTATATCACTATCTACTGTATGATGTATGGTTCCCCTAGTGGACCGACCTCCTGCATTCACAGGGACAGCCATAGGCATGGCCTGTAGGAGAACTGAACACATCACACCAGCCATAGGGATAAAATATAACAACTTTACCACACATAAATAAATAAAAACTCAGCAGAAGCATCACAAGCCCCTGTTGCCACAACGTCTCCTTCCTCCCTTCTCCCCCCTTCAGTAGAACGTCAAAATTACGTCTTTTATTTGGTCACTGCAATATTAGAAAAAATGCTGTAACAAGCAATCAAAATGTCTATTCCAAAATGATATCAATAAAAATGTTATCTCGTCCTGCAAAGAATAAATCACACAGATAACTGATCCATGGGCCAGAAAAAGAAAACGCTATGGGTCTCGGAACATGGCAACACAACCCAAAAAATTGATTTTCAAACTCTAATGTTTTTCACCACTAAAATAACAAAAAAACTGAACATGTTTGGTATCACCATTATTGTACTGATGAATACTGCACAATGTATGCCATTAAATCATTTCCGAAAAACCAATGTCAGAATTACCTTTTTTTTTTTTTTTTTAGAATTTCACCACACTTGCAATTCTTTTTTCCATTATTCAGTAAATCATGTGGTAAAATGAATAGTGTTATTCAAAGGTACAACTCGTCCCACAAAAAACAAGCCCTCAAAACGTCTATATGGGCAGAAAAATAAAAGACTTATGGATCTGAGAAGAAGGTGAGGAAAAAAACGAAAAGGCAAAAAAATGGAAATTGTCGGAAAGGGGTTAAGCAATAGGTCGTTTTCGAATGATGGCTTCCTTTTAAAAGTTTTGTGCGCCCAAGTGAGAAATGGACTACTATCCACTCCACCTTACGCCATGAACATAGAATCTATCTCTAATAATTCAGAATTCATTATTTCTTTTTTCTTTTACACTAAATAAGATTACTCAGTATCTATTGTATTTTAGGCTTAATCATACTTGGATTCACTAGCATGTTCACATATATTTAATCACTTTTTAAGGCTTTTTAGTTTCTTTTAAATGTTTTCCTTTGCTTTACAGACAGATACAAAAAGAATCCTTGGGTTGCTTCACACTTTTTGTGTATTATTTTTTTTCTTTAGTAGCAAAGAACTTCATTTCTGTTGTCAGTCTCCACAAACAGAAAACACACTTCTGCAACTCTGTAAGGCTACTTTCACACATCAGGTTTTCGGCGTCAGGCGCGATCCGGCGTCGTGCCGGAACGCCGGATCCGGCAAATGTTTCGTAAAACCGGATGTGACGGATCCGGTTTTCTGCCGGATCCGTCTTTTTCTTGACAGACAAAACCGGATCCGTCTCATCCGGTTCATCCGTTTTTCTATCCGTTTTTCGACGGATTACGCCGGATCCGGTTTTTAAAATTGACCCTTGTGGCCTTCCGAACGGGATTGGCTACTGGAAAACTATATATAGCATGTTCCTACAGCCCTTCTTTGACAGGTTGTAGAGGAGAAAGTGCAGGTTGGAGAGAAGAGCAAGTTACTGGCGAAGATGGATGTTGTCATTGGAAATATTTTGAAGAATTTGGCGGATTTTATAGCGGAGGCGAATCGTTTGAGGGTGATTGTTCTGGAGAAGGAGAGAGTGAGACAGCAGCGCATCAGGCATCGTAGACGACGTTTGTGGATCCACCCCATCACAGCCAAGAGAATGACGCGTGGGGTCTATTCTACACTCTGCATGGACCTTCGACGAAACCCGGATAAATTTTTTGGATATGTTAGGATGAAAATGGAGAATTTTGATTACTTGGTGGAGCGCATTGCACACCTCATAAGAAAAGCGGACACCTATTGCCGCTTCTCTGTTTCACCCGCAGAGCGTCTGGTGACTTTAAGGTAAGCCACATTTATTGGATATGCTCGCATCAGAGCACACTTTCACTGCAATCTTGTTGGTGGTAGTTTGTATCTCCAAGTGTTATAGGTCAGTTTTGGTATGTAATGCTGTGATTTAAAACTAATTTATTGTTTTTTAATTCCCCACAGATTTCTTGCAACTGGAGAATCCCTTTCGTCACTGCATTTCCAGTACAGACTCGGGATTTCCACCATATCTGGAATTGTGAAGTACACATGCCGTGCACTGTGGGACTACTTAGCTGAAGAGTTTTTACCAGAGCCCACAACAGAGAGGTGGATTGAAATTGCTGACAAGTTTCAACAGATATGTCAGTTTCCAAACTGCTTGGGCGCTGTGGACGGGAAACATATCCGCATTGTAAAGCCAGCTGGATCGGAATATTCCAATTACAAGAAATATTTTTCAATTGTCCTCATGGCCATCGCTGACGCGGAATACAAATTTATTGCGGTTGATATTGGGGCCTATGGCCGCTCCAATGACTCTCAAGTTTTCAAACTGTCTGCCATGGGGCGTAAACTGTATGGAAACACCTTCCAGTTCCCACCACCTAGACCGCTGCCGCAAACATCTGGTCCACCTATGCCATTTGTCTGTGTAGGGGATGAAGCCTTCCAGCTGTCAGAACACCTTTTGAAACCGTACTCTAGCAGAGGATTGACAAGACCAAAACGCATTTTTAATTACCGCCTCACAAGAGCAAGAAGAATGGTTGAATGTACCTTTGGTATTCTGACAGCCAAATGGCGGGTCCTATTGACTGCGATCAACCTCAAGACAGAAACTGTGGACGAGGTGATCAAAGCGTGCGTGGTACTCCACAATTTTGTTATCTGCAAGGAACCCATTTCCATTGAGGACACCTCTGAAGAAACCACCTTGCAAGATTACCATGACATTACCACTAGAAGTTCTGTGACGGTTTCAGTAATGAGGGACAATTTTGCAATATACTTTGTCACCTCAAGGCAGAGTACACTGGCAGGATGACAGAGTGTGAAAGATTTGTGCCCTAACCAAACTTGTGTACCTTCTGGACCAACAGTATATACCTTTGCCAACCAAAGTTGGCTATCTTGTCATGGTCTCTATTTTTAGCTTTAGGCCACAGGTGTGTACCTGGTTGTGTTTTATGCAAAGTATTTCACCTTTTAACAAAAGTTGTGTACATTGTTAGGAAATCACCAACAATAAACACAACTTTTTAGGTGAAATACTTTGCTTCAAACACAACCAGGAACACAACTGTGGCAAAAAGCTAAAATTTACCCACAGTTATATACCTAGTTTTGAATACCATTTCACCTTTTAAATACCCGGTATTTAACCTTTTTCGCCGCAGAAAGAAATGACAGACAACCAGTGTAAAATAATTTAACTTTTATTGAAAAATGTTTTTTTTAGTAAACTTTTTTAAAATTTTAATAAACTTGTTTAATAAAGCTTTGAAACCATAAAACTGGTCATTTTTATTTAAATACACACATTATAAATCTGTGTAGTGTGTGGTGGAAATACTGCTGGAGGGGCTGCGGGACACTTCGACACTGGGAGTGTGGAGAGAGGACTGGGATCGTGGTGGGGAAGGAACAGTTAGAGGTGAAGGTGTGGAAAAAACTACAGAATGGGTGGACATGTGGGAAGCAGAAGAGGTGGTGGGTGGTGGAGTGGAGGGTTGGGCAGGGACTGTAGGAGCAGATGATGTTGATGGCAAGTTGTATGGGGAAGGAGTTTGGTACGGGGCAGGTTGCTGGAAGTGGGGAGATGTCTGGTACGGGGCAGGTTGCTGGAAGTGGGGAGATGTCTGGTACTGGGGAGTTTGCAGGTACTGGGGAGGTTGCTGGTACTGGGGAGGTTGCTGGTGCTGGGGAGGTTGCTGGTGCTGGGGAGGTTGCTGGTGCTGGGGAGGTGGATGGTGCTGGGGAGGTGGATGGTATGTAATAGGAGGGGGAGGATGGAAAGTGGCTGGAGGGGGTGTAGATGTAATAGGAGGGGGAGGATGGAAAGTGGCTGGAGGGGGTGTAGATGTAATAGGAGGGGGAGGATGGAAAGTGGCTGGAGGGGGTGCAGGTGGAGGAACTACTGTGGTGGGAGGAGGAGGTTGGGAGGTAACTTGCTGGAGAGCAGCGTGGCATGAATGCATTACATGCATCTGCTGGGCAGGAGAGAGCGTTTCCATGCGCTCCACAACAGACCTGAAAAAGGTGTGGTTTGGCGAAGATCTTGCTTCTGAATGCATGGTTTGCAGAAGTGTCTTCACCTCCAGAATGCTGGAGTTGATCTGCTGATAGCCTGCGGAGATTTGCTCTGACAAGACTTTTAGACAGTTCTGGAAAAATGCATTCAGATGCAAGAACTCTGGCGCATAAGTCTTTTCCTGACCCCTCTGCCGCTGCCGCCCAGTACCCGCAGGTGTACTAGAGGTGGCAGGGGCAGAAGGGTGGGGTAAAGGGAAAGCGATCTCCTCACCAGCAGCTTCATGTAATGTAGGCGGCCACGATGCTCCTGTGCTGGTGGATGGGACAGATGGGTCGAATGTGTGGGAAGGCTGGGAAGGTGCAAATGTACCGGGGCGGTCGAAGTGTCCCTCGGTGCCGGTCTCCTCAGGGATCGCCTCAGAAGGGTCCAATCGTGCAGGCTCCCGAGTGCTGCTCACCGTGTTGTGGAATAAAGAGAAAAAAAAACAATTAAAATACTGACATGGTATGGCCCTGGCTGAAAAAAAAAATTTACATCTAACATTTTTTTTCACATGTGGTGTGTAATATTTACCTTCTAGTGACCATTGTTTCCCGGAGGAACGACAGGGCTTCTGCGTACTTGTATTTGCTCCTGCGTCCTCCAGATCCACTCGGGGCCCGCATCTCTTTATTGAACTCCTTCTTGAAACGATCCCTCACAGACCGCCACCGATTCACAATTCTGTTCCCTGAAACGAGAAAGGACAAAGTGGTTAGTATACAACATCAGTGTTTCCCAAACTCCAGTCCTCATGGTCCCCAGGGGTCATGTTTTCAGGATTTCCATAGTAAATAGAAATCCTGAACACATGATCCGTGGGGACCACGAGGACTGGAGTTCGGGAAACACTGGTTTACATCAAGCAACCGGTACTGTATATACTTACGCTCTTTAATCTGGGCCCGAACATCGAGGTCCTCCCAGCGGCCCACAAGGAGCGAACAGATTTCCTCCCAGAGTCGTCGGGTAACGATAAGGTCAGCGTGGCGGCGGTCAGCCATATTCCAGAGCGGCTCCCTTTCTCTGACGAGATCGATGAGGTGGTCCACATCGAGTCCTCCATCCTCACCGTCAGAGTCGGGAGCACGCTGTGAAGGCTGTTAAAGAAAAAGACAAAAATAACATAATTAGCCTCCACAAAAGAAATGAAATAAAAAGTGCAAAAAAACAAAGCAAAAATATTTATACTTACACGCTGGTGACCGCCGCGTTGCTGTCGCCGACGACCCTGGGAGGCACTGCGAGGACCTCTTGACCGAGCACCAGATTGGGAAGACTAGAGAAGAAAACAAAAAATGTTATGTCTTTGGATGTAGGCATTTGTTTGCTGTGTGTGGTCTGCAGAACATTGTTTTCTATGTGTTGTGTGTAGTGTGATGTTGTGTTTCTGCGTTTGATGCAAAAAACTTACCAATTGTGAGCCCACTCCAAGTGTCTGTCCACCCCTTCCTTCTTCTTCTGGGAGCTCCTCTTCATCTTGTGAATCCTGTTTTGAAATAAAAGGCAATGAATAGACATATATTACAGAGATGATGGATTTTGGAAATAAAAACTTACCGTCAAACGCTGACGATGCGAGGGAGGGCTCCCAGAAGATGATGTGCTGTCTTCCTGGTGGCCACACTCCATGCCTGTGGGTGGTGTTCCACCTGCTGCCATTGCTGCTGCTGCTGCTGCTGCTGCATCTATTGGGCGGCTGTTGAATAAAGAGAAACAAAGGGCCAATGAATATCTTGATATTCAATAGCCCTAGTTTGGAGGAATGGGGGATTTGATAATTACCGTCTCTCATCTGCTGCTGGCCTCCCCTCCTCAGCATGTTCCATTTGCTGCTCCATTTGGGGTGGTGGTGGTGCTGATGGTGCTGCAGTGGTCTCCTGCCTTCTCCTGCTGCGCTTGGTTGCTTTCTTGGGTGGCATGTTGGGTGTGGCTGTGGGTCCCACTGTCATGCTTTTATATATGTCTTGTGGGCAGAGCTACTGAGCATGCTCAGACCCAAAAAACCGGATCCGGCCACCGGATCCGGCTTTTGCCGGATCAGGCGCATTGCGGCGCTCATAGGCTTTCATTGTGTGAAAAAGCCGGACGCGCCGGATCCGGCGTGTCCGGCTTTTACGCCGGAGACAAAAAACGTTACAGTAGCCGTTTTTTCCAGACGCCGGATCGCGACACATTGCCGGATCCGGTGAAAACCGGATGAAACGCATGGCCATCCGGCGCAAATGCAAGTCAATGGGGGGAACCGGATCCGGCATTGCATTTCGCCGGATCCGGTTTCTGTCAAAAGCGCCGGATCGCGCCTGACGGCGAAAACCTGATGTGTGAAAGAGGCCTAAGATGCTCAGTGCCTCACTGACCTCTGACTAGGAGGTCAGGACCATGAGCTACAGTAGGTGACTCACAAAATCCCCAGAGACAATGAAAATAAGATATGAAGAGCTTCTTCAGACCACACTTCAGCCTGTTAGCTTTCATGGTCACTATTCAGTAGACCTCTCAGGGAACAGGAAAAGTACAGTATACTTTCATTTTTTACAAGCACCTTTTTTTTTTTTTTTTTTTTTTTTTTTTTCTTACTAGTGGACTAATGCTTGTTGTCTTTATATGACCCCTAGTCACAGTAGGGGATAGTAGTTTGGCCACTTAACATGTATTTTATTGGAATTTGTTGTTTTAGCCACATAATCTGAGAGCATAATGAAGATTACTGTATTATCTGCATGACAAGGGAGCATGCGTAAAGGACTTATCTGTCTTCTTTTTAAACAAATTGATCCTTTGAGCAGGGTTTTTTTGGGATCCGATAAAACATTTAACCTCATCCCTGCAGCAGATTACCAAATTGCATATTGAATCTGGGGGAGCTAGCTTTTGTACACATTTTCCCATTTAATAGCAATAATTAGAAGATTAAGTGCTCGTGTTATACGTTATAGTCTATGATATGCAATCTTCAATGCCAATTCCATTTAGAAGTTATTAATGAGACAACAGCCATGACTAAAGTTAGGTTATGATCAGGGGCATAGCTGGGGTAGTTGTGAGCACATACACCCTATGCGGTATGTTTCGGGGGGCATCACTGACACCAGGAAGTTCAGAATTACTTGAGATACCTTTATACACAGCTGATAAAACAGGATCCATCATTCACAATAGATGATGTCACACGTGACTCTGCTCCCTTCACAATGACTTCTGCACACACTCATTAGATGCTTCAATACAAAAGACAGGGGCAGAGTCTTTTCATTGCTGCTAATGTACATGTTAATTTCCTAAAATAACAGGAAGGAAAAGTCTAAAAATTTCCCAGTGGCCATTGAGAAAAGAGTTCTCATTTTTATTTTTAAGAAAGACTTTGATATAGGAAAAAAAATGCCCAAAACATACATTTAGCACAAAAATATGATATAAACAAAAAGGTGATTTTTTTCTAATGTCACATCCATTTAAACACATGTCATATGTGCCTGTCAAATACACTAATAGACATTCAAAAATGAACTAAGCTGCAAAAAAACATTAGCAATATGGTGAATGTTAAGAATTTCAACTTGAAATTAATGATTTATAAAGGTGACATGAAATGTGCCCCGATCTTATAAGCATTTGTTATGTTAGCGGAGGAAGTCTGCTGTAAATATTGGTATCTGACCCTTACAATATTGGTGGTGACAGAAGTGCATCTCTGACAAATGTTTACCACAATAATGTCTTCGCCCTCTGTGGTAATGATGCTGATAGGCGTTCTAATCTGGAGAGTTAATATGAGTTAATCGAGTCACTGAATCTAATGTAGCTGTTAACTTTGTGTCCATATCGAAGAGTGGCTCTAGTTATTAGCTAAAGGGATGGCAGTGCACAATTGGCAAAGGTTGAAAGGCCGAAAAAAGACATCCATCCATCCAGTTCTCTCTACCTTCTTGCAGTGCTCATCCAGGGGAAGGCAAAACTTTTCAACATGTAAAAACTATTTCATGGTATAACGCAAATCCCAATATGGCAGTCAGAATAAATCCCCGGATAAGTGACCCATCTCCAGTAAAGTAATTTATTTATAATTTTAAGGTTGAAAGTAGACATAAGTCCACCAAGTTGAACATGTAACATGTAATCATCATTATGATCCAGAGGAAGGCAAAAACACCATGAGGCAGATGTTAATTGCCCAATATTAGGAAAAAGGTCCTTCCCAATGTCACATACTAGAGGACTCAGACTTGTTACCTGGATCAACGTCTCATCACAGAATTTAGTACCCATGATTTGTAAGATTATATTTTTCAGGAAATTCTTCCAGACCCTCTATGAACTTTTTTAGTGGATCAACCATTGCAACATGATGTCTGTTACTTGTACCAAAGAAACAAATTAGAACCACATTTATGTATTAGGTTAAACATAATGTAGCTCTATAAACTATAAGGCGCTAGTCCATGGATGTCAAACTCAAATACACAGAGGGCCAAAATTACAAACTTGGACAAAGTCACGAGCCAAGACTGATATTTATTAAAAAAAAGATGCCTACAATAGAGGAAGTTTTTCCTTAACATCAAATATGTCCATGTGTGCCGTCCGTGTGTGTCATTCGTGTGTACGTGTGTATCGTCCATGTGCACCATCTGTGTGACACACGGATGACACACATGGACAAGGATAACACCGGTAGTGTTTTTCAAGTACCATAAATATCAGGACTTGTGAAAAAGGCCTTAGTTAGTAGGGGTTTTATGTAATCGGATATTCATAACCAAGGGATTGTGTGTATATAGAAACTTTACATAGCACAGTATATATGAGCACAATTATGTAATTAAAGGGGTTGTTTGGCCATACGATACAAGTATGCAGTCACATCACAACACATGCACTGCGGGCATTCTCGACGGCAATCATGTGACCTTAATAATATGGTATACATACTTTCAGTCACATTCCAACTAGATGTGCACGGCCTCACTCAATACACTTGTATTGAGCGAGGCAACGCATGTCTAGTCTGCATGTGACCGCATGTATGTAAATCGTGTAATTGTGCTAATGCACTCGACACTACCAGCATCACAGAATCCTAACAGTATGTGTGTGGTTGTGAGGATTCACAAGTCTGCAATTACATGGTGACTACAGACTTGTATCCTAAGGCCAAACAACCCTTTTAGTTATTTTTATTACATGGCTGGCACAAGGTTATTGCATTGGCTTTTTCTCAACTATAATGTTGTGCTTGCTTGACTAGTCAAAAGAGGAGCTTCTTTTTTGTAACAAATATTAAAAACATCTATACAATTTTAACCCCTTTCTGACATAAGACGTACTATCCCGTCCACGGTACCTGGGCCCCTATGACCGGGGACGGGATAGTACGTCTAAGTGATCAGCGGCGCTCCCGGGGGGGCGCCGCTGATCGCGGCCGGGTGTCAGCTGATTATCACAGCTGACACCCGGTACTATGTGTCAGGGGCAGTCACGGACCGCCCCTGGAAAATTAACCCTTGGCACACTGCGAGCAAACATGATCACAGTGTACCAGTTGATTAGGGAAGCATCGGCAGGGATGGGGCTCCCTCCGTGCTTCCCTGAGACCCCCACAGCAGCGCGATGTGCTGTGCTACTCTGGGGGCCTCCTTCCCTGCAGGCCCCCGGATCCAAGATGGCTGCAGGGGCCTACAGGGAGGCGGCTTCCTCAGCGCCTGCAGAGAGCAGGCAGTGAGGAAGCCTGTGCAGCACCTGTCAGACCGCTATAAAACTGCCCCATTAGTTAACCCCTTTAGTTAACCCCTTAAAAAATAAAATTAAAAAGCAAAGCAAAAAACAATGCTTTATCATCATACCGCCAAACAAAAAGTGCAATAATGCATGATCAAAAAAAGGATATAAATAACCATGGTACCGCTGAAAACGTCATCTTGTCCCGCAAAAAACGAGCCACCACACAGCATCATGAGTGAAAAAATAAAAAAGATATAGCTCGCAGAATAAAGCGATGCAAAATAATAATTTTTTTTCTAAAAAATTGTTTTCATTGCATAAAAGCGCCAAAACATAAAAAAAATAGTAAAAATAACTTGGCACTCAACTTAAGGCATCCATATATAGTAGAAAATTTTTTATTTGTGCAATCCGTAAAATAACGTTTCGGCCTACATGGCCTTCCTCAGTCTGATGTGTTAAGAGCGAGGCTTGTAGTAACGCTCCCTGTTGGGATTCTGTAATTATAGTAGATTCCGTGCAATAGCTCTTTGTCAAGCATGGATGGTCAGTGGTGACGGGCGTCAGGCTGGACACGGGTTCCATCGCTTGTCACGTCGCTTGTTACTACAAGCCTTGCTCTTAACACATCAGACTGAGGAAGGTCATGTAGGCCAAAACGTTATTTTACAGACTGCACAAATAAAAAAATTTCTACTATACAAGGACACCTTAAGTTGAGTGCCAAGTTATTTTTACTATTGTGCTTTGGTTTGGGTAACCTATGTCATGATCCCAGTGCAGGTTTTTGAGCTGCACGTCAGGGGTTAATGTCTGGAGCTCAGTGCAGGTTTTGACCTGCACACCTGGGGTTATGATTGTGGCCTCTCTATGGTTCTGGGAGAGCTTCTTAAACCCCTGGTAAGCTCCAGTCTTATACTTTTGCCTTTGGTCGAGTGTGGTGACCTCCGTGTGCCTGTGCCTGTTTATTGTTATAGCTTGTTTATAGGGTTCTGACCCGGTTCTGTTCCCCGTTGTGAGTTCGCCTGTTGATTCTGTACTTCGCTACTCTCCCTGTGTATGACTCATTGCCTGTGATCTGACTACTCTCTGCTCGACCCTCTTGTACCTTGCAGCTATCTCTGTGTATGACTCACTGGCTACATCCTGATTATCCTCCCTGTCTATGCCCCTTGGTAACTTTGTCTCGCAGTTACCCTGCTAGTAGTTCTCGTGCAGCTCCTAGCTCTCTGGAGTTTAGGCCACGCCCCCCACAGCCACGTGCTTCAGGTCCTGCTGTTCTGAAGTACGCACCTACTCGGCTGCTTCCCGCTCCACAGGTATCTTTGAGCACAGCTCGCTTTACTCAGGACACGCGCACTGGCTCAGTGAGCAAATGCAGTGCGGTGTTCTTGTCAACCTACTTGTGCACCCTACAGTAGTGCCACGCTATATTATACACAAAACATAAAAAAAGACATAATTTAGGTATCGCTGTATTCGTACTGACCCGAAGAATAAAACCGCTTTATCAGTTTTACCACAAGCGGACCGGTGTAAAAGCACCTCTCAAAAGAAATTCATGAAATGCTGGTTTTTGTTCATTCTGCATCCCAAAAATCAGTATAAAAAGCGATCAAAAAATGTGACATGCCCAAAAATGGTACCAATAAAAACGACAACTTGTCCCGCAAAAAATAAGACCTCACATGACTATGTGGGTCAAAATATGGAAAAATATAGCTCTCAAAATGTGGTGATGCAAAAACTATTTTTACAATAAAAAGCATCTTATAGCATATGACAGCTGCCAAACATAAAAACCGGCCATAAATAGTAAATCAAACCCCCCTTTATCACCCCCTTAGTTTGGGAAAAATAATAAAATTAAAAAAAAAGTATTTATTTCCATTTTCCCATTAGGGTTAGGGCTAGAGCTAGGGTTAGGGTTAGAGGTGTGTTGGGGTTAGAATTGGGGGGGTTCCACTGTTTAGGCACATCAGGTGCTCTCCAAACGCAACATGGTGTCTGATCTCAATTCCAGCCAATTCTGCGTTGAAAAAGTCAAACCGTGCTCCTTCCCTTCCAAGCTCTGCCATGCGCCCAAACAGTGTTTTACCCCCACATATGGGGTAAAAGCCTACACAGGACAAATTGCCCAGCATCTTTTGGGGTCCAATTTCTCCTGTTACCCTTAGGAAAATAAAAAATTGGGGGCAAAAATATCATTTTTGTGGAAAAAAATATGATTTTATTATTTTTATGGCTCTACGTTATAAACTTCTGTGAAGCATTTGGGGGTTCAAAGTGCTCACCACACATCTAGATAAGTTCCTTGGGGGGTCTGGTTTCCAAAATGGGTTCACTTGTGGGGGGTTTCATCAGTTTAGGCACAACAGGGGCTCTCCAAATGCAACATGACACCCGCAGTACATTCCATCAAAGTCTGCATTCCAAAACGTCACTACTTCCCTTCCGAGCCCCGACTTGTGCCCATACAGTAGTTTTCTCCCACATATGGGATATCAGCGTACTCAGGACAAATTGGACAATAACTTTTGGGGTCCTGTTACCCTTGGGAAAGTAAAAATTGGGAGTGAAAAGATCATTTTTGTGGAAAAAATGTTTTTTTAATTGTACGGCTGTACGTTTTAAACTTCTGTGAAGCCTTTGGGGGTTCAAAGTTCTCACCAGTTGCTTGGGGGGTCTAGTTTCCAAAATGGGATCACGTGCCACTGTTTAGGTACATCAGGGGCCAGTGGCGTAACTACAAAGTTATGGGCCCCGGTGGGAACTTTCAAATGGGGTCTCCCAATGGCAAAATATACGCACATCTCTGCTCCGTACACATGCGGCTCCATACACCTCGTACACGCGTGGCTCCACTCTGTACACCGCGTACACGCTCCACTCACCTTATACACACACGGCTCCGCTCCGCACACCTCCTACACACGGCTGTACTCCATACACATGCGGCTGCGCTCCGTACACCTCGTACACACACGGCTGCGCTCCGTACACCTCGTACACACTCGGCTCCACTCCGTACACCTCGTACACTCACGGCTGCGCTCCGTGCACACACGGCTCCGCTCCGTACACCTCATACACACAGCTGCGCTCCGTACACACACTGCTCCGCTCCGTACACCTCGTACACACACGGCTGTGCTCCATACACTTCGTACACACGGTTCCTTTCCATACTCTTTGTACACATACGGCTCCCCACACATCATACACACACGGCTCTGCTACATCCACCCTGTAAACCCCTCACCCCACACATAAACTTACCCTCATCCAGCAGTGCACCATGACAACCAGCACAGCAGAGTCCTGCATACACTGAGGGCTGTGCGCACGCCGCACAGGACCTGTGATGAGATCACAGGAGCGGAGGAGTCAGGTGGTCACATGATCGGGACCTCGGACAGAAACAGTGGTTCCCCACACATATCAGGTATCAGCGTACTCAGGACAAATTGCACAATAACTTTTGCATTCCAATTTCTCCTGTTATCCTTGGTAAAATAAAAAAAATTGGACCTGAAGTAATTTTTTTGTGAAAAAAGTTAAATGTTCATTTTTTTTTTAAACATTCAAAAAATTCCAGTGAAGCACCTGAAGGGTTAATAGACTTCTTGAATGTGGTTTTGAGCACCTTGAGGGGTGCCGTTTTTAGAATGGTGTCACTTTTGCGTATTTTCTATCATATAGACCCCTCAAAGTGACTTCAAATGTGATGTGGTCCGTAAAAATGAAATGGTGTTGTAAAAAATGAGAAATCGCTGGTCAACTTTTAACCCTTATAACTTCCTAACCAAAAAAAAATTTTGGTTCCAAAATTGTGCTGATGTAAAGTAAACATGTGGGAAATGTTATTTATTAAGTTTTTTGTCTCTGTGATTTAAGGGCATAAAAATTCAAAGTTGGAAAATTGCGAAAATTTTCGCCACATTTCCATTTTTTTCACAAATAAACGCAAGTAATATCAAAGAAATTTTACCTCTAACATGAAGTACAATATGTCATGAGAAAACATTGTCAGAATCACCGGGATCCATGGAAGTGTTCCAGAGTTATTACCTCATAAAGGGGCAGTGGTCAGAATTGTAAAAATTTGCCCAGTCATGAACGTGCAACGTGGGGGTAAAGGGGATAATAAATAATTCTAATAATTGAATAAAAATACGTTATAATATAAAAAATATAAATATATATACTGTAATACTACTGACCTTGCGAGTTAGTTGTGTATAACAAAAAAATCACTTTTAATCCGCAAGAATCCAAATAAGCAATGACGCATATACGCACCAACATTGTAATAAATACCTTTACTTGCTCTAAATAAACCATATTGTATCAAAAATGGGGTGAGAATATAGTGAGTCTCCTTGTTGACTCCTTCACTTTACTGGACATGCAGGTGAACATTACATGACCCCATGCCCATTAAAAATAAACAATCCATACCTCTGATAAAGACATTTGCTGGACAACAAAGGAATCAATAAATCACATCGATCACTGGCACGCCAGTGAAGAAGAGCGCTGAAGAGAGGATGCAGAGGGAAGTTAGGAAGGCTGAAAAAAGTACACAGCTAATGAAATGGATTTCAGCAACAATGTCTCGTTTCATGGGCTGGGAGCACAACTACAACTGCAGTAAAGGCGGCAGTGGAGACATTGCGGTCTTAATGTCAACGTTGAAGGGAGCGTGGACTGAGCATGTGTCGGGCTTTGCAATTGATGCATGCGCAGTAGAACATACACAGCCCAGCCTAAGAAACGGTCGTCAGCGATGATGTCTCATATCATGAGCCAAGAGAACAAATGCGTTACCGCCCCGTGATGACACGTCGTTTCAGGGCAGCAAACAAACCAAAGGGAATATGTAAAGATGTCCAGTCCCCTGATGATGCTTCATTTCAGGGCGGAAAGAAGAATGAATGCAAGGTCTGCCAACAGATGATTCATTTGAGTATCCCATCATGCACTGGGATTCTCAAACAAATCGTCATAAGAAGTGAGTAACCCTAGACTGCGTATAGAGTGTATGGTAAGGAATTTTAACAACATAATTTACAAAAGTTATTCGTTTTTAAAGATTTATTAATTGAAATTTACTTTTGGGTTTCGGACTAACCCTTTAATGGTAAGAGAATTACACAGGGCAATTCAGATTTTCTGTACGCCCACAATGAATTCTTGAATAGCTGCTTTGCTTGGCCCAGTCCTATTCTGATCTTTTCCTAAAGAAGCACTCCTATCAAAGTTTGTATCCTCTTAATATATTACAGTCATCATATTATACAGCATTGTGTACTTACAATTGCTCATTTTGCCTTTCTACACAGCTAATTCTTCTCTTTTCCATTAGGTTTATGACATCACGTGATTAAAAACTGACAAGGTGAATCCTTCTAAGCTCTATGTAAAAAAAGGAAGTCAATTTTCTCTGCATGACTCTGCATGACTGCACCTGGAAGAGGGAGAAGCTGTGTCAGGAGGTGAACTGGGTAATGATAAATGCAGGGACAAGGGACTTTCTGTTTCTACATAGAGCAGAGAAAAAAGAATTAACTGGGTAGAAATGAAAAATGAGCAATTGTAAGTACACAGTGCTATATAATATGATGACTACAATATATTAAGATAAAAACTTTGATGAGAGTGCTTCTTTAATCATAAAGCTACAAAACACAAGTGACATCAGACATCATGAAAATTCTAAAATAATTATATGTTTAAATTGCTGTTATGTTTTCCATATTACCAAATAGAAATAGATTTACCGTATGTTACGGATTATAAGACACACTTTTTTCCCCAAATTTGGGGGGAAAATGGGCTCGCATCTTATAATGCAGATATACCTTACCGGCCGCGGTGGAGCAGGGTCCCAGGGTCGCTGCTGGAGGAGGCAAGAGTGGCACGTTGCTGCAGGCCACAGGCTGGAATGAGGGGATGTTCTGATGTGCGCCACTGTGGGTGAAAATGGCTGCAGTGCTCTGTGATGCGGAGGGTGCTCTGCCGGCATTTTGTGAAAGCCCGGAGCCCTTCACATATCTATTACTGCTATGCGGTGGCCTCCCGAGATCTTGGGAGACCAGAACTAAATCTGGGCATGCGACGACCCCAGCGGCCATTTATCCGGAGGCCACCGCATTGCAGTAATGGATGTGTGGGTGGGACTCCGAGCTTTCACAAATTGCCTAGCAGAGCCCTCCCCCACACCACAGAGCACCGCAGCTAATTTCACCCGCAGTGGAACACCCCCTCATCCCAGCCTGCAGCCTGCAACAATGCGCCACTCTTGCCTCCTCCAGAAACGACCCTGGGACCCCGCTTCACCAAAACCACCACTCCCGGTAAGCAATAAGCATAGATTATAAGAGGCACCACCATTTTATTAAAAAAAAGTTTTTTTCCTATTTTTTTTCTCAAAATTTGGGATGCGTCTTATAATCCGCAAAATGCGGTAATTTATTTTGCATCTTGTAGCCTGAGTAAGCCAAGACTCATTGAATAGAATAGCAGTACAGATACAGTAGAAGCGCTAGTGTACACTAACTACTGAGGGGGCAGAGGGTGCGGTCACAACAGGCCCCGCACTCTGAGGTGCACACCTGGAGCTACATTACTTTTAACTGTATTATTGTGTCCCTCCGCTCTGGACCTGCCGTTCTGTAGGCCTCAGGACTAAAGCGACCTACAGACTGCAAAACTTTTCTTTTCGCAGTTGTACACTAAAATCTTCAGTCTAGTACAGGCCTTGGTGGTCACCGCGCATCATGATATCAAAACATTATGGCTTGCCTTAACTTCCGAGGATTGTAGCCGGTAGACCTGTTGTAGAGTAAAGTCACTGGTGCACAACTGTGGAAAGAAAAGGTCCTGAAGACTGGTTCGTGGGCAGCAGGGTTGCGGGGAGAGGTGAAAGGTGAGGTATTATGTTTTTTCTATATTTTAAACTTTACAGTTCAGCAAATTGGTGGCCACAGTTGGCGGCCATCTTTCTGAAATCCCATGAAGCAATTTACAGAAAATCAATTCTCATAAGAATACAGATTTTTGTAAAATTTAAGGAGAATTCAATTCCAGTCAAATAAATTTTCCCATCTCTATTTAAGATTGGGTTATTTTCAAAGTGATTACGGCCTCACCTGTCATTGTGCTTTTAAGACTGGAAGCTATGATGGAAGTGTTAAGGTAAAGTTATCACACTTTGGTATAACCATGATCCACTTACAGCTGAAAGATGAATCCTTGTAAGAAAATAAACAGAACATATTGGGAAATAGAAATTATTTCTTGATATATTATATCATGCAACAAATTATTAAGCAGAAGTATAACGTAAACCATGTATATTATTTTTCTGATAGAAATTGTGTTACTGACCGTCCTCGGTGACAGCGCTATCAATCTCTGTGTTACGCTATTAAACCTCTGCTGCTTCTAAAAAGTTTTTCCGCCTGCAGCTTTGCAAACACTGGATATCTGTGAACATCTTGTCCTTCCATTTAGCTAGACTCTATTTTTAATATTAGATTTGTTTTTATTAAATTCCTTGGATATGACTTTCAGCTCTAATATTTCATTTTTTTTTTGCCAGCAATGTGTTTTCATAATTTATCAATGCAGTGATCGCACCGAAGTGATATATTACTTACTCTTAATACAGTCCTGTCTTGAAGGCTTTTCAGGTCAAGTAATAACTCTAGATGTCACTTTTAAAATGTATTTCAAAAGATTTTAAGGGAGGTATGAAGCAATAACATTTGCATTTTCCAACAGTGTGAGCCATCAAAACAATTTTGTGTACTTTATAATAATGTATACCACACAGAATTCAGGTATTCGGGTCAAAGCACATTCTTCCCAGGCTGGGACATCGTTAAAAAATGCTGGACTCCATTACAAACTTTTCAATGCACAGATGAAAACGAAAAAGTCAGTGATGAGATGATGGTGAATTAATATTTGCATAAGTCCTATAGGCTGGTGATTTACTCAAGTGAGGATTTCTTTATTTTACTCATTTATATAGCACCATTCATTCCACAGCGCTTTACAGACCTCATCATCGCTGTCCCCATTTCCCCACTGAGGCTCACAATCTAATTTCCCAATCAATATGTCTTTGGCGTGTGGGAGGAAAACAGAGTTATCAGAAGAAGCCCACATAAACAAGTGGAGAACATGCCAACTCCTTGCAGATGTTGTCCTTGGTGGGAGTTGAACCCAAGACCCCAGTGCTGCAAAGCAACAGAGCCAGGGCCGCCATCAGGGCATGATAGCCCTTACTGCTGTATGGGGCCCGATGAATAGCAGTACAGAAGGGGGCCCGCAGATCAGGGGCCTCGCTCCTGTGCTGCCAGTCATCGGGCCCCAAGTGCTGTGCATCATAGGGGCGCCGGGCAGGCCCCAAGTGTGCGCTGCGATCACACATCAGCAGAGCCGCCACAGCGCCCGACATCCAAAAGATAGAGAAGAGCTGAAGGACCTGTGGTGACGTCATCATTATCACAGGCCTTCAGCATTGATCAGCTCCGCCCCTGATCACATGACAATGACATCACCACAGGTCCTTTCAGCTCACACAGCAGCAGCTCCATCTTCAGTGCAGGAGCGAGGTCAGGTAAGAATAAAGTTTTTATTTTTGAAAGGGGCAATATGTATCCCTGGCAGAATGGAGACACGGGGGCAGGATTGGAGTCACACAGGGGCAAATATGGAGACAGGGGGCAGGATTGGAGTCACACAGGGGCAAATGTGGAGACAGGGGGCAGGATTGGAGACACACAGGGGCAAATAAGGAGACACGGGGCAAAATGCAAGACATGGGGGTAGAATGCAAGACATGGAGGCAGAATGCATACATGGGGCAAAATGCAAGACATGGGGGCAAAATGCGAGACATGGGGGGGCAGAATGCAGACATGATGGGGGCAGAATGCAGACATGATGGGGGCAGAATGCAGACATGATGGGGGCAGAATGCAGACATGATGGGGGCAGAATGCAGACATGATGGGGGCAGAATGCAAGACATGAGGGCAGAATGCAAGACATGAGGGCAGAATGCAGACATGGGTGCAGAATGCACACATGATGGGGCAGAATGCAAGACATGGGGGCAGAATGCAAGACATGGGGGCAGAATGCAAGACATGGGGGCAGGCAGAATATGACAGTGAGACACAGGAGGGGGCTGAATGTGACAGTGAGACACAGGAGGGGACAGAATGCAAGACATGGGGCAGAATGGACATGGGGCAGAATGTGATACATGAGGGCAGAATGCAAGACATGGGGGTAGAATGCAGACATGGGGGCAGAATGTGACAGTAAGACACAGGGGGAGACAGAATGGGACATTGAGACACAGGAGGGGGCAGAATGTGAGACATGGGGGCAGAATGTGACAGTGAGACACAGGAGGGGGCAGAATGTGACAGTGAGACACAGGAAGGGGCAGAATGTGAGACATGGGGCAGAATGTTACAGTGAGACACAGGAGGGGGCAGAATGTGACAGTGAGACACAGGAGGGGGTAGAATGACCATGGGGGCAGAATGTGAGGCACGGGGTCAGAATGGACATGGGGCATAATGTGACAGTAAGACACAAGAGGGGCAGAATGTGACAGTGAGACACAGGAGGGTGCAGAATGTGACAGTGAGACACAGGGGACAGAATGTGACAGTGAAACACAGGAGGGGACAGAATGTGAGGCACGGGGGCAGAATGTGACAGACACAGGAGGGGGCAGAATGTGACAGTGAGACACAGGAGGGGGCAGAATGTGAGACACAGGGGGCAGGATGGGAGACACATGGTGCAGGATCATGGGGCAGGATGGATACGATGTAGACAGATGGGGCAGGTTCTGGAGATCATGTGGGGGCAGAATGGATACTCATGAGGGCAGGATGAGAGAAAATATGGCTGGAGCCAGGATGGGGGATATTATTACCATAGGGGCTAATTAAGGGATATTATTACTGCAGTGATGTATTTATTTTATTTTTTTGAGGATACTGTTTTAAATGGGGGGAGGTTCTGTTACTGTGCAGAGCGACACTATGTCGCCTTTTTTTCTTCATCTGGTGTAGTGTAGAAGTTGGGAAAAAAATTAAGTAATGTGTTCTGCAAGTGGAGCTCTAGATAACTGTGTTATTTCCTGCAGAGACAAGCCCTGGCTGGAAGACGTGATGGCAATCTGTGCTGGATGAAAGATGAAAAGCAAAGATGAAGGACTTCACCTAGAGACATCACTGGTGAGTTTGTGTTACCTGTACAATGACACTATACACTATATACAGAGTGCCTTTTGTACAATGTCACCAGTGATCACTGTATTACCTGTACACTGGCACTATATACAGAGGTCCTGTGCATAATGTGACCAGTGATCACTGTATTACCTGTACACTGACACTATATACAGAGTTCCTGTGTATAATGTCACTGGTGATCACTGTATTACCTGTACACAGACACTACATACTACGTACAGATCTCCTGTGTATAATGGCACTTATGGTGATAGTAATATTTTTTTTTATTAATGATCAGTATTGTAGTATTCAGTCACCATGTGCTGGTAATATGTGGTCTGGTCATGGTGCGGTGGTATTTGTCCCTTGTATGTGCTATTATTCTGTCACTGGTGGTAATATGTGGTCTGGACATGGTATGGCTGTATTTGTTCCTTGTATGTGGTATTATTGGTCACCATGTGGTGGTAATATGGTGTCTGGGCATGGTGTGGTGGTATTTGTCCCTTTGGATGTGATATTATTGGTCATTTTAAAAATTGAAAAATAAATAAAAAAAATATACCTAAATTGTATTGGATATTTTAGCAATTGTTTAATAGGTTAGAGTAGAATAGGGCTCAGCCAAAAGAGTCTACCTTGTGGTGGCAGATTTAAAAAATCTTTTGGTCATAACAAGAGCTGCTGGCTATGTGTGTGATCTGGAGATGGGAACTGTTAATGTGTGATTGGTGAGAAGTGGAATTTTTCTAAGAGATAGCGGTGGGGCTGTGGACAGTTTGAGGGGTGGAGGGCGGGGCTAGGGTGGAGCCTGGGTGGAGTCTCAAGGGAGCCCCGAAAATTTTGCCAGTATGGGGCCCCAAAATTCCTAGTGGCAGCCCTGAACAGAGCTAACCACTGAGCTGTGGTCATATCCTTTAACACCAGGTGTGTAAGACTAATAATGTTGCCCTCCTTACTACCTATGAAAGGCAGCCAGGGTGGTAGTCGTGGCTGTAGTGTTCCTTCACCCTGGCTCCCCACAAATTAAGCATAAAGTCCCTTCTGCTGTATGTACAATGTGCACGACAGAGCACTCACGTTAAATTTCCAGATGCTTCTGTCATTCTGACTTCAGATCTAACTCCAGATACAAGGTCCATTCTCAACAGTTCAACTTTATCAACTTTAGTCATCAGCAGGGTTTCCATTAAAGATGTGGCACAGTGTGTACATAGTGACATTCCTAGGGTTTTCCCTATCTTCCTGGCAATGACTGCTCTTCCTGGACAATCCCTGTCCCATCATGGCAATCACTGCTCTTCCTGGACAATCCCTGTCCTGTCCGTGCCATTAGACCCACCAGCTTCCTCCCATTCCCCTTGTCCAGTTTCAAAAGGAAAAGGTAAAAGGCTCACTGTCTCAGCTTCGCTTAGTCCTGGACATAGGCCCCGGATCCACTTTGGAATGATTACCGCTTAAGCTGGTGACTGCCTACACGCCACTCATCCTGGGGCCCTTCTTGCCAAAGCAACCTTATCCCTATGGCTACCAGACTGTCCTTGTTCACTGCTGCATCACTACTCCTCTCTAATCAGGAAGTCCTAGCACTATACCCTACTGCTCTACACTACACCCCTCTGTAACTCCTCCCAGTTGGAAAACCCCTAATGCTGCTATGCTATCCTAACACTCTCACTCCCTATCTCTTTATGCCCCCACTATTCTAATCCCGCTATTGTCCTATGCTACTGCTACCTTCTATTCTATCCTTAATTCTGTACATAATAAATATCAAGTACAGTACATTCACATTGCAGTAAATGCACACATTAACATTTATAAACGATATGGAACCACACGCAATACATGTGAACAATGTCCAAAGAGGGGGAGGCATATGACGGCCTCCGTCACCTCCTTACACCTAAACACATCTGCTAGCAAAATCAGGTGTTCCATTATTACACCTTTAGGACCCAATGCAAAATTTCCAACAGGATCTCCCCACTATCACAGGTTTTTTATAGTAATGGTCTTTTCATATGGGTCAAATGGACCTTTTAGGCTCCATTACCAAGGTGTGATTGCTATCCCTGCACCTACTATAGTTATGCCACTGTCTGATAGTGTAGTCCAGACCTAGTGTTCTTTTCGATGGAGCAAGGTTTTTGGCCAATGGCAACTGGCCGCTATCATACTACCATCTCTACTGTACAAGCAATTCATTCTTCTCTTTAGGATCTAGAAACAACCCACAGAATTTGATCCCAGAATATGATTTAAAACATCCTCCAATAATTTAATCTAGATCAACAGTCCAATGACAAAGTATATAAGTTCCAAAGTTGCAAAAAAGGACCCAAAAAATAAGGGTAGAGACAAAAATATGTGAAAAGTACTTATTAAATGTTATCATAATTACAGAAATTAATAAATGGGGAGAATAAATAGCAAATAGTATTGAAGAGACCAGTCAAAAAAGAAAAAAAAGATGGGTGAAGGACCTAGGTAGTAATGGCCCACATAATTAAAATCCCTCTATGGTTCATGCATTACACACGGGCCCAGAAGGCTGCAATCTCAGTAGCACTTCTTTCTTTGCCAATTTATCAGATATTCCCACCCTTTGCACAACTGCTGCTTCTCTAGATCATCGTTCCTCTTTGTTCTGTCAGTGTCTGTTTCTCTTGAGCTGCATTACCTGGACATTTCTTGCTGGCTATAAATGCACACACTACTTGGGGACATGCAATTTCACCTCTTTTTTGTACCGAACCTTTACATTAATGGTCTAACCTTAAGATAGGTCATTAATATCTGATTGATGGGGGTCTACATGGTCCACTTGGACCTCCACATATCCCCATATTCATTGCATTTTGGATTCCTCCACTATAGGATGTTTTCTGTCCGGGTTTATCCATTCATGTTTGTATTTTAGACATATTGAGCCACCTGGCTTAAAAGCCATTTATACATTCATCCTTTCCCTTGAATGGTACAATTAGTAGTCAGTATATTTTGGTCTTGGACTAAAAGGATTTCTGCTGTTTTACTCTCCATTTATGATTTTAATTGATTTTACCATATGCATCTACTTTTCAAATAAACTTTGGTACCTCAGTCTTCTCCTCAAAGTCATTTAAAGGTGGAATAGGTGCGCAAATTGATTTAGTAAATGTTGTTGAATAAATGAAAGCATGATGGTAAACTTTTAACCATTTTATTTAACCATCCTAATAATCTTGTGGAACGACTATTATAAGCGCATAAAAATTGAAAGTTTGAAAATTGAAACATTTTCAAAACTTTTGCCAAATTTTCAATATATTTTCAGAAATAAACACAAGTCAAAATTGACCTAAATGTACCACTATCATGAAGTAGAAAGAGTTAGGAAAGCAATCTCAAAATCAGTGGGTTTGGAAGAAGCATTCCAAAGTTATTACCGTATACAGTGACACATGTCAGATTTGAAAAATTAGGCTGTCTGGATTGTCGAAATCAGGCTTCAGCGGTAAGGGGTTAAATCACCGAAAATAGTAATTACTATAATATAACTTTCATAGGGAGGCACAACTCGCACACAGTCGTTGCTCGGAATGGTAGTAATTTGAATTTGATACAAGGTATTCTTACTCATAAGTATAATAAAATAAGATTTGTTTCGAAGATTTGTATTACCTAAGTCAACAATGCACAATTTATAATTTAGCTAAATACATATTGGCACAGTAAGAAGTTAAAATTGTCTATCCCTGAATTCAATTACTTTAAATCCCATTGCAGTAAAGCATCTCTACACTTCCACATGGAGTAACTAAGAAACTAAGCAAGCTGAGACAAATTGTGTACACTAAAGCAATAAACTTATTGCTAAGACATTCTTCCAGGAAAATATATCAACCTATCTCTTGATAAAACAATGGCATAATGATACCATTACTGCTCAAAAACACAAAAATCCCTTGAGTAAAAGAAATGTAATAAGATGAAACTTAGCTTTTATTTTTGTATTTGAAAACATAGAGTAACATTTCATTTTAGTGACCGTTTCATCCATAAGGACTCAAATCAGCAGTATTCCCAATGGCATGAGTCACAGTCAGAAGAAAGAATCCCACTTGGCCAAAAATAGCATCAACAGCCAAATTGATAGCATCCAAAGTGGCTACAGAAAATGACGCAGAATTGTATTATGCCAAACAAATAGGCAAAACATCACAATATGTATTTAACATAAACCAGCTTTTGATGCTGTCGATTTGTCTGTGGATGTGTTTATACAGTGCAAAAGTTTGAGGCATGATTGGAAAAAACTGCACTGTCAAAAAATAAAAATGTTGATAGTTTTTTTTTATCAGCAAATGTAAATTAAATAAGCAAAACATAAATCTTATACATTGGATTAGTTTAAATGGATGCTGCCAGTTTTGAGCTGATTGCACTGCTGAATATCTTCCGATTTCAAAAGGAAGTACTAGTAAGCATGATGTGTTTTTCATCTGCTGCATTAAGTTTATTTGGCCAAACATGTGTCTACGGTCCTCAATGTTGTCTATTTCTTGGTGCTTCTTCAAGAGACCTTGAACAGCACACTGTAAAACCTCAGTCTGCTTTAAAATCTTTGCTGCACAAAAAAAATTCTCAAAAATTATGATCACTTCCTGGATAGAACACATTAACCTAGCCATAGTGTAGAACTATAGCAGTGAATTACCTGTGGCCATGTTGTATGAATGGACTATAAAGGCACCTCATAGGAGTGGGCTAAACACCTTGATGCCTGTTTAACCGCCATTAGCGGTTTCATCATGAGTTGGTTGAGTGCAGTTGGGCATCCTTATATAGTGTGAAAAATTATCAAATGAATGTCATGTTTGTGTAGTTAGTGCCGGCTTGTCATGTTGCCGAGACACTTTAAGGCCGTCGCTCAATACAAGCATCACGCAGACACGTAATCATGTGGGTCACGTGACCAGTTGTCCGAGAGATGCACAACAACATAAAGCACCTCTCTGCAGCACCAAAGCAGTGCATGCTCAGTACGCACACACACTTTGGTAGGGAAAGAGAAAAATGAATGTCTTAGTAAATAGAACCTCTCCCAGTTTTAAGCCTCCTCCACAGCTGTCTGTTTCAGTTAATGACTGTATTTTAAGCGATATATGAACTAATTAAAATACTACAAAATCCCTGACTTTGTGAGTGTGAAAGGAGGAGTGATTTAGATTTCTCCTATGTTCCTTCACTTTGCATTTTGTTAATTGAGAAAAATAAAACATTGACATTTCCACTTTTGTAAGCATTTTTACTTTGCAGCATCCTTTTAAACCTGACTAAAACTTTTGCACGGTACTATATACAGTATATATACACTGCTTAAAAAAATAAAGGGAACACGAACATATCACATCCTAGATATCACTGAATAAAATTTTGCAGTTGCAAACCTTTATTCATTACCATATGGAATGCACTGAGAACAATAAAACATAAAAATTATCAATGTAAATCAAAATTAATACCCCATGGAGGTCTGGATTTGGAATGATACTCAAAATCATACTGGAAAATGAAATTACAGGCTAATCCAACTTCTGTAGAAATGCTAAAAACAAGGAAATGATGCTCAGTGGTGTGTGTGGCCTCCACTTGCCTGTATGACCTCACTACAATGCCTGGGCATGCTAATGAGGAGGTGGCTGATGTTCTTTTGAGGGATCTGCTCCCCGACCTGGATCAAAGCATCGTAAACTCTTGGAATGTGGACGGAATGAGACATGATATCCAAGATGTGCTAAATTGGATTCAGGTCTATGGAACCGTTTTGCCAGTCTACAGCATCAGTGTCATCATCATGCAGGAACTACTGACACACTTCAGTCAAATGATACCTAGTATTGTCTTGCATCAGAAGGAATCCAGGGCTCACTGTACCAGCATTTGGTCTCACAATGGGACTGAAGATCTCACCCCGGTAACTAATGGCAGTCAGGGTACCTCTGGCTAGCCCATGGACGGCTGTGCAAGAAGCAGAACGTAGTACTCCATGGTGTCTCCAGACTCTGTCACATCTGTCACATGTGCTCATTGTGAACCTGCTCTCATCCCTAAAGAGCACAGAGCGACAATGTCAAATCTGCAAATCTTGGTGTTCTCTGGCAAATGCCAATCGCCCTGTACATTGCTGCGCTGTCAGCACAACACCCTCTTGTGAAGGTCGGGCCCTCAAACCACCTCATGGAGTCTTTTTCTCACAGCTTGAGCAAACACATGAACGTTAGTAGCCTGCTAGAGGTCATTTTATAGGGCTCTGGCACTGATCCTCCTGTTCCTTGTTGCACAAAGGAGGAGGTAGCAGTCCTGCAGCTGTGTTGTTGCCCTCCTTTGGCCCCCTCCATTTCTCCTGGTGTACTGTTACTGTACAGTACCTCTAGAGATGAGCGCAATGCCAAAATGCAAAAGTGGCCAAAACTACAGCCAAAAAAGGATGAAAACAGAGAACCACATCTTTATAAGTTTTGTCTTGCTAATTGCCTATCATTTCTATCTGTTGTCTGTTCCATTTGCACAACAGCAGGAGAAATTTATTCACAATCAGTGTTGGTTCATAACTGGACAGGATGATTTAACAGAAGTCTGACTGACTTGGAGTTACATTGTGTCGTTTAACACCTTTCCGACATCAGCATAATAGTACGCCTATGTTGGACTCCCTCCCTTTGATGTGGGCTCCAGCGATGAGCCCACATCTTTCCCGGCACATGTCAACTGTTTTGAATAGCTGACATGTGCCCAGAACAGTCGCGCGTGGAATCGAGATCCACATGCGGCTATTAACCCATTAAATGCTGCTGTCAAATGCTGACAGTGGCATTTAACATGCGCTTCCAGCAATTGCACAGGAAATCCACCCATCGGTGACCCCCGTCACGTGATCGCTTGTCACCGATGGGTTGACATGAAAACCAGAGGTCTCCTGCAGATCTTTATGGTTGTCACTGCCGGATCGCTATGAGCACCGTTCGGTGGACGGCGCTCATAGCAAGTCAACAATTCTGCTACATACAGGCGATCTGATCATCTCCTGTTTGTAGCAGAGCCGATCGGGTCATGGCAGCTTCTAGTCTCCCATCGAGACTATTGAGTAAAAAAAATTGCTTTTAAAAATATAAAAAAATAAAAAATATGTAAAAGTTCAGATCAATCCCCTTGCACCCCATTCAAAATAAAACAATAAAAAAAATCAAACATACACATATTTGGTATCGCCACATTCAGAATCGCCTGATCTATCAACAAAAAAAGGATTAACCTGATTGCTAAACGGCGTAGCGAGAAAAGAGTCAAAATGCCAGAATTACTTTTTTTGTCGCCTCGACATTGCATTAAAATGTAATAACGGACGATCAAAAGATCATATCTGCACCAAGATGGTATCATTAAAAATGTCAGCTCGGCGCGCAAAAAACTTAAGCCCTCACCCAACCCGTGATCACAAAAAATGGAGACGCTACGAGTCTCGGAAAATGGCGCAATTTTTTTTTTTTACAAAGTTTGGAATTTTTTTTCACCACTTAAATAGAAAAGAACCTAGACATGTTTGGTGTCTAAGAACTCATAATGATCAGCAGAATTACAATGGCAGGTCATTTGTAGCATTTAGTGAATATAGTAAAAACAAAACAAAAAACAACTGTAGAATTGCACTTCACTTGGAATTTTTTTCTCGTTTTCCAGTACACAATATGTTACAACCAATGGTGTCATTCAAAAGTACAACTTGTCCCACAAAAAACAAGCCCTCATATGGCCATATTGACAGAAAAATAAAAAAGTTATGACTTGGGGAAGAAAGGGAGCAAAAAACGAAAATGCAAAAACTAAAATACCTCCATGGGTTAAGTCGTGTTCCCTTTATTTTTTTGAGCAATGTATATAGATATATAATTTGTATATATAAACACATATATATATATATATATATATATATATATATATATATATATATATATATATAGTGAGGCACTGACCGGTGTCATATGTGAGGGTCGCTATGTATCCCCCAGGATGTGCTCAGAAGCGTATTAGATCCGCTGGAGTGCCTTGTGCTCACAGCAAGTTGCCTGTGAGTCACAAGGCAGAATAAATGTGAGTGTGAACTTGGTCAAGTTATGTGACCAAGGAATTGTCCAGGAAAACCCAGTATGGGCTTTTATTATTTAAACGGACTGCAGGAAGGTAGTGGCGCCGGTCCGTTTCCTCCAGCCCAGACCTTATAAGTGGCCCATGGCCACAGAGTCTGGAGGGAAGGAAAAAACCCTACAAGAGGGTTTTGGGTGGGTCAGTTTTGGGGCCTGCAAGCAGAAAGCAGTTGGTCTGCAGAGCACTCCCTGTGTGAGGCAACACAGGGCCAAGCGGAGCCAAAGAGTCTGGCACCACCTGCATACAGTGCGGTCGCTCACGGCAATCGGTCCCGGACTGTTTTGTGCTTCCCAGCTGGGATTCTCAGAGGATACAGCGTGCTGAGCACTGTGTGAGTTTTGGACATTAACCCCTTAATAACCGGAGCTTTTTTCAAGTTTTTGTTTTTCGCTCCCCTTCTTTCCAGAGCTATAACTTTTTTATTTTTCCGTCAATATGGCTATGTGGGGGCTTATTTTTTGCGGGACGAGTTTTCCTTTTGAACGACACCACTGGTTTTACCATATTGTTTACTCGAAAATGGGGAAAAAATTCCAAGTGCAGTGAAATTGCAGAAAAAGTGCAATCCCAAACTTGTTTTTTGACTGACTTTTTTGCTAGGTTCACTAAATGCGAAAACTGACCTGCCATCATCATTCTCCAGGTCATTATGAGTTCATAGACACCAAACATGTCTTGGTTCCCTTTTATATAAGTGGTGAAAAAAAATTCCAAAGTTTGCTAAAAAAAAAAAATGCACAATTTTCCGAGACCTACTAGCGCCTTCATTTTTTTGTGATCTGGGGTCCTTTGAGGGGTTATTTTTTGCGTGTCGGGCTGACGTTTTTAATGATACCACTTTTGTGCAAATATGTTCTTTTGATCGCCCGTTATTGCATTTTAATGCAATGTCTCGGTGACCAAAAAAACGTAATTCTGACTTTTAGAATTTTTTTTCTCGCTACGCCATTTAGCGATCGGGTTAATCCGTTTTTTATTGATAGATCGGGCGATTCTGAACGTGGTGATACCAAATATGTGTAATTTTTTTTTTTTTATTATTGTTTTATTTTGATTGGGGTGAAAGGGGGGTGATTTGAACTTTTAGGTTTTTTTTAATTTTTAAACACTTTTTTTTACTTTTGGCATGCTTCAATAGCCTCCATGGGAGGCTAGAAGCATGCCATACTTGATTGGCTCTGCTACATATATTTGATGCTCGGATCGCCCATATGTAGCAGATTTACAGCATTGCTATTAGCTCAGAGCAATGTGCCGGCAACAACCATAGAGGTCTCTATGAGACCCCTGGTTGTCAAGGCAACACGTCGCTGACCCCCAATCACGTGTCGGGGTCGGCAATGCGCTCACTTCCGGCCCGGCGGCCGAAAGCGGTAGTTAAATGCCCGCTGTCAGCGTTTGACAGCGGGATTTAACTAGTTAATAGGCGTGGGCGGGTCGCGATTCCACTCTCGCCTATTGCGGGCACATGTCAGCTGTTTATAAAAGCTGACATGTCTCGGCTTTGAGGTGCGCTCACCGCCAGAGCCCACTTCAAAGCAGGGAAACGACCGCTGACATACTATCCTGTCAGCGGTCAAAAAGGGGTTAAACACGTTTTGTTTTGAACTTGCTCGGGTCACTACCTCATCACTGCACAGCAAGGACTATATATTACTGCATTACTAAATATATACAGTTGTGGCCAAAAGTATTGACACCCCTGCAATTCTGTCAGATAATACTCAGTTTCTTCCTGAAAATGATTGCAAACACAAATTCTTTGATATTATTATCTTCATTTAATTTGTCTTAAATGAAAAAACACAAAAGAGAATGAAGCAAAAAGCAAAGCATTGATCATTTCACACAAAATTCCAAAAATGGGCCAGACAAAAGTATTGGCACCCTCAGCCTAATACTTGGTTGCACAACCTTTAGCCAAAATAACTGCGACCAACCGCTTCCAGTAACCATCAATGAGTTTCTTACAATGCTCTGCTGGAATTTTAGACCATTCTTCTTTGGCAAACTGCTCTAGGTCCCTGATATTTGAAGGGTGCCTTCTCCAAACTGCCATTTTTAGATCTCTCCACAGGTGTTCTATGGGATTCAGGTCTGGACTCATTGCTGGCCACCTTAGAAGTCTCCAGTGCTTTCTCTCAAACCATTTTCTAGTGCTTTTTGAAGTGTGTTTTGGGTCATTGTCCTGCTGGAAGACCCATGACCTCTGAGGGAGACCCAGCTTTCTCACACTGGGCCCTACATTATGCTGCAAAATTTGTTGGTAGTCTTCAGACTTCATAATGCCATGCACACGGTCAAGCAGTCCAGTGCCAGAGGCAGCAAAGCAACCCCAAAACATCAGGGAACCTCCGCCATGCTTGACTGTAGGGACCGTTTTCTTTTCTTTGAATGCCTCTTTTTTTTCTCCTGTAAACTCTATGTTGATGCCTCTGCCCAAAAAGCTCTACTTTTGTCTCATCTGACCAGAGAACATTCTTCCAAAACGTTTTAGGCTTTTTCAGGTAAGTTTTGGCAAATTCCAGCCTGGCTTTTTTATGTCTCGGGGTAAGAAGTGGGGTCTTCCTGGGTCTCCTACCATACAGTCCCTTTTCATTCAGACACCGACGGATAGTACGGGTTGACACTGTTGTACCCTCGGACTGCAGGGCAGCTTGAACTTGCTTGGATGTTAGTCGAGGTACTTTATCCAACATCCGCACAATCTTGCGTTGAAATCTCTTGTCAATTTTTCTTTTCCGTCCACACCTAGGGAGGTTAGCCACAGTGCCATGGGCTTTAAACTTCTTGATGACACTGAGCACGGTAGACACAGGAACATTCAGGTCTTTGGAGATGGACTTGAAGCCTTGATAGTGCTCATGCTTCCTCACAATTTGGTTTCTCAAGTCCTCAGACAGTTCTTTGGTCTTCTTTCTTTTCTCCATGCTCAATGTGGTACACACAAGGACACAGGACAGAGGTTGAGTCAACTTTAATCCATGTCAACTGGCTGCAAGTGTGATTTAGTTATTGCCAACACCTGTTAGGTGCCACAGGTAAGTTACAGGTGCTGTTAATTACACAAATTAGAGAAGCATCACATGATTTTTTGAACAGTGCCAATACTTTTGTCCACCCTCTTTTTTTATGTTTGATGTGGAATTATATCCAATTTGACTTTAGGACAATTCTTTTTGTGTTTCTTCATTTAAGACAAATTAAATGAAGATAATAATACCAAAGAATTTGTGTTTGCAATCATTTTCAGGAAGAAACTGCGTATTATCTGACAGAATTGCAGGGGTGTCAATACTTTTGGCCACAACTGTGTGTGTGTGTGTGTGTGTGTGTGTGTGTGTGTGTGTGTATGTGTATATATATATATATATATATTTCAACATTTTATTATTTTTATGATTACACATCTCGAATGGATTACTTATAGCACATGACTGATTTGAGATTTCTCTCTAGGTTAAAAACTAAAATAATGTTTAAAAAAATAATGATCAGCCCCTTCTAATGCAAGATAATAAATAAATGAGCAGACATATAAAGTGTACCTGTCATGCTAAACATGCCATGTCCATTCTGTGTTCAAAACTATGTAGTACGTGTGCCGACTGGGGGGTGATCCCTTTCGGCTGCGGAACAGACTGGAGACAGACGCAGAAATCCGTTCAATCAGGTCCAACTTTATTGGGTGTCCTTTTGACATCCACAGCAAACACGGCAGCTTCTGCTCCTAGGCCCGGGTACCTGTGACCTCCCTTCTGCTCCTGTTTGGCGAAGACCCCTAGGTTCCTTCACTGTGACTGCCATTAGGCCCACGGCCACAGCGCTTCCCCCGACCGAGTCTGTGCGCTGTGACACTTACTGCTCCTTCAATGTCCAGCCGTCCGGTACCCCGGGCCTCTTTTAGTCAGCATCTTTCTGACCTGCAGCTGTCCTCTCAGGGCCACCCCCTCTCTGAGTATCCATCTCTCTCCTCTGTCTCTCCTGAGCTCTTCCTTCTTCCGTCCTCTCCTGAGCTCTTCTGTCTCCCCTGGGTGTCTCACCCTGCCTCTGGGGCTCTCCTTCCTTTTATCTCCTCATCCTGAAAATCCCCTTCCCAGTCCCGTAACTCCGTCCACCATGACTGCAGTTTCCCTAGCCTAAAGCTTGCTGTTGAGTCCTTTTCTCACTACTCTATGTCACCATCTTGTGGCCAAAACCCGGTACAACACCATCTTTCACTAATTCTAGCTGTTCTCCCACACATATATATTCAATTCAGAATAAAGCATTGTACACATCACCTTTTACATATTCCCTCTTTATTGGACAGGTCCATAGGTCAGTCCACCCCGTACAACTATATATATCATACAACTTCATGGATAGCTATTTCTATATACACGTTCACACACTTAGACTGTTGGTGGTTAATGTCTAATTAAAAAGACCAGTGCCCACCTTGCACCTATGAATTTATTGCTGGTTGGCATACTGGGGGTCCATGCACTGATAAGACCATTAAGAGGCACTTTACATGACTATAGTTTGGTGTATACTTTTTACTTATATCTACAGTTCTGATATCTTGGCTGTATATAGCAGCAATCACAAGTGTACCCAGGTACCTTCAATCTTGTAAAAAGCCTTAACATCATCTAATAAGGGCTGAAAAATTGTCACTGCAATGCACTCAATGGTCTGTCTGGAAATACGGAAATACATGACTCATACAAAATATATAAGGCCTTCAATAAAACATCACCAATGGAAGATTACTGATGAAAAGTCTATTAAATGATATAAATTCCCACTGGCATCCACAACATATAAATGACTTCACATGGAAAAAGTCTTGTAATTTATAACTGTTCAGGAAAGCTAAATGTATTCGATATGCTTGGGCAAAAGTTGCTGGTAGACTAAAAATATTCACTTATGCCACACAAAACTAAAAGAAAACTTTGCTTAAGGGCTCGCTCACACGGGCGTCTAATACGGAGGAATGCAATGCAAGAAAATCAATGTTATTCAGTGAGGCAGAGCAGATTTGCACGTTTTTTCTCATGCCGATTTGTGTCATTGTAGGAGGATGGACAGCTTCTTGCGTGCCCAGGCTGGAACTATCGGGGCTGTCACCAGTGCTTGCCGGGGGAAGGGCTTCCTGTAGGAATTTCTGACCAACACAGACCTTTGCACCTGACTATAGGGGGCGAGGTGGATATAAAAGGAGCGGAGCGCACAAATACGGGGCTTATGGCGGGAAGACAGTACACACTGAAGGAGAAGGTTGACTTTGTCTCCGCCGTTTCTAAATAACCAGCGGGCTTACTCTGCGGCTTGTCTGTCCCTGTGCGCACTACTTGTGCACCTACAAGACTGAACACCTCACAGTCTCCAGCACCGCTGACTGCTCAGCACCCCGATGACTACTGACATGCCGTACCGTGCTGACCCTACAGTGCACGCCAGTCCACGGGGTCCTGCTGTGGCCTCCATCAAAGAACTTTGTTTCACACTCGTCGAGCCAACTCCTATCCGTCACATCACACCGTGTTCCAGAACTGAGGGATTACGTCGGGATGAGCCAGGTCACATCGTTGCGGTACAGAGACTGTTGGGTCGAGCAGGTCCTCAGGATGCAGTGACGAGACACAAGACAGGGTATAACTTGTATAATAAACTTTTATAAATTGGGGCCACTAGGGCTATGCTGAACAGTCAAAAAGGGACACAAATCTGTCCTCGCAGGGACTCGATAAAATAAACAATACTTTTCTAAGTAACTGGAAGTAAACCGGCTAGTTCAGGTGTTGAAGGCCAGAATATGGCCAAACTATGGTACTTATCGCTATAGTCTACTTATCCCTCCATGCGTCACTCGGGATTGTAGATGCGGCCGCTTAGAATTCGTTGATGTGCCTGCCTTGATGCCTCGATATTCCGGGAAGATTTAGGCTCAACAGGCCCTGAAGAAACGACACCAGTGGGGCGCAACAAGCCCTGAAGAAACGATGCCAGTGGGGCGCAACAGGCCCTGAAGAAACGATGCCGGTGGGGCGCAACAGGCCCTGAAGAAACGATGCCGCTGGGGCGCAACAGGCCCTGAAGAAACGATGCCGCTGGGGCGCAACAGGCCCTGAAGAAACGATGCCGCTGGGGCGCAACAGGCCCTGAAGAAACGATGCCGCTGGGGCGCAACAGGCCCTGAAGAAACGATGCCGCTGGGGCCCAACAGGCCCTGAAGAAACGTTGCCGGTGGGGCGCAACAGGCCCTGAAGAAACGGTGCCGGTGGGGCGCAACAGGCCCTGACGAAGCGATGCTGGTGGGGCGCGGTAATGACGCAGTTCCCCCAAATGGCCGGTGGCCGTCCTCCGCTAAGGGTCCCTCCATAACCGGGACGTGCGCCTCTATGGTGATGACGGGGTCGCCGCGGTGGGAGAAGGCCAGGGGGCAGTGTCCAGGCCTCTGTGGCCATTTTATGTGTCATCACAGCCGCGACCTGAGGTAAAGGGTCTCTCACACAAGGGTGGGGGATGGCGGGCGTGGCTCTCTGAGAAAGTGGGCGGGAAGTGGCCTCCGGTAAAAGTCTCTCACGTCTCCCTTGTCGGTCAGTGCGCAGTCCCCTCCTCACAGGCTCCTGTCGATGTCCCCTCCAGTCACCCAGCTTCCTGCCTCCTGTCACACTCTCTCCCAACTCCCAACTTAGCGCGCCCCCTGCTCCTTTTATCCTTGCCCCGCCCCCTGCTTCCCTGTCCCCTCCAGTCACCCGGCTTCCTGCCTCCTGTCACACTCTCCCATCTCCTACCTTAGCGCGCCCCCTGCTCCTTTTATCCTCGCCCTGCCCCCTGTTTCCCTGACAACTTCGGTCATATCTCTCCCTTTACTGTTCTCCCAGTATTGTTCCCTCAGGAACCCTGATGGCGGTCCCCTGGGTACCGGCCCGGTTACTGTCTGGGAGTCCTCCTCCCCACATTCCCCCTCCCTGTAAGTTCGCCAGTCCTCGGGCAAAGTCCTTAGTCTATTGAGATCGGTCTGTAGGGGTTTCAATGTTCGTTGCCATATGAATTGATCTTGTCCATATCGTTCAGGGGGTTTGCCGGCTGTTGACCGCTCGGAGCGTCTAAGTTCAACTGGGGTAGAGTCGTCTGGGGTGGTGGACACCGGTGGGCTGATTGGTGCGGGTGGGCTAATTGTGTCAGATGATCCATTACTGAGTGGAGGGCCTCTGTGTCCTGGAAGACAATCTTCGTCGTCGTCCGGGTCCCCACATACAGAAGACGGTTCGGATATCGACGGGATAGGCTCCGGTTGCTTCGGGTCGGAGGAAGTACACAGGCATAACATGTTACGATGCACAGTACGAGTGGGCAGTGTTTCATCCTCCTTGGGTCGTATTTCGTACACCGGTCCGTCTGGATGGACACAGCGTAAGACCCGATAAGGACTTTCTTCCCAACGCGGCTCTAGTTTGTTCTGGGGCGTTGATCAAGTACAAGCACCCGGACCCCACTTTGAAGGTGAGGAGGTGGGGTTGCATCCTTCCCTGGGTGCTCCCAGTCTTGGAGCTTTGTGTGTACAATTCGGTGAAGAGTTTACAGCCGGTGGCGATGATTTCGGACCCAAGATGACACTCCAGTCCAGGGCTGAGGCTCTTCTGGGTTCAACTCCACATCCGTGATCCCTTTACCTTCTCATTCGAGCAACAGGGAGTAAGGGGTATAGCCAGTCACTCGATGTACCCTATTGTTATAGACCCAAACTAATTCAGAAACATATTCAGGCCAACGGGCCTTCTTGTCACTCTCCAGAGTGCGCAACATCTGAATCAATGTCCGATTAAATCGTTCACAAGCCCCATTCCCTTGCGGGTGATACGGTGTGGTCCGGGATTTGTCAATCCCATAGAGGTGATGTAGTTCTTCCATTACTTTTCCCAAAAAACATGCTCCCTGATCAGAATGTATTCGTTGAGGACAGCCGTATACTTGTATAAAGTTTCTACAAATTGCGGAGGCGGCTGACTCTGCCGTCTGATCCCGAGTGGGGGTGACCACAGCGAGCTTGGTGAAATGATCTACCATGACGAGACAGTGTTCGTATCCCTTAAATGCGGGCCTAATGGTCAGATAAACCACCATCAAGAGCTCAAGGGGTGCTGAAGTCACAATAGTCGGTGTTGCGGCTCGCTGAGCGGGTGGTTTGGCTAGCTCGCATAAGCGGCAGATCCGACAAATTTCGTCCACAACAGCCGACAAGCGAGGGTGGTAAGCTTTCTGTTGCAACCATTGCAGAGTTTTTTTTTTTCCGAAATGGGCCCCTTTTTCGTGAGCCTCCCGAGCTAATGCGTGAAGTTGGGCTCCTGGCGTAACCACCTGCCAAACCGTCATTGAGAGTGTTTGTGATGTTATTTTACGATGCAATAGTCCCTTTCGGATAACCAACCTCTCCCATTGTCGCAGCATAAGCAACAGGTCTTGAGTCAAATTTTGTCGTTGAGGGTCAGTGGGTAATTGCCCAGCGGCGACCCACGCTCTGAGGAGGCCAACGTCTTCGTCTTCTTGTTGCTGTTGTATCCACTTATCCCGAGACTGTTCCAGTATGCCCTTTGGGGTCTCAGATTAAGATTTTTTTTATTGTCAGTTGTGAGCACGGCAGCAGTGAGAGCGAACGGTATTTCCTTTCCTTCTAATTCTTCGTCTCGATTCTGTCCTGGAGCTGTATGTTGAATCCTGGAGAGGGCGTCTGCATGGACATTCTCGGCCCCTCTTTTGTAGATAATCTTATAATTGTACTTCGCCATCTGGGCCACCCATCGCTGTTCCAGAGCCCCCAATTTGGCGCTTTCCAAATGAGCCAGCGCCTCGGAGCCCGCTAGGTACTCTGCGGATCTCTCCGTCATGGCCCACACCACTGCGAGGAGCTCAAGTTTAAAAGAGTTGTAATTGTCAGGGTTACGCTCGGAGTCATGGAGTGAGCGGCTTCCATATGCGATCACCCTCTCCTGGCCATCCTGAACCTGTGACAATATAACCCCCACCCCGTGAAGACTCCCATCAGTGTGCAAGATGAACGGTTGTGAGAAATCCACGTAAGCCAACACTGGGGCATCCGAGAGCGCAGCCTTGAGGTCTCGGAAGGCCTCTTCCTGAGGATGTTGCCACTGGACTTTTCACCCATTGGCCAAAGCAAGAGCCCCCTTTAGCAGGTCGTGCAGGGCTCGACATGCAAAATTCTTCACAAAACGACGGTAATATCCGGCTAACCCCAGAAATGCCCGCACATCTTTCACTGTCTCGGGGGTAGGCCATTCCTGGATAGCAGCAACCTTCTCCCGGGATGGCCTCACACCTTCTGCCGAAACGACATGACCCAGATACTCAATCGGAGAGTGAAATAGGTGGCATTTCTGAGGCTTCACCTTCAACCCGTACTTTTGCAACCGGCTGAGTACCTGTCCCAACCGCTTCAGGTGGTCCTCGAAGGTGGCGGCATAGACGATGATGTCGTCCAGATAGATCAACGTGGCCTCGAAATTGAGATCTCCCAGACACTGCTCCATCAATCGCTGAAAGGTCCCGGGAGCGTTGGCCAGCCCAAACGGCAGCCGATTAAACTCAAACAGTCCCATGGGCAATATGAACGCCGTCTTTGGCTCTATCTTCTTCTGACATGGGCACCTGCCAGTACCCACTGGCCAAGTCCAGGGTCGAGAAATATGTTGCCTTCCCCAAGGCGGACATGGATTCTTCAATGCGGGGTAGTGGGTATGAATCTTTAATAGTGCAAGCATTCAGTTTACGATAATCCACACAGAATCGGAGTGTACCATCTTTCTTCCGGACCAACACGATTGGGGCTGCCCGGGAGCTTTGACTTTCCCGTATTATCCCTTTTCGCAGCATTTGGGCAAGCAAAGTTTTCAACTCCTGATAGAGTTGTGGCGGAATTTGTCGATATCGTTCCCGGATAGGGGCCACTCCTGCTGTGGGGATTTCATGAGTGATGGCGGTGGTACACCCAAAATCATCCTCATGGCTAGCAAATACTTCATGGTACTGTCCAAGCAATGTTTTTATCTGTGAGAGTTGGGCTGTAGGTAATCCAGAATGCTCGGCCCGCATCTGCTCCAAAATATTTCGGCCCTTCTCTTGTGCCGAGACTTCGTGGGCCTGTAAGGTTTGTCTTGTTACTTCCCAAGGATCCTCGGGGTGTACTCGTAATTGAACCGCAGGTGCTGGCAGCACTTCTTCTACAGGCTTTACTAGTTTGGCTAGTACAGTCCGTGCCTTCAGAACGGTGTCTCAGTCTTCAAGGTTAACGCAGCGTACCAGGATGGTTCCTTTTTGCACCGTAGCTAGGGAACAGGCCACCAGTATGCCAGGAGGTAAGCACTCTGAGGGACACGGCTCCACCTGCACCTCCACCTCCTCCAAAGGTATCGGGGCTCGAATTGGCAGGGCCACCACTGTCTGTCCAGGAGGTAGCACAAGCAGGAGAGCTGCTGACGCGATGACCTTGCCTAGAGCCTCGCCCTCCTGACAGTTCTGATGCACCCGCCCACCTCACATCAGCTGCTGGAGTACCTGTCCTTGGGCTGTGTGAGAATCCCACTGCTTCAGGATCTTCTGTGTGGGATCATTTAGTAGTAAGTTGCCGAACTCTTGTAAAATATTGATGCCTAGGGTGACTGGGTGCCGTTGATCAGCTTCTCCTTGAGTTAGCACCACCCCTCTGCGACCAAGGGATTTACCGCACAACGTCACCTGCACCCACACCACCCCAGCAACCGGGACCGGCAATTGATTGGCGGCTATTAGTCTAATCATGGGTCCCCGCTGGGGTCTTGCTGCCTCCGGGAAGTTTTGTTGAAAGTACGTGGCAGGCATGGTGGTTACTTGTGACACCGTATCTACCAGACACCAGGCGGCCTGGCCCTCCACTTCTGCCCAAACCACCAGACACTTTGCTACCAAATCTTCGGGACTTCCACCACCCCTAGCTGTGGTTTTCGCCTCCGAGCGGCGTCCCCCCAGCCCGGAGCCCTTTAGTTTAATGGCCGCAGGGGTGGGTATCTCCCATGCCGTGGAAACTCTCTGGCGAAGTGGCCTGGTTCTCCACACTCAAAACACCGGGCCTGTGTAGGCTGACCACCCCACGGGGAGCAGGTTCCCCAGGAGTCAGGGTTAAAGCTAGGTCGTCTAGTCCCGGTCTCGGTTCTTCTCTTTACTTCAGCCAACTCGCCCTTAATATTTTTCAGCTCTTGCTTCATCTCCTCCACCCACTGAGGCTCCTCGACTGCATTTGCGGAGGCCTCCACACCTCGGATTTTCCCCACGGGGACCGCCATCCCCTGCTCCTGCTCTCGAGCACGTACCTGACTTCCCACCTCTGAAAAGTTTATTCGGGGATTGATTCTAATCTGCTCCCGCAGTGCCTGTTTGACTAATGGATCCCGCAAACCAGTCACTAATAGGTCACGTAGGGTAATGTCAACAGGTCCTACCCCTACCCCATCCTTTCTTTCAATAGCCGTATGCAATTCTTGGAGGACATTCATATACTCTGTGATTGTCTCCTCCTCTACTTGCATCCGACTAAACAAATGGGTTCTTAACGCTCTCACATTAGTAGGGTCCCCATGGGTCTCCTCTACTATCTGTAACACTTTTTCAAAAGTGTTGCGGTGCCCCAGAGGTTTCAACATCACTGACCTCCGCACCTCCCCATCCAGTGCCATGAGTGCCACCTCGGCTTCCAGATCAGGGGTCATTGGGTGCATCCGAAAGAGCCCCCGTATCCGCTCTGTCCAGCTCCATAACATAGTATTGGAGCCGGAAAATCTAGGCAGGTTGTTCAGCATGGCCCCCAATGAAATGCTGGAGCAGGGACCCTCATTATTTGTAGAGCCGACCACTCCGCCTGGGTCGGAGGCACCACTGTCTGCGCTCGGAGACTGCATCCTGCCGACTACGCCAAGTGTAGGGTCGAGCAGGTCCTCAGGATGCAGTGACGAGACACAACACAGGGTATGACTTGTATAATAAAGTTTTATAAATTGGGGCCACTAGGGCTATGCTGAACAGGCAAAAAGGGATAATACAAATCTGTCCTTGCAGGGACTCGATAAAATAAACAATACTTTTCTAAGTAACTGGAAGTAACTCGGCTAGTCCAAGTGTCGAAGGCCGGAATATGGCCAAACTATGGTACTTATTGCTATAGTCTACTTATCCCTCCATGCGTCACTCTGGATCGTAGATGCGGCCGCTTAGAGTTCGTTGATGCGGCGGCCTTGACGCCTCGATATTCCGGGAAGATTAAGGCTCAACAGGCCCTGAAGAAACTGTGCTGGTGGGGCGCAACAGGCCCTGAAGAAATGACGCCGGTGGGGCGCAACAAGCCCTGAAGTGACGATGCCGGTGGGGCGCAACAGGCCCTGAAGAGACGATGCCGGTGGGGCGCAACAGGCCCTGAAGAGACGATGCCGGTGGGGCGCAACAGGCCCTGAAGTGACGGTGCCGGTGGGGCGCAACAGGCCCTGAAGTGACGGTGCCGGTGGGGCGCAACAGGCCCTGAAGTGACGGTGCCGGTGGGGCGCAACAGGCCCTGAAGTGACGGTGCCGGTGGGGCGCAACAGGCCCTGAAGTGACGGTGCCGGTGGGGCGCAACAGGCCCTGAAGAGACGGTGCCGGTGGGGCGCAACAGGCCCTGAAGAAGCGATGCTGGTGGGGTGCGGTAATGACGCAGTTGCCCCAAATGGCCGGTGGCCGTCCTCCGCTAAGGGTCCCTCCGTAACCGGGACGTGTGCCTCTAACGTCGCCTATGGCGAAGTGGCGTCCCCTGAAGCCGGCGATGACAGGGTCGCCATGGTGGGAGAAGGCCAGGGGGCAGTGTCCAGGCCTCTGTGGCCGTTTTATGTGTCATCACAGCTGCGACCTGAGGTAAAGGGTCTCTCCCACAAGGGCGGGGCACGACAGGCGTGACTCTCTGAGAAAGTGGGCGGGAAGCAGCCTCTGGTAAAAGTCTCTCACGTCTCCCTTGTGGGTCAGTGCGCAGTCCCCTCCTCACAGGCTCCTGTCGATGTCCCCTCCAGTCACCCAGCTTCCTGCCTCCTGTCACACTCTCTCCCAACTTAGCGCGCCCCCTGCTCCTTTTATCCTCGCCCCGCCCCCTGCTTCCCTGACAACTTTGGTCATGTCTCTCCCTTTACTGTTCTCCCAGTATTGTTCCCACAGGAACCCTGATGGCGGTACCCTGGGTACCGACCCGGTTACTGTCTGGGAGTCCTCCTCCCCACAAGACAATGCCTAAACTTCATCAGGGATTGCTTCAGAGACATCTCATGGCACCTGCATCGTGGGATCTCTCAGCCTCGACCGTCTGGAAGCTACAGATTGATAAGTTGAATCGTTTCGTACTTTTTGTTAAGATTGTTTTATCCACTGTTCTCCCTACTGCATTCATACTGCATCATTATTGCAAACTCCCTGCGTGGAGTATTGACTGTGCACTACTTTGCATACAGTGCCCGTTGCTCTGCCTCCAGCTTGTCACTACATCCCGTGTTCCTGCTAGTATCTAACATCATTAGCATATCACATCGAATGCTATTGTCACGTCTCCGTCAGATTTGGGGCCTGCTGTTCCAGTCGCAGCCACTAGGAGGCGCCCGACCGCCACTTCGCTGTCAGACTCGGAGACGGCTGTTCCTGCCTTGGCCACTGGGAGGCGTCGTAGTTCTATTACGTCGCCGTCAGACTCAGGGCCTATGGTCCTAGCTTTAGCCACTAGGAGGCGCTGGTCTGTCACGTCACCGTTGGATTCGAGGCCTGCTGTTCCGGTCACGGCCACTAGTAGGCGCCGGACCGCCACTTCACCGTCAGACTCGGGGACGGCTGTTCCTGCCTCGGCCACTGGGAGGCGCCGTGGTCCGCCCGTGAGTTATGGTGGTGACAGAGAAGTGGCTCCTGCGCAGGCGGCTGGTGGGCGCAGGCTCCGCCCCTCTGTCAGTCATCAGGGGGTTACTGCATCACCATCTGTCCTGGGGGCAGCCCTAATGACATCACCAGTCTAGGAACCTGTGAGGGATGACCTGATCCCTCAAATACCTTGGGACTGGTCTTGCAAGCCGCCGGATATATTCTTGGTTCCCCTGTGTGTTACTTAATGATTGATTTCTGTTTGACTCTGACCTCAGCCTGGATTTCTGACCCCTCTTTTGCCTGACGATTCTGTACTTCTGCTACTCTCCTGGTTTGTGACCTTGGCCTGGATATTCTGACTCTGCTACTTCCTAACGATTCTGTACCTCTGCCGCCCTCCTGGTTTTTGACCTTGGCCTGAATTTGACTCTGCTATTGCCTGCCGTTTTTGTACTTCACTCTGATGACCGTCCTGCTCTGGCCGCTGCTCATATTCAGACAGCGCCTCCTGGGCTCTGTTGTAAATCCAGATCCCTGTATAGGGGTAAAGGATATCAGTGTTTCTCGGGGTGTTGTCTGGCTGCAGCCCAGAACCGCAGACGGACGTTACAGCTATACTCTAATGTGACCCCGTCCTAAAAGCAGACATACCCTATTATCAAAAATGAGCTAATTACAGGTTGTCTTATTGGATTAATCAGCTTCAGGGTGCAGTCAAATAGCCGACTAACACGGATGATCGGTTCGCAGTGCTTGCATTGGCTGGCGGCTCTCCTGACAACATGTTGTCAGGAGAGCCACTGGCAGTCTGTACACTGAGATGTGATCGTGTTGTGAATTCCCTTTCTGGGCTCCCTCTGGTGGTTACTGAAGGTAGTGGAGCTGGTCAGATTGACAGAGGCTTGCCACCTGATAATGATGATGACGATTGGAGATCTGGGGTTTCTGACTGGATTATTTAAGACAGCTGACTTCCTTCAATCCCTGCTGGTGATTTTCTTCCTGTGCCTTCTGAGGTCTGATGTCTCCTGCTCTGTTCCTGCATGGTTCAGCTAAGTGATTCATTTGCTAATCTTTTTGCATTTGATCTGGTTTTGTCTACTCTGCTTTGTGCGGGTCAGCTTGCTCCTGCTGGGGCTGTGCTGGATCACCGCCATATGTTACTGCTTGTGTCAGTTTGTTCTGTCCCATGTTATATTGGTCTATTTTTCTTTGCTTTCTTTATATACCAGAGTGCTGATATAGTGGGGGCGAAGTTGTGTGACTTCAGTGTTTTTTGTGCATCAGACGTGTTGGATTTTTCAGGGTTTTTTGCGTGATTGCAGACAGTGTCTTTCCTTTCCTGTCCTGTCTAGTCAGTTTGGGCCCCATCCTTTGCTCAGTCTATTTCTCTGCCTGCGTTTGTGTTTTCATCTTGTCTCACCAACAATATATGTTTGGGGGCTATCTATTCCCTTGGGGTCTGTTTAGATTTCACCCTTCTTACCTTTAGACTAGTTAGCTCTCCAGCTGTGTCGAGGCGTCTAGGGCATTGTAGGTACGCTCCATGGCTACTGCTAGTTGTGTGGATAGGATCAGGGGTCTGCAATCCGCTTAGTTACCAACCTCTCTGGTTTTCTGGTGGCTAGCCTGGTCCTGCTATCCTCCTCGGTGACCCATTCATAACAATCGTGGTTCATGTTATACAGCTGTGTGACTGTTCCCTTAATCTGCATTGGAGCCTAGCAACAAGTGTTTTAAGGGATTTTTCAAGCTAAACTTAAATTTCTCCAGTGCCTCATTGCATAGAGTTTGTCAAATAATGACACTGTCAGGGCTACAGTCTGTTGCCGGCTTAAGCATTCATCACCTGACTGTAAGTATTTGTACTTTTATAGCACACTGTCAGGATTCATCAAACCTTCAGTTTGATAAAGATACTACAGAAATATAGATTTCGATCAGAAAACCCATTTAATTCTCCTACAGCACTTCCACAGGAGAAATTAAGCATTGCATGTGACCATTTAAATTTATGGGTTGTCCGTCTGTTGAATAGACATATCAGGTCCTCCAGAAAGAGACTCTTAGTAGCTGCTCTCTTTCTATCTAATTCTTGGAGGTTCTGATAAGGTTAATGCAGAAATGAATATTTGGTTATTCTCTAAGTATTATTAATCTGGTTCACTGAAAGATGAAAATTAACAACAAAATTATCTTTCATGCCAAAATAGCTACATTAACTCAATGGTATGGATCGCGTACCATAGTGATAGTAAGAGCAAGACCTAAATAAGAGGAGGCCAGGGTGGTAGTCGTGACAACGAGCTGTAGTGTTCCCACACCCTGGCACTCCACAGATGAAACATAATGTCCCTTCTGCTGTATGTGCAGCGTGCGCAACAGAACACTCACATTTATTGTCAGAGTCCCCTCTGCTTCTGTAACTCCAGCTCCGGATCCACGAGCTCCACAAACAACTCCAGAAGCAATGTCCTTTCTCAACAGTTCAGCTTTACTTATCAGTAGGGTTTCCATCACAGATGCGGCACAGTGTGTACAGAGTGACATTCCTAAGACTTTCCCTGTCTTCCTAGCAATCTCTACTCTTTCTGGACAATCCCTGTCCTTTTTTTGCAATCACTGCACTTCCTGGACAATCCCTGTCCCATCTGTGCCTTTAGGCCCTCCAGCTTCCTACCATTCCCTTGTCTGGCTTCAAAAGGAAAAGGTACCAGGCTCACCATCTCAGCTTCACCTGCCCCAGTCGTACACCTGGATCCTCTTCGGGATGTTTACCATTCAAGCTGGTGACAGCCTGCATGCCACTCAGCCTGGGGCCCCTTCTTGCTGAAGCAACTCTATCTCCACGGCTGTCCAACTCTCCTTGCTCATTGTTTCATCTGCGCTGAACTCTAACCAGGAAGTACTTCCCTATATCCTACTGCGTTATGCTGTACTCAACTGTAACTCCTCCCAACTGGAAAACCCCTAATGCTCACTATACTATTCTATCTCATTCCCTATCTCTATGGTGCCCCTCACTATTGTCCTATGCTATTACCCTATACTATCCCATGTTATAAACAGTACATGTCAAGTACATACACAATACAGCAACATTACAGGAACACATTAGCATTGGTAAATGACAAGGTACCGCACGTAATCCATGTGAACAGTGTCCAAAGAGGGGGAGGCATGTGTCGGCCTCGGTCACCTCCTTACAGCAGCATACAAAAGGCAAACAGGTGACAGATACAGTCATGGCCAAAAGTATTGACACCCCTGCAATTCTGTCAGATAATATTCAGTTTCTTCCTGAAAATGATTGCAAACACAAATTCTTTGGTATTATTATCTTCATTTAATTTGTCTTAAATGAAAAAACACAAAAGAGAATGAAGCAAAAAGCAAAACATTGATCATTTCACGCAAAACTCCAAAAATGGGCCGGACAAAAGTATTGGCACCCTCAGCCTAATACTTGGTTGCACAACCTTTAGCCAAAATAACTGCGACCAACCGCTTCCGGTAACCATCAATGAGTTTCTTACAATGCTCTGCTGGAATTTTAGACCATTCTTCTTTGGCAAACTACTCCAGGTCCCTGATATTTGAAGGGTGCCTTCTCCAAACTGCCATTTTTAGATCTCTCCACAGGTGTTCTATGGGATTCAGGTCTGGACTCATTGCTGGCCACCTTAGAAGTCTCCAGTGCTTTCTCTCAAACCATTTTCTAGTGCTTTTTGAAGTGTGTTTTGGGTTATTGTCATGCTGGAAGACCTATGACCTCTGAGGTAGACCCAGCTTTCTCACACTGGGCCCTAAATTATGCTGCAAAATTTGTTGGTAGTCTTCTGACTTCATAATGCCATGCACACGGTCAAGCAGTCCAGTGCCAGAGGCAGCAAAGCAACCCCAAAACATCAGGGAACCTCCGCCATGTTTGACTGTAGGGACCGTGTACTTTTCTTTGAATGCCTCTTTTTTCTCCTGTAAACTCTATGTTGATGCTTTTGTCCTAAAAGCTCTACTTTTGTCTCATCTGACCAAAGAACATTCTTCCAAAATATTTTAGGCTTTTTCAGGTAAGTTTTGGCAAACTCCAGCCTGGCTTTTTTATGTCTCGGGGTAAGAAGTGGAGTCTTCCTGGGTCTCCTACCATACAGTCCCTTTTCATTCAGATGCCGACGGATAGTACGGGTTGACACCATTGTACCCTCGGACTGCAGGGCAGCTTGAACTTGTTTGGATGTTAGTGGAGGTTCTTTATCCAACATCCGCACAATCTTGCGTTGAAATCTCTTGTCAATTTTTCTTTTCTGGCCACATCTAGGGAGGTTAGCCACAGTGCCATGGGCTTTAAACTTCTTGATGACACTGCGCATGGTAGACAAAGGAACATTCAGGTCTTTGGAGATGGACTTGTAGCCTTGAGATTGCTCATGCTTCCTCACAATTTGGTTTCTCAAGTCCTCAGACAGTTCTTTGGTCTTCTTTCTTTTCTCCATGCTCAATGTGGTACACACAAGGACACAGGACAGAGGTTGAGTCAACTTTAATCCATGTCAACTGGCTGCAAGTGTGATTTAGTTATTGCCAACACCTGTTAGGTGCCACAGGTAAGTTACAGGTGCTGTTAATTACACAAATTAGAGAAGCATCACATGATTTTTCGCACAGTGCCAATACTTTTGTCCACCCTCTTTTTTATGTTTGGTGTGGAATTATATCCAATTTGGCTTTAAGACAATTCTTTTTGTGTTTTTTCATTTAAGACAAATTAAATGAAGATAATAATACCAAAGAATTTGTGTTTGCAATCATTTTCAGGAAGAAACTGAGTATTATCTGACAGAATTGCAGGGGTGTCAATACTTTTGGCCATGACTGTAGATCCATGCTCGGACTGGCCCACCAAAGAATCGGTGGATCCCCCCGTAGGGCCCCTGGCTCCAACTATCTCTTTTCTAAGCATACAGCACATGCACTGCATGCATGATTTAGGCTTTTTCTCTTCTCCCTCTCTCAGAAGAGGAACTAAAGTTGCATCGATTAACAAGCATGACTTTTCCTCACTGATGCCGGCTCCTGCACTAATAATTTTCAGTCAGCCTAACTTCTATCCCACATCTTGGGAGCAGGTAGCGACACCCGCCAGCATGGACTAGTTGTCAATTTTCAGGCTCTGTATTTCTGCAGGCTATGTACTTCTGTGCTGCAGAACTAGTATGGCAAAGAGATCATGTACTCCCTGTCTCACCTGCACTACTACAGCAGCCCAGTTCTATAGTTACCACTAACAAGAGGGGAAGGGGAATCTCCAGAATTATGTTAGGGATGTTTAGAGGTAACCTTGGGCTCCTTTGTGACCATGAGAACTAGTACATGCCTTGCTGTTGGAATGATCTCTATTGGTCAACTACTCCTAGGAAGGGTAATAATGGTCCTAAATTTCCTCCATTTGAACGCAGTTTGCCTGAATGTGGATTGCTGGAGTCCAAACTCTATGGAGATGGTTTTGTAACCATTTACAGCTTGGTGAGGAGCATCAACAGTTCTTATCTGAGGTCCTCAGAAATCTCCTTGGTGCCAGAAACATGCATTGTGAAGATCAGATGTTAATAGATTACTGTTCTTTAAATATGGATTTTGTTGCCAACTCATGTGCTCGGATATACCAAAATATACAACACAATTAAAACTGACATCTGCACATTCTGAGGAGACACTGATGTTAGACAAGAGAGCCGGACTTGACATCTTTATTCTGGATCATCCCAAAAGTGTTAGTTAGGGTTGAGGTCAAGGTTCTAAGCGGCTAGTCAAATTTTTCCTCCCCCAATAATGTCTTTATGAACCTTGCTTTGAGCACTGGGCACAGTCATGTCTTAACAGAGAAAGCCCTTATCTCGGACTTCTCGGAAAAAGTTTAAAATTCCAATTGATTGGAATGTCTTAGTATGTTGAAGCATTAAGATTTTCCTTCACTGGAAATAACACCTGTAAAACCACATCATATAATTATCACTCATAAGTAGAGTTGAGCGATACCGTCCGATACTTCAAAGTATCGTATCGGATGGTATCGGCCGATCTTTAAAAAAAGTATCGGTATCGCCGATTCCGATACCGGAAGTCCCATTCAAGTCTATGGGACTTCCGGTATCGGAATAAGAAAAACCCTTTCCTGCCCTTGTACAGCCTCTCTGGGGTCTGTACGGGCCTTTCGGGGGGCTGTGCCGGCCTGCCAGGGGGTCTGTGCAGGCTCCGGTGGTCTGTGCCGGCCTGCCGGTGGTCTGTGCCGACTCCGGGGGGCTGTGCCGGCCTGCCGGGGGGGCTGTGCCGGCCTGCCGGGGGGCTGTGCCGGCCTGCCGGGGGGCTGTGCCGGCCTGCCGGGGGGCTGTGCAGGCTCCGGGGGGCTGTGCCGGCCTGCCGGGGGGCTGTGCCGGCCTGCCGGGGGGCTGTGCAGGCTCCGGGGGTCTGTGCAGGCATCGTCCGATGGGACTACAAGTCCCATCGGGCGATGCCTGCTACCATGACAGTGATTGACACATTAGCCAATGATGGGACAGTAGTAGTCCCATCATCCGGCTAATGTGTTAAATGTAAAAAAAAAAAAAAAAAAAAATTACATGCTACATACATACAACATGCATACTACATACATGCTACATTCATACTACATACTACATACATGCTACATACATACTACATATATACTACATGCATGCTACATACATACTACATGCTACATACTACATGCATGCTACATACATACTACATGCTACATACTACATATATACTACATGCATGCTACATACATACTACATACATACTACATATATACTACATGCATGCTACATACATACTACATGCTACATACTACATATATACTACATGCATGCTACATACATACTACATACATACTACATATATACTACATGCATGCTACATACATACTACATGCTACATACTACATGCATGCTACATACATACTACATGCTACATACTACATATATACTACATGCATGCTACATACATACTACATGCTACATACTACATATATACTACATGCATGCTACATACATACTACATGCTACATACATACTACATATATACTACATGCATGCTACATACTACATGCTACATACATACTACATATATACTACTTGCATGCTACATACTACATGCTACATACATACTACATATATACTACATGCATGCTACATACTACATGCTACATACATACTACATATATACTACATTCATACTACATACTACATATATACTACATACATACTACATACATACTACATACATACTACATACATACTACATGCATGCTACATGCATACTACATGCATGCTACATGCATACTACATGCATGCTACATGCATACCACATATATACTACATACATACAATACATTCATACAATACATACATAGACATACAGTACATATAACATAGAGTAACATACTTACCAATACTTGTCACATTGTTCCCCGAAGCCATTGTCTTTTCCGGGATAAATATTAACATAACAAACCACAAAAATACTCACCCACGATCCGAAGCAGTCCACGAGTGTGTCCCACGACGATCTTGGGTAGAGAACTGCAGCATCAGATGATGCTGCCGTTCTCTACGGGCTGCAGGAATCCAATGACGGAAGGTAGGTATCCTTCCGCACTGTATTCCTCCGCCACTTAAAAAAAAAAAGTCCCTAGTCTCACTTTATGCCATTGCTGTGTGGGAAATTCCCACACAGCAATGGCATAAAGTGAGACTAGGGACTTTTTTTTTTTAAGTGGCGGAGGAATACAGTGCGGAAGGATACCTACCTTCCGTCATTGGATTCCTGCAGCCCGTAGAGAACGGCAGCATCATCTGATGCTGCAGTTCTCTACCCAAGATCGTCGTGGGACACACTCGTGGACTGCTTCGGATCGTGGGTGAGTATTTTTGTGGTTTGTTATGTTAATATTTATCCCGGAATAGACAATGGCTTCGGGGAACAATGTGACAAGTATTGGTAAGTATGTTACTCTATGTTATATGTACTGTATGTCTATGTATGTATTGTATGAATGTATTGTATGTATGTAGTATATATGTGGTATGTATGTAGCATGTAGTATGTATGTGGTATGTATGTAGCATGTAGTATGTATGTGGTATGTATGTAGCATGCATGTAGTATGTATGTAGCATGCATGTAGTATGTATGTAGCATGCATGTAGTATGTATGTAGTATGTATGTAGCATGTATGTAGCATGCAGTATGTATGTAGCATGTATGTAGTATATATGTAGTATGTATGTAGCATGTAGTATGTATGTAGCATGCATGTAGTATGTATGTAGCATGCATGTAGCATGTATGTAGTATGTATGTAGTATGTATGTAGCATGCAGCATGTATGTAGTATATATGTAGTATGTATGTAGCATGCATGTAGTATGTATGTAGTATGTATGTATGTAGCATGCAGTATGTATGTAGCATGTATGTAGTATGTATGTAGTATATATGTAGTATGTATGTAGCATGCATGTAGTATGTATGTAGCATGCAGTATGTATGTAGCATGTATGTAGTATGTATGTAGTATATATGTAGTATGTATGTAGCATGCATGTAGTATGTATGTAGCATGCATGTAGTATGTATGTAGTATTTTTTTTTTTTTTTTTTTTTTTTTTTAACATTTAACACATTAGCCGGATGATGGGACTACTACTGTCCCATCATTGGCTAATGTGTCAATCACTGTCATGGTAGCAGGCATCGCCCGATGGGACTTGTAGTCCCATCGGACGATGCTTGCACAGACCCCCGGACATCAGCACAGCCCCCCGGCAGGCCGGTACAGACCCCCACAGGGTGCACAGACCACCGGCAGGCCGGCACAGCCCCCCGGCAGTCCGGTACAGACCCCGGGCAGTCCACACAGCCCCCCGGCAGGCCGGCACAGCCCCCCGGCAGGCCGGCAGAGACCCCCGGAAGGCCCGAAATGACGGCGCATCATGATGCGCACACACCGCGCATCATGATGACGTCAGGCCGTCAATCAACTGAACTTCCGATTCCGATGCCGAATTCCGATATTGAAAAAATATCGGAAGTCGGTATCGGAATTCCGATACAGCAAGTATCGGCCGATACCCGATACTTGCGGTATCGGAATGCTCAACACTACTCATAAGCCAAAATGCAGTCAGGCTGGTAACATTCTCCTGACATCCGCCAAACCCAGACTCAACCAACAGATAGAGAAGTATGATTCATCACTCCACACAAAAAGTATACACTTCATCAGGATCCAGTGGTGGTAGCTTTATATTACTCCACCTGACCCATTGTGCTTTGTGATGTAAGGCTTGAATTCAGCTGTTCGGCCATGCCATTATGCTCCAATGCACAGCTTTTGTGCTGATGTTAATATCAGAGGTGGTTTAGACTCTGTAGTTATTGAGTCAACAGAGCGTTGGCGACTTTTATGGGCATTAAGGCTGGAATCACATTAGCATTGGTGAATTAGCTTGCAAAATATCAGAATGGGAGAAAGGATCTCCTGAAGCATTTGTGATCGTAATGGGGGACTTTAACAAAGGAAAACTCAACCTGGATCTCCCCAAATTTACTCAACATATAAACTGCTTCACGAGAGAGAACAATACGCTTGATCACTGCTATACTGTCTTAAAAGGGGCCTACAGGGCAGTGAGGAGAGCAGCAGTGGGCTTTTCAGATCATTGTCTAATTCATTTAATTCCAGCCTACAGGCAAAGGTTGAAAACATCCAAACCTACAGTTTATACAAAGAAGACATGGTCTGAGGAGGCAAAATTGCAACTGCAAGCATGCTTTGAATGCACGGACTGGGAGGTATTCCAGGAAACATGCTCGGGTCTGGATGAATGGGTTGATGCAGTGTCCTCATATATCCGTTTTTGTGAAGACACGTTTATTCCATCCAAATCTGTCCACTTTCGGGGAAACAACAAGCCGTGGTTTACAAATAAAGTCAGGTTGATCCGTAAGAGAAAAGAGGAGGCTTATAAAGCAGGCGATATTACTGAATTCAAGAAACTTAGGAACTCGCTATCTAAAGAGATCAAGTTAGCCAAACACGAGTATGCAAAGATTCTGGAGGAAAGGTTCTCATCAAAAGATACTAGATCTGCATGGAGAGGATTAAGAGAGGTCACCAATTATAAAAGCCACCCCACTATAGTGAACCCCAGCAGAAGTCTGGCAGCAGAGTTAAATGAATTCTACTGCAGATTTGAGGCAAGCTCTACACACAGTGGCTATTCATCTCTAAGCTCCTCAGTCTGTTCATATAAAGATCATTCATTGTGCAACACCCAAGTAGTGATCTCCGAGGCAGAGGTGATACGCATCCTGAAGGGACTTAAGGTCAAAAAGGCACCTGGCCCTGATGGTGTATCTCCAATGTGTCTGAAAGTATGTGCTACCCAGCTTGCCCCTATACTGACAAATATATACAATGTGTCACTGAAAGAGTGCGTTGTTCCTCAGTGTTGGAAAAATTCCACAATTATCCCTGTCCCCAAGAAAGTGGGATCCTCTGAGTTGAACGACTATAGACCAGTAGCACTCACATCTGTAGCTATGAAAGTCTTCGAAAGAATTATGATGTCCCACCTGATAAAATTCACGCAGAAGCTATGGGACCCGCTTCAGTTTGCCTATAAGGAGAATCGTTCGGCAAACGACACTGTCAATCTGGCACTGAAGTACATTTTGGATCATACAGATGAACGGCACTCATATGTCCGGATTCTTTTCATGGACTTTAGCTCAGCGTTCAATACCATTGATCCGAATTTACTTCATAAGAAAATGGTAGCTCTTGGAGTCCCTCTCAACTTATGCTTGTGGATTTATAACTTCCTGACAGCCAGGATACAGAGTGTAAAAGTTGGACCATTCACTTCGGACACCTTGGTCACAAACATCGGGGCACCTCAGGGGTGTGTTTTGTCCCCGTTACTGTTTTCTCTCTATACGAATGATTGCATCTCTTCAGCAGACTCAGTAAAAATCTTGAAATTTGCCGATGATATGACACTGATTGGTCTCATCAGGGGAAATGCTGAAGACTTGTATCGGAGTGAGGTGGAAAGAATATGTGACTGGTGTAAAGCCAATAATCTTGTACTCAACACTAAAAAAACTGCTGAGATGGTTGTGGATTTTAGGAAAGATCAACATGAGATACTTCCAATCTACATCCATGACGAAGTGGTTCTTAGGGTCACAGAGACCAAATTCCTTGGTGTTATCATCTCTCATGATCTTAAATGGGGGAAAAACGTGGATGCTGTTATAAGAAAAGCACAACAGAGGATGTTCTTCCTGCGTCAGCTGAAAAGATATGGTTTGTCTAAGAATCTGCTGATCTTATTCTTTAATGCTGTCATCAGATCTGTGATTTGTTCCTCTCTGATAGTCTGGTATGGGGGAGCCACTGCGCATGACAAACTCCGCTTACAAAGGACTTTCAGAACAGCAGAGAGAATTATAGGCTCCCCCCTGCCTAAAATCCAGGATCTTTATGATAAGAGTATTCGATCCCACGCATTGAAAATTTCATCCGATCCCTCTCACCCGGGACACTCCTCATTCCAACTACTCCCTTCAGGACGTCGCTTCAGAGTCCCCAAATGCAGCACCAACCGCCATATGAACAGCTTCTATCCACTCTCTGTTCAACAATTAAATCGGCATGTGTAGACTATATACTGTATCTGTCTTGTTAGATGTTACTTGTTGTATCTGTTGTTATATATTATGTTGCCTCTTTGCCACAAAGAATTCCTTGTATATATGTAATATGTACTTGGCGATAATAAATTTGATTGATTGATTGATGAGCATATGGCATCTGATGCGAAAGCATCAAATGCAATATGCTAATGACATTCAGGTCCAGCTCTGCTGCGAGGGTGAGCTGAGTGTCACTGCACTGTGCTCCTATTCTATTGGATGAGAGAATCGCAGCACAGGTGCGGAGGAGACAGAGAAAGTAATTTCTCCATCTCCTCCATTGGCTATCTCGGCGTATATCGTACTGCATTGGGATGACATCTGAGTGAAGTCCTATGTTTCACACGCATGTTATAATAATTGTAATAAAGTCCTTTCTTTTGTGTGTGTGCATGTGTGTGTGTGTGTATGTATATATATATATATATATATTATATATCCATACGTGTATGTGTGTGGGTATGTATATATATATACACATGATTGCATATATGCCATTTATTTTGCCTAGACTTTGAAACTCTTTTTAGCTTACGTATTGTGAACATATGGGTGTTACCTTTGGGTGTTACTTTTTGTGAACGTTAGCTGGCTTTCCTTGTCTTGCGTGACTTCTCTGGTAACGTAGATAAGGATTGCTAACAGCTAAGCATATTGTATGTACTATTTCTGCAAGCGCAGTGGTTTAAAACACCATTTCGGCTCTGCAATTTAAACACTTAAGAATATGTAGAGTGAGACAGAGGACGGCCCACACCTGGTGTGGTTGTCATTCTCTCTCTCCATGCTAGCATGACCAAATAAAGAAACATCTTACTTATTCAGGTCTGGACAATTTCTAATTGGAAGACTAAAACTCCACTGGTGAGTACTGTAAACCGTGCACGGGGGAGTCTGGGACTCCTTAAGTAAGTCCTCCGCCTTGACATTAGGCATCAACAGGGGCATTATCAGTTATCCCGAACTGAGGGAAAGTGACGGATTTTGTATAGTCTAAGGATCTCTGGGAATCGTCTGTATCTGAATACAGGTAAGAACATTTAATAGTTTTCATTATATTCGGTAACCTTGTTAATCCAGTATGAATGTTATTCTTGGAATTGAATGGGAACTGTGATTGTAGACTTTTCCAATTGGGGTTTGTGAGAGGCTCCTGTAAGTTGCTAAGCTCCATGGGAATGGGGTTTGTTTGTTCTTGTAAAATATTCCGAAGAATAATAATAATCTTTATGTTTTTTAATTTAATTTTATTTTATGACTGTTATTCTAGGAATTGAATGGGGACTGTGATTGTAGACTTTTCCAATTGGAGTTTGTGAGAGGCTCCAGTAAGTTGGAAGTTTACATGCAATTGGAGTTTGTGAGAGCCTCCTGTAAGTTGCTAAGCTCCATAGTGTATGGGGTTTGTTGTTCTTGTAAAATATTCCAAAGAATAACAGTAATCTTTATTTTTTTATTTTTATTTTTGAATGGGTACAAAGCCAGTGTGAGAAGGATACTGTGGAATAAAAAACTCCGTGTGCACGTTAAATTGATCTAGATGGGAGAATCGAGGGAGATTCTCATTATATTGACCCCTTAATGACAGCCAATATGTCTTTTTACTGACCTGAGATTTAAGAGAATATCATCCCCACACAGGTGACGATCCAGAGCTGTCGGCTGTCCACTATAGCTGACAACTTGCTGTATCCTGCTATACCACTTTGCAATAATTCCTGAAAATCACCTGAAGGGTTAATAAACTACCTGACAGAAGTTTTCAATATGTCAGGGGGTGCTGTTTTTAAAAAATGGGCTACTAAGGGGTTAAGGAATCCGGTATAAGATGAATTTTTGCCGGTATTGTTTGTCTTCTGTACTTTGTTCAATGTTGTTTTCTGTTAAGTGTGCTGTTTTGTCTGTCTTTTAAAATTATATAGAACTAAAACGCCATAAATGTGTTACACATGAGACTCCTTGAATGTTATCTTGAGTGAATGTATGAGGATTGAAATATAAAATCCTGAATGTAAATAAGGGAGTCCAGTAGGTGTGGTTACAGTCATCTGTGGACTGGAGACAAATCATAGGTTATTATAGTGGTATAAATCACTAGGTACACGCCACCTGATCCCCATAGAGAATATTCTATGTTGTTATGTTATATGTTTTTCTTTTAATAACACAGAGTGACTGAACCCTCCTCGTTTCACTGAGGAGAGTCTGCGCTCTGAATACCTGATATTAAGAACGGGAACGTCTCTGTATATAAAGAGGCGGTGTCATTGGACTTTATCTCAGCACTTCAGGAATAGGAGTACGAGGGAACTTTAATAATCTCTTGTCTTACATGTCTCCGTGTATGTCCAGTCCCTACCTGTGGAAGCTATTGTACGTTGTCAAAAGTCCTTGTGAATATTTGTATCTGTCATATCAGTGACCATAGCCCTTGGGGACTTTCATGTTTGTTACACTGTGTTGTCACATTCGCCCCTTACAGGCTTTCATTATATTGATGTGGCAAGATATAGAGATACAAGCTGGTAAATACCTAGGACGTAGTGTAAGGGTACCGTTACACCTAGCGACTCACCAGCGATCTCGACCAGCGATGTGACGCGGTCAGGATCGCTGGTGAATCGCTGGGTGGTCGCTAGTGAGCTGCCACTCAGGCAGATCTCACCAGCGACATCGCAGGGGACGGGGATCGCTACTTACCTGTCAAACGCGGCGATCCTACGTCCTCCCGCCCGGCTCCACGCGTCGCTCATCATCACAGCAGGAAGCACCGCAGGAAGAGGATGACGAGGAATGGTCCAGCAGCTTCTCGCGCGATCAGCGATAACCAGCGGGGGAGCCGGTCGGAGGTAAGTATCACATGCAGCGATATCGCTAGCAATATCGCTGTAATGTCACAAAATCGGTGACTTTACAGCGATATTGCTAGCGATATCGCAGTGTGTAACGGGGGCTTAATCAGTGAGGATTATTTAGATCCTGGATAATAGTAGTACTAATTGAATTGTTGCTATTGGTTTTTTATCTTCTTGTTGACTTAGGAATTTCACTGATATTTGTCAAGCTTCTTATAAGTGGGTAAAAATCCATTGTGCTCCAGGGTTTATATTCTGTATAGTCCTTATTTTGTTTTTTGTCTTTTTGTGTTTAAGAATTTTACGTAGCATCCTTATGGGACTTTGTCCCATATAGATATATATTTTAAGACCTTGTCCCCATTGTAAGGCAGGATTGTTATTGACCATTTCATCTGATGGCTGGAAAGTTATTAAGATTGTATCAAGAAGGTATCACTGGAATGAAACTGGATATGGTCCTTTTTCATCGGGTACCCAGAGAACACAGTCTTCAGATCAAATGTGCAATGTGTCCTTATTGGTAACTTATAGGCCTAACTCTTACATATTATAACAAATAGAGAGTAAAAATTGTAGATCCCTGACAATGTCTTTTTAATCTTGAAAAACTAGGAGTAGGCACCGCCCAGAGCAAACAGTCCTGAGGTGGGGAGATAAGCTGTGAGCATGAGAATTGTTGTGGAATGTGGTTGTGGTTTTGAGATAAGAAGGGACCACTAGGAGACCCTGAATGTGGCCTTTGACAGATGGGTTGTATTTAATGATAAACTTAGTTTCATATAATGTGAACATTTGGTACAAGAAAGGTGTAATGAGAGGAAAAATGTAATTTGGTTAAAGTAGAAATACATTTATAAAACACTGTATTTCCAGAAGTAACCGTCCTTGTGGGAAGCCATGAGGTCACGTTTCTTGTTGATTCAGGAGCCACTAGAACCTTAGTACATCCAGAAGAGATACCGACTATTGGACTGTCTGCTGCCTGCATAGTGGTAAAAGGAGCAAGTGGTAAGACACAGAGAACCATTGTCTACGCTTGTGGCGACACCGGGCCCTCAGCACAGGTAAAAGTGCAGTTACACAGATTTTAATATCAATTGTGTGGGAGGGATATGATGCAAGCCCTGAGCTTGGGAATAATTCCTACTGCTGCAGGACTATAAGGTGAAATCCATGGCTGAGACAATGGTGCTCCAGGGGTATAGGGAATCTAGATACTATTACAGTCTAGATCTAATAACTGCAGGACCATCCTCAGTTACTGAGTCCTTCATCAAGGAAGCAATAGATAAAGGTATACAAATGTAGATTTTCACACACCTGAAGAACTACACTGCACCATGTACTACAGGTATTTCAGGGGTCCTGATGTAAAATATGGGAATTTTCATGCTCTAGATTGTTCTTTGCACACCATATACTGGGACTATAAAGGGAACTGTGTTGCCAGTTGTAAACTGTCAGAACAAATTAAATTGTTGTTTTTTTGCTTTTTAGAGGCACCATGCCACATGTTTCCCTCTCCAGATGTAAAGGTAGATCATGGAAATTCCTTGGTGATTTTGTTGAAGAGTGTTAGAAAAGTAACAATGGGAGGTTTTGGGTGATGGCTTATTTTGCCATGCCAGACTGCAGGCATGTTCACAAGAACTAAAGTGGAACACCATTTCTAAACCCAGTATCCACCTGCAGTGTCCTTTCCTAGAATTAGAGGAAGAATTGACCACATACCCAGAATCTTTGTGGTCCACATGACCTGCAGATGTGGGATTGATAAAAGGGGTGATTATGCCCTGTGCCAGCTCACCTTGTAACACAGCCTTGTTTCCAGTAGGGAGGGTGCCACCATCTGTAAATGAGGCTGTGCTTCCAAGAGCCCCCACAGTGCCAGACCCACATACTCTGCTGAATGACTGGAGGCCAGAACATAAGGTCTTTACAGTGATATCAGTAATGTCTTCTTCAGCATCCTGGTACATCCAGATGGCCAGGTTTGGTTTGTATTCACATATAAGGGAGGAGGTATACATTCACCGGAATCCCACAAGGGTACTGTGAATCACCTACTATTGTTTCACAGGTAAAATCGTCTAACCTAGCTCAATGTGAGTCACCAGAAGGTAGCCAGATACTCTTATATGTGGAAAACATGCTATTGGCATTAAAAAAAAAAAAATGGTAACCAAAGGGGTTATTTTTAAAGATGACCTATATGTATAAACTGCCCAGTGACCTCCTAAGATATGTCACAGTATTGAGCCATGGCATAAGCTATGTCTCAACAGGAGGGATGGTAGAGATCATATCTTACGTATTTATGATGTATGGCTTTACTATTAAAAATGTTTGTTTAATCTGCATTACTTGTGCAAAAATAATTCCTAAGGGAATCTGAGACCAAAGAGAGGATAATGTCCTCACCCTGAATACTTATTCCAACACATTTGTATGGATTTTATTGAACAAGTGTGAGGAAAAAAGTCCGGCCTTGTTATTATGGTTGCTTTCAGCAGGTGGATTGAAGCTGTCCACCCTGATGCATTAATGGTACCGAAGGCCCTTCTAAAGGAAATCATACCCAGATTTGGGGTTCCAGAAAATATATAGTAAACTAAGTAATGTCATTATTACCTAAAACATTGTCAATTGAGTTGGGAAACCACTGTGCCTGTCATCGTCAGTCAGCTGGACTGGTTGAGAGACACAGTGGGATCTTGAAAAATAGATTGACAAAGACCATGCAGGAAACAGGAAAAATTGGTTGTACTGTCTCCTATTGGTTGTACTAAATAAGTATGTCACATGGACATCTGTAGGATTAACACCCTTTGAAATCATATATTGGAGACTTTTCTCTTACCTCAGCTAAAACCCTTTAGAAGGGTAGATGAGGAAGTTGATTGTACATTAGCAGAATATATGGCTAAGATATTAACTCACAAAGAAGTTTCTACTTGTAGTTTTGTTCCAGGAAACCCACTAACAAAACCTGCAGACTGGGTCCTTGTGAAAGTGATAAAGAAGAGACACCAGCACCATCCTAAGTGGGAAAGTCCTTACCAAGTCCTGTGAAATACTCCTACTGCGGTCAAGATTGCTGAGCGCACCTCCTGGATGCATCTCTCATACTGTAAACTTGTCAGACTGGTAGGAACAGAGTAGGATCTGACTTCCTTGTCAAAGTCCAGCTACAAAGGGAGGTTTTCCATAAGGGAAAGCTTGTCTCAAACTGGTGAAGTCTCCCATTCATCCCCCTACCCGGACAAGATGGTCAGATCTAGGATGTGTACATCAGGGTTAGTCACGTGTATATTCTTCGTGACCATAGTGATGGGAGAATGGAGGGTAATAGACCCAGCAGGAGAGGAAAGTCCAGGGTGGTAGAATGGTTTCAGATTTAGGACTTTTGAATCCTACTTTTGAAATCAGGCAGGAGGCTGCCATGTTAGTGGATTTCTGTCTGTTGTATAAATGATGCAGAGATAGGGAACAAGCTGTGAACCTAGCCGAGTCTGATAAGTATGTTTGTGTTATAAGCTCTAATAGCAGAGGGGATGAATGTGTGTGACTGGAGTAAAGCAGCATGGACAATTGTAGCCCGAGATTATAGGTATAAGCCTTATGGCTACATAGATTTTAAAGCCTGATTCTCCATTAGGAAAAAGGAGATCATCCCCTTACACAAATAAGAATAATTGTAATCAGCTACTGAGAACTTTAAAAAAAAAAAAACCCTAAGATGAGGGATCAAAGGTTAGAAGAGCTGGATATGTCAGGAACAGACCCAATAGGACACTTCTACATAGAAGTTCAAAATATTAGCATACATAGACAAAAGGAAGGTATGCCAGAGAGAACCATAACACAGTCCATAGGGTTCATAGTTAGATTGTCTAACCTAACTTATGAAGATAAACTAGCTCTGGAGAGAGGCTGTGAGGAGAAGAATGAATGGTTAGATTGGCTTAAATATACTGCAAAAGGTTTAAAAAATTAAGTTATTAAGTAAAACTTATGTCTGCTCAGAAAGGGAAGGAAAATGTAAAATATTATCATTTTTATATCCTTCACTTGAGAAACAGGATATCCCACCACAGGTGATTGCTAATAATGGTAACTATACTTGTTTTAGTCTTCCAGGGCATGGGCACGACTTCGGAGAGCTACAAGGCGACTCTTGTAGAGAATGGAACATTGTCTCGCACAGGGCCAAGTACTCAGCCATATGGTCAGACCACACTACCCTGAGAGCGGATATATGGTGGTTAAGCGGTGATAAAAAGATAAGAGCCAAACTACCACATGGCTCCCGAGGGGATTGTGCGGTGGTCCAGCCAATCATGCCGTTCCACCTGTTGTCAACAGGGATATGGCCAAAGGTACATAGTGAAAGAGACAGAAGCGTGAAACTCCGCAAGGATCCTTCCATTCTAGTATCTACAGAGATGGCATTGGAGTTCCCAGGGGAGTGACCGACGAGTACAAGGCTAGGAACCAGGTAGCAGGTGGGTGGTAATCCATAATTTGGTGCATAATTATAAAAATGAATGTAGATTGGATAAACTACTTATACTATAACCAGCAGAGATTTGCTAATTATACCCGAGATGCAGTTAAAGGGATAGCTGAGCAATTAGGACCAACTTCTCTCATGGCTTGGTAGAATAGGATGGCATTAGACAAGTTAGTAGCAGAAAAGGGAGGTGTATATAAAATGTTTGGAGGATTTTGTTGCACCCTTTATCCCTAATACAGATCCTGATGGGAGTACCTCCAGAGCTCTTGATGGACTGACTGCCCTGTCTAATGAATTAGCTGAGAACTCTGGATATGACGACATATTTATTTCCTGGACTAAAGGATGGTTTGGGAAATGGTCCGGATTATTCATTTCTGCGTTGACATCTCTTACCATCGTGGCCGGAGTGCTGATTGTTTATGGATGCTGTGCTATTCTATGCATTAGAGGACTTGTTCAAAGACTCATTGACTCTGCCATAACAAAAACTATGCATCAAGGAATGGAGACCTTGGAATCCAACGAAAGAATGAAACTTTTGGGACTTAATGATAAATATACTGAACATATTACTCTCCCTCCAGATTATATGAAGATCTTCTGTGAAATCTGCCAAAAAGAAATCTGTCTCCAATGTGTACAGATAAATGATTTTATTACAAGATGAGGGAATGTTCTAATAATTGTAATAAAGTCCTTTCTTTTGTGTGTGTGTATGTATGTATGTGTGTGTGTGTGTATATATATATCCATACGTGTATGTGTGTGGGTATGTATATATGTGTATATATATATACACACATGATTGCATATATGCCATTTATTTTGCCTAGACTTTGAAACTCTTTTAAGCTTACGTATTGTGAACATATGGGTGTTACCTTTGGGTGTTACTTTTTGTGAACGTTAGCTGGCTTTCCTTGTCTTGCGTGACTTCTCTGGTAATGTAGATAAGGATTGCTAACAGCTAAGCATATTGTATGTACTATTTCAGCAAACGCAGTAGTTTAGAACACCCTTTCGGCTCAGCTATTTAAACTCTTAAGAATATGTAGAGTCAGACAGAGGACGGCCCACATCTGGTGTGGTCGTCATCATCTCTCTCCATGCTAGCATGATCAAATATGATCAAATAAAGAAACATCTTACTTATTCAGGTCTGGACGATTTCTAATTGGAAGACTGAAAAATATTCAGGATTGAGAGTCCTCAGTAGTTGATACCTTTTAATGGCTAACTGAAAAGATGGTAATACATTGCAAGCTTTCGAGACTACTCAGGTCTCTTCATCAGGCTAGACTAATACAAAATCTGAAGTCACATATTTATGCACAATACAGCCTAGAAAAAATGCAATAGATAAGACAAGTGACGTGAAGCAGAACTATCAATATGGGAGAGGGAGAAACATAAATATAAACATTGGACCAGTTCATAGATAAGGAGTCTGGATGTTTTATGGTCCTCTGATTGGGGTCTAGTTCTGTGTTGCCCTGCAAGGTTTTAAAAGGAAATTCCTTAATTGATGTAAAAAGACATAAATCCATGCGACACATTCATTCCAGCACTGAGAGTGTCAAAGTTCGTCATAAATTTGTACTCCCAAACTCGTCTCTCTATCTGAGATGTGAAGTTACCTTTCAATACCAGTAATTTCATATCCATGCTGCTGTGACCACTCCGTTCCAGACACAAAAGCATCTAACTGTGTCATCAATCTCTCAGATTATAAACCCAACAAAGTGGAACTGGCCGTGCTTTCTAGAGGACTCTCATTTTGTCCCACTAAGGCCCTAGATAAAACTGAACTCTGCAGTGATATGGAACAGTATTTCAGGAGACTGCGCCTGAGGGAATATTTCAATGATACAGAAGATTCAGAAAACACTCAGACCGAAGGAAAAGGGATCGTAACAACTAGGAAAAGGTCAGACTGGACACCTCCACCTGGACGCAACCCTCATTTGGATAAATATATAGACTCCTTCAGACATTTGATAAAATCCACAATCATAGACACTAACAGGAGACAAGCATCCAACATCAGTGCCCAGGAGAGAAAGGCCATACAGTCTTTAAAAACCAACAAAGAAATCATCATTAAACCTGCTGACAAGGGAGGTGCAATAGTCATGATGAATACGTCAGACTACATGAAGGAAGCAAACAGGCAACTTATGGACACATGCTACTATAGAAAATTGGAGTCGGATCCTACACAGGACTATTACAAGGAACTAAACAAGTTGGTTTCTTGTCTGCCTGACCAGTCCATAAGAGCTGGCGATGACCTGATACCAGAGACTCCAAGAATAGGGACATTCTACATGCTTCCCAAAATCCACAAATCTGGAAATCCAGGAAGACCAATTATTTCATGTGTGGGCACCCTCACTGAGCAGGTATCTGGATGGGTAGAGGGTATTCTTAAACCACTGGTGAAGGATACATCCAGCTACATTCAGGACACAACTGACCTATTGAATAAACTAGCAGCAATAGGTCCTCTACCAGAAGGAACCATCCTGGCCACCATGGATGTGGAATCTTTGTACTCTAATATCCCACACCAAGATGGTTTACATGCCTGCAAATTCTTCATGGAAAACACAGGGACTGATGCTGATGCCGTGGTGAAACTTATAAAATTCATCCTCACCCACAATTACTTTGAATTTGACAACAGGATCTATCTACAGGAGACTGGCACAGCTATGGGAAGTAAAATGGCTCCACAGTATGCAAATCTTTTCATGGCCAAGCTTGAAAGCGATTTTTTGTCCTCATGCCCCATCAGGCCCCTGGCCTACTACCACTTCATTGATGATATTTTAATCATCTGGACGGAGTCTGAGCAACAGCTAAAGACGTTCCACGAACAGTTTAATCAATTTCATCCCACCATCAATTTAACACTCAACTACTCCAGTACCGAGATTAATTTTTTGGACACCATCATTAAGCTAAAAAACAATGAAATAGAGACATCCCTGTATCAGAAGCCAATCGACCGTCCAACATACCTTAAATGGGACAGTTTCCATCCAAAACACATAAAGAACTCTATTATCTATAGCCAAGCCATCAGATACAATCGTATATGTTCCAACCCCATGGATAGAGACAAACACCTTGGTCGCCTCAAAAAAACCTTTTTGAATCAGGGTTACCATCCAAGAACAATTGAAAACCAAATTACAAGAGCCACCAGATTGTCAAGGAATCACCTGCTACATTACAAAGCTAAAGAAGAAAATAACCGAGTGCCTCTAGTAGTCACCTACAACCCAAATCTGGAGGTGCTAAGGGGAGCTGCACGGAAATTACAACCTTTACTACAAAAAGATGCCCGATTAAAATCAATTTTTCCAGACCCCCCACTGCTGTGTTTTAGGCAGCCCCCAAATTTAAGAAGCATCATTGTCAGAAGCTCCCTGTCCTCTCCAACAGCTGCAGGAACCTTTCCTTGCAACCAGAAAAAATGTAAAACCTGTCCATTTATAATGACCACGGACAAGATAAAGATCCCCAACTCACATCAGGACTACAAGATCCCAGGTACTTTCACCTGCATTACATCTAATGTGGTGTACTTAATTATTTGTACTAAATGTCCAACTGGGGGTCTGTATGTGGGGGAGACAGGGCAAAAGCTTAGAACAAGGATGAATGCTCATCGTCACACAATAAGAGAAAAAAGAATGGATCTACCTGTGGCAAAACATTTCTGTATCCCTGATCACAGCAGCATGGATATGAAATTACTGGTATTGAAAGGTAACTTCACATCTCAGATAGAGAGACGAGTTTGGGAGTACAAATTTATGACGAACTTTGACACTCTCAGTGCTGGAATGAATGTGTCGCATGGATTTATGTCTTTTTACATCAATTAAGGAATTTCCTTTTAAAACCTTGCAGGGCAACACAGAACTAGACCCCAATCAGAGGACCATAAAACATCCAGACTCCTTATCTATGAACTGGTCCAATGTTTATATTTATGTTTCTCCCTCTCCCATATTGATAGTTCTGCTTCACGTCACTTGTCTTATCTATTGCATTTTTTCTAGGCTGTATTGTGCATAAATATGTGACTTCAGATTTTGTATTAGTCTAGCCTGATGAAGAGACCTGAGTAGTCTCGAAAGCTTGCAATGTATTACCATCTTTTCAGTTAGCCATTAAAAGGTATCAACTACTGAGGACTCTCAATCCTGAATATTTTTCTATCTACTGGCTAACACGGTACAAAGATATACATCTTTCCTGTATCTAATTGGAAGACTAAAACTCTACTGACAACGCACCCATAGACTTGTATGGGTGAGTGCAATCCGATTCTTCGATTCTCGCTGTCAATCACAGCTTGATGCTATTGTTTTCCAATGCTGAATCAGTATGAGAAAATAATCACTGATCTGCACTGCCCCATAGTATAACATTGCACCAAGTGCTATCTGACAAAACATCAGATAGCACTCAGCCGTGTTGTACACTCATATGCACTAGGCCTTAATAGTAACTCAGACTTTACATGATCTACCACTTTGTAGCTGAGTTGCCTTCCAGCTCTCAATGAGACCACTAACAGCTTTTTGTAGAATATTTAGGAGGGAAATTTCATGAACTGACTTATCCCAGTGGTGAGATTTTATTACAGGACCACGCTCAAATCCATGAGCTCTTTAGGACAATCTGTTCCCTCTCAAATGTTAGTAATGGCAGTTTGCATGGTGAGGTGCTGGGTTTTAGACATCTGTGATAATGGTGTTGAATGGAAAACACAAAATAGTGCGTTCCTCAGAGGTGTGCCTAATACTTTGGTTCAGACAGTGTAGATGGATAGATATGTCAATTAGAAAATATAGGAGCAAATGTATTTACAACTTTAAAAAAGGGTAAAATACATAGAAATCCTCTTCCTTTCTGGGTATCTCCTTTACCTTTTTGTAAATCCTCGAATGCTGACGCTAGCCTTCATGATTCAGAGTTCTATTGTTCCCTCACATGCTCGGAGTTTTAATAAAATGATCTCTTATAGATGAAGACAATTACACAGAGGCCACAGTCAAGTGCGGACCTTCACTAATCACATATTTTGATTATACTGTGAGGACGATAAATGCAGATAGAAGCTGACTGAGTGTGAGTTTGTCTACGCCTTGTCTGACTGGTGGAATATTTCCAGCTAATTACCTGTCAGATCTAATGGCCAGACATAAAATGACACAGGAATACAATTATGTGGCTTGTAAATTATTCAAACTAAAAAAAAAAAAATGTCAAATCAATGTGACTGATGCTGTCTCCTCGATGCAGACTTGATTTGTGTCTACTTTTCTGATTAATATACATATGTGCAGATATATATTTCTGGCTTTTTTCTGACACTGAAATTTGAATACTTTGAAATGTTCTCACCATGATTTCACATCTATGACATTTCCAAGTAGCATTTCTTACTTCACCAACAGTATGTATGGATGTAAAATTGACCTTTGACTATGTTGGGAATTGCACACTTCCTTCATTGTGGGGAGTTTCTAACGAGAAGTCCTAAATAGCAGAAAGAGGATCTAAAATCATACCCATATTCAGGGCATTTGTTTCAGCTCATTTTTGATTTGGCTCGAAACTACAATACAAAAACTTTTATTGATGCCCAAAATAGGAGATTTACCGCATGGTCCATCACTCTAAGTTCCTGAACTGCACCATGATAGCTTTGAAATGGTGAACCAAACAGGCCAGTGCTTGTCCCCTCTGTTTCCATGTTTGGTTGCTGTGAAGCACTGCACCTTTGTTACAGGCAATGTGGAGCGGCAGGGAGGCAGTCCTGTGTACTTACTGGTTTTGTTGCCACTACTCAGTCAGGGAGTGATGTGGTTAATTCCTGGCTTCTTTCTATGAGACCTAGCCTATTGGAATGTTACTGCCGTTGATGCGCCCCAGAGGCCGTGGGATACTCGGTACAGTGGCAGTGACCCAGTCCGTGGCATCAGGCGATCATGTAAAAGGTAAAATACAGTTGTGGTATACATAGTATATGTGGAAACCAAAACTGGTTATTTACATGATGAGATGATTCAAAAAATCATAAAGTACAACCCACATATAAATATTAACGTTTAAGGACTTTTAAGGACAGCTGCAGTCTGATTAGAGAGCAAACCAACGAACAAGCAGTCAGAGGTCCCATAAAAATAGAATTTTATTGGTAATACATATAAAAACATGGACACTACGGTATATGGAAACAGGGGGAAAGGAAACGTGCACAATGGCATATGAAAGCCGGGTACACCACCCGCACAGACCCAGGTTAGCCAGCCCTATAGAATATCATGGACAGTGTTAGGGTAAAGACCTATATAGAAGGTCCAAGGGCACATCTATTCACTGCATGATTTCCTGACCCTCTGGGCCTGCGCATGACGCGAAAGTCTCCCTGTGGTGCGCCTTGTACAAGCGCTCCCTGATTCTTAACGTGGCAGCACGCACTTTGGAAATGGCCCCAGCCAGTTAACTAGTGCCTAAGACTTCTGACAGATGTCACAGTTGTACAATTGTGAATTTTATTCAAATAACACTGATTCATGGAATGTTTATTTAAAATACAAATTCAACAGTTTCCCCTTTTTTTATATTTTTAAATCTATTCATGGGCAATAATCAAACACGGTAGTGAAAGAGTAGTAATTCCCAATAAAGAGAAGCTAAGATTTCAAACCTTATCTCTCTGCAGTTCTGAAATTCCCATCTAGATCCATAACTCTTTTACACCAATAGTTGTTGATTGACACAGATGTAAAAGTTACATCTCAGTTTTTTACTTTGGTTGTTCACCTGCAGTGGTACAACTTGAAACCTCTGTGTTTCATTGCAAAATATCCAACAAGACCCCCAACTTTAAAGGTAACCATATTCTCTAATGGGCCAATGGATCTTTTGGATTGCCAGAGGTTCTAGGGCAACTATGTGACTAGAACTCCTGCATCCACTATAGTTACAACCTTATATAGGTGTTATGACGTAGTTATGGGGACATGAGGTGTTCTTGACCCAAGGAAGGAATTATAATGGTGTGGTCAGAGTATTAAAACACAATTGGAAAGCTTATCACAGTATATGATATATTACCATAACAAAACTATATCCATTAATATTTAACAATGACCAAGCTATTTTACATTTTTTTTAATTTTCCCCTTTTCTCCCTTTATTCCAAGTGCAATAACTTTACAAGCGCTTTGAAATTGCAAAAAAGTTCAATTCTACAATTGTTTTTTTATATTTACTATGTTCGCAATATGGTAAAACTGTCAGGGCAATATGATTTTCCAGGTCAGTACAATTATACCAAACACGTACTGTATAGTTTGGGGGTTTTTTTTATTTAAGTGGTAAAAAAAATTACAGAAATTTGTAGAAAAATATAACTAACTTTTTTAATTTTTGGGATATGGGGCTGTGTGAGGGATTTTTGAGCCCTGAGCTGACATCTTTACTGATACAATTTTGGGGAAGATATGATGTTTTGATTGCCTCTCATTATATTTTATTGCAATGTTGTGTTTTGATTTTTTTCTCATTACATCGTTTACCAGATTTACCGGTTTAGTTTATTTTACGCTTTGAAAGATTGGACTTTTCATAATGTGGCCATACCACATATGTGTATTTTTTTTTTTTTGTTATCGTTTTATTTTTAATTGGGCAATAAGGATGGTTATGTGAGCTTTTATGTATGTTTGACACATTTAAAAAAAAAAATCTTCTCACTTTTTATTGTATTTGCTAGTCGCTTCTGCCGCATAAAGCAGTGCATGAGCCCTGTTATGAATAGCGAAAATCCCGTTCTGCTATGAATGCCAGCTAAACGCTGGCTTACACAGGAAGATCGGAACAACAGTAGAGTTCTTCAGCAGACCCTCGGCTGACATTGCAACCCCTCAGAGCCCCACAGTCACGTTACGGGCATGCCAATGGGTGCATAGAATGAGCATCCCCCATCCTCCCCCAACGGCATGTGTTAATGCCAATGTTATGACGCAATTGTATGTCATATGTCATTAAGGGGTTAAACTGCTCCAGCAATATCTGCTCCTGTCACCAGACACCACCATATTTAATCAGCAGGAGCAATCAGTTCCCTGCTGAGGCCAGTGGGGTAGTACTGTAGGGTCGGTGGGCGAGCTGGGGGGTGTCCCTCTTCTTACCACGCAGAGACGAAACAGAGACAAGATGGAGACAGATTCTGGGTGCAACAGGTCCGAGCTTTATTCACTCGCTGTCCGCCTGACAGCCTCACAGCACTCCGCAATTTTCCTCAAGGCTCTCCGGTTACAATACACCACAGAACACCGCACTTTCGCCAAGGACGTATATATACGTACCGTCCCTTTACTCTTGTTGACGCTTTTGACAGGTCCGTCACTGTGGCCGCCTTAGGCCCGTAAACCAACAGTAATTTCACTGGTCACAACGTCTTTCTTAGCACGGTATCCGTAACCTCTGTGCCTCGTCGATATAACCTCTGTGTCTCATCTATTTTGCGGTATTCCTGTCAGGACCACCCCCCTGACGTTCTCTCTCCTCAGTCCCCCTGGTTTGGATTCTCTTCACAGCGCACAGACTGTCACAGTCCTTCTGTCACTTGAGCTCCCCCTGGGGACTGGAACTTTCTGGAACCCTCCCTCAGTATTTATGGCACTCCCGGTCCCCTGTCACTGTAACTCCGCCCCCCATGACCAACGGTTTCTAAAGCCCTAAGCTGATGTCAAGTCCTTTGCTCACACTCCTCCCTGCCATCTAATGGTCAACCCAAGGCACTGCACGTCCACTACACTTTCCTAGCTGTTTCCCCACTGTAGTAACTGACACCTGTCTAAACTGTGCAAACCTATCTTTCTCTATACTGACACGTCCATCCGTCCATCAGGTCACCTTCCCTACAGTACCACAGCACACTTAAACTTCAGCATACTGCAGGGAGTTGCCAGTTATAAGTTTATCCTGACACTAGTATTAGTCTCCTGTTTTTCCTAGTTATTTTACCTGGCTTACGTGATACCCAATGCTGTCTCTGGATTGACTAATTCTGACATTTGCCTGACAGTCAGGCCTCTGACTCCATCCTCTTTGTTCTGGCCTCAGCTTTCCCCAAACTTTGTGTCTGACTGCTGATTTTGCCTTGTAACTGCCCTCTCTGGTTTTGACCTGTCTTGTCTACTATCCTTTGCCAGCTTGCTCCACTGGCCCACAGCTTCTGCATGGATGCAACCCAAGGGACTCTGTCTAAAGAAGTCTAGATCCTCCTATAAGGGTTATCAGGTGATGGCCATGGTTCCTTTGGGACCTGCTAAGTGCAAAGTTTGTCCATGAAAGCCCTATTATGAGCTGCCAAGTTTCCACATACAGTCCACTCTAACAATATAATTATTTTTTTTGTTAAATTTTATTTATTAGCCTATGTAATGTCAATAGTGCATGGATTGTGTACATAATTTTGTATGATTTGTATTGTAATCTAATATATTATGTATGTGCAAAAAGTTTCTAATATCTTGTAAAATATTTTGTAATAAGTGTATATAGGTATGAATGTGGAGCCATATGACTTCTGAGACTGTGATGCTGGAGCAGATTTGATGTGACGATATGTTCCATCCACAATGATCTTTGTTGTTGCCAGAACTTTTTCTTTGGGATTACATCAAATAGACTAACGGCCTCAGGGCTTTGTAGGAAAAGGCTGCTTTATGTTATTGGTGCCTTTGAGCCTACACTCGAGTAAAGAGGTAGAACAAATACATTCTACAGAAGATAAAAAGCAGGACCCCACTGTAACTATACAACAGTTCCAAATAATTCTTTATTTTCAACATTTAGAAGAAAATGTGGCACTGATGGTAAGAAAATGTTACTGCACTCATCAATGTACCACTGTGCAAATAACCCTAATTCATAAAGGGGATTTGTCTAAATGTTTTCATTACAGAAGGCATCTAAGGGTGGGTTTACACTAGCCGATAGTGGCCATCAATGCCTGCCCATCTGCTACATGTTTTTCTATCGACGGCCATTTATTAGCTGATCACACTTCTCATGCCCATGGAAAAATCAGTAATTGATTGTTCTAAGCATATATTCCGTCACTGTTCTTGACAGCACTTCCATTTTACACAGGTTAATGTGCTGCCGAGAACGGTGATTTTTCAGCAAGGTTTAAAATCATTTAATCCAATAGCTTGTTTTTACATAATTGATTATCAGGAAGAGAGTGTTCCAAGTAACACTCATTCATAATAATGGCAACGATATGCCAGCGTCCCTGCATGCGTGTCCGGAAGAGAGACGCCATTACCAAATAAGATACCTGTGCAAATGAAGATCGCTGTGAAAAAGGACACCGCAGACACGGAGAAGCTGGAGCCGGAAGAAGTAATAAAGAAACAGGAAGTCATGGAGAGAGGGACCGTCGCGGCCGTGATCCGGAGTTCCCCCGGCCGCATGGGGAGGACGTCACAGCCGGCTGCAGTTGCGATGAGTGTGACACCGACCCTCACCCCAGTCCCTGCATCTCCCTATGGCGGCTTACTAGACGAGTACTGGGCCCCGATAGTGAGAGAGGCTCAGTGGGTGAAGCAAGTTATAGAAGAAAAGAAACGGCAGGAGCGACAAATTTTAAAGAAGTGAAAGCGGCCCTGAATTGGCTAGTGAGGAACCCTTTGAGTGGGAAGAGTTGTGCCAGTTGCAGGAAATGAGAGTCTGTTCCGTGTCTCCTGAAGGGCAGGGAGCCCTGGATGGCACCAGGACTGAGTGTCAGTGGTGACCCAAATGGTCACCGATAAAGGCCTGTTGTTTTTTTTTGTTTTCCCCCTTCCTCATCCAAGTTTCATTTGCGCATCCCCTGCTGGATTATGGGACTGAAACCCTAAAAGGGTTAATCACCATGGGCTTTGTGTGCAGTTGCTTTAAGGACTGTGTTGTTTTAACCTTATATCTTACCTGTATTTGCCTTAAATTTTACCTGTATTAACCTTGAACTGTTCCTTGATAGAGCTGCCTACATGTGTTTTAGGGCCCATGATCTACTTTAAAGGAGGAAGGTGGAAAAAGCCTGTGCAGGAGGACCCGAGGAGCGAGCCGAGTCAGGACTGAATGGACTGCTGAGTTGGCCCACTTGCCAAGTGCTTTAAGAGACTTCCCGTGTTTGGCTACCCGGAGGGGAAAAGGACTGGCCCATGGGCCTGAATGGTTTTTGTGTGACAACATGTCTGTGTCCCAGGAGCAAGGGGACCGGGGTCAGTCAGACCCACACTAAAAGAACATGAACTCTTGTTGCGGGGCTCCAACCGAGTAGAGCCGAGGTCACGGTTGACCCATAAGAAGTGTTGAACTGAGACTGTATTAATTTGATTGATGTTTTATACATAATGTGTTATTTTTACAGCAGCCATTATGGTCAGGATGACCATATTTAAGGAGGGAAGAGTGTAAGGAGGTGTCGGGCACCCTCAGCTGCCTCCTTTCTCCTACACGACGAGCCCATGGTTCCCTCATGATTTATGTGTTATGTGTAATGTGTAATGTATAATGTGTAATATGTTGTACATTTTATGTCACTACAACTGAATATACTTAGTTCAGGGATAGAAGGAGTTAACAAATGGCCAGGGTGCTCACTGACTGTGTCCTAGTAAACTCTGCCATGACTACCACCCCGTGCCACCTTGTTACAGATACACGTCGGCCCCAGTGTATCCCATTTGGTGGATGCATATCGGTCTCAGAGTATCTCATGTAATGTAAACAGCATAATTAAGAATATAGTGAGGACTTGTGTTTGTATATAGCATTTAGTTAGGTGCTTTGTACATTTATAGTGTATAGATGTGTCTATAATATGGAGTTGTGTGATGTATATACGTCGGCTCCAGCGTATCCCGTGTGATGTATATAAGTCGGCCCGAGCGTATCCCGTATAAATTTCTCCATCTACTCCATTGTCTGAGTCTGTGATTGTCGGACTGCACTCAGATGCCTTCCAAGTGCAGTCTGATGTTTCACACTCACCCATGGTCTTATATGGGTGCACATGCTCTGATTAGTGAACGCACTCGCAGCATGCTGCAATTTTTTTTCTCATGCTGAATTGGTATGAGAAACACAGAGCAAGTCGGCACTGCCCCATACTATAAGGGTATGTTTTCACTTGGCGTCCTTGCAGCGCTTTGGACGCAGCGGAAAGCCTGCTCCGCCCAAAGCGCCGTCCCCTTCTGTATGCGCAGTGATTCCGGATGTGCTCATTGAACTCATCCGGTATCGCCTTTGCATATATATAGAGTAGGCTATTTACCTTGCGGAGACTGAGCGTCTCCGCAAGGTAAACAGACATGCTGCGGTCTAAAAAGACGCGCTGCATGTCTGGAAACGCAGGGCCACCGGATGTGTGTTTGCACGCATAGTGGAGACGGAATTTCGAAAAATCCCCTCCACTATGCTGTAACATCTGGACGCTGCAGATTGAACGCTGCAGCTGTGCACAGCGTTCAACCTGCAGCTAATCCGGATGTAATCCGGCAAGTGGAAACATACCCTTACACTGAGCCGAGTGCAATCCGACAAAACATCAGCTAGCACTCGGCCATGTTATACAGTCATATGAGCGAGCCCTTAGGAAAAGTAGTTGGTGAGCATGAAAGGTCAGAAAGTCACTTCTTTTTGCTCATTGGTGGTTTGCAATCTGCCCATTTTAAATCCAGAAAACTGTCATAACCTGTTTAATGAATTGTGCCCTAAAAGACAGCCATCTCTTGCAACACAGAGGGAGATTTAACATAAATCAGCTTCAAAGAAAGCAGTAGTAATGAAAAACAGCACTGCCTAGACCTGTAAGGCCTTAGAGGGTCCCTCTATGTCACTTAAGGTATTGTCACACTTAGCGATGTACCAGCGATATGACGCGGTCAGGATCGCTGGTACATCGCTAAGTGGTCGCTAGTGAGCTGTCACACAGGCCGATCTCACTAGCGACATCGCTGGGGACGGGGGTCGCTACTTACCTGTCACACCAGGCGATCCTGCGTCCTCCCGCCCGCGTCCACGCGTCACTCGTCGTCACAGCAGGAAGCGCCGCAGGAAGCTGACGACAAGAAATAGTCCAGGACGTTTTCGCGCGATCAGCGATAACCAGCGGGGGAGCCGGTCGTAGGTAAGTATCACACACAGCGATATCGCTATAACGTCACTAGTTATAGCAATATTGCTAGCGATATCTCTTAGTGTGACAGGCCCTTTAGTCCAATTATGAGGCTCTCAGTCATTTCCAAAGGAAAACCCTGAAACTTTAATTTAGGTGAAGCTATGGTTTAAGATGTATTTATGTCAGCTAGATCAATTTTCATAATCTTTAATGCATTTTTATTTGCTACAGTCACCATGTAACATGACTATTGGACATTATTAGATGCCATTGACCTAAGGTTCCATCTTTGGTCCATGATAATAATTTTGTGCTACTGTTTCACTGGTTCAATTTTCCTGTTTGAAATCAGTCAGATTATCATTTGTTGCAGAATTTGTAAATTATACCACCGCCACTTATCACTTTCCTCAACATAAAATGACCCAAGCACGGTAGCTCTGTGCACCCTTAGCGTGGCCAAACAGTTCATTGCACCTTCCCACTGACTTGTTTACATCTTACTCTATCCACCACTATTTTGATTGAAAGGCGGTAGGGGGACGGCGGAAATACAGGTGCGTCTCACAAAATTAAAATATCACCAAAAAGTTAATTTACTTCAGTCCTTCAATACAAAAAGTGATGCAGTAATTGATGCAAAAGGAGCCCCGACCAAGTACTGAGGACACTTACTGAACATAATGTACTGAACATACATGTCAGTAGGCCAACATTTCGGATTTTAAAGTAATTTTTCAAGCTGGCGTTATAAAGTATTCTAATTTACTGAGATAATGACTTTTGGGTTTTCATTGGCTGTAAGCCATAATCATCAACATTAACAGAAATAAACACTTGAAATAGATCACTCTGTGTGTAATGACTCTACATAATATATGGGTTTCACTTTTTGTATTGAAGAACTGAAATAAATTAACTTATTGATGATATTATAATTTTGTGAGATGCACCTGTAGATGGAAAAAAAAGCAGGTGGGAAGGTGCTCTGAGCTACTCAGCCACACCAAGGGAGCACTGAGAGACTGTGCTTGGTTTGAACAGTCATTGAGTAAGGTCCTTACAATTAATAACAATTTAAAGAAAATCACCTTCGATAAGTCATAAATAGTGATGAGTGAACATGCTCGGTAATACTCGGATGTCTTTTCAGTATCTGGGTGCTCAAATGTGCTCGGCACCCGACGAACATTGGTGCTCTGATTTAATGCTCGTACCCCTGCCCCGCATGTTGGGCACCTGTTACACAGCCAATAAACATGTGGGGATTGACTACCAGTCACTGTAACTCCGTAGCCATCTTGGTAGTGGCATTACTGTGACTGGCTGTCCGCATTACCTCATCAAAGGTTATAAATGGACTGGTGGCACCACGATCGGCACACTGACACTATTACACAGCTCATGGACTGATTGGAGGGAGAGAGTAGTTGTCTAGGTCTGTGTGCACAGTTTCAGGAATCAGAGTTCTCTAGTGGTAACAATGTTACTGAACCACCATACCAAAAGTCCTTTTAAGGGCTAACCTTGTGCTTTGCCTTTTCTATGTGATGCATCCTGCATTTATGCTAGAGACAGATGCTGGAGCAAGGAGAGTGGATGAATACAGTTCTCTAGGCAGGGCTTAGGGCTTTGTAGTCTGTTTCTAAATATATAGTTGCTGCAGGTGTATTGTCGTCCATACAGTTTAACTTGCTGTCTGTTAAATTACAGTGGCTTTAAACTAAAACAAAAACTCTTTGCCTGTTGCAGGTGACCACATTTTTTTTGTGTGAAAAAATTGACTGCATTGTCATCCATACAGTTTAACCTGCATTGAGTTCAATTATGGTGGTTTGAAACTAAAAAAGAATGTTTTCCTTGCTGCAGTGATCAATTTTTTTTAATTAAAAAATGTATTTTCAATTAATCAAGGAAACTTGGTTTCCAGAGACCTAGTGTCACGCCACGCTCACCTGGGGGCGGGATCTCGGTCCCGATGTCATCTCTTCCTGAGCCGCGGTCACTCCGGGGGTCCCGCCGGGTGCGCACGCACACCTCTTGTACCTAGGTCCCTGTCTCCTCCATGGTATGTCTGCGCTTGCGCACTTTTCTCAGTTCGGTCTCCAGGTCAGTCCTCTCTATGGTACTGGAGGAGTTGACCCGGAAGCTCTCGTGATCATGTGCTATATCAGGCTACCTCTTCCTAGGGGAGTGTGTCGCCCCTGAGGGTTCAGATGCCACAGAGGTACTGCACCTCCTCCTGAGGTGTGGTACCCCACCATCCAGGTAGGTTCGAGGCTCCTGACCACGCTCCAACACTTGCATCTCACACAACACAGTAGTTCAGCAAAGCCACATTGCGGCTCCCTGCTTGGAGTGTAGCAGAGCACCTTTGGTGGCTCCCTGCTTGGAACACGAAACGTGCTGGGAGGCGGGTGGTGTTAGAATGCATAAAAGAGTGGGAAGGTTTAGGATTTCAGGTCAGTCAGTGGGGAGTGAGTCGGAGAAGAGTGAGGAGTGAATCATAGAATCATAGAATCATAGAATCATAGAATCGTAGAGTTGGAAGGGACCTCCTGGGCCATCTGGTCCAACCCCCTGCTCAAAGCAGGATTCGCTAAATCATCCCAGTCAGATGTCTGTCCAGCCTCTGTTTGAAGACTTCCATTGAAGGAGAACTCACCACTTCTCGTGGCAGCCTGTTCCACTCATTGATCACTCTAACTGTCAAAAAGTTTTTTCTAATATCTAATCTGTGTCTCCTCCCATTCAGTTTCATCCCATTGCTTCTAGTCTTTCCTTGTGCAAATGAGAATAAAGTTGATCCTTCTACAATGTGACAGCCCTTTAGATATTTGTAGACAGCTATTAAGTCTCCTCTCAGTCTTCTCTTTTGCAAACTAAACATTCCCAAATCCTGCAACCTTTCCTCATAAGACAGGGTTTGCAGACCGGTCACCATTCTGGTCGCTCTTTTCTGAACTTGCTCCAGTTTGTTGATGTCTTTTTTAAAATGTGGTGCCCAAAACTGGACACAATATTCCAGATGAGGTCTGACCAAAGAGGAGTAGAGGGAAATGATGACTTCACGTGATCTAGACTGTATGCTTCTGTTAATACATCCTAGAATTGCATTTGCCTTTTTTGCTGCTGCATCACACTGTTGACTCATATTCAGTCTGTGATCTATTAGTATACCCAAGTCTTTTTCACATGTGCTGTCACTTAGCCCTATTCCTCCCATTCTATATATGCTTTTTCCATTTTTATTGCCCAGATGTAGTACTTTGCATTTCTCCCTGTTAAAAACCATTCTGTTAGTTGCTGCCCACTTCTCCAGTTTATTTAAATCTTTTTGAATCCTCTCTCTCTCTTCTCTAGTATTAGCTATCCCTCCTAGCTTTGTGTCATCAGCAAATTTAATCAGTTTACCCTCAATTCCTTCATCTAAATCGTTGATAAAGATGTTGAACAATACAGGGCCCAGGACAGAGCCCTGTGGTACCCCACTTGAGACATTCTTCCAACTGGATGTGCAGCCATTTACGACCACTCTTTGGGTCCGATCACTAAGCCAGTTATGAATCCACCTAACAGTTGCCTTGTCCATTCCATACTTACTCATTTTTTCAATAAGGATTGTATGAGAGACTTTGTCAAATGCTTTGCTGAAGTCAAGATATACTATATCTACAGCATTTCCTTGATCCACCCAATCAGTGATACCGTCATAGAAGGAAATTAAGTTAGTCTGACATGACTTATTAGTTACAAACCCGTGCTGACTCTGTTTAATCACTTCATTCTTATCCAGATATTGACATACATGTTGTTTAATAATTTGTTCAAAGATCTTTCCTGGTATAGAAGTCAGACTCACCGGCCTATAGTTACCTGGGTCCACCTTCTTCCCCTTTTTGAAGATAGGAACAACATTTGCTCTTCTCCAGTCTTCTGGCACTTCTCCTGTTCTCCAAGAATTTTCAAAGATTATAGAGAGGGGTTCAAAAATTTCTTCTGCTATCTCCTTCAGTACTCTGGGGTGTAATTCATCTGGACCTGGAGACTTGAATTCATTTAGGCTAGCTAAGTGTTTCCTCACTATCTTTCTGTTTATAGATATCCTGGATTCTTCTATTCCCTTAATAGGACAGTGAATAACAGTTGATGTTACATTTCCTTTCTGAGAGAAAACAGATGCAAAATAGAAATTTAAAAGTTCAGCCTTCTCAACATCCTGTCTTACCATTTCATCATTTTCATCCTGTAAAAATCCTATAGCATCTTTGACTTTTCTTTTACTTTTGACATATCCCCAAAATCCTTTATTATTGCTTTTGACATCTCTTGCAAGCCTCAATTCATTTTCAGCTTTAGATAATCTGATTTGTGCCCTGCAGGTTCTGCAGACAGCATTATATTCTTCTTTAGATATGCCTCCCTCTTTCCATTTTATAAACATTTTTTTCTTCCTTTTTAGCATGTGCTTAAGTTCTGTGTTCATCCATCCTGGTTTCCTTAACTGCTTCCTATTCTTCCCTCTTTTCGGAATTGTTAACAACTGTGCTTTGAGAATTTCATTTTTCAAGATTTCCCATCCTTCCTGGACATTTTTGTCTTTAAGGATATCCAGCCATTGGATCCCTCCAATTCTCTTTCTGAATCCCTTAAAATCTGCCTTTCTGAAATCTAACCTTGACGTCTGAGTCTTCACAGGTCTTCCGCCTCTAGTTATCCAAAATTCTAAAATAGCATGGTCGCTACCTCCTAGGGTCCCAGCCACTTTTACCTCCTCAACCATTTCCTCCCTGTTTATAAGGATTAGATCCAAGGTAGCAGTTCCCCTTGTTTTCTCCCTTACCTTTTGGAAGATAAAGTTGTCAGCAAGAGAGGATAAGAATTTCCTTGACCTGTTAGTTTTGCCTGAGAGAGATTCCCAACAAATGTCTGGATAGTTGAAATCTCCCATGACAACTATGTCATATTTTTTGGAGAACTTGGCCATTTGATGCATAAAGAGTTCATCCATAGCTTCAGCTTGCACAGGCGGCCTGTAGTAAATGCCTACAATGGTGTCCTTTCCATTGTTCTGTCCTTGTATTCTTACCCAAACAGTTTCCACAGAACTCCCAGTCTCTGAAGCTTCAATCTCTGTGCAGATATACGCGTTTCTAACATACAATGCGACACCCCCTCCTCGTTTATCAAGTCTGTTTCTTGCAAATAAGTTGTATCCTTCTAGTCTTGTATTCCAATCATGTGTATTGTCCCACCAAGTTTCAGTGATTCCAATGACATCATATTTCTTTTCCTGTGTTAGTAGTTCCAATTCTCCTTGTTTGTTGCCCATGCTTTGTGCATTAGTATAGAAACATTTTAGTTTGTGATTGGTTTCTCTTTCTCCAATATTTTTATTAATTAGATTCTTTCGTCTTTGTTCTTCCTTTCCACTTCTAATAGCAGAGTTCTCAATAGCATTTGTCAGGTGTATGGCTTTTTCTGGTCTTTTGCTTCCCTTCCCATGTTGTTCTAGTTTAAAGCTCTCCTTACAAGTGTAGCAAGGCGACTTCCAAATACATGCTTACCAGTCTTCGTAAGGTGCACCCCATCTCTAGCAAGTAGTCCATCGTATAAGTAGTTCACTCCGTGATCCAGAAATCCAAATCGTTGCTGACGGCACCATCGACGTAGCCAGTTGTTCACCTGCAGAATCTTATTCCACCTCCTTGTTCCATGGCCATCCACTGGGAGGATGGAAGAGAAGACCACCTGCGCTCCCAGTTCTTTCACTTTCTTGCCTAAGTCTTCAAAGTCTCTGCAGATGGTTTCCAGGTCGTTTCTTGCAGTGTCATTTGTCCCCACATGTAGTAGCAGGAATGGGTAGTCATCTGTAGGTCTGAAGAGTCCTGATATCCTGTCAGACACATCTTTAATTTTTGCACCTGGAAGACAACACATTTCTCTTGAAGTTATATCCGGTCTGCAGATAGCGGCCTCAGTTCCTCTCAACAGGGAATCCCCCATGACCACCACTCTCCGTTTCTTCTTCACAACATTTTTCTTTCTCCATCCAGGAGGACTCTTAAGGCGTACAAGGTTGCTGCTTGTTGGCAAAGTCTTATCCTGATGTATTTCTTCATTGTTTTCCTGCGTGAGAGCCTGGTACTGGTTTCTGAGCAGTATGGGTGCTGACTGCCTCCTGATCCTCCTGCTTCTCTGGGTCACATGTCTCCATTCCTCTGTTTCTTCAGGTGCACTTCGAATTTCTTCTCTTTCTGTAACATGAAGAGATAATTCTGCTCTGTCCAAGAACTCTTCACCTTCCTTAATGATCTTCAACGTAGCTAACCTCTCTTCGAGATTTTGCAACTTTTCCTCCAACAGGGACACAAGCTTGCATTTGTGGCATGTGAAGTTTGGCTTTTCCACTGGTAAGTCTGTGAACATGTAGCAAGAAATGCAGCTCACCAAATGGCTCCTGGCCTCTTCCATCTTGAGATTTCTTAAAAACGATGAAAGATGAGCCCAAATTCGCGCGCCGATAGGCGCGCGGTTTTTCCGATTTCCTCTTTTCAGCTGCAACGGCCAAAACCCAGTGATCGTTGAGCTCGCGGAGACTCTTCACTTATCCCAGAAGGCACTGGGAATATGCAAATGATCTCCTCAAGACTCTTCCCCTGGTTTTCCGATTTCCTCTTTTCAGCTGCAACGGCCAAAACCCAGTGATCGTTGAGCTCGCGGAGACTCTTCACTTATCCCAGAAGGCACTGGGAATATGCAAATGATCTCCTCAAGACTCTTCCCCTGGTTTTCCGATTTCCTCTTTTCAGCTGCAACGGCCAAAACCCAGTGATCGTTGAGCTCGCGGAGACTCTTCACTTATCCCAGAAGGCACTGGGAATATGCAAATGATCTCCTCAAGACTCTTCCCCTGGTTTTCCGATTTCCTCTTTTCAGCTGCAACGGCCAAAACCCAGTGATCGTTGAGCTCGCGGAGACTCTTCACTTATCCCAGAAGGCACTGGGAATATGCAAATGATCTCCTCAAGACTCTTCCCCTGGTTTTCCGATTTCCTCTTTTCAGCTGCAACGGCCAAAACCCAGTGATCGTTGAGCTCGCGGAGACTCTTCACTTATCCCAGAAGGCACTGGGAATATGCAAATGATCTCCTCAAGACTCTTCCCCTGGTTTTCCGATTTCCTCTTTTCAGCTGCAACGGCCAAAACCCAGTGATCGTTGAGCTCGCGGAGACTCTTCACTTATCCCAGAAGGCACTGGGAATATGCAAATGATCTCCTCAAGACTCTTCCCCTGGTTTTCCGATTTCCTCTTTTCAGCTGCAACGGCCAAAACCCAGTGATCGTTGAGCTCGCGGAGACTCTTCACTTATCCCAGAAGGCACTGGGAATATGCAAATGATCTCCTCAAGACTCTTCCCCTGGTTTTCCGATTTCCTCTTTTCAGCTGCAACGGCCAAAACCCAGTGATCGTTGAGCTCGCGGAGACTCTTCACTTATCCCAGAAGGCACTGGGAATATGCAAATGATCTCCTCAAGACTCTTCCCCTGGTTTTCCGATTTCCTCTTTTCAGCTGCAACGGCCAAAACCCAGTGATCGTTGAGCTCGCGGAGACTCTTCACTTATCCCAGAAGGCACTGGGAATATGCAAATGATCTCCTCAAGACTCTTCCCCTGGTTTTCCGATTTCCTCTTTTCAGCTGCAACGGCCAAAACCCAGTGATCGTTGAGCTCGCGGAGACTCTTCACTTATCCCAGAAGGCACTGGGAATATGCAAATGATCTCCTCAAGACTCTTCCCCTGGTTTTCCGATTTCCTCTTTTCAGCTGCAACGGCCAAAACCCAGTGATCGTTGAGCTCGCGGAGACTCTTCACTTATCCCAGAAGGCACTGGGAATATGCAAATGATCTCCTCAAGACTCTTCCCCTGGTTTTCCGATTTCCTCTTTTCAGCTGCAACGGCCAAAACCCAGTGATCGTTGAGCTCGCGGAGACTCTTCACTTATCCCAGAAGGCACTGGGAATATGCAAATGATCTCCTCAAGACTCTTCCCCTGGTTTTCCGATTTCCTCTTTTCAGCTGCAACGGCCAAAACCCAGTGATCGTTGAGCTCGCGGAGACTCTTCACTTATCCCAGAAGGCACTGGGAATATGCAAATGATCTCCTCAAGACTCTTCCCCTGGTTTTCCGATTTCCTCTTTTCAGCTGCAACGGCCAAAACCCAGTGATCGTTGAGCTCGCGGAGACTCTTCACTTATCCCAGAAGGCACTGGGAATATGCAAATGATCTCCTCAAGACTCTTCCCCTGGTTTTTCAGTGAGTGAGGATCCCTGAGAGAGGGATGTAGGAAGAGGTGCTGCAGCAGATTTCAGTGACATGGGTCTGCTGGCACGGGAAAGGAAAGAAAGAGAAAGACATTGAACAGAAACCTGATCTTCCATGGGAAGGAAAGACTAGTACGGAACGTAGGAGTAAAAGGGAACAGAGGATGTGGGTTAGAAGAGAACCCTGCGTAGAAGTTCTAAGCGCAAGGCTGGGGCCCGGTCCCCGAGGTTGTATGGATACTAAGGGTCCTACAGAAGACCCCGGTGGAGTAGTGGGCTGTAAATGCACTACTCCCATCTAAGACTTGGGGGCACAACAGCAACATTGATAGTGAGCCGGGACTCAGTAGCAATGAGTCTCCGAAGCAGGCTACAGCTGTCTGCAGTACAAGGAAGGTTCATGGGAACATCTGTCAGGAGGAACTCCAGTGTAACTCAGTACTTCACACCAAAGGCGCTATAAGAGGAGACGTTCAGAAAGGCACATGTTGGCGGAGTGTTGAAAGGGAGCATTCCATCTGACCTGGAGGTTGACTGAGTCCCTGACCCGGAGGACACAGCACGGAGGCAGTCACCTGTGTGTACTACAGACTGTGAGTAAAGCTTTGGAACTACAAGCCCTGGTGTCCTCCATTTATTCTTGAGCCAACACGCCCAGTACCGCTACATCTGAGTACCAGCTTCTACACATCATGCGCCTCTCCTCTACCCCTACATCTACACTGCCCTGGGACTACAGCTCCACCTGTGGGGAGCTTCACCATCTTGACTGCAACACACCACCAGCCCCAGAGGATCTGCATGCAGCGTCGGCTTAACATCTCACTTGCCGAACAGCACAGGTGGTGTCACGAACTATTCATTCAATCAATTACATTCCACCATTTGAATTCCCCCATTACTTGGGCGTCAAGGGCCACTGACCGGGTCACCGCCGCTGTGACACATCCCGCTGACTCCGGCCTGGTACCGAGTGCCCCACAGCCCTGGAGGGGCGACCCAGGAGGTGCCTGATTATTGTTGTGCTTCCTGACTTGGTCTGCTGTGTCCCTGCCTGGCTGTGCGCTGTATTCGGGTCCTCTGCTTTGCACTCTGTTGTGCCTCTTGGCACACGCTCTGAACCTGCATTCTGCCTTGTACTCAGTTGTGCCTCCTGGCACACGCTCTGACCCTGTACTCTGTCTCATACTCAGTTGTGCCTCCTGGCACACACTCTGATCCTGTGCTCCGTCTTACATTCAGCTGTGCCTCCTGGCACATACTCTGATCCTGTGCTCAGTCTTGTACTCAGTTGTGCCTCCTGGCACACACTCTGATCCTGTGCTCTGTCTTACACTCAGCTGTGCCTCCTGGCACACACTCTGATCCTGTGCTCTGTCTTGCACTCAGATGTGCCTCCTGGCACACACTCGGACCCTGTGCCTTGTCTCATACTCAGTTGTGCCTCCTGGCACACGCTCTGCTCCTGTACTCTGTCTCTTACTCAGTTGTGCCTCCTGGCACACATTCCAATCCTGCACTCTGTCTTATGTTCAGTTGTGCCCTCTGGCACACACCCTGCTCCTGTACTCTGTTACACCTCCTGGCACACCTGCTGCCTGACTCAGTGCTCTGACGTGCTCCTTGCACGCATCCTGCTTCACTCACACCCAGGCGTACGAAGTCTCTGTATACCACGTGTCCCCGTGTCCACGCTTTACACGTTCCTGCAGACACACTCACCCACTCGTGTCTCCTGCGAGCCGGCCGCCTGGTGCCAGCAGTCATGGTACCTCACCCCCTGGGGCTTGCCCCTGACACTCCCTATATAGGGGGTGGTCTTCACTAGGTCAGCTCGCCCTGGGAGGGTTGGTGCCACGACCCAGAGGGTCCACTCCAGGAGTCGTCACACGAAGCAATTAAAAAATGTGTAAATGGAAGTGGAAGTGCTGATTTTGGTGCATGCAGACACCAAGGACATGTGGCAAGTGTATCTGCGCCTGTTGCTGGAGCACAAGAAGCATGCCCATCCACGACACACAGCTATCTCTCCCACTTTTCAGGGAGTCACTGAACACCACTTCTGAAGCCAGACCAGTGCGAACATGTCATTGGTTGGATAGTAGGAGATTATGCTTCAAGCATGCTTGCCAGCACCACCCTCTCTTCCACATGGTTCAGTCTCACCAGCCAAGAGTCTGGATCACTTAATTTTCACCCTGATCCTAATTCCTCTCACCATGTCGAGTCCCAGGAGACTAACCAGTGAATCCACACTAGAACACTCTGAGGAGCTCTTTATATCATTATATTTTGATTGTGACCTCTCGCCCTGCATGTTCCAAGAGGGACAGGAGGAGATGCTGTTTAGTGATGCACAAAACTTAGAGTAGCCACGGTCTTAAGATGATGGTGGGGAACAGCAAATTTTGTCTAAGGAAGTAGATGACGATGAGACACAGTTGCCGATAAATCATGTTGTTGTTAAGTCACCAAGTCAGGAGGACTCTGATAAAATCCTGGATTAGCCCCAACTTTCCACACCACTAGATGGCAGCAGCACATAAAGTGTTTTTAGTTTTTATTATTTCAGTGAGGCCCTCCAGTTGTGACCTTCTAGGGTCTATAGAAGAACATACTTATATTTTTCCCTGTTTTTGCGCTGTGTACAGGGCACAATTACACTTGCTTCTCAATGTTTGCATGAGGCCCTATAGTTGGTGCCTTCAAGGGTGTAAGGGTGACCCTGCTTGGCAGGTTTTACACTTAGTGCACAGCCTTTATGAGTCTAGGAGTACCACTACATGACAGTATGAGCAAAGTGTGTCTGAGGCCCTCCATTTTGTCTAATACAGCATGTATCTGAGTTTCTCTTCCATCTAATGTTTGGCAGTTCTTGCTTCATTCATAAATTATACTGAAATTTCCATTTTTTTTTTTACAAAATTCAATTTTAGTTTACTTAAATTATTTTTTTAAATCCTTTTTAAATATTGCCTTATATACAAGTCATTTTACAGGAAATAATGTTTCTTTAAAAAAAAATTTCTTACAAACAAGTTGTGTTCGGTTTTGAATGTTTTCTTGTTACTTCTTAATGTGGAGTAAAAGTGTGACACCGTTGTTCTCAACAGTAATCTGGGAGTCAGAGATGCTTCCAGGGGTCTTCCCCATGCTGTTCTCCTTCCATTCAGCACTTGTCCCATCCATTTGAACATTTTCACTGCCCCCAGACCTCCTTGTTGGGTCTGTGGAAAAATTCTCAGATTTCCCATTGACTCTCATTATACTTGTTACTCGAAATGAGCATCTGAACATTAGGAATTGCTCAGTTCTAGTAACGAGGAGCATCTGCGCATTTTAGTGCTCGCTCATCACTAGTCAGAAACTGTTCATGATGTAAGATGTTTAATATTTAAGATGTTTAAGATCAGAGAAGGTCGTGAATTTGCCCATGATTGCCATGTCACATTATACATTAGGGCCTTGGAGAAATGGAAGAATGTAAATATAGGTCAGAAGGTTGCTGGAAGAAACAAGCAACGACTTCAGTATGACAGCATCAAGAAAAGACATTGTGGAGAGGAAAATGGGCATTTTTCACTCCTTCCGTTATCTCTGAATTAGGAGGAAATGCTGCAAACATGAAAAATCCAGACAGAAAAGTTGCTTTAAAGCCTCTGGGACAGAATGTATAACATTTGCAATTTAACATTAAGGCCAAAGTTATCTAGGATTTTGTCATCTTAGATTATGGAGATGACTCCCCACTGACAGGGATTAAAATTGCAAGAAATGCGAAGATCTTCTTGGCTCCCCGCCGATGTTATTTTCTTGCTTACTGTAATCACGTTAATAGTAATTGAAAACTTTAAGATTACTTGCAAGTACTAATGCCACAGGGCGCGATAAGGATTATGGAAAGCACTTGCGGTTTAAACGAAATAATAGGTCCAATAAATATTTACATATTCGCGTTAGTGCATGGCTTATGATAATACATGTCAGATTCATTTTAATTAGGTCTGCGGGTTCATGAGAAGAGTGGAGAAAATGGTCCGTGTAAGAGCTGACACATTTCTATAAGGTTCATTGCACCCAGGAATAGATAATTGAGGAAAGTATATTGTTAAAATGACTACTGGCTTTAATTAAAGTGAAAGAAACTATATGTTACCGGAAAGCTGAAAGATTCATATACGCAAAAGTGACAAGTGAAAAGTGACTTTCCAATCATTTTCATGATTGATGTGAGAAGAAATGAGGACTAGCTGAGGTTAAAGTGAAGCATTCCCTAGAGATTTATATTGCAAGGCTGTGGGAACCCTGTGGGCCGCCATATGGTCCCTCCATGGGGAACCTTACTCTTCCCTAAAAACAATGCTTCCGGAAAAATGTCATTAATGCAGGAATGCGATGGAAAGTATGATTCTACAAGTAAATCTACTCATATCTTTAAGAACTAAACCATTGTTTTTAACGCTTTTGACTTCATAACAGATGATTACTCCGTAAAATAAGAAATCAACAATAACCCTATATTGTTTTTCAGTGTCTTCTCTTTCCAACTATAAATGCTTGCTGCATTCAGGTCCTACTAATTACCTACAAAACAAACTTTAAAGGGTTTGTCTGTCTTCAGAAAATAAAAAAAAGATTAAAAAAATCTCCTCTCAATAAAGAGTTGCCAACATGACTTTTTTTCTAGACAGCTTACCAAAAAATCACGGACAGGTAATATTTTATGGACACATTGGAAAACGATAATAAATTAATATGTCTATAAGCGAAACATGGATACAGCCCATAATTCTGGTATGATGACATCAGCTGCATTCACCGTGAACTGTACAATTATGATAATAAAATTAAAAATAATTTGACTTAATTTATCCAGTTTCAAAAAAAAATCACAGGTAACTTAATTTTTTTTTTACAGATAGGGCAAAAAAAGTTCCTCTTTGTGCGGACACTCCTGGAATTTCTGGACTGATCACAGTACTTGGAAGTCAGGAGGCGAACATTGGAATGTCATCACTTCCTGTCTCACCAAGACCACCAAAGTGGCATAAACTGGAGCGATGGAGATTAAACATAATTTCAATATTTTTTAATAATCTATTCAGACAAGCCTCTTTGGAACCATCTAGAACACTGTACAATATATAGACAGCAAAACATACTCCACATATACCAACTTGTGAGTCATCCTATCGTCATTCTTCAGGACGTCACTGTTCCCCTGCCTCGCAGAATCTTATTTGATGATGACGTTGCTCTCCTGCTTGATTGACAGTTTGGACCGGCGCCATTGTTGCACCATGGGCCTGAAAAATGCGCTATTTGATGCTCCACGCAGAGTTACCTCTTCCTGCAGCCTCATACGATTGGAGTGGCGCTGAAGCTGGCCAGTTCCGGAGCTGATATCATCTTTCAGTGATGTAGACAGCTGTAGATCAGCGCTTATAAACTCTTTTTGAAAGAGCCTGTGATAATTGTGTATGTTTGTGTAAGTCTCAAGCAATACATAATAAAATAAAAAATTGTTCTGTTCCCCAGAAGAAGCAGAGGGGTCAGGGAATCACAGACAGGGAGGACAAGATCCAGTGCACAGTCCGGCCCCTGTGCATTGAAATCTTCCCCAGAAGAAGCAGAGGGACTGGGGAATCACAGACAGGGAGGAGAAGACCCAGTGCACAATCCAGCCCCTGTGCATCGAAATCTTCCCCAGAAGAAGCAGAGGGGCCGGGGAATCACAGACAGGGAGGAGAAGACCCAGTGCACAGTCCAGCCCCTGTGCATCGAAATCTTCCCCAGAAGAAGCAGAGGGGTTGGGGATTCACAGACAGGGAGAAGACCCATTGCACAGTCCGGCCCCTGTGCATCAAAATGTAACTAGCAGAGAACATCAAATGATGATTAAAGAAGAAAGACAAGGTCAATTTCTTCAAAGTTAATTTGTATGGCAGTGCCATAAGAGCAATGTCATTGCTTGAACTTTCAAATTCGTGCCAACAAGTTCTCTTTATGTTAACCTTTCCAATGAACTTCTTAGAATCATAGAATCATAGAATCATAGAATCGTAGAGTTGGAAGGGACCTCCTGGGCCATCTGGTCCAACCCCCTGCTCAAAGCAGGATTCGCTAAATCATCCCAGTCAGATGTCTGTCCAGCCTCTGTTTGAAGACTTCCATTGAAGGAGAACTCACCACTTCTCGTGGCAGCCTGTTCCACTCATTGATCACTCTAACTGTCAAAAAGTTTTTTCTAATATCTAATCTGTGTCTCCTCCCATTCAGTTTCATCCCATTGCTTCTAGTCTTTCCTTGTGCAAATGAGAATAAAGTTGATCCTTCTACAATGTGACAGCCCTTTAGATATTTGTAGACAGCTATTAAGTCTCCTCTCAGTCTTCTCTTTTGCAAACTAAACATTCCCAAATCCTGCAACCTTTCCTCATAAGACAGGGTTTGCAGACCGGTCACCATTCTGGTCGCTCTTTTCTGAACTTGCTCCAGTTTGTTGATGTCTTTTTTAAAATGTGGTGCCCAAAACTGGACACAATATTCCAGATGAGGTCTGACCAAAGAGGAGTAGAGGGAAATAATCACTTCACGTGATCTAGACTGTATGCTTCTGTTAATACATCCTAGAATTGCATTTGCCTTTTTTGCTGCTGCATGACACTGTTGACTCATATTCAGTCTGTGATCTATTAGTATACCCAAGTCTTTTTCACATGTGCTGTCACTTAGCCCTATTCCTCCCATTCTATATATGCTTTTTCCATTTTTATTGCCCAGATGTAGTACTTTGCATTTCTCCCTGTTAAAAACCATTCTGTTTGTTGCTGCCCACTTCTCCAGTTTATTTAAATCTTTTTGAATCCTCTCTCTCTCTTCTCTAGTATTAGCTATCCCTCCTAGCTTTGTGTCATCAGCAAATTTAATCAGTTTACCCTCAATGCCTTCATCTAAATCGTTGATAAAGATGTTGAACAATACAGGGCCCAGGACAGAGCCCTGTGGTACCCCACTTGAGACATTCTTCCAACTGGATGTGCAGCCATTTACGACCACTCTTTGGGTCCGATCACTAAGCCAGTTATGAATCCACCTAACAGTTGCCTTGTCCATTCCATACTTAATCATTTTTTCAATAAGGATTGTATGAGAGACTTTGTCAAATGCTTTGCTGAAGTCAAGATATACTATATCTACAGCATTTCCTTGATCCACCCAATCAGTGATACCGTCATAGAAGGAAATTAAGTTAGTCTGACATGACTTATTAGTTACAAACCCATGCTGACTCTGTTTAATCACTTCATTCTTATCCAGGTATTGACATACATGTTGTTTAATAATTTGTTCAAAGATCTTTCCTGGTATAGAAGTCAGACTCACCGGCCTATAGTTACCTGGGTCCACCTTCTTCCCCTTTTTGAAGATAGGAACAACATTTGCTCTTCTCCAGTCTTCTGGCACTTCTCCTGTTCTCCAAGAATTTTCAAAGATTATAGAGAGGGGTTCAAAAATTTCTTCTGCTATCTCCTTCAGTACTCTGGGGTGTAATTCATCTGGACCTGGAGACTTGAATTCATTTAGGCTAGCTAAGTGTTTCCTCACTATCTTTCTGTTTATAGATATCCTGGATTCTTCTATTCCCTTAATAGGACAGTGAATAACAGTTGATGTTACATTTCCTTTCTGAGAGAAAACAGATGCAAAATAGGAATTTAAAAGTTCAGCCTTCTCAACATCCTGTCTTACCATTGCATCATTTTCATCCTGTAAAAATCCTATAGCATCTTTGACTTTTCTTTTACTTTTGACATATCCCCAAAATCCTTTATTATTGCTTTTGACGTCTCTTGCAAGCCTCAATTCATTTTCAGCTTTAGCTAATCTGATTTGTGCCCTGCAGGTTCTGCAGACAGCATTATATTCTTCTTTAGATATGCCTCCCTCTTTCCATTTTATAAACATTTTTTTCTTCCTTTTTAGCATGTGCTTAAGTTCTGTGTTCATCCATCCTGGTTTCCTTAACTGCTTCCTATTCTTCCCTCTTTTCGGAATTGTTAACAACTGTGCTTTGAGAATTTCATTTTTCAAGATTTCCCATCCTTCCTGGACATTTTTGTCTTTAAGGATATCCAGCCATTGGATCCCTCCAATTCTCTTTCTGAATCCCTTACCAGTTTGCTAATATGCATTTCTATTTTTGAAAATTAACCTCCCATATGCATACACTAGAAATAAGAAATTCTTATTGAGAAGAAGGCAGACCTAGCTATTTCCACCATACGTCTTATGCATGAGTTTAGGATTTAGGGACGACCCTTGGGACCATGATTGGAAGACACAGATGCTAACAATCTATATCCCCTGCTTGCTTCTCGTGTGCTCACTAGAGCAACACATCTTCTGAGAGCTGAATCAGCCCCAGTATAAGCAACGCAAGCCATTTTTATCGGGGTTACACACAGAGAGGAATGTTAGGAAAGTAAGTGGATTTTGCTGAAGCATGCAGTGCTTGATGGGAGCTTAGACATCTCTATTACTTAGTTTCAATGACTGCTTAGGCAAAGCTACTGGGATAATTAAGACTCGGCTTTGAATGCTACAGCAATACAGCAACTTTCATGGTAACAGAGGGGGGCATTGGCAACTGACTCATTAGGCTGCTACATTGCCAATGTGAGCACTGCTGGACATTTCTGTAGACGCACTATTAGCTGTTTAATGAGCAATTGCTTATGAGATTGTATTATGGTGCACCTGTTACAGGCTTTCTAGATTTCCATCTGTAGAAAGACATCAGACAAGATGCTTGTTTGTCCCAATGTAGATATTATGATGGAACTTTACTACTGTAAAAATCATATTAAAATGCATAGAACAAATCTAATACATACAGTGCAGGGCAAAAGTTTTAGACAAGTAAGGAAAAAGCAGTAAAATTAGAATGCTGTTAAAACTTGAAATGTTAATATTTTATTTCCATCAATTAAGAAAATGTGAAGTGGATGAACAAAAGAGAAATCTAAATCAAATCAACATCAACTGTATGCACACAGTCTTTAAAGGAATTCGGCAAGGAGGTTGCTCCCAACATCTTGTAGAATTAACCACAAATCTTCTGTGGATGTTTCTTGTGCAAATCCTTCCGTCTCTCCATGTAATCCCAGAAAGACTCAATAATGTTCAAATCAGGGCTTTGTGGGGCCATATTATCACTTCTAGGACTCCTTACACTGTCCCAAAAAGTAGGCAAATTAGAGAAGAGCTCATCCATAGAATTAAATATAAATAACCAATGGAAAAATGGACAATCGAGCAGACAAGAAATTATATATTCATGTTTATTACACATATAAATATGAATAATGCATAGACAAAATGATTAGAAGGTACAAAAATACCAAGCTAAGATCTAAAGGGTAGCGACACCTTAGAGCCATGTCCAGATAGGTAGGTATATGTCTATATAAAAATCCAGATAGGTAGGTATATGTCTATATAAAAATCCAGTCATTGTCAAAAATAATATCTGAAATATTTAATTAAATTATGGAATTTGTATACTAGTTAATAAAGTTAGAATTAATCCTGTATGTAAACCAAATTATATATAGTGCATTGTGCAATCAGTAAATGTGGTCGCTGGACCTACAAGAAACCTATATGGTACAGATACAAAGGTATTGATCAATGTTTCAGTCATAGAGTACATTTATAAAACCATATAATAATCCATAGTAGATGAAAAAGGACACTGACATAAAAAAGCCAAAAGGCTAATTAGACATAAGGAGACACAACGGAAGACCGACCTGTATGTGGACGTGGGAGAGAGACCCCAACGCGCGTTTCTCAATGTACTTCTTACACTGAAAATAGTGCTTACTGACATTGACTGTATGTTTCGGGTCATTGTCCTGCTGTTGAATAAAATTGTGTAATATCTGTGCCAATTCGTGCCTCCTTTGCTTCCACTTTGGCCTCTGGCCAGCTGCTGCCTTTCTTGCTTGACAGCACCAGTGCTGTTTTTTCCCTGGGACTTTTGATGCTGCTTTATAAAGGCAGCTATGGGCTTATTTTTGGTCTAGGTTTTGATCACTCCTTCCTTTATAATTTATTTTTAGTGCACCGTCAGTTTCATGGTGCTGTATATGGGAAGGTGTTACATACAAAATATAAATATATATTACAGTGAGCAAACTAATAATGACAGACAAGTACAGCGGTGACAGAGGCCTGCCCTTGCGGGCTTACTGTACACCAGATAATGAGGAAGGAGACAGTAAGTGGGGGGGTTTACGACAGCTCCGGTGGTGGTCAGGAGGCAGCGTAGTCATTGCAGGCTGTAAGTTTTCTTGAACAGATGTGTTTTTAAATTCCATTTGAATTTTTCAACTTTGGGGCCCCAAATTCCAGAGTGCAGGAGAAGTCTTAAAGGCGATTGGGTGAGGAATATGGAAGTGTGGAGGACAGAAGACCGTTTTGAGAGAACCGGAGATTATGTATTGGAAGGTAAAGGGAGATTAGTTGGGAGATATAAGGAGGAGAAAGATTATGGATGGCTTTGTAGGTCAATGTTAGCAGTTCAAACCAATGATTGGATTTGCAGAGAAATAGCGAGGCGAGAGGTGGATTAGTCATGCAGCAGAGTTAAAGGGGTTGTCCGGGCTTTTCACATAATCTCAGTACATATCTGGGCTGCAGAATTATGACAATAAGTAATTTACTTTCTGTCACTAGTTTGCACAGTTTCCTAGATATTCTGAACAGAACTCCAAGGGGGGGTGTTATGGCATTGAAATGAGAACTAGTCGTAACCTCCTACTCTACTCCAAACATGCCCTCTATAGCAACAACCCCACCCTCCATAGCTACAGGCCCTCCCCGTCCACATGAAGGAGCCCTCATCACACAGTAACAAATCCTCCCCCTCTAGCAGCCTCACTGCAGAGAGCAGCTGCTCCTCCCCCAGACACACGCTGAACAGTGTTCTATGGAAAGCGAAACTAGTGAGGAGGGAAAATCATCCTGTATTCTGGGACAGGCTGCTCCCATCAGTATTTGTGTCATTAGAGACACGGTGCTCACACATACACTGCACCAAATCTGCTGCTGTGTGAAGACATCAGTGACACAGAGCTGTCTCATTCACACAGCAGGGGCTTTGTCACACAACAGATTACATCAGTGACTGCCATCTCCTGTGCAGATTAGAAGCTGCAGACCCCCATCACTGGCCATCACACAGTCTGTTCTCACTGCTGCCAGCAGCCTGTGACAGTGAGGGAAGGAATTACTGATAATGAGTTATGTATTGTAATCATGGAGTGGCCTAGAATTCAGGAAGATTTTTCCTCCTCACTAGTTTCACTTTAAATAGATCACTGTTCAGCGTGTGTCTGGGGGAGGAGCAGCTGGGTGGTCTGCTCTCTGCACTGAGGCTGCTAGAGGAGGAGGATTTGTTACTGTGTGATGATGGCTTCTTCATGTGGACGGGGAGGGCCTGTAGCTATGGAGTGTGGGGTTGTTGCTGTAGAGGGCATGTTTGGAGTAGAGTAGGAGGTTATGACTATTTCTCATTTCAATGCCATAACACACCCCCCCTTGGACGTTCTGTTCAGAATATCTAGAAAACCGTGCAAACTAGTGACAGAAAGTAAATTACTTATTGTCATAATTCTGCAGCCCAGATATGTACTGAGATTATGTGAAAAGCCCGGACAACCCCTTTAAGGACAGACTGAGGAAGTGCAAGAGTGTTACCAGGGAGGCCACAGAGGAGGCTGTTGCAGTAGTTGAGGTGGGAGATGATTAGGGCATGCACTAACATTTTAGTAGATTCAGGGTTGAGGAAAGGACAGATTCTGGAAATATTTTTGCATTGCAGGCAACAGGAGGTGGCAAGAGCTTGGATGTGCGGTTTGAAGGATAGAGCAGAGTCGAGAGTTACTCTGAGGCAGTTCAGCTTCATAGGAGAACATCATTTTCATTGTATATTGTAATACTGGGGTGCTGCAGTATACAGAACAAGCAATCAAATTAATCACAAGTTAATGTCACCTATGGGAACTAAAGAAAGAAAAAAATATGTTAACAAATATTAAAAGAAAAATGTAAATAAAACTTGTTAATCTCTCCCATTTTTCAATTTAAGAACAAAGCAATACAAAAAAATAAATGCATATATTTTATAGTGGCTGAAAATCTGATCTATATAAATATAAATGAATTAACCTTTTCTGTGAATGCATACATTTCTTTTACAAATTTACAATTTTGTTTCCATTTCTCAATGGGGAAGGAAAAACAAAAGCTCAAAAATAAAAAAAAATAGGCCATGATAGGACATTGTTAGTGTTGATGTGTGACTTGCACATGGCATTCCATAATTTACTTCATTTCTGGGCGCTTCTTTGCTCCATTTGTCCAATGAATAATTAACTATTCTTGAGACATCTACTTTAGTAGGAAAAGAAGACACACTATAACTCCTACCTTAACAAAATTGAAACCTTTCCAATCCAAGTCTGACATTGTCATTATGGTTTTCTGGTTCCACTTTGATGTCGGTAACGTCCAACACATTTTTTTGCTGCATCCATCAGGTGAGGTGGATCCTCTAATCCCCAGGTATAGATGGGCAAATGGACCTTGAGCATCAATGCAGCATGCAGTTCTAAAAGAACAGGGCAGCGAGGACTGAGAAGGATCAACAGAAATCCAGGATCAGCAGGGAGGATGCAGTGGAACGCAGAAGGAATGAGTACAAGCACGAATATAAAATGAAAACATGACAAATGGTGGAGCACACCTAACATTGGACTGGGAATCTTAGAAACGCAATAAGAAGACACAGTGTGTGTGTGTCACTGGGCCTTTACTAGATCTAGGGAGGAGATATCACTGATCCATGCTGGGCAACTTGCAAAACCTGATGTGGAGCACAACAGAGAGCAGCGGACCCAGGGGAAGGAAGCATTGACCTGTGAAAGGTATGTAATATGATCTTTATATGCAAGTAATCTCTTTTAGAACAAAAAAAATCTTGCAAGTACAACCTTTGAGAGGTGTCTACCCTACAAGTCAATGTCCCACCCTTTAATGAACTTTACATCACGTACAGAGATAAATGCCCAGCCAGAAACTCATCTACAGATTGTTTCAGGGTGCGTATTTGCAAATTTCTTTTGTTTTGCAATAGAGCTAGATATGCACCACCACCATTAAATATGATTAAATATCGTGTGCACACAGAGGGATTTTATGTTTTGTTTTTTTTAGGCTTCCAAAAACAAGAAGTTTCCTATAGTGTTTGGTAACTGCTTTAGGCAACACTCTTTCATTGGGGTGTTTTTGGAGGAGTTCTTTCCTGAAGCGGTTTTGAACTGTTTTTGAAGCGTTTTCTTCTTAGGGCTCATACTCACATGCGAGAATCTCGGCAGAGTCTCACACGTCAATACCTCGCAGTGCCGCTGGTACTCGGGAGCGGAGCGTGCGGCTCCATGTATTTCTATGCAGCTGAACACTCCGATCCGAGTGGCGGCGGCAGTGCCGGGTATTGATGAGCAAGACTCGTCCGACTTTCTCGCACGTGAGTATGAGCTCTTAGAGTGAATTTTGCAGCTTTCTGATGGGACAGTCTCTAGTTTGGAGGGCATTCCGTCAGTACTTTCTTTTTTGCCAATAGACGTTTTCCAAAACCTGAAGGGGAAAAAATGGCACAACATATGGTCATCAAGATGGTTTATAACAAGAAAAAAATAGGAAGAGTCTTTCAAATATTTGAACTGATTCTTCAGACATTTCAGACATATTTATGCTTTGCCTGTATAGCACCATCATATTCCACAGCATTTTACATATAACATCATCACTGTCCCCATTGGGACTCACAATCTAGATTCCCTATCAGTATGTATTTGGGGTGTGGGAGGAATCCGGAGAACCCAGAGGAAACCCATGAAAATGTGGGGAGAGCATACAAACTCCTTGAAGATGTTGTCCTTGGTGGAATTTAAGCCCAGGACTCCAGTGCTAACCACTGAGCCACCGTGCTGCCCTACATACCCTAAAACTCAATACTCAGTAGGTTTATTTAAGGAGAACCAGAGGTTCTATCGAACATTGCTATAAGCTTTGGTTGACTAGACTTGAAATAAAAGTTTACTCTTTTCATACCAAGTTTAGATAAACCAAGAATGGATTTATGGATCAAGAGAGATTGTTCTGCTGGCATTTATTTAAAAAAAATAGGGACACCATCCAAGCACAACAAAATATGTATTTTTATTATAAATCTTAGTTCTGTATCTACAAGTAGAGGAATATATTTTAAGTATTTTATGCTTCTAAAATGTCAGTAGTTTGCTATGGTTGGCCATGTGTTACAGCCTCAGTAGTTATATGCACTGCAGGAGACGCTCATAAGTGGTTGACTGACTCACTGCTGAATCCAGGCATAAAGGTTACAAATAATGATACATTTATTAATCTCCATCAGAATAACCTTCATGTTAAGATATTGCATTTAACATTGTGCTTTGAACTGCAATTTATTTTCTAAGTAACCTCATCGGCAAACAGCATTTTGAAAATCTGCAAAAACTGTAGTAGATTACATTATTTTGCCTTATGCAAGTATAACAAGGGTTTTATGATTTAAAAAAAATCAAACAGGAATTTAAAATAAAAAAAATTAAATTAGAAAATTCTGAGGTTTTTTTAGATTGAGTCCTGTTGGAATATGTTTGGTACAACAACTCCATTTCTGTCTGTGAGTGTTTAGTTGCTAGATTTGTAGGCTGTTCATAAAGTTAGAGCAAAAAGAAACTCCCAGAGGTACACAGGGAGGGCAGGTGACTGTATTTCCTGTTTTTCCTGTGTCTGTGTATGAGAGAAGCAGCCTGCTGTAGATGCTGCACAGATAGAGAAGCACAAATGATTTATTCCTGATCTATTAAGCTTATCATATATTGTTCCTGTTTGTTCCCGAATAAAGAAGCTCTGTTGTCACACGTTTGGAGAGTATTATGAATAATCTGCTGCAAACAGGTTATGGGTCCAGAATGACACAGAACCCCAGAGTAACACAGCAACAGAAGCCCAAAGTAAAAGCAGCACAGAGCAACAGAGAAGATGTCCACTAGCAGCAATCAGATCAAGTTCTCAGTGCCAAACCTCAATAACCAGAACTACCAGTCCCGGAAATTCAAGGTGAAGATGCTGCTCATAAGTGAAGGTTCGTGAAAATATACTCAGGAACAAGTGCCTCATCCATTATCAGATGATTGGCTAGAGAAGGATCAGAAAGCACAATCTCCCTCAGTGTAGATGATAATCAGATTTTGCATATATGCAAGTGTTCAACTGCAAAGGAGATGTGGGATGAGTTACAGAAAGTGCATGAAAGATCAAATCTCAGCAATAAGCTTTACCTCATGAGAAAGCTGTATCAGTCTAAGCTAAGTGATGTATATTAGCAGTGTCTCAAAAATATTGTTATAGCAAAAAGGCGTCTATTCATACCATTAAGGCAGGCTGTGTGTATCATTTTTAAGGTAAGTGATGGACAGAATATGCAGAACTATATAAGAAACACCAGAGATATTGTGGAGTGTCTCAGGTATTGAAGAAGAAATTAAAGATTTTCATGTTGCTGCACTTCTATTAAGTGGTCTTCCAGAGAACTATGACACACTCATGACTGCACTAGATGCACGGACAGATGATGAGCTGACACTAGAGTATGTTAAAGGCAAACTTGTGGATGAATTCTAGAAAAAAACACAGCATGTAAGCAGCAGTAATGAATCCAGAGCAGAAACAGCATTAAAGACACATGATTTCCCTAAATATAAGAGCAATCTAAGAAAAACTCGTGAATGTTTTTTTGTGTTAAAAGCCCTGCCACCTTAAAGCAGACTGCAGAATTTGGAAAGCAAGAATGAGTCAACATAGAAAGCAAAACAGTAATCAAAGGGTTAATATAGCTGTAAAGGAAGATTCTGCATGTGCTGAAGCTGCATTTAATGTCAATACAGGCCCATCTGCAAAGCATATTGTCATGGTTTGAACAGGGTTCTTGCCCTGCACTCACAGGGTTAAGTGTTCGTGGCCTCTTTCTGGATCTGGGAGGGGTATTTATACTCACTCTTTACCAGGGTTCTCTGTCAGCTATACTGTTGTTCTGGTGTGTCTGACCCCTGGTGTGCGTGTATTCTGCGTTGCTTGTTTGCTTCCCGTGTATGACCTGGCCTGTTCCCTCACTCTGTACTCCATCTCTCGCTTTGGTACTACTGTCTTCTCCGGTTCTGACCTCCTGGCTTGGCTATCGTTACTCCGTTACAGTTTGTCCCTATTGTACCGTCTATTGCCCGTTCTGGTTTTCTGACCTATTGCTACGTCCTGACTATTCTTTCTGTCTAAACCCCGTGGTACTGTATTGCTATCTGGTGCTTTGACCCTGGCTTTGTCTGGTTTCTGTCTCTGTCTATGCCCCTTGGTAACATTGCCCCGTAGTTACCTTTCTAGGAGTTTCCCTGCAGCTCCTAGATCTGTGGAGCTTAGGCCACGCCCCCAGCAGTCATGTGCTTCAGGTCCTGATACTCTGAAGCACGCATCGTCACCGCTGCTGCCCTGCTCCACAGGTATCTGTGAGTACTGTCTTTGTACTCAGGACACCCACACTGGCACAGTGAGCAAGTGCAGTGCGGTGTTCCTGACACATATATGGTGTAAAGATTCTGGTGCAAGCAGCCATATGACAAATGACAAGGATTTCTTCACTGACCTTAATTAAAGCAAGTCAGAAAAGGCCATCTTAGCTAATGGTCACTAAATGACTTCAGAAGGAGTAGGAGACAGCTACCTCCACTGTTCAGTTTCCTCAGCAAAAAGCAGAAAGATCCCAATAAAGGATGATCTCTAAGTTCCCAACCTTGAAAGCAATCTTCTGTCAGTAAAAAGCTCACGCAAAAGGGGAATGTGGTTACTTTTAGAGATAACAGCTGCATCATCTCAAAGAAGGGTCACACTCTTGCAGAAGGAAAAATCCAAGATGAACTTTATCTGCTAAAATGCAAAGAAAGAGTGTACAGTGCTAGACAAGATTTTACATAAGAACTGTATCCATGAATGGCACAGACATCTTGGGCACAGAGACCCAGAAGCAGTAAGGAAGCTAGCTCAGCTTGCAGATGGTATTGAAATCAACCAGTGTAGTCAAATGATGAAGTGCACTAGCTGTCTTAAAGGGAAAATGGCCAGAAAATCCTTTCCTAAAATAAGCACCACTAGATCTGCACAGCCACTGGATCTGATACATACAGATGCATGTGGTCCAATGAGTGTTCAAACTCCTAGCAAGAATAGATATTTTTTCACATTTATTGATGACTACTCCAGATATTCAGTCGCCTACCTGCTTAACAGTAAGGATGAAGTTCAACAGAAACTTGAAGAATATCTTGCTGTAGTGTTTAACAAATGTGGAAGAATGCCAAAAGCCCTGCGTTACAAGTATAATGGAACCAAATATACAAGTGGTAAGGTGCAATGCATTTTGAAAAAGGATGGAATCGTGTTCCTGACTACCATTCCATGCAACCCAGAACAAAATGGCATTGCAGAGACAAAGAACCGTACTCTCTGTGAAAGTGGAAGAAGTATGTTGTTTGATACTGTTCGGAGCGGTGGAACGCACTAAATAAAATTATAAATAAAGTGCGTTCACCGCTCGGGGTCCATCGTGCAGTAGATGGTAAGACCGCTGCTAGGTGGTGGCAGAAGGTATCTGGCGGTAGAGTGCACAGGGTTCAGACTTCACCAAGGTGCACTGAGCAAGCTCTGTTTCACTCACAGAGCTGCAAGGATAAGCACCTGAACAGATAAGGTTAGAGCAAGCTCTGTTTCACTCACAGAGCTGCAAGCATGCACAAGCTCTGTTGCACACACAGAGCTGCAAGCATACACAAGCTCTGTTGCACACACAGAGCTGCAAGCATATACACATGTGCAATAACGCTGAGTCTGTTAAAATGTCACAGCAGCTCAGCGACACAGACACGGTAACTGGTCACAGGAGTGGCCCTAGCTGACGGCACCAACTCCGTCTAGACCTACCGTGGACGTCTGGAAAATAGGGCGTTGCACGTGTGAACGCACCTAGTGCTGCATCTGCAGCGCGGCGATAACTAAGCCGCTAAAGAAACGCCGCTGTCAAGCAGGCGCAAGCTGTCGCTAGCTGCTGAGGCGCTGGAGCAAAGGCGCGCTGGCACTGGCGCTAGTACTGGCTCTAACTCAAACTCTCACACATTCGTAATAACCAAGGAATGGGGGTTTCAAATGAGTCATTCACCAGTCCATCCATCCATCAACAAACATACAGCAGCAAGTATGACTATACTAGCGCATGGCAGAACAGCCATGCGCGCTTTTTATAGCATACGGGACCTGCCGGAAATCTCCAGAACTCCAATAGGAGCCAATAGGATTCAGAGCAGGACCTGAGCACCTGACTCACGAACTCCAATAGGAGCTCGTCCTGTGAGCATGCTCAGAAGCTGGCACAAAGGACTTAGCCTCTGGAGATAAATGTGAGGACCTGGGTTTCTGCATAGGTATGGCAGAACTCAGATTCCTAACATTACCCCCCCTCCTAAGGCCCCCCTCCCTGAGCCTTCCGACCCACAAGCCTGTGCCCCACAGTGGCGTAGGTCTTAGACTCGTCTGAAGGCGAGTCTGGTGTCCTGATAGGTGGCACGATAACCCGGGACATGTGGAAGGCATCGGTGGAGGCAAGATCACCAGGTCTCAGAAGGGACACCTGGGAGATGGCAGGAGCGGGAGTGACAGTGGGATGCCGCCGTGTGTCGACGGTCGTCGCCACACTTTGCCTAGGAAGGCTATGCCGAGCACATGAGGTGCATGCCTGAATGTACCTCTTAACGTCCCGAGCCCTGTGTGGCCACCAATACGCACCAGCCAACAGCTTCGTGGTTTGCATATATCCACGATGGTTGTGCGCATTGGACGTGTGTGCCCACACGAGAATCTTAGGCCGGAGATGAGGAGGGACAAAGGTCTCGTCTTCCGGCATGGAATCAGAGCATTGCGGGGCGCTGTCTTCCTGGGAAGCAGCGTGTAAACGGTGACAACCACAAACGGACTCCTGAGCCGAAGGTGTATTAAACGTGGCACGAGACACTTCCATGGGCTCTGGGGGTAGAACCTCTGGTTCAGGCAATTCCAGAGGCAGAAAAAATTCGGGAGCCGGAGTACCTCTCCATTTGGAGTGGGCACGCTCCAAACCGCGCTCAGAAAAACGGAGGTCAATGCGTGAGGAGATCGATATTAACTCCTCCAGGCTAGTAGGGATCTCTCTTGTAGAGAGAGCATCCTTGACATGCTCCGCTAATCCCCTCCAAAATACAGGGATGAGGGCCCTATCAGACCACTCCAACTCGGACGCCGGTGTCCGAAAACATACGGCATACTGGCTCACCGAGAGGGATCCCTGAGTGAGTGCGAGTAGTTGTAGAGAGGTGTCGTGCGTGACCCGAGGACCGAGGAACACCTGCTTGATAGCCATAAGCATGTGAGCTGCGGTCCGAATATCGGGATCGCCACGCTCCCACAAAGGCGAAGCCCATTCCAGAGCCTTGCCTGACAGTAGGGATATAATAAATGCCACCTTGGCCCGTTCCGAAGGGAATTGTTCAGCCAGCAGCTCCAGATGGATTGAGCACTGGCTGATAAAACCCCTGCAGGAGGTGCCATTGCCGGAAAACTTATCGGGCAACGGGAGGCGGGTAACTGTCGTCGCAAGGGTGGACACGGACAGACGCGCTACCGCATCGGTTAAAGCCTGGACAGCAGCATCAGTGGCTTGAGCAGCGGAGAGAGACTTCTCAAGAGCGGCCACCATGTCGCCAAGCTGCTTAATGCACTGCAGGAGCTGCTGCTGTTCTGCCATCACTAGCCAGACCCTGGCGCTAGTATAATGTTAGGAGAGGTGGAACGCACTAAATAAAATTATAAATAAAGTGCGTTCACCGCTCGGGGTCCACCGTGCGGTAGATGGTAAGACCGCTGCTAGGTGGTGGCAGAAGGTATCTGGCGGTAGAGTGCACAGGGATCAGACTTCACCCAGGTGCACTGAGCAAGCTCTGTTTCACTCACAGAGCTGCAAGGATAAGCACCTGAACAGATGAGGTTGGAGCAAGCTCTGTTTCACTCACAGAGCTGCAAGCATGCACAAGCTCTGTTGCACACACAGAGCTGCAAGCATACACAAGCTCTGTTGCACACACAGAGCTGCAAGCATATACACATGTGCAATAACGCTGAGTCTGTTAAAATGTCACAGGAGCTCAGTGACACAGACGCGGTAACTGGTCACAGGAGTGGGCCTAGCTGACGGCACCAACTCCTTCTAGACCTACCGTGGACGTCTGGAAAGTAGGGCGTTGCACGTGTGAACGCACCTAGTGCTGCATCTGCAGCGCAGCGATAACTAAGCCGCTGAAGAAACGCCGCTGTCAAGCAGGCGCAAGCTGACGCTAGCTGCTGAGGCACTGGAGCAAAGGCGCGCTGGCACTGGTGTTAGTACTGGCTCTAACTCAAACTCTCACACATTCGTAATAACCAAGGAATGGGGGTTTCAAATGAGTCATTCACCAGTCCATGCATCCATCAACAAACATACAGCAGCAAGTATGACTATACTAGCGCATGGCGGAACAGCCATGCGCGCTTTTTATAGCATACGGGACCTGCCGGAAATCTCCAGAACTCCAATAGGAGCCAATAGGATTCAGAGCAGGACCTGAGCACCTGACTCACGAACTCCAATAGGAGCTCGTCCTGTGAGCATGCTCAGAAGCTGGCACAAAGGACTTAGCCTCTGGAGATAAATGTGAGGACCTGGGTTTCTGCATAGGTATGGCAGAACTCAAATTGCTAACAGATACAAATCTATCTACAATGTATTGGGTAGAAGCCATCATGACAGCTTGCTATCTTCAAAACAGAGTGCCAGGTAAAGCCACAAATAAAACTCCATATGAGCTATGGAACTGCGAGAAGCCTAACCCGAAGCACCTCAGGATATTTGGAAGCAAAGCATTTATGTATGTTCCCAAAGAAAAACGTTCCAAGTGGGAATCACATGCAAAGCAAGGAGTCCTGGTGGGCTATAGCGAAACTCAAAAGGGAAACAGAGTCCTCCACTGAGGAGACTAACACGGTAACAATCAGCAGAGATGTAGTGAATAGTGATTGATGAAAACTCTGTATCGCTCAAATTCCATTTATTCAACCTAAGAAGCAAGAACAAGAACATCAATCACCAAACCATGACACCGAAAAAGAAAACACTGAAGTGTGGATAAGCTCTGAAGCCACCAAGAAGAACACAGAAGAACCAAGTCAACCTCCAGTCAGGAGATCAGAAAGGCCAAACAAAGGTATCCCAGAGGACACAGAAGAACCAAGTCAACCTCCTGTCAGGAGATCAGAAAGGCCAAACAAAGGTATCCCAGCTAAACGCCTTTCTTTCAATACCAGTAATTTCATATCCACGCTGCTGTGATCAGGGATACAGAAATGTTTTGCCAAATGTTTTACCTGTGGCAAAACATTTCTGTATCCCTGATCACAGCAGCGTGGATATGAAATTACTGGTACTGAAAGGTAACTTCAATTCTCAGAGAGAGAGACGAGTTTGGGAGTACAAATTTATGACGACCTTTGACACTCTCTGTGCTGGAATGAATGTGTCGCATGGATTTATGTCTTTTTACATCAATTAAGGAATTTCCTTTTAAAACCGTGTGGGGGCATCACAACACATTAGGAGACCCCAATCAGTGGAAAATAAAACATCCAGACTCCTTATCTATGAACTGGTCCAATGTTTATATTTATGTTTCTCCCTCTCCCATATTGATAGTTCTGCTTCACGTCACTTGTCTTATCTATTGCATTTTTTCTAGGCTGTATTGTACATAAATATGTGACTTCAGATTTTGTATTAGTCTAGCCTGTTGAAGAGACCTGAGTAGTCTCGAAAGCTTGCAATGTGTTACCATCTTTTCAGTTAGCCATTAAAAGGTATCAACTACTGAGGACTCTCAATCCTGAATATTTTTCTATGGGCTTAAGCAGTCGGCAAGAGCATGGAACTAGAAAATGAACAAAGTTTTGATAGATGAAGGATTTAAAAGATATCATGATGATCCATGTTTGTATACGAAAAATGTAGCGAAGGAGTGGCTATACAGTATGTTCTCCTTTATGTAGATGATATAATCATGTCTCATCAAGATGAAAAAGAAATTGCAAAGCTAGGTGGAATTCTCAACCAGCACTTTGAGACTAAGGACCTTGAAAATGTGACATATTATTTGGGAATCCAAATCCAGAGAGAGGAAGATGGGAGTTTTCTTCTCAACCAAGGTTCTAAAATTTCCGCAATACTAAACCAGTTTGGAATGTCAGAAGCCAAAGGTGCGTCAACACCAATGGATCCTTCCTACTTAAAGTTGTAAAGTTGGAAGGAAAAGAAGATCTGCTACGCAGCAATGAGAGTTACAGACAAGCAGTGGGGCGCTTCTGTACATAGCAATCACAACTCGTCCGTATATCACAGCCACATTCATAATTCTCTGCCGATGTGTAAGCAAGCCATGCCAAAGAGACTAGAATGCAATTAAGAGCATTCTTCAATATCTTAAAGAAACTCAAAGGCTAAATCTTAAGATATCTGCATCATGAGATCTCACTCTCAGAGGTTATGTGGATGCAGATTGGGCTGGAGATTCAAGTGATCGGAAATCAACAATTGGTTACTTGTTCAAGTTAGAAGAAAATTCAATTTCTTGGTCCAGGAGAAAACAAGTGTCAGTCGCATTATCTTCTACAGAAGCAGAATATATGTCTGCTGCTTATGCAAGTCAAGAAGTAACTTGGTTGAAACAAGTTTTGGAAGATTTCGGCAAGCCATTAGCTCAACCAACAGTTATCTATGAGGACAGTTAAGGATGCATTAAACTTGCCAACAGTGAGAAGATTAGTGCAAGGACTAAGCACATTGATGTAAAACATCACCACTTACGTGACTTAGTGGAACATGGTGTACTCGAGTTTGTTTATTGCGAGTCTGACAAGATTGTAGCTGATGGTATGGCAAAGCTGTTATCAAGAGCCAAGGTTTTCGACTTCAGAACCGCAATTGGACTAACACGATAAGTAGTTGTTGAGTGGGGGTGTTGGAATATGTTTGGTGCAACAACTTCATTCCTGTCTATGAGTGTTAAGTTGCTAGATTTGTATGCTGCTCATAAACTTAGAAAAAAAAATCCCAGAGGCTCACACAGGGATATCATGTGAATGTATTTCCTGTTTTCCCTGTGTCTTTCTGGGAGAGAAGCAGCCTGCTGTAGATGCTGCTCAGATAAGGGCCCTTTACACATTGCGATATCGCTAGCAATAACACTAGTTTTGTGACGTAGCAGCGATATTGCTAGCGATATCGCTACATGTGATACTTACCTCCGACCGGCTCCCCCACTGGCTATTGCGGATCGCGCGAGAACGTCCTGGACCATTTCTCGTCGGGCACTTCCTGCTGGGCTTCCTGTGGCGCCGACGAGCGACGCGTGGACGCAGGCGGGAGGACGCCAGGATCACCGCATTTGACAGGTAAGTAGCGACCACTGCTATGTCGCTGGTGAGATCTGCCTGTGTGGCAGCTCACTAGCAACCACTTAGCGATGCACCAGCGATCCATATCGTTGTCAGGATCGCTGGTGCATCGCTAAGGGTACCGTTACACCTAGCGATGCACCAGCGATGCCGACTAGCGATATGACGCAGTCAGGATCGCTGGTGCATCGCTAAGTAGTCGCTAGTGAGCTGCTACACAGGCAAATCTCACCAGCAACATCGCTGGGGACGGGGATCGCTACTTACCTGTCAGAAGCGGCGATCCTGCGTCCTCTCGCCCGGCTCCACGCGTCGCTCGTTGGCGCCACAGGAAGCCCAGCAGCAAGTGGCCGACGAGGAATGGTCCAGGAGCTTCTCGCGCGATCAGCGATAATCAGCGGGAGAGCCGGTCGGAGGTAAGTATCACATGCAGCGATATCGCTAGCAATATCGCTGCAACGTCACAAAATCGGTGACTTTACAGCGATATTGCTAGCGATATCGCAGAGTGTAACGGGGCTTTAAGTGTAACGGTACCCATATAGACACACAAATAATTTATTCCTGATCTATTAAGCTTCTATAATAATAAATGCCCTAACCAGCTTCCGGTTGTAACAACTTCCGTCCAGTTGTAACCGGTGACGTCACCACACACACACGCACATGTTAACCCTCAACACACCACACCGCCTCAACACACACTCCTCTCACCTTTCACCTCCACTCATGTCCACTCACTCTTTCACTCCACATACGTTCCATTCTCTCAATCCGTTTCTCATACTCACACCATCATCGTCGCTGCCCCGACATCTTCCTCCGCCGCCGCGATCCAGGATCCAGACGTTCTCCAGGCCGCCGACATGTTCTTGCGGGACGCCATCTTGGATTTCGTGAAATCCCGCGAGATTCAAGATGGCGTCGCCGCAACAACATGTCACTGGCGTAGACGACATCGGGATCCAAAAAGATGGCGTCGGCGAAATCTCGCGAGATTACGCCGACGCCATTTTGGATCCCGATGTCGCCCATGCCAGCGACATGTTGTTGCGGCGACGCCATCTTGAATATCGCGGGACTTCACGAAATCCAATATGGCGTCCCGCAAGAACATGTCGCTGGCGTGGGCGACATCGGGATCCAAAATGGCGTCGGCGTAATCTCGCGAGATTTCGCGCCAGCGACATGTTGTTGCGGCGACGCCATCTTGAATATCGCGGGATTTCACGAAATCCAAGATGGCGTCCCGCAAGAACATGTCGGCGGCCTGGAAAACGTCTGGATCCTGGATCGCGGCGGCGGAGGAAGATGTCGGGGCAGCGACGATGACGGTGTGAGTATGAGAAACGGAGTGAGAGAAAGGAACGTATGTGGAGTGAAAGAGTGAGTGGCCATGAGTGGAGGTGAAAGGTGAGAGGAGTGTGTGTTGAGGCGGTGTGGTGTGTTGAGGGTTAACATGGCAAGAGGTGTTAACGACGTCGGTGAAATCTCACGAGATTTCGCCGACGCCATCTTGCATTCGTGAAATTGCGTCATTTACCTCACGCCGACTTGCTGTGCGGACGCTTGGCATTGCCTGTACCACCATAACTACTGCTGCCTTGGTCCTATGCCTGTTTACTGCCGGTGTCAAATTACTGGACCAATTTGCCTGTACTGCCATAACTATTGCTACCTTGCTACTCTGCCGGTGTCTAATTACAGGGCTAATTTGCCTCTACCGCCATAACTACTGCTGCCTTGCTCCTCTGCCGGTGTCTAATTACAGGGCCAATTTGCCTATACTGCCATAACTACTGCTGCCTTGCTCCTCTGCCGGTGTCTAATTACAGGGCTAATTTGCCTCTACCGCCATAACTACTGCTGCTTTGTTCATCAGCCTGTTTACTGCCGGTGTCTAATTACAAGGCCAATTTGCCTCTACCGCCATAACTACTGCTGCCTTGCTCCTCTGCCGGTGTCTAATTACAGGGCTAATTTGCCTCTACCGCCATAACTACTGCTGCCTTGCTCCTCTGCCGGTGGCTAATTTGCCTCTACCGCCATAACTACTGCTGCATTGCTCCTCTGCCGGTGTCTAATTACAGGGCCAATTTGCCTCTACCGCCATAACTACTGCTGCATTGCTCCTCTGCCGGTGTCTAATTACAGGGCCAATTTGCCTATACCGCCATAACTACTGCTGCCTAGCTCCTCTGCCGGTGTCTAATTACAGGGCTAATTTGCCTCTACCGCCATAACTACTGCTGCCTTGCTCCTCTGCCGGTGTCTAATTACAGGGCCAATTTGCCTCTACCGCCATAACTACTGCTGCCTTGCTCCTCTGCCAGTGTCTAATTACAGGGCCAATTTGCCTCTACCGCCATAACTACTGCTGCCTTGCTCCTCTGCCGGTGTCTAATTACAGGATCAATTTGCCTCTACCGCCATAACTACTGCTGCCTTGCTCCTCTGCCATTGTCTAATTACAGGGCCAATTTGCCTCTACCGCCATAACTACTGCTGCCTTGCTCCTCTGCCGGTGTCTAATTACAGGGCCAATTTGCCTCTACCGCCATAACTACTGCTGCCTTGCTCCTCTGCCGGTGTCCAATTACAGGGCCAATTTGCCTCTACCGCCATAACTACTGCTGCCTTGCTCCTCTGCCGGTGTCTAATTACAGGGCCAATTTGCCTCTACCGCCATAACTACTGCTGCCTTGCTCCTCTGCCGGTGTCTAATTACAGGTCCAATTTGCCTCTACCGCCATAAGTACTGCTGCCTTGCTCCTCTGACTGTTCACTGCCTGTGTCTAATTACAGGGCCAATTTGCCTCTACCGCCATAACTACTGCTGCCTTGCTCCTCTGCCGGTGGCTAATTTGCCTCTACCGCCATAACTACTGCTGCATTGCTCCTCTGCCGGTGTCTAATTACAGGGCCAATTTGCCTCTACCGCCACAACTACTGCTGCATTGCTCCTCTGCTGGTGTCTAATTACAGGGCCAATTTGCCTCTACCGCCATAAGTACTGCTGCCTTGCTCCTCTGACTGTTCACTGCCTGTGTCTAATTACAGGGCCAATTTGCCTCTACCGCCATAACTACTGCTGCCTTGCTCCTCTGCCGGTGTCTAATTACAGGATCAATTTGCCTCTACCGCCATAACTACTGCTGCATTGCTCCTCTGTTGGTGTCTAATTACAGGGCCAATTTGCCAATACCGCCATAACTACTGCTGCCTTGCTCCTCTGCCGGTGTCTAATTACAGGGCCAATTTGCCTCTACCGCCATAAGTACTGCTGCCTTGCTCCTCTGACTGTTCACTGCCTGTGTCTAATTACAGGGCCAATTTGCCTCTACCGCCATAACTACTGCTGCCTTGCTCCTCTGCCAGTGTCTAATTACAGGGCCAATTTGCCTCTACCGCCATAACTACTGCTGCCTTGCTCCTCTGCCGGTGTCTAATTACAGGGCCAATTTGCCTCTACCGCCATAACTACTGCTGCCTTGCTCCTCTGCCGGTGTCTAATTACAGGGCCAATTTGCCTCTACCGCCATAACTACTGCTGCCTTGCTCCTCTGCCGGTGTCTAATTACAGGGCCAATTTGCCTCTACCGCCATAACTACTGCTGCCTTGCTCCTCTGCCGGTGTCTAATTACAGGATCAATTTGCCTCTACCGCCATAACTACTGCTGCATTGCTCCTCTGTTGGTGTCTAATTACAGGGCCAATTTGTCAATACCGCCATAACTACTGCTGCCTTGCTCCTCTGCCGGTGTCTAATTACAGGGCCAATTTGCCTCTACCGCCATAAGTACTGCTGCCTTGCTCCTCTGACTGTTCACTGCCTGTGTCTAATTACAGGGCCAATTTGCCTCTACCGCCATAACTACTGCTGCCTTGCTCCTCTGCCGGTGTCTAATTACAGGATCAATTTGCCTCTACCGCCATAACTACTGCTGCCTTGCTCCTCTGCCGGTGTCTAATTACAGGGCCAATTTGCCTCTACCGCCATAACTACTGCTGCCTTGCTCCTCTGCCGGTGTCTAATTACAGGGCCAATTTGCCTCTACCGCCATAACTACTGCTGCCTTGCTCCTCTGCCGGTGTCTAATTACAGGATCAATTTGCCTCTACCGCCATAACTACTGCTGCATTGCTCCTCTGTTGGTGTCTAATTACAGGGCCAATTTGTCAATACCGCCATAACTACTGCTGCCTTGCTCCTCTGCCGGTGTCTAATTACAGGGCCAATTTGCCTCTACCGCCATAAGTACTGCTGCCTTGCTCCTCTGACTGTTCACTGCCTGTGTCTAATTACAGGGCCAATTTGCCTCTACCGCCATAACTACTGCTGCCTTGCTCCTCTGCCGGTGTCTAATTACAGGGCCAATTTGCCTCTACCGCCATAACTACTGCTGCCTTGCTCCTCTGCCGGTGTCTAATTACAGGGCCAATTTGCCTCTACCGCCATAAGTACTGCTGCCTTGCTCCTCTGACTGTTCACTGCCTGTGTCTAATTACAGGGCCAATTTGCCACTACCACATCATAACTACTGCTGGGCAATTACAGGGTCAATTAGTATGTGTTTACTCTACAATACTCCAGGACGCCTTCTTCACTGCCAGATAACTGTCAAATAGACTCCTTTACCTGTGCCAACATGAGTCATAACAAAAAGTATGCCAATGCCAGTGAAAGGAAAGCAGCTTTAGCACTACGACAAAAACAACGCCGTGCTAATGAGACTCCTGAGGAAAAATACCATCGCCTTGAGAAGATTAAGGCTTATAAACGCCGTCGCCTCACACACGAATCCCCTAACTCTAAATCCATAAGATTGGCTGAAGAAGCCTCTGCACGCCGTCACCGCCGACAACAGACGGCCTCTTCCTCATCATTATTATTAGACTCACAACAGGATGCTTCCACATCAGCATGTGGAACAATTTACTGCTACACTTCATCCCATATGCCGTTCACTGACATAACTAATCAGCAATCTGTTTCTGCCCTATCAATACCACCAATCAATACCGATGCACAGTATGCCAATCCTAGTGAAAGGAAAGCAGCTTTAGCACTACGACAAAAACAACGCCATGCTAATGAGACTCCTGAGGAAAAACAGCATCGACTTGACAAGATTAAGGCTTATAAACGCCGTCGTCTCACACACGAATCCCCTAACTCTAAATCTATTACATTGGCTGAAGAAGCCTCTACACGCCATCACCGCCAACAACAGACGGCTTCTTCCTCATCATTATTAGTAGACTCACAACAGGATGCTTCCACATCAGCATGTGGAACAAGTTACTACCACACTTCATCCTATATGCCGTTCACTGACATAACTAATCAGCAATCTGTTTCTGCCCTATCAATACCACCATTAGTCAATACCAACGCACAGTTTCTTCACATACAAGCTGCAGTTAGCCCGCAGAAAGTGCAACCAAGACAAATATACGTTGGTCTCAAAACTAGGCGCACCCCATCGGTTGGACATGCACTTCTACTACAACCTCACATTTTCACTAATGATGAAAATAGTATTACCGAACACAGCTGTGGTGACATGACCCATGTATGTGAGCATTGCGAAGCTTTGCATTTTGTAGCAGAGATACCTTCTGATAGCAACTTTACGCTCTGCTGTCAGAAGGGTAAAGTCCATGTACCCATACTACAATATCCTGATGTCTTTACACGTTTGCTGAAAGGGCAAAGTGAATTTAGCAAAAATTTCATGGATAATATTCGAAGTATTAACAGTTCCTTTGCTTTTGCCTCCATGGGTGCAAATATTTCACCACCTCCTGGATATGGCCCATACTGTTTCCGCATACATGGCCAGATCTATCATAGAACTGGAACACTACATCCCTCAGATGACCAGCAACGCGCATTTGCCCAACTTTACATTCTCGATACTACTACCGCAAACGAACAACGCTTACGATGTAAAGAAAATCAAAAATGTCATCCTACATTGATGAACATTATTGCCCTTCAAATCCAAACTATTAATCCTTTTGTGGAAGCTTATCAAATGTTACGTGATGTGGAAGAACAAGAAAAAATTAAATCTCTACAAAACGGAACTGTCATGCCAAACATCACTATGGCTATTAAACAAGATCGTACTCAAGACCCTCGACGCTACAATAATCCCACTGTCAGTGAAGTAGCAGTCGTGTTTCAAATGACAATGGTGAGCCACTAATGTCCACTCGCAGGATTTCTGAATACTCAAGATGGCATGGCCGCAAGAACATGTCGCCGGTGTGGACAATGTCGGGATCCAGGATGGGGCCGGCGGAAGAAGATGTCGGGGATCGTGGAGCAGCGACGATGACGGTGTGAGTATGAGAGACGGAGTGAGAGAAAGGGTCGTATGTGGAGTGAAAGAGGGAATGGACGTGAGTGGAGATGGTGAAAGGTGAGAGGAGTGTGTGTTGAGGCGGTGTGGTGTGTTGAGGAGGTGTGTGTGTATTGAGGGTTAACATGGCAAGAGGTGTGTCACTATCCTCTCGATGCGATAGCATCGGGCCTTAATCTACTATAATAAAGCTAAGCAGCTTCCGGGTTGTAACAACTTCCGTCCAGTTGTAACTGGTGACGTCACAGCACACCTCTTGCCATGTTAACCCTCAACACACCACTCCTCAACACACACTCCTCTCACCTTTCACTATCTCCACTAATGTCCACTCGCAGGATTTCAGAATACTCAAGATGGCATGGCCGCAAGAACATGTCGCCGGCGTGGACAACGTCGGGATCCAGGATGGCGCCGGCGGAAGAAGATGTCGGGGATCATGGAGCAGCGACGATGACAGTGTGAGTATGAGAGACGGAGTGAGAGAAAGGGTCGTATGTGGAGTGAAAGAGTGAGTGGATGTGAGTGGAGATGGTGAAAGGTGAGAGGAGTGTGTGTTGAGGAGGTGTGTGTGTATTGAGGGTTAACATGGCAAGAGGTGTGTCACTATCCTCTCGATGCGATAGCATCGGGCCTTAATCAAGTATCATATATTGTTCCTGTTTGTTCCTGAACAAAGAAGCTCTGTTGTCACATGCTTGGAGAGTATCCTGAATAATCTGCTGCTAACAAGTCCCTTATCAGGACAATCTGTTTTTAGCCAGAAAAAAGTATTGTGTACAAACTCTGTCTGTCATGAAACTTCCACTGTAATATACATCCCTTCAAAGCAACGCTAGATCTAGGAAATAAATAAAAACATTGAAATATATAAAGAATTCTTCTCTAAATTGTCCTAGGAGATCGATCATTTCATGTCTCCCAATTTTCACAAACCTTTTTGGCTATAAGGTGGCTGGAGAAGGAGCCTCTCAAAGCTGCTACAATCGAAACACGTCTCTTGTTTCCTCCTGTCCACATAATACTCTGGAGCATTTATTATTTTCACATGGATTGGATAAAGTCTGGATTTTAAAAAGGAGCTGGAGCAGTGTAATCATTGCCTGTTACGTCTGATCAGGACGGAGTTTTGTGCACCTGCGGTGGCTGTCGGTGAGCTGGCTATTTCACTTTTCTCTTTCCTTTCTAGACTTATTGATGTATTTAAAAATATAAAGCACCACTCCAGCAATTATCTCAGTGCTGCAGCATTACCATTAATCTAAATTCCCTGTCCCTAGTATTATACTTACCAGTCTCCAATTTAAGCTCTTTCTGGTGCCACTCCGGTCCTGCGCCATCATCTTGTAACCATAACTTCTGACTTATGGGAAGTGAGAGGTAACGGTCACAAGCTCTATGATAAGTCTATAAGAGGCTGGTCCTGGCACTATTCTGGCTCTCATAAACTTACATTGAGTTGTGACCTCTAGATCACCTAGCAAACACTGGAGCGATCTGACATGTCACAAACTAATGGAGACCAAACTGAGAGGCGCCGATAACAGAAGAAGAGGACAGCTGGTAAGTATGAGACTAAGTGCAGGGAACTTAGATCAGAGGCACCACTCCAGTGATAAAATTAAAAAACAATGCTGGAGTGGTGCTTTAAAAGGAAATTATATTTTCTAAAATTGAATATTCAAATCCACCAAGTATGACCGGGACACATGGTATCAATTATTGACTGTAAATATACTTGCCATGTATCCACAAGGATTTATAATGCCTATCATCAACTATCATGAAAGATCAGCAACAAAAAAATGATGATCAAAAGGCAACTTTGACAAAAAATGTAGAAAATTTTATTTTAGCAAAATGTGTTACTTTAAAAGCATTACATAACACCAGATCAGGGGACAAGGTGAATTTATATATTGTTGTATATTATATCCTCCTCTGTTTGTCCTTAATGGTGTATGTATTGTATATGCGTATAAGTCAAAACTTCTGGCCCAGCACGTGCCTGTCTCCCTGTCATCGCTGCCCCAGCCTGCGCTTGGCGTCTCTACACAGTGGGGAAGCCCGCCCCGGCTACTCCCACAGTGTGACGTCAACACAGACTGGTGTGGTGGTTGCCTCGGCGACAGTGCGCGTCATATCCGGGCCGGGAGCGTGACTTCCGGTAACGCCGGCATTATGTGGCGCCCGGGCACACTATAAAATGATGCCCGTTAATACACTGGCCAGACCCCTTGAAAAAGGCAGGTCCGAGACGCGTGTCGGGGCGGACGCGCTGTCCAGGCACTGGAGCATCTCCTGACCTTCCACCAGTAATTATTAGACTATCGGGCAGTGTCCCTTGCTATCATAGCGGCCATTATGGCAGATATAACGGCGGTTTAGCTACTTGAATAGTCAGGATTTGAGGTCTCGGTAAAGATAATTCCCACCAGCAATTATTATAATCTATTGGGCAGTGTGCCTTGTGTTTATAGCCGTTACTATGGTATATATAATGGTGGAGGAACAGTGTGAATTGACATTTAATGTGGTTTTTTATATATTCATTTTTAAATAGTTACTATCTACATTTTTTAGGGGTTATCCTGATGTGATTATGTCCACATATGATATATGAATAATTATAGTCTATTCATTTGGTAATTAAGGGACCATTTTTTTGAGACGTGTATCTAATTGATATATATTAGGAATAATATCCTATGTGCTGGATGTGTGCGTCGCTTCTTTGTGTGTAATCGCACCACATATGTGTGTTCATCTATTTCCCCTTGTCCCCTGATCTGGTGTTATGTAATGCTTTTAAAGTAACACGTTTTGCTAAAATAAAATTTTCTACATTTTTTGTCAAAGTTGCCTTTTGATCATCATTTTTTTGTTTCTAAAATTGAATATTGTCTGACATTTATTTGCAGTCCATAGCATAAATTTAGAAAAATAAAACTCTCTAAAGCACACAAATTTGCATAACTGCGTAGCTAAATAAACCCGCAAATGGCTATAGATTGCTAATTCATCCCATAGTTTTTTTTTCTTCTTTTTGCTGAATTCTGAGATGAAATCACTAGAAAACACACACAGGCGCACATATATACAGTGGGGGAAATAAGTAATCCCTTGCTGATTTTGTAAGTTTGCCCACTGACAAAGACATGAACAGTCTATAATTTTAAAGGTTAATTTTAACAGTGAGAGATAGAATATCAAAAATAAAATCCCGAAAATCTTATTATATAAATTATATAAATGTATTTGCATTTTGCAGTGAGAAATAAGTATTTGATCCCTCTGGCAAACAAGTCTTAATACTTGGTGGCAAAACCCTTGTTGGCAAGCATAGCAGTCAAGCACTAACAGGGCAGGTTTTTTTAAAATCCCCCCCAGGACGTTTCGACCAAACTTTGTCAACCCACACTCTCATTCCATTCTCGTCCATCCATCCTTTCTCATGAAGGTGCACAACTACTCGTGGGATTGCCTCTTTTGGCATGTTTTTTTCTTTTGAAGATGAGCATTGGTGGCAGTCTCATGCTATCGGCACAGCAGGACGACATAACAGTGTAATGCATTTTTTCATGTCCTGCGGTTTTTACAGTTACGGTTTTGGCACCCTTTACATCTACAGTCCTGTACGAGGTGTACGGAGCGGAGCCGCGCATGTACGAGGTGTACGGAGCGGAGCCACGCGTGTATGAGGTGTACGGAGCCACGTGTGTATGAGGTGTACGGAGCGGAGCCGTGTGTGTATGAGGTGTGCGGAGCGGAGCCGCCTGTGTATGGGGTACGTGGAGCGGAGCCGTGTGTATGGGGTGTGTGGAGCGGAGCTGCGTGTGTAGGGAGTGGAGCCATGTGAGTACGGGATGTACGGAGTGAAGCCAAGTGTGGGCGAGGCATACAAAGCAGGTTTTTCCCGCGGACACGAGTACATGGCTGAACCCTGAGGAGCACTTTAAAACTCGCACATGACGTTTCACCGGAAGTGATGTGCTAGAAGCTGACCGGAAATTAGGTAATTTCATGAGGAGATTGTGACGGAACCATGGAAGCACTTCAGTGAATGCTTCAGATCCATCACCATGTCCTCCTCCGACAGACAGCGGGATCGCCTTGTAATCGGGGATGCCGGCCATGTGAGCGGATAATGATATGTCCTGCACCGGGAGGCTTAGGTGGGCATTACACTGGGAGCCGGGCTGCTATAGTATCTATAGAATCTTTCTTTATTTCTTTCTCTCTCTGTTTCTTTCTCTCTTCTTTCCTTCTCTCTCTGTTTCTTTCTTTCTCTGTTCTTTCTCTCTCTGCTTCTTTCTCTCTCTCTGTTCTTTCTTTCTCTGCTCTTTCTTTCTTTCGCTCTTTGTTCTTTCTCTGTCTCTGCTCTTTCTTTCTCTCTCTCTCTCTCTGTTCTTTCTTTCCCCTCTTTCTTTCTCTGTTCTTTCTTTCTTTTTCTTTCTCTCTGTTCTTTCTTTCCCCTCTTTCTTTCTCTCTATCAATCTGTTCTTTCTTCCCCCTCTTTCTTTCTTTCTGTTTCTTTCTCTCTCTCTGTTCTTTCTTTCTCTAATCTTTCTTTTTTCTTTCTCTGTTCTTTCTTTCTTTCCCCTCTTTCTTTCTCTGTTCTTTCTCTCTTTCTTTCTCTCTTTTCTTTCCCCTCTTTCTTTCTCTCTATCGCTCTGTTCTTTCTTTCCCCTCTTTCTTTCTCTGTTCTTTCTTTCCCTCTTTTTTCCCCTCTTTCTTTCATTCTATTTCTTTCCCCTCTGTCTTTTTTCTCTCTATTCTTTCTCTTTTTTTATTTATGTACTTCTTTCTCTCATCCTTCTTTCTTTCCCCTCTGTTCTTTCTTTCTTTTCCCTCTTTCTTTCGCTCTCTCTGTTCTTCCTTTCTCTTTCTCTCCCTGTTCTTCCTTTCTCTTTCTCTCCCTGTTCTTTCTCTCTCTGTTCTTTCTTTCTCTCTCTGTTCTTTTTTCTGTCCCCTCTTTTTCTCTGTGTTCTTTCTTTCTTTTCACTCTTTCTCTTGGTTCTTTCTTTCCCCTTTCCTTCTCTCTCTGTTCTGTTCTTTCTTTCGCTCTCTGTTCTTTCCCCTTTCTTTCTCTCTGTTCCTTTTTTCTGTCCACTCTTTCTTTCTCTCTGTGTTCTTTCTTTCCTTTCTTTCTCTCTGTTCTTTCTTTCCCCTTTCTTTCTCGTGCTCTGTTCTTTCTTTCCATCTTTCTTTCTCTCTCGCTCTGTTATTCCTTCCTCTTTCTCTCCCTGTTCTTTCTTTCTCTCTCTGCTCTCTCTTTTCTTTTTTCTGTCCCCTCTTTCTTTCTCTCTGTGTTCTTTCTTTCTCTGCTCTTTCTTTCTTTCCCCTTTCTTTTTCTCTCTGTTCTTTCTTTTGCTCTCTGGTCTTTCTTTCTTTCCTCTTTCTTTCTCTCTCTCTGTTCTTTCTTTCGCTCTCTGTTCTTTCTTTCCCCTCTTTCTTTCTCTCTCTGTTCTTTCTTCTTTCTCTCTGTCCTTTCTTCTCTCTCTGTTCTTTCTCTCTCGCTCTCCTTTCTTTCTCTCTCTGTTTTCTTTCTTTCTTTTCCTCAGTACCTGTCAGTGTGCCCACAGTATCAGCCACTGTGCCCATAATGCCAGCCACTGTGCCCTCTGTACCAGTCAGTGTGATCAGCAGTGCTAAATGGGTGCGGTTTGGCATGGACATGGGTGTGACTAGTTGTGAAATGGGTGTGGTCGGGCATGGCCTAAAATTTGCCAATGGCGCACTGCACGCGCTGCAGCCTTTGTCCCTCTTTCCCTTCAAAAGTTGGGAGGTATGGTTATGGTAACATCTCAAGTAAGTTTCTTAAAGGGGTTATCCGGTCCAAATCAATAAGTCTGCTGTCCCTCTGTGTGACTACAGACTTTTGACTTGTGAATCCTCTAGCACACGCACTGCACGCTGCAGGGATTCAATAGTTTCTGGGGCGGTACTAGTGATGCGACCGTCAATTGGGCGAGAGGATGCAGCCTCGCTCCATACAAGTTTATGGTGCGAGGCCAAACCCGCTGGACGGGCTCTGGATGACAGTATGTATAACTCATACATACCCTCCAATCCAGGCTCAGAAACCAGCAAATCCCTGCAGCACACAGTGTATGCTGTTTGTTGGATTCATAAGTCTGCAGTCACACAGAGTAACTGCAGACTTATCGATTTGGACTGGACAACCCCTTTAAAGAAATTATTGTTTTGTGATTACCATGACCAGAAAATTTAGTATATTAAGTTGGAATGTTAGAGACTTAGGCTACTTTCACACATCTGTTTTTTGCCGTCAGGCGCAATCCGGCGTCGCGCCGGATCTGTCAAATGTTATGTAAAACCGGATGTGACGGATCCGGTTTTCTGCCGGATCCGTCTTGCTCATCCGCCCAAAAACTGGATCCGTTTCTCCATCCGTTTTTTGACGGATTACGACGGATCCGGTTTTTAAAAACGCCCCTTGCGGGCTTCCAACCGGGATTGGCTACTGAAAACCTATATATACTGTGTTCCTACAGCCCATCTTTGACAGGTTGTAGAGGAGAAACTGCCGGTTGGAGAGAAGAGCAAGTGACTGGCGAAGATGGATGTTGTGATAGGAAACATTTTGAATAATTTGGTGGATTTTACAGTGGAGGCGAATCGTTTGAGGGTGATTGTTCTGGAGAAGGAGAGAGCGAGACAGCAGCGCATCATGCATCAGCGAGGTCGACGCCGTTTGTGGATCCACCTTCATAAGAAGATCGGACACCTATTGCCGCTTCTCCATTTCACCGACAGAGTGTCTGATGGTGACTCTAAGGTAAGCCACATTTATTGGATCTGCTCGCTTCAGAGCACACTTTCACTGGAATCTTTTTGGTGGTAGTATGTATCTCCAAGTGTTATAGCTGAGTTGTGGTATGCAATGCTGTGATTTAGAACTAATTTTTCTTTTTTTAATTCCCCACAGATTCCTTGCAACTGGAGAATCCCTTTCGTCACTCCATTTCCAGTACAGACTTGGGATTTCCACCATATCTGGAATTGTGAAGTACACATGCCGTGCACTGTGGGACTCTTTAGTTGATGAGTTTGTACCAGAGCCCACAACAGAGAGGTGGATTGAAATTGCTGACAAGTTTATACAGATATGTCAGTTTCCGAGTTGCTTGGGCGCTGTGGACCAGAAACATATCCGCATTGTAAAGCCAGCAGGATCGGGAACGGAATATTTCAATTACAAGAAATATTTTTCCATTGTCCTCATGGCCATCGCTGACGCGGAATACAAATTTATTGCTGTTGATATTGGGGTCTATGGCCACTCGAATGACTCTCAAGTTTTCAAACTGTCTGCCATGGGCCGTAGACTGTATGGAAACACCTTCCAGTTCCCACCCCCTAGACCGCTGCCGCAAACATCTGGGCCACCTATGCCTTTTGTCTGTGTAGGGGACGAAGCCTTCCAGCTGTCAGAACACCTTTTGAAACCGTACTCCAGCAGAGGATTGACAACAACAAAACGCATTTTGAATTACCGCCTCACAAGAGCAAGAAGAATGTGGAATGCGCCTTTGGTATTCTGACAGCCAAATGGCGTGTCCTATTGACTGCGATCAACCTCAAGACTGAAACTGTGGACGAGGTGATCAAAGCTTGCGTGGTCCTGCACAATTTTGTTATGTGCAAGGAACCCATTTCCATTGAGGACACCTCTGAAGAAACCACCTTGCAAGATTACCAGAACATTACCAATAGTAGTTCTGTGACGGTTTCACGAATGAGGGACAATTTTGCACAATACTTTGTCACCTCAAGGAAGAATACACTGGCAGGATGACAGAGTTTGATACCTTTCTGCCCTTAACCAAAGTCGTGTACCTTCTGTACCAACAGTATACCTTTGCCAACCAAAGTTGTCTATCTTGTTGTGGTTTAACAATTTTTACCTTTTGGCCACAGTTGTGTACCTGGTTGTGGTTTAGGCAAAGTATTTCACCTTTTAACAAAAGTTGTGTACATTGTTAGGTAATCCCCAACAAGCTACACAACTTTGGCTAAAAGGTGAAATACTTTGCCTAAAACACAACCAGGGACACAACTGTGGCCAAAAGGTAAAATTTATTTACCTTTAACCCAAAGTTATGTGCCTGGTTTAGTATAACCAATATTTTTTACCTTTTCTCTACCCAGTATTTTACCTTTTGTTTAAACATATTTCGCCGCAGAAATAAATGACAGACAACATTTGCAATCCAAAACTCAAACTTTTATTGAGCCATTTTTTTTAATCAACTTTGTGTAAATTTTTAATAAAGCTTGAAAACAAGAAAAGTTGTAATTTTTATTTTACACACACATTCATAAATTTGTGTAGTGTGGGGTGGAAATACTGCTGGAGGGGCTGCGGGACACTTCGACGCTGGGAGTGTGGAGTCAGGACTGGGATCGTGGTGGGGAAGGAACAGTTAGAGGTGAAGGTGTGGAAAAAGCAAGAGAATGGGTGGACATGTGGGAGGCAGAACAGGTGGTGGGTGGTGGAGTGGAGGGTTGAGCAGGGACTGGAGTAGCAGATGATGTGGTTGTGAAGTGGTCCGGGGAAGGAGTTTGGTACGGGGCAGGTTGCTGGAAGTGGGGAGATGGCTGGTACTGGGGAGATGGCTGGTACTGGGGAGGTTGCTGGTATGGAATAGGAGGGGGAGGAGGGACAGTGGTTGGAAGGGGTGCAGGTGGAGGAACTACTGGGGTGGGTGGAGGTTGGGAGGTAACCTGCAGTAGTGCAGCATGGCACGAGTGCATTACATGCATCTGCTGGCTAGGAGAGAGCGTTTCCATGCGCTCCACAACAGACCTGAAAAAGGTGTGGTTTGGCGAAGATCTTGCTTCTGAATGCATGGTTTGCAGAAGTGTCTTCAACTCCAGAGTGGCGGAGTTGATCTGCTGAAAGCCTGCGGAGATTTGCTCTGACAAGACTTTTAGACAGTTCTGGAAAGATGCATTCAGATGCAAGAACTCTGGCTCATAGCTCTTTTCCTGACCCCTCTGCCGCTGCTGCCCAGTACCCGCAGGTGTACTAGAGGTGGCAGGGGCAGAAGGGTGGGGTAAAGGGAAAGCGATCTCCTCACCAGTGGATTCATGTAATGTAGGCGGCCACGATGCTCCTGCGCTGGTGCAGATGTGCCGGGGTGGTCGATGTGTCCCTCGGTGGCGGTCTCCTCAGGGATCGCTTCAGAAGTGTCCAACTATGCAGGCTCCCGAGTGCTGGTCACCGTGCTGTGGAATAAAGAGAAAAAAATGCAATTAATATAGTAACATGGCATGGCCCTGGCTGAAAAAAAAATTTAGACATGTAAACATTTTTTTACGTGGGGTGTGTAATATTTACCTTCTGGTGTCCATTGTTTCCCGGAGGAACGACAGGGCTCGTGTGTACTTGTACTTGCTCCTGCGTCCTCCAGATCCACTCGGGGCCCGCATCTCTTTGTTGAACTCCTTTTTGAAACGATCCCTCACAGACCCCCACCGCTTCACAATTCTCTCCCCTGAAACGAGAAAGCACAAAGTGGTTAGTATACAACATCAGTGTTTCACAAACTCCAGTCCTCGTGGTCCCCACGGGTCATGTTTTCAGGATTTCCATAGTGTTGCTCAAAAGGAAATCCTGAAAACATGACCCGTGGGGACAACGAGTACTGGAGTTCGGGAAACACTGCTTTACATCAAGCAACCGGAACTGTATATACTTAAGCTCTTGAATCTGGGCCCGAGCAACGGTCCACGAGGAGCGAACAGATTTCCTCCCAGAGCCGTCGGGTCACAATAAGATCAGCATGGCGGCGGTCCCTCATATTCCATAGTGGCTCCCTTTCTCTGACCAGATCGATGAGGAGGTCCACGTCAATCCCCCCTCCTCACCGTCAGAGTCGGGAGCACGCTGTGAAGCCTGTTAAAGAAAAAGAGAAAAAAAATAAAGTTCGCCTCCACGCTTAACAAATGTAAAAAAAAGGGAAAAAAAAACCTAACAAAAACATTATACTTACACGATGGTGACTGCCACGTCGCTGACGCCAACGACCCTGGGAGGCACTGCGAGGACCTCTTTGCTGAGCACCAGATTGGGAAGACTAGAAAAGAAAAAAAAAATAAGTTATGTGCTTGGGTGTAGGCATATCTGTTGTTTGCTGTGTGATGTCTGCACTAAATTGTTTTCTATGTGCTGTTTGTAGTGTGATGTTGTGTTTCTCCTATTGATGCAGGAAACTTACCAATTGTGAGCCCACTCCAGGTATCTGTCCACCCCTTCGTTCTTCTTCTGGGAGATCCTCTTCAGCTTGTGATTCCTGTTTTGAAAAAAAAAGCCAATGAATAGACATATATTCCAGAGATGATGGATTTTGGAAATAAATACTTACCGTTAAACGCTGACGATGCGAGGGAGGGCTCCCAGAAGAAGATGTGGTGTCCTGCTGCTGGGCAGACTCCGCTCCTGTTGCTGGTGCTGCTGCTGCTGCTGCTGCTGCTGCTTCTATAGGGCGGATTCTGCTGGTGAATAAAGAGAAACAAAGGGCCAATGAATATATTGATATTCCATGGCCCTAGTTTTGAGGAATGGGGGATGTAATAATTACCATCTGTCATCTGCTGGTGGTCTCCCCTCCGCGTGTTCAGCAAGGTCCCTTGGCTCCATTTGGGGTGGTGCTGGTGGTGCAGTACTCTCCTGCCTTCTCCTGCGGCTGGCTCCTCTCTTGGGTGGCATATTGGCTCTGGCTGAGGATCCCACTGTCATGGTTTTATATATGTTTGCTGTGGGCAGGGATACTGAGCATGCTCAGACCAAAAAAAAAACGGCGCTCAGACTTTCATTGTGTGAAAAAGCCGGATCCGGAGACAAAAAATGTTACAGTTGCCGTTTTTTCCAGACGCCGGATTGAGGCAGATTGCCGAATCCGGTCTAAACCGGAACAACCGCATGGCCATCCGGCGCGATCGGCGCTAATACAAGTCAATGGGGGAAAACCGGATCCGGCATTGCATTTCGCCAGATCCGGTTTTACTTAAAGTAGCCGGATCGCGCCTGACGGCGAAAAACGGATGTGTGAAAGAGGCCTTAGAGGTCTATCTGACACATCAAGAAAAGTGGCAGTTTTTCAGTATATTCAGTCACATAAACCCTCTATAGTTTGTCTACAGGAGACACATTTAACCAAGATAAGATACACATAATGAATGGGAGATGGATCCAAGCGGGTTACCACTCCACATATTCCACACTCTCAAAAGGTGTTTCTATTTTGTTACATTTTTCTATTCCTTATGAATTAATATGCCCATAGATACAGAATGTAAATTTGTATATTTGGTATGTAAGCTGTTTGGCATTATTTTATGTATTGCATCGATTTATATTCCGCTGCTTTGCACTAGCAAAGTACTACCAAAGATACTAATATTATTTGGTTCTACTCATGGAGTTCCTCTCTTGATTACAGGAGATGTTAAAAATATAATTGATGCTTACTGGGACCCAGTAGGTGATGCTGGAAATATAATCCCTTTTGGAGTCTATGTTCAAGAGGTGGCATTGGTGGAGTATGGAGATAAAGAATTCTTGACATGTACCAATACTCGTGCTACTCTTCATCATACAATTCTCTGTCACATATAGATTTAGCACAGGGAAACAACTTGTTGGATTGATTGGAATGCAATGTGGGATACTTTCCCAGGGTTATCTCGAATCACACTCCATTCAGTGTCTCTCAACTCTGGGAATACAGTTTTGGGTCATTCACAAATCATTCTGGTTGCTGATTGTTAATGTGGACTGGGTATTGGCAAACTTGAAGTAGTTCTTCCTATTTAATCTATTCATCTGTTCCGATAGTACAGGAATCCATGAAGGCCTATCTATGGGGCTTATTTATTCGAGAAATATCTAGAAGTAAAACTTTAACTAAAGAAGTAGATCAGGCTATTTTTCAAGAACTTAGAAATTATGAAAATAATCTACTGGAAAATAATACAAAAGTTGCCCAGAACTGTTTAAAGTTAGCTCAGTCTTGTGCCACTCAGTTACAAAAACAATCTGTCATAAGGGGCAATCAAGAATTAAGCTGGAAACATTAGGCTAGGTTCACATTAGCGTTTGAGTCCGCAGCGTATCATCCGCATCCGCAAACGTATGCAAAAACGCTTGCAAATGCATGTTTACGCTGCATTTTTTGTCCGCATCATTTTACACATGATGCCAAAAAAAGCTGCGTTTGTATGCGTTTTTGCATGCGTTTGCGTTGTTTATGTGCATGTATTCGATATGACATCAGATAAAAATTGGCGTGCCTCATAGGATTTCTATATACATTTTGAAGAACGCATGCGTAACCAATGCATGGTGTACACATGTTCTTGCGTACGCATGCGTTCCCATAGACAGTAATGCATTTTTTGAAGTACTCATCCGCATGCGCATGACTGCACATATTTGACGGATTTTTGTTGCTTCCAAAAATGCAACATGTTGCGTTCGACCGCACCCCGCTGCACACCGTGAAACGATGCATGCGTACACAAAAGTATGCGAACGCATGTCCCTGCGTACACCATGTTAAATATAAAAGCACCACCAGGTATGACATAGCCACATGGTTTACCACATGCATTCAATATATTCCATGTGTATAATAGGATTAATAATACCTATCATCAAACTATCATATGCATTTAAAAAAGAAAAGATGATCAAAAGGCCAAGATTATAATAATCAATATCAAAAATATTTTTATTTAGTTATAACAAAGTTAAAAAATCCATATCACCAACTTTAGGAGAGACAGAGTAGAAAACACTTGCTAGTGTGGTTCCACATGCACACACAAAGGGACACACTAATCCAGGCATAGAATTAATGAATATCAAATAAATACCCTGGCCTATATGTATAACAATAGAGCAGTATAAAGCAGTATGAAAATAGGCTTACACATATGTCCTCAATACTATTGATGTGGTACAATGCCCAGTACTCCCATAATTAATCCTATGTACAAGCACATTAGCATATATATGGAAAAAGGATCAAAACCTCTATACTACGGACCTCCCATAGTCATACTATTAACTTTTATATATGACTATATATATAAGTATGGTTAAAAGTTATGCATATTAGGGGGAGACCACTTAACAACCTATACCCCCATTTGGGGTAACATCTGTCTGAATTTTTGCAATTTAACGGCTTTGTTAACTGGAAGAGTGCTGGTATTACTATGTCAGTCGGCTAATTAGCAACAAGATTTTAAAACCTTTTGAATGTTTGCAAGAATACTTTCTTCTGTCTAACAACTGCTTTGTTAAATGCCTTCAAATTAAACACGCTTATAGCGCTCAATGTAAAGTGGGAAATATGCAAATTCAAAAGGACGTTGTTTTGGATTCTGTCTGCTCAACACGAGACACTAAGGGAGTGATATCAAGCATGTACAGTAGAAGGATTTATTGCACACTTTTCTAACCGGTTAAACAAAAGTGGGAGTCAGAGATTGGTGGTTTATCAGAGGATAGATGGTTATTGGTTCTGGAGTATATTCCCAAGTTTTCACTCAGCGAATCTAAAAGACTTTTACATAGGGATAGGATGAGCAAATAGCTTCGGATAAGTCCGTACCCGAATAGCTATAGCACTTACCGAATAGCTGCAAGTGTAACCTGGATACCTGGAGCGCTCCCAATAATCAGCTGTTTGGCGCCGCAGCTGCATGTGTCGCAGCTGTGTGACAGTCACAACAAACAGGCTCTCCATGCATGTGTGAGGTTCTATCAAGCAGGAACGCGGGATGCAGTGACGAGCAGGAGGCAGAGCAAGAGTTAATGTTTTTTTTTATAAAGAGTTATTATAACAGTAAATACTTCACGCAGGGAGAGAGAGAGTGAGGGAATATAGGTGAACAAAGCGTATACAGTTATAAAGCAATAGTATAAGTTAAAATAACGTGTTAACTTATCAGTCCGTGGTTCCAAGATGGAGGAGGCTGGAAAATCCCATGATGGCGCCTTAGGTGACTCGAGAAGTCGCTGAACTGATCCCGGAGAAAGGTGAGGCAATGTCTCATAACGGCAGCGATGTATCCTGGCCTTCCCAACCGTAGTCTTGTGGTCCTGGAACAAGGAACTGCTCGAGTGGGTGTCCAAGGCACCGCGATGGGTGAGCGAAGTCCCGAAGTGGAGGCCGCGGTCACGCTACCTGCTTCAGCGTACATCGTTTGGTGAGTACTGTGCCGCGAGCTGGCAGCAGTCAGCGGTACAGTCCAGCTTGTCTTAGTAGCATCAGAGACAAGAGAAGTAATGGTCTCTGGAGGTACAGTCTGTATGCGCGGGGGATGAGAGAGTGCAACTCGAGCCTGCTTGTTGGCGTCGGTCTGCAGAGAGGGAGTCAACCTTCTCCTCTAACACACGCTGTCTTCCCACCAAAGGCCCCGTCCTGGTGCCCTCAGCCCCTTTTATCCCAGACCCGTCCCCTTCAGTAAGGTGCAAAGGTCTTTTCTAGTCAGAAAGAGCTTCCCCCGACAACAATGGTGGCAGCCCCGACAGTTCCAGCCCGGACACGAGAGAGATACCACTAGCCCAGTCCATCTCCCTACACATGTGTTGTGACTGTCACACAGCCATGACACATGCACCTGCGGCGCTGAACACCTGATTATCAGGATCACTCCAAGTATCAAGGTTACCAAGGCAGCTATTCGGGAAGTACTATAGCTATTTGGATAAGCTTTTATACGAAGCTATTAGCTCATCGCTACTTTTGCAAATATTTATTCTACATAGAGCATGTAAATAACAATATATTAGGTACAATGCCGGTATTAGAGCAGATTCAAGATATCCCTATTGTTCAGCAAAAGAGGTAGGAACACTCTGCCTATGACTGGTAACCTGTTAAATGACGCTGTCAACATCTGACAGGAGTGTTTAATAAGCGCCGACATGCGTGCACATCATTGTCTCCGTTCATTGGTGCTCCCATGACGTGATCAAGGGTGGCCGTTGGGTTGTCATGACAGCCAGGTGTCAGCTGATGACCCCAGTACCTGTCATTACGGAGCTATTTTGCCTGTGGACGGAGACTGTAATTTATGCTATATACAGCTATGCTATGACATCGCTGTATATAGCACAGGCGATCGGATGATCAATTCATCTTCAAGTCCTCTAAGGGGACTAACAATAACAGTGAAAAGTAAAAAATAATGTTCGTTTATTTTAACTTTTTCGTATTTTTTCTATCAAAATCTAAAAACAATTAACTTGATCGGTAAACACCGTAAACAAAAAAAATTAACCCCTTAGTGACACAGCCAATTTGCAGCTTAATGACCAGGCCAATTTTTACAATTCTGACCACTGTCACTTTATGAGGTTATAACTCTGGAACGCTTTAATGGATCCTGCTGATTCTGAGAACGTTTTTTCAATGACATATTTTACTTCATGTTAGTGGTAAAATTTCTTGGATATGACTTGCGTTTTTTTGTGAAAAAAAGGAAATATGGTGAAAATTTTTAAAATTTTGCAATTTTCAAACTTAATTTTTGTGCCCTTAAATCAGAGAGATATGTATCACAAAAAATATCAGAGATATATATATATCACAAAAAATACTTAATAAATAACATTTCCCACATGTCGGCTTTACATCAGCACAATTTTGGAACGAAAAAAAATTTTTGTTAGGAAGTTATAAGGGTAAAAGTTGATCAGCGATTTCTCATTTTTACAACAAAATTTACAAAACCATTTTTTTTAGGGACCACCTCACATTTGAAGTCACTTTGAGTTGTCAATATGACAGAAAATACCCAAAAGTGACACCATTCTTAAAATTGCACCCCTCAAGGTACTCAAAGCCATATTCAAGAAGTTTATTAACCCTTTACGTGCTTCACAGGAACTGAAGCAATGTGTAAGGAAAAAAATTAACATTTAACTTTTTTTTTTACAAACATTTTTCTTCAGAACCAATTTTTTTTATTTTCGCAAGTGTAAAAAGAGAAAATAAACTGCAAAATTTGTTGGGCAATTTCTCCTGAATACGCCAATACCCAATATGTGGGAGTAAACCACTGTTTGGGTGCACGGCAGAGCTCAGAAGGGAAGGAGCGCCATTTGACTTTTTCAATGCAGAATTGGCTGGAATTGAGATTGGACGCCATGTCGAGTTTGGAGAGCCCCTGATGTGCCTAAAAAGTGGAAACCCCCCACAAGTGACCCCATTTTGGAAACTAGACCCCCCCAAGGAGCTTATCTAGATGTGTGGTGAGCACTTTGAACCCCCAAGTGCTTCACAGAAGTTTATAACTCAGCCGTGAAAATAAAAATCTTTTTTTTCCTCAAAAATGATTTTTTAGCCTGCTATTTTTTATTTTCCCAAGGGTAACAGGAGAAATTGGACCACAAAAGTTGTTGTACAATTTGTCCTGAGTACTCTGATACCCCATATGTGGGGAGGAACCACTGTTTGGGCACATGGGAGAGCTCGGAAGGGAAAGAGCGCCGTTTTGGAATGCAGACTTTGATGGAATGTTCTGCAGGCATCATGTTGCGTTTGCAGAGCCCCTGATGTGTATAAACAGTAGAAACCCCCACAAGTGACCACATTTTGAAAACTAGACCCCCCAAGGAGCTTACCTAGATGTGTGGTTAGCACTTTGAACCCCCAAGTGCTTCACAGAAGTTTATAACGGAGAGTTGAGAAAATAAGAAATCATTTTTTTTCCATAAAAATGATTTTTTTAGCCCCCAATTTTTTTATTTTCCCAAGGGTATCAGGAGAAATTAGACCCCCACAGTTGGTGTGCAATTTGTCCTGAGTACGCTGATGTTGGGGTATGTTGGGGTAAACCACTGTTTGGGCACACATCGGGGCTTGGAAGGGAGGGAGCACCATTTGACTTTTTGAATGCAAAATTGTCTGGAATCATTGGTGGCGCCATGTCGCGTTTGGAGACCCCCTGATGTGCCCAAATAGTGGAAACCCCTCAATTTTATCTCCAACCCTAACCACAACACACCCCTAACCCTAATCCCAACCCTAACCCTAATCCCAACCCTAACCCTAATGGAAAAATGAAAATAAATATATTTTCTTTATTTCATTATTTTTCCCTACCTATGGGGGTGATAAAGGGGGAGTTTATTTACTAATTGTTTTATTTTGATCACTGTGATATGAACCAATAGGAAAAATCTTCATATTGTTGCCGGGTACCGGCCGGCAGATCTCGGTGGGCGCACTGCGCATGCGCCTACCATTTTCTTCCCGGAAGAAAATCGTGGCGCCCATGAAGGGGAAGCATGCGGGCCGAGGACCACCGGGAGGTACCGGGGGGATCGGGGACCCTATTTCTCTCTCCTGCGATGTGCGATCCCCATCGCCATACCCCTGAGCTGGTGGAAGTACTTTATGTTGAAGATGAAAATGTTTTTAGATATACAGAACAGGAGGGCTTTCAGGATATATTAATTGTGTTTCTCATACTGTTGACCCCTGCTTCTCAGGAAAAAAGCAAAGCTGCTATTACTTTGTCATGTACAATAGATGAATATAAAGATTTAAAGACAATACTTGCCAGTATCATGCCTGGGTCTAAAGTCAGGCCCTCAATTTTCCTGAGGAGATCAGTGGTATCACAAATATAAGAAATGAGGCAGACTACAAAAGATTTAAGGACACTCTCTAGGTACATCTCCAAATTTTGTGTCAAGCTGTCCACCCTGACACAATAGGGCATCCCTTCAAGGGATTCATGCCTTTATGGATCTTTGGCAATGAATAAAAAGTTGCCATCACAGGAAATTTGGGGTAGACGAAGTCGTATTCTTGTTTACTGGGAACATGATTGTCTAGGCCCTCTTTTGCAAGTCTGCCTAACTCATGTTGGAATTGAACCTGAGGATTCTTCTACAATATGTTGTAAAACTTTCTATCCTGTAATAAACCTGTGCATAACTTTTGATAGTCCAATGTGTTCATGATGACATTACCAGTCCTTTGTCTGATGGTTTAATGGTGATCATGTGATCCTTCTCTAGGTTACACAGTACCTTCATTTCTGTTCTTGTCATATTAAATTTCCCTCCATGTCCTTTGGTCTCAAGGTCTCTCTAATCTCTTGATACCAATTTTAAAAAGAAAGAAATTTATTGGTCTTAAATCTATTTGAAGGGGTGGCAACTGCAGGGTCCCTAGGGTGCCAATGACGCACATGAGGGGCCGTGGGATACTCGGTACCGAGCCCGTTAACTTCAATGGGAGATGTCACAGTGGCGGTGACCCAGTCCGTGGCCTCAGGCAGTCATGTAAAAGGGGTAGAATTGAATGGGGATAAAGTTTATGTAGTGATTCGTGACACCAGTTAGAGTGTTCGACTGTAGTATAGACGGCACTGCAGATGATCCCTGGGGGAGTAGATGGTGATGGCAGTGCAGATGTTAAACACTCTCCAACCAGGGCAGACCCCCAGAGATTGTGATGCAATTAGAAGGCACGGAGTAATAAAGCAGGAGACAAGAACAGACACTTTATCATTTACTGTAGTTCAGGTGCAGTTTAGAGGAGATATTACAACTCTCACCAAGTTACAGTCTGCTCTGGAGAATGGCAGTTATCTTTCCCTGCTGTGACTCAGTGTAAGCTTCCCGCTATTCTAATCCCTTCTGGGACCAAGGCTTTCCGGAGTTTAGAACTTCCCAGTATTGCCTCTACTCACTGTGTATTTCGCCTTCAGCAACTTGCAGCTTGAATCCATTGTGAAGCACCTCAAGTTCCCACTTGCACTATCCTTCACTGATCCTAGGTTGTTGCAGTATTTCTGAGGGAAATCACTTTTCTGCTGGTCGTACAATCCCATGCAGTTTCTCAGCTTACCACCCTTCTCTGAAAGCATGGATGGTCTAGGGGCTGGTCCCTGATGCTTCTTAGCTCTCACTCCTGGATCGAGCACATGTCTAAACATGGCCTCCAAGACGTTTTTTCTCCTTCTTCTTCACACTGAGAACAACAAGTCTCGACTTCTCCCCCCTCCCAGTTAGGGTGTGTCTGAAAAGCTCTAAGCTTCAGACAAGTAATGGAGTGGTGTAAATTGTGTGTGTTGTGGTCTTTAGCAGAGAAAGCATAACTTCCATTGCTCACAAAACACATACAAAACAGTACATATTTAACCCTTTTGTGGCGATAAAGACGCAGGGCGCCACACCAACCTCCACTGTTAGGTTGCTTTAATAATAGATCAGATGTTAATAGTGTTGAGAACAGGCTACCCTCCCCCTGGGCTCACTTCTGGGGGCTTCGCTCTGCTTGCCTGTCACCGTAGTCCTTATTCTGCTGCTCCATTTAGGGGTCTCTTTTTGTCTCTCTTAGTTTGCCTCCCTCCCATTGTCTTATGATGTACCATCTCCCCGTGAGGTGCTTGCATCAAATAATCATGCCTCTTTTTCTATTTATTTTTTAGGGACACCTTGTTTCTATATATGTCAGCGTTGTCCCTTGGACACTGGAACCCTCCGTGGTCCTAATCTTGTCTATTCCCACTCTCTAGGGTGTTGATGTACCAGGAGAGGATAATCATTGCCCCTCTAGGATGCAAGAATTGTTAAGCCCTCAGGTGTTACAGCCAAATGTCCTGAACAAAGGAGCTGACAATGCGCACACGGTCTCACGCAACGCATGGCTACAGGCATTAGCGGAGACAGGTTGCCAATAAGATGGGATGATGGTCCATAACATAGCATAAGTCTCTCCTGATGAATCTGCTGCCAGAGAAAATGCATGAGAGCAGCTTACCACATACCATGCCCTGGATATGACATACTGAGATCAGTCCCATATAAAGGGAATATGTCAGACTGGGCATGTGACTCCTGCAAGCTGTATATGGGGTGAGAGTGTTCCAAATCTTAATTTAATACTATGCATATTGGTATCTCTAACTGCTAGACAGGAGTTTTCATTAAGCCACTAATATACTGAGGTTGGACACAGAATGCACCAATAACTGGAGGATTAAAAAGTGGCATTTGTGTCTCAGTGTTATTTTCATTTCTGTGACAGTGTGCTTGCTTAGAGGTGTAACTATATTTACCAGGGTTGATACCCCATAGACCCTTTCCGGGAAGGCATTAAACACCCCTAAACTACTAACTGACAGGTATAATCTTTCCTTGCACTGTCTTTGCACTTTAGGTCCAGCTGGACCTTACTTTATGTCTGTCTTTGTATTTGGACATTAAATTGTTTTATTTAACTACAGTAGATTAAAAGTTAAGTTTTAGGTACCACACAACTGCTATAGCATGCTTATTATGAACACACCCTAACTTATGCTGAGTTTTTACAGCAGAAATTGAGCAGAAACTCTCCAAATTATCACATTCTGAACTTTAATGCAGCCAAGTAGCACATCATATGATCAGATATGGTATGCTACATGTGTAGAAGATCAGAACCACCATCAGCACATGAATCCATAACCAGAGTCACTGTCAATAAATAAATACATAATTAGAACATGAATTATCACCAAAATCACCATCAATACATGTATCCAGCAGCAGAACCACCAGCATTACATAAAAACAGCAAAAGAACCAACATCAGTTCATAAATGCAGCAATAGAACCATCATCAGTCCATGAATACAGCACCAGAACTATCATCAGAACACGATTACAGCACCAAAACCATCATCAGTACAACAAAGCAGCACCAAGCTTAGTACAGTAGTCAACTAAAATATCAGGTCAGCCTCCACCATATATCACATGATCCTGCAACTCACAGTATGTCCTTAACAATGGTAACATGCTTGGAGTTGTTTTAATAGTTATCATCAAACTGTGGACCATATAGGTATCATTATATTGATTAGATGCAGTTAGCATTACAAATAAATATTTACATGAAGGTACGTTATAGATGACATGTTCACTGATTTAAGTCATTCCCATACCTTTTATTTTCAAATAGTATTGATGCGATGATTAGATTTCACATCCACAACTCATCTGCAGAATCCCCTCTTCTCTGGCCATAGGCAGCACTTCATGCCTGCTACAGTGCCCTTCAAAATAAAACTCATTATAATGCCTTTTGAAAAAAATATCTGTACATGCTGTGCTCCTGAATAACTGCCTTTCACTTTGTTCCCTGCAAACAACATGATCCCCAAACTCTCCCTCTTATGATACATAAACTCCACACTATGCCCTCATAGAATTTATAACCACCACACTACTCTCCCTTGGCCTCCACACTGACCTCCCTAATGCTGTCCCCATCTTCAGTGTCCCATGCTGCTCCTCTCCATACTGTCCCCCCACACTGCCTCCTTTCCATACTGTCACCCCATACTGCTCCCTTTCCATAGTGTCCCCCACACTGCCTATATCCACACTGACCCTTTCATGCTGCCCATCTCCATAATGTCCCCATCTCTCCATACTGCCTGCCCATGCTCCATAACATACAGTACCTCTACACTACGCACCCTCTCACAATTTTCCACACAATCTGTACATTCAATCTTCTGCTCCTCCATAGAATGCTTACCAGTCCTAGCCATCTTTGCTACATCTTCACTGCCTCTGCAACACTGCAGTGACAGCAGCAGTGTGATGAGGTGAGCAGCGTGATGTTGCTGCAAATCGATGTGTGATCTGATGAGCGCTCCTCTGCCCCTGTCCTGGGGCTCATGTATTCAAATGTATTGGCAAATATAATCTCTCTCTATATATATATAAAGCTGCGTGTATGTATATGTGTGTGTGTATGCATCAAGACATGTCCACTCCACAGAGCCCTGCCCACTCCGCATTGCTACAGGGAAAGAGCCCTTGGTCCAGGGACACCTGACAACAGTTGTAGCACACACAGTATCACGATTCCTAGAATGGACCCACTGGCTGGCGGAACCAACTGACCCAGGGCGAGCTGGCCAGGTGGAACCAACCCCTATACAGGGAGCATTTGCGCTTGACTGTAGTGAACGCCTTGGAGAAAAAAACACAGGTGACTAGGCGACCGGACGGAGACTTCTGAGACAGCACTGCCCCAGCTCCAGTATAGGAAGCATCCACCGCAAGGACGAATGGCCTGCTCGCTTCAGGGTGGTGGAGCACAGGAGCAGTTGCAATCGCCTGGTTCAAGGACAGAAAGGCATCCTTAGCCTCTGTAGACCAAATAGGGTTTGCTCCTTTGCGAATGAGTGCCGAGATTAGCATGGTCAGAGAGGAGAAATGAGGTATGTACTGCCGGTAATAGTTTGCAAAAGGAATCGTTGAATGGCCCTAACTCAGAGAGGTAGCGGTCAGTTGAGGATGGCAGACACTTTCTCAGGATCCATCCTTAACCCCACGTCAGAGATGATGTATCCCAAAAATAGTAAAGACATCTGTTCGAAAATACATTTGTCAAATTTGACATAGAGACGGTTCTCCCTCAATCGTAGCAACACTTGTCGAACATTCCGTCTATGGGAAAATAGGTCCGGAGAGAAGAGGATGTCATCCAAATATACCACAACATAGGAGTACAAGAGGTTATGAAAAATATCATTAACAAACTCCTGGAAGACTGCGGGAGCACTGCAGAGTCCAAAGGGCATGACCAAATAGTCGTAGTGCCCATCCAGAGAATTGAACACAGTCTTCTACTCATCCCCGGAGCAAATACGGATCAAATTATAGGCTCCACGAAGATCAAGTTTAGTGAAGATCCGTGCTCCCCTCAAACGATCAAAAAACTCCGGGATCTGCGGTAGTGGATACTTGTTCTTCACTGTGATGTCATTCAGACCTCTGTAGTCAATACAGGGACGAAGAGAGCCATCTTTCTTTTTGACAAAAAAGAATCCAGCCCCGGCGGGCGAAGAGGATTTCCAAATAAACCCCTGGCCAAATTTTCCTGGACATATTTTCTATATTTTCATATATTCTACCCCTAGTAGGGGTGACGCCAAGAATGATGTGGAAGAAGACTTTCTGTCTCTTTCTTGCTGAAGACGTCTGCGACGGACCAGTATGCGGCTGGTAATCCTGTGGGAGCAAAAAACAGGACGTGAGAGGCGAACCGGTCGCACCGAGAGTAGACACTTCTCCAGGCAGGACAGGCCCCAATGAAGAACATCCCCCGAGCGCCAGTGAAGAGTCGGCTCATGTGCCCTTAACCACGGGAGTCCAAGAAGAACTTGGGACAAATTAGACAGAACATAAAAGGCTATCCTCTCTCGATGCAGGAGGCCCACAGTCTCTGGTAAAGGTCTGCCATCCGACGAAGAAATCAATAGAGGGTTCTCCAAGGTCCTGACAGGAATCCGGTACTTCTCAACTTCTTCTTGCCTAATAAAGTTACCTGCCGCGCCCGAATCCACATAACCCTCCATAGAGTAGCGTTTGGAACCTAAAGAAAGTTGAACTGACAAAATTAGGGGTAGAGAGGAATCACTTACACCTAAGGAGGAGGAGGGAAGGAGTTTCCCAGATGCTCAGGACAGGAACAAAGCACAGCAATAGAAACAGAGACCCTTTGTGCGTCTTTCCTTGCGTTGTTGCTCCGCCAATTTAAGCCGATTCACTTACATCAGTTCCGGAGCAGCGGAGGGCAATGACTCCATGGGATGTGGACCAAGTGACCTAAGATCAGAAGAAGATGGGCGACCAGATCTCCTCTCACGAGTGGCTTCACGAAAATGCTCCTGGAACCGCAGGTCGAGTAGCGAGAGAAATTAAATCCTCCAGAGAAACTGAAGTATCTCGTCTTGCAAGCTCGTCCTTAATGCGACCCGACATTCCCCGCCAAAAGGCTCCTACTAGTGCCTCGTTATTCCAGCCCAGCTCAGAAGTCAACGTGCGAAAGCGCATGGCATATTGACATACAGTGAGCGAGCCTTGACGAAGATTAAAGAAAGACTCAGTGGTAGAGCCAAACGACCCGGCTCATTGAATACTCTACGAAAGGTCTCCAAAAATAGAGATAACTGTGACACCACAGGATCATCTCGTTGCCACAATGGATTTACCCATGCCAAAGCCTCCCCCTCAAGGTGAGAAACAACAAATGTCGCCTTAGCCCTATTGGTGGGGTATTGCTAAGGTAGTAGTTCAAAGTGGAGGCAGATTTGGTTCAAAAATCCCCTGCAAAGTTTGGGATCGCCACTGTACCTGGGTGGCTTTCCCAAGCGAAGCGAGGGTTGGGGCACTGATGCCGAATCTCGGATTCCAACCGGAACCAGGGCCGTGGCTGCGGACTGGAGGCTATTCAGCCGATCATCCATAGAGGCCATGTAACTTAATGTATGGGATTGTCTGTCCCACTGTAGCGTGAGCTCCTGTAGCAGACCAGCAAGCTGCGAGGCATTAACTGGATCAGAAGACTGTAACGAAGTCAGGCCACTGGATCAGAGGACTGTAATGAAGTCAGGCGAGTATCCATGGACTTCATGAAGGACATGATACGATTCTGATTCTTGCGCAGGAATGCTAACTCCTTTTGAGCCAGAAGGGAGGTACTGGCAGGATCCATGGCCTGAGTATGCTTTCACGATTTCTAGAGTGGACCCACTGGCTTGCGGAACAACTGACCCCGAGTGAGCTGGCCAGGTGGAACCGACCCCTATACAGGAAGCATTAGGGGCAGGCCCGGGGGGAAAGCACCGCAAGAGCTAGTACCTGAGGGTCAGCTTGTAGGAGACAGAGAGGACTGGGAGCGCGTAAGGGACAGGTAGCAAGAGCGGGAGAGCAAGACCAGGAAAGCCGAGGACACGGGGCAGGAACAGAACTAGGATCTCCAGGAACGGGACCAGGACTGGACAGAGCATAGGCTGAAGATGTTCCAAGATCAGGGCAGGACAGAGCGCACATCGGGAAGCATACAGGGCCGAGGACAGAGCAGAGCGCACACCAAGAAGTGTATAGGACAGAGGACATGACAGAGGAGGGAGACCAGAGTGCAGGAATTTCAGCAGCGATACCAAACGGTACCACCAGGACACACAGGCGATACTCGGGCACTTACCCTGAACAGAAGGCAGCCTGATATACCCGGTGAAGGCCGCCATAACAGGGTGAAGCATCCGGGTCATGACCCTCCTCCAGAATGCTGAGGAGAAGGACTGAGCCGCAGGGACCCTCTGAGCATGTGTGGACAACAGAATCCTGGAGATACCAGCGAGGCACGGCGCTGACCCCGTCCATTGATACAGCAGGAGCCCAGGTAAGCATCGTGGGACCAGGTGGGTGTAACACACACAGCTCTGATGCAGGGACCATCTGATCCCATGTTTACAGGGTTACTATACTGTACTTCCCCCAGTGATGTGATATAAGACCCTGCACTGTAACACGAGCTGACACTTCTACTCCAGCACAGCCCTGTGTCTGACTCCTCCCAAGTACGTGACTGAAAACCACAAAAAGAGGAAAAAATCCTCCAAAAAATTCAGTTACAAACCAGACAGGCCCAAATGCATCTGCACTTATCCAGGGTGCAGCGGACCTGTTTCATTTCGTATTTATGCACCTGTGCAGCTGCCATTTTACTTGGGTCCACTGCACCCTGGATTAGTGCAGATGCATTTGGGCCTGTCTGGTTTGTAACCAAGTACGTGACTGGTCAGATGGTCGTGAGATCATGGTCCTTTAGGTACCAAGAATCTCGCATCTCCCGAAAGTTCACGCAAGGAAGAGAGGAAAAAGCAGTGACGGCCCCTCTCCGAAGTTTCACTCTGTCTGCGCTGCTCGCCGCCGCCAATGTGCTGATTGAGACATGAAGCCCAGAAACTTTCCGGAACTGGATTTGTTCTGTGCCTAGCTTCTGACCTGGCAGGAAGGTGGAAAGATGAAACCCACCACACACATGCGGAGCCTCCGCTGTCAGTCTGCACTGGAGAAGAGCAGCGAATGAACACCAACATCATGTACGCCGTGCAGAAAGAGTAAGTCACACCCATGCCCCTCTACGGGTCCCTGCAGGCCTAATAGGGGTTAGCAGGAACGACCTGAGAGCGTCGGAGGGCCACTGCTGGCATGGAAGGGATGGGGCAGTGCTGGCTTGGAGGGGACGGGGCAGTGCTGGAATGGAGGGGACGGGGCAGCGCTGTCTGCCCGGTGCCACTGCCTGCCACTGTATGTATACAAAAGCTGTTGCAGGAGGAGGCTGTGTAAAAAGAAGGAGCATGAGGTGCAGGAGGAATAAGACCCCTTAACTACCGCCGTTATTTGTGATAACTAACCACAGTCAGTTACTATGCCCGGGCAACGCTGGGCTCTTCAGCTAGTGGAATATAAAAAAGGAAACTGGTGTCTGGTGGTTCTCTGCGGGCTGCTAGATAGGCCACCAGAAATGCTTTGTCACGTAGCATGTAGACCACGGGCTGTATGTTGTTTAGGCCCGCACTAAACTCTGTACCTGGCAGATAGATGAGGCACTGAGTGTTATTATTACTTTATTATTCTAATTTTTACACTGATTTTAGTGCTTATTCTATTCCAAAATTTACATGAAAAATTCCCTAAACCTATTCTTTTTAAAAACTGATTTTATTTTGCAAGTATGACTATAGGTAGCTCTGCAGAATAAAAAAAATCAAATGTATTGTCTGCTTGCAAAAATAGAGGTTTTCACATTCTTTAAGATGACAGTAGAAATTACATTTTTCTTCAAGGCAATTACTCATGATTGACAATATATCACTCAGATGCTGAACGTTTCCCACTGCCCATTTAATCTAAAGATAGGAACTTGCATCTTTAATGCCCACTCTTACAAATGGAGAGAGCACAATTGACATTAGCTTTATTGTGGTATGCGAGGATATTCTGACAGTTTTCTGTTCTTTATCACAGCCAATCATTTGTTATCTTTAAACAGTCATCAGCACACAAGTATTATCTGAGATTTACTTATATTCATGAAGTTACATAAAAATATGGCATAATATAGATATTGTAATATAATACAATAACAAGACTCGACCTGCACAAGTTGCATATCCATGGAATTAAAAGATCTATTTTGATGTTATCTCAAGAAATATGTACATCGTAATTTCAAGTGATAACGCATCAGTGGAATTCATGTGCATATAATAACTGTAACTTTCTATCTAATTTCCTGTTTTTTTAGAGAGAAAGTCTTGTTGGATTGTTCTCAAACATATATTGGGTAAAAGAGCATAAAGAAAATCCAATGTGATTTTGTAAAATTCACAGATGCAGTGTCTTCTAGGTAGGGATGGGTGAATTTATTCAAGTGGAATTCTGTACTAATTCAGCAAAATGGCAGCCAGGTGCAGCCTACATTTTGCTGAACTGTAGGAGGCCAGCAAAAGGTTAAAAAAAATGTAATATTCCACTCTCCGCTTACTTAGCTCGGCACCTGCACAACCAGGGGTGCAACTAACATGGCTGCATCAGTCACCGCTGTGACTGAGCCCGAAAGGTGAGGGGCCTGATGACGCCAGCAAATACTTTAGGGTTTGTGAGCCATAATACATGCTAATGGCTAATCAGAACCTACTGTAAATAGGGATGTTAGGTCAGACATGTTGACATTAGATCTGCCTAGGTCTCCACTTCTCCCATCCCTAGTGTTGGGTTTCCTTCCCTGAACCCAACACTTCGCTGAATTCAGCTACCGGCTTCAGAAGAGGATGCCGAGCGGCGGGAGATCAGAGGGAAGGTGAGCCTTTAAATGAATGAGTACATGGTGGCCATACTACTACATGGATGAGCATGGTCTGTGCATTATAAATTATATGAAGGATAAGGGCTGTGCATTATCCTATTTGGGTGACTATGGGCTGTGTATTATTATAGAATCATAGAATGTTAGCGTTGGAAGGGACCTCCAGTATCATAGTGTGCAACTCCCTGCTCAATGCAGGATTCACTAAACCATCTCAGACAGATCTCTGTCCAGCCTCTGTTTGAAGACTTCCATTGAATGAATCTCACCACCTCTCATGCCAGCCTGTACCACTCACTGATCACCCTCACTGTCAAAAAGTTTTTTCTAATATCTAATATGTATTTTCTTCCTTTCAGTTTCATTCCATTGCTTCTCGTGTTTCCATGTGCAAACGAGAATGAGGATGATCCCGCTACACTGTGACAGCCCTTCAGATTTTTGTAGACAGCTATTAAGTCTCTTATTAGCCTTGCTTTTTGCAAACTAAACATTCCCAGATCCTTTAACCGTTCCTCGTGGGACATACTTTGTATTCCACTCACCATCCTGATAGCTCTTCTCTTAACTTGCTCCAGTTTTTCAATGACTATTTTAAAAAATGGTGCCCTGAACTGGACACACTATTCCAGATGATTCCTAATCAAGGAGGAGTAGAGGAGAATAATTACTTCATGTGATCTAGATTCTTTGCTTCTCTTAATACATCTTAGAACTGTGCTTGCATTTTTTGCTGCTGCATCACACTGTTGACTCATGTGCAGTCTGTGATCTATTATACCCAAGTCTTTTTCACATGTGCTGTTGCTTAGTTCTATTCCTCCCATTCTGTCCATGTAGTTTTTGTTTTGCTTGCCCAGATGTAGAATTTTGCAGTTATCCCTGTTAAATACCATTCTATTAGTCACTGCCTATTGTTCAAACTTATCCAGAACCTTTTGAATCCTTTCTCTCTTCTCTAGTGTTAGCTATCCCTCCTAGCTTTGCATTGTCTGCAAATTTGATCAGTTTAGCTTCAGTTCCCTTATCTAGATCATTTAAGAAAATGTTGAACGACACTGGGGCCAGGGCAGAGCCTTGTAGTACACCACTTGAAACCTTCTTCCAATTGGATGGGCAACCATTTATTACCCCTCTTTGAGTACAATCACTGAGCCAGTTATGAATCCACCTAGCCATAGCCTTAACTATCCCATATGTGGTCATTTTTTCAATAAGGATAGTGCTGTGAGCTCATTTTTGGCTTTGCCTCTGGCTTCTGGTGAGGGTTATGGAGCTGGCTGTGCTGACAGAGTAGTGAGTTCTCTATCTGGACTCCCTCTGTTGGTGAAGGGAGGTAATGAAGATGATCTAAATGGCAGAGATCGGCCACCTGAGGAAGAGGACTGTGATTGGACATCAGGAATTTCTGATTGGATTTAAGGCTGCCGACTCCCTAGTTTCTTGCTGGTGATTTCTCCTGACTGGCTTATGGTTTCCAGTTTGGTTCCTGCCTTCTTAAAGCTAAGTTTTCTCTGCTATTGTTCATATGAGTTTTCGTCTGGTTACTTAGTTTTTGTGTTCAGCCAGCCCTGGCTGGGTCTGGGCTGAATCCCCATTTTGTCTCTGATCAGTTGATCTCTTTTGCTCTGTCTTCAGAATATACCTGAGTGCTGATATAGGGAATTGAAGTCTAGCGACTTCAGGGCCTTTTTCTATCAGACATGTTGGACATTTTTTTGCAGGGTTTTTGCGTGATTGCAGACAGCAGCTTTTCTTTCCTGTCCTTTCTAGTTAGTGAAGGCCCCATCGTTTGCTCAGACTATCTTTGTATCTGTGTTTGTGTTTTCATCTTTTTTCACCGACACTACATGTTGGGGGCTGTCTATTGCTTTGGGGTTTGCTCTGGGGCAGTTTAGATTTTCCCTTTCTTTCTTTAGGCTTATTTAGTTCTCCGGCCGTGACGAGGCATCTAGAACCACCATAGGCACGCTCCACGGCTACTGCTAGTTGTGTGTATAGGATCAGGGGTCTGCAATCCGCTAGTTACCAACCTCTCCGGTTTTCTGGGCTTAGCTTGCTTTGTTTTTTCCTCCTCGGTGACTCATTCATAACAGGATAGTATGAAATATTTTACCAAATGCTTTGCTGAAGTCGAGATATACTCTATCGACCGCATTTTCCTGATTCGCCCAGTCAGTAATTCCATCATAGAACTGAAATTAGAATAGTCTGGCATGACTTGTTTGATTCAAACCCAAGCTGGCTCTGGTTAAGTACTGTATTCTTATCCAAGTACTTACATACATGCTGTTTAATAATTAAGGCTCACTGGCCAGTAATTTCCTTGCTCCATATTCTTTCCTTTTTTGAAGATAAGGACTACATTTGCCTTTCTCCAATCTTCTGGAACTTCTCATGCTGTCCTGGAGTTCTCAAAGATAGTTGTACATTTTCCTCTGCTTTCTCTTTCAGAAAGTTAAGATGTAATTCATCTGGACCAGGAGATTTAAATTCATTTAAATTAACTAAGTGTTCCCTCACATCTCTCTTTTTATAGATAGTGTGGATTATACTACATGGATGACCATGGGCTGTGCATTATACTACATGGATGATTATGGGCTGTGCATTATACTACATGGATGACCATGGGCTTTGTGCATTAGTATGTTTCTATACTAATGCACAAAGCATGGGCAACAAACAAGGAGAATTGGAACTACTAACAATGGACAAGAAATATGATGTCATTGGAATCACTGAAACTTGGTGGGACAATACACATGATTGGAATACAAGACTAGAAGGATACAACTTATTTGCAAGAAACAGACTTGATAAACGAGGAGGAGGTGTCGCATTGTATGTTAGAAACGCGTATATCTGCACAGAGATTGAAGCTTCAGAGACTGGGAGTTCTGTGGAAACTGTTTGGGTAAGAATACAAGGACAGAACAATGGAAAGGACACCATTGTAGGCATTTACTACAGGCCGCCTGTGCAAGCTGAAGATATGGATGAACTCTTTATGTATCAAATGGCCAAGTTCTCCAAAAAATATGACATAGTTGTCATGGGAGATTTCAACTATCCAGACATTTGTTGGGAATCTCTCTCAGGCAAAACTAACAGGTCAAGGAAATTCTTATCCTCTCTTGCTGACAACTTTATCTTCCAAAAGGTAGGGGAGAAAACAAGGGGAACTGCTACCTTGGATTTAATCCTTATAAACAGGGAGGAAATGGTTGAGGAGGTAAAAGTGGCTGGGACCCTAGGAGGTAGCGACCATGCTATTTTAGAATTTTGGATTACTAGAGGAGGAAGACCTGTGAAGACTCAGACGTCAAGGTTACATTTCAGAAAGGCAGATTTTAAGGGATTCAGAAAGAGAATTGGAGGGATCCAATGGCTGGATATCCTTAAAGACAAAAATGTCCAGGAAGGATCGGAAATCTTGAAAAATGAAATTCTCAAAGCACAATTGTTAACAATTCCGAAAAGAGGGAAGAATAGGAAGCATTTAAGGAAGCCAGGATGGATGAACACAGACCTTAAGCACATGCTAAAAAGGAAGAAAAAAATGTTTATAAAATGGAAAGAGGGAGGCATATCTAAAGAAGAATATAATGCTGTCTGCAGAACCTGCAGGACACAAATCAGATTAGCTAAAGCTGACAATGAATTGAGGCTTGCAAGAGATGTCAAAAGCAATAATAAAGGATTTTGGGGATATGTCAAAAGTAAAAGAAAAGTCAAAGATGCTATAGGATTTTTACAGGATGAAAATTATGAAATGGTAAGACAGGATGTTGAGAAGGCCGAACTTTTAAATTCCTATTTTGCATCTGTTTTCTCTCAGAAAGGAAATGTGACATCAACTGTTCTTCACTGTCCTATTAAGGGAATAGAAGAATCCAGGATATCTATAAACAGAAAGATAGTGAGGAAACACTTAGCTAACTTAAATGAATTCAAGTCTCCAGGTCCAGATGAATTACACCCCAGAGTACTGAAGGAGATAGCAGAAGAAATTTTTGAACCCCTCTCCATAATCTTTGAAAATTCTTGGAGAACAGGAGAAGACCCAGAAGACTGGAGAAGAGCAAATGTTGTTCCTATCTTCAAAAGGGGAAGAAGGCGGACCCAGGCAACTATAGGCCGGTGAGTCTGACTTCTATACCAGGAAAGATCTTTGAACAAATTATTAAACAACATGTATGTCAGTACCTGGATAAGAATGAAGTGATTAAACAGAGTCAGCATGGGTTTGTAACTAGTAAGTCATGTCAGACTAACTTAATTTCCTTCTATGACGGAATCACTGATTGGGTGGATCAAGGAAATGCTGTAGATATAGTATACCTTGACTTCAGCAAAGCATTTGACAAAGTATCTCATACAATCCTTATTGAAAAAATGACTAAGTATGGAATGGACAAGGCAACTGTTAGGTGGATTCATAACTGGCTTAGTGATCGGACCCAAAGAGTGGTCGTAAATGGCTGCACATCCAGTTGGATGAATGTCTCAAGTGGGGTACCACAGGGCTCTGTCCTGGGCCCTGTATTGTTCAACATCTTTATCAATGATTTAGATGAAGGAATTGAGGGTAAACTCATTAAATTTGCTGATGACACAAAGCTAGGAGGGATAGCTAATACTAGAGAAGAGAGAGAGAGGATTCAAAAAGATATAAATAAACTGGAGAAGTGGGCAGCAACTAACAGAATGGTTTTTAACAGGGAAAAATGCAAAGTACTACATCTGGGCAATAAAAATGAAAAAAGCATATACAGAATGGGAGGAATAGGCCTAAGCAACAGCACATGTGAAAAAGACTTGGGTATACTAATAGATCACAGACTGAATATGAGTCAACAGTGTGATGCAGCAGCAAAAAAAGCAAATGCAATTCTAGGATGTATTAACAGAAGCATACAGTCTAGATCACGTGAAGTCATTATTTCCCTCTACTCCTCTTTGGTCAGACCTCATCTGGAATATTGTGTCCAGTTTTGGGCACCACATTTTAAAAAAGACATCAACAAACTGGAGCAAGTTCAGAAAACAGCAACCAGAATGGTGACCGGTCTGCAAACCCTGTCTTATGAGGAAAGGTTGCAGGATTTGGGATTGTTTAGTTTGCAAAAGAGAAGACTGAGAGGAGACTTAATAGCTGTCTACAAATATCTAAAGGGCTGTCACATTGTAGAAGGATCAACTTTATTCTCATTTGCACAAGGAAAGACTAGAAGCAATGGGATGAAACTGAATGGGAGGAGACACAGATTAGATATTAGAAAAAACTTTTTGACAGTTAGAGTGATCAAGGAGTGGAACAAGCTGCCACGAGAAGTGGTGAGTTCTCCTTCAATGGATGTCTTCAAACAGAGGCTGGACAGACATCTGACTGGGATGATTTAGCGAATCCTGCTTTGAGCAGGGGGTTGGACCAGATGGCCCAGGAGGTCCCTTCCAACTCTACGATTCTATGATTCTATGATTCATTATACTACATGGATGATTATGGGCTGTGCATTATACTACATGGATGACAATGGGTTGTGCATTATATTATATGAAGGATATGGGCTGTGTATTATACTAATACTACCTGAAGAGCCCAGCGCTGCCCGGGCATAGTAACTAACTGTGGTTAGTTATAGCAAATTATAATTATCCTCCATCCCATAGTCCCGTGCCCATATACCCATCATACATATCCACCAATCCCATAGGCCCGTGCCCATATACCCATCATACATATCCTCCATCCCATAGTCGAGTGCCCATATACCCATCACACATCCTCCATCCCATAGTCCCATGCCCATATACCCATCGCACATCCTCCATCCAATAGTCCCATGCCCATATACCCATCATACATATTCGCCATCCCATAGTCCAGTGCCCATATACCCATCATACATATCCTCCATCCCATAGTCGAGTGCCCATATACCCATCACACATCCTCCATCCCATAGTCCCATGCCCATATACCCATCACACATCCTCCATCCCATAGTCCCATGCCCATATACTCATCATACATATTCACCATCCCATAGTCGAGTGCCCATATACCCATCACACATCATTCATCTCATAGTCCCATGCCCATATACCCGTCATACATATCCTCCATCCCATAGTCCAGTGCCCATATACCCATCACACATCCTCCATCCCATAGTCCCGTGCCCATATACCCATCATACATATCCTCAATCCCATAGTCCAGTGCCCATATACCCATCACACATCCTCCATCCCATAGTCAACCATTATGACATCATAATGAGTGGCGGGGCTTGCAACCTATGATGACATCAGCGTCGCCATGGCAACCATTATGACATCATAATGAGGGGCGGGGCTTGATACACACACACTTTTTCCCCATTATGTAGATAGGGGCAAAATTGTTTGGTGAATTGGAATGCGCGGGGTTAAAATTTCACCTCACAACATAGCCTAGGACGCTCTCGGTGTCCAGACGTGTGACTGTACCAAATTTTGTGGCTGTAGCTGCGACAGTGCGGATGCCAATCCCGGACATACACACACACATACATACATACATACATACACACACACACACACACACTTGAGCTTTATATATTAGATGGAGGACTATGGGCTTTGCATTATACTATATGGATGACTATGGGGAGTGACTTATACTGCTATGGAGCCCATTATGTCTATATACCGTACATCTCTGGTGGCAGAATGGGGGACACATACCAGGATGGGGAATATATACGTATATGCCAGGATGGAGCACAGGCGACAGGACATATTCCAGGACATATATAAACTGTATATATATATATATATATATATATATATATATATATATATATATATATATATATATATATACACACACACACACACACACAGTATATATATAGTTGTGCAGCATGGTAGGCAGGCAGTGACCCAGGAATGTTCACAGCAAACGTATTTTATGTCCAAAACAACTCACAAAATGAACAGCACATGGTATCCTCCGAATCGCAGCCAGGGCGCCACAACAGTCAATTTCCAAGACCGGCTGCCGAGGGTGACTGCACCACTGTATCACGCTGCGTAGTTGCCAGGCATTCACTGCTCTTGGCTCTGTGCTACCTCACTCAAGCTGGACGTTACAGAGCCACCAGCTCTGCTACTTGCAAACACCGACACACCCAACCCTTTACTGCAGGGTTTCTAAATGGAACCTGTGACCATGGGCAACTTAAAAGACCCAGCCCTGAGGGAGCAAACTGCCCCACTAAGATCCTGTAGATCGCTCCAAAAGTAAAAGCCCATGCCAGGTTTTCCTAAATCTGCCTTGGGCAAATAGCTTGCCCGAGACCAAACTTACTTTTATTTTTCACTGCAATCACAGCTATATCTGTGAGTGACTGCAATGCACTCCAGCGGCATTAATACACTTCCATTCCATGCGCTTCCTGGGAGACAAATACTGACCTTCGCATATGACACCTGTCACTGCCTCACAATATATATATACTGCAGGGGTGCCGCGACAGGTGAGCAGTGAAATAAGTATGACATTTTTTATTATTTTTTTATATGTCACATTTATTATGCTCTGGAGGCTGCAGAGAACCCACAGCCTAGTATAGAACATTGAATTCAAAGACTCTAATTCAGCTGAGAGTCAAACTTCCTGGAAAAATCTGCGTGATTTGGAGAATTCGAGTTATGTCAGATTGTGCTCATCTCTACTTGCAATAATTTGGGATCAGATTCATTAAAGTATTTAACCCAGAATTGTTATGTAAAACACCTTATGGGTATATGCACACGTTGCGGATTTTGCTGCGGATTTTTCCATGCGGATTTAGCTAAATCCGCAGGTCAGGTAAATCCGCAGGACCTGCGTTTTACCTGCAGATTTAGTGTAGATTATCCTGTGGATTTCCCCTGCGTTTTGACACCTGCAGATTTTTATAATGGAGCAGGTGTCAAACCGCTGCGGATTACGCACAAACAATTGACATGCTGCGGATTTCAATCCTCAGCTAATCCAAATGGAAAAATCTGCAGCATCTGCACTGCGTTTTTCGTTTTCCATTGACTTTAAAGATACTGTACAACGCAGCAGAATCTACTGCGGATCCGCAGGGCCAAATCCGCTGCGGATCGGCAGCAGAATCCGCAACGTGTGCACATAGCCTATAACGTTGCAAAAAACTTTGTGCAGCACAATATTGCGCAAACATGTTGTGGTTTTTGCCATTTTTATGCCAGTCTCAGCCAGCTTTGTCAAAGTGGATGGAATGGGAGCGGGAACGAGCACGGCAATGCTTGCCTGGCAGTTTCATCAATGTAACACCTCTATAATGATGTAAGTTATGTCAGAAATGTACTCTACTCCCTGAATTAGTGCAGTTACTAGATCTTATTTACATGCCACATTAAAAACCATGTGGAAACTCATGACAAGCAGCTTTTAAATCAATATCATGTTACTTTATGTTGCAGATTTTCGCTGCAGATTTCTCCCTTTGCATTGGATAGTGTAAAATCTAAAGAAGCCAAACCAGCCACAAAACCACAAGGAACGCATTCAGATTTTAAAAAAAATTTCTTAGGGATTTTATAGAAAATCTGAAAATATGTGGCTTTAATCATTTTTAATATTTCCTTTATCTGGCTCAGCCATTATTTAAATAGACAATTAGGTGGAAAAAAGTTCAATGCAGCCCCAAATACAGGAGGAGCCATAGCCTTAATGTTTATGGCCAGGATTACAAACCATAAAGATGGTTCTGAAAGATTTTTGGTTGACTGACCACTTATGGCCAAAACTAAGTAGCCCAGAAAACCGCTTTAATATAGTTAGTTTTTTTTTTATAAAATGGTAACATATTATGCAAGGCTAGTGCAAGCTTTATTTAATAATCTCAAATATTACACAGCAATATACTCATTTGTAAGTTGAAACTTGAGTAAATCACTCCCATTGTAATCTGAATCATCCATAGAATGTAGAGAAGTATCTAATAACATTACAAAAGAAATGCCGGCACTTAATCCATCATTTACATGCCATCCATCAAAAAATCAATATGATCTTAAAATAACCTTTTCTTGTAGAAACGGAAGGTTCCGTAACCCCATCTAACCCAAAAAACTGACTCAAAAATGACACACTATGCATAGATGGAAGATCATAAAAGGTCTGGTAAGCTGGTGATGATGCAACATGATGAAGGGGCAGAAACCCTGATTCCAGTGATGTTTTCACTTACTGGCTGCTTGCTGAAGTTTTGATAAAATCACTGGTTTATCTGCTACAGGTCTCACAGTTCTCAGAATGCTTAGCTCTGTATAACCCCGCCCACATCACTGATTGACAGCTTTTAGTGTACACTGTGCTTAAGCAGAAAGCTGCCAATCAGTGGAGGGGGGTGGTTACACAGAGCTCATGAATATGGAGGACTACATGGCAGCAGGTTTACCAGTCCTCTAGTAATAATCTCCTGCAAATAAAACTGTGATTTTATCAAATCTACAGCAAGCAGCCCAGTAAGTGACATATCACTGGAAATCGGGTCACTCTCCTTAAATTACACTGCTTTCAGATTAGGTGGCAAAAATCTGGTGGCAACAACATGGTAACAAATTCCCTTTAAAGTGTAACTGCTCTTATGAGAAACTTCAGAATAAATTATCATGTGTACAGGAAGAATAACACTATTCCTGGATATTATATGACTTATGTCCTGTATTTTTTAGTACTTTCCTCCTCTGCATGCTGCAGTGACTAGAAAATACAGAATTTTCACGTTGTTTTTCTGCTGTTATTGCTGTCTCCCTCCAGTTCTTTACCTCACTCCTCTTTATAAAAAAGGAGTATATGTAATTTGATGCCTCACTGAAGGCAAATTTGTAGACAGATTTGAGCAATTTTTAGGAGTAAATGATCATTACAGTAGAGAGGCAACTGATACATGGGGAAAGAAATATTTTTTTCTGATAAGATATATTCAAAGTTATGTATCTACACGTGCACTATATTGATTTATAAACTAAATTAAAAGAGTTGTTACTCTTTAAAAGAAAAGTCATATATTATCTTTTATAATTGTGTTCCTATAATCACAATGAAGAACCGCTCTCTGCTTTTTATAATGAAAGAAATAACTTATATACCTTGTAGGGTTTCTACTTGCTCAGCTACGATTGAGGTAGGCACAAGAATCGATTTCATCAAAATGTCCAGGCTGGATTATTAAACTTCATGAACCTCGCAGCATAAGGAAAACAAAAAGACAGCCTTTTTCCGACACAGAGTGAAAAAACAGAAAGTGAACATTCCAAATAGTAGTGCGGGTCCAACCGCTCAGGATAGTGTCTCTTGTAGCAAACACGACTGTGGTCTACACACCTTCAGTCTCAATAAGAAAACTGGTCTCCATTTTATCTGCCATACCACAGCCCCTGGGGTGGATATATGAGCGCTCAGTCCCACCCATTTCTTTGACTGCTCACTAAACTCGGCCCTGATAAGCCCTATTAACTCTCTCAGCATTATACGTGCTGAATGCTGCTTTCCCGGGCTTACATCACCGAAGCAACCAACCTCGATGACACATAACTCCCCTCAAGGGCCTGCCCGGCAGCTATCTTACAACCTGTACACTAGTATTGGAGACCACTGCTCTGAGACAAAACTAAAAATGACACAAATGACTTTGATAGCTCCATGCAGATACTATTAGACAAACCAAAAATTATATATACAATGCGTGAAATAAGTATTGAACACGTTAAATTTCAAAGTAAATCTATTTCTAAAGACGCTATTGACACTAAATTCTCACCAGATGTTGGTAACAACCCATCCAATCCACACATGCAAATAAACCAAACCATAAATGTTCATAAATAAATTCCTTCAGTCATATGAAGTTTTCCAGTGCCGTATGCTGTAAAACAGCTTCACACCCCCTGAAGAAGAGGACAAAACGTGCGTCGGGGTGTAGGGACGCGGCTTTCATTCCACACGGTTTCAGTGGGCTCGGTGAGATATTTTTACAGCTATAATTTTACTTGCAGCTTAGGTACTTATCTTGATGGATAGTTACTTGCATTTGGGCAGATTTTTCTGTGGCTAAAGGCCGGGAATTAGTGCATTTGTTTCTTTCCTAAGCGCTGTTATAAGCTATGGCTGTTGCTGAGCTTTTATAATTGCGGCTTTGTCCAAGCGCATGTAATGAGAGGGAACTTTGCCCAGTACTGTTCATATAATTATGATGTGCTGCTATAGTATAATTGTCTCTACCTTTTGCCCATATTCATGTGTTTAAAGGGGTGATTAGCCTTGCATGTCCCACAATAGAGGTTGCTATTTTTATTATTTATTTTCATTTGTTATTTTTTAATTTGTATGCAGTAAAAACTATTTTATTTTAATCTTTTGGTAATTGTGCTTTTTCTGTTCACCCTTTTATTATGGTGTAACGGACGGGTTTATTATGATTGTAGGTGGCACATTAATTTGTTGGATTATAAAGTAATTATAATATGGTTAATACCTAGTAGCACCAAGTTTTACAAGTATCATAGCTTGTAAACGCTTTTTGTAGCCAGCCAAGAGTCTTTCAGTTCTTGTTTGAGGGATTTTCATCCATTCTTCCTTGGAAAATTCTTCCAGTTCTGCGATATTCTTGGGTCGACTCGACTTGCATGCACTGCTACTTTGAGGTCTAGCCACAGATTTTCAATGATATTCAGATCAGGGGACTGTGAGGGCCATTGTAAAACCTTCAGTTTAAGCCTTATGAGATAGTCTATTGTGGATTTTGACATGTGTTTAGGATCACCATCCATTTGTAGAAGCCATCCTCTTTTCAACTTCAGCTTTTTTACAGATGGTGTTATGTTTGCATCAAGAATTTGTTGAAATTTCATTGAATCCATTCTGCTCACTACTTGTGAAATGTTCCTTGTGGCATTGGCTGCAACACAACCCCAAAACATGATTGATCTATCCCCATGCTTACTGATTGGCGAAATGTCCTTTTCTTGAAATTCTGTGCCCTTTTTTCTCCACACATACCTTTGATCATTGTGGTTAAAAACTTATATTTTAACCTCATGGGTGCACAGGACTTGTTTCCAAAATGCATCAGGCCTGTTTAGATGTTCTTTTGCATACTTATGATGTTATGAGCAGCTCTCATTGATATTTTGCTTGGTCTTCCAGACCTTATCTTGACCTCCACTCTTCCTGTTAACTGCCATTTATAGGCATCAGCTTAGAAGAACCCATGGCTGCTGATTTTCAGCACAAGGTTAGAGGAGGCTGAGTATTTATAAAGCTGGGAAATTTGCATCACCTGGCCTTTCCTAACAATGATAGTGAAGAAGCCATAATCCTAAGATTATAGACCCACGATCAGGAATTGCAATTTTATTGCTGCATAATTATGCATTCTCCCTGTGTGTCTGATATCTTAGAACAGCAGGCACAATGGTGGTACTACATCATGCCCGCTATGCCGTGCAGTACAGAGGATTAGACTAAATGCTGCAGAGATCATGTGGCACCCTGCGTCTTTACCACCACAAAAGGGTTAAATATGTACTGTTTTATATGTGTTTTGTGAGCAATGGGAGTTATGCTTTCTCTGCTAGAGACCACAACACACACACACACAATTCTCCTCACTCCCTTACTTGTCTGGAGCTTAGAGCTTTGCAGACATACCCTAACTGGGAGGGGGAGGGGCCGAGTTGTTGTTTCAGTGAAGAAGAAGGGATAAACGCTCTTGATGGCGATGTTTAGACATGTGCTCAATCCAGGAGTGAGAGCTAAGAAGCATCAGGGACCAGCCCCTAGACCATCCATGCTTTCAGAGCAGGATGGTAAGTTGAGAGACTGCGTGGGATTATACAACCAGCAGAAAAGTGTTTTCCCTCAAAAATACTGCAACAATCTAGGATCAGTGAAGGATAGTGCAAGTGGGAACTTGAGCAGCTTCACAAAGGATTCAAGCTGCAAGTTTCTGGAGGCGAAATACACAGTGAGTAGTGGCAATACTGGGAAGTTCTAAACTCCGGAAAGCCTTGGTCCCAGAAAGGATTAGAATAGCAGGAAGTTACACTGAGTCACAGCAAAGAGAAAGATAACTCCCATTCTCCAGAGCGGACTGTCACCTGGTGAGAGTTGTAATATTTCCTCTGAGCTTCACCTGAACTACAGTAAATACTAAAGTGACTTTCCTTGTCTCCTGCCTTATTACTCTGTGCCTTCTACTTCCATCACAATCTCTGGGGGCCTGCCCTGGTTGGAGAGGGTTTAACATCTGCACTGCCATCACCATCTACTCCCCAGGGATCATCTGCAGTGCCGGCTATACTACAGTCGAACACTCCAACTGGCGTCATGAATCACTACATAAACTTTATCCCCATCCAATTCTACCCCTTTTACATGACCTCCTGAGGCCACGGACTGGGCCACTGCCACTGTGACATTTCCCATTGAAGCTAACGGGCACGGTGCCGAGTATCCCACGGCCTCTGGGGCGCGTCAATCGGAGCAGCAGGGGGGACAAGGAAAGGTGAGCTTTTTTCTTTTAAAATCAATGTGGGGGCCATCATTCTATGAGTAGGGTTACTTGTAGGGCCATCATACTATTTGCAGGGCTACTTGGGGGGCCATCATACTATTTGGAAGGTTACTTGCGGGCCATCATACTATGTAAAGGGCTAATTGGGAGGCCCATCATACTATTTGGAGGGCTATCATATTATTTGGATTGTCATGTGGAGGGCATTATTGTTGTGAGCTCATTTTCCCCTTCACCAGTGAGGTCTGATGAACTCCCTCTTCTGGTGAAGGAAGGTAGTGAGGCTGATTACCAAGCACCTGAGCAGGATGATGATGACTGGGTGACTGGAATTGCTGACTGGATATAAGGCAGCCGTCGCCCTTCTGCCTTGCTGGTGATTTCTCAGAGGGATTCTAGGAGACCAGTCTGATTCCTGCTCTTCAAAAGCTAAGTTTTCTGCTCTGCTTTTTGCATTTGTGTTTTGGTTTTGTTTTGCCTTGTTTTTCTGGATTTCTGCCATTCCCTGCTGGGGTGAGCTGAATTCCTTTTGCTCTGTCTTCAGAAAATACCTGAGTACTGATTTAGTCTTTTTGAAGCCTAGCGTCTTCAGGGCTTTTTTCCCGATCAGTCTGTTGGCTCTTGCTTTGATAGGGTTTTTGCGGATTGCAGACAGCAGCTTTTCTATCCTGTCCTATTTAGTTAGCTTGGGCCCCATCATTCGCTCAGCCTATCTTTCTATCTGTGTTAGTGTTTTTTCATCTTGCTTCACCGTCATTATATGTTGGGGGCTGCCTATTGCTTTGGGGTCTGCTCTGGGGCAGTTTAGATTTCCCTTTCTGTCTTTAGGCTATTTAGTTCTACGGCTGTGATTGAGGGGTCTAGGGCACCGTAGGAACCCCCCACGGCTACTGCTAGTTGTTGTTGATAGGTTCAGGGGTCTGCTGTCCGATAGCTGCCAACTTCTCTGGTTTTCTGGACTTAGCTAGTATTTCTGTTTTTGCCTCCTACGGTGACTCATTCATAACACATTATACTATTTGGAGCGATATGTGTGGCACATTATAATATATGGAATTCTATGGGGGGGTCAGCATACTATTTGGAGGGCTATGTGGAATCCATTAAATTATTTGGAGGGCTATTTGGAGGCAATTAAACTGTTTGAAGAGCTTTGTGAGAGCCATCCTGCTATTTGGATCACTATATGGGTGTCATAATACTATTTGTAGGGCTAATTGTGGGTTTTTCATGTTATGTAGGTGTAAGGGGAGGCCAGGACTGTAGTCATGACCAGAGACACTGAAGCACCTGTGTCCCGACCTTGCCTTACTGAAAACTGTAATCCATTGCTCAGCATACCTGCGTCTTCAGGTTCAGATCCCCCTGGACGCTTCCCAGGTGGCAACGACCCTTCTTCCAGGCGACCCCCAGAAATGGAGACACAGTCCAGTATAACTTGAATGTTTTCTTTGCTTAAATCTTCACACATTATATCTACAGCTGACACATCAGGGAATTCACATTCAACTTTACTTGTTTCCTCAGCTTTGCCTGCTTTGCTGACACTTATGTTCGGCACACGTCCGGACCGGACCATCTTAGACTGCTCCCCAGATTCTTCCTGGCCCAACCTCACCATGATGACAATTCCTTCTGTCTGTTTCGCCCCAGACTTGAAATCATCCGTCACCTAGTTTGGTTGCCTCTGGAAGAGCATCCGGCCCATCTGTTCCATTCCCTGTGAAGCCTTAACTTCCTTCTGTTCCTCACTCCAACCGACTCCCACCTTAAAGGCATCTGCCAAGACTGAGTCGCCACATCTTCCTACTTTACTGGCCCACTGCAATGATGCCCAGTGGCTGTGGATAACATGGGCTGTCACTGCTTAACGTTGCGTGGCTGCCGATCTGTCCTGGGCCTATAGCCCATGTGGACACTTCGGGCACCCTGGCCCCATCTGTCTAACTTCCCTTCTGCTCTACCCTTAACTCTGAGCAGCCGCTCCTACACTTAACCCTATACTATCTACTAACTGTCTATATACTTGAGTGCCCCCCTCTAGTGTCCAACCAAGAGTACTACGCTTTCCCTATACTGTACACGAAACATAGTGAACATTATCACACCATATACAATGAGGAACATGGAAACACAGCTGTGGTAATACCCAGAAGGGGTAGCAGTACCATATCATACATTGGGTAGTACGTAGAACATGTAGCAATACCAGTAACCAAAAAAGGCATAAATACAGCGATGAACATTGTTAGCCTAACCGCTTTACATAGGGGTGATTATATTATTTGGAAGACTATCTGGGTGGCAGTTATACTGTTTGGAGGGTTGTGCGTGTGAGGACCAGTTATACTGTTGTAACAAGGGCGACCGGGGGTAGTTGTGGCTGGGTTATTTAAAGGTACAGTACATAGACAGAGTCCATCAAGCAAACGGTCAGCTAGCACCCCCAGTCCCTTGTACATGAATGGACGAGACTGTCACCGCTTTTCCCCAGAGGTTACCGTCTCTTCCTCTCTGGTCACAGCAGTCCAGGCAATTAAGGGTCCAGGAATGCAGCTATACACTAACAGAAAAAATAACTTTTATTGAACAACAATGAAGGATGGACAAAAAGACAATTTCAACACTGGCTTCCAGCTCTCTCCCTGACACTTGCTGCGGCCATACCCACGATGGCCGTAGCAGCCAAAGTTCACAGTAGTCCAATTGCTGGAATCTGGGCTCCTGAGACCCCTTCTGCGAAGGCTCTTCTGAAATCCTGGGGGCCTGTGTGTAGTTCTTCAGTCTGTAGGAGTCTTTGGTCCGGGGCAACAGACCTCTCCCATCTGGGAGTCTGGCAGTGCCCCTCCAGCAGTACACATCTGCTCTGGTTGACGTACCCGAGCTTCTGCCCGGGAAGCAGCAGCCTTCTCTTCCCTTGAGGCTGCAAGTCCAGCCCCCTTAGTTAACTAGTTCTGTCCCTAACTATGTACAGTCATTAAAGGGGAACACCACAATACCATACAATACAAATACAGTGTTGGCATTACATTAATAGACATTAAGACCAGACAAACACAGCATAGCACATGGCAAACATAATGGAGGGAGGACCGCATAGGCCCCCGTGTGAGGGAGGGGCAAATGAGGGTCCCTGCCACCTCCTTACACTCCTCCCTCCTTAAGCTAGCCATCCCCAGCCATGGCAACCTTTGTAAAACGTATAACTATAACATCAGGGTTCCAGTCTCTCTACAGATAGGTTCATAAGAGCAAAACAAAAACACAGTTTATAGCCCACAAAAGATGGTTGGCCCTTTAGCATGAGCGGCGAAAGTCTTTGAAGTTGGCCTCATTCAGATCCAACAGTCTTTTTCTGTGTGTGGGTCCACGTGACCCTGGTCCTTCTGGGGAGAGTCTCCCCCTCCCTCCTTTCAGCAGACCACAGGCCCTTTAATGGTGGTGGGCAGTGTTTTAGACATGGGGCTAGTCCAAGGGTCAAAGCGGGAACACAATTCAGGGTTACACAGTCCAGCAGCCACATCCAGAGTCCACCATCATTTACCCCAAGGGGCTTCTGGTCCTGTAATCCAGTAAGGGAGGCACCGACAGGTGCAAACAAACTTGGAGGAGGGGAGAACAAACAATCATGGCCACCACCGGATGGCCACATCAGACACCATTATCCTTGCGTTTCATCTAGGGCTTACTGCCCTCTTAGGGATGCAGAACAGTCCCTTGTTCTGGGTGTGACCGGCACCAATATCAAAACTTAAAGGGGCTCAGTCTATATACGGCCGCTGAGTGGCATAGTGGGTCGCATTGGGACCCTGTATCACCACATACACTTGAGATGAGGACCCATTGGAGGAGGAGCCTCCGGCACTGCACTCTCTCCAGTGGTGGTTCTATAGTTCCTGGAGCCTCTGGCTCCATAGACATATTGGCAACCATCTTGCTGCTCTGAGGCACCGCTGTCTTCTGTGAGGCCGGGGCAGCTGCAGCTGTGGCAGTCAAGCATTCCACATGCATGGCCTCCTGTGATGGACTGGTCCCCCAATCAGAGGCCAATTTTACGGCCACTGGGTAGGGCCCCCAAGGCCCTTCTTCCTTTAGGAAGGACACATAGTCCCCCTCTCGGAGAAGACCGCGGAACATGATGGACCCAGCATTGATATACACTTTGGCCCCGGTCTCCAGCTCCTGCAGGAAACTGCAGCCCTTTCTTCGGTTCAGATACCGGACGAGGCAGCAGGTCATCCGGCCTGCTGCGGTTCCTCCACCAGGGTGCTGCCTCTCCTCAAGGATGCGGCACTCCCGCCACCTCTTCTCCCAGATTACCCCGTGGATCCACTCAGCTTCTGTAGAGATTGGCGCTACCGGCTCTCCTATGCGCAGGCCGTGGATGTCATCTGGAATGGGTGCGGCCTGGTAAAGCATGGCTGCCAGCGCAGCCAGGGAAGAAGGCGGAGTCGGAAGCATAGGCCCCTCCGGGGATGACGGCAGGGTCAACAGCCGGGACGCCTCCAAGGATGATGGCAGAGCTATGGGCAGTGAATAAGCCGATGTCAAAGTAGCGGGGTGGCTGGGCAGGGGTCCCTTACTCACCGCCACAGCTGTCGGTAGTCCTCTTGCGTGGACACCAGCATCGGTGATTACGACCACCATGATCCCCTGCAAGGCCATCTCCAACATTTTCTGCACTCTTCGGGTTCCTGCCAGGGTGTCATCAGGTCCTCATCCTCCGCTGGTTGCTGCCTTGTCCGCGAACATGGGAGTCGCTCCTCCAGCTCTTCTGACCACCAGGCCTCGAACCTCCAATCCTAGTGGCCTATACCTCCAACGGTAGGACATGCTGCATCTCTCCATGCCAGCCGGTAATGGCATCTCATCCTCTGACAGACAGTCCATCTTTTTCGGGTTCCAACCATTCATGGGTGGAGTCATTCTTTGCTGCTCCACCCGTTTCTCTAGGTTTGGTTGCAGGGGCAGGAGCTCTGTCTTTACCTGTACCCATATTGGGTGGGCCTCTGTCACAATGGGGTGCGACCTTCCTTCTTCTGGCGCCAACTTTCCTGGGTGATGCCCATGACAAGCAGCTTTGTCTTTACTTTTCGTGCCAACACCCTCCATTTTGTCAGCAGCAGTTAGCGCCATATCTCAGTCCACAACATCCGCCATCCACAATTCTGTCACGGCAGGCAACACATCACAAGTCCTAATTTCAAAGTCACAAATCTCAGGATCGCTGTCAGCCGACAACTCCATCTCTTCCAACTTGGGCAGGACATCACATACTGTATTTCCGATTCACAGTCCCGGTCAGCTGCCATCTCTATTCCTTGTATGGCGGACACTTCAAAATCACGGTTGGCCGCCATCTTTAATTCTCTCACAACGGACAGTATTCCAAAAACACAAGTATCACATATTCCATCCATCAGTCTTTAGGCTACGGGGGTCCGTCCTGCCGCACTGCGCAAAGTGTAACGAGGGAAACCGGGTGGGGTAGTACAGTACATAGATAGAGTCCACTGAGCAAATGGTTAGCGAGCACCCCCAGTCCCTTGTACATGAACGGATGAGACCGACACAGCTTTTCCCCACAGGTTACCTTCTCTTCCTCTGATCACAGCAGTCCAGGCAGTTAAGGGTCCAGGAATGCAGCTGTAATCCAACTCAATTACTTTTATTGAACAACTATGAAGGATGGAAAAAAAGACAATTTCAACACTGGCTTCCTGCTCTCCCTGACACTTGCTGTGGCCGTACCCACAACGGCCGTAGCTGCCAAAGTTTGCAGTAGTCCAATCGCTGGAATCTGGGTGCCTGAGACCCCTTCAGCGAAGGCCCTTCCAAAATCCTGGGGCCTGTGTGGTAGTCCTTCAGTCTGTAGGAGTCTTTGGTCCGGGGCAGTGCCCCTGCAGTGCCCCTCCAGCAGTACACGTCTGCCCTGGTCAACGTACCCGAGCTTCTGCCCAGGAAGCAGTAGCTTCCTCTTCCCCAGGGCTGCAAGTCCAACCCCCTTAGTTAACTAGTTCTGTCCCTATCTATGTACAGTCATTAAGGGGAACATCACAATACCATACAATACAAATACAGTGTTGGAATTACATTAATAGAAATCAAGACCAGACAAACACAGCATAGCACATGGCAAACATAATGTAGGGAGGACCACATAGGCCCCCATATTGGAAAGGGGCAAATGAGGGGTCCTGCCACCTCCTTACACTACGTGAAGGGCTGTGTGGAGGTCATTATACTGTTTTGAGGGCTGAGTGAAGACCATTATACTGTTTGGTGAACTGTGTGGAGACCATTATATGCCTTGGAGGGCTGTGTGGTGGCCATTATACTATTTGAAGGGCTGTGTGAGGGCCATTATACTGTTTGTAGTACAGGAAACCAACGCTAGGCCTACAGATATTGTCATAATGTTCGTTAAGATACTGTTCCATAAACAAGATGTCTGGAGGTCTCCTATGCCAGAATTATTAGTTCTTTGAGAACTAATAATTGTTTAAGTTACACTTGAATTGTTTCTGAGGGTAGAAACTCCATTTTTTATTCAAATAGCGCACCCTTCTTTAACAGTGCAGTGCCTTTCAGATATTCATAGGGGTCTCATATGCATCTTTTATATATTTATCTAACTCATTTAATTGTAATTTTCTAACTAAAATTTCCTTTTATTCAAATCACCTATGAAGATGTTTAATGGTAAGACAGATATTGTTGTGTTACTGCCTCTGAAGACTATTGAACACTGTGACTACTGTCATGCATTTTTTATTGCAGTTTATGGTGACATGTGAAATGTAAAATGTATAGAATGTAATGTAACTAATGTGTAGTGTTGTAAGTACTGATGCTGCTGTGTAAATATTGTAAAAGTAATGCCTATTGTGTGTAACGTACATTCAGCTCAAGTGTATGGAAAGTATAGGATACATTTTAGTGCTTACGTTATAGACAAATAGTGACTGTAGTTAAGTAAGTGAAAGTATAAGTTTGCCCAGCGACAGACTTCTGGGGCAGACAGAATAAAGAGACAGTTAAAAGGGTTTTCCCACAAACAAAAGTTAATTTTAATCAATAGTTTTTGGAATAATATGTTCCACAGATGTGTTTTTAAAAAATGTTCCTGTGCTGAGATAAATGTGCCCCTGCTGTGTACTGTGTAATGGCTGTGTCTTACCATACAGGCACATGGTCTGATCATACCACAGCTCCTGAGCAGAGTGGGTAGGAGTATAATGATATTACAGCACGTGATCACAAATTATTCTTTCTTTGAAGTAAAACATTGTTTAAAGGCAGAGAAATGTTTTATCTCAGAAAAAGAATCATCTGTGATTCCATGCTGTAATATCTGTATAGTCTTTTGCTTCCACCCCCCTGCTCAGGAGCTGTGGTATGGTCAGACCATTTTCCAACTCAGTACACAGCAGGGGCACTTAGGTAACTTATTATTATTCCAAAATCTATTGATCAAAATGAACTTTTGTTTGTTGGAAAACCCCTTTAAGGGTTTGGTTCGGCCCACAGCAGGAGGGAAAGTAGAAAAGGGAACCACTTCCTAGTTAGAGAGAGTTAGAGTGTTTGTGAGAGACAAGGTCAATTCAAGGTGCAGCAGACAGGAGGCACGTGAAGTACATATTGTTCATATTGTGCCAAATTTCCTGCAGACCTTCCTGCAACATCTGGGGGCTACGGCCCAAACTAGATACTACGGAGAGTGCCTTAATCCTTTCCATACAGATGAAGTCGGATGGGGAAGAGTGTGAGGGAAACATAGCAAATCTCGGGAATACTGCAGTGCCAGATGGGGAATCCCTAGGGCTAACAGTAAAGTACGGATAGTCTAAGCTGAGCGTAAGAAAATGATGGAAATGTACATGTGAACGAAGCAACTGGCGAAGGGTGCTGTACCCGATTACTGTGTGTTAAAGACTGTTGTACTTGAACTGTCCAGTAAAGTTGAACTTGTTAAAATGAACCGGGATTCCCTCATGTATGCGGCTGTTCCTTGAACCGAGGACTTGGTTACAATGAAGTCCTCCAGTCTGCAATTAAGTACAATGCAATGTACATAGTACAACACATATGGACTGGGACGCAATTTAAGTGCCAGGGTGTTATGGAGCAGCAGCTCGCCCACAGCTATCACCCTGGGCACTTTACAGATAGATACTTTTGCTTAGAATACCGATTTCCATATCACATCAGAGACTGCATCCCTGATGTAATAATACATCATATGTCGAGAAGGGATTAATAGTCTTGTAGCCTTGGGATAAAGCTACATTCAATATAATATTTAGTATATACCTTTAACAGTTCTTCATTTGACCCAATCCCACCTGTACAGTTCAGTAATTATGTATGAAAGACAAAATCTTCAATGCTGCAGTCAAAGAGGTAGTAATTTTATTCACAGTAAGTGTAATGCTTGCTTGCAGACAGGAATGTCACTGTTAAAAAAAAACAAACAAAAAAAACTATCTTTTTGTTTCAAGTAACTGAGCCTTTGGGAACCAGAGCAGTTTAGTTGCATCACTCAATTTTAATGCCTGGTGTGAACCAGTTCATAAAGTCTTTTTCAAGGTTTTGGAATTAGGGTATGTGCACACCTTGCGGATTGCTGTGTGGAATTTTCTGCGCGGAATCTGCATCTCTTGGCAGAATCCACAGGTCAAAATCCGCGCTTTTTTTAATGCGGATTTCCTGCGTATTTATTGCAGATTTTGTGTGGATTTGGCATGCGTTTTTACACCTGCGGATTCCTATAATGGAATGGGAGTAAAAACGCTGCGGAATCCGCACAAAGAGTTGACATGCTGTGGGAAAAAAACCCCTGCGTTTCCGTGTGGATTTTTCCGCAGCATGTACACAGTAATTTTTTTCCCCCATAGAATAACATTGTACTGTAAATCACTTGCGGATCTTTAGCGGATCCGAAGGGGCAAATCCGCTGCGGAGCCACAGCATATCAGCAACATGTGCACATACCCTAAAACCATGGCTGACATCAGTCATCCCAAAACCGATGCACTCACAGAGACCGCATTATTACCACTGCAGGAAGTGTTAATGGCCCTGAGGTATGTAGTCCTGATCCCATGAAGAGGCAGCTTTGCGGAATGCAACAACATTGGCCTTTTTTTTTCATTTGAACATGTTATTTAGGAATGTCAATAGAAATGTTATCTTATCATTTTATGGCTGCATTTCTGGATTATTTGGGCACCTGGTGATACCCGATAATGGTATGGGACTTTAGTGCAAAGTACTGCACGGGAAATCTTCAGACTTGAGGACTGAATTAACCTAAGTCTTATGGAAAATGTTGTCCCAAGTGTCAGGGATGTAAGAGTGTTAACCAGCAGTAAAACGTGCCTCTGTTTCAATCTTTATTTTGGGACCTCCTTTGTCTTCATTAGAGGAAACATTTACATTTACCGTATGTTGAAATTTCTTGTTTATTTTTATATCAAAATATTTCATTTTTTTTATCCCCATTATATACAAATATAGGCTTCAGATTATCCAACGTTATCTTCTCCTATTTATGAAAATCATTAGTCGGACTCCTAAAATGACATTTTTAATATAGTCAGATGAAGACCAAAAATAAATCCAGTGAAAAATCAAGAGTACAAATGCATAAATATTGTGAAGTGCAAGGAAGAGGAATAAAGGATCAATTCTACCCTTACTATCTGCAACAGACAGTGACAAACGTATCAATACTTAAAATTGCTGTCAATATTACGACCTGAACTGCAGATGATAGAGAAAGCCATTAGGGGCCTATGATACACATTATGGTATCATTTTATTTTCATGGTATAATCATCTGTCAGAAAGCTGCCGAGCCTTGGATGACTTGTTGCCTTCTAAATAATGAACATTGACTTCTAGGAAGATGATTCTCATGTATACTGAGCACCAGGGGCATAATTACCAGCTGCAGCGGTCGCCACGGGGTCCGGGCCCAGCAGGTCAGAGGCACGCCAACACCAGCAAAAGTTTCAACTGTATGAGCACGCCACAATAAATGCTGCCGGCCAGGGCCGCCATCAGGGTATTACTGCCCTTACTGGCGTAGGTGGCCCGATGAGCAGAGCGGGCTCACAGCAGCCCCCCTCTGTTCTGCTCACCGGGCCCGCAGCACAGAATCCTGCTGCTTCAGTAAGTGATCATGCGTCCTCCAACGCACGATCAGTTAAAATCTGTTGCCATGCAGGAGATTCCTCCCGCATGGCAACAGTTAACAGCCGCCGGCCAATCACAGCCCGGCAGCTGACTTCAGCGTGCACGTCGCCGACTAATGACATCACTGTCCTGCGCCGAAACGACACTGCGCCCCTCAGACAAATTGTGAGTGAGGACATTGCTGGAGCTCTGCAAGATAAGGAAAACCTTTTTTTTGTAAAGCCGCAGTATGGGGCACATTATACCGGTATGGGGGTGCATTGTACTACTATGGGGGGTGGGGGGAGGGGATGCATTATACTGCTATAGTGCTGCTGCATTTTATACTCCTGTGGGGCTGCTGCATTTTACATTGCTATGGGGCTGCTGCATTTTATACTGCTATGGGGCTGCTGCATTTTATACTCCTATGGGGCTGCTGCATTTTATACTGCTATGGGCTGTGCATTATACTTTATCAATGACTATGGAGGTGCATTTGATTATACTACATGGATGACTATGAACTGTGCAGTATATTATATAGAGGACTATGGGGGTGCATTATATTATATGGAGGACTATGGGGGTGCATTATACTTCTTATATGGATCTCCATGACTTCTATGAAAGCCCCTGATGAGTATTATGGTTTATTTTCTTTTATACATTACAGAACAACGGCAGGGGGACAAATATATACTAGGATGGGGTACCGGATAAAGGACATATAACAGAATGGGTAACGTATATACCAGAATGGAGTAAGGATAAGGCACATATATACCAGGATGGGGTACCGGATAAAGGACATACAGTATACCAGAATGGGTAACATATATACCAGAATGGGGTAAGGATAAGGCACATATATACGAGGATGGATGGTGCATAAATATAATTTATTCAGGATGGCAGGAAGCCCAGTCTAAATCTTGCACCGGGGCCCATCATACTCTAGTTAGGCCACAGAGGTCAGACTATACAACATTGCCACAAAGCTATAGTATGCAAAATGAATAGGGAAAATGTGAATTTGGGTGGAAAATATTTTGGCATGGGGGACCCCATTTGAAAGTTCGCACCGGGGCCCATAACTTTGTAGTTACGTCACTGCTGAGCACACAAACAACCAAAGGGGATGGACAGAAAGGGTTAAGAGTGGTAGTGGTATATCCTTAAAGATGAACAGGTAGAGGACAGGAAAACATCCAGCAAGGACTATAAAAATTTGTAACTATTAAAACATTAAAAGGGAAAAAAGTAAAATGAAACACACCAGGCTTACGCGGTTCGAGCACTGAGGCTCTTAATTATAGCACTATTCTTTTCAACATGTTTCCCTGAAATACCTTTAGGGTTGTATGACATGTACCGCCCACGTAATAATCCAATACTCCACCCACACCATCAATAGGGCGGGATAGAAAATACAAAAAAGTGTAAAATAAAAATCAATATTACCAAAATAATAATAAAAATAGAGTAACATAATGTCTTATTAGTGCAATCACAGCAGTAGGGTATTATGTTATAATATTTAACAGGTAATTAAGGGAAATAAGTTGAAGATAATATGATTAAGAGCCTCAGCACTCAAAATGCGTAGGCCTAGTGTGCTTGTTTTTATTTTTTTCCTTTTTTATATTTTAATAGTTACTAATAAATAATGTTTTTATTGTCCTTTATATTGCGGCTACTAGACGTTTTCCTGCTTTCGACCTACTCATTTTCACCGGGAGGCGGCCCATGGTCTCTATCCGTGCACCGCACCCTCATTAGGTGGAACAATACCTGTGATACAATTTTTTCTTTGTCTTTGTTCATATATTCTTAAAGACAATGACATCAACCAGATCCCCTCCAATAAAAAAATTTTTGCCATGTGACTACAAAATATCAGCTGTTTTTTTTTTGTGAGCGGTTGCCTTTTTTTTGGAGGGGGAGGTGTTTTTTACTTTGGTTGTTATTTTTTTAGACTTACGTTAGCTATTTATTATAAATGTTAGCTAGGTCAATATTGTAACTCATCGCTTTGTGTTATGATTTTAACCTGTAAGGGAGGCATATTTAATGCATGTTTAGATAATTCCTTTTATGTAACAAGGGGTTAGAGGATGTTTCCACGTAGCGGAAACATTAAGTATTTGCTGCGGATTGAATGCTGAGTACAGCCGCAGCGTTTAATCCGCAGCGTCCAGATGTTCCTACATAGTGGAGGGGAGTTTATGAATCCCGTCTCCACTATGCGTCCGATTACACGAGTGGCGCGTCTTTTTAGACCGCAGCATGTCTGTTTACCTTGCTGAGACTCTCAGTGAGCACATCCGGAATCACCGCGCGTACAGAAGGGGGCGGAGCGGGGAATGCGGTACGTGGAAACGTACCCTTAGAGACCGGGGGCAGCTCAGAAACAAGATTTTTTTTTTTTATAAAAAATTAGTTTGGGAGAAAAATCTTAATTGTGCTTTCAATTATGTCCCACGATTTTCAATTTCAATTTTAGCTAATAAAGCTTTTGGAAGAGAAAACAGATGCATCGAATTGAGTACGTTATGACATAACGAAAGTTCAGCTTGAATTTCTCAGCTCCATCAAAAACTGATTAAAGAGGTAAAGTGTGTTTTGTACTGTTAGGTGACAGCTGACATTCTCATTGTCAGGTAATAGGTGAAGGAGTGGGAGATCGGCTCCGAGTTACTTATTTTCTCTTGGGTTTAAAATGTCTCAGTAATAAAAGCATTAGTGCCTGTGTCAGGAATACAAATTAAATGTCGCTGATGCCTCATCCAGCTCCTTAGCAGAATAATGCAACATTTAATCAGGTAATTTTTTAAATAATAAAATAAATGTAAATTGCGAAAACTTGAAAAACATGTACATTATATCTCCACAGGAGTCTTCCTCTAAGACCAGCTATATCCTTAAAAAGATAAAGAGCGAGATGGCACGTTCAAGACACAACTGTCATAGAAGAAGATTGATAAACTACTGCCAACAACCACCTTGGCTTGGCAATAATGTGATCTAGTGATGAGTATAAAGAAAAAAATAAGGAACAAAGTTTCTTTGAGTGGGTGCTGCTCTTATGGATATATATATACAGTGGGGGAAATAAGTACTTGATCCCTTGCTGATTTTATAAGTTTGCCCACTGACAAAGACATGGACAGTCTATAATTTTACGGATAGGTTAATTTTAACATAGAGAGATAGAATATCAAAAATAAAATCCAGAAAATCACACGGTAAAAATTATATAAATTTATAATTTATTTGCATTTTGTCAGTGGGGAAACTTACAAAATCAGCAATCAAATACTTCTTTCCCCCACTGCCACACCCTTCATGACTCTACCAGACCATAGACTCATTTGGGGGGGGGGGTCTAGATGTAGCAACCTAAATAATGGAGCTGAAATGCAGCTATATTATGGTTGTGTAAAACTTGGTATATAATGAAATATGAAAAACAAAAGTGATTGACAAACAACAATAAACCAGCATGGATTGCTGGAGGATATAAACTCCGCTTCCAGAATTCTGAATATTGCTAGGCATGAGAATAATTAAAGGGAGCTGCTATAACGCAAGAAAATTGCACACATTTTTACATGCTTTATGAAGAGTTGGGGTCTTACATTGTAGCGCTATTGCCAGCGCCCTTGCACGGTGTCCCCTACTCCCTCCGTGCAGGGACGCCGGCTTACTCATTGCCCCGGCCCTCGATGCGGCCCCCGGCGTGCTCCCTCTTCCTGTGTGCGCACTTCAGTTCCTAGTGTGCGTGCTCCCTCGTTCTTAAAGAAGCAGCCATTGCATATAATAAATGCCCTCAGCTTGTAGCTGAGAGGTATTTAGTACAATCAGTACACCTGCAAGATGGCTACCAGTCAATTGATGGAAGTCATCCTGTATAAAAGACTCCCTCTCCATTATGGAGTTGCCAGGCAACGAGTAGAATCATTAGTGAGTAAGATGTACTACTAGTGAGTTGTGAGGTCTCCTGGTCCTGATGTGGACAGTGTCCTGAACCTGTATCCTGTATCCCTAGTCCCGGTGTGGCCAGTCCTGTTTCCAAAGTTCCCAGGTCCCAGAGCAGCCAGTGCATGAACCTCGTCTCCTGGTCTGTGAGCAGCCAGTGCCTGAACATTGTTTCCCGGTCCGTGTGCAGCCAAACTCTGATCCAGTATCCTAGACCAGCGAGTCTGAACTGAGCCTGAATCCGTGCCAGTAACCATTCTGTCGAGATGCCAGAACTTACTAGTCTGAATGGAGACCTGGCCCTATTTAGTGACAGTGAACCTGACCTTTGGGGTCAGCAGCTGCAGTACGGGGTTCTGCCCAGGAGTGATGATATGGAAATTTGTATGGATAGATATATCCCTGTGAGTGCTGCGGCCTGCCCTGATTAGACAGAGTCTTTGAGCGCTCAAGAAAGAAAAGAACTGTACACAGAGACAGCGGTCAATTCTTTCAATGCTCTGAAACTTTATTGTGCATACATATATTTATAGATGCATATAGAAAAGGGTGGTTATCCCATTAACATAAGGCTGAACATCTTATCTAATTGGCTGGTTTTAATACATGAACATATATGGAAGGGTTTAACAAAAAGCTAATTCTAGCAATATAATTTATGACACCCATTGTTCTGCAATGTCAGCAAAACTCCGATATCGGCTGGTGCATCTGGTCCAGCTTCGTCTTTCCCATGTCTGGCAGATATATCACAAGACAAAGCTACCACGGGACAATGCTGGTTCTCCAGACTGGCTCATGGGGTTAGTAGGTCATCTTCAGCAATTGATTATAAAGTTCAAGATAGCTGTGAATGTATATCAATATGTGCATATGAGTATATATGAGTATATGAGTATATAGCATGCAAGTGAGATCTATATGGAATACATATATATTTCCATCACAGTGGTACCTGGTGACTACCTGCAGCTCAGTCTGTCTCCTCCATCTGGCGCTCCAGTGAACAGCTGGTAGCCACTTAGCTCCGCCCCTTCCTAAGCAGGCCCAATCCTGTGGCACAGTGGGTCCACAGTCCCACATGCACCACCATTGGGTGTAACATACATAGAGTTTTCAATTCATCTTAAAAAGGTTTTCCTGGATTTAACACTGAAAAACATATATTTAGTATAATCAATGTTTGATCATTGTGAGTATATTCCCACTATCTCCACTAAATTCTGGGTATGCACAACTGTAGTTACCGTATATACTCGAGTATAAGCCGACCCCCCTAATTTTGCCACAAAAAACTGGGAAAACTTATTGACTCGTGTATAAGCCGAGGGTGCACAGTGAGTGGCCTCAGTTGTCTGCAGTGTGTGGCCCCAGTTATGATGCACAGTGAGTGGCCCCAGTTATCATGCACAGTGAGTGGCCCCAGTTATGATGCACAGTGAGTGGCCCCAGTTATCATGCACAGTGAGTGGCCCCAGTTAGGATGCACAGTGAGTGGCCCCAGTTATGTGCACAGTGAGTGGCCCCAGTTATCATGCACAGTGAGTGGCCCCAGTTAGGATGCACAGTGAGTGGCCCCAGTTATGTGCACAGTGAGTGGCCCCAGTTATGTGCACAGTGAGTGGCCCCAGTTATCATGCACAGTGAGTGGCCCCAGTTAGGATGCACAGTGAGTGGCCCCAGTTATGTGCACAGTGAGTGGCCCCAGTTATCATGCACAGTGAGTGGCCCCAGTTAGGATGCACAGTGAGTGGCCCCAGTTATGTGCACAGTGAGTGGCCCCAGTTATGTGCACAGTGAGTGGCCCCAGTTATCATGCACAGTGAGTGGCCCCAGTTAGGATGCACAGTGAGTGGCCCCAGTTATGTGCACAGTGAGTGGCCCCAGTTATGTGCACTTTGAGTGGCCCCAGTTATCATGCACAGTGAGTGGCCCCAGTTATGTGCACAGTGAGTGGCCCCAGTTATGTGCACAGTGAGTGGCCCCAGTTATCATGCACAGTGAGTGGCCCCAGTTATGCACAGTGAGTGGCCCCAGTTATCATGCACAGTGAGTGGCCCCAGTTATTTGCACAATGAGTGGCCCCAGTTATGATGCACAGTCAATGGCCCCATCATGTTGCTGCTGCTGCTGCCTCCCTTACAAAAAAAAACAAAAACCTGTATAGTCACCTCCGTCGCTGCCCCCTGCTCATCAGCGTTGTGCTCTGCAGTGACTGTGCAGGCAGAGCGCGATAGCACTCTCTGACCTGAATGTCACTGCAGAGGACGCAAGACAGCAGAGCACAGGGACAGGTGAATATGCCTCCCAACCCCCCCTTCATACTCACCGGGTCCTGGCGCTTGTCTCTGCAGCTCCCCTGCTTGTTCCATGCTGTTGGCGCTTCTCTCTTCCTGGTTCAGCGGGCACGTGGCACCCGCTCATTAAATATGCGCATATTTAATGAGCGGGTACCATTTGACAGCTGAAGCAGGAAGAGAGAAGCGCCGACAACATGTAACAAGCAGGGGATCTGCAGAGAAGGGTGAGTATGATCTGACACCCCCGCTCCCCCTCCCCCGCCGTTCCCCCCAGTATATGACTCGTGTATAAGCCGAGAGTGGGACTTTCAGCCCAAAAAAATGGGCTGAAAATCTCGGCTTATACACGAGTATATACGGTATGTATTTTTTGTATTTGTATTGTTGCCTTCCTGATCCTTAATATAGGTTAACTATATTTTAATATATTTTTGACTATTCTGGTCTTTTATGGTCGGTCACAAACACAAGGAAGCAAATGCCATATGTTTTTTGGGATTACTATTATTATTATTTTTATTATTGTGCATTTGTATAGCACCATTTATTCCATGGCGCTTTACATGTGAAAAGGGGAAATATAGACAAGTATAATAATCATGTGTAAGACAAGGGACACCCAAGTACATAAGGCGAGGGGACCCTGCCCACGAGGGCTCACAGTCTACAGGGATGGGTGAAGATACAGTAGGAGAGGGTAGAGCAGGTCATGCGGTGGTTCGGTAGACCGAGGATCAATGCAGGCTGTAGGCTTGTCGGAACAGGTGGGCCTTCAGGTTCTTCTTGAAGGTTTCCGTTGATGGTGAGAGTCTGATGTGTTGCGGCAGAGAGTTCCAGAGTATGGTGGAAGCACGGGAGAAGTCTTGTATGTGGTTGTGGGAAGAAGAGATAAGGGGAGAGTAGAGAAGGACATCTTAAGATGATCGAAGGTTGCGTGTGGGTAGATACCTGGAGACCATGTCACGGATGTATGGAGGAGACAGATTGTGGATGGCTTTGTATGTCATGGTTAGGGTTTTGAATTGGAGCCTCGGGGCAATAGGAAGCCAGTGAAGGGCCTGGCATAGGGGAGAGGCTGGGGAGTAACCGGGAGACAGGTGGATTAGTCGGGCAGCAGAGTGTAGGATGGACTGGAGTGGTGCCAGAGTGCTAGAGGGGAGGCCAGAGAGGAGGAGGTCGCAGTAGTCGAGGTGGGAGATGATAAGAGCATGCACCAGTGTTTTTGTGGTTTCGTGGTTGAGGAATGAGCGGATCCAGGAGATATTTTTGACTTTGAGGCAGCAGGAGGAGGCGAGGGCTTGGAGTGGTTTAAAAGGAGCGCAGAGTCAAGGATCACCCCAAGGCACCGAGCGTGTGGGACTGGGGAAAGAGAGCAGCCATTGCCATTGATGGATAGGTCTGGTGGTGGGGTAGAGTGAGATGGGGGAAAGATGATGAATTCTGTTTTGTCCATGTTCAGTTTGAGAAAGCGAGCAGAGAAAAAGGCTGAGATAGCAGACAGACATTGTGGGATTTTGATCAGTAAGGAGGTGAGGTTGGGTCCAGATAGGTAGATCTGCATGTCATCAGCATAGAGGTGATACTGCAAACCATGGGATTCTATGAGCTGTCCCAAGCCGAAGTTATAGATGGAGAATAGTAGGGGTCCTAGGACAGAGCCTTGAGGAACACCTACAGACAGGGGGCGAGGTGAGGAGGTGGTGTGTGAGAGGGAGACGCTGAATGTTCGGTCTGTTAGATATGACGAGATCCAGGATAGGGCCAAGTCTGTGATGCCAAGAGATGAGAGAATCTGTAGCAGGAGGGAATGGTCCACGGTGTCGAAGGCAGAGGACATGTCCAGGAGAAAGAGGACAGAGTAGTGTCGCTTGCTCTTGGCGGTAGTGACTTTAGTTAGGGCAGTTTCAGTTGAGTGATGCGGTCGGAAGCTAGATTGTAACCGGTCAAAGAGGGAACAGGAGGAGAGGTGGGAGGACAGTTCAAGATATACATGCTGTTCCAGTAGTTTTGAGTCGTAAGGGAGAAGAGATATCGGGCGATAGACACAGAGGATGGGTCAAGGGAGGGCTTTTTGAGAATGGGTGTGATTGAGGCATGTTTGAAGGATGAGGGAAAGACACTATTTGTAAGTAAAAGGTTGAAGAGGTGTGTTAGAGGGATGAATTTTTTTATTTAAGCATATAGCACTTTATGTCAGTATTAGTCTGAATCATTCACAAGGAGAAAAAGATTGCTCAGGACATTGAATCTCATGAGCACCAACTTTAATGCAAAAACTTGTGGGATGATTTATTATTTTTTATTTTCATAAATCTTTTTTCAAAATCTCTATATACACACTTCAGTAAGGAATTAACTGCTTCTAAAAATTCTCTCTGGGCCAATGCACTTGCACTTTGTCCACTAGGACAGATTTACTTCATTTTAAAGCATTGAGCACTTTAAGGCCTGGTTTTATTTGCATATTTGTTGACAAACTTTGTATTTAGCTTTATAAGCTATTGGACTAATTAAACTCTGATTGATATCTGCTGGAGGATTTAGAATTTGGGAGCATGGACTGTCATGAGCTCTAAGGGTACCGTTACACCTAGCGATGCACCAGCGATCCCGACTAGTGATATGACGCGGTCAGGATCGCTGGTACATCGCTAGGTGGTCGCTAGTGAGCTGCCATACAGGCAGATCTCACCAGCGACATCGCTGGGGACGGGGGGTCGCTACTTACCTGTCAGACGCGGCGATCCTGACGTCCTCCCGCCCGGCTCCACGCGTCGCTTGTCGACGCCACAGGGAGCGCAGCAGGAAGCTGACGACGAGGAATGGGCCAGGAGCTTCTCGTGCGATCAACGATAACCAGCGGGGGAGCCGGTCGGAGGTAAGTATCACATGCAGCGATATCGCTAGCAATATCGCTGCAACGTCACAAAATCGGTGACTTTACAGCAATATTGCTAGCGATATCGCAGTGTGTAACGGGGGCTTTACTCTCATAATATATGTTTTAGATTATATCAACCCACATGATCTCATCTATATGAGTTCATTCACTCCGCAAATCATTAGTCCCTGTATTTGCAGTTTCTTTTTTTATATAAAAGAAGCTGAAGGAAAAAAAAGGGCACAATAGGGTCTTATCTGGGTGGTATTGAGAATAAATGGTAGGAAGTTCACTCACCTTTTCCAGGGGAGATAAAAGCATATAATCGACTGTCAGCTGCTGCATGCCCGAAGGTCCACTCCGTGACCGCCAATGTAAATCCTCATGGATAAAATATTTTTTTCGGACTCACTGTGCGCTGCTTGACAAAGTTCAGAAGTACAGCATGAAGGGTTTTAACAGTTTAATTCCCAACGCATTTCGAAGTTTCTAATACTTCTTCCTCAGGGGATGACATGAAGTGAACAGATACAGCCATCTCCAGTTTTATACATACACTATTTGAAATTGGGCGCCAAAAGGACATGTGATAGTGGAACAAATGTCAGAGTTCACAGGTTAAAGCTGCGCAAAGTATATTAATCCATTTGCAATCAAATTAAAATGCTTTTTCTTTTGTTTCTAAATGCAGAACAAACATGATGTGAAAAAGAAAAGAAAAAAAGGGGGAAAGTGATGAAAATGAAAAAGGAAAGTACCGAACCCGTTAAAAAAGAGAGAGGGGAAAGACTCCGAGTCCAGAGTCAGAACCACTATACTGGAGGAAGATACGCTTGGAATAAAGGAATATTTAGGTATATATATAAAAAAAGGAAAAGTTTAAGTGTGTATAAAAAGAGGGGGGTAAATTTCGTTTATTAAAAATGGAAGAGAAATAAAGAAAAAATGTATATATATATAAAAAATTGTGTGTATAGCATAAATAAAAAAAAAAAAAATTTTAAGCCGGAGTGTGACTATGCTTAAAATTTCAAGGAATCCTCTGGTACCGAGTGTGAGGAAAGGACCTACAATAATCTCACCAAAAAAATACCATATGAAACCGGATCGCTGACGGGATGGGTGAAAAAAGAATGTGTGTCATTTTTGTGATGAAAATATATAAATATGATATATATAGAAACACTCAATTTTAGGACAGGAAAATTATATCTATTAATAATCACATATAAGGGAAAGAAGGGGGGTTCAAAACCACTATGCTGGAGGAAGATGCGCTTGGTGAAAAGGGAATATTTATATATATACAAAAAATGAGAATGTTTATATATGTAAAAAAGGGGGGGTTAAAATTCGTTTATTAAGGGAGAAAGTAAAAAATCTATTAAAAAATATATATATATATATATATATATATATATATATAAGAAAAAGTGTATGTGTAACATGAATAAAAAACGTGTAAAATAAAAAGGATCCATAGGTACTGAATGTAGGGAAAAGACCTACAAGAAATCTCACCAAAGAAGACCATATGGAGCCGGATCGCAACCGGGATGGGTGAAAGAGGAATATTATGTTATTACTGTGAACAATAAAAATTAAAATTAAAATTAAAAATTATGTAATATCTATAATCATCAAATACATGGAAAAGAAATTATCATACAAAGTTATTAGCAAAAAATTACACTGTTAAAAAGTAACATTATAAAAAAACTTCAGTGATCTCATTAAGTCCATTAGGTTTCGATGTATTCAATCTATAAATCCAGAAGATTTCTTTGCGATTCAATTGCCCGATTCTGTCGGGATGATCATTTGGAATATGCTCAATAGGACTTATTTTGAATCCATTAGAATTTTTATTATGCTTTAGAGCAAAATGTCTAGAGAGACTATGTTGTAGAAAACCAATTTTAATATTGTGTCTATGGGAATTAACCCTTAGATGCAAGGGTTGCGTGGTTCTCCCTACATATTGTTTTTTACACTCACATTCAATTAAGTAGATCACGAATTCTGTAGAACAATTCAAAAAACTTTTGATAGGAAAGCTTTCATTAGTGGTAGTGGATTTAAAAGTATTTTCTTTATGTGAAATGATTTTACAGCATAGACAATTTCTTCTGCCACATTTATATATTCCTTTTAGAAGATTTTGTGAGGAGGACAGAGGATCTGTTCTGAGACGACTAGGGGCCACTAGATTTTTAATTGTAGGAGCTCTTCGAAAGGTAATACCTGGGTTTCTAGGGAGGATTTTATTTAGAACAGGGTCATTTAGTAAAATTTAGGGTCATATTTTACTAAATGACCCTGTTCTAAATAAAATCCTCCCTAGAAACCCAGGTATTAATTTTTATTGTTCACAGTAATAACATAATATTCCTCTTTCACCCATCCTGGTTGCGATCCGGCTCCATATGGTCTTCTTTGGTGAGATTTCTTGTAGGTCTTTTCCCTACATTCAGTACGTATGGATCCTTTTTATTTTACACGTTTTTTGTTCATGATATACATACACTTTTTCTTTTATATATATATATATATATATATATATATATATATATATATTTTAATATATTTTTTACTTTCTCCCTTAATAAACGAATATTAACCCCCCCTTTTTTACATATATAAACATTCTCATTTTTTGTATATATATAAATATTCCCTTTTCACCAAGCGCAACTTCCTCCAGCATAGTGGTTTTGAACCCCCCTTCTTTCCCTTATATGTGATTATTAATAGATATAATTTTCCTGTCCTAAAATTGAGCGTTTCTATATATATCATATTTATATATTTTCATCACAAAAATGACACACATTCTTTTTTCACCCATCCCGTCAGTGATCCGGTTTCATATGGTCTTTTTTTGGTGAGATTATTGTAGGTCCTTTCCTCACACTCGGTACCAGAGGATTCCTTGAAATTTTAAGCATAGTGACACTCCTTCTTAAAAAAATTTTTTTATTTATTTATGCTGTACACACAATTTTTTATATATATACATTTTTTCTTTATTTCTCTTCCATTTTTAATAAACGAAATTTACCCCCCTCTTTTTATACACACTTAAACTTTTCCTTTTTTTATATATACATAAATATTCCTTTTTTCCAAGCGCATTTTCCTCCAGTATAGTGGTTCTGACTCTGGACTCGGAGTCTTTCCCCTCTCTCTTTTTTAACGGGTTCGGTACTTTCCTTTTTCATTTTCATCACTTTCCCCCTTTTTTTCTTTTCTTTTTCACATCATGTTTGTTCTGCATTTAGAAACAAAAGAAAAAGCATTTTAATTTGATTGCAAATGGATTAATATACTTTGCGCAGCTTTAACCTGTGAACTCTGACATTTGTTCCACTATCACATGTCCTTTTGGCGCCCAATTTCAAATAATGTATGTATAAAACTGGAGATGGCTGTATCTGTTCACTTCATGTCATCCCCTGAGGAAGAAGTATTAGAAACTTCGAAACGCGTTGGGAATTAAACTGTTAAAACCCTTCATGCTGTACTTCTGAACTTTGTCAAGCAGCGCACAGTGAGTCCAGTTTCTTTTTTTGCAATTTGTGTCTCCAAAGAAATTATAATTTGGCTATTTGTTCAATAAAATTTTTTACATTTTTTTTTTTTTTAAATGTACGGCATTTGCTTCCTTACGTTTGTAGGTTTGTATGTGGTTGTGGAAGTGCCACTAATAACTAGGCCAACACTTTGCTTATTTTATGGGCGGTCAGTTTTTCATCCTCCTTCCTTATAGTAAATTTACATAACCCTATGGAAACATTGACTTTACGGTTTACTTTTTACAGGTTTTCATCTACTGCTTGTCACGATCCATTTTTTCGATCTGTCAGTTTGGGCTGCTCGTATATTAAACCTTTTTTCCTTTCAGGCCATTGGAGGTTAATATCAATTTTTGCCCCCGGTGGCCGCTGGTGTTACTGCATGCTTAATTAGTCTGCTGGAGACCACTCCCACCTTCCTATATAAGGTCACCTGGTACACAAGCTAGCTGTTGGTAATACAGTTCATTTGGAAACCAACTGTGGTGAAGACTGGACCTACCTGGTGCAGAGGGGGTTCAGCTTATCTGGAGCAGTGGTGTTGCTGCTGAAGAGAGGAGCTATCAGGAGTAGTGATGCTTCAGCAGAATGTGGTCAAGTGGCTAACTCTACTGTCCAGGAGCATTGTAGCAGAGCAAGCTAAGTTTTGTTTTTTAATTGCTTTAACCCCGTGGTGTTTGTTTTATCTTTCCTTTCGTGTTATTGTTGCAGTACACTTTTTTCCCTGTCTCACCTCCTGGGGAGGGGGTTTCGGGGTTTAGCTCAGGGCTAAACAGGAGATAGGGCAGATCGGGGACTTGGGCCTCACTACCATCAAGTGTATCCCCAAGTTAAAGAAAGTTAGGGCACCTCCTTAGTCTGAGGGGCAGTTCAGGGGCCCAGGTTCCATGTCTCCTGTTTTTTCCCTACTGCCCCGTGACACTGCTTGCATTTACTAAAATATATTGCAAGCTGTCTAATTTCTAGCTCTTTTCTCATCTCACTAAATGTGTATCTAAGTTCAAATATTTTACATGATTTGATCTTTGTTGCAAATTCACACCAGAATGACTGAGGTGGCTTGAGACTGAATGAAGTCAAGCAGCTTGCGGTGTATTGTGATACATGCAAGCGTCAGAGGAAATAAGCTAAATACATTAAATTAAATCAACTGTGTGAATGTTTTATTCAACATTAGGCATACAATGCTATACCAATATCACTCCAACATAATAGACGTCGCCATCAAGAGCTAGGCACAATTTGGTATTTATGTCACTCAAACAACACAGAACACGGTATAAAGCATTAGCAACTCCAATAAACCAATTACTCAAAAACAGGAAGACTCAGAGTCATCAAGCCAAGTACTATATATTTATATATATTTATAGATAGATTTATATACACATTATTAAAAACCATATAAACCATATAAAAAAATACTAAATTTATTCAGAATAGTACCACTAGAAGACAACAGATGATATTACAGATTGGGTAAAGAATGCACGTTTATAAAGGCATGGTAATAAAGGATAGTAATAAAAGATACAAGTGTTTAAAATCATCATGTCTATATATCAGTATTTAGCGTAGCCTTAACATTATGTGCTTGATCCTAACCAACCCTGAGGAAGCTATATACATGAAACTCTTATTATGGCAAGTGGAATGCGAGACTTTAGCGAGCACATAATAGTTAAGATTAACCTAATCCAGAATACCCACTGAACCCCTGAACCCTCATGCATTCCTCACCCTCTGTTTTTTAATTGGTACGTCTGCTGAACCCGCTTAATCCAGAATACCCACGGAACCCCTGAACCTTCATGCATTCCTCACCCTCTGTTTTTTAATTGGTACGTCTGCTGAACCCGCTTAATCCAGAATACCCAGGGAACCCCTGAACCCTCATGCATTCCTCACCCTCTGTTTTTTATTTGGTACGTCTGCTGAACCCACTTAATCCAGAATACCCACTGAACCCCTGAACCTTCATGCATTCCTCACCCTCTGTTTTTTAATTGCTACATCCAGAATACCCACTGGACCCCTGAACCCTCATACATTCCTCACGCCCTGTTTTTTAATTGGTACGTCTGCAGAACCCGTTTAATCCATAATACCCACTGAACCCCTGAACCCTCATGCATTCCTCACCCTCTGTTTTTTAATTGGTACGTCTGTACTCTGCTTTTTCCCCTGACTTTAATTCAATGTATCATATTTCAAACTTATGCATATTGATCCGCCCATGCTCCTCACACCTAGTCTTATCCTTCCATCTTATCCTGCCACTTTCTTCAGCTTTGATGCTAGTCAAATGTCCTATTAACTGCAATCTGTTAATTGCTCCCTGCTGTGAACCGTCCTCCAGCCCCCTCCTCCTCCTCCCTCTCTCACTCACCTGGCTTCATTTCATGGACATTTGAATGGTATAAGTTGAACAGAGCACGTCAGATATGACCTTGGTCAGATTTGATATCATTTGAAGTGACATCTTTAAAGTGATACATCAGAAATATACCAGATATAGTCCAGAAATCGGTCAGAAGGTAAGAATAATAACTGTTTTCTTATTTTACTTGCCTTTCTTTTCATACCCTGCTATTTAACCATGCTTACATTTGCCCACACCGTTTTTGCTCCACTAATCTTCACTCTCCTCTGCCATCCTCAAATCCCTGCACCCTTGAACCAAATAAGGCCTCTTTCACACATCAGGTTTTCTGCTTCAGGCGCGATCCGGCGCTTTTGACTAAAACCGGATCCGTCGAAAATGCAATGCCGGATCCGGTTTCCCCCCCATTGACTTGCATTAGAGCCGGATCGAGCCGGATGGCCATGCGTTTCATCCGATTTTCGCCGGATCCGGCAATGTGACGCGATCCGGCGTCTGGAAAAAACGTTGACTGTAACGTTTTTTGTATCCGTCGAAAAAGGCGGACACGCCGGATCCGGCGTGTCCGGCTTTTTCATACAATGAAAGTCTATGAGCGCCGCAATGCGCCGGATCCGGCAACAGCCGGATCCGCCGGCCGGATCCGGTTTCTTTGGTCTGAGCATGCTCAGTAGCTCTGCCCACAGGACATATATAAAAGCAAGACAATGGGACCCTCAGCCACACCCAACATGCCACCCAAGCCAAGAACCAGGAGCAGGAGAAGGCAGCAGACATCTGCAGCAGCAGCACCATCAGCACCACCCCAAATGGAGCAGCATGCTGAACAGCGGGAGGGGAGTCCAGCAGCAGATGAGAGACGGTAATTATCAAATCCCCCATTCCTCCAAACTAGGGCTATGGAATATCAAGATATTCATTGGCCCTTTGTTTCTCTTTATTCAACAGCCGCCCAATAGATGCAGCAGCAGCAGCAGCAATGGCAGCAGCAGAAACACCACCCACAGCCATGGAGTCTGGCCATGAGGAAGACAGCACATCTTCAGGGAGCCCTCCCTCGCATCGTCAGCGTTTGACGGTAAGTTTTTATTTCCAAAATCCATCATCTCTGTAATATATGTGTATTCATTGCCTTTTATTTCAAAACAGGAATCACAAGATGAAGAGGAGCTCCCAGAAGAAGAAGGAAGGGGTGGACAGACACTTGGAGTGGGCTCACAATTGGTAAGTTTTTTGCATCAAACGCAGAAACACAACATCACACTACACACAACACATAGAAAACAATGTTCTGCAGACCACACACAGCAAACAAATGCCTACATCCAAAGACATAACATTTTTTGTTTTCTTCTCTAGTCTTCCGAATCTGGTGCTCGGCCAAGAGGTCCTCGCAGTGCCTCCCAGGGTCGTCGGCGACAGCAACGTGGCGGTCACCAGCGTGTAAGTATAAATATTTTTGCTTTGTTTTTTTTGCACTTTTTATTTCATTTCTTTTGTGGAGGCTAATTATGTTATTTTTGTCTTTTTCTTTAACAGCCTTCACAGCGTGCTCCCGACTCTGACGGTGAGGATGGAGGGATTCATAGAATCATAGAATCATAGAATCGTAGAGTTGGAAGGGACCTCCTGGGCCATCTGGTCCAACCCCCTGCTCAAAGCAGGATTCGCTAAATCATCCCAGTCAGATGTCTGTCCAGCCTCTGTTTGAAGACTTCCATTGAAGGAGAACTCACCACTTCTCGTGGCAGCCTGTTCCACTCATTGATCACTCTAACTGTCAAAAAGTTTTTTCTAATATCTAATCTGTGTCTCTTCCCATTCAGTTTCATCCCATTGCTTCTAGTCTTTCCTTGTGCAAATGAGAATAAAGTTGATCCTTCTACAATGTGACAGCCCTTTAGATATTTGTAGACAGCTATTAAGTCTCCTCTCAGTCTTCTCTTTTGCAAACTAAACATTCCCAAATCCTGCAACCTTTCCTCATAAGACAGGGTTTGCAGACCGGTCACCATTCTGGTCGCTCTTTTCTGAACTTGCTCCAGTTTGTTGATGTCTTTTTTAAAATGTGGTGCCCAAAACTGGACACAATATTCCAGATGAGGTCTGACCAAAGAGGAGTAGAGGGAAATAATGACTTCACGTGATCTAGACTGTATGCTTCTGTTAATACATCCTAGAATTGCATTTGCCTTTTTTGCTGCTGCATCACACTGTTGACTCATATTCAGTCTGTGATCTATTAGTATACCCAAGTCTTTTTCACATGTGCTGTCACTTAGCCCTATTCCTCCCATTCTATATATGCTTTTTTCATTTTTATTGCCCAGATGTAGTACTTTGCATTTCTCCCTGTTAAAAACCATTCTGTTAGTTGCTGCCCACTTCTCCAGTTTATTTAAATCTTTTTGAATCCTCTCTCTCTCTTCTCTAGTATTAGCTATCCCTCCTAGCTTTGTGTCATCAGCAAATTTAATCAGTTTACCCTCAATTCCTTCATCTAAATCGTTGATAAAGATGTTGAACAATACAGGGCCCAGGACAGAGCCCTGTGGTACCCCACTTGAGACATTCTTCCAACTGGATGTGCAGCCATTTACGACCACTCTTTGGGTCCGATCACTAAGCCAGTTATGAATCCACCTAACAGTTGCCTTGTCCATTCCATACTTAGTCATTTTTTCAATAAGGATTGTATGAGAGACTTTGTCAAATGCTTTGCTGAAGTCAAGATATACTATATCTACAGCATTTCCTTGATCCACCCAATCAGTGATACCGTCATAGAAGGAAATTAAGTTAGTCTGACATGACTTATTAGTTAGAAACCCATGCTGACTCTGTTTAATCACTTCATTCTTATCCAGGTATTGACATACATGTTGTTTAATAATTTGTTCAAAGATCTTTCCTGGTATAGAAGTCAGACTCACCGGCCTATAGTTGCCTGGGTCCACCTTCTTCCCCTTTTTGAAGATAGGAACAACATTTGCTCTTCTCCAGTCTTCTGGCACTTCTCCTGTTCTCCAAGAATTTTCAAAGATTATGGAGAGGGGTTCAAAAATTTCTTCTGCTATCTCCTTCAGTACTCTGGGGTGTAATTCATCTGGACCTGGAGACTTGAATTCATTTAGGTTAGCTAAGTGTTTCCTCACTATCTTTCTGTTTATAGATATCCTGGATTCTTCTATTCCCTTAATAGGACAGTGAATAACAGTTGATGTTGCATTTCCTTTCTGAGAGAAAACAGATGCAAAATAGGAATTTAAAAGTTCAGCCTTCTCAACATCCTGTCTTACCATTTCATCATTTTCATCCTGTAAAAATCCTATAGCATCTTTGACTTTTTTTTTACTTTTGACATATCCCCAAAATCCTTTATTATTGCTTTTGACATCTCTTGCAAGCCTCAGTTCATTTTCAGCTTTAGCTAATCTGATTTGTGCCCTGCAGGTTCTGCAGACAGCATTATATTCTTCTTTAGATATGCCTCCCTCTTTCCATTTTATAAACATTTTTTTCTTCCTTTTTAGCATGTGCTTAAGTTCTGTGTTCATCCATCCTGGTTTCCTTAAATGCTTCCTATTCTTCCCTCTTTTCGGAATTGTTAACAACTGTGCTTTGAGAATTTCATTTTTCAAGATTTCCCATCCTTCCTGGACATTTTTGTCTTTAAGGATATCCAGCCATTGGATCCCTCCAATTCTCTTTCTGAATCCCTTAAAATCTGCCTTTCTGAAATCTAACCTTGACGTCTGAGTCTTCACAGGTCTTCCACCTCTAGTTATCCAAAATTCTAAAATAGCATGGTCGCTACCTCCTAGGGTCCCAGCCACTTTTACCTCCTCAACCATTTCCTCCCTGTTTATAAGGATTAGATCCAAGGTAGCAGTTCCCCTTGTTTTCTCCCCTACCTTTTGGAAGATAAAGTTGTCAGCAAGAGAGGATAAGAATTTCCTTGACCTGTTAGTTTTGCCTGAGAGAGATTCCCAACAAATGTCTGGATAGTTGAAATCTCCCATGACAACTATGTCATATTTTTTGGAGAACTTGGCCATCTGATGCATAAAGAGTTCCTCTATATCTTCGGCTTGCACAGGCGGCCTGTAGTAAATGCCTACAATGGTGTCCTTTCCATTGTTCTGTCCTTGTATTCTTACCCAAACAGTTTCCACAGAACTCCCAGTCTCTGAAGCTTCAATCTCTGTGCAGATATACGTGTTTCGAACATACAATGCGACACCCCCTCCTCGTTTATCAAGTCTGTTTCTTGCAAATAAGTTGTATCCTTCTAGTCTTGTATTCCAATCATGTGTATTGTCCCACCAAGTTTCAGTGATTCCAATTACATCATATTTCTTTTCCTGTGTTAGTAGTTCCAATTCTCCTTGTTTGTTGCCCATGCTTTGTGCATTAGTATAGAAACATTTTAGTTTGTGATTGGTTTCTCTTTCTCCAATATTTTTATTAATTAGATTCTTTCGTCTTTGTTCTTCCTTTCCACTTCTAATAGCAGAGTTCTCAATAGCATTTGTCAGGTGTATGGCTTTTTCTGGTCTTTTGCTTCCCTTCCCATGTTGTTCTAGTTTAAAGCTCTCCTTACAAGTGTAGCAAGGCGACTTCCAAATACATGCTTTCCAGTCTTCGTAAGGTGCACCCCATCTCTAGCAAGTAGTCCATCGTATAAGTGAGGTGAGGATGGAGGGATTGATGTGGACCGCCTCATCGATCTCGTCAGAGAAAGGGAGCCGCTCTGGAATATGGCTGACCGACGCCACGCTGACCTGATCGTTACCCGACGACTCTGGGAGGAAATCTGTTCGCTCCTTGTGGACCGCTGGGAGGACCTCGAAGCTCGGGCCCAGATTAAAGAGCGTAAGTATATACAGTACCGGTTGCTTGATTTAAACCAGCGTTTCCCGAACTCCAGTCCTCGTGGTCCCCACGGATCATGTGTTCAGGATTTCTATTTACTTTGGAAATCCTGAAAACATGAACCCTGGGGACCATGAGGAATGGAGTTTGGGAAACACTGATGTTGTATACTAACCACTTTGTCCTTTCTCGTTTCAGGGGAGAGAATTGTGAAGCGGTGGCGGTCTGTGAGGGATCGTTTCAAGAAGGAGTTCAATAAAGAGATGCGGGCCCCGAGTGGATCTGGAGGACGCAGGAGCAAGTACAAGTACGCACGAGCCCTGTCGTTCCTCCGGGAGACAATGCTCACCAGAAGGTAAATATTACACACCACATGTGACAAAAAAATGTTTAGATGTAACTTTTTTTTTTCAGCCAGGGCCATACCATGTCACTATTTTAATTGTTTTTTTTTTCTCTTTATTCCACAGCACGGTGAGCAGCACTCGGGAGCCTGCACGATTGGACCCTTCTGAGGTGATCCCTGAGGAGACCGTCACCGAGGGACACTTCGACCGCCCCGGTACATCTGCACCTTCCCAGCCTTCCCACACATTCGACCCATCTGTCCCATCCACCAGCACAGGAGCATCGTGGCCGCCTACATTACATGAAGCTGCTGGTGAGGAGATCGCTTTCCCTTTACCCCACCCTTCTGCCCCTGCCACCTCTAGTACACCTGCGGGTACTGGGCGGCAGCGGCAGAGGGGTCAGGAAAAGACTTATGCGCCAGAGTTCTTGCATCTGAATGCATCTTTCCAGAACTGTCTAAAAGTCTTGTCAGAGCAAATCTCCGCAGGCTATCAGCAGATCAACTCCAGCATTCTGGAGGTGAAGACACTTCTGCAAACCATGCATTCAGAAGCAAGATCTTCGCCAAACCACACCTTTTTCAGGTCTGTTGTGGAGCGCATGGAAACGCTCTCTCCTGCCTAGCAGATGCATGTAATGCATTCATGCCACGCTGCTCTCCAGCAAGTTACCTCCCAACCTCCTCCTCCCACCACAGTAGTTCCTCCACCTGCACCCCCTCCAGCCACTTTCCATCCTCCCCCTCCTATTACATCTACACCCCCTCCAGCCACTTTCCATCCTCCCCCTCCTATTACATCTACACCCCCTCCAGCCACTTTCCATCCTCCCCCTCCTATTACATACCATCCACCTCCCCAGCACCATCCACCTCCCCAGCACCAGCAACCTCCCCAGCACCAGCAACCTCCCCAGTACCAGCAACCTCCCCAGTACCAGCAACCTCCCTAGTACCAGCAACCTCCCTAGTACCTGCAAACTCCCCAGTACCAGCAACCTCCCCAGTACCAGACATCTCCCCACTTCCAGCAACCTGCCCCGTACCAGACATCTCCCCACTTCCAGCAACCTGCCCCGTACCAGACATCTCCCCACTTCCAGCAACCTGCCCCGTACCAAACTCCTTCCCCATACAACTTGCCATCAACATCATCTGCTCCTACAGTCCCTGCCCAACCCTCCACTCCACCACCCACCACCTCTTCTGCTTCCCACATGTCCACCCATTCTGTAGTTTTTTCCACACCTTCACCTCTAACTGTTCCTTCCCCACCACGATCCCAGTCCTCTCTCCACACTCCCAGTGTTGAAGTGTCCCGCAGCCCCTACAGCAGTATTTCCACCACACACTACACAGATTTATAATGTGTGTATTTAAATAAAAATGACCAGTTTTATGGTTTCAAAGCTTTATTAAACAAGTTTATTAAAATTTTAAAAAAGTTTACTAAAAAAAACATTTTTCAATAAAAGTTAAATTATTTTACACTGGTTGCCTGTCATTTCTTTCTGCGGCGAAAAAGGTTAAATACAGGGTATTTAAAAGGTGAAATGGTATTCAAAACTAGGTATATAACTGTGGGTAAATTTTAGCTTTTTGCCACAGTTGTGTTCCTGGTTGTGTTTGAAGCAAAGTATTTCACCTAAAAAGTTGTGTTTATTGTTGGTGATTTCCTAACAATGTACACAACTTTTGTTAAAAGGTGAAATACTTTGCATAAAACACAACCAGGTACACACCTGTGGCCTAAAGCTAAAAATAGAGACCATGACAAGATAGCCAACTTTGGTTGGCAAAGGTATATACTGTTGGTACAGAAGGTACACAAGTTTGGTTGGGCACAAATCTTTCACACTCTGTCATCCTGCCAGTGTACTCTGCCTTGAGGTGACATAAAGTATAGTGCAAAATTGTCCCTCATTACTGAAACCGTCACAGAACTTCTAGTGGTAATGTCATGGTAATCTTGCAAGGTGGTTTCTTCAGAGGTGTCCTCAATGGAAATGGGTTCCTTGCAGATAACAAAATTGTGGAGTACCACGCACGCTTTGATCACCTTGTCCACAGTTTCTGTCTTGAGGTTGATCGCAGTCAATAGGACCCGCCATTTGGCTGTCAGAATACCAAAGGTACATTCAACCATTCTTCTTGCTCTTGTGAGGCGGTAATTAAAAATGCGTTTTGGTCTTGTCAATCCTCTGCTAGAGTACGGTTTCAAAAGGTGTTCTGACAGCTGGAAGGCTTCATCCCCTACACAGACAAATGGCATAGGTGGACCAGATGTTTGCGGCAGCGGTCTAGGTGGTGGGAACTGGAAGGTGTTTCCATACAGTTTACGCCCCATGGCAGACAGTTTGAAAACTTGAGAGTCATTGGAGCGGCCATAGGCCCCAATATCAACCGCAATAAATTTGTATTCCGCGTCAGCGATGGCCATGAGGACAATTGAAAAATATTTCTTGTAATTGAAATATTCCGATCCCGATCCAGCTGGCTTTACAATGCGGATATGTTTCCCGTCCACAGCGCCCAAGCAGTTGGGAAACTGACATATCTGTTGAAACTTGTCAGCAATTTCAATCCACCTCTCTGTTGTGGGCTCTGGTAAAAACTCTTCAGCTAAGGAGTCCCACAGTGCACGGCATGTGTACTTCACTATTCCAGATATGGTGGAAATCCCGAGTCTGTACTGGAAATGCAGTGACGAAAGGGATTCTCCAGTTGCAAGAAATCTGTGGGGAATTAAAAAACAATAAATTAGTTTTAAATCACAGCATTACATACCAAAACTGAGCTATAACACTTGGAGATACAAACTACCACCAACAAGATTGCAGTGAAAGTGTGCTCTGATGCGATCACATCCAATAAATGTGGCTTACCTTAAAGTCACCATCAGACGCTCTGTGGGTGAAACAGAGAAGCGGCAATAGGTGTCCGCTTTTCTTATGAGGTGTGCAATGCGCTCCACCAAGTAATCAAAATTCTCCATTTTCATCCTAACATATCCAAAAAATTTATCCGGGTTTCGTCGAAGGTCCATGCAGAGTGTAGAATAGACCCCACGCGTCATTCTCTTGGCTGTGATGGGGTGGATCCACAAACGTCGTCTACGATGCCTGATGCGCTGCTGTCTCGCTCTCTCCTTCTCCAGAACAATCACCCTCAAACGATTCGCCTCCGCTATAAAATCCGCCAAATTCTTCAAAATATTTCCAATGACATCATCCATCTTCGCCAGTAACTTGCTCTTCTCTCCAACCTGCACTTTCTCCTCTACAACCTGTCAAAGAAGGGCTGTAGGAACATGCTATATATAGTTTTCCAGTAGCCAATCCCGTTCGGAAGGCCACAAGGGTCAATTTTAAAAACCGGATCCGGCGTAATCCGTCGAAAAACGGATAGAAAAACGGATGGACCGGATGAGACGGATCCGGTTTTGTCTGTCAAGAAAAAGACGGATCCAGCAGAAAACCGGATCCGTCACATCCGGTTTTACTAAACATTTGCCGGATCCGGCGTTCCGGCATGACGCCGGATTGCGCCTGACGCCGAAAACCTGAAGTGTGAAAGTAGCCTAACCATATCCCCCTCTCTCTTCCCCACATCTCGCTTCATCGGCAGACCTGCTCCTTAATCTCAGACCTCTCCTACTAAAATACAATACAAGTCGGTCACTCTCTTTCACCCACCTGCTTTCCCTTTCTCTGCTTCTTCTCACTGCTGGCGACATATCCCCCAATCCTGCCCCCCCGCCTCATACATCCGACTAATCCTCACCCCTATCTTTCTCACACTAAGAGAAACTACCGCAATCTGTTGTGAATTCCCTGGCTCAGACTTCTGAGCCAAAGCTCCCCCTGCTCTCTCTGGTGGTCACTGGAGGTAGTGGAGCTGGTCAGATTGACAGAGGTCTGCCACCTGATGATGATGACGATTGGAGATCTGGGGTTGCTGACTGGAGTATTTAAGTCTGCAGACTTCCTGCAATCCCTGCTGGTGATTGCTTTCCTGTGCATTCAGAGGTCTGATGTCTCCTGCCCTGATCCTGCATTGTTCAGCTAAGTGGTTCATTTGCTAATTATTTGCATTTGATCTGGTTTTCTCTCTCTCTGCTTGTTGTGCGGGTTCAACTTGCTCCTCTGGGGGCTGTGCTGGACCACCGCTCCACATGTTACAGCCTGTGTCAGTTTGTTCAGTCCCCTGTTATACTGGGCTCTTTTGCTTTGCTCCCAGTTCATACCGGAGTGCTGATATAGTGGGGGCGAAGTCCTGTGACTTCAGTGTTTTTTTTGTACATCAGACGTATTGGATTTTTCAGGGTTTTTGCGTGATTGCAGACAGTGTCTTTCCTTTCCTGTCCTGTCTAGTCAGTTTGGGCCCCATCATTTGCTCAGTCTATTTTTCTGCCTGCGTTTGTGTTGCATCTTGTCTCACCGACAATATATGTTTGGGGGCTATCTATTCCTTTTGGGGTCTGCTCCGGGGCAGTTAAGATTTCACCTTTCTTGCTTTAGGCTTAGTTAGCTCTCCGGCTGTGCCGAGGCGTCTAGGGCATCGTAGGTACGCTCCACGGCTACTGCTAGTTGTGTGGATAGGATCAGGGGTCTGCAATCCGTTTAGTTACCAACTTCTCTGGTTTTCTGGTGGCTTAGCCTGTTCCTGCCATCCTCCGGTGACCTATTCATAACCGAATCACCAGTCCTACTGTAGACTCTAGGGTACTCAAAGAAGGAAAGAATTGTAAAAAAAAGTGTCAGAATTTTTTTTTTTGTATATTTTTTTGTCTTTGTCTCTGGGGCCATAGGAGGATTTTTTGTCTAAATGGAGACTAAGCAATTGTCCAATCGTGATGAGCAGCTCGCTGCTGAAGTGCGGAGAATTTCTGCCTATCTCACTCAATCATCTGCTGTTGAACCAAAAATCCCTACTCCTGATGTGTTTTCTGGGGATCGGTCTAAATTTTTGAATTTTAAGAATAATTGTAAACTAATTTTTGCTTTGAAACCTAACTCATCGGGGAGCTCTGTACAGCAGGTTAAAATTGTCATCCCCCTGCCGCGCGGTGATCCCCAGGATTGGGCTTTTTCTTTGACACCCGGAGATCCTATTCTGGCTAATGTGGATGCGTTTTTTCAAGCCTTGGGGTTGTTGTATGATGAACCTAATGCTATTGATCAAGCTGAGAAAACCTTATTGGCATTGAACCAGGGTCAGGATTCTGCAGAGTTATATTGTCAAAAATTCCTAAAGTGGGCGGTCCTTACTAAATGGAATGATGATGCCCTAGCAGCTCTCTTTCGGAAGGGTCTGGCAGAAACCGTAAAAGATGTTATGGTGGGATTTCCTGTTCCCTCTGGTCTTGACGACTCTGTCATTGGCCATTCAAATTGATCGGCGTTTACGTGAGCGTAAAACTACACGAGAGGCAGTGACGCCTTTCGAACGAACTTCTGAACCCATGCAATGCAATAGGGTTTTGTCTAGGGCACAACGTCGGGAGTTTAGAAGGCGTAATCAGTTGTGTTTTTTTTTGTGGGGACGCCTCTCATACTATTTCTGTCTGCCCTATACGAGATAAGCGTTTTGCTCACGCATTTGCATAGGGCAATGTACAGCCTAAGTTCCTTTTGGTGATTACCTTGATCTGCTCCTTGTCTACATTTTCTGCTAAGGCTTTTGTTCATTCAGGAGCAGCTCTGAATCTGATGGATTTTGACTTTGCCAAATGTTGTGGTTTTCCCATGATACCCCTGCGGACGCCTATCCCTTTGAGGGGTATTGATGCTACTCCTTTGGCGGAGAATTGTTAGGAGTCGGGTTCCTGCTACTGCACAGCAGGAATCCAGAGCCTTGCACCCAGCAGTCTCCCATTCTTCTTCAGCCGCAGCGGAGCCTGCTCAGCAGATTCGTCGGTTCCGGTGCTCTGCCCAGGCCAACGCCATGGGATTGCTTGCTGCTGCCACCCCTGGCACAGCTATGACAATGCATGCTGCTCAGCAGCGAGATTCTCCAGGGATTAAGTCCTCATGTCGGGCCACTGAGCATGCCCGTGGAGTGATCTCCCATTGGAGATCGAGGGTCACGTGCTCAGGTCCTGCTCGTGTTTGGATTGGCCCATCCGAGAAGCCAGGAAGATCCCGGACGCCTGTGGCTATAAAAGGATCGCATGGCTGCTCGCCCATGCACTAGGATAGACTGTATTTACAGACTATGAGATGTGAGAGATGTATGCACATATGAATGTATCTGGTGATTGATTCATTATGAAACCCCTACCCTTGGTACGCATCTGTTGTGCAGTCTAGCCTGCTAGCACCCAGGCTTAGGTGTAGGTAGGTCAGGGTGTGAGTCAGACATTGGTTCTCACCAGTGATCCAGCACGCCTCAGTGCACATGCACCACACTCCACTGCCAGGGTCTTTAGCGGCGCTCATGGCAGCGACGCCGCGCGCTCAGTGGCCCTAGAGGGACTCTAACTCCGTGTCCTTGGGGTAGCGTTCTCTGGCCGTACACTGTGCGCTCTTTTAGCCGAGCACTGTGAGCACAAACAGGCTCCGGCGTTTATGTTCAGCGGTAGTGCGGCTCTGTGAAGCAACAGAGTCCGTCCCTGTACACACCGGATGACGATAACCCGCGTGTGTTCTTATAGTATACCGCCATATAGCATCCGCCATTACTGAGCAGCAGGTTACCACCCCTGCACAGTGGACCCTGGGCTGCGAACGCACCTTATTACCATCTTTATTATTTAGTGCGTTCCGCCAGCCCTAACAAGAATAAACCCCAGTTTTGGACCCAGGTGATAATGCGGGTCGCCCCGGACCACCAAGAGAATTGTACATTTTTGGTGTTTCACATTTGCATGATACTATTGTTCTGTGTTTTCCTTGGTTGCAAACCCATAATCCTGTTTTGGATTGGAAATCTGTGTCTGTGGTGAGTTGGGGTTGTCAATGTGTTCTTAGTGACACTCTTGTTTTCTCCACCTCTCCCCAGTCTCATGATATTCCTGAATATTTGGCTGATTTTTGTGATGCATTTAGTGAGAATAAGTCTGCGTCTTTGCCTCCTCAGAGGAGTTATGACTGTGCAATCGAGTTAATGCCGAGGTGTAAATTTCCCAAGGGTCGGCTTTTCAACTTATCGGTACCTGAACATGATGCTATCCGTTCTTATATCAAGGAGTCGTTGGAGATGGGTCATATCAGACTATCCTCTTCAACTTTAGGTCTGTTTTTTTTCTGTGGCCAAGAAAGATGGCTCATTAAGGCCATGTATTGACTATCGTTCCCTTAACAAAATCACTGTTAAATATCAGTACCCGTTACCCCTGAATTCTGATTTATTTTCCAGAGTTAAAAGTGCCTGTTGGTTTACCAAACTTGACCTCAGGGGGCGTATAATCTTATTCACATCAAGCACGGGGATGAATGGATGCCCTTTTGGGCTCACTAATGACCCTTCCGACTTCCAATCTTTTATGAACGATATTTTCTGGGACTTTGTGGATACGTTTTTGATCATTTATCTGGATGATATTTTGATCTTTTCCAGTGATTGGGATTCTCATGTGGAACATGTCTGGACTGTGTTCCGGATTTTGAGGGAAAATACTTTGTTTCGTTTTTGGGATCCATTTTGTCCCCGTCTGCTATTGAAATGGACCCGGCCAAGGTACAAGCCATTTATGATTGGGTTCAGCCCACTTCTTTGAAGGCTCTCCAGAAGTTTTTCTGTTTTGCTAATTTCTACCGTAAGTTTATAAGTAATTTTTCTGGTATTGTTAAACCACTGACTGATTTGACCAAAAAGGGCGCTGATGTGGTGAATTGGTCTCCAGAGACAGTCTCGGCATTTCAGGAGCTTAAGCGGAGATTCACTTCTGCTCCGGTTCTATGGCAACCTGATGTCTCACTCCCATTTCAGGTGGAGATAGATGCTTCTGAAACTGGTGCAGGAGCCATTTTGTCCCAAAGAGATCCGGTAACTTCTAAGATGAATCCCTGTGCCTTCTTCTCTCGAAAATTTTCCCCATCTGAACGTAACTATGACGTAGGGAATCGGGAATTGTTGGCAATGAAATGGGCATTTGAAGAGTGGAGACATTGGTTGGAGGGAGCTAGACATCAAGTTGTGGTCCTCACCGACCACAAGAATTTGATTTATCTTGAATCAGCCAAACGCTTGAATCCTAGACAGGCTAGGTGGGCCTTGTTTTTCACGCATTTTAATTTTGTGGTCTCCTTTCTCCCGGGCACTAAGAATGTTAAGGCGGACGCCCTTTCCTGGAGTTTCTTTGCGGATTCTCTTGATGTGACCGAGCCTACTACCATTCTAAATGAGGGTGTAGTTCTTTCCGCCATTTCTCCTGATTTGAGATGTGCCCTGGAGGAATTTCAGGAGGATAAACCGGAACGATTCCCTATGGGAAAATTGTATGTCCCTGACCAGTGGAGGAAAAGAGTAATGTCTGAAATTCATTGCTCCGCATTGGCTGGTCATCCAGGTATCTTTGGTACCAGAGATTTGGTGAGTCGGTCTTTTTGGTGGCCTGCCTTATCTCGTGATGTCAGGAATTTTGTGCAGTCCTGTGGGACTTGTTCTCGGTCCAAGCCCTGTTCTCGTGCTAGTGGTTTGTTGATGCCCCTGCCAGTGCCCAGGAGGACGTGGACCCATATCTCAATGCATTTTGTCTCTGATCTCCCTGTCTCTCAGAGAATGACTGTTATTTGGGTGATCTGTGATAGATTTTCTAAGATGGTCCATCTTGTACCACTCCCAAATTTGCCATCTTCTGAGTTGGTGCCCATGTTTTTACAACAAGTGGTTCATCTGCATGGGATTCCTGAGAATATTGTGTCAGACAGAGGAGTCCAGTTTGTTTCCAGATTTTGGAGAGCTTTTTGTTCCAAGCTGGGAATTCAGTTGTCTTTCTCCTCTGCATTTCATCCTCAGACCAATGGGCAGACTAAGAGAACAAACCAGACTTTGGATTTCTATTTGAGATGTTTCATATCTGCTAATCAGGATGATTGGGTCTCATTTTTGCCATTGGCCGAATTCGCACTAAACAATAGGGCTAGTTCCGCCACTTTGATGTCTCCTTTCTTTTGTAACTTTGGGTTTCATCCTCGATTTTCTTCGGGGCAGGTGGAAGCTTCTGCCTGCCCAGGTGTGGATTCTGTGGTAGCGACAATGCAGCAGATTTGGGACCAAGTAGTGGATAAGTTGTCCCAATCTCAGGAAAAGGCCCAACGGTTTTCCAACCGGCATAGGACCATTGGTCCCCGGTTTAAAGTGGGTGATATGGTTTGGTTGTCCTCAAAAAATATTCCCATGATGGTTGCATCTCCAAAATTCAAGCTAAGGTTTATTGGACCTTATAAGATTTTGGAAATCCTTAACCCCCTTTTTTTCCATTTGGCTCTTCCAGTTACATTTAAGATTCATAACGTTTTTCATAAATCTTTGTTGAAAAGGTTTGTGGAGCCAGTGGTTCCCATGGCGGCGCCCCCTGACCCTGTACTGGTTGAGGGTAATTTGGAGTATGAGGTAGAGAAGATACTGGATTCTCATCTGGCTAGACGGAGACTTCAGTACTTGGTCAAGTGGAAGGGTTATGGCCAGGAGGATAATTCTTGGGTCTCTGCTGCTGACATCAATGCCAAGAGATTGATTCGTGCCTTTCACCGGGCCCATCCTGATCGGCCTGGTGGCGTGGAGGAGGGTTCGGTGACCCCTCCTCAAGGGGGGGACTGTTGTGAATTCCTTGGCTCAGACTTCTGAGCCGAAGCTCCCCCTGCTCCCTCCGGTGGTTACTGGAGGTAGTGGAGCTGGTCAGATTGACAGAGGTCTGCCACTTGATGATGATGATTACGATTGGAGATCTGGGGTTACTGACTGGAGTATTTAAGTCTGCAGACTTCCTGCAATCCCTGCTGGTGATTGCTTTCCTGTGCATTCAGAGGTCTGATGTCTCCTGCCCTGATCCTGCATTGTTCAGCTAAGTGGTTCATTTGCTAATACTTTGCATCTGATCTGGTTTTCTCTCTCTGCTTGTTGTGCGGGTTCAGCTTGCTCCTCTGGGGGCTGTGCTAGACCACCGCTCCACATGTTACAGCCTGTGTCAGTTAGTGACTTCAGTGTTTTTTTGTACATCAGACGTGTTGGATTTTTCAGGGTTTTTGCGTGATTGTAGACTGTATCTTTCCTTTCCTGTCCTGTCTAGTCAGTTTGGGCCCCATCGTTTGCTCAGTCTATTTTTCTGCCTGCATTTGTGTTTCATCTTGTCTCACCGACAATATAGGTTTGGGGCTATCTATTCCTTTTGGGGTCTGCTCCAGGGCAGTTTAGATTTCACCTTTCTTGCTTTAGGCTTATTTAGCTCTCTGGCAGTGCCGAGGCATCTAGGGCATCGTAGGTACACTCCACGGCTACTGCTAGTTGTGTGGATAGGATCAGGGGTCTGCAATCCGCTTAGTTACCAACCTCTCTGGTTCTCTGGTGGCTTAGCCTGTTCCTGCCATCCTCCTCGGTGACCCGTTCATAACAGCCATCCCTCACACTTAAAACCTGTGCCACTGACCCCCACCCTACCGCACCCTCTCTCTGGAGCACTTTGGAATGCCCCCTCCATCTGCAACAAGCTCAACGTTCTTCAAACCACACGTCCAAACTCTTGCCACCTTCTGTCGCCTCCAACTCAAAAATATTTCCAGAATCCGTCCCTTCCTCAGCCCTCAATCTACTAAAACTCTTGTAAATGCCCTCATTATCTCCCGCCTTGACTACTGCAACACTCTCCTCTGTGGCCTCCCTGCTAACTCTCTTGCACCACTCCAGTCTGTCCTCAACTCTGCTGCCCGACTAATCCACCTCTCTCCTCGCTACTCCCCTGTCTCTCCCCTCTGAAAATCCCTCCACTGGCTCCCAATTCACCAACGTATCCAGTTCAAACTACTAACACTGACCTACAAAGCCATCCACAACCTGTCCCCTCCCTATATCTCTGAACTAATCTCCCAATATCCTCCCTCACGTAATCTTCGATCCTCCCAAGACCTCCTACTCTCCTCCACACTTATTCGTTCCTCACACAACCGCCTCCAAGATTTCTCCCGAATATCCCCTATCCTCTGGAATTCCATGCCTCAACACATCCGATTATCCACCACCCTCGGATCCTTCAAACAGAAACTGAAAACCCATCTTTTCAGGAAAGCTTACAGCTTGCAATAACCATTCAACCATTCTGCCGCCTCACCACTGCCTGAGCTGCCGCCTCAAAACTACCAGAGCTGCTGCACCCCCAACCTTCTGTCTCTTCCCCACTATCCCACAGAATGTACAAGTCCACAAGGACAGGGTCCTCTCCCCTCTGTGCCAGTCTGTCATTGTAAATTTGTTTACTGTTAACGATATCTATAACTTTGTATGTAACCCCCTTCTCATGTACAGCATCATGGAATTAAATCTAATATATAAAGCTCAAAGTGTGTATGTATGTGTGTGTGTGTGTGTGTGTGTGTGTGTATGTCCGGGATTGGCATCCGCACCGTCGCAGCTACAGCCACAAAATTTGGCACAGTCACACGTCTGGACCCCGAGAGCGTCCTAGGCTATGCTGTGAGGTGAAATTTTAACCTCGCGTGTTCCAATTCACCAAACAATTTTGCCCCTATCTACATACTGGGGGGGAAAAAGTGTGTGCGAGTCAAGCCCCGCCCCTCATTATGATGTCATAATGCCCCTATTTGCATACTGGGGAAGCAGTGTGTGCGTGTCAAGCCCTGCCCCTCATTATGATGTCACAATGGTTGCCATGGCGACTCTGATGTCATCATAGGTTGCAAGCCCTGCCGCCGCTCATTATGATGTCATAATGGTTTACTATGGGATGAAGGATGTGTGATGGGTATATGGGCACTGGACTATGGGATGGAGGATATGTATGACGGGTATATGGGCACAGGACTATGAGATGGCGGATATGTATATGGGCACGGGACTATGGGATGGAGGATGTGTGATGGGTATATGGGCACTGGACTATGGGATGGAGAATATGTATGATGGGTATATGGGCACTTGAATATGGGATGGATGATATGTATGATGGGTATATGGGCACGGGACTATGGGATGGAGAATATACATGATGAGTGTATGGGCATGGGAATATATGATGGAGGATGTGTGATGGGTATATGGGCATGGGACTATGGGATGGTGGATATGTATGATGGGTTTATGGGCACAGGACTATGGGATGGAGGATAATTATAATTTGTTATAACTAACCACAGTTAGTTACTAAGCCCGGGCAGCGCCGGGCTCTTCAGCTAGTACTGATATATAAAGCCAAGTTTAAAGGGGTGGTCCAATATCTAAAATATCCTTTCTAAATATCTATTTTTACAGCCAAAGCACTTTTGCACTTTGTTTTCTTATAAAATGCCCTATACTTCTCCCTCTTCTGCTTATCTCTAGATGTGGTCTTTTTTTTTACTTCCTGTGATGTTCGTCTCAGAGATTTCTCAGATGGGATGTCACAGGAGGCTGGGGCTGCACTCGCTTCTCAGTAGCGTCTATAATTTTCCTGGAACAGGGAGTCAACAAGTGGCAGTGATGAAGTTACTACAGTTTAATTCATCACCTTTCTCTGAAGATGTGGATTCAAGGCACTGATAGAAGCTGCAGGAGAAGTAAGTGCAGCGCAGGCACTCTGATCCTATCTTTGCCACTGCAGCATTTCTGAAATGAGACATCATCAGAAGGTGTTGATTGAAGCAGTGTGAATGACACCTGCACCACCCCAAACCTTCTATCACTGCCCTCAGATGGATCATTATTGCCATCCAGGGATGGACTGGCCCACCAGACAACCGGAGAATCCTCCGATGGGCCCTAGCTTCTTCTTTAGGAGAGTTCAGGGTGCAAACCTTGCAGCTGTTATAGGGCTCTTGAGTGGGGGTCAAAGGTGGGCCCCCAGAATCAAATCCTCTGGTGGGCTCAATGTTTTTCAGTCTGACACTGTTGCCATCATTTTGTTACTTATACAGAATTCAACCCCCAGGTAAAAAGCACTTTTTGCCCAGATAACCCCTTTAAATGTAGATATGTAACTGTGCTCAAATAATGTACCTGAAGCCCATTTCCACTTCAGTACCAGACAAAGTTTCATCCATGTGAACACAGCTACAGTGGGGAAAAAAAGTATTTAGTCAGTCAGCAATAGTGCAAGTTCCACCACTTAAAAAGATGAGAGGCGTCTGTAATTTACATCATAGGTAGACCTCAACTATGGGACACAAACTGAGAAAAAAAATCCAGAAAATCACATTGTCTGGTTTTTTTTCATTTTATTTGCATATTATGGTGGAAAATAAGTATTTGGTCAGAAACAAGCAATCAAGATTTCTGGCTCTAACAGACCTGTAACTTCTTCTTTAAGAGTCTCCTCTTTCCTCCACTCATTACCTGTAGTAATGGCACCTGTTTAAACTTGTTATCAGTATAAAAAGACACCTGTGCACACCCTCAAACAGTCTGACTCCAAACTCCACTATGGTGAAGACCAAAGAGCTGTCAAAGGACACCAGAAACAAAATTGTAGCCCTGCACCAGGCTGGGAAGACTGAATCTGCAATAGCCAACCAGCTTGGAGTGAACAAATCAACTGTGGGAGCAATAATTAGAAAATGGAAGACATACAAGACCACAGATAATCTCCCTCGATCTGGTGCTCCACGCAAAATCCCACCCCGTGGGGTCAGAATGATCACAAGAACGGTGAGCAAAAATCCCAGAACCACGCGGGGGGACCTAGTGAATGAACTGCAGAGAGCTGGGACCAATGTAACAAGGCCTACCATAAGTAACACACTACGCCACCATGGACTCAGATCCTGCAGTGCCAGACGTGTCCCACTGCTTAAGCCTGTACATGTCCGGGCCCGTCTGAAGTTTGCTAGAGAGCATTTGGATGATCCAGAGGAGTTTTGGGAGAATGTCCTATGGTCTGATGAAACCAAACTGGAACTGTTTGGTAGAAACACAACTTGTCGTGTTTGGAGGAAAAAGAATACTGAGTTGCATCCATCAAACACCATACCTACTGTAAAGCATGGTGGTGGAAACATCATGCTTTGGGGCTGTTTCTCTGCAAAGGGGCCAGGACGACTGATCCGGGTACATGAAAGAATGAATGGGGCCATGTATCGTGAGATTTTGAGTGCAAACCTCCTTCCATCAGCAAGGGCATTGAAGATGAAACGTGGCTCGGTCTTTCAACATGACAATGATCCAAAGCACACCGTCAGGGCAACGAAGGAGTGGCTTCGTAAGAAGCATTTCAAGATCCTGGAGTGGCCTAGCCAGTCTCCAGATCTCAACCCTATAGAAAACCTTTGGAGGGAGTTGAAAGTCCGTGTTGCCAAGCGAAAAGCCAAAAACATCACTGCTCTAGAGGAGATCTGCATGGAGGAATGGGCCAACATACCAACAACAGTGTGTGGCAACCTTGTGAAGACTTACAGAAAACGTTTGACCTCTGTCATTGCCAACAAAGAATATATCACAAAGTATTGAGATGAAATTTTGTTTCTGACCAAATACTTATTTTCCACCATAATATGCAAATAAAATGAAAAAAAAAAAGACAATGTGATTTTCTGGATTTTTTTTTCTCAGTTTGTCTCCCATAGTTGAGGTCTACCTATGATGTAAATTACAGACGCCTCTCATCTTTTTAAGTGGTGGAACTTGCACTATTGCTGACTGACTAAATACTTTTTTTCCCCACTGTATGTCTGGTAACGTGACTAGCATGGGGCAAGCGAGCAGTGCAGCCCATTTACCCTGCCGATTGCTTGAGGACTTAATGGTCGAACCCCCACTGATCACACAATGGTGGCCTGTCCTACAAAATACATGGGGTAAGTATTATATACATGTCTAGTTTGGTACTATAGCGTGTATATATATATATATATATATATATATATATATACAGTTGTGGCCAAAAGTATTGACACCCCTGCAATTCTGCCAGATAATACTCAGTTTCTTCCTGAAAATGATTGCAAACACAAATTCTTTGGTATTATTATCTTCATTTAATTTGTCTTAAATAAAAAAACACAAAGAATTGTCCTAAAGCCAAACTGGATATAATTCCACACCAAACATAAAAAAGAGGGTAGACAAAAGTATTGGCACTGTTCGAAAAATCATGTGATGCTTCTCTAATTTGTGTAATTAACAGCACCTGTAACTTACCTGTGGCACCTAACAGGTGTTGGCAATAACTAAATCACACTTGCAGCCAGTTGACATGGATTAAAGTTGACTCAACCTCTGTCCTGTGTCCTTGTGTCTACCACATTGAGCATGGAGAAAAGAAAGAAGACTGGCACACACTATATGTGCACTTTTTGCTGTATAATCTAATCAGTCCATTTTTGGGCACATATTTGTAGAGCTTGGTGCTATAGCGCATACAAATTCTTGGGATCATTTCCCTGGTCCTACATATACCATATATCAGCTTTTACCCCATGTATTTTTAGGGTTATTTCTCATTCATTTTTAGGATAGGATTATCTTCCTTGCCCTATATGATTGTTTATTTTTCATTGTTATTTAAAGCTGGTATATTCTTCAGGTGCATCCTGTGCTGTGTATTGGTTTTTCTCCAGTATAGACCAAACTAGTTCTTTTTTGGCATACACTCTCATTGGGGTCTCTAGGACTCTTTAATAAATAACTTTTGTATTAGCGCTACTTTACATTATATTGCTATGTTCCACTCCAGTTATGCTATATACCTGGGTGATTTGTCCACATAAACATCAACAGGTTTATGTCCTGCATGATTTTTTGTATATGTGCTAATTATTGTAAACTGTTTTTTTCAGCATTATTCACATTTTTACATGTCCAGATTGCATTGATTAGGTTATTATATACCGTGCAATAGGTGTTTGGTCCAGGGGGTTCAATCCCCTCTCTCGGGGTAATTGTCTACTTTTTAAATGTTTTTAACTTGGTGTTTCTTGGATTCAAATAAAAATTAGTATTTTTATAATCATGAGTGATCCCCAGTTCACAGTATGTCTCTTCTCTTTTTTGCTTACACATTTAGTTTGGCATACTTTGGGTTGACCCTCTTCCTTGTATATTGTTGATGGTGCCCTCCACTTTCTGTTTTGTCTTAAAGTTTATTCCTGTACTCACCACATATACTAAGATTTCCAATATACAATATCATCCCATGACTCATGAGTAGTTAAATTAAGAGTGAAGCACTGTGTTAAAATTCTCCGGCAGAACTGCTCCATCTAAGAGCTTGTGACATGTGCTTCTATCCACTGTGTCTTTTTGACCATAATTACTTGTATTACTGAAATTCAGAATGACATATATGTTACACAATCAATATCACTCAATGCTTTTCTTGGAAAAGCTGTCTGAGTTCTTTACTTCTTCATCAGTGACACAATTCAGAAAATGTGTTTATCCAAGAGGTGGCACATGATAAACAGGCTTGAGTTTCATATCTAGCTATGCGGCCGCAGGATTTTGAAAAACTGGAAAATCAGCCTCGAAATACAGTGTGAACCTTGAGCTAGGACCTAGCTGCTTTTATAAACATCTTGTCACCATTAAGCTTTGTCCTTTTTAAGATGCCACTCGGATATGAAAAGACTTGTCAAATGTAAATAACAGCAAGACTTAGAAATGTTCCTCCTAATTGCGGCATTACTTTCGTCCTTCTTTGGTTTACCTTCAGTCCAATCATCTCTAATCAGAGCTGCAACTTGTCAGATATGAGAAACTTTATATGTGGAGAAAAAATAAGCTGCACTTTGCAAATCAGTGTAAAGTTACGGGATGTACCGTGCCTATAAAGAGTCTACACATCCCTGTTAAAATGCCATGTTTTTGTCATGAAAATAAAATAATTTCCGAAATGTTTCCATTAACATCACCCATGATCTGTACAAATTAATTGAATAACAAATTGAAATCATTGTGGAAAATAAGTTTAACAATTGGATGTGTCAAAAAAATGTTCCTGTGATGAGATAATCTTATAAATGTGCTCCTGCTGTGTACTGTGTAATGGCTGTGTCTGACCGTGCAGGAACATGGTCTGAATGTATGCGAATGTCCAGATAATGCCATACTGAGCCAAAAAAGTGCCCAAATAAGCCATCCTGTTCAGTAAGAATGTCCAGAAAACCTCACGACACAGTAACATAGTAACATAGTAACATAGTTATTAAGGTTGAAGGAAGACTTTAAGTCCATCTAGTTCAACCCATATCCTATCCTAACTTGCCCTAACATGTTGATCCAGAGGAAGGCAAAAAAAACCCTTGTGGCAATCAGTAAGCTTCACATTGAGGAAAAAAATTCCTTCCCGACTCCACATACGGCTATCAGACTAGCTCCCTGGATCAGCGCAATATTAAGCAAACTAGTGTATATACCCTGTAATATTATACTTTTCAAGAAAGGCATCCAGTCCCTTCTTAAATTTTATTAGAGAATCACTCATTACAACATCATATGGCAGAGAGTTCCATAGTCTCACTGCTCTTACAGTAAAGAATCCGTGTCTGTGAGTATGCTTAAACCTTCTTTCCTCCAGACGTAGAGGATGCCCCCTTGTCCCCGTCACAGGTCTAAGAGTAAAAAGATCATTAGAAAGGTCTTTGTACTGTCCCCGCATATATTTATACATTGTAATAAGATCACCCCTAAGCCTTCGATTTTCCAAACTAAATAACCCCAAGTGTAATAACCTGTCTGGGTATTGCAGACCCCCCAGTTCCTTAATAACGTTGGTCGCTCTTCTCTACACCCACTCCAGTTCAGCTATGTCTTTCTTATACACCGGAGACCAGAACTGTACACAGTATTCTAAGTGTGGTCGCACTAATGACTTATATAGAGGTAAAATTATGTTCTCCTCATGAGCATCTATGCCTCATTTATTGCATCCCATTATTTTATTGGCCTTTGCAGCAGCTGCCTGACACTGGCCACTAAATGTGAGTTTGTTGTCCATCCATACACCCAGGTCTTTTTCAGTGAGTTTTGCCCAGTGTTTTACAATTAAGGACATAATTATACATCTTGTTCGTTCTACCCAAGTGCATGACCTTACATTTATCCCCATTAAAGCTCATTTGCCATTTATCAGCCCAAGCTTCTAGTTTACATAAATCCTCCTGTAATATAAAATTGTCCTTCTTTGTATTGATTACCCTGCAGAGTTTCGTGTCATCTGCAAATATTGAAATTCTACTCTCTATGACCCTACAAGGTCATTAATAAATATGTTGAAAAGAAGCAGACCCAAAACTGACCCCTGTGGTACTCCACTGCTAACTGTGACCCAGTCAGAGTGTGCTCCATTAATAACCACGCTTTGTTTCCTATCCCTGAGCCAGCTCTTAACCCACCTACACATATTTTCCCCTATCCCCATTGTTCTCGTTTTATGTATCAAACTTTTGTGTGGCACCGTATCAAAAGCTTTTGAAAAGTCCATGTACACCACGTCCACTGCATTCCCTTGGTCCAGTCCAGAACTTACCTCTTCATAAAAGCTTATCAGATAAGTCTGACAGGAACGGTCCCTCGTAAACCCATGTTGATATTGGGTCATGAGGTTATTCTTCTCCAGATACTCCAGTATAGTATCTTTTAGAAAACCCTCCAGGATTTTACCCACAGTTGAGGTTAAACTTACTGGCCTATAATTTCCAAGTTCAGTTTTTGTCCCCTTTTTGAATATTGGCACCACATTTGCTATATGCCAGTCCTGTGGTACAGACCCTGTTATTATGGAATCTTTAAACATTAAAAATAATGGTCTATCTATGACTGTGCTTAATTAATAATAATAATAATAATAATAATAATCTTCATTTATATAGCGCCAACATATTGCGCAGCGCTTTACAGTTTAACAGTTTCAAAACACAAGTCATAAGTAACAACGTTAACAATACCGTAATTAAAGTAAAATAAGACGACCCTGCAGATGATTCCTGCAGTACTCGGGGGTGTATCCCATCCGGGCCCGGGGATTTGTCAATTTTAGTGATTTTTAGATGCCGCCGTACTTCCTGCTGGGTTAAGCAGGTGACATTTAATGGAGAATTTTATCCTTGATCATGTTATCCGGCCGTACTTCCTGCTGGGTTAAGCAGGTGACATTTAATGGAGAATTTTTATCCCTGATCATGTTATCCGTCATGGGATTTTCTTGTGTAAATACTGTTGAAAAAAAGTCATTTAGCATATTGGCTTTTTCCTCATCCTCATCCACCATTTCACCCAGACTATTTTTAAGGGGGCCAACACTATCATTTTTTAGCTTCTTACTATTTATGTAGTTAAAGAATATTTTGGTATTATTTTTACTTTCTCTGGCAATGAGTCTCTCTGTCTCAATCTTTGCTGTATTGATTTGCTTTTTACAGAATTTATTTAATTTTCTGTATTTATTTAATGCCTCATCACTACCTACTTGCTTTAATTCTCTAAATGCTTTTTTTTGTCACTTATTGCACCCCTTACAGCTCTATTTAACCGTAGTGGTTTCCTCCTATTTATCGCATGTTTATTCCCATATGGTATATATTGTGCACAGGTCCTATTCAGGAAGCTAATAAACGTCTCCCATTTTCTTTGTGTATTTTTATGTCTCAGGATATCGTCCCAGTTAATTGCACCAAGATCATCTCTCATCCGTTGGAAATTTGCCTTCCTGAAGTTTAGTGTCCTTGTAACCCCTCTACTACACATTTTATTATAGGATACATGACAACTTATTATTTTGTGATCACTATTACCCAAGTGACCCTCAACCCTTACATTTGATATGCGGTCTGGCCTGTTGGTTAATATTAGGTCTAGCAGTGCCCCCCTCTTGTTGGGTCCTGAACCAGTTGTGAAAAGTAATTGTCTCTCATAGTTGTCAAAAACCTATTACCTTTGCTGGAACTGCAGGTTTCGGTTCCCCAATGTATTTCAGGGTAGTTGAAGTCCCCCATAATAATGACTTCTCCTTGAGTCGCAGCTTCATCTATTTGCTTTATGAGGTTATTCTCTGTTGTTTCCATTATTTTTGGAGACTTATAACAAACCCCTATCAGTAATTTATTATTTTTCCCCCCTCCCCTTATCTCTTCCCACAGCAACTCTACATTTTCATTAGATTCACATATATTATCACGAAGGATGGGTTTTAAGGATGATTTTACATATAAACACACGCCTCCCCCTCGCTTATTTGTACGGTCATTTCTGAACAGACTATAGCCCTGTAAATTAACCGCCCAGTCGTGGCTCTCGTCCAGCCATGTCTCAGATATCCCCACCATGTCATAATTATGTTCCAAACAACATTAATTCCAACTCCTCCATTTTGTTGGTGAGGCTTCTGGCATTAGTATACATGCACTTTATGTATCTCTCTGTACCTCTATTCTTTTTTAATTTATTAACTGTTCTAACCCCACCCCCATGCCACCCCCACCCCCAATTTCATTATTTGTGCCCAGGTCTCTTTCTGCACTGTCTTCCCCTCCAATAAAAGGAATACCCTCCCCCCGTCCCTAGTTTAAACACTCCTCCAACCTTCTAGCCATTTTCTCCCCCAGCACAGCTGCACCCTCCCCATTGAGGTGCAGCCCGTCCCTAGCGTAGAACCTGTAGCCAACTGAGAAGTCGGCCCAGTTCTCCAGGAACCCAAACCCCTCCTTCCTACACCAATTCCTGAGCCACTTATTAACCTCCCTAATCTCCCGTTGCCTCTCTGACATGGCACGTGGTACAGGAAGTATTTCCGAAAATACCACCTTGGAGGTCCTTGCTTTAAACTTGCAGCCAAATTCCCTGAAATCATCTTTAAGGACCTTCCACCTACCTCTAACTTTGTCATTTGTGCCAATGTGCACCATGACCGCTGGATCCTCACCAGCCACTCCCAGTAATCTGTCAACCCGATCAGCGATGTGTCGGACTCGAGTGCCAGGTAGGCAGCACACCACTCGACGATCCCTGTCTTTGTGACAGATTGCCCTATCTGTTCCCCTAATAATTGAGTCTCCCACTACCAGCACCTGTCTGGCCTGCCCTGTTCTCCTATTTCCCCCCCTTACTGGAGCAGACACTCCTCCGGCTTTCAGGGGACATGCCTTGCTGCAGCAGTGCTACTCCTGCACTAACACTCCCCTCATCTGCCAACTTAGCAAACTTATTGGGGTGTGCCAGATCAGGACTAGCCTCCCTGGTGCTCTTCCCTCTACCCCGTCTTCTAACTGTCTCCCAGCTAGCTGCTTCATTATCCTGCAGCTCCAGCCTAGCATCCCCCCTCATCTATCCCATTGAGCGTCTGCTCAGTGAGCAGAAGACTCCTTTCCATATTGTCTATGTATCTCAGTGTTGCCAGCTGCACATATAGATCCAGTATCTGGGCTTCCAAATGCACAACGTGCTCACATCTCGCACAGCAGTATGCACCCTCGACTGGCTGGTCAAGGTTTTCATACATGCGGCAAGACGTGCACTGGATGGCATTGGCAATAGTGGAGCACATCCTAATCGGGATTGCACCAGACAGAAAAGATAAGCAAAAATAAAATAAAAAGTATTAATAAAATATAACAGTAATTCAGTAATACCTCCTGTTATGATTGAGTCACCGTAGGAGGCAAAAATAGAAATGCTAGCTAAGTCCAGAAAACCAGAGAAGTTGGCAGCTATCGGATTGCAGACCCCTGAACCTATCTACACAACTAGCAGTAGCTGTGGGGGGCTCCTACGATGCCCTAGGCCCCTCGATCACAGCCGGAGGACTACATAGCCTAAAGACAGAAAGGGAAATCTAAACTGCCCCAGAGCAGACCCCAAAGCAAAAGGCAGCCCCCACATGTAATGACGGTGAAGCAAGAAGAAAGACTGAGCAAAGATGGGGCCCACGCTAGCTTAGATAGGAAAGGACAGGAAGGCTGCTGTCTGCAATCCGTGAAAAAACCCTATGAAAATAAGAGCCAACAAACTGACAGTAAAAAGGCCCTGAAGACGCTAGGCTTCAAAAAAGCTATGTCAGTACTCAGGAATATTCTGAAGACAGAGCAACAGGCAAACGGAGATTCAGCTCACCCCAGCAGGGAATGGCAGAATCCAGAAAAGCAAAGAAAACAAAACACTAATGCAAAAAGGCAAAGCAGAAATCTTAGCTTTAGATGAGCAGGAATCAGACTGGTTTCCTAGAAGTCCACAGAGAAATCACCCGCAGGCCAGAAGGGCATCGGCAGCCTTATATCCAGTCATTAACTCCACTCAGCCAGTCATCATCATCAGCCCCAGGTGTTTGACAATCTGGCTCAGTTCCTCGGGCCTCAGTAGTGAAGGGGAAAATGAACTCACAACAGTCCCTCCCCCTTGAGGAGGGGTCACCGAACCCTCAACCATGCCACCAGGGCGATCAGGGTGAGCCCGATGAAAGGCACGCACCAATCTTTTGGCATGAATATCAGAGGCAGAGACCCAGGAATTATCCTCCTGACCATAACCCTTCCACTTAACCAAATACTGGAGTCTCCGTCTAGCCAGACGGGAATCCAGTACTTTCTCTACCTCATATTCCATGTTACCTTCAACCAATACAGGGTCTGGAGGTGCAACCCCCGGAACAACAGGTTCAAAAAACCTCTTCAACAAAGATTTATGGAACACATTATGGATTTTAAATGTGACAGGAAGAGCCAAATGAACGGAGACCGGATTAATAATCTCCAAAATCTTGTAAGGTCCAATAAATCTAGGCTTAAACTTAGGAGAAGCCACCTTCATAGCAATATTTTTTGATGATAACCACACCATATCACCAACCTTAAATTGGGGACCAATGGTCCTATGTCGGTTGGAAAACCGCTGGGCCTTTTCCTGGGAGAGAGAACTTATCCACCACTTGGTCCCAGATCTGGTGCATTCTCTCCACCACAGTGTCAACACCTGGGCAGGCAGAGGGCTCCACCTGCCCTGAAGAAAATCGAGGATGAAACCCAAAGTTACAAAAAAAAGGAGACATCAAAGTGGCAGAACTAGCTCTATTATTTAAAGCAAATTTGGCCAAGGGCAAAAATGAAACCCAATCATCCTGATCAGCAGAAATAAAACATCTCAAATATGACTCCAAGGTCTGGTTTGTTCTCTCTGTCTGCCCATTGGTCTGAGGGTGAAAAGCAGAGGAGAAGGACAACTGAATTCCCAGCTTGGAACAGAAAGTTCTCCAAAATCTAGACACAAACTGGACCCCTCTGTCAGATACAATGTTCTCAGGAATCCCGTGCAAGCGAACCACCTGTTGTAAAAACAGGGGCACCAATTCAGAGGAAGATGGCAACTTAGGGAGTGGTACAAGATGAACCATCTTAGAGAACCTATCACAAATCACCCAAATAACAGTCATCCTTTGAGAGACAGGCATATCAGAGATGAAATCCATTGAAATATGGGTCCATGGCCTCTTGGGGACAGGCAAAGGCATCAACAATCCACTAGAGCGAGAACACGATTTAGACCGGGAGCACGTCCCACAGGACTGCACAAAATTCCTGACATCACGAGACAAGGAGGGCCACCAAAAAGACCGACTCACCAGATCTCTAGTACCAAAAATACCTGGATGACCAGCCAAAGCAGAGCAATAAACTTCAGACATCACTCTCTTCTTCCACTGGTCAGGAACATACAACTTTCCACTGGGACAACGCTCAGGTTTGTCCTCCTGGAACTCTTCCAGAGCACGTCTCAAATCGGGCGAGATGGCAGAAAGAACTACCCCTTCGCCTAAGATGGTAGCAGGCTTGGTCACCACAGGAGAATCAGCAAAGAAGCTCCTAGAGAGGGCGTCAGCCTTGACATTCTTAGTTCCAGGAAGAAAAGAAACCACAAAATCAAAACGTGTAAAAAACAAGGCCCACCTAGCCTGTCTAGGGTTCAAGCGCTTCGCCGACTCTAGGTAAATCAAATTCTTGTGGTCAGTGAGGACCACGACTTGATGCTTAGCTCCCTCCAACCAATGTCTCCACTCCTCAAATGCCCATTTCTTGGCTAACAGTTCCCGATTCCCCACATCATAGTTACGTTCAGATGGAGAGAATTTTCGGGAAAAGAAAGCACAGGGATTCATTTTAGATGTTACAGGATCCTTTTGGGACAAAACAGCTCCTGCACCAATCTCAGAAGCATCCACCTCTACCTGGAACGGAAGTGAGACATCAGGTTGCCGCAAAACCGGGGCGGAGGTGAATCTTCGCTTCAGCTCCTGAAAGGAAGTAACAGCCTCCGGAGACCAATTTAACACATCAGCACCCTTCTTAGTCAAATCAGTCAATGGCTTGGCAATACTAGAAAATTTTGCTATAAATTTCCGATAAAAATTAGCAAAACCCAAAAACTTCTGGAGGGCCTTCAAAGAAGTGGGCTGAACCCAATCATAAATGGCCTGTACCTTGGCCGGGTCCATTTCAATAGTTGACGGGGACAAAATAAATCCCAAAAAAGAAATCCTCTGTACTCCAAAAAGGCATTTAGATCCTTTGACATACAGGGAATTCTCCCTCAAGATCCGGAACACAGTCCGAATATGTTCCACATGAGAATCCCAATCCTTGGAGAAGATCAAAATATCATCCAGATAGATAATCAAAAATTTATCGACAAAATCTCGGAAAATATCGTTCATGAAGCACTGGAAGACAGAAGGGGCATTAGTGAGCCCAAAAGGCATCACCAGGTACTCAAAATGTCCCTCCGGAGTATTAAACGCCGTCTTCCATTCATCCCCATGCTTAATGCGAATAAGATTATACGCCCCCCTGAGGTCAAGCTTGGTAAACCAGCAAGCACCTTTAACTCTGGAGAATAGATCAGAAATCAGGGGTAACGGATACTGATATTTAACAGTAATTTTGTTGAGAGCACGATAATCAATACAAGGTCTTAATGATCCATCCTTTTTGGCTACAAAAAAAAAAACCCGGCACCTAAGGGTGACGAGGATGGTCTAATATGACCCTTCTCAAATGCCTCCTTAATATAGGATCGCATAGCCTCGTGCTCGGATACAGATAAATTGAAGAGCCGACCCTTGGGAAATTTACACCCCAGGCTCAGTTCAATAGCACAGTCATAACTCCTATGAGGAGGCAGAGACGCAGGCTCATTCTCACTAAATTCATCATAAAAGTCCGCCAAATAATCAGGAACATCATGCGACTGAGGAGAGGTGGAAAACACTGGAGCCTCACTAAAGGCACACCGACAACCCCAACTCACCACAGACACAGATTTCCAATCCAAAACTGGATTATGAATTTGTAACCAGGGAAACCCCAGAACAATAGTATCATGCAGATTATGTAACACCAAAAACCTGCAATTTTCTTGATGGTCTGGGGCGACCCGCATTACCACCTGGGTCCAAAACTGAGGTTTATTTTTAGCCAAAGGAGTAGCATCAATCCCCCTCAAAGGGATAGGCGTCTGCAGAGATGTCATCGGAAATCCACAACGTTTAGCAAAATCCAAGTCCATTAGGTTTAGAGCTGCTCCCGAATCCACAAAAGCCTTGGCGGAAAATGTGGACAGGGAGCAGATGAGAGTAATAGCCAGAAGAAACTTAGGTTGAACACCACCAACAGAAAACGTGTGTGCAAAGCGTTTCTCGCGTTTAGGACAGACAGAAATAATATGCGAGGCTTCTCCACAGAAAAAACACAACTTATTATGCCTTCTGAACTCCTGACGCTGCTCTCTGGAAAAAACTCTATCACATTGCATAGGTTCAGACATCTGTTCAACAGGTGGCAACACCTCTCGTGCAGCTCTGCATTCGCGTAAACGCCGATCAACCTGAATGGCTAAAGACATAGAATCGTCAAGACCAGAGGGAACAGGAAATCCCACCATAGTATCTTTTATGGCTTCTGACAACCCCTTCCGAAAGAGAGCAGCCAAGGCATTATCATTCCAGGTAGTAAGTACTGCCCACTTTCGGAATTTTTGTCAGTACAATTCTGCAGAATCATGACCCTGGTTCAATGCCAGCAGGGTCTTTTCAGCCTGATCATGGCATTAGGTTCATCATACAACAACCCCAAGGCCTGAAAAAATGCGTTCACATTAGTCAGAATAGGATCATCTGGTTTCAAAGAAAACGCCCAATCCTGGGGATTGCCACGCAGCAAAGAGATGACAATTTTAACCTGCTGCGCAGAGCTCCCTGACGAGTTAGGCTTCAAGGCAAAAAATAATTTACAATTATTTTTGAAATTCAAAAATTTAGACCGATCCCCAAAAAATACATCAGGTGTAGGAATCTTTGGTTCAGCAGCATGTGAATGAGCAAGGTAGGCGGAAATTCCCCGCACTTCCACAGCGAGCTGCTCCACACGATCAGACAATTGCTTTATCTCCATTGAGAGAAAAAAAAAATTCCCCCTACGGCCTCAGAGATATAGAGGAAAAAATATACACACTTTTTTTTTTTTATACAATTCTTTCCTGCTATTGAGTACCCTAGAATCTGCGGTATGGCGGGTGATTCTGTTATGATTGAGTCACCGTAGGAGGCAAAAATAGAAATGCTAGCTAAGTCCAGAAAACCAGAGAAGTTGGCAGCTATCGGATTGCAGACCCCTGAACCTATCAACACAACTAACAGTAGCCGTGGGGGGCTCCTACGATGCCCTAGGCCCCTCGATCACAGCCGGAGGACTACATAGCCTAAAGACAGAAAGGGAAATCTAAACTGCCCCAGAGCAGACCCCAAAGCAAAAGGCAGCCCCCCACATATTAAGACGGTGAAGCAAGAAGAAAGAACAAAACACAGACAGAAAGATAGACTGAGCAAAGATGGGGCCCACGCTAGCTTAGATAGGAAAGGACAGGAAGGCTGCTGTCTGCAATCCGTGAAAAACCTTATGAAAATAAGAGCCAACAAACTGACAGTAAAAAGGCACTGAAGACGCTAGGCTTCAAAAAAGCTATGTCAGTACTGAGGAATATTCTGAAGACAGAGCAACAGGCAAACGGAGATTCAGCTCACCCCAGCAGGGAATGGCAGAATCCAGAAAAGCAAGGAAAACAAAACACTAATGCAAAAAGGCAAAGCAGAAATCTTAGCTTTAGATGAGCAGGAATCAGACTGGTTTCCTAGAAGTCCACAGAGAAATCACCCGCAGGCCAGAAGGGCATCGGCAGCCTTATATCCAGTCATTAACTCCACTCAGCCAGTCATCATCATCAGCCCCAGGTGTTTGACAATCTGGCTCACTACCTTTCTTCACCAGAAGAGGGAGTTCCTCGGGCCTCAGTAGTGAAGGGGAAAATGAACTCACAACAACCTCCCTTGGAAACTCCCTGAATCCAAAGTCACTGAATCACCCAGTCACACACTTACCACAGTTCGCATTTACGCTCAGGTCACACTCAACTCGTTCACACTCGCTCAGGCAGAAGATTTAAAAGAGTTTGTTTTCTTTCCCTTTTACCAGCACACCACCCTGCTGCTCAATGCACTTCCAAAAGCAGTGTCTTGCTTTGAGAGACCATGACACCTCTATGGATTTCCCTCCTCTTGTCAGGTCCATCAATGGTGCTGCCCTTGAGGTAAAATTTGGTACAAACAGCCAATAGATGCCAGTGATCCCTAAAAAAGTCTGCACTTGTTTGATAGCTACCGGCCTAGGCCAACTCTGTATGGCCTCAACTTTATTAATTTGTGGTTTGATCAAGCCCCTGCCAATAACAAATCCAGGAATTGGGCCCTCTCTAGCCCTAAGGCATATTTTTCCAGATATATTGTGAGACCTGCCCTACTGATCACATCTAGCATAGCTTGCACTTTATAAAGATGGCTTCACCAGTCTGCACTGAAGACAACCACATCATCTAGGTAAGCTTCTGCGTAACTATTATGTGGCCTCAAATTTAAATCCATCAATCTCTGAAAGGTTGCTGGCACTTGTGGAAATCAAATGGCATGTTCTTGTATTGGTACAAATCCTCTGAGGTGGAAAAAGCCATTTTTTCCATGGCCCATGTTGTTAAAAGAATTTGCCAATAACCCCACGACATCGGGCCCATACCTGGCCTTGTCTCAGAGCGTGCTACAACCACCTTTTTCAACAATGCCATCTGCTCCAGCATTAGGCAGGTGGTCTGCTCCTGGGCCTGGCACTGATGCTCCAGGGCTCGTTCCTGGGCCTGGATTGGAATTTTGACCACTTCCTCCATAGTGCTTGTGACTGCAAAATATTGAGTGACTGAAACCAGGGCATCAACTGGTCAATCCCAAAACCACATGGTAGACAAACCTTCGGGAGCCCACCGACTCCTTGCAAATGTTTCTCCTGCCTCCATGAGTTTTTGAACCTGCCGAACACTCACTTTCCTGTGAAGCCTTTATGTGTCATGCTATTTTTATTATTATTATTTTTTATCTAGCACCATTGGTTCCATGGTGCTGTACATGAGAAGGGGTTGCATACAAATTACAGATATCACTTACAGTAAACAATAGAGTTGAGCGATACCGTCCGATACTTCAAAGTATCGTATCGGATGGTATCGGCCGATCTTTAAAAAAAGTATCGGTATCGCCGATTCCGATACCGGAAGTCCCATTCAAGTCTATGGGACTTCCGGTATCGGAATAAGAAAAACCCTTTCCTGCCCTTGTACAGCCTCTCTGGGGTCTGTACGGGCCTTTCGGGGGGCTGTGCCGGCCTGCCAGGGGGTCTGTGCAGGCTCCGGTGGTCTGTGCCGGCCTGCCGGTGGTCTGTGCAGGCTCCGGGGGGCTGTGCCGGCCTGCCGGGGGGCTGTGCCGGCCTGCCGGGGGGCTGTGCAGGCTCCGGGGGGCTGTGCCGGCCTGCCGGGGGGCTGTGCAGGCTCCGGGGGGCTGTGCCGGCCTGCCGGGGGGCTGTGCCGGCCTGCCGGTGGTCTGTGCAGGCTCCGGGGGTCTGTGCAGGCATCGTCCGATGGGACTACAAGTCCCATCGGGCGATGCCTGCTACCATGACAGTGATTGACACATTAGCCAATGATGGGACAGTAGTAGTCCCATCATCCGGCTAATGTGTTAAATGTAAAAAAAAAAAAAAAAATTACATGCTACATACATACAACATGCATACTACATACATGCTACATTCATACTACATACTACATACATGCTACATTCATACTACATGCAACATACATACTACATATATACTACATGCATGCTACATACATACCACATATATACTACATACATACTACATGCATGCTACATGCTACATACATAACACATATATACTACATGCATGCTACATACATACTACATGCTACATACTACATATATACTACATGCATGCTACATACTACATGCTACATACATACTACATGCATGCTACATACATACTACATACATACTACATATATACTACATGCATGCTACATACATACTACATGCTACATACTACATGCATGCTACATACATACTACATGCTACATACTACATATATACTACATGCATGCTACATACATACTACATACATACTACATATATACTACATGCATGCTACATACTACATGCTACATACATACTACATATATACTACATTCATACTACATACTACATATATACTACATACATACTACATACATACTACATACATACTACATGCATGCTACATACATACTACATGCATGCTACATACATACCACATACATACTACATGCTACATACATACCACATATATACTACATACATACAATACATTCATACAATACATACATAGACATACAGTACATATAACATAGAGTAACATACTTACCAATACTTGTCACATTGTTCCCCGAAGCCATTGTCTATTCCGGGATAAATATTAACATAACAAACCACAAAAATACTCACCCACGATCCGAAGCAGTCCACGAGTGTGTCCCACGACGATCTTGGGTAGAGAACTGCAGCATCAGATGATGCTGCCGTTCTCTACGGGCTGCAGGAATCCAATGACGGAAGGTAGGTATCCTTCCGCACTGTATTCCTCCGCCACTTAAAAAAAAAAAAGTCCCTAGTCTCACTTTATGCCATTGCTGTGTGGGAAATTCCCACACAGCAATGGCATAAAGTGAGACTAGGGACTTTTTTTTTTTAAGTGGCGGAGGAATACAGTGCGGAAGGATACCTACCTTCCGTCATTGGATTCCTACAGCCCGTAGAGAACGGCAGCATCATCTGATGCTGCAGTTCTCTACCCAAGATCGTCGTGGGACACACTCGTGGACTGCTTCGGATCGTGGGTGAGTATTTTTGTGGTTTGTTATGTTAATATTTATCCCGGAATAGACAATGGCTTCGGGGAACAATGTGACAAGTATTGGTAAGTATGTTACTCTATGTTATATGTACTGTATGTCTATGTATGTATTGTATGAATGTATTGTATGTATGTAGTATATATGTGGTATGTATGTAGCATGTAGTATGTATGTGGTATGTATGTAGCATGCATGTAGTATGTATGTAGCATGCATGTAGCATGCATGTAGCATGCATGTAGTATGTATGTAGTATGTATGTAGTATGTATGTAGCATGTATGTAGCATGTAGTATGTATGTAGTATATATGTAGTATGTATGTAGTATATATGTAGTATGTAGTATGTATGTAGCATGCATGTAGTATATATGTAGTATGTATGTAGCATGCATGTAGTATGTATGTAGCATGTAGTATATATGTAGCATGCAGCATGTATGTAGTATGTATGTAGTATATATGTAGTATGCATGTAGTATGTATGTAGTATGTATGTAGCATGCAGTATGTATGTAGCATGTATGTAGTATGTATGTAGTATATATGTAGTATGTATGTAGCATGCATGTAGTATGTATGTAGTATGTATGTAGCATGCAGTATGTAGCATGTATGTAGTATGTATGTAGTATGTATGTATGTAGTATGTATGTAGCATGCAGTATGTATGTAGCATGTATGTAGTATGTATGTAGTATATATGTAGTATGTATGTAGTATGTATGTAGTATGTATGTAGCATGTATGTAGTATGTATGTAGTATATATGTAGCATGCATGTAGTATGTATGTAGCATGCATGTAGTATTTTTTTTTTTTTTTTTTTTTTTTTTTAACATTTAACACATTAGCCGGATGATGGGACTACTACTGTCCCATCATTGGCTAATGTGTCAATCACTGTCATGGTAGCAGGCATCGCCCGATGGGACTTGTAGTCCCATCGGACGATGCTTGCACAGACCCCCGGACATCAGCACAGCCCCCCGGCAGGCCGGCACAGCCCCCCGGCAGGCCGGTACAGACCCCCACAGGGTGCACAGACCACCGGCAGGCCGGCACAGCCCCCCGGCAGGCCGGTACAGACCCCGGGCAGTCCACACAGCCCCCCGGCAGGCCGGCACAGCCCCCCGGCAGGCCGGCAGAGACCCCCGGAAGGCCCGAAATGACGGCGCATCATGATGCGCACACACCGCGCATCATGATGACGTCAGGCCGTCAATCAACTGAACTTCCGATTCCGATGCCGAATTCCGATATTGAAAAAATATCGGAAGTCGGTATCGGAATTCCGATACAGCAAGTATCGGCCGATACCCGATACTTGCGGTATCGGAATGCTCAACACTAGTAAACAAACTAACAATCACTAACAGAGGACCCTGCCTTTAAGGGCTTACATTCTACAGGATGATGGGGAAGGAGACAGTAGGTTTGGGGGGGTTGCAGCAGCTCCAGTGCTGGTGAGGCGGTAGCTCCGGTAGTGTTGAGGAGGCTGCGGGTATCATTGCAGGCTGTAGGCTTTCCTGAAGAGGTGGGTTTTCAGTTTCCATCTGAAGGATCCGAGTGTGAATGATAGCCGGAGTTGTTGGGCAAGGAATTCCAGAGGATGGGGGATATTCGGGAGAAGTCTTGGAGGCGGATGGGTGCCATTTGCTTTAGCATCCCGAATGCCTGCATTCTTCACCATATTGTAACACGCTAGGGGTGTGGTAGGGCGGCATGGACTTGTCATAGACAGAAACAGTCCATATAAAGCCAAAATGAAGCAAGCAATAAAGCAACCGAAAACCACAAAGACTTGCCCAGCTAAGTGTGGCAGGACTTGGCTCTCCCGTAACTTCACTTGATCTCTCTTTGGTTAAGAAGTTTTTTGATGTTACCACCATGTATACCACAGTGGCCGATACAACAATATTAAAGATGGTTCTGCTTCACTTTAAAATGTATCATGAAAAGCAACCCGAAAACTTTCATGGTACGCAATATCGATATGATCCATGGTGGTATACGTGGTGGTAACATCAAAAACTTCTTGCCCAAAGAGAGATGAAGTGGATAGTAGAACTTTGAACAATGGCCCCTCTTGGTTTGAATGAGTCACTGAGTTTCACCTCTTTTCTTTAATATATGGTATTTATGGTATTTTTAAATTTTTTTGTTGCATTATTTTTCATTCATTTATTTGTCTTGTCATTTTGTATTTTCCTTTTGCAGTTCATTTGTTGATTCATTCATTGTTACATAGTGACCAGCCTTGTTTTAACCATCAACAGCTAACAACATGTGAACATATGGACACATCGCACCGTGCAGTCAAAAGCTGTGCAGCCATACTTTATACAAAAGTGTTCCATGTGCTGCTTGTACTTTATATTGGGTATAACAGGGTGGTGTTTGATTGCTATGTGCACCTCTAATGTGTCCATATGCTTGAAATCCTACTGTGTAATAGACAATGGTGTGCATGTGCCTGTGTCCCTGCACCGCTCCTAGGATCTATATGGGTGTCTTGCGCATGCTCGGGAGTCCTTGCAATGCGTCCTTGTCTCATGGCCATGTGTGGTCCCCCTTGATAGCGGTGGATGACGCGGCTGGAGCGCACGGCGGGATGCGCATACGCCGATATACCCGGCTGCTGTTGGTCTAACGAGACCGGGTGAATGCAGATCCTGGTGGTTAAATAGGAGTGAACGGACTAATTAATTATCCCCCCAAGGAAGCGGAATACATTATATGTGAAATACGCTTTGTGGTTCGTTTTATTCCCCTGTGACCACCATCTGTGTCCACTATAGGTAAGGGTGCAAAATCTGCTATAAGGCATTTAAAACTTTTTTCAGCTCTGGGTTAATGTGTAATTTATTTGGTCATTGTGACAAGAATTGTGTATGCTATTATGCAACTTATTTACCTGTGCTGTGCTTTAGAAAAACTGGATAGCTATGCCCCTCCATGATTGTGCAAGAGTGGTGGAGGCGATGGTTTGCTCCCTGACACTGAAAGGAAGGTGTGCTTCAGAAAGTAGAACCCTCTGGGGCTGCAGTTTAGCCTAGGTAGGGTTAACTGTAATGGCCCAGTAGAGGGAGAGAGTGATAGTGGCAAGTACAGGAATTGACAAACAGTGAGTTGTGAGTAGTGACAAGCAGCAGGCTAAGGTCAGGGGCTGATAGGGACAGTGTGAAACTCGGGGCAGAGGATCCACAGAGAACCCCTCAGAACGAGTACCCTTTTGGCCAGCCTGGAAACCTCAAGATAGATGTCGGGGCCTGGGGGAATGTCCTGCCTGTGAGTCTGCAGGAGAAATTGGACTCAAACTCTAAGAGGCAGAATGAGATGTTATCCAAATATACTGCCAGTGAAGGAGAAGATTTCTTAGGGTTAAAGAAATCCAGTAAGAGGTATGTTCTACCTATACCAAGAACTAGGGCTGATGTTGTGTCCGGTACCTGTGGGAAAGATGACAACCCATTGGGCCTTATCCTCTAAATCTGCCTGTAAATACTGCTAGTCACCAAGTAAAAGTTTTGTTGTTTTTATGACTCTCGCGTCCCCTGGATTCATTGCTGCCGTGGTTCCAGAAGTGGGATTCCTGGAGTCAGAAGAGGCCTGTGGCCCAGAAGTAAGTGGGAAGCATCACATACACAGCAGCACACCGAGACAGGGACACACTTTGACTGTGGGGTGCCAAAGCAAGTGGGAAAAGAAGCTCTCCAACAACTACCTCACTTGGGCATCATAGGATTGGACATATATTTATATATTTTAATTATAGTCTGATATTTACTAGTTCTCACTTGGTAATTTCCGTTCTTTGTCATCCTTGTTTGTTGTTTGTATGCTATTACATGTGATTTTATGTCTTCTATGCAATAAAGTGGATTTATATTTTTCACCAAAAAATACTCCCGTGTTTCTGTGCTATACATCTAGTATTTTGCATGAGCTCCATGATTTTTAAGGACAGCACTAAGTAGTTCCTTTATCAAGTCAGTACATTGGGCAGCATTCACATTATTCTAGAATTACAGAATCATAGAATGGTAGAGATGGAAGGGACCTCCTGGGTCATCTGGTCCAACCCCCTGCTCAAAGCAGGGTTCACTAAATCATCCCAGACAGATGTCTGTCCAGCCTCTGTTGAAGACTTCTATTATAAGAGAACTCACCACCTCTTGTGGCAGCCTGTTCCACTCATTGATCACTCTAACTGTCAAAAAGTTTTTTCTAATATCTAATCTGTGTCTCCTCCCATTCAGTTTCATCCCATTGCTTCTAGTTTTTCCTTGTGCAAATAAGAATAAAGATGATCCTTCTACAATGTGACAGCCCTTGAGATATTTGTAGACAGCTATTAAGTCTCCTCTCAGTCTTCTCTTTTGCAAGCTAAACATTCCCAAATCCTGCAACCTTTCCTCATAAGACAGGGTTTTCAGACCGGTCACCATTCTGGTCGCTCTTCTCTGAACTTTTTCCAGTTTGTTGATGTCTTTTTTAAAATGTGGCGCCGAAAACTGGACACAGTATTCCAGTTGAGGTCTGACCAAAGAGGAGTAGAGGGGGATAATGAGAGGAAGAAAAAAGTTGTGGGATCACACAGCTGAATAATAAAAAACAATTCACATAAAAACAATTCATTCATGTTGAATTAGTTTCTGCAATGTGAGCTCTGTTGCGTCCATTCTGTTAGGTGCAGCTGCTAATTATCTGTGATGTCATAGAAACTGACACCTGTATAAATTACTTTTCTAGTTGTTGTTTTGATACATTGTATGACAAAGGGCTGATAGCCAGAAACGCGTAAGAATGTGACTCTTATCTATTCGTGGATATATCTACACGTTTTTATGATGTGTGAAATAAAGAAGAATTGTTTTTTATTACTCAGCTGTCTGATCCCACAACTTTTTTCTTCCTCTCATTGTGGTCCCACGATCAAGCGGAATTTTTTTGGATCGCTGCTGGCAAATTCAAGGCTACCAGGCACATTGATATGGTGAGGCATTCTATTTTTCACTATTTTTTTCTAGAGGGGGATAATGACTTCACGTGATCTAGACTGTATGCTTCTGTTAATACATACCAGAATTGTATTTGCATGTTTTGCTGCTGCATCACACTGTTGACTCATGTTCAGTTTATGATCTATTATTATACCCAAGCCTTTTTCACATGTGCTGTTGCTTAGCCCTATTCCTCCCATTCTGTGTATGCTTTTTTCATTTTTAGTGCCCAGATGTAGTACTTTGCATTTTTCCCTGTTAAAAACCATTCTGTTAGTTGCTGCCCACTGCTCCAGTTTATATATATCTTTTTGAATCCCCTCTCTCTCTCTCGTCTCTAGTATTAGCTGTCCCTCCTAGCTTTGTGTCATCAGCAAATTTAATCAGTTTTAAAAGTTCAGCCTTCTTAACATCTTTTCTTACCATTTCATCATTTTCATCCTGTGAAAATCCTATAGCATCTTTGACTTTTCTTTTACTTTTTACATGTCCCCAAAATCATTTTTTATTGCTTTTGACGTCTCTGGCAAGCCTTAATTCATTGTCAGCTTTAGATAATCTGATTAGTGCCCTGCAGGTTCTGCAGACAGCATTATATTCTTCTTTAGATATGCCTCCCTCTTTCCATTTGATAACCATTTCTTTCTTCCTTTTTAGACTTTATGAAGTCTAAAACCAATTCTGTAGCAATCTCAAGAGAAACTTTGTACACCTAGGTATACTAAGGGAACCTTTTAATTCAGATAACTATATCCTCAGCAATACCCCCAGTGCCTGTAATGCATCATTTTCAACCTCACTGCCAATGTGCACGTGAGACCCCTTTATTGTGCGGTTTCTTTAAAATTATTCTCCATGAAAAAATGTACAGATCATTCATGGCTGTAAAAAAGTCAAGAGTTAGTAGGTGTAAAGGTTAAGCCGTTACTGAATACTTAATACTGTGCATCAGAGAATGAGAAAGTATAAGTTAATTACCTGAAGGCTATTTTTTTTATCTTTTTTATCTTTTTTCCTTGTTGATTTAGTAGGGGGCATTTTACACGTAACAGCTTGTCTCTGCTTATTTCGCCTAAGTGCACGAACATCTAAGACATCTGATTTTTTGGATCTCATCTATTGATACTCATCAGCAGAGGTATATGAGACTATTGATCCCTATCGAGAGCAAGATATGGATCATGAACTGTCTTTTATATTTCTCCATTTATATATACTGTCAGATATCATTACGGTCTCGATGACACTTCTTAGATTGGGCCTTGTATATTTCTTTCTACCGTTTTTTCTAATTCCCTATCTAGCTCTTAAATTAAATTATTCATTGTATCATTATATGTAATGTGATATCAAATGGCAGAAGTGCTGGTTTATGTCATTACTTTTATCAAGTCTAATTTGTGGTGATTTTTCCGTTTTGTTAGTTATCCTTTTGTGTAGGTTATTATATGCATATTACAGCTCCTCAACTAGTCGGCTCTTATGAAAATCTGTGTGAGGTTTTCACCAATTGTTTGAATTAGGAAGTATTATGAAGTTGAGATCATCCCCTTCTTTTTATTTTTGTACCATGAACCTTATACTCCACTAGCACTTTTACATACTGTATTTATAATATTTACTGTTTATTTATTATGGATTACAACTTATTTCACATCTCTATAAAATATTAACATCATATTTATGTGTGATGATGACGAATAGTTATTAGTCCATGTATGGAAACAAGCCAACAGATAGCGAAGGTAATCATATGCATTTCTGCCACAGATAATCAACGATTTAGTTTCTATTTTAGATAATTCTATATTCCTCTCCAAAAGGCAGAATAATGACGATATGGACAGATCAGAGATTTCAGATTTAATCACAGTGAAGCCTCCTGAGGAACCTCCGGAATGAGGGGACACGCATAGAGGCTAGAGTGTATACTCTACCAACTTTGAGGTAAGTGATATCATTATAATATCGTAGTACTCATCAAAACCTTTTTCATATAGAATTATCTAAAATAGAAACTATATCGCTGATTATCTGTGACAGAAATGCATATGATTACCTTCGCTATCTGTTGGTTTCCATACATGGACTAATAACTATTGGTCATCATGTAACGAGTCGACCAGTACGCCAGTCGTTGTTTGAGAATGGGATACGCTGCTGTGAACAACTCTGACCATGATATGATACTAAGGTTACTTTCACACATCAGTTTTTCTCCGTCAGGTGCGATCTGGCATCGCGCCGGAGTGCCAGATCCGGCAAATGTTATGTAAAACCGGATGTAACGGATCCGGTTTTCTGCTGGATCCGTCTTGGTCATCAGACCGTAAACCGGATCCGTCTCATCAGTTTCATCCGTTTTTCCATCCGTTTTCCGCCGGATAACACCGGATCTGGTTTTTAAAAACGCCCCTTGGGGGCTTCGAAACGGGATTGGCTGCTGAAATCTACATATACCGTATTCCTACAGCCCATCTTTGACAGGTTGTAGAGGCGAAACTGCATGTTGTAGAGAAGAGCAAGTGACTGGTGAAGATGGATGTGGTGATTGCAAATATTTTGAAGAATTTGGTGGATTTTACAGCAGAGGCGAACCGTTTGAGGGTGATTGTTCTAGAGAAGGAGTGAGCAAGACAGCAGCGCATCAGGCATCAGCAACGCCGTTTGTGGATCCACCCCATCACAGCCAAGAGAATGACGCGTGGGGTCTATTCTACACTCTGCATGGACCTTAGATGAAACCCAGAGAAATTTTTTGGATATGTTGGGATGAAAATGGAGAATTTTGATTACTAGGTGGTGCGCATTGCACACCTCGTAAGAAAAGCTGACACCTATTGCCGCTTTTCCGTTTCACCCGCAGAGCGTCTGATGGTGACTTTAAGGTAAGCCACATTTATTGGATATGCTCGCATCAGAGCACACTTTCACTGCAATCTTGTTGGTGGTAGTTTGTATCTCCAAATCTCCAAGTGTTATAGCTGAGTTTTGGTATGTAATGCTGAGATTTTTAACTAATTTATTGTTTTTTAATTCGCCACAGATTTCTTGCAACTGGAGAATCCCTTTCGTCACTGCATTTCCAGTACAGACTCGGGATTTCCACCATATCTGGAATAGTGAAGTACACATGCCGTGCACTGTGGGACTCCTTAGCTGAAGAGTTTTTACCAGAGCCCACAACAGAGAGGTGGATTGAAATTTCAGAAAAGTTTCAACAGATATGTCAGTTTCCGAACTGCTTGGGCGCTGTGGATGGGAAACATATCCGCATTGTAGAGCCAGCAGGATCGGGATCGGAATATTTCAATTACAAGAAATATTTCTCCATTGTCCTCATGGCCATCGCTGACGCAGAATACAAATTTATTGCTGTTGATATTGGGGCCTATGGCCGCTCCAATGACTCTCAAGTTTTCAAACTGTCTGCCATGGGGCGTAAACTGTATGGAAACTTTGTTCCCATCCCCTAGACCGCTGCCGCAAACATCGGGTCCACCTATGCCTTTTGTCTGTGTAGGGGATGAAGCATTCCAGCTGTCACAACACCTTTTGAAACCCTACTGTAGCAGAGGATTGACAAGAACAAAACGCATTTTTAATTACCGGCTAACAAGAGCAAGAAGAATGGTGGAATGCTCCTTTGGTATTCTGACAGACAAATGGCGTGTCCTATTGACTGCGATCAACCTCAAGACAGAAACTGTGGATGAGGTGATCAAAGCTTGTGTGGTACTCCACAATTTTGTTATGTGCAAGGAACCCTTTTCCATTGAGGACACCGCTGAAGAAACCACCTTGCAAGATTACCAGAACATTACCAATAGAAGTTCTGTGACGGTGTCACGAATGAGGGACAATTTGGAGAATACTTTATGTCACCTCAAGGCAGAATAGACTGCAGGCAGGATGACAGAATTTGATAAATTTCTGCCCTTAACCAAAGTTGTGTACCTTCTGTAACAACAGTATATACCTTTTCCAAACAAAGTTGGCTATCTTGTCGTCTATCTTGTTGTGGTTTAACTATTTTTACCTTGACCACAGTTGTGTACCTGGTTGTGTTTTAGGCAAAGTCTTTCACCTTTTACCAAAAGTTGTGTACATTGTTAGGAAATCCCCAACAAGATACACAACTATTGGTAAAAGATGAATTACTTTGTCTAAAACAAAGCCAGGAACACAACTGTGGCCAAAAGGTAAAATTTATTTACCTTTTACCCACAGTAATGTACCTGGTTTTGTATACCTTTTTAACTTTTGTATACCCTGTACTTAACCTTTTTTTTATACCATAGTTCGCCGCAGAAATAAAAGACAGACAACCAGTGTAAACCAATACTTTAACTTTTATTGAAAAAAAATTTTTTTTTTAATAAATTGTTTAATTGTTAATGTTTCTCTTTTTTTAAATACACACTTTTATAAATGAGTGTAGTGTGGGGTGGAAATACTGCTGGAGGGGCTGCGGGACACTTCGACACTGGGAGTGTGGAGAGAGGACTGGGATCGTGGTGGGGAAGGAACAGTTAGAGGTGAAGGGGTGGAAAAAGCAAGAGAATGGGTGGACATGTGGGTGGCAGAACAGGTGGTGGGTGGTGGAGAGGAGGGTTGGGCAGGGAATGGAGTAGCAGATGATGTGGTTGCGAAGTGGTAGGGGGAATGAGTTTGGTACTGGGAAGTAGTTTGGTACGGGGCAGGTTGCTGGAAGTGGGGAGGTTGCTGGTACTGGGGAGTTTGCTGGTACTGGGGAGTTTGCTGGTACTGGGGAGGTGGCTGGTACTGGGGAGGTGGCTGGTACTGGGGAGGTGGCTGGTACTGAGGAGGTGGCTGGTATTGACTAGGAGAGGGAGTATGGACAGTGGCTGGAGGGGGTGCAGGTGGAGGAACTACAGTGGTGGGAGGTGGAGGTTGGCAGGTAACCTGCTGTAGAGCACCATGGCACGAATGCATTACATGCATCTGCTGGGTAGGAGATAGTGTTGCCATGCGCTCCACAACAGACCTGAAAAAAGTGTGGTTTGGAGAAGATCTTGCTTCTGAATGCATTGTTTGCAGAAGTATCTTCAACTCCAGAATGCCGGAGTTGAGCTGCTGAAAGCCTGCGGACATTTGCTCGGACAAGACTTTGAGACAGTTCTGGAAAGATGCATTCAGATGCAAGAACTCTGGGGCATAGCTCTTTTCCTGACCCCTCTGCCGCTGCCGCCCAGTACCCGCAGATGTACTAGAGGTGGCAGGGGCAGAAGGGTGGGGTAAAGGGAAAGCGATCTCCTCACCAGCAGCTTCATGTAATGTAGGCGGCCACGATGCTCCTGTGCTGGTGGATGGGACAGATGGGTCGAATGTGTGGGAAGGCTGGGAAGGTGCAGATGTACCGGGCCAGTCGAAGTGTCCCTCGGTGCCGGTCTCCTCAGAGATCGCTTCAGAAGGGTCCAACCATGCAGGCTTCCGAGTGCTGGTCACCGTGCTGTGGAACAAAGAGAAAAAAACAATTAATATAGTAACATGCCATTGGCCCTGGCTGAAAAAAAAATTAGACATGTAAACATTACTTTTGGACATGGGGTGTGTAATATTTACCTTCTGGTGATCATTGTTGCCCGGAGGAACGACAGGGCTCGTGCGTACTTGTACTTGCTCCTGCGTCCTCCAGATCCACTCGGGGCCCGCATCTCTTTATTGAACTCCTTCTTGAAACGATCCCTCACAGACCGCCACCGCTTCACAATTCTCTCCCCTGAAACGAGAAAGCACAAAGTGGTTAGTATACAACATCAATGTTTCACAAACTCCAGTCCTCGTGGTTCCCAACGGGTCATGTTTTCAGGATTCCAATAGTGTTGCTCAAAAGGAAATCCTGAAAACATGACCCGTGGGTACCACGAGGACTGGAGTTCGGGAAACATTGCTTGACATCAAGCAACGGGAACTGTATATACTTACGCTCTTGAATCTGGGCCCGAGCTTCAAGGTCCTCCCAGCGGTCCACAAGGAGCGAACAGATTTCCTCCCAGAGCCGTCGGGTCACAATTAGATCAGCATGCCTGCGGTCAGCCATATTCCAAAGCGGCTCCATTTCTCTAACAAGATCGACGAGGTGGTCGACATCAATCCCTCCATCCTCACCGTCAGAGTCGGGAGCACGCTGTGAAGGCTGTTAAAGAAAAAGAGAAAAATAAAATAATTAGCCACCACAAGAAATCAAATAAAAAGTTCAAAAAAACAAAGCAAAAATATTATACTTACACGCTGGTGACCGCCGCGTCGCTGTCGCCGACGACCCTGGGAGGCACTGTGAGGACCTATTGGCCGAGCACCAGATTGGGAAGACTAGAAAAGAAAAGCAAAAAAATTATGTGGTTGGATGTAGTCATATGTGTTTGCTGTGTGATATCTGCGCTACATTGTTTTCTAAACTTACCAATTGCGAGCCCACTCCAGGTATCGGTCCACCCCTTCCTTCTTCTGGGAGCTCCTCTTCAGCTTGTGATTTCTGTTTTGAAATAAAAGCCAATGAATAGACATATATTACAGAGATGATGGATTTTTTAAATAAAAACTTACCGTCCAACGCTGACGATGTGAGGGAGGGCTCCCAGAAGAAGATGTGGTGTCCTCCTGCTGGCCAGTCTCCACTCCTGATGCTGCTGCTGCTGCTGTTGCTGCTGCTGCCGGTGCTGCTGCATCTATACAGCGTGTTCTGCTGGTGAATAAAGAGAAAGAAAGGGCCACTGAATATATTGATATTCCATGGCCCTATTTTTGAGGAATGGGGGATTTGATAATTACTGTATGTCATCTGCTGGTTGACTCCCCTCCGCATGGTCACCATGGTCCCTTCGCTCCATTTGGGGTGGTGGTGCTGGTGGTGCAGTGGTCTCCTGCCTTCTCCTGCGGCTGTCGACTCTCTTGGGTGGCATGTTGGCTGTGGCGGAGGGTCCCACTGTCATGGTTTTATATATGTTTGCTGTGGGCAGGGCTACTGAGCATGCTCAGACCAAAAAAAATGGATCCGGCCACCGAATCCGGCTTTGGCCGGATCCGGCACATTGCGGCGCTCATAGACTTTCATTGTGTGAAATAGCCGGACGCGCCGGATCCGGTGGGTCCGGCTTTTTCGCCGTAGACAAAAAACGTTACAGTTGCCGTTTTTTCCAGACGCCGGACTGCGACACATTGCCGGATCCGGCCAAAACCGGACAAAACGCATGACCATCCGGCGCGATCCGGCGCTAATGTAAGTCAATGGGGAAAAACCGGATCCGAAATTGCATTTCCCTGGATCCGATTTTCGTAAAAATAGCCGGATCGCGCCTGATGGCGAAAAACTGATGTGTGAAAGAGGCCAACTGTTCTTCATAACTTGTGCAAAGGATAACAGGATTCTACTTCTCAACAGAAAATGGGCCACAACAGCCACAATCCACAGAATATAAATGATGCAGCCTGATAGATCCCAGGTGCCAGCTTCATGGTAGCAATACTACGCGAAAACTATGCCACTCCCTCCCTTACCCTTAAAAGAATAAAATACAGAAAACATATTTTTTCGTTCCTTTTTCTTTCTGTATTTTATTCTTTTAATTTTTCTTGACACTATAATAAAGGAAAAAACATTTTAATATTAGCAATTTTCAGAGTTTTATTATCTGTTTTGGGAATATACCACATGTTTCACTCATCATGTGTCTATCATGTGTCTTGTCAATGAACTTTGACATAGACTATTTGTCTACTTAAAGATCTGTGAAACTTGTACTGACTCTTGATGAAGGAGTTCCTTGACTCAGAAACGCGTTGAATAAAAAGCACATTTATTAATACGTTTGGACTTCAGTCATTAAGCAGCACAGAATGAGACCACATTTTTCCCAATTTCTATATCTACCATCCAATTTGGATCACTTCAGGCTCTAGAGTCCTTCTCAGTCTCTCAGGTAGGGCTTCTTCTCTCAATTCATCTCACAAAAGCCAGACACTACCACTTCCTGTTTCCAGAGCTTTCTTCTCTTGTTCAAAGGTGACCTCTAGAGGCCGAACTAAGTTATCGCAACATCATTTCTTATAACAGAAAACATTAAAAACAATAACATGCTACAATCACACATAAACGTATAGATTGGGATATATGTATCTTTCTCTTCACAAACACACCCCTCCCCCACCCATCTCTTCTTCTTCCATAAGGGTGAATTAGCGAAATTGAGAGGAAGAAGCCATGGAGCGGGGGCACCATATAATGTCCCCCTAGGGTGCCAACCTCCGATGGCAGGTAGAGAAAGAATTTGTTAGATTTTTGTAGGTAAACTTTCCCCTTAAAATCTACAGATTATGGATGACTAAGAGGGATGACATTAAATATTAAATATCATTTTTGCTGACACGACTGTCCCGATCTTTTTATGCTCCTCTTGGCAGATATTGGTCACAACTTAAGGCACAACTTTGTGACTTAAAACTGGCCACTATCTTACTCTGCCCCGAATAGGACAAATATATTATTTCAGTATTGATAAGTAACCCCTGCTACAGGGCAAATTGAGGGCAGCAAGGGTAGGCCACAGGGAGCGGGAGCACCAATTTGTATATCCCTAGGGTGCGAACCTCCGCTGCTAGGTAGGGACAGATTCACAGTCTAGAGGAGGGAAAGCATCCCTTTATATGTATATTTATTTATAGGTGTATATCCATGTATGGTAAACTTATTTAATCATTGTGTAAATGAACATTCTTGGGAATTAAGATTTTAATCCATATTGATGAAATTTGCAGTTTTTAATTTCCAAGACTCGTAGTATTTTAATTCTTTTGGTCGATGGAGCTGTGTGTAGCTTATTTTTAGTGAGGTGAGTCGTTTTTATTGATACCTTTTTGGATAGATATGACATTTTGATCACTTTTTACAGCATTTTTTGCTGGATTGCAGAGAAAAAAAACCCTTCATTTTGCCATTCTTGAATTTTTTTGTTTACACCAACAGTGGGTGGCCCTGAAGTGGCCTCCCAGCAGGCGAGAGAGAGAGACGCTGTCTCCAGGGACTCTACAGAGTCTGAGAAAGTGGGAGAGACTACAGGTGGAAGATGGGTTGCTATACCGAAGAGTACAGCTATTACGAGAATTGGGGGTCACTTGGCAAGTGGTGCTCCCGGAAAAGTTGATCAGCATGGTAGCTATGAAGGCCCACAAGAGAGGGACTCACTTTGGTCCAGAAAAGACATTCCAGGGGTTGCAGAAACTGGTGTATCACCCCCGATTGAAGACTGCGGTGGAGGAGGCATGCCAAAAATGTCGAAGCTGTGAGCTAACCAAACCCCCAGAACAGAACACCCTGATACAGACCATAATGACTTCTGCCCCCTTGGAAGTATTGATGATCGATTACTTGACGGTAGGCCCGGGACTCGGGTATGAACATTGTCTGGTGATGACCAACCATTTCATCAAGTTTGCTGCGGTGACTCCGACCCGACACCAGACTGCTTAATCAGCTGCACAGGCTATTTGTTGGGATTTCATCTGGGTGTACAGCTGACCAAAAGGATCCACTCCGACCAGGGTGCCTGCTTCCAAGGTCGAGTGATGGAAGAGTTACATCTTCTTTATCGGATTGAGAAGTCAAGAACTACTCCTCGTCATCCTCAGGGGAATGGGGCCTGTGAACGCTTTAATCAGATGTTGATCCAGGTGCTTCAAACATTAGAGGAAGACCGGAAGATATGATACGATTATACAATGGCCTAAGTTCATGGCTGAGTTAGTGTGGGTGTACAATATTCACAGTACAACGGGGTACACTCCGTACACCTTGCTGTTTTGAGCGAAAGGGACGAGAGATCACTGAGCTACAGTCATGGCCAAAAGTTTAGAGAATGACACAAATATTATATTTTCACATGATCTGCTGGCCTCTGGTTTTTATGTGTTTGTCAGATGTTTTTATCACATACAGAAATATAATTGCAATCATATTATGAGTAACAAAAGGTTATATTGACAGTTAGAATGAGTTAATGCAGCAAGTCAATATTTGTAGTGTTGACCCTTCTTCTTCAGGACCTCAGCAATTCTCCCTGGCATGCTCTCAATCAACTTCTGGATCAAATCCTGACTGATAGCAGTCCATTCTTGCAAAATCAATGCTTTTATTTTGTCTGAATTTAAAGGTTTTTGTTTGTCCACCCGTCTCTTGATGATTGACCACAAGTTCTCAATGGGATTAAGATCTGGGGAGTTTCCAGGCCATGGTCCCAAAATCTCTATGTTTTGTTCCCTGAGCCATTTAGTTATCACCTTTGCTTTATGGCAAGGTGCTCCATCATGTTGAAAAAGGCATTGTTGATCGCCAAACTGCTCTTGGACGGTTGGGAGAAGTTGCTCTTGGAGGACATTCTGGTACCATTCTTTATTCATGGCTGTGTTTTTAGGCAAGACTGAGAGAGAGCCCATTCCCTTGGCTGAGAAGCAACCCCACACATGAATGGTTTCAGGATGCTTGACAGTTGGCATGAGACAAGACTGGTGGTAGTGCTCACCTGGTCTTCTCCGAATAAGCCGTTTTCCAGATGTCCCAAACAATCGAAAAGGGGATTCATCAGAGAAAATGACTTTACCCCAGTCCTCAGCAGTCCACTCCCTGTACCTCTTGCAGAATATCAGTCTGTCCATGATGTTTTTCCTGAAGAGAAGTGGCTTCTTTGCTGCCCTCCTTGAGACCAGGCCTTGCTCCAAGAGTCTCCGCCTCACAGTGCATGCAGATGCACTCACACTTGCCTGCTGCCATTCCTGAGCAAGCTCTGCACTGCTGGTAGCCCGATCCCGCAGCTGAAACACTTTTAAGAGACGGTCCTGGCGCTTGCTGGTCTGTCTTGGGCGACCCTGGAGCCTTTTTGGCAACAAGGGAACCTCTCTCCTTGAAGTTCTTGATAATGCGATAGATTGTTGACTGAGGTGCAATCTTTCTAGCTGCGATACTCTTCCCTGTTAGGCCATTTTTGTGCAGTGCACTGATGACTGCACGTGTTTCTTTAGAGATAACCATGGTTAACAGAAGAGAAACAATGATGCCAAGCACCAGCCTCCTTTTAAAGTGTCCAGTGGTGTCATTCTTACTTAATCATGACAGATTGATCTCCAGTCCTGTCCTCATCAACACCCACACCTGTGTTAATGGAGCAATCACTGAAACGATGTTAGCTGGTCCTTTTAAGGCAGGGTTGCAATGATGTTGAAATGTGTTTTGGGGGATAAAGTTCATTTTCTAGGCAAATATTGACTTTGCAAGTAATTGCTGTTAAGCTGATCACGCTTTATAACATTCTGGAGTATATGCAAATTGCCATTAGAAAAAATGAAGCAGTAGACTTTGTAAAAATTAATATTTGTGTCATTCTCTAAACTTTTGGCCATGACTACTGTAGAGTTGGACCCAGAAGAGGACTACCCATGGACGGGGTTGTCTTCCTGGCTTCTAGAACACCGACATCAGCTGCAAACTCTCCGCTGACTGGTGCAGACGAAGTTTCAGGAAGTCAAGCGTCATGAAGCAGCGCCTACTTGAGGAACAGCTCTAAGATCGGGTATTGATCCGGAAAAAGCATCCCCGGGGAAAACTGGAAAACCGATGGGAGAGGACCCTGCATCGAATGACACGTCGAGTCGGTCCTGATGGGCCTGTTTATGCCCTGCATGTGAGTATAATAAAACTTATTTTTCTTATCTTGAAGGTCGGACTGGAGGCTTATCCACAGCATTATGGAATGCTGTAGTTTAGCCCTGAAGGCCGGTGGCCGCATCTTATAGCGGCCAAAACAGCTGATAGGTTCGCTTTAACCCTTGCTCTGTGCCTCTATGTCACTGCATCCAGCAACCTGTGTTACAAGAAGACTATACTATCGAGTTCTGAAATAACTAAGTATCAAGTAGCAGAAGTAGTCCTGAGTGAAAGATCAATCCAGGAAGAAGAAGCAGCAGCAGAATTCTCTGATAAGATATATTACACAGTTGCTTATTTTCATGTATACAATTGATGTTTGAAATAAAAATTAGAACGGCAGATACTTTTTAAAACTAATATGGAGAAACTGGGTAATGTACAGTATATCCTGCCTAGGAATTTTTTAGGTTTTATACGGTATACTACACGGATTATGGAATCAGGGACTGTAATCACTCAGAATGTGGCAGGTTCTACAATCAATATGTAGAATTATCTATGAGTCCAGCTTTACCAGGTCTTCTGGCTGCATTTTTTACCTTGAATTTGCCATCTTGAGACTCTTTGTATGTAACTGCAGAGCATCAATTTCAGCATTATATGAACTATTGATTGAGTTCACATTTGACCAGAAATCGGTCACCTTGTTCAGTATTACATCAGATTTCAGTTCTGTCTCAATGAGAGTTTAGTTGCAAATAGTTCAATCTGTGATTCCCAGCAGTTATGTCAAATCTTTCTATTTCGCTCTCATACGAGTTCTTGTCATTTTCTTTTCCTCTCGACTTTGTTTTCTTGTTTCATCCAAATTGATTTTTCCATTTAGAGGGAATTTTCATTGGATTGGTCTTTAGTTCATAGGGCTATGAGGCATGTTGCTAATTCGTACAACTTCTGCAATTACTTTTTCTGTGGTTTTTGCTCCTTACAAGCAGGTTTCTGTTATCATTTTAATGACCTTTGTGACAAGAATGAAGAATGGAAAGTAAGAAAGAAGAATTGAATAAGCACATACAATTTAGTGAATGCATTATTACATATAATGTGGCTGGTATAAAAACATAACATCAGTAAAAAAAAAAAATAGGCACAAAATGGAAATACATTTAATAAAAAATATGTCATTTTAGAATGCAAGAGTAGCATAATCCTGGAGTTATTCTGAGCTGCTACCAAATCTAATCACTGCTGTCATGTAGTACCCGGTCATGCATGTCACAACCAAAGAAAATTCCAAGAACCACCGAGATTCAAGGTCAGAACATAAAAATGGTATGATTATTGCAATCCGAATCACTACAATATGTGTCTTTTCCTAATGTAGCACCATATTTTAACACAGTATCACAATAAGGCAAAAGCAGAAGGATAATGTCCGAAGTATTGCCACAGTGCAGGAAAAAAGCCCAGTGATGTCACAGTGCAGAGAGAAAATACACAGGGATGTCACAATATGAGGATAATGCACACAGTGATGTCACCATATGAGGATGATGTATATGGTAATGCCGCAGTGCAGGAAAAGTGCACAAAGTTATGTCACAGTGCAGGGAAGATACACAGTGATGTCATAGTATGAAGCTATGTACAGTACTCAGTGATGTCACAGTGCAGGAAAAAAGCACAGTGCTGTCACAGTGCAGAGAGTAAATACACAGTGATGTCACAATATGAGGATAATGCACACAGTGGTGTCATAGTATGAGGATAATGTACATAGTAATGCCGCAGTGCAGAAAAAATTCACACAGTGTTGTCACATTACAGAGAGAAAATACACAGTGATGTCACAGTGCAGAAAGTAAATACACAGTGATGTCACAATATGAGGATAATGCACACAGTGGTGTCATAGTATGAGGATAATGTACATAGTAATGCCGCAGTGCAGAAAAAATTCACACAGTGTTGTCACATTACAGAGAGAAAATACACAGTGATGTCACAGTAGAGGAATAATGTACACAGTAATGTCATAGTAGTACGACAATGTACACATTAAATGACACAATGCAGAATAAAAGCACACAGTGATGTCACAGTACAGAAAAAAATGCACAAAGTGATGTCACATTACAGATAGAAGATTCACAGTGATGTCACAGTATGAGGATAATGTACATAGTAACTGCTACAGTCCAGGAAAAAAGCACACAGTGATGTCACAGTTGAGGAGTTCAGACGTCTTTGGAAAAGTTTAACACCATACTTTTAAGAATATTAAGATTCAGAAATCCATTGGGAAATCCCAGCCACTAAAGATGTCTAATAAGTCTATCAAAGACAAAAGTATTCTTACAGAAAATGGCAGCAGAAGCATAATATATAGAAACTATAATGTACAGTGGCTTGCAAAAGTATTCACCCCTTTGGCATTTTTCGTGTTTTGCTACCTTACAGCCTGGAATTTCACTGGTGTATTTGAGGGTTTGCATCAGTTCATGTAAAGCACATGCCTACAATGGTGAACATTTGGCCCTCTTTCTTTTTGTGAGGCAAACAACAAAGACAAAATAACTGAAAACTTCAGTGTGGATAACTATTCACCACCTAAGAACAGTACTTTGTAAAGCCTCCTTTCGTGTCAATTACAGCTGCAAATCGCTTCGGGTAAGGCACTATGAGCTTTTCACATCTTGGCTGATTCCACAAGCAAAAACTGCTCCAGCTCCTTCAAGTTAGATGGTTACCTCTGGTGAACAGCAATCTTAAAGTCTGACCACATATTCTCAATTGGACTAATGTCTGGGCTTTGACTAGGCCACTTCAAAACATTTACATGTTTCTCCTTATACCACTCAAGTGTTGCTTTAGCAGTATTTTTTGGGTAATTGTCTTGTTGGAAGGTGAACCTCTGTCCCAGTCTCAAATCACTGATAGGTTGAAACAGAGTTTCCTCAAGAATATGTATTTCGCAGCATCCATCTTCCCCTCAACTCAGACCATTTTCCCTGTCCCTGCTGCCAATAAACATCCCCACAGCATGACACTGCCACCACCATGTTTCACTGTGGGGATGGTGTTCTTGGGGTGATGATACGTGTTGGTTTGATGCCAGACATAGCATTTACCTTGGTGGACAAAAATTTAAATTTTGGTCTCATTTAACCACAGCACTTTGCTCCATACACAGTATAAGGGAGAGTGTCCCACAAGTCTTTTGGCAAACTTAAAACGAGCTTTACAATATTTGTGTGTGAGTAAAGTCTTTTTTCTTCCCACTCTTCCATAAAGGCAACCTCTATGAAGTGTACAGCTTACTATGGTCATATGGACAGATACTCCAGTCTCTGCTTGGGAACTCTGCAGCTCCTTGAGGGTTACCTTTGCACTCCTTGCCTGGGCTGAGAGTTTTGGTGGGCAGCCCTCTCTTGGCAGGTTTGCTGCGGTACCATGTTCTTTCCATTTGATGATAATGAACCTAATGTCCCTATGGGGAATCATCAGAGATTGGGATGTTTTTTTATTACCCAACCCTGACTTCTCAATAACTTTGTCCCTGACTTGTTTGGCGAGCTCCTTGGTCTTCTTGGAGTAGTTTGGTTAACGGTGCTCTTGCTTAATGCTGTTGCATCCTCTGTGGCCTTTCAGAAAAGGTAAAGTGTGGACTTCCTATCACTAAGCATGTGACTTATGAAGGTAACTGCTTGCATCAGAAATTTTCAAGGTTTTCATAGCAAAGGGTGTGACTACATATTCACATGCCAATTTTTAGTTATGTGATCCAATCAATTTTATTTATGCCTATATGTTTCTCACTTCACTTCACCAATTTAGACTATTAAGCACTGAAGCATTTGACACAAATTGAAGTACAAAAATATTTAAACACAGGTTGTAATGTAAAATAGATAAAAAGCCAAGGGAGTGAGTACTTTCACAAGCCACTGTAGGGTGTGCAAAAATACATGGCAAGTGACCTTTATTATGCTATGACTTAAAATGAGCACCTTGAAAGTGATGCCAACAAAAAATTGCCAAGTGTGCATCGTTCATTAAAAGACAGGAAGCTGGAAATAATTAGCACATTAGCCAAATAGTTAGTTATGGGATAATTAAAAAGAAGAAATCTACATCCAGTCCTGTAGTGGAGAAAAAAGGTTTTATCAGCATCAAAACAGAGCAGAATCAGCAGGAAGAAGACGAAACTGCTGTGACATAGCTTTCTTCTAAGCCAACGTAGAGAATCCAACTGAACACCCGACATAGGATGAAAGCTTGGCATCTGAAAACAATTCATTTCCATCTCTTTTATGCCCATGTCAAAAACTCTTTTATAACCCGAATTGCCATCACATCTTACATATCCAAGAAATTCAAGTCAAGGACTACAAAAGATTTCCTATCGCTTTAAAGAAAGGACCTTTGACATGACATTGCTCTACGCTCAGGATGTGCAGATATCAGGAGACAATTACAAATTTAGTCAAAGCCTTTTTCTAAAAAGTTTTTAAAATGTTCAGCTATATAATTTGTATTAACATAAATTATTCTGTAATTTTTTATTTTTTTTAACTGTACAAAATTAAAATGTGAGATTCTCCACTATATTAATCTGAGGGCATGCAGGGTATAGATAACTCAGGATCAAATATCACTGTCATTAATGCTCAACTTCTGCTCAAGCGAAGACTTCATGACCTCCATTGATCACTAGGTCAAAGTCCTAGAGAAGAGCGAAGTGAATTTTTATGCCAATCGAATGTTTAGAAGTTTTAGGAATTTGCTGAACCCTATGAATTAAAACAATTTGCCATTTGATTCGCACCATTTTAAACATTTTGCATCAGAAGTTTGCAAAATATTTGGAAACATTTGCCAAAGCTAGCAAATTCCAATTTCAAAAGACTCCCTCATCTCTACAAACTCCTGTTATGTTACAGTTGATCTTAGACAGCTGCTTACATTTGTATTGGTATAAGCACTATGCGTAAGGCCTCATGCACACAACCCTATGAAGGTTGAAATTATGAAAAGCTTTAATATGGGCGCTGTCATCTGCAGAGCCAATGTGCACCTCAATACTGCATGCTCCATCCCTGCTCATCTAGATATAATACTAATGTCTGTTACTACTCCTTTAATTGCTCAGACTAAGTGAATGGTAATAAAATATATATAATAACATTATATATATATATAAAAATATATATATACACCGCATATACCTGAGTATAAGCCGAGGCACCTAATTTTGCCACCAAAAACTGTAAGTTTATTGACTCGAGTATAAGTCAGGTATGCATTGTCCCCCTCATCCCTGTCCTGGTATGCATGGCTCCCCCATCCCTGTCCTGGTATGCATGGCTCCCCCGTCCCTGTCATTGTATGCATGGCTCCCCTGTCCCTGTCACTGTATGCCTGGCTCCCCTGTCCCTGTCCTTGTATGCCTGGCTCCCCCCTCCCTGTCTTTGTATGCATGGCTCCCCCTTCCCTGTATGCATGGCTCCCCCGTTCCTGTCATTGTATGCATGGCTCCCACATCGCTGTCCTGGTATGTATGGCTCCTTATCCCCTATACTTGTATGTATGGTTCCTGTTAGAAAAAAAGACAACCTATTGACCTGCCTGTATGCCCTTGCAGCATCTCTTCCAGCGAGCAATGACATGGCCCCGCTCATTAAGGTAATGAATATGCACTCCACGCCTACGCCTATGGGAGTGGAGAGAAGTGAATACTCATTACCTTAATGAGTGGGGTCACGTGATTGCTCATCCGGAAGAGCTACTGGCACCGTAACAAACAAGATACAGTGCCGGCGAAGGCGCACAGGAAGGTGAGTAGGATGTGTGCTGGAAACTGGCGGCTGCAGCTGGCACTGTGCGTTATTACAGCAGCGGCACAGGCTTTAGCCACAGCCGCAGGCTCCTAACTCTGTGACACGCCGCTCCCCCTCCCCCACTGTCTTTCTGGGACAATTGACTTGTGTATAAGCCAAGGGGAGGCGTTTTCAACACTAGAAAAATTTGCTGAAAAACTCTGCTTATACACAAGTATATACGGTGTGTATATATATATATATATATATATATATATACAGTGGTGGAAAAAAGTATTTAGTCAGCCAACAAAAAAAGATTAGAGAGAAAGCTTATGGAGGGAGTTGATGGTCCGAGTTGCCAAGTGACAGCCTCAAAATCTTAATGATTTTGAGATGATCTCCAAAGAGGAGTGGACCAAAATTCCCCATGAAATGTGTGCAAACCTCATCATCAACTGCAAAAAAGTCTGACTGCTGTGCTTGCCAACAAGGGTTTTGCCACCAATTATTAAGTCTTGTTTGCCAGATGGATTAAATACTTATTTCTCACTGCAAGATGAAAATAAATTTATATAATTTATACAATGTGATTTTCTGGATTTTATTTTTGATATTCTCTCTCTCAATGTTGAAATTAACCTACCCTTAATGTACCCTTCTTTATGTAAAGTATTGTCTAAAGTCCACTTTAAGGGAAGATATTAGCGAAGGGAATGAGGATGTCGAGTCCATATGGGTCGAAATACATGGAGGGAAAAATAGTAACAAAATTCTTATTGGGGTCTGTTATAAACCCCCAAATATAACATAAATCATGCAAAGTCTAGTACTAAGGCAGATAGATGAAGCTGCAACCCATAATGAGGCCCTGAGGGACTTTAACTACCCAGATATTAACTGGGAAACAGAGACCTATCAAACCCATAAAGGCAACAGGTTTCTGCTAATAACCAAGAAAAATTATCTTTCACAATTGGTGCAGAATCCAACCCCAGGAGCAGCACTTTTAGATATAATACTATCTAATAGACCTGACAGAATAACAAATCTGCAGGTCGTCGGGCATCTAGGAAATAGCGACCACAATATTGTACAGTTTCACTTGTCTTTCGCAAGGGGGACTTGTCAGGGAGTCATAAAAACACAGAACTTTAGGAAGACAAAGTTTGACCAGCTTAGTTATGCCCTTAATCTGGTTGACTGGGACAATGTCCTCAGAAATAAGAATACAGATAATAAATGGGAAATGTTTAGGAACATCCTAAATAGGCACTGTAAGCGGTTTATACCTTGTGGCAATAAAGGACAAGTAATAGGAAAAACCCAATGTGGCTAAACAAAGAAGTAAGAGGGGCAATTAATAGTAAAAGAAAGCAATTAATCTACTAAAGCAGGATGGCACCATTGAAGCGCTAAAAAACTATAGGGAGAAAAATACTTTATCTAAAAAACTAATTAAAGCTGCCAAAAGGGAAACAGAGAAGCACATTGCTAAGGAGAGTAAAACTAATCCCAAACTGTTCTTCAACTATATCAATAGTAAAAGAATCAAAAGTGAAAGTGTAGGCCCCTTAAAAATTGTGAAGAAAGAATGGTTGTAGATGGCGAGGAAAAAGCTAATATATTAAACACCTTCTTCTCCACGGTATTCACGGTGGAAAATAAAATGCTAGGTGAAATGCCGAGAGACAAAGAAAACCCTATATTAAGGGTCACAAATCTAACCAAAGAAGAGGTGCAAAACCGGCTAAATAAGATTAAAATAGATAAATCTCCGGGCCCGGATGGCATACACCCACGAGTACTAAGAGAACTAAGTAATGTAATAGACAAACCACAGGACTGACGCATAGCAAATGTACCAATATTCAAAAAGGGCGCTAAAAGTGAACCTGGAAATTATAGGCCAGTAAGTCTAACCTCTATTGTTGGTAAAATATTTGAAGGGTTTCTGAGGGATGTTATTCTGGATTATCTCAATGAGAATAACTGTTTAACGCCATATCAGCATGGGTTTAAGAGGAATCGCTCCTGTCAAACCAATCTAATGAGCTTTTATGAAGAGGTAAGCTATAGACTCGACCAAGGTGAGTCATTGGATGTGGTATATCTTGATTTTTCCAAAGCGTTTGATACCGTGCCACACAAGAGGTTGGTACACAAAATGAGGATGCTGGGTCTGGGGGAAAATGTGTGTAAATGGGTAAGTAACTGGCTTAGTGATAGAAAGCAGAGGGTGGTTATAAATGGTGCATTCTCTAACTGGGTCTCTGTGACCAGTGGGGTACCGCAGGGGTCGGTGTTGGGACCTATTCTCTTCAACATATTTATTAACGACCTGGTAGAAGGTTTACACAGTAAAATATCGATATTTGCAGATTATGCAAAACTATGTAAAGCGGTCAATACAAGAGAAGATGGTATTCTGCTACAGATGGATCTGGATAAGTTGGAAACTTGGGCCGAAAGGTGGCAGATGTGCTTTAACATTGATAAATGTAAGGTTATACACATGGGAAGAAGGAATCAATATCACCATTACACACTGAACGGTAAACCACTGGGTAAATCTGACATGGAGAAGGACTTGGGGATCCTAGTTATTGATAAAAAGTGAGTCCCGGTACTCACTTTGACAGTGACATGGGCAGTCACTCTCTCTAACCTGGCACCTTGCCACTGCAGGGCCTGCTTTGACGGACAGGATTAGCTTTTTCTTACTTCCCAAATCTTTATATAAACTCCCCTGATGAATCCCCGCCATTGGGGAAGAAACGCGTAGGAGTATTCATCCTCATATCATTGGAGGTATCACTATAGGGTCCACTTGGGGCCTGTCCTTGTCAGGACAGGAGCAATACTGGGGCACGACAGGGAATCAAGGAAATTATTACATACTGCTTATGCCTCTCTCCCCATATATATTCCCCTTCCCCTTTTGTGGATCCAACTCCCGGCAAGGTACTTCCAGAAGGAGGCCGGGATCTTTTGTCCGTCAACAGTGGTGAGACCAAACCATTTTTTAATATGTACTGGTTTGCATGAGCACTTTATTTGGTTTGTTTGTGATATTTGTCTTTTTAATAATTGATTAAAGGTTATGTTTTAATATTTGGGGACCCCTCCAGGCTATATTCGCTGTAATATATATATATATATATATATATATATATATATATATATATATATAATTTTTTTTTTTTTTTCTACACACATACACAGTTTGGACGACATGGGCTTCACCAGCATGCTTTCATGATGGAACATCACACTACTCTTGGGGATATGGTGTGGGTAATCATAGTACATGGTATTCAGTTTTCATTCCAGGTATTGATTTGGCATGTAATCAGAGGTACAGTGGTTTCTCTAAAAAGTCCCAGAAATAGTCTTTCAACACAATGCCTGCCCACAAGTTGCTTGTGCAGCCTAAACATTCTACCATGGCCTGGCCTGCAGTGTCTCCATACCTATCTCCCATCGAGCACATCTGGGACGTCATTGGTCAGCAATTGCAAAGGAAACTACCGGAAGACTTATATATGGTCATGCAGGTCCTAGAAAGTTGAATAAAATGATACCCTGATATCTGCAATCCGATGTTATATTCCAGAGAAATCCACATTTTTCTTAAAATGTAATTGAGATGTTAAGATCTATGGGCGGGACATAGTCTTCTGCACTTCCGATCATGCACAGTGCGCCTCGCTGAAGCCAACACACGTACATCCGACTTTAGAGAATGAATGCAGTGAGGGAAAGAAGCTGAGCGCATGCACTAGGTAAGTAAAGTGCTAGTGATGATGTCGATGCTTGTAAGCTATGTTATGATGCCCACAGGGGCGTGACAACATGCTAAGTGCACCAACTAGTCTAGACACACTAATGCCCAATCAACTAGTCAAAGGCCTCATTTACATATCATAAATGAACTTTATGAAATACTTTTTCTAAACATCTGTTTATGTGTGCAATGTAATACAAGACTTAGGCAGGGAATTTATATATGCAGACACAATTGCTGGTGGTTCTGGGGGCACAGGGGACCGGAGAGGTTCCCTTTAAGAAAAATATGGATTTCTCTGGAACAAAACATAGGATATCAGATCATCGTCCTATGATCTAGATGACCATATAGATGGCTTAGGAGTGTTGATCCTACTGACAGATTCTCGTTAATAGAAATTTTGTCTATTAGGATCAGAAGTTTAATCCTGGTAGTTGTACGAGTCCCAGCCCCAACCCTGATTTTGTAGATACACTGACAATATCCCCAAGATCATTATGACACCATCATCCTCAGTGGCTCTTCCACTGACAGCACATACCTCCGTTTCTACCCATTATAAGAGTGTGAGGACACTTTCACTCTAGGATGACGCAAGCTTATCTGTTCTAAACCGCTAATTGATATATTTTAGGATATCTTCGTTATCCTATTGATGTTTGTTATTGACATTCGGTCTTGTAAAAAGTCTTTGATCAAGTGCAGATGAAATTTTAAAGTGAACATCCATAGTGAACATCATTTATTTTTCAAAACAAAGGATTAAATAGATTCTGCGCTGAATAGTTTGTTAGAGAGGTTGCTGCTCTCTCCGTTCCTCCGGATGTGTGTAATTGGGGATAGTGAAAACCACGCTGATTGGCCACATGGGACGTTGTGACATCAGTGCTGACACCGCTAGAATGGTGCTGCCACTGGAGGTGAGAATAAATGTTATTATTTTACAAGGGGGAAACATAGGGATTCCGAGTAGTGGACAAGCACTTTCATTTATTTCTAGGAATCCGAGACGATTTTTTATAATACATGATATTAAACTCCGTATACATGTGTATTTAAAAGATATTGCAGCTGCCACTAGAGGGAGCTTCAGAGCTGAGTGCAGACAGCCTATTCATTGTCAGTGGGTGATAAATGTGACTACTGTTGGTTTCTGACCAACATGTCCTTTGCTTCTTTATAAAGTTCTTCATTCAGTAACGCAAATTTTCTTTTCGTAATTAAGTAATCCAGCTCAGCTGATTGTAAATGACATGTAAAGATATATCTGCAATCAATAAATGACGCTGCAAAAATCAATGACATGTAGGTTCATTGTATTAAGCTGTATGATGGCCCAGTGTGATCTGTAAGTTATAGTGATGTATGTAGTATACTATTATTAGGAGACCATTGGGGTGTGCTAGCAAGTCTCATTAGTTAGAAATCCATAGTACAGACGCTCCATAATAAGTATAAAACGCAGCACATGTAATTTCTAGTGCCTGACGTTGTTGTGTTCGTTAGCAACAAGGAAACAATGTATAAAGTCCATGTACTGTAGATTTTTCTAGATATTTTTATTTTTCCAATGCATCAAAAAAAAGTAACCAAAATAAAATATTCTACCATCTTGTCCATAAAATCCAAATGTAGACCTATGAGTGATCACAGTCCAGGGTTTCTACATGACATAGCTGTGATAATAGTGGGAGAAAAGCAAGAGTCTAACTTCTCATGAACATTTCTAGGAGCATTTCTATCTTTTCTCTGCTTGAGGAACAAAGCTGGATGGTCACCAACCCCATCACTCACTGGGGAAGGGGGGAAATGATGGATAGCATGACATTGAGAAGGGTAAATATGTCAAAGCTTTGAAATGTGTTGCTGGAAAAGGAGATCATTAGTGACGAGCGAGTATGCTCGTTGCTCGGGTTTCCCCGAGCATGCTCAGGTGATCTCTGAGTATTTGGAAGTGCTCGGAGATGTAGTTTGTATTGCTGCAGCTGCATGATTTGCAGCTACTTGACAGCCTGAATACATGTGGGAATTCCGTAACAAACAAGCAATCCCCACATGTATTCAGACAGAAACTAAATCTCCGAGCACTCCCAAATACTCAGAGACCACCCGAGCAATGAGTATACTCATTCATCGCTAGATATCATTAGTGATGAACGAGTATACACATTGCTTGGGTGTCCTCCGAGTATTTTGGCGTCCTCTGAGATTTAGTGTGTGTCAACACGAATATCTATTGCATATTTCCAGTGTTATATTCTGGTGTAACATTGCAGAGTATATACACAAGTGGTCAAAATTGTTGGCACCCCTTGCTTAATGACAGGAAAACTCACAATGGTGACAGAAATAACTTGAATCTGACAAAAGTAATAATAACTCAAAAATCTATGAAACTGAACAAATGAAATTCAGACATTGTTTTTCAACCATGCTTCCACAGAATTTAAAAAAAAAAATGAAACTCATGATATAGGTCTGGACAGAAATGATGGCACCCCTGAAAATAATGTGACAAAAGGAACATGTTAAATCAAGGTTTGTCCAATAAATAGCATCACAGGAGTCTACAATCCTGGAATCAGTGAGTGGCCTGTATAGAGGGCTACAGATACTCACTATGCTGTTTGATGATGTGAAGGAGGGCCAGGGCCATAGTCATGGCCGAGTACACTGGTGTATCTGTGCCCTGACCTCCCATCACACGAAAATAGTGTTCATTACTCTGCCTACCTGTGGCTTCATTTTCAGCACCGTCAGGGTCCTCTCTGCGCTGCTGAAGGCTCCCTATAGACGGTTCCGCATGAATAGAGACACAGTCCATTTCAACTTTCAAAAGAACAACTTTAGTGGTTTCTTTACGCAGCACATCCATATTCTTCACAGCATTAACAACATGTTTCACATTGCACATTTCTTCCTCTTTCCCTGCACTTCTCTCTCTGTCATACAGCACGTACCCAGATCGGACTGTATTGTACGGTTCCTCAGCATCCTTCCTGTTCTGCTCTGTTATGGTTAGACATTCCCTAGTATGTTTCGCCCTAGACATGAGAGTATCAACCTCCGAAGTCAGCTGCCACATAGTGAGCGAACTGCCCTTCTGTACTGTCTCCTGCGGTAACACAGCATCCTCCCTGTCCAAACTCACTGCATCTGGGAGTTCCCTCAGCCTTTTTGCCCATGTGATAAGTTGTCCCCATACTGCCACTGTTTCTGTCTTAAGCTTCTGTTCCAAGACTGCTGTGGCCCACTGCTGTTCTGGCCTGCTGCTATTCTGGCCTGGTGCTGTGGATAGCTGGGCTTCTCCCTTAACAAACGTTGCGTGGTCACTGCTATCATTCTGGGTCCTCCCTCTCTTAGCTGCAGCTGACCCCTCCTATGTTTAACTGCTTTCTAACTGGTTTCACTATACTATATTACATCTACTATACTGCCTCATCTAGTGGCCAGAAATGGGTACTACACTTTCCCTAATAACAGGTACAAGAAATAACAAATATATACATTATGTACATAGCAGCAATGTTATAAGACTAAGGAAGGGAGTGAGGTATTACACGATCCCGGTACACCCCTTACAGTGACATGGTGTTTATCACGTTCAACATGGACCAGAGGAAGCGAGGAAAGAGTTGTCTCAGGAGATTAGAAAGAAAATTATAGGCAAACATGTTAAAGGTAAAAATTATAAGACCATCTCCATGCAGCCTGATGTTCCGTGACTATAGTTGCACATATTATTCAGAAATAAATTTAAGCTCAAAGGGACTGTAGCCAACCTCCCTGCATGTGGCCGCAGGAGAAAAATTGATGAAAAATCAAAGAGGCGGATAATGTGAATGGTAACAAAAGAGCCCAGAAAAACGTCTAAACAGATTAAAGGTTAACTTCAAGCTCAAGGAACATCAATGTCAGATCGCACCATCCATCGTTGCATGAGCCAAAGTGGACTTCATGGGAGATGACCAAGGAGGACATCATTGTTGAAAAAAAATTATAAAAAAGCCAGACTGGAAGTTGCCAATCTACATGTTGACAAGCCACAAAGCTTCTGGGAGAATGTCTTATGGACAGATGAGACAAAAATCATACTTTTTGACAAGGCACATCAGGTTTATGTTCACAGATGGAAAAATGAAACATATCAAGAAAAGAACACTGTCCCTACTGTGAAACATGGAGGAGGCTCTGCTATGTTCTGGGGCTGCTATGCCACACCTGGTACAGGGTGTCTAGTGTCAGGAACACCGCACTGTACTTGCTCACTGAGCCAGTGCGCGTGTCCTGAGTGTCAGCGCCGGCGTGCAGCCTCCTCTGAGCAGTGACTCACCCGCAGTGTAGGGGTACCGGGGTCAGGTACAGCCAGAAAGTACCGATGCACAGGACCTGTGGATGCTGAAGTTTAGGAAGCCAGCATAGGACCTATGGTCATGTGAATGGTCATGTGACTGCAAGGGGGCGGGGCTTAGCATCCTGCACACAGAGAAGGAAGAGAACTCAGAGTCCAAGCAAAGCAGAGGTTATGCACAGTACAGACCAGCGAGGTACAGGAGAGATAAACAGATGGGAGGTCAGACAAAGCCAAAGGTCATACACAGGATCACAGTACAGTACCAGGGAGGAGACAGAGCGGATAATCAGGGCCAAGCAGAGATCAAAACCAAACAGACGTAGAAGGTACCAGGCAGAATCCAAAGCAATATCCAGGGAACAGACCGAATCATACACAGAGAATCAAGTAACCAGAACACAGCACTAACACACTCAGGGGTCACCACACAATGCCAAGGGCGAAAGTATAACTGACAGGGATGGGAGAGTCCTGAGGCTATAAGAAGCCTCCCCCAGAACCAGGGAGAGGCCACAATCATAGCCCCAGGTGTGCAGGTAAGCCTGCACCGGGATCACAACCTTTAACCCCAGAAATGCCAGTCATTAGCACTGGTTCCAAACATTAACCCCACGTGTGCGAGTCAAACCCGCACTGAGATCATGACATCTAGAATCTGTGCAGAGTACAATGAAATCTCAAGACTATCAAGGGGATTCTAGAGAAATGTGCTGCCTAGTGTCAGAAAGCTTGCTCTCAGTTACAGGTCATGGGTCTTGCAACAGGATAATGACCCAAAACACACAGCTAAAAACACTCAAGAATGGCTAAGAGGAAAACATTGGACTATTCTGAAGTGGCCTTCTATGAGCCCTGACCTAAATCCTATTGAGCATCTTTGGAAAGAGCTGAAACATGCCTTCTGTAAAAAGCAACCTTCAAACACAAGACAACTGGAGCAGTTTGCTCCTGAGGAGTGGGCCAAAATACCTGTTGAGAGGTGCAGAAGTCTTAATAACAGTTACAGGAATCGTTTGATTGCAGTGATTGCCTCAAAAGGTTGTGCAACAAAATATTAATTGATTTAACATGAGTATTGGTAAACCTGTTGCCATATAGTCCTCCATATTCAAGAGTTCTGTGTAACCCTGCACCCACCTTTGGTTGGCAGCTTTCTGCTTACACACAGTGCACCCAGGAAACGACCAATCAGAAGTGTCGGCGGAGTTATACAGAGCTCAGCATTCAGAGAACTGCTATATCTGCAGCAGATAAAACAGAGATTTTATCAAAACTGCATCAAGCAGCCCAGTGACACATAGTTGGACTCACGCATCATTTTGCACTCAGATGAGGTAGCAAAAACCTGGTGACATATTCCCTTTAAAGCCAAAAGCCATACTTTTACTCATAGTACTCACCCCATATCTGCCTGGTTCATGATGTTGTTCTACATTCCTAAAGTAATCCTCCAACATGATGGTCTAATAGCTGTAGACATAATTGGAAGAGCATTTCATTGCTTCACTAGTGTATATTTTGCCATCCGTCACTTCTAAAGATCTCACATTTTGACTCTGGTCTGTTCTTACGCAGATTGATCCTGCATTGGGCTTCAGTAAAATGGCACCGGCAGCGGTGCATGCGCAGGTTGACCTCCACCAGTCTTCAGTAAAATGGTATATTGAGATCTTGGCACCATTTTGCTGAAGGCCACCAGGAGATCAATCTGCAGAGCGCAGCCCATGGTTAGGGCAATGCATGCGCAAAATTTAAATTTATGGAAGAGGATACAGACACCAGAGGCAGCGAACGGGCCATTGCAAAGCCGAAGACCCTACCCACAGTCCTGCCCCGATGCTTGGAGACCAAAACTTCTAATGATTTTAAAACAACAGGCTATGGATTTCTTCACTGAATGTATGTATTAAATCAGTATAACAGCTCCATTATTTGCATACCTTTAGTTTAACAAGCATAACTGTGAAGACAGGTTATCTTGTATGGCTTACTGAAAATATGGTGACAAATAGCATCTTTCCAGACTACTGCAATCACTCTATCAGGCTTGGTGTAACTCAAACATGGAAGTCACAAATTTATATACAGCAGACTAGAATAGTACAGTAATAAGATAAGTGATGTGAAGCAGAACTATCAATTTTGGAAGGGGAGAAGCAGTTGTGGCCCTAAATATTGGAGTAGTGCCATAGATAAAGAGTGTGAAAGTTTTATTGTCCACTGATTGAGGTCTGGTCCATGGTTGTGATGCCCCCACAAGATCTGAGGAGCACATTCCTTAACTGATGTAGAAAGACATAAATCTATGAGACACCTTCATTCCTGCACTGAGTGTCACAGGTTGTCTTAGGTTTGTGCTCCTACACTCTTCTGTCTCTCTGGGATGTCAAATTTCCTTTCAAGACTAGCATTTTCTTGCCCATGATGCTGCGATTACAGCTAGAAAAATGTTTCTTTTATTAATAACTAGCTGAAGAGCCCGGCGCTGCCCGGGCATAGTAACTAACTACGGTTAGTTATAACAAATTATGATGATTATATCTATATATATAAAGCTGAGTGTAGAGCCCCGCCGACTCTGCATAGCCACATTCACTATAATATCCCACATCATCCTGTCAGCCAGTGCTACTGGACTACTATCCCTAATATCTCACATCATCCCGTCAAAGCCACCAGACTACTACTCCTAATATCCCACATGGTCCCATCCCTTTAAGAGAGGCTTGGGGTCAGAACCACAGCGCTGAGGGATTTGCCCTAACTTCCATACTGGGGATCCCTTTAAGAGACGCCTGGCATCAGAACCAGAGCGCTGAGTGGAATTGCCCTAACTTCCATACCAATGATCCCTTTAAGAGAGACTGGGGTCAGAATCAGAGCACTGAGGGATTTACCCTAACTTCCATACAGGGGATCCCTTTAAGAGGGGCCTGGGATCAGAACCAGAGCACTTAGTGGAATTGCCCTAACTTCCATACCAATGATCCCTTTAAGAGACCGTGGGGTCAGAACCCCAGCGCTGAGTGGAACGGACCTAACTTCCATATCGGGGATCCCTTTAAGAGAGGCCTGGGGTCAGAACCACAGAAATGAGGGATTTGCCCTGACTTCGATACCAATGATCCCTTTAAGAGAGGCCTGTCGTCAGAACCAGAGCACTGAGTAGATTTGTCCTGACTTCCATACCAATGAGACTGGGGTCAGAATCAGAGCACTGAGGTATTTACCCTAACTTCCATACCGGGGATCCCTTTAAGAGGGGCCTGGAATCAGAACCAGAGTGCTTAGTGGAATTGCCCTAACTTCCATACCAATGATCCCTTTAATAGAACCCTGGGATCAGAATCAGAGTGCTGAGGGATTTGCCCTAACTTCCTTACAGGAGATCCCTTTAAGAGAGCCTGGGGTCAGTACCAGAGCATTTGAAGGCAATTGCCCTGACTTCCATACCGGGGATCCCTTTAAGACAGGACTGGGGTCAGAACCAAAGCATTGGATGGATTTGCCCTGCCTTCCATACCGGAGATCCCTTAAAGTAAGGCCTGGGGTCAGTACCAAAACGCTGAGTGGATTTGCCCTAACTTGCATACCAATGATCCACGGGAGGGGGGATTCATTTCTGTCATGTGCTCTGTGCGCCTTTCTGGGGGGCAGACAATGGCTGGGAGCTTATGTTCCCGGGGATGCTAGATTTCTCTCACCATGTCAGTGTCTGCTAAGGTGTTGTCAAGTGGGAAAACTTGCTCATAGCAACCAATCACAGCTCAGCTTCTTTTAACCAGCTCTGGTGAAATGAGAGATGCTTAGTGATTGGTTGAAAGGAAAATTGTTGCTCATAGCAACCAATCACAGCTCTTTTGAACAGCTCTGGTGAAATGAAAGATGCTTCGTGATTGGTTGGTGATACCCACATACATACATACATTCAGTTTTATATATAGAGATAATAATTTTATTTCTATAGCGGCAACATATTCCGCAGCACTTTACATTATATTTTATTGTGTGGCGATGAGAATTCAACCCTGTTCTAAGCTTTTATTCTTCACTACATGAAGACCCCCAGTTGGACATTTGGTATATAATTAAGTAGGCCACATTAGCTGTGGTGCAGGTGAAGGAATCTGGGATCCTGATGTAACTTGGGAGTCTTATCTAAACCATTGTCATTATAAATGGACAGGATTTACATTTTATCTAGTTGCAGGGAAATGTTGATGTAGTTGTTGAAGAGGACAAGGAGCTTCTGACAACGATGCTTTTCAGATTTGGGGGTTGCCTACAACACAAAAGGGGAGGTCTGGACATATGGAACAACTCTGGAACGCTTCAACGTATCATAGTGATTCTGAGATTTTTTTCACGTGACATATCAATCACAAACTAAAATGTTTCTATACTAATGCACAAAGCATGGGCAACAAACAAGGAGAATTGGAACTACTAACACAGGAAAAGAAATATGATGTCATTGGAATCACTGAAACTTGGTGGGACAATACACATGATTGGAATACAAGACTAGAAGGATACAACTTATTTGCAAGAAACAGACTTGATAAACGAGGAGGAGGTGTCGCATTGTATGTTAGAAACGCGTATATCTGCACAGAGATTGAAGCTTCAGAGACTGGGAGTTCTGTGGAAACTGTTTGGGTAAGAATAAAAGGACAGAACAATGGAAAGGACACCATTGTAGGCATTTACTACAGGCCGCCTGTGCAAGCTGAAGATATGGATGAACTCTTTATGTATCAAATGGCCAAGTTCTCCAAAAAATATGACATAGTTGTCATGGGAGATTTCAACTATCCAGACATTTGTTGGGAATCTCTCTCAGGCAAAACTAACAGGTCAAGGAAATTCTTATCCTCTCTTGCTGACAACTTTATCTTCCAAAAGGTAAAGGAGAAAACAAGGGGAACTGCTACCTTGGATCTAATCCTTATAAACAGGGAGGAAATGGTTGAGGAGGTAAAAGTGGCTGGGACCCTAGGAGGTAGCGACCATGCTATTTTAGAATTTTGGATAACTAGAGGCGGAAGACCTGTGAAGACTCAGACGTCAAGGTTAGATTTCAGAAAGGCATATTTTAAGGGATTCAGAAAGAGAATTGGAGGGATCCAATGGCTGGATGTCCTTAAAGACAAAAATGTCCAGGAAGGATGGGAAATCTTGAAAAATGAAATTCTCAAAGCACAATTGTTAACAATTCCGAAAAGAGGGAAGAATAGGAAGCATTTAAGGAAACCAGGATGGATGAACACAGAACTTAAGCACATGCTAAAAAGGAAGAAAAAAATGTTTATAAAATGGAAAGAGGGAGGCATATCTAAAGAAGAATATAATGCTGTCTGCAGAACCTGCAGGGCACAAATCAGATTAGCTAAAGCTGAAAATGAATTGAGGCTTGCAAGAGATGTCAAAAGCAATAATAAAGGATTTTGGGGATATGTCAAAAGTAAAAGAAAAGTCAAAGATGCTATAGGATTTTTACAGGATGAAAATGATGAAATGGTAAGACAGGATGTTGAGAAGGCTGAACTTTTAAATTCCTATTTTGCATCTGTTTTCTCTCAGAAAGGAAATGTAACATCAACTGTTATTCACTGTCCTATTAAGGGAATAGAAGAATCAAGGATATCTATAAACAGAAAGATAGTGAGGAAACACTTAGCTAACCTAAATGAATTCAAGTCTCCAGGTCCAGATGAATTACACCCCAGAGTACTGAAGGAGATAGCAGAAGAAATTTTTGAACCCCTCTCCATAATCTTTGAAAATTCTTGGAGAACAGGAGAAGTGCCAGAAGACTGGAGAAGAGCAAATGTTGTTCCTATCTTCAAAAAGGGGAAGAAGGTGGACCCAGGCAACTATAGGCCGGTGAGTCTGACTTCTATACCAGGAAAGATCTTTGAACAAATTATTAAACAACATGTATGTCAATACCTGGATAAGAATGAAGTGATTAAACAGAGTCAGCATGGGTTTGTAACTAATAAGTCATGTCAGACTAATTTAATTTCCTTCTATGATGGTATTACTGATTGGGTGGATCAAGGAAATGCTGTAGATATAGTATATCTTGACTTCAGCAAAGCATTTGACAAAGTCTCTCATACAATCCTTATTGAAAAAATGACTAAGTATGGAATGGACAAGGCAACTGTTAGGTGGATTCATAACTGGCTTAGTGATCGGACCCAAAGAGTGGTCGTAAATGGCTGCACATCCAGTTGGAAGAATGTCTCAAGTGGGGTACCACAGGGCTCTGTTCTGGGCCCTGTATTGTTCAACATCTTTATCAACGATTTTGGATGAAGGAATTGAGGGTAAACTGATTAAATTTGCTGATGACACAAAGCTAGGAGGGATAGCTAATACTAGAGAAGAGAGAGAGAGGATTCAAAAAGATTTAAATAAACTGGAGAAGTGGGCAGCAACTAACAGAATGGTTTTTAACAGGGAGAAATGCAAAGTACTACATCTGGGCAATAAAAATGAAAAAAGCATATATAGAATGGGAGGAATAGGGCTAAGTGACAGCACATGTGAAAAAGACTTGGGTATACTAATAGATCACAGACTGAATATGAGTCAACAGTGTGATGCAGCAGCAAAAAAGGCAAATGCAATTCTAGGATGTATTAACAGAAGCATACAGTCTAGATCACGTGAAGTAATTATTTCCCTCTACTCCTCTTTGGTCAGACCTCATCTGGAATATTGTGTCCAATTTTGGGCACCACATTTTAAAAAAGACATCAACAAACTGGAGCAAGTTCAGAAAAGAGCGACCAGAATGGTGACCGGTCTGCAAACCCTGTCTTATGAGGAAAGGTTGCAGGATTTGGGAATGTTTAGTTTGCAAAAGAGAAGACTGAGAGGAGACTTAATAGCTGTCTACAAATATCTAAAGGGCTGTCACATTGTAGAAGGATCAACTTTATTCTCATTTGCACAAGGAAAGACTAGAAGCAATGGGATGAAGCTGAATGGGAGGAGACACAGATTAGATATTAGAAAAAACTTTTTGACAGTTAGAGTGATCAATGAGTGGAACAGGCTGCCACGAGAAGTGGTGAGTTCTCCTTCAATGGAAGTCTTCAAACAGAGGCTGGACAGACATCTAACTGGGATGATTTAGCGAATCCTGCTTTAAGCAGGGGGTTGGACCAGATGGCCCAGGAGGTCCCTTCCAACTCTGCGATTCTATGATTCTATGATTCTATGATTCTATATTGTACTTCACGATAGTGGTAAAATTTATTTGATATCACTTGCATTTATTTGTGAAAATATTGGAAATTTGGTGAAAATTTACCAAATTTTGAAACTTTTAAGTTTTATGCCCTTAAACCAGTGAGGTATGTCACACAAAATAAAATAGTTAATAAATAGCATTTACCAAATGTCTACTTTACATCAGCATAATTTTTGAAACTTTTTTTTTTGTTAAGAAGTTAGAAGAGTTAAGTTGGTCATCAATTTCTCATTTTGCCAACAAAATTTACAAACCACTTTTTAAGGGCCACATCACATTTGATTATCACTTTTGGAGAGCCCCTGATGTGTCTAAATAATGAAAACCCACTGAATTCATCTTGGAGTGCAGTAAGCATGTTGACAACACATGTGCCTCACAGAAATTTATACCTTTGGCGGTGAAGAAAAAATAATTACATTTTTAGGCTAAAATGTTGTTTTAGGCTGGTTTCACATTAGCGCATTTTCAGCGCGCGCACGGCCGGGGGTAGCTCCGCCCCCGAGCCGGCTCTCTGCCCGGCGTGCCCGCCCCTTGCTTGTAGCGCCGCCTACTAGCGGACAGCGGCGCCTGCGATCGGCGCACCCTATCTTTAGTTTGATTTTGGCGCGCACGGCGCACCATCAAAAGTGCGCAGCACAGGTCAAAGCGCAACTAGCGCACGGCCTGCGCACGATCTGCGCACCCTATGCTAAAGATAGGGTGCGCCGATCGCAGGCGCCGCTGTCCGCTAGTAGGCGGCGCTACAAGCAAGGGGCGGGCACGCCGGGCAGAGAGCGCGCGCTGAAAATGCGCTAATGTGAAACCAGCCTTAGCCCCAATTTTTTAATTTTTATAAGGTCTAATAGGAAAAAAAATGAACAGTTTGTTGCGCAATTTCTCCTGAGCGCGCCAATATTCTACATGTAATCGGGAACTACTTTTCAGGCACAGTGCAAAGATCAGAAGGGAAGGAGCCATATAACGTAAAGCCATGAAAATGAAAAAATCATATTTTTCCCACAAAAATGTTCTTTTAGCCCCAATTTTTTAATTTTCACAAGTGTAACAGGAGAAAATGCACAGTACATTTTTTTGTGCAATTACTCCTCAGTGCACCAATGCCTCATATGTGGTGGAAAACTACTTTTGAAGCACAGTGCAAAGCTCAGAACTAGAAGAAGCGCCTTATTGTAGTACAGATTTTACTGTTATGGTTTGCGAGTGCCATGACCCACTGGAGGAGCTCCTGACATGCCAGAACAGCAGAATCCCATGTTATGTGACCCCTTTTTGCAAACTACAGATCTCGATGAATTCATCTAAGGGTACAGTGATCATATGGACACCACCCACAGGTGTGTTACAGAATTTTATACTATTGTGCAGTAAAGAAATAATTACATTTTTAACCACAAAACTTTCATTATAGACCTACATTTTACATTGGGAAATGGATAAAAATGGCACCAAAATATGCCACACAATTTTTGCTGGCAATACTCCATATGCGGCTGCACATACTGCTTAGCTATACAGTGAGTCTTGGGAGGGCCTGAGCGCTGTTTGCCTCCCAGAGCACAGATTATCCTAGAATAGTTTGCTGACTCCATATACAGAGCCTCTATGTGCCACAAGAGCAGAATACCCCACTCAAGTAACTTCATTTTGGAAATTATACCGTTGCCAAACATGTGGGTGCTAAATGTGGTTTAGGCACACTGTGGAGCTCAGAAGAGAGAGGGCATTTGGATTTGGGAGTGCAGAATTCCCTGGATTTCTTGGGGGTGGGCAAAGTGCTTTTCCAGAGCCTTTGTACTACCAGTAACGTGGAAGCCCCCTATATTTCTGTTAACAGATGATGGACCTGACTGTGCACTTGTTTTTTTTGTGGAATGAGTTGAAGCTTTTATTGGGAACATTTGGTGTCACATTTAGCCAGTGCTCTACTTTGGGGTTTCCATCTAAAACTCCGAATGACGTGATTCAGATGAAACCCTCGAGGGATCCATTCACTATGAGGCAGCAGAGTTACTCTGGCCTCTTTTTCAGAGGTGTTATTCTTTTCAGAAATGCACAAAACTGTGGCAGATGGCACTTTTCTGCACGCCTAAAAAGATAGACACCACTGGATCATAGGCCAGAGAGCGTCCACAGTGCCTCCATCTGCCTCATAATAGGAAACCTTCAGCCAGGGATTCCATCTGAATCACATAATTCAGAGATTTACACAAAAACACTGATGCAAAGCGCAGGATAAATGTGAGCCGAGCCTTAGGGCCCCATCACACACAGCGAGATCGCTAGTGAGATCGCTGATTTTGTGACATCCATCAGCAACCGGCCCCCCCGCCGGGTATCGCTGATCGTGCAGGATTGTCCTGAGCCATTTTTTGATCGTTGGTCTCCCGCTGGCCAGCACGTATCGCTGCATGTGGCAGCGGGAGACCAACGATCAGCGACGCTGCACGCTGGTATCTAGGGTAAACAGCGGGTATCCAAGAGCCGCGCGGCTCTTATTTACCCGCTGTTTACCTTAGATACCAGCGTGCTCGCTGGTCCTGATCACTGGTGAGTCTGTCTATGTCCCAGTGATCCCATCCATGTCAGATCGTTGGTGGGATCGCTGGGACATTGTTGTGTGTAACAGGGCCTTTGGCAGGTAGAATGAGCAAATCAACAGCAGGTGAAGAATTGGTTTTATTTATTTTTTACGCCGTTCCTTGTGCGGTATAAGCGGTTAAATGACATTATTCTTTGGATCGGTGCGAGTACAGCCATACCAGATTTATATTGTTTTTATTTTATATTTGGCTGCTGTCACACACTAAAAGACGCTTTTTATTTTGCAAAAACTGTTTTTTTTGCATCACCATATTTTGAGAGCTGTAATTTTTTTTCCATATTTCTGCAGACAGAGTCATGTGAGGGATTGTTTTATGTGGGACGAGTTGACGTTTTTATTGGTACCATTTTCAGCACATAACATTTTTTGATCACTTTCAATTTTGATTTTTGGTGAGGCAGAATGAACAAAAACCAGCAATTCAGGAATTTTTTCGAGGTTTTCTTAAGGCATTTCGCATGTGGCAAAATTGATAAGGTAGCTTTTTTGTTTGGGTCAGTATAATTACAGCGATACCCCATTTTTTTTTTGTTTTGGCGCATTTACACAATAAAAACTTTTATAGAAAAAATAATTATTTCTGTATCGCTATATGTTAAGAGCTATAACTTTTTAATTTTTCTGCTAATGGAGCTGTATGATGGCACAAGATGACGTTTTCAGGTATACCATTTTTACATTCATCTTTTTGATTGCGTTTTATTCAACTTTTTTTTTCCAGTAGTATGATGAAAAAGCAGTTTGTCACGTTCTTTTTTTTTTTTTTTAACACTGAAGGGGTTAACTAGTGTGAACTTTTTATAGATCAGGTCATTTCGGACACGGTGATACCAAATATGTGTCCTTTTTAAAAAATTTTTTACATCAGAATGTGTATTTATTGGTGTGAGAGAAGTGAGGGATAGGTTATTTATTTTAGTTCTGTTACAGGTGAGATGGGCTTCAGTGGATTAGGTGTCAAGGTCAGTATAACTTTGCTTATTTATTTTCAAATTAAATAAAGTTGTCAGTGTCTTTATTTCAAATACAGGACTTTATTCAGGGTGTTTTATATTTACAATATGGCTATGAGGTTAGAAATGGGGGCATGTAATAGATGCCTCTCCATTACTAACCCCTGGGCTTGATGTCAGCTGCCAATACAAAGCTGATATCAACCTCAATACTATTACCCCACTTGCCAACTCTGCAGGGCAAGAGGGAAGAGCAAGGCTAAGCGCCAGAATTGGCGCATCTTATGGTTGTGACTTTTATAGGGCTACTGAGAGCTGTTTTTAGCCTGGGGGGGCAGTATCCATGGCCCCTTCCTAGCCTATTAATATCATCCCTCAGCTTTCTGACTAGCATTTGCTGGATAAATTATAGGGAAACTATAAGTAATTTTTTTGGGGGGTTCCCCATTTTAATAACTAGTAAGAGCTAAGTATACAGCTGTGAGCTGATATTAATAGCCTGGGAAGCTCCATGTGTATTATCCCCTTCATAGGCTATATATGAAAAAAAGAACCTGGCACTCAACTTGATGTGATAATATGAAACAGATGGATTATTCAATCCCAGACAGTGGTACGTCAAACGTTTCGGTCAAATAAATAGACCTTCATCAGTTGCTGTGAGATATATAACAATAATATAAACATGCAATGCAAACTGTTGTGAGTTCATTTTCCCCTTCGTCACTGAGGTCTGGTGAACTCCCTATTCTGGTAAAGGAAGGTAATGAGCCTGATTATCAGGCACCTGAGTCTAATAATGATGACTGGCTGTGTGGAGTCACAGACTGGATATAAGGCTGCCGACGCCCTTCTGCCCTGCGGGTGATTTCTCTGTGGACTTCTTTGAGACCAGTCTGATTCCTGCTCCTCTAAAGCTAAGTTTTCTGCTTTGCCTGTTAGCATTTGTGTTTTGTTTTTTGTTTGCCTTGCTTTTCTGGATTCTGCCATTCCCTGCTGGGGTGAGCTGAATCTCCTTTTGCCTGTTGCTCTGTCTTCAGAATATTCCTGAGTACTGACATAGCTTTTTGAAGCTTAGCGTCTTCAGGGCCTTTTTTCACTGTTAGTTTGTTGGCTCTTATTTTTGTAGGGTTTTTCACGGATTGCAGACAGCAGCCTTCCTGTCCTTTCCTATCTAGTTAGCTTGGGCCCCGTCTTTGCTCAGTCTATCTTTCTGTCTGTGTTAGTGTTCTTTCTTCTTGCCTCACCGTCATTATATGTTGGGGGCTGCCTTTTGCTCAGGGGTCTGCAATCCGATAGCTGCCAACTTCTCTGGTTTTCTGGACTTAGCTAGCATTTCTGTTTTTGCCTCCTATGGTGACTCATTCATAACAGCAAACCATGGATGTGGGAGAAAAGAAAAAAAGGGAAAATAAAGTATATACAACAATTACATGGTAAATTGGTTAACCATAAAGATGCTTGTGTTTGGAAGAGGTGAGTCGAGGCTCAATCTAAACATGATAGAAAGCACTAGGAGGATTGACATATTGTACTCAAATAATTAGTGGAATGAAGAGTAGTCAGCTTTAACCATAAAGGTTAACTTGTTGTGTTGGGGTTAATACCTATGGTATGGTAGAAAAAGGTGCACAAGATGAGAATTAACCATTGTACAGACTGGGGATGCAATAATGGGTTAAACATACCCGTAGGCAAATAAACTGAAGCTTGTTCAGTATGGGGAAAAGGCATAATTAGATGCAGCCTAAAACAGAAAAAACTGGCCTTATTATATTGGTTGGAAAAAACAGCAGCACTATATACAGAAGTATATTACCTGGTGAGCAATGGTGCAGATGCGGCGTCCACCGCTGGTCTGAGAGGTATCACAAAAGTGCCCGGGTATAAAGGGGAAAGGGGCAGGTAATCCAATTACTGCACTGGACAGTGGTGGTGCTGATGAATGGAGGCTGGAGGTGACGTGGGCGGAAGTCATCCTGCATTCCAGGAAGCAAGCGTGCATTCCGCCGCTATGTTAAAAAACCGGAAGTGATGTCAGAAACATGGCTGTGCGGGACGTGTGTCACTGTTGCTCCCGCTGCCAGCCACGAAGTAAGCCCTAATTTGACCATATCGGGGGTGTCTGTGTGCCCCCGGAGAGAGCAGGAACAGGAGAGAGTGGTGGAGGACTGTGTGGAGGAAACAGCGGTCCCCTGGGAGGAGAGCGGCCGCAGGGAACGAGTCTTGGCGCCGGAGGTGGACAGGCGCCATCTTGGCCGCGTCTTCCTGCTCCTTTCTGAGCGGTGTGGGCCAGAAGACTGCGGAGAGCCGTTGGAGGAGGTGGAGGGCCGCGGTTTATGCGGGAGGGGAGACCGCCGACCGCTACAGGAAGGAAGGAGAAGGTCTGCTTACCGGAGGAGAGGGAGGTGAGCTGGACGCAGAAGCCTGGCTGGTGAACAGAGGGTGGCCGCAGTGCTGGGTGCTCCTGGTGGCTGGGTCGGGCGCTCTTGCTGTATATAGTGACTGGGGGTTTTGGAGATACTGCTCCCCCTTTCCAAAGACGCCGGGACCGACCTGATCACCTACCATAGCAGTGAGAAGCACTCTATATAGGGCACCATATCAGGGCCTTATTTACTAATGCCAGCTCTCTACCTTTCAAGACGCATGAGGTCATCTCCACCTCTGAACATGCATTAATAGACTTTCCCTAAATGCACGAGGAGTGATTTTAAATGCATGCTTTAATTCAATATTATGGTCAAATCTAATAAAGAGCGTGCAAAACCGCTGGATACTGGGGTGCACCAGGGCAGGCAAGGCGAAATGGAGAAATTTTTGAAAAATAAACCTGGGTCGGCTAGGCCCACACCAAAAAAGCTACATACAAATGCTGAGGTAGAGGAGCGGGTCGAGGACTCGGACTCAAATGAAGATGTCTCGGACAGTGACATTACCCATTCAGACTCTGGGAAGTTCTCTAGATCAGTATTTAAAAAACTTCTGACCCAAGCATTAAAACCTTTGGTTACAGAGATATCTGGTATGAGAGCTGATCTGTCACATATTGGTAACAGAGTGGAGTCCCTTGAGACATCTCAGTCCTCTCTCATTAGCCACTCGAATGCCATGAGGGACCATTTGGATTACCACAGAGCACAGCTTAATAACTCTCTTCTGGCCTTGGAAGATCAAGAGAACAGAAGCCGCAGAAAAAATATAAGGATTAAAGGATTGCCTGAAAGTGTTTCTGCAGAAATATTGGAAAAATCCACGAAAGAAATTTTTGCCCTCCTAATTCCGCAAGAAAAATGCGACCAAATTGTGATTGAGAGGGTTCATAGATCGCTCAGACCCAGGCCTAAGCCCTCTGAACCCCCGAGGGATGTGATCTGCGGCTTGTTGAGTTCTGTGGACACCAATGTTATTTTGTCTGCTTCAAGGGATGTTAAAAATCTCGCTTACGAAGGATCTGCTATACAACTCTACCAGGACATTGCGCCGTCGACCCTTGCAAAGAGAAGAATCCTGAGGCCCTTCTTGGAAATACTACGCTCGCGTAAAATCCTCTATAAATGGCTGTTTCCGTTTGGAATATCGGTAAATGGAGACGGCAAACAAGTAACAGTGAGAAGTCCTGAAGACTTAAGCAAAATATGGGACACTTTTGACATTGCTTCTATTGATATCCCTTCATGGCTACCTTTGGATATGGATCTTCGCACGCCTCCTCCTATCAATGCTTATACAGGAGGTCAGGGGGAATGGGCTTCAGTGAAGAGACGCATGCCCCCTAAGCGAGGGAAATCTGGGGCAAGAAAAGAGATGCCTCCCTGAATATTGTTTTATTGGGTCTAGTCGCATTTTCTCACGTTGGGACCCAATAGTTTTTGGTTTAACTTTGCAATGTCTTTGATCGCTTTGGTTTGCCCTGATTGGCACCTGCTTAGGTGTTGACGCTTTCATTTAACTGCTGTACAAGCTAACATGTACTACTCGTGTGTTGGGGATGGGATTCTCTGATCTGTCATGGGGGGCATGTTGGTGCTCCTGCCGTAGGCAGGCAGTTGGTTATTGTTTTCTATTGGTTACTGTTATTTTACCTTGCATTTTGTATTTTTTGTGGTCTGTCGGCATGGGACACTTTATTATTTATTATTTATTTATTTTTTCTTTTGCTACATCTAACTTACTATGGGTGACAAGGAAAAATTTGCCACTATAGTAGTGGCTTCGTATAATGTAAAGGGGCTACGCTCCCCGTGTAAGAGAAACCAGGTATTGAACCTTTTGCATACAAAAAAGGCTAGTGTGATCTTTCTACAGGAGACACATTTTAAAGCGGGGAGAGTGCCAGACATGTCCAGATCTCGTTATCCGACCTGGTACCATAGTACAGGTGGGTCGGCATCTAGAGGAGTGAGTATTGCTATTAAAAAAAATGTTCCTTTTGTCTTGCAAGATTGCCTTTCAGATTCTGAAGGAAGATATATTATACTGAAGGGCCTTATTGCTAACACCAAAGTTACTTTATGTAACTTATATGCCCCAAATAAGAATCAGATTGGATGGCTATGTAAGACAATGAATACCTTAAAACTATTTACTGAAGGTTTATTGCTGATGGGGGGAGATTTTAATGTACCATTCAATCCATCTTTGGATACTTCCACGGGCAAGTCTGCCCTTTCCCAAAAGGCACTGAGAAAATTACACATTTCTTTCCAAGAATTACACTTGATAGACCCCTGGAGGACACTCTCTCCTTCGGGCAGAGACTACACTTTTTATTCCCATCCGTTTGGCAGCTACCATAGAATTGATTATATATTGACACAGACAACCAACCTCTCATTAGTCAAAAATGCGACCATAGACGCTATCACACTATCGGACCATGCTCCTATTTTTCTCGATATGGGCATAGAAACCCTTCCGCGACCAGCCAGGTCTTGGTCGCTTAATGAGACATTATTAGATTCAGATTCCCACATTACGAGACTGACCGGCACTCTGGAATTCTTTTTTCAGACAAATCTGCAGTCTGGCCCATCCATACCTGTGGTGTGGGAGTCACATAAAGCGGTAATGAGGGGTGATTTTATAGCTTTGAGTTCCCATCTCAAAAAAGAAAGGACAAAACAGGTTGTGTCTATTTTGCACCAAATTAATTCCTTGGAAAGATTGCATAAGAGATCTCAAGTAAATAAGACATTAACTGAACTGACTGACCTAAGAAATTCGTTAAAAAATCTAATAAAAATCTAATCGGCCAAAACCTATATGAGATGTAAACAGAGGTTCTATCTCCATGGCAATAAAAGTAGCAAGCTTATGTCTTCATTGCTTAAAAAGCAGCAAGAAAGGACGTTCATTAGGCAGCTCAAAACTCTGGATGGCTCCTCAATTTTCGAGACCGCTGATATTGCTGAGGAGTTTAGATCCTTTTATGACAGCTTATATAATCTAAACATACCAGATAGCATGCAAGACCCAATAAAAGCTATAGAAAAAATTAGAGAGTTTCTGACCCCATTAGTTTTACCTAAAATAACCCCGGAGGGCCAAACTTTGTTAACCGCTCCGGTTACCCCTAAAGAAATTTTGGATACTCTTTCCACCATTCCAAATGGAAAGGCCCCGTGCCCGGATGGTCTCCCTATTATATATTATAAAAAATTTATAAAACCACTCTTACCTCAACTGGTGACCTTGTTTAATTCCTATTTGAAGGGCCAGCTTCCCTCTAAGCAATCATTAGAGGCTTATATTACGGTTCTCCCGAAGGAGGGTAAGGACCCAAACTTGTGCGCCAGCTATAGACCAATTTCATTACTTAATACGGACGTAAAGTTGTGGGCTAAAATACTAGCGGGTAGAATAAGCAATCTTTTACCCAAATTGATTCATGCGGATCAGGCGGGCTTTGTGAGGGGTAGGGAAGGGAAAGATAACTCCACTAGGGTCATACAGTCTATAATGTTTGCCAAATCCTGGCAGGTCCCCTTGGTACTCTTGTCAACGGATGCCGAGAAGGCTTTTGACAGAGTGTGTTGGAGATTCATGGAACAGGTGTTAATTAAATTCGGTTTTCCCCCTCAATATATAACAGCAGTCCTCTCTCTCTACTCCCAACCGACGGCCAGGGTCAGGATAAATGGCACCCTATCAAAAAGTTTGGAGATTCACAATGGGACTAGGCAGGGATGCCCTCTGTCCCCATCTTTGTTCATTTTGGTCATAGAAACTTTGATACAAAGCATCAGACAAGAACAACGCATAGAGGGGTTGACGGTGGGACCGGGGACATTTAAAACGCTAGCTTTCGCAGATGACTTGCTTTTTCTCATATCCAATCCATCTCAGGCATTCCCGATCATCCTCCGAATTTTTCAACAGTTTGGTTCCCTCTCCAATTTTAAAATTAACCTAGCCAAATCTGAAGCGTTAAATATCACTCTCCCCCACTCCCAACTTTCCATTCTTCGTACGCAGACTCCCTTTTCTTGGGCTAATGGCTCTATCAAATACTTAGGTATATACATAACTAGGGACCCCACTAACTTATTTCAAAGTAATTTCATACCCTTATTGAAGAAAGTTACTAATCTGATGCATAAATATAACCTACCCGCTTTATCTTGGTTGGGTCGCATAAACGTGTTTAAGGCATATATTATGCCTATTATTTTGTATGCCATGAATATGGTACCGATTCAGATACCCCTGACCTTTTTTGGGTCATTAAAGTCACTAATAGGAAAATTCATCTGGAAATCTAAACCGGCTAGGTTGCCTTATAGGCTTCTTACTTACCCGGTCGCCTCTGGTGGATTGGGAGTTCCAGACCCCCTGGTGTATTATAAGGCAATCCACCTTGGCAGATGGTTAAAAGTAGTGTCTTGCACTGAGGGAGGGGAGGGAGCTTGTGTCGACCTGGCTTTGCTGGGTCGGAGGGGTTTGCCTTATCTGTGGACTAGGACCAAACCACCGGCTACTCTTAGACTGGATGAGATAACATCTACTACATTACGTACCAAAAGATTGATGTTGGGGGAATTACCGGAGGACACTTTTCCTTCGACATTAACGCCGATTAGTTCAATACCGTTTTTATTGGATTCTGATTTTCAGGATCCTTATAATCTGTGGTTTACCCTCCCTAGAGATACATTGAATAGCTTTTATGGTAATAAAATATTACAGGGAGGAGTTTGGCCATCAAATGCAATGAAACAACCAACTAATTTTCTTCAGTGCCAACAAATTCGACGTACGCTTCTACAGTTTAGGAAGAAATTCCCGACCAGGTCGAACTGGTCCTGGTTAGATATCATGATCAAACTTCCGCTTCCACGGCTAAAAATCCTGTCTCGTATTTACTCACATCTGATCTCTCCGGGAATACATTTTAAGCCCTCATTTATTTATTCCTGGGAAATGGAACTTAATACTACGTTCACAGAGAAACAAATATCTAGAATGCTATCTAGTGCACGGGGATTCTCCAGGTGTGTTCTTTTGCAAGAAAATTCTTATAAAATTTTGACCAGGTGGCATTGGACTCCCGCGAAGCTCTTTCAGAGGGGTCTTCCTGATAATGATGCTTGTTGGAGATGCCTCAACCCTGGAGGACATCATACACACATATTTTGGGATTGTCCCAAATTGAGACATTTTTGGGACGGTGTCGAGCTAGTTCTCAAGAATTTACAGCTAATAAAGACCAATCTCAGGGCTACGGAGGTTCTTCTTTCGTGCCCATCAAAAGATTTCTTACCAAGAAAACATGGCCTACTCCCATTGATGCTAAGTGCTGCAAAACAGCTGATAGCTGTTCATTGGAAAGATGTCGCTCCCCCTACATTGGAGGAGTGGCGTGACAAGATAAATCAGATTTCTCGTCTGGAGGAGCTGTCTAGCTGGGAGGTATTCAACCACAAATCTTATGTGTTGACCTGGGCCCCGTGGACTAGATATTTGGGGGATAATCCTCGAGGAGAGAGATCAGATAATGCATGAATCTCACTTAGACTTGATGGCCTTGTTTTTGGGGTAGCGGGTTCCAAGGTTACTTATAAAACTGTTCACCTATTCTATTTTTATAATACACTCATTTATCGCTAGTGTCGATGCTGACGACTGCTTTGTTTTGATGTTATTGTGATTGCTTGTTATTATGCATCCCTCTTTTCCCTTCCCTTCTTCTTCTTCCTTTTTCCCACCCACTTTTCCCTCCCCCCCCCTTGTTTTTCCCCCCCTTTATTATTTTTTACCACCTTGGATGGACGTCTGAGCAATCTGTAACCATCTGTATTTGTAATACGATGTCCTGTCTTATGGTGTGGTTGAAACTTGAAAATAAAGAATTTATAAAAAAAAAAGAAACATGGCTGTGCGTTCCACCAATGCATATTTGCATTCCACCCGCGTTTCTAGGGTGGAACACGATAATGACACCACCAAATGGAGACTGAGAGGGGAAAATCATGCGTTCCACCAGTGTATAGGAGCGCACCACTAAAAAATCAAAGTGGGGCAAAGTTATTATGAAAAAATGGTAATAAAAATCGGAAAAAGATCTTATTAGGAGGACGTATGGTCTATCATAGAGGTGGAGTGTCTGAGGAAAGCTGGACATGTTTAGATGAGATATCCAGAATAGAGTGAGGCCAATGGTGTACTATTCAGAGGAATATGCTGTACAAGTGCTCGTGATAGACTGTGTCCGGAAATCAATACAGACGGCTCTAGGGAGATAGAAAGGGAAATGTTAGTCATCTTGAATACACACAAGCATAAGTTGTAAAAACCGAATCATATTCCAGTGAACTCAGCATGACGATAGAGAATAGTGTATAATGGTGACACATAATCAAAGAAATGACAATAAATCGTATTCCCTATTCAGTCCTTTAGGAGCGAGCATCTCTAAAGTATGAATTCAGTACGCCTCACGTTTTTTTAAACCGGAAACTCTGTCACCACCCCGCCTGAGTGGGGTTACGAAATCAATGACCTGGAACTTGAGTTGTGAGAGTGAGTGTCCCTGTGAATGGAAATGGTTAGGAATACGGAGGAGTAAATTTTTGCAACGGATCGTAGATTTATGTTTTGAAATTCTATCTCGTATGGGCTGGGTAGTTTCCCCACTCCTTCTACTTGTACGGGCACTAATGCTGTGTCAATTGCACATTTGGGTCTCCGGAATAAGAGTAACTTCCGCCCACCCCATGGGTTTCATGCTTTGTAGACTTTCATAGACTTTATACAGAACTCCTTCCACTCCATACGGGAAGATATGGAAAAAGGGAGCCTTTTCTACCCACCTAATTTCTCTTCCATTGAACATCAAGTCCTTAAATCAGTTCAGGGGGATGACAGCCTAATTATTAAGCCAGCCGAGAAAGGCGGCGCTATAGTGATTATGGATAGATCTAATTACTTATCCGAAATGAATAGATAATTAGAGGACACATCTACTTTAGACTCCCTAAAGACCCCACCCCTGCCATTCGTGCTAAAATTGATGACATCCTACAAAAGTACTCCAACCTAGGGGTCCTTGACTCTAAGACTTGTGACTACCTTATGAAAAAGAATCCCATCATACCATTTTTCTATACCCTGCCAAAAATACACAAAAACCTACAAAATCCTCCAGGGAGGCCCATAGTGGCCTCAACAGAATCTATTCTTTCTCCAATCTCCATCTTTCTAGAGAAAATACTCACACCCATTATTCAAACCTCTCATTCCTTCCTTCTGGACACAGGGGGACTTCTCAGAATTGTTAGAGAACAGAACAGGGTATCTCCAAACACGAAACTAGTCACCTTGGATATCAAGGACCTCTACACTTCCATTCCCCACATCAAGGGCATCAAATCGGTTCACCACCTTTTACTATCTGCAGGAAAGGACAATAACCAGGTCAATCTGTGCGTGGATCTCCTCACGCTTGTTTTATTCAATAATTTCTTTCTTTTCCAGGATACTTTCTTCATCCAGATCCGGGGCACCGCAATGGGCTACAAACCCCCTTACGCTAACTGTTATATGGCAGATTTTGAGGGAACTGTCATTTATAAAAATCAAGCATTTGTCAGTAACGTTCTCCTATAGAAAAGTTACATTGACAATATTTTCTGCCTCTGGAGGGGCTCATTGAAGTCCTTGCATCATTTCTTTGAGGTCCTCAACGTCTCAAGGTCCCGGATAAAATTCACAATGTCCCATGATTTGCATTCCAACAATTTCTTGGACACTATTGTTCAAAAGAATTCAGAGGGTTTCTTGACCACTGACCTCCACATTAAGTCCACTGATAGGAATAGCACACTTCACTACCGAAGTTTCCAACCTCCCTCAGTCAAATGCTCGATACCCACATCACAATTTCAACGGGTCACACGGATTGTCTCGGACAACACTCTACGTGCCCAACGTCTGAATGAGATGACATCCAAAATCTCCAAAAGGGGTTATCCCCCCACTATCCTGGAAGCATCAAAAAATCCATCGCTGCCTACCCAGACGAGACCCAAGTAAATGTATCCCTTTTGTACACTCATATCATCCATTTTCCTTCATTCTCCATAAAGCCATCCGGAAACATTGGCATCTACTGTCAACTGCACATCCCAACATTCCGGAGATCAAAGAACCTTTCTTACCAAGTTTCAAAAGACCCTCAAACCTAAAAGACACCGTGGTAAGAGCTGATATTGGCTACACACAGCCACAGAAACAACTTTTTGTCCAGACCTAAAACAGGGACGTTTCCCTGTCTACATTGCGCACAGCGCAGCAATGTCCTCAAGGGTAGTACTTTTCAACATCCACGATCAGGCAAGAGTTTCAGTAACAAGGATTACTATACCTGTGAAACATCTTTTGTTGTTTACTTAATAAAGTGTCGCTGTGGTTTACTCTACATTGGAGAAACTACCCAACCCATACGAGATAGAATTTCAAAACATAAATCTACGATCTGCTGCAAAAATTTACTCCTCCCTATTCCTAACTATTTCCATTCACAGGGACACTCCATGTCACAACTCAAGTTCCAAGTCATTGATTAAGTACCCCCGCTCAGGCGGGGTGGTGAGAGTTTCCAGTTTAAAAAAACGTGAGTCGTACTGGATTCATACTTTAGAGATGCCCCCTCCTAAAGGACTGAATAGGGAATACGATTTATTGTCATTTTGTGTCACCATTATACACAATTCTCTATCGTCATGCTGAGTTCTCTGTAATATGATTCGGTTTTTACAACTTATGCTTGTGTGTATTCAAGATGACTAACATTTCCCTTTCTATCTCCCTAGAGCAGTCTGTATTGACTTCCGGACACAGTCTATCATGAGCACTTGTACAGCATATTCCTCTGAATAGTACACCATCGGCCTCACTCTATTCTGGATATCTCATCTAAACATGTCCGGCTTTCCTCAGACACTCCACTACTATGATAGACCATACTGTCATCCTAATAAGATCTTTTCCCGATTTTTATTACCATTTTTTCATAACTTTGCCCCACATTTATTTTTTAGTGGTGCGCTCCTATACACTGGTGGCACGCATGATTTTCCCCTCTCAGTCTCCATTTGGTGGTGTCATTACCGTGTTCCACCCTACAAACGCGGGTGGAACGCAAATATGCATTGGTGGAATGCACAGCCTTGTTTCTGACATCACTTCCGGTCTTTGAACATAGCGGCGGAATGCACGCTTGCTTCCTGGAACGCAGGATGACTTCCGCCCACATCACCTCCGGCTTCCATTCACCGGCACCACCACTGTCCAGCGCAGTAATTGGATTACCCGCCCCTTTCCCCTTTATACACGGGCACTTTTGCGATAGCCCTCAGACCAGTGGTGGACGCTGCGTCTGCACCACTGCTCACCAGGTAATATACTTGTTTTACCTACCGCTGATGTTTTTTCCAGCCAATGTAAGGCCATTTTTTTGTTTTAGGCTGCATCCATTTACAGTCATATGTTAAAGTTTGGGCACCCCTATAAATGTTAACCTTTTTTCTTTATAACAATTTTGGTTTTTGCAACAGCTATTTCAGTTTCATATATCTAATAACTGATGGACTCAGTTATATTTCTGGATTCAAATGAGGTTTATTGTACTAACAGAAAATGTGCAATCTGCATTTAAACAAAATTTGACCGGTGCAAAAGTATGGGCACCCTTATCATTTTCTTGATTTGAACACTCCTAACTACTTTTTACTGACTTCCTGAAGCACTAAATTGGTTTTGTAACCTCATTGAGCTTTGAACGTCATAGCCAGGTGTATCAAATCATGAGAAAAGTTATTTAAGGTAGCCACTTGCAAGTAGTTCTCCTATTTGATTCTCCTCTGAAGAGTGGCATCATGGGCTCCTCAAAACAACTCTCAAATGATCTGAAAACAAAGATTATTCAACATAGCTTTTCAGGGGAAGGATACAAGAAGTTGTCTCAGAGATTGAACCTGTCAGTTTCCACTGTGAGGAACATTTTGGAAGAAGGTCCTGTGGACTGATGAAACAAAGATTGAGTTGTTTGGTCATACAAAAAGGCGTTATGCATGGAGGCTAAAAAACACAGCATTCCAAGAAAAACACTTGCTACCCACAGTAAAATTTGGTGGAGGTTCCATCATGCTTTGGGGCTGTGTGGCCAATGCCGGCACCGGTAATCTTGTTAAAGTTGAGGGTCGCATGGATTCAACTCAGTATCAGCAGATTCTTGACAATAATGTGCAAGAATCAGTGACGAAGTTGAGTTACGCAGGGGATGGATATTTCAGCAAGACAATGATCCAAAACAACACTCCAAATCTACTCAGGCATTCATGCAGAGGAACAATTGCAATGTTCTGGAATGGCCATCCCAGTCCCCAGACCTGAATATCATTGAACATCTGTGGGATGATTTGAAGCGGGCTGTCCATGCTCGGCGACCATCAAACTTAACTGAACTGGAATTGTTTTGCAAACAGGAATGGTCACAAATACCTTCATCCAGGATCCAGGAACTCATTAATAGGTACAGGAAGCGACCAGAGGCTGTTACTTTTGCAAAAGGAGGATCTACGAAATATTAATGTCACTTTTATGTTAAGGTGCCCATACTTTTGCACCGGTCAAATTTTGTTAAAATGCAGATTGCACATTTTCTGTTAGTAAAATAAACCTCATTAGAATCCAGAAATATAACTGAGTCCATCAGTTATTAGATATATGAAACTGAAATAGCTGTTGCAAAAACCATAATTGGTGTAAAGAAAAAAGGTTAACATTAATAGGGGTGCCCAAACTTTAACATATGACTGTATGCCATTTCCCCAGACTGAACAAGCTTCAGTTTATTTGCCTACGGGGATGTTTAACCCATTATTGCATCCCCAGTCTGTACAATGGTTAATTCTCATCTTGTGCACCTTTTTCTACCATACCATAGGTATTAACCCCAACACAACAAGTTATCCTTTATGGTTAAAGCCGACTATTCTTCGTCCCACCAATTTTTTTGAGTACGGTATGTCATTCCTCCTTTCTATCACGTTTAGATTGTGCCTCGACTCACCACTTCCAAACACAAACATCTTTATGGTTAACCAATTTGCCATGTAATTGTTGTATATACCTTATTTTCCCTTTTTTTCTTTCCTCCCACATCCACGGTTTGCATAGTATGTTTATATTATTGTTATACATGTATATTTCACAGCAACTGATGAAGGTCTATGTATTTGACCGAAACGTTTGACATACCACTGTCTGGGATTGAATAAACCATCTGTTTCATATTATCACATCAAGTTGAGTGCCAGGTTCTTTTTTTCATACATTGCCACGGTTTGGGAACCTACCTCAGCACCACCACATAGTTGTGCACACGTCTATTTTGTATATTTTCATAGGCTATAAACACCAGCCCCAGCTGTCCATATTCCCTCTGCTGATTAATAACATTTTGGGTGATTCCACGCCATTTTTTTCCAGAAACTTATTAATTAGTAAAATACATGTACAGTAAGGTACACATGCAAAGCACTGATTATGTGTACTGAAGAATATTTCCATTTATAGCTATTTTTAAATGACAGAGAATTACTCTGTGTAAAAGCTCATTTTAAAAGCACATTCCATACGGATTGATTGCATTTAGATGTCATTTGGATGCTAGGTGATAAAAATCATATTGTACTTGCATGAATATTGCATGACACTTGTCCAACTTTTCAGAAACAACATCGGACCACTTTTTTTTTTTTTTTTTTATCCAATAAATTTTTATTGAAATTTTCAAAGACAGAAATGATCTTACAGAAGAAAATCAAAGATCATAATATAGACAGACAGAAATGCAAACAACAATAACAATAACAATATCAGACAATGAGACCGTAGGAAAAGGAAGGGAGGGGGGGGGATCCGGTAAGACTCAAGAAATCAAGAAATCCTAATCCGATCCGATGTATAGACTAAGTACTAAACTTTATGGGAGATGCCAAGGGGTGGGAAACCCAACCCGCCCAGATCTTCATTACCCTGTCTCTGACCCCTGCATCTAGTGAAAGAAAGTACTCATGATGAAATGTTGAGTTAAGTCTGACCGCGAGGGTAGGCGGGAGCGGGGCCTTCCATTTAGCAGCGAGGCTAATCCTAGCAGCCATCAATATATTTGAGACCAAGGGTACGAATTCTAGGGGAAGTGTTTCGATCCCAATGTTTAGAACTGCCAGTTGAGGAGATAGAGGGAAATCAATACCCGTCACAGATTTAAGTAAGTTTGAGACACCTAACCAAAAGGAGGTCAAACTAGGACATTTCCACCACATGTGAGCCAAAGTACCTCTTCCTCCACACTGTCTCCAGCACAAAGGGGAGAAATTCTTTCCAAATTTAGATAAAGTAATCGGGGGATAGTACCATCTAAGATGAATCTTTTTTAGTGTCTCAAGGTGGTTGATACATTTAGATGCCCGCTGTATTGCTTTTATTCCCGCTCTCCACTCTTCATCCGAGGCGGTGTATTGATGATAATAAATGTTTCACTTGGAAGTGTTGGAAACCCGTTTTCTCTATACCAGAGAAGTTCGAGCATAATTTGGAAAAGGACGAGAAGGTACCCTCCTACAACATATCTCCCAGTGAGTGGATACCAGCCTTCATCCAGGGAAGGAGATCAATATAGGGTATGTGAAAGGACAGGGCCTTGATATTTATCAGGCTCGGCGGCAGTGAGATCCAATCCCCCACCACTCGCCTCCAACCTACAAGGGTGGCCTGCATTGTAATTAGTGGAGGGGAATAAGGCGTCGGCCGGAGCGATTCTGCCTCTAGTAGGCACCGTAATGAGGACCCTTCGACAAAGCTCGATTCTATCTGTATCCAGCCCAAATTCTCAAGCGGGGTTGACCACCACTTTTTCACCGCTTCTAAAATAGCAGCCTTATAATACCCGGCTATGTAGGGAACTCCCATGCCACCTTCCGTATATGGAAGATACATAATTTTACCCGCTACTCTAGGTTTTTTATTAGCCCAGATATATCGGTTAGTAATATTTTGGAGTTTAGTGAGGAATTTGGAAGGAATTACAATAGGGAGGGAACTAAAATAATAAAGAATTTTAGGGAGAAGAAACATTTTAAAGGCTTGGACTCGGGCTATCCACGAAAAACCATGTAAAGGGTGTCTAGAGATTTCGGAATTTAGAGCTGAGACCAAGTTTCCCATGTTAGTTGAGGCGATATATTTTGAGCGGGTAAGGGTTATACCTAAGTATGGAATTCCGTCATCCCGCCATGTAAAGGGGAGTTCTGTTTTCAGTCTCTCTTGAAGCGGCGGAGGGACTGCTATGGGAAAAATAAGAGACTTAGTCGCATTAAGTTTATAAAAGGAAATTGCTGAGAATAAGGACAGAGAAGACATGACAGCCGGTAAAGATTTATGCAAGTTAGTACAAGTGATAATAATGTCATCTGCATATAAGCCAATCAAATGGTGGTGTGAACCTATATGATAACCTGAAATATTTTTGTTAGATCTTATGGACTCAGCCAGGGGTTCTATAGCCAAAGAAAATATAATCGGTGACAGGGGGCAACCCTGACGGGTTCTGTTAGTGATGTGGAAGGGGGAGGACAAAAAACCTGAAGATAGCACCCTAGCATTAGGGTTAGAGTATAACGACAGGATAGCCGATAATATTGGGCCATCAAAACCAAACTTTTTAAGGACAGAGCTAAGGTATCCCCAATGTACCCTGTCAAAAGCCTTCTCTGCGTCCAATGAGAGAAGCACACCGGGGACACCCATCTTTTCAGCCACATCAATAACGTCAATCATACGTCTAGTGCCATCTCCAACCCTCCTACCGGCCACAAAACCCACCTGGTCTGGATGAACCAGGGACGGGGTAATTACATTCAATCTAGATGCCAATAATTTAGAAAAAATTTTTACATCACAGTTCAGTAATGAGATGGGACGATAATTTCCCGGGTCCTCTGTAGATTTACCTGGCTTGGGTATAGTGACAATGGTAGCCTGAAGGGAGATAGCAGAGACCGACCCAGACCTTTGCCACGAGGAGAAAGTACGGAGGAGGTATGGGGCAAGAACAGAAGAAAAACGTCTATAATAATCGTTAGGAAGTCCATCTAGACCTGGGGCGGAATGAAGTTTAGTAGTTTTTATAACCTGCTTTATTTCAGATAAAGAGAAAGGAGAGTTAAGGGCCTCAAGTTGGGTCTGCGACAATTTTGGGAGAGAGATGGAATCTAGATAGGTTTGGATATCTGTCTGTGATGGAAGCGGGGTATTCACATCTCCCTCTAAGTTATATAATTTAGAATAAAATTGTGCAAATACCTCAGCTATAGCGATGGGGTTACGTATAAGGGTTCCGGAATGATCTCGCAAGGCCTCAATATGAGCTAACCTTTCCCTCTTTTTGATACGTTTAGCAAGTAATGAACCCGCTCTGTCCCCCATTGCATAAAAAGTTTTCATTTTCCTCAAATACTTCTCATGCTGATCTAATAGAAAGGACCTGAGTTGTGAACGGGTTAAGGCCAGTTGTTTAGAGACCAAAGGGGACGGGTTAAGCTTGTTAATGCGTTCCAGCCGTTGCAAATCAGCCACTAAGGTCGCTCTAGTGTGCTCGCGCTCTCTTTTAAGTCGGGATGCTCTTTGTATAAAAAGGCCTCTAACAAAAGCCTTGTGGGCTTCCCATATAGTTTCATCAGAAACTGACTGATTATCATTGATGGAGAAGTATTCCGCCAGCTGCGCCTCCACATCCGTCCCCACCTCCTGCCTAGTTAAAAGAGCAGGATTTAGTTTCCATTGCCAGGGAGTCCGTGGCCGAAACCCCACAGATATTTCCAAACTGACAGGAGCATGGTCTGACCAGGAGATTGTTCCCACCTCCGCCGAAACACATGCCGGGAGAGTTCCGCTGTCAACTAGGAAGTAGGCAATTCTGGAGTAAGAGCTGTGTCTATGGGAAAAGAAAGAAAAATCCCTCTCTGTAGCATGTAAGTATCTCCAGACATCATGTAAATGTTTTTCCAAACAGAGAGAGCTCAGTTCACCTCGACCCACTTTTGAGCGCGGTGAACAGTCTAAATCCCTTGAAGGGACAACATTAAAGTCACCACATATAATAACTCCGCCTCTAGCCTCCACAACTTTTAACAATTCTCTCATAAATTTCACAGGGGAGAGGTTAGGGGCATACACATTAACAATAGAATATGCTGAACCATCTATAACACAATTCAGAATAATAAATCTCCCTCCCGGGTCCGCAATCTCATTGAGGAGTTGAAAAGTAGTATCCTTTTTAACAAAGATACAGACACCAGCTTTTTTTGAAGTATTATTGGCAAAGAAGGCCGTGGGATACATGAGACTACGGACCCGGTGGTTGTCCCCTTCGAGCATATGGGACTCCTGTATACACAATACATCTGCTTTATTTCGGCGAGCCTCCTCCCACAACATAGAGCGTTTAAATGGCGAGTTAAGCCCCCTGACATTTAAAGAAACAAGTTTCACTGTCATGTGTAAAAAAGGTTTCGAAACTGTGGAGAACACGTCTCACCAGACACACCCAGGGACGACAAAAAGGGATACACATCAAAATGAGGGAAACAAGTAAACAGACAATAAAAAGAACATCTATGTAAACGTAACAGGCAGTATTAATACTGCAATGGGGCAGATAAACAGCATCAGGAGAGGGAAAAAAGGGAAAACCAGGTCCCTTTGAATACACCATTCTCCCACGCTGCATCAGGGAAAGAAAAGCCATCTGCAGACAGAGGCCACAAGAAGAATTTAAGGCTGTGTGCCACCTAGAGTAGTTTTAGGAAGGTCAACCTGCCGTCTCCCAGTCCGCTCTTACTCTTCTCAAAGGCTGTACTCGGCCAGGTTGTGGACTACCCCACTTTGGGGAGACCAGTAGGTTCCAATCACGAAGCGCTTGTTCCAGCTTTTTAGGTGAGTGAAAAACGTATCTTGTCTCCATATGCACAAATCGGATCTTCACCGGAAAACCCCAGTTATAAGGAATGCTATTTTCTCTTAACACCTTACACAGGGGTGCAAACTCTCTTCTTCTGGCTAAGGTCCCTGCCGAGAGATCCGGAAAAACAGCAATTTTTGAAAAGGGCTCCGGAAGGGTTCTCTGATCTCTCATTGCATGCATGAAATCTTCCTTTACCCTAAAAGAGTGGAGACAGGCAAGCACATCCCTGGGAAGAGATTGATTAATGTGAGAGGGTTTGGGCACCCGGTGAATCCTTTCTATTCCCAGGGGCCTGGATTGAGCATCAGGGAGAACCTCTTTGAGAAAGGCTGTAAAGTGATCAGACAGATCAGCCTCTTTAACAGTCTCAGGAATACCACGAAGTCTTATGTTACATCTGCGGGATCTGTCCTCCAAATCCCATAGTTTAAGTTGCTGGGTCGAAAAACGTTCCTCTAGGGCAGAGTAATCATCAGCCAGGACATTATGAGCAGTCGCATATTCCACCATTTTCTGCTCAATATGGTCTGTGCGGTCACCCAGGGAAACAATGTCTTGCCTAAGCTCCCCAATCATACCTTTCATATCGTCATGGAGAGCCTTCCTGAGGGAGGACAAGAGCCGCTGCATTGTGGCCTGGGTAAGAGGAATATCTTCTGTTTCCATCGCCACTGTCTCTCTGATGTCCCTAGAGGAGGGATGGGAGGATGCAGAGCCTGAGTGAGATGCCGGTGCCATCTTGGATTGCTGCAGCCCTTCCCTGCTGTAGAAATCTGTAAGCTTTGCCGGGTTACTGCGCAGTTTCGGGGGTCCTCGCGGCATGCTATGTGCTCCCTGGGTCCTCTAGTAGACAAAGGTGACAAAATCAGCCTGTTTGAGCCGCTTGAAGCCGAGTGGTAGCTCGTGTCTGCAGGAGCTCCCTGACTATGCAGCCTGCACCATGAGCTTCCAGGCCACGCCCCCAATTTTTTTTTTTTTTTAACGATGATGGGTATGAGCCCTTAATTTGTTGGTGGGATGAAACTGATTAAATAGTTTATGGAACATCTTTAACTTTTGCTCAGACTCTGTCCACATGATTAAAATATTATCAATGTAAGGATAATAAGCCAGAGGCCTCATGGGACAAGAGGATAAAAGTTGCTATATTGGCCATGAAAGTATTTGCATATTTTGGTGCCATTTTGCATCTCATTGCTGTACCAGTCTCCAGTAAATATAAAAACTTACCTTACCGAGGTCATGGCAGTTCAGCCTGGCAGAGAATGCAGCCTCAGTGACCAGAGGTATCCTCAATGATGTCACCACTGATCACTGAGGCTGCCCTCACAGCAGTTCATTCCCAGTGGTTCTCAGCCTGGACGGTCGCATCTTGGCACCGTCCAGGTTGAAAATTGTTTTTCCCCCAGACATGGATTACGGCATGAGACAGAACGACAGAGGTGAGGGATATTGTTTTTTTTTTATTTTTGGCTTATTACAGGAGAACAAGTGCTTTGGTGGTATTAGGTGAGTATAGCTGTTTATTTTTAAATAAAAAAGTAAATGTGTGTTTTGCTTTATTTCTAATAAAAGACTTTATTCTGGCTGTCTTTACCATACCACTATAGGATTAGTAATGGATAGGTGTCTTATAGACGCCTCTCCATTAATAATCCGTGGGCTTGATGTCACCTGACAATACATAGGTGACATCAACCCCACAAGTATTAACCCCACTTGCCACCGCTACAAAGCAAATGGGAAGAGCCGGGCAAAGCACCAGAATTGGAGCATCTAATTGATGGGCCTTTTCTGGACAGCTGCGGGCTGCTGTGGGGTCAATATCCATGGTCCCTTACCAGCCCCCAGCTGTCTGCTTTAGCAAGGCTGGTTATCAAAGATGGGGGGGACCCCACGCGATTTTTTTAAATTATTTAAATTTTAAAAAAAAAATAGCGTGGGGACCCCTCTATTCTTGGTAACCAGCCTTGTTGAAGCTGACAGCTGAGGGTTGCAGCCACCAGCTGAGTTTTGCCTGGCTGGTTATCAAAAATACAGGGGAACCATGCCGTTTTAAAAAAAAATATATTTATTTATAGCGCAGGAGCCGGCTAATACACCCATCAGCCACTCCTGCGTTCACTGTTATTAGTGGCAGCAGGTGTTGGATAATGTGAGTAGTCCTATCAGCTGACACTAGTGACCGGAGGTCAATTTTATACCTTTAATCACAGATGAGCGCTCACGCTATCTTTTGACAACATGGGAACCGCGGCTCTCTGACCGGTGGGGATGATTTCCCTGCCAATCAGAAGCGGTGTTAGCCGCGCTGTCATGCACATGACAGCGTTGCAAACACTGGATATTCCGGCCCCCTCTTTAAGTGAATGGTGTCTGAGTTCGGGTCTAGGTACTGTTCTGGTACCCGAACCCAAACTTTTTGTAACTGTTCGGCTGAATCCGAACATCCAGGTGTCTGCCCATCTCTAATCAAGACCATCAAGTCCAATGGAAGTTTGAAACACAGAGGAACATGCAGAAAGCACAGAACAAAAATTACAGTATTACAATTACAAACTACAGACCCTTCTATTCATAACAAGGAAAGAAAACAACATTGAATCTTGAATTGAGGTGCAAACAGTTACAAAACAAAGCCAAAACCTGACAATTATTACAACTATGGCACAACCACTGATACATAAACATCTGTGTCATCAATCTCCAATATTTTAAACCCAACAAAGCGGAACTTGATTTTCTTTTTAGAGGACTCTCATCTTGTCCTTTTAAAGCCTTGGATGAAAATTAACTCCGCAGTGATATGGAAAATTACTTTAGGAGGCTACGCCTGATGGAATATTTTCATTACACAGAGGAGTCAGAACAATTTTTTTTCCTGGTTTTCATTTTGGTGAAATTGTATTTTTTTTAAATTTAAGTACAATTCAATTCCACTCTAATATATTACCATTATTAAGGTTCTTAGCTGAAACATGTTGGTTGTTCATTCCAGGTTGTGGTGACCAGGATCCATGTCTTTTTTAATGTACTACTGTACCGAATAAAAGATTTTTCTTTTTTTTTTTTTTACAAAAAAAAGATAACTATCATTTTTTATTTCATCGCTGGAGGTTTCTTCCCCCACCTTTTTCTATTTCGTCGACGTTCAAGACTGAGATGGCTCCAGGCGATGTTACTTTATCCCGCAAGGTGCTGCAGCAGATGGTGAGCTGATGTTTTTTCCCTCTATTGTTTACTCTAATATATTCTCTCATCTCTTGTAGTTGCAAATTTAAAAATGTTACGTTCCTCTTTAAGATCTTCAAAACCAATTTTTATCTAAAACATTGCCATCTTTTTATATTTCTTGTACACTAAATGGGCAAAGTATTTGGACAACTACACATTACATCTACAGGAGCTTTTAAGACATCTCATTCTAGATCCCTACAGTTGTGTTAAAAAGTGTCTGCTCCATCCTCATCTCCTATTCTTTTGCATGTTTGTCACACTTAAATTTTTCAGATCATCAAACAAAGTGAAAGTATTTGCCCCCTTCCTAATTTCATATTCTTTTGCATGTTTGTCACGTATAAATGTTTCAGATCACTAAACAAATTTAAATATTAGACAAAGATAACACAAGTAAACACAAAATGCAATTTTTAAATAAAGGACTTAATTATTAAGGGAAAAAGAAAGCCAAACCTACAGGGCCCTGTGTGAAAAAAGTGATTGCCTCCTAAACCTAATAACTGGTTGAGCCACCCTTAGCAGCAACAACTGCAATCAAGGGTTTGTGATAACTGGCAATTAGTCTTTTACAACACTCTGGAGGAATTTTGGCCCACTCATCTTTGCAGAATTGTTATATTTCAGCCACACTGGAGGGTTTCTGAGCATGAACCGCCTTTTTAAGGTAATGCCACAGCATTTCAATCCGATTATGGTCAGGACTCTGACTAGGCCATTCTAAAGTTTTGAATTTTGTTTTTAGGAATAGGAAATCAGGAAGGGGGCAAACACTTTTTCACACAACTGTATTAATATAGAGATTGTGTCTGTGGGAATTTTTGCCCCTTCATCCAGCACTGCATTTGTGAGGCCAGACTGATGTTGGAGGAAGGGTCTGGCTCACTATCTCTATTTTAGTTCAACCCAAAGGTATGGGGCAGGGTTGAGGTAAAGGCATGTTCTTCAACCAAACTCTCTCAACCATGTCTTTATTGACCTTGTGCACTAGTCACAGTACTGGGGAACAGAAATGACCCTTCACCAAACTGTTCACACAAAGATGGAAGCTACAATTTTCTAAAAATGTCTTGTACTGAAATATTAAGAATTTCTTTTACTGGAACTAAGGGGCTGAAGATCACCTCTGAAAACAACTCCATAGCATTGTCACTTATACAACATATCTTACAGCTGGCACAATGCAGTCAGGCAGGTAATGTTCACCTGACATTCAACAAACCTAGACTCATCCATCAGATGTCAGATAATGTGATCCATCACTGCAAGTAATACGTTTCCTCCAGAGTCCAGCAGTTATGGCTTTTCACCACTCTGTTCATCACTCATGCATTGTGCTTGGTGATGTATGACTGTAGCTGCTCAGCCATGAAACACTTGGTGGGCATAGAGATTGTGCTAGTGTTAATACCAAAGGAGGTTTGGACTCTGCAGTTATGAAGTTGGCAGAGTGTTGGTGACTTTTATGCCCTCTGCTCATCAGCACTCTGTGACCCTGCTTTGACATGTTACATTTTTGTTTTTTTGTGGTTGAGTTGATGCAGTTCTTTCCACTTCTTAATATCACTCACAGGTATTGGACTATTTAGGGAAGAAATGTCATGAACTGACTTGTTCCACCCATGGCTCCTTTTTCAGGACTGTGCTTGTATCAGCGAACTCTTTAGAATGAGCCAGCCTACCATTGTAATACATCAAAAAACTGACCGTCACATCCAAACATAAATTAGGTCTGAACAGGTGCTTACCTAGAGTCACCAACTCTTATACAATCAAACAAAAAGCAGCACTCTGTTTTAGCGATATGGCATGCAAATATGAAATATGAAAATTGAATTGCTACACAAGAAATAGGAAAATTTGAGAATGCTTAGCGCATAAATTGGCCAATTCCTGTGTACCTGGCAGCCACGATAAGGCGATTCTCGTTGCCAGGACCTAATGCCTACGCTCTCTTAGACTGAAGTCTAAACCTCAGGCATTTTTAACTGCAGAAGGATCCCACCCCTCCAAAGAGATACAGACTTCAGTCTAAGAGAGGATTCATATTAGGTTCCTATGGAGGTTTAGACTTCAGTCTAAGAGAGGATAGGCATTAGGTCCTGGCAACAAGAATCACCTTATCATGGCTGCGAGGTACACATGAATTGGCCAATTTATGTGCTAAGCATTCTCAATTTTTCACATTTCTAGTGCAGTAATGCAATTCAATTTTCATATTTTGCATGCTATAGCGCTAAAACAGTGTGCTGTCTTTTGTTTGATAGCCTACCATTGTAATCCTGTTCTGATTTCTACTTTGTATCATTTTGCTAGTACAAAATGGTGGTGGAAATCCATTTCTTAATCTAATTCTTGATCTATGATTTCTACATAGATATAGATATAAAACATAACATTCTGTCCTCTTACTGCCACCACTAGAGGGAGCCTATAACATTTGTTCTTAATGAGTGTAATGCATACCAGTATGCAGTCAACTCCTAGGCTCCCTCTGGTGTTGGCCCCAGGTACCACAGGATTCTCAAGTTTTAATATTTGTCTACCTCTCGGCTAACATTGTATAAAGATATATTTTTCCTGTATTCTATAAAAAAAAAACTATTGGAAACTAACTTAAAAAAAGAAGTATATTCATTTCCATTCATACACAAAGTAATATAATGTCTGTTATCACAACGTTTATTTCTCCAGTTAATGAAACAAAAATAATTTTGCAAAATGTTGTCTTTATCAAAGAAATCCCTTGCATGATTTTGTAACAAATACTATTTGGAAATGTTCAGAATCCCTGTAAAAACTCCTGCAGCTGCTTCACTATTTCTGTATCCACCGTTTCCATCAGTGACCGGAATCCTTCATCTCCCAGTAATTGCTGCTGCGCCTTGAGTTTCTCATAGACAAACTGCTGGAGGGATACGGAATGGACAGGGTCTCTCAAAGCAATCTAGGAATACACAGAACAGAGAGAAATCTGCATTATTATACAGGGACAACAAACACTTAAACTCATCTCCTCGTCATCCATAAATGCTGTGTCACACTGCTGCCAAGAGCTATGAGTAAAAGCATAGCCGCCATTGCCGGTCTTGTGTGAGCCCACTGCCTCGGTAGTCTTTCCCTGCACACAACATCATGAAGCAGGGACTAAATTATAGCCAGAATGGGACTTCTACAGCCAGTGACTGACAAGATATGGCAATTCTGAGCTCAAATTGTTTAATCCCTGAAAAACCTATTCATTTTGACTACAATCCAATTGCCCACTTCAACTTTGTCACTAAAATAACACAGAGGGGACCATTTGGCCACTCTTGGCCCCCATGCTCTCTTTCTTACTGGCCTCCAGGGTCTATGCTTAAAGTTCTCGAATGAACAAACTATTTGTAAAAACAAGCAACTTTGCAATTTACTTCTTATTAAAAGTATCCCTCATTCTCAAGAACAGAGGGGTTTTAATTTTTTAGTTTACTGCTCCTTAGTGATTTTGGATCCTTTTAAACGGACTAATAAATTATCCTAATGAGCTCATTTTAACAATATAGAAAGAATATTGGTGCTTGATACACGTAACATAGATCAGGAGGGGGAACACTTGTGCGATAGTCTGATGCCCTTCATGTCTTACACAAAGGCCTTGACAAATAGCCAATGATAATTTTAATGCTGACACTAAAGAGGTGATCAGCGAGGGACAAGTGTTTCATCATTTGATTGGGAGCAGTTTACACTGGGCAAAGATGGTAAACTGATGCTCATTGAGGCAATCATCGTTTCGTGTTAAAGGCCCTTAGATTGCCATAACAGATACCTTTATTGATCAGTTCTGTCATACTATGTGTTACCATAGGTTGCAGTGTCTCCAGATTGTTTCCCATAGAACACAACAGGGATCTCATTGATTAGCAATTGCAAAAGGAGCTGACAGAAGTGGATCTTGATGACTTGTGCAATTTCACCCAGCGTAGCAGAACACACATATAAATACATGAACACACATAAATATATACCGTTTAATACCCACACAACTCAGAGATTTTGCCAACTCTGCTATGTATAAAACTTAATTTACAAACAAAGGTAAAGACTAGCATACTTTATATTTTTATTACAAGACTAATTACTGATTATTTTTAGGGTCTAAGAAGTAAGGTTTCTCCTTGCGGAGAGTGACATGCCAGCTGTGGAGACTTATTCGCCGTGCAATGCTCCTCTAGGAAAATAATATGCAAATTGCCTCTTCAGAAAGAAAGAGGACTTTTACTCTACAGCGCCACCTATTGGTAGTAGCGATCCTACAAGTCACAATCAACCCTTTAACGAGTCTTGTAGTATGACTTAGGATTCTGATTTGGCTTGTATCCTAAGTCATACTACAAGACTCGTTAAAGGGTTGATTGTGACTTGTAGGATCGCTACTACCAATAGGTGGCGCTGTAGAGTAAAAGTCCTCTTTCTTTCTGAAGAGGCAACATGATTATTTTTATTAATTTACTGACAGTAAAGTGAACCTGTCATGTAAAAATCAATATTAACCTACAGGTATGGGGTTAATCTGGAAGTTAATAAGAGTTCTGAAGCTGCCAGGTGCCTGCTCTTAGACTCCCACTGTTGGGAGGAAATTAACTTTATTCATCCTGGCAGCCCTGGGCTTTCAGTCATAGTGGTGCAGCCGGCTCCAGTCACTGCTCAGTGCATAGCGGGTGGCAGCTGTATGCACGTCTCCGGCATTGACTGACAGCCGGCTCTAATATATCTGTACATTATGTAAGAAAAAAGCTCTCCCAGCGAGAGAATGACAGCAGACAGAAAAAGCAAGTCCACTCCAACTTGCTTATTTCATGCTGTCTAACTAAGCAATTTAATGAGAGTGTCCCTTTAAGTGCAGGAAATAAAGGATTCTGAATTTCTATCCCTCACAACAGTACGCTATGGTGGGCTCTTCACTCTGCTACCTAATACAAAGAATAATTTGTACTACATACAAATCTGTTTCCTCCCCACTCGGCTTTTATCTGTCAGTGCAGAGAAAAAGATGAATAAAGGTCCTTGAAGAGCACTCGGATGTGACAATGGTGCCTTAGTGCTTTGAAGTCACACGGAGCAGTGCACAGAACCACATATATCTCACTTCATTGTCTGTAACATTCAAGAACACAGGATAAAAATAAGCTGAGAAGCAAAGTCACTCTGCCACTTGTAGCTGATATCTTCCAGTCATGCTGGGATATCAATGCTTATAAATCTTATCCAACATACTTCTGATCATTGAAAATGTTGGTCTGACTAAATCGTACCACTACCATCAAGTGAAGTACATAAGGCGGCTGTGACCGGTGCAGGCATGTTAGCATTTTCGCCAGAGATGCAACTATTAGAAAGTCTTTTTGTGGATCTGTGTGTCAGTTATGGTTCATCACGTAAATGGCTCCATAGTAGCGCGTGTGCTAATCGATTCGCGTGGCTTGGTCCATGGGCCACTCTCTAACGGAGAAGAGTCATGAGAACTGCCTTTTACCTGGTAGTAACCGTGGATCTTTTTTTTTATTAGCCGGCCAGGTGATACATCACATGTGCATAACATTTTTTTTTTCTGCCGATGGAGCTGTGTGATAACTTATTTTTTTGCGGGGCAAGACTATGTTTTTATTAGGACCATTTTGGGATAGATGTGACTTTTAATCATTTGCTACATTTTTTGAAGAATGGCGGCAGCAAAAAAAAACTTTTTTTACCGAATGGCGTAATTGTTTTTATATTTTGATAGATTGGACATTTCTGTATGCGGCGATACCACATGCTTATTTTTATATTTTTATCTTTATTTTTTCCATATTTTTTAAAACATTTTTTTCTACTTTTTACTGCTTTTGTTAGCCCCCTTAGGGGACTTGAAGATACGATTGTCTGATTACTTGTGCTATATGCAGTGATACCACAGCATCACTGAATATAGCAGAAATCACAGTCTCCTTTGAACCCTGGTCACAGGCAGGATTTGAAAGGAGCTCCATAATGACAAGCACAGGGGTCATCAGCAGACACCCGACTGTCATAACTACCCATCGGCGACCCGCGATCACGTCACGTATGCGCTGATGAGCGGAGATAATGACGTGGGTGCACTAACGCGTGTTAAATGCCACTGTTAGAGACTGACATCAGCATTTAACAAGTTAACAATTACGAGTGGAGCACTGCTCCATCCGTGATTGTTAGGGAAGGTCCTGGCTATCATACATGGCCATCACCTGCCAGGTATGGGGTGGGCCCGCTGCGGAAGCCCGCTTCATACTCCTGCTTCCAACATGCGCCTTACATATACGGTTGATGTCGTGAAGGGGTTAATTATATTCCTATAATTGGATAATAGATAAGTATCTTTTTTCTTTTAAACTATAAATGACTTTATAATCTGATAAACGTTTCCCAAAGGAAATAACAAAATATTCTATATTATAGTAAATGTCAAACAAAGAAAATACAAAATTTAAGCTAGTTCTAAAAATTAAAAAAAAAAATCAGGAAAGTAAATAATGCAGGAAAGAGGCAGCGATATATTATGTGTGTACAGCATGAATAACAATCATGAAATTTGTATTTGAGCCTGGGAATGTGCTTTATGACCCATATTTTACTTTTTAATTGTTAATGCTTTTTAATGACTGCAGTATTGCCTACCAGATAGGTGTTTACAATGTTATTAGAATGCTGTATAATTTCCCATTAGACACAGAATCGAGAAAACACAAAGTATGTGCTCAGTTATGCACAAAATGTTAGGTAACATATGGCAATAAATGGGATCAAAGTATGGAGAAATCCAAAAGGTAAAGGGGCAAATTTATGAATATGAAGATGCTAGGAGAAAACTGGCCTTTAATTCTGGTGAACAAGGAATGAGGCTAGTTTAAATCAAACATTCCTGGTTGTTCCTTACCTCTACATCTGCCGCTGCCGAGACTTGGGATGCCCCATACACGCAAGATGGTTGGCCAATTCTGTTGACTGGTTTGGTAAACGTTTAATTGATGTGCATGACCACTTTAAGTGATTATTTCATGGCAATTCGCACAATCGAACATATTGATCACTAGTAGTCGGGGCTTCGGTGTACACGACAGATCAATACTTCTGCTTACTACCTATTGCAGGGTCATGACAAACAGCTTTATTAGGCAGAACATACAGTGGGGAAAAAAGTATTTAGCCAGCCACCAATTGTGCAAGTTTTTCCACTTAAAAAGATGAGAGAGGCCTGTAATTGACATCATAGGTAGACCACAACTGTGAGAGTCAAAATGAGAAAACAAATCCAGAAAATCACCTTGTCTGATTTGGCAAGATTTATTTTGCAAATTATGGTGGAAAATAAGTATTTGGTCATTAACAAAAGTTCATCTCAATGTTTTGTTATATATCCTTTGTTGCCAGTGACAGAGGTCAAACGTTTTCTGTAAGTCTTCACAAAGTTGGCATGCACAGTTGGTGGTATGTTGGCCCATTCCTCTATGCAGATCTCCTCTAGAGCAGTGATGTTTTGGGCCTGTCGCTGGGCAACACGGATTTTCAAATCCCTCCAAAGGTTTCTATAGGGTTGAGATCTGGAGACTGGCTAGGCCACTCCAGGACCTTCATATGCTTCATGCTTCCTACGAAGCCACTCCTTCGTTGCCCATCCACGTTTCATTTTCAATGCCCTTGCTGATGGAAGGAGGTTTGCACTCAAAATCTCACAATACATGGCCCCTTCATTCTTTCATGTACACAGATCAGTCGTTCTGGTCCCTTTGCAGAGAAACAGCTCCAAAGCGTGATGCTGCCACCCCCATGCTTCAGAGTAGGTATGGTGTTCTTTAGATGCAACTCAGCATTGTGTCTACTCCAAACACGACGAGCTTTGTTTCTATCAAACATTTCTACTTTGGTTTCATCAGACCATATGACATTCTCCCAATACTCTTCTGGATAATCCAAATGCTCTCTAGCAAAGTTCAGACAGGCCCGGACATGTACTGGCTTAAGCAGAGGGACATGTCTGGCACTGCAGGATCTGAGTCCCTGGCGATGTAGTGTGTTACTGATGGTAGCCTTTGTTATGGTGGTCTGACCTCTAGGCAGGTCATTCACTAGGTCCCCTGTGTGGTTCTGAGATTTTTTCTCACCGTTCTTGTGATCATTTTGACCCCACGCGGCGAGATCTTGCGTGGAGCCCCAGATCGAGGGAGATTATCAGTGGTCTTGTAAGTCTTACATATTCTTATTATTGCTCCCACAATTGATTTAATCACACCAAGCTGCTTGCCTATTGCAGATTCAGTCTTCTCAGCCTGGTGCAGGGCTACAATTTTGCTTCTGGTGTACTTTGACAGCTCTTTGGTCTTCACCATAGTGGAGTTTGGAGTGTGACTGTTTGAGGTTGTGGACAGGTGTCTTTTATACTGATAACAAGTTCAAACAGGTGCCATTACTACAGGTAATGAATGGAGGACAGAGGAGCCTCTTAAAGAAGAAGTTACAGGTCTGTGAGAGCCAGAAATCTTGCATGTTTTTAGGTGACCAAATACTTATTTTCCACCATAATTTGAAAAATAAATCTTGCTAAATCAGACAAGGTGATTTTCTGGATTTGTTTTCTCATTTTGACTCTCACAGTTGCTGCTTCAGGAGGCCGTCGGTGGCAGGAGTAGGGCGATGCTGTGGTGTCTGGGCTCTCAGAAGATGTTGGCGCCGGGTAAGCAAGTTTAAAATGCAAGATTATCATGAAAAGAGGGTTTTTAAGAACTCTCATTCATGATTATCTTTCAATGTAAATGCAACTTTGGAAGGCGAAAGGCCTCACTAAAGGGCATGTCACACTAAGAGATATCACTAGCAATATCGCTATAACTTGTGACGTTATAGCGATATTGCTAGCGATATCGCTGTGTCTGATACTCACCTACGACCCGCTCCCCCGTAGGTTATCGCTGATCGCGCAAGAACAGGCTGGACTGTTTCTCGTCGTCAGCTTCCTGCGGCGCTTCCTGCTGTGACGACGAGCGACAAGTGGAGCCGGGCGGGAGGACGCAGGATCGCCTGGTGTGACAGGTAAGTAGCGACCCCCGTCCCCAGCGATGTCGCTGGTGAGATCTGCCTGTGTGGCAGCTCACTAGCGACCACTTAGCGATGCACCAGTGATCCTGACCGCGTCATATCGCTGGTCGGGATCGCTGGTGCATCGCTAAGTGTGACAGTACCTTTACACATCAGACACCAGGGGGTTCAATTACAAAATTTATATTGAACCCTTCTGGCAGTAGCTCAAATTAGATCAGGTAAAACGACTTGCAAGGCAAATGTCTGCTAACATAAAGCATAAACATGAAAACCCAGGTCAGAAAATGTGTAATGAACTATACACAAATTCAGAGAAAAGTACTAAATTTCTGCGATTCTGGTAATGAGAATTGATTTTTCACCCCATCTCTCCCTTTGTGAAAATATACATATACTCAAAAAATCTGCAATACCTAAAGTATATTGCTCCCATTCACAAACAGTGGTAGAAAAAATGTGCACAATGCTCTATTCTGCTAATAGTTGATCCGGATTTGATGCAAAATCAATATATTGCAAAAAGTGAAATCTTTTTAGGACTGAAAATATCTGCCTGAAGGTAAAGTCTTCACAAAAAGGGGATGATTAACTATTAATCTCCATTCTTTGGTTGGATACAATTGCCTATAATACAGGCAGCTAGGGAAGGGAGAACAATTGCCTGATGATTTGGAACGAAAGAATAGAAAAATTATCCAAATCATATGAGTGAAATCAGCATCACAGGCATTCTGATCAAAGGTGACATTCAATCTCAGTCACTAATAATTATTATTGAAAGGTATTGAAAGGTAACTTTACATCTCAGAGAAAGAAGAGTCTGTGAGTATAAATTTATGACGACCTTTGACAGTCTCAATGCTGGAATGAATGTGTCGCATGGATTTATGTCTTTACATCAATTAAGGAATTTGCTCCTAAGACCTTGTGGGGGCATCACAACACATTAGGAGACCCCAATCAGAGGACAGCAAAACATCCGGACTCCTTATCTATGAACTTATCCAATAGTTATGTTTCTCCCTCTCCCATAATCATAATTCTGCTTCACGTCACTTGTCTCATCTATTGCATTTTTTCTGTGCTGTATTGTGTATAAATATGTGACTCTTCAGATTTTGTATTAGTTTAGCCTGATGAAGAGACCTGAGTAGTCTCGAAAGCTTGCAATGTGTTACCATCTTTTCAGTTAGCCATTAAAAGGTATCAACCACTAAGGACTCTCAATTCTGAATATTTTTCAGTCACTAATAAGTGAGCCGTATACAGATTTAGCAAAGGAAAACTTGACTCCGATAACAGAACTGGGGTCTCATTGCACAGAAAAAATGTGTAATCCAACATCTAACGTGACATCAGTCAAAGGCTTTTGCACTGTTATCTTGATCCTCTTAAATGACATGATACTCTGGGACAAGTTATCAATATGGTGAATTCTGGGTCACAATAATCTTTGCTTCATCTGTTTATCTGGGAAGAATACTAAAGCAAAAAGTAAAAGGCATAATAATGGTGTAATGTACTAAACTACAAGTGCGCATGGTCTATGAATCACAATAAGTGAAAACTTGGCATTATGAGGAGTAATGTAGGTGGGCATGTGCACCAAGGAAGAAGCCCATGGGTACCCATTCATCAAAAGTGATTACTAGAGATTAGCGGATCGTTGGTTCAGCATGCAGGTCACTGGTACCTGGCCCATGAATCTCTTACCTTCTGATGTCGCATTTGATTTTTCAAAGCTGGCATGATATCATCTGTGTGACGTGACGTACAGATGGTGTTGCGCCAGCCATGTCTATTGAAAAGCTAAGAGGTAAGAAATTCATGGGTCTCCTACCTAGCTGACAGGTACCACTGACCTGGACCAAAGTCCCACAAATCAATCCACTCATCCCTAATGATTGTGTTATGGTGTTTATTGCTTTAAAAAGTTGCAAAAATTTTGCCCAACAGAGTTGTGAAAAAATGTGGCGGGATGTTGCAGGACTGGGGGTGTAGCGCCACAGTTCGTCTACATCATGACAAGCCGTGGTGTGCCTAACGCCACAAAACTCCCTGATTAGAGAAGGATATGTGGCAAAGAACAAGGAGGCACACAGTAATGTTCAGACGCACTCGATTCATTAAGAGACGCACATCTCCTAATGAATCAGAAGCGTCTGACTCCAGCGCTCTTCTCATCAATACCGGTGTGAACAATGCCGGTCCTGATGAATTGGGGCCCATATGTCTAATATAGGGTCTATCGAGAAAAGGGACACCTCCTTAGTCATGGACACTTGTTTCAAACCCCCGCGCTAGGTCATCTCTTTGAACAATGAAAACGTTTGCAGACAAGAAAAGTTGAACAGTTGGGTATTAATTTCTCTTATTTTTGGTGGTAGGGCAGGGTAAGATATAGAACTAGAGGGTAGAAAGAGGAAATTTCCTGAACATCAGATGCTGATATCCAGCACAGACAGCGATACACAATTCGCATTAACAACCGTTAAATAGATAGTAAAAATACATTAATGATAAAAAATGTTCTCTCACTCTAATTTATATGGATCATTTCCTTCCCTCATTTTGCACAACGAAAGCCATTTATAAGCCTCCGTAATTGGAATTAATAAAACACTCCACTCACATTATCATGAGAGGATTGAATTTAATTAAAATAATTAGGCATTGTTTAATCAATTGTTTTTCACCAACTTAATAATTCCTCAAAAGAATGTCAGGAGCGGGACGAAATCGCATGTGACACGCGGATTATCCCCTGGAGAGTGCGGAGAGGCATCTGTATTCGGTGCACACCAAATATACGCACATTGGCCTCGCTCATCAGATACATTATCCTCAGGCCAGGAATGACCTTCAGTTACTTCATCGGAATGAAATTTAATACATTTCATGCAGGTTTTGACTAATACACTACTTTATTTACTTGTGTTACTGGCTATTGATATAGGAGAAGCTCCAGTAAGAAGGTAAGACCTCCAACCAAAGCTCGGGAGATCCACAGGTCCCTGACTTGTTCTATTAAGCCTGTTTGTAAAAGTTACTAGAAGTCTAGATACCTTCTACTATGAATTAATCATGTTATTCTCAAAACAAACCACAGATAGACGTCAATGTATAGTATGAATCATAAAACGCTCATTTTTTTCCACCATCTCCTCTATGCTTATACTTTGAATATAAAAAATCTCCACGTTTAATTGTATGACAGTTATTCTCTGGTGAGCCATTCTCTCTGCTGCACCTGGTTTTTCCAATAAAAACTACGGCCTCCACCTTTAAGTCTCCAATTCCCTCTCTATAGCCCCCAAATTCCCTTCTATAATCCCCTAATACAACGTGGTCTGGTCCGATGGGCGTCACTGGTCTTGCTTTGATGTCTCCTATCTCCTCACAATCGCCATCCTCATTCATGGGTTCATGTGGTTGACCCATCCTACATCATCCACACATGTCCCCAATTGCACTCCTGCGCAGGCGCACTTCAAGATGACTAGTCCTAAATAACCCAACACAAGCTCGTGCGCAGGCGCAAAACTCTATACTCTGCTGAGGTCAGAACAAAGAACTGTAATGTGCATTCACCGGGAGTGGCCAAAGAGCGCCAATAACCCCGAAGTAAAGCCGGCACATGCGCATTACAGTACTGTGCTCTGTCCTCAGCAGGGTAGAGTGCTGTACACTGTGTGGATGGTGTAGGATGGGTCATCCACATGAAGGAAGCAGGAGGATGACGATTACAGGGATAGAGGAGGCGCTGGAGCAAGACCAGCGATGTCCACTGTGCCGGGCAGGCCTTATGAGGGGATTATAAAAGGAGTATTTTAGGCTATACAGAGGGGGTTTGGTACTTATACACAGCTTGCTAGAATACTGTAAAAGAGGAATTAAAGGTGCTGGCCGTAGGTTATATTGGGAAAACCTTGTGACAGGTTCTCTTTAATATTCTTTTAAGAGAGAAAAGTAAAGGATAAAATATCTGTTTTACTTCCCCAAACATGAAAAAAAAAAAAAACAGACGAATTTTCCATCTGCTCTGGTTGACTCCATGATATGATTACTCAGCTTAGAAGATTCTCGGTGAAGCTCAGAAGTGGCCAAAACATAATGGACATTACATTCGGAGTCTTCTTTTGTTTTCCTGTATGGCATAAAATAACATTCGTCCTGGACACTTGTACTACTGCTGACAATAGTTAATATTTCTGCTTTGCTCTAAGGGAAGCCGCAAAGCAAGATATGATCCATACAATGTTATCAATTATTGTAGTTTTTATACTCTATGCTCAGAAATTTAATAAAATAGTATTTCCCTACATTAGGCTCTCTTCTGTATGAGAATGTAAGGTCCTGCACTGGTGGTCACGGCTCATCCATACATTACAAGAACAGCCATTTATTTAAATGGCAACATGTAATACATTTTTTCTGCAAAGGTTGATAAAGAAGAAAAGCAAGACTATGATGATCCTTTGGGATTTATAGAATCTGTCACTAGTGATCAGGTGGCTGGAAAAGTAATTGTCTAAGGTTAGAAAAAAGGGTCTTCTTTACCCCCACCCCCCAAAGAAAGTTACTTTTGTCCATAGGTTGTATTAGGTAATATAGTTCATCCCCATTCAATTTAATGCACAAGAGAAGTCTCACTTCCTAATTCTGGACAACCCCTTTAATAAGACAGGTAATCAGTTGCTTCATTATTTAAAGGGTTATTCCCAACAATGCAAGTTATCACCTAACCACAGGAATCATTGCCACTGTCATGCAGCGTATGTTTGACACTGCACCATTCATTCTCTATGTGATTGCCAAAAAAGTCAAGGGCTCTGCTTGGCAATCTTTACCAGTCCCATACAGAATGAATGGATTGTGGAGCATATGTGATTTTCAGCATTAAAAATTATCAGCTTTCCACAGAAAATGCCCCTGTCGTAATTGAGTTCATGCATGCCAAAGCATCATCCATTCTTTATAGAGATGTCAGACAGAGCCAAGCGCCCTGCCCAGCTGTCTCAGGCAGTCCCATACAGAATGAGTTGACAGGTGGACTGCATGCGTTGCCATTACTCCATTCCTATGGGGGAAATTTCAGAGCATTACCCTTATTAGGATGGTAGTTTTACATAATTAGCATAGCATGAAAAATTTATTTTTTTTAATGGACACATTTAAAAAAATTATCATTTTTGTCCAATTTCACTGCAAACTAGAAATTCACTTTTGCCAACTATATCTAGTGAACTGAGGTGTTTAGCACCCTACATTGGTTGAATAGAAATGATGATAGACGCTCAATGATTGACTACCTTAGTTTTAGGCCGCATTCACACATCCATGTGTGACGGTCCAAATATTGACCCAAGAACTGGAAGTGGATCGCCTGATGTGAACTTGACATTCTCATGAGTACAGTTCAGGTCTGGTGACCCATGGCCGTTCCGTGAATCATAGGATGTGCTCAGACCGTGACACACAGATGTGTGAATGTGGCCTTAGCCCATGGAAAGTATGTCTAGTCACAGATAACAGATTTCTGTTGGCAATCTCAAGTTTATGTTGAGTGCTAAAACTGGTAGAACACTTCGAGGGTAACATAGTCAAGTTGCATTTCATCCAGTCCAGTTGAGGGTAACATAGTCAAGTTGCATTTCATCCAGTCCAGTCCTTAATGTTGAGTGGTAGAGCTGGTAGAACACTTCAAGGGTAACATAGTCAAGTTGCATTTCATCCAGTCCTATTGTTACCCTTAATATAAGTGGAGCCAGGTAGACAGCCATAAAAAGAACATGGCTATTTCTGCGGCCTGAACAGGAAAGCTTATGTTAGACTCATAGATGGTGACGAACCCATCATTCAGCAGGCATTTCTCTCCTGTCCATGGTTAGCTTAACACTCTGAAATATAAAGTCATCAGTAAAGACTATAAGAGATAATATTCACAATTCACGTTTTATGAGCCTACTAGACATTAAAGCACCACGACGCATTCTTCCATTAATTAAATCATTTCATAAGTAGACAATGGTTTGAGCTTCTTGGGAGCTTTTAGGTTCGGTTGTGTAATTAATGTAAAAATGTCATGTAACAGCAGAGCAAAAAGAAATGAAGTAATTAGAATGAGTACAATGTGAAAATTGGATTACAGAGATATGGTAGGATGGAGCTATAAAGTATTAATATGGGATGGAAGGAAGGGAAAAAAAACTGAGAATTAGGAGACCAGAGGTTAAGGAAGAAGACATGGAACAAAGTTATAGTGACTGTCAGCTACTAAAAAGAAAAGGGAAAGACAAAAAACAGACAAGTCCAGCAAGAGACAGGAGGTGATAATTGAAGTTTTCAAGAAAACAAAAGCTATAAAGTGAAGTGTTACCATGAAGCTTGTGATACCAGGTAGCGAATGACAGAATGGAAAAATATCAAACCGGTCTGTCTAAGTTTGAGTTTAAATAAAGTAAGGTATAACCATCATTTTACGTTTTATTCCATAAATCTAATAGTACACCTGAAAATAAACTTTGCAATAAATCCTAAGAGAGAATTGTGCTTCTTTCTCCTTCTGGATTGATCTTACACGCTCAATTTATGGGTAAAATCTGTGTTCACATTTTGTGCTCTCCATAGAACTTTATGAGCACAAACTCATCTACCTCAGTAATGCGGAAAACTGTATGCACGGATTACAGATTTTACCTATGGATTTAGAATTTTTGAGGATGAAAGATCAGTTTTGGGAGAGATAGTAGGGAAGGTTTCTAGAAGATTACTTTGAAAGTTGTTTATTTTTATGTGACCTATTGAGTTATGAAAAATAATAAAATGGCGGCCACTCTATAGGCCTCCTTCACACGTCAGTGTCTCTGGTACAAGTGGTGCCCCTTTTCACATGTACTGGAGACATCTACACATGCGTACCCATTATAATCTAAGGGGCTGTGCACATGTCCGTGGACCACGTGCCCCACACGTAACCATGTCCTCACTTTACAGCAGCACGGATGTTAATATTTCTCACAAACAGATGAAAAAGCGTGACATCTGTGTGAGACATACCGGAATACAATGCAGAATAGAAACAACAGATGTTTAGGTGTTAAAGATGTGCAAAGATAGAGATAGATATGAGTAGAGGTACAGATATCCCTGAGATATATAATTAGTGTTTTGTGTGTGTAGTGTACTGTAGGTGTATTAAACAAATAAAGGAAAAAAATATGTGGGGATCCACACAATTTTTGATAACCAGCAAAGGTAAAGCAGCTGCAGGCTGGCTCATGCTGCGCTCAGCGAGACCCGGCGACTTTGATGAACAGTGACATCAGTTCTTGGCGACTTTGAATAGCAGTAACTTTAATGCTATCCACAGTCACCAGAGCTGGTTTCAGGGAACACTGGACTATGTTGGACCTGTGTGGGAACATTTTTTCAAATAAATTGGTGAATTATGGTTTTTATGTCTCTCTTTTTATGTTTTTCAGGTATCGACTTCTGGACTACTGACATATCTAATGTGATGCACCACTTCTGGAGTGGCTGAGAGCTGGTATTTTTAGGCTGGGAAGAGACCAACAACATAGACCTTCCCAGCCTGATAGCATAAGCCCACAGCTGTCTGCTTTACTTTTGCTGGTTCTCAAAAATAGGGGTATCCCCTGTGATGCAGTGACCCCTGTGACAGCTAGGGGGTGCTGTATGGGCTTCCCAGGACATGCATAGAGGCATTTCCATTATTGTGATGGGGAAATGATGAGCGGCAGGTTTGTAAATGACCGATATGTATCACAGGGTGGGTGGACCTGTGATGGAAGCTGGAACGTGTATTGATCAGCAGAGGTACTGCTGATGGTTTCTGTTTACAATAGGGAAGCTTCCAGGTGACTTGGTGAGATGGGTGGGACCAGTCACCTACAAACCCACCCAGGAGCATGTGTGTGTGGCTGTGTGGATTAGGACCTTTAGTGAGGTCATGACCATGTGATCCATACCTCACCTGTGGGTGTGGTTATGGACCATATAATGTGACCAGGGTGGGTCACATGCAGAGAGTGTGTGTACATCAATGGTGCAGACTGCAAGGTCCTCTAAGGTCTGTGCTGGGGGATCCTGGAAGGAGGATCGGATCCCTGGAGCATGTGGCGAGACTTTGGACCCGGTGAGGCCTGTGTGTGTTGGATGGTTCCCAGGAGAGGACGGATGTCCTGAATAAGGAGCAACTAAGAGGTAACCCCGGACAGGGGGAAATAACTGTGTTTAGGCTATAGAGCCTGCGTGCTGGACATTACACAGCCTTTGTGACCACAGGACTAAGAGAGCGGAGCTCTATTATGAACATTCATCTGTCTGATATAAGACTTTTACTTTTCTTCCTGCTTCCATGGTTTATGCTGTATAAAAATAAACCGTATGGACTATTTATGTGAAAAACCCGTGCAGGACCCTGTTAATCTGCTGCCAAGTGAGTATCCCCAACACGAATAATAAGCGCTACCTTACACCCCACATTGTTTTTTTTTTTCACTTATTTATTAGCTTAATACAAGTACAGAACACACACAACACAAATTATATATCTCACAGATATCTATCTAGCTATCTATCTACCCCATATTGATCTATCTATCCGATAGTTATCTCTATCTTTGTCCATCTTTAACACCTAAATATCTGTCATTTCTATTACTCATTTTAATCCAGTATATGTCACACTTACAGTTCCAAATATGGCCACTGAATCAATTAGGAAAGAAAAAACAACCCTATGCCAGGAACCTGCCTTAAAAATGAAGTTAGAAATAAAGGATCTAAAAGCAGCTTCTGGTTTCCATGGTAGATTTTTTTCTGACAGAAAAATACTCATCAACAACTCAATGCGTACCTGTTCTTACAGCAGGTCAGAAAACAGGAAAAAAAGATATTATCCATTTGTAGTCGATTTATTCCAAGGTCACTTCAAAATAACATCACTGTTGAGGCCAGTTATCTTCTACTGTAAAATGTTTATTGGACTGCAATCATATCCATCTGATTCTTGTTGTATGATCATGTGACCGCTGCAGCCAGTGACTGGCTGCAGCGGTAATGCATTGTTAACTGATGTAGCCAGTGATTGGTGCAGCCGTCACATGATGTCCCCACTGATAAAGAATGTTCAGTCTCTGTCTACTGGACCCGGGGAACAATCTGGAGGGGGACGGGAAAGGATCCTTTTGGTGATGAATGGCATTCGTCAAAGGATCAGACACAGCCCTCCAGCAAAAGGTTTACTCATCTTCCTCTTAATGACAGAGTCAATTTTAGTCTTGATTACTTAGCTCCATATTTCAAATCTGGCATGTATCACTTTTGCTGGAAAAAATGCTTCAACATTTCTAGAAGCCGCTGTCGGAATGTAAAGCGTTAAATGGCAACAATTGGCAGTATCGCCAATAATGGCCAATGCAGCATGGTGTCAGGCAGGACGGTGGCTCAGTGGTTAGCAGCACTGTTGCTTTGCAAAGCTGGGGACCTTAATTTTAATCCCACCACATCAACACCTGCAAGGAGTTTGTATGTTCTCCCCGTGTTTGCGTGGGTTTCCTCCGGGTTCTCTGGTCTCCTCCCACACTCCAAAGACATACTGATAGGGATTCTAGATTGTGAGCCCCAATGGGGACAATTCTGATAATATCTATAAAGCGCTGTGGAATGAATGACGTTATATAAGCAAGTCAAAAAAAGAAATAAAAGTAAAATAAAGCTACTAATATATAGGTGATACCGCTGCACTTTTGACTGTCAACGTGTGCTATTTATTTTTCCCTAAAGAGCAGTAAAAAAGCGGAACTTAGGAATAAGGCCAGGTAATGACTGCCGTAAAAAGGTATATCGGTAGTGATTACAGGGTTAAACATAGGCTCGCACCCTCTCAGGATATGTCAGGGTGTGGAGAATTCAATGTATTAGGCCTTAACACACTGGTAGAATTTAAACTGTAAATGTCATCAGAATCCATCAGCAATGTTAGCATAAATGTAAGCTATGACCACATGGATTTAGGACATTAATGCATCCTAAATAGCGTTAGCTTTCTTCACATAATGTTTTGCTGGTGGCATGTGCTCAGTACATAGGTGCATCGATTACTCAGCATTCTCCGCTCTTCTCACGGGCTTTGACAAACAAATGGTCCATAGGACTCATGTAATCTGTTTTTCTAAATCATTTTTTATTTCATTAGTTATTATACAGTATGTGCTCCATTAAGTAGCAAAGGTCTGGTAACACTTGTAAGCAGAAAAACTGATGTGCATGAAACCCGACAATGATGCAGGTGGCTCTTTTCCATATGCATGGGATGTAGGTGCTGCGCTATAAACCAACTTTTTTAATTTCATAAAAGCACAAGTCGAAAATGACAAATTGCACAGAAATATACTTGTGGCATGTTCCTGAAGAAAAAAAGGTGGTACGATTAGTTACAAGAAAAACATGTGGAAAAAGGTGAACGATCCCTGTAGTGATGTATTCCAGGATCACAAAGGACTAGATGGAGATTGTATAAAATAAGGAGCTCCCTACACGGTTCATAACAGTAATGTCAAAGGCTATAGACACCTCTGACGTGGAATAAATGATTTTCACATATGTTAGAAATGAGAGCTTAAATTTGCAGGACCCTGGTGGAGAGAACTGCCTTCTCCGTACAGCTGTCCCCAACTCCTCCGTTCATTTAGCCGGCCTGGGACAATGTCATTATTGAAGCGTGATGAACACATGTCATCGTGCCAGGCTAACAAGAGAAGCATCGGGGATGCCGGCAGTTCACAGGGCTTCCATAATTTAATAAAATTACACTAAGTTTCAGATTTTGCATATTTCTCGTATGGGAGTTTCCCTTCTAGTAATACAGGCTGGATGTGAGGTGTGTATACTGGGTGCTGAGGTCTTCACTTTTTTCATCTAACAAGCATCGTTCCAATACTGCACTAAATTCCTTTGCATGTGTTTTTCAGCCTGTATTTTCTGCTCTCCATAAGGCTAAGTACCCAAAACTGTACAAAAAATAATAATCCAATTTTCATTCAGAAAAAAGGGAAACATTTTTACCCTTATGTCATTTGTTTTTATACATCAGCAGTGGAGCAGATTATTTCTTTTGCATACCAATAGGCTAGTAGGGGTAAGCCTCATTTGAAAATTAGAAGACTTGTACATGCTGCAATTTTTTCCACAAAGACATTTCGTCTGCATAAAAAAAATGGTCATCTGAACAGTCCAATTAAATAACATTGGTCCCTGTACTGTCTGTGTAATGTATTTTTTGTCACCGAAAGTACTCAGGTCAAAATGCGGTTGTGTGACCTTGGTAGGTATTTTACCCTATTTCCACTGCAAAGCTCTCCCTCCTGCTATCTCTAAAGCCCCCGTCACACATAGCGATCTCGCTAGCGATTGTGACGCAACAGCGATCTCACCAGCGAGATCGCTATATGTGACACTGACCAGCGACCGGCCCCCCTGCCGGGTATCGCTGATAGTCCTGGAATAGCCAGGACATTTTTTTGATCGCTGGTCTCCCGCTGGCCAGCACGCATCGCTGAGTGTGACAGGCGGGAGACCAGCGATCAGCGCGCTGGTAACTAAGGTAAACGTTGCGCTTCTAAGCGGCGCGCGGTGCTTAGAAACCCGATGTGTACCTTAGTTACCAGCGCGCTGGTGCAGCGAGCTGGTAACTAAGGTACACATTGGGTTTCTAAGTGCCGCGCGCTGCTTAGAAACCCGATGTGTACCTTGGTTACCAGCTCCCTGCACCAGCGCGCTGGTAACTAAGGTACACAGTGGGTAACTAAGCGACGTGCGTCGCTTGTTACCCGCGTGTCGCTGGTGCTGATCGCTGGTGAAGCTGCCTCCTGACAAGGTAATATCGTTGTCGGGATCGCTGGTGCGTCGCTATGTGTGACGGGGCCCTAACACTGAAGGAGGAACTGTGAAGCAGATAAAGTAGTCAGGAGCTCTGACAAAATTGTATCAGTTTTGCAAAACGACTGATCTAGATAAAGGACGAATATGGTAGAAAAATTTTAATTATGACTATTTGAAAAGTTGCTTAACTTTGTATTTAGCAAGTAAATGAATGACAAATGTGCAAAAGGTGTAACTGGCCTAACTCACACTTTCCAAGGTGCCCACCCAATGCATGCACAATGGGGTACAAGATAAATGGTGCAAGTCCTTGGAGGCAGGAAGCCAAAGAAGCCCTGGCTACTTCACAGTATTAGCTGTAGATTTTTTCAAATAATGCCCCTTCCTTTTATGTCTATTGTAATGCTAAATATGAATCCCACCCAACAAGGCAAGATGCCCCACCATTGCCCACAGGGTTGATGCTTTGCCTCTCTGGTGATTAAATAGTGAAGTTTACGAAAGGTTTTACTTTTCGACTTACAATAATGTCATAATGTAACAATGACATGATATGTTTGGGACAATCTCTTGGGGAATGGATCAGAACATAGCAATAAGTTACCAAGGTTATATAACCAAAGAAAACATTTTTAATTAACTGAATTACATCGATGATATGAATGGCAATAGATGGCTGAAGGGGCCATTTTGGAATGGAATAGCATCGGTCTGTGTTGCTCATTTCAAATTCTCCCCTGCAAAGACAAAGCTAATAATCTGCTGCAAATAATTGAAATTTTCACCTGATAAAAGCACCAATATGAGCCCAACACTCCGAGCCGTTCATATTGAACCTCGGCTGATACCAACCCCAATGTAATTGGTTTTCCCCTTCACAGACGGCATCTTCTCCAATTCATCATGAACACAGCAAGACTCATTTTACCAATCTGCAAAATTGCTCCCAATATTCTTGAGATTAAAGTGCAGTTACCGTCAGCTTTTCTTTTAGGATCCCAATCCAAGCCGCCTATCCTCAGCTTTATTGCTGTAAATATCAGCAATTATCCAATGCGCTGGTTTCTGCAAATGGAGCTTTCCTTCTACAGATGGCTTTGCATGTGCCCATGCAATCCATTTCCAACATTTCTACAATTTTTAAAATGGTGTCAAACTTCACCCAAAAAACTCTTGAAATTCACTGTTTAAAGATTGGACTTTCCGATGTAAATGCTCATTTGTGTCGTTGTGTTTTTTTCCTCTGAAATGGAACAAAAATACCAGAGGAAAACTGATGGCAGAAGTGATCCTATAGCTTGTTATGAGCGCCGATCATCTCCAAATACCAGGCGCATCAGTTTTTGTGGCGGATTGGTTCTACAAACTGGCAAAAAAAGATGCCTTATGATCCAGCTATGGACATCAGATGTAAAACTTTGGAATCACTTGTGTGCAGCTCAAGTATAACTGGAGGATACAACGAATGTACAGAAACCTAAAAACTAACAGGCAGGTACCTCCCTGTTCTCCACGTCAACAGAGCAGCTCTTCTTCTTCTGGGTTGCTCTGTCAGGAATATGACTGCCATCATCTTGCTTATTGACAGCTGCTCCCCGCAGTTAGGCAATGGGGAGCCGGCTATCTGTGAGGAAGTCGTCAATAATAAGTGCAGAAGGAGAATCTTTAATACTTCTCTATTAGCAAGTGCCACAAAATCATATAGGTACTCAACATGTTTGTGAAAATAAAGTTAAAGAGGCCAACATTTTTACAACAAAAAAAGAAATCTTTGTTGGTTAACCCCTTGAATATCAGAACTGATCGTGGCATACAAGAGGAAATCCTCCCTTGATAGCGTCACAGGGATGTCCATGCAGGCAACCTATGACCATACCTTGGTGTAAGTGAAAGCAGGTTGCGGGACGCAGTGACAGACAGAAGGCAGAGCAAGGGTTAACAAATTTAACAGTGGGTTAACTCCTCGCAGGGAGATGAAGGGTTAGATGGGGAATAGCAGTCCAATTGCAAAGGATATGCAGGGTTAATAAAGTGACGGCAGTTCTTTTGTGCACTTATCGTGTCAGGAGGTCCTCAGACTGCAGGTACTACTTTGGGGGTTGGTAGCCAACAATGGCTGGCGCGAAGCTTGTCCAAGAAGATTCTGTTGGTAATGGCGGTCCATCTTCTGGCGGCAGCGGTCGGTCTCCGGCACCTTCTGCTGAGCCCCTAGTCCATAAGCATATGCAGCCAGAGCAAACAAGGCCACAGCACTATCAGGGTCCACTGTGGGTGGGCAAGTATAAGGTAAGGTGGGCCGCAAACGTCTGTCCAGTACCCGGTTTTCTCTATGTGGCACGTGCGCTGTACTCACGGTCACGAAGTGCACGGCACCTCGCTCTCTGCCAGTTCGCGGGCACACTGAACTTCTCTGTAATCCCCGCTGGTGATGGTGGGAGTACATGAACACGGGCCGGCACAGTCTCAGTGCTCAAGGGACGGGGCACTCCTCTCGCTGTGCTGCACGCTGCCTGTTCCCGCCAAGACTGACTGAACCATTCGCACTGTGGCTGTAGCCGCTTAGCAACACTCCCTGTTTCTGAGTGCAAAGGTCTGTCCGGTCTCTTACTCTTTTCCCCGGACAACAGAGGAGACAGCACAGGACAGGTACCTACGGCCCGGTTCTCCTCCTTACATAAGCAGAACTCCAATTTCCAATTGCTTATCACAGTGAATTTTATGACTGTCTCAAATTCCCTTTCTTGGTAAAATCCGTTCATGTTTAGAAAAAGTCGACAAACCTCACTTTTTTCCTGCCAACTCACTATTCAATGTCTTCTGCACATTTCACAGAGCATGCCTGTAGAGTCCCATAGATTACAAATGTATGGGGTTAGAAAAACCTGCTGTTTTATTTACAAAAAACAACTTTTAACCCGATTAAAATAAGACATTTTATAAGTGAAGACGAGAGCTGAAAATATTGTGACATCAAACAGGATTCATTTCCAGAATTATAATAAGCTCTTGAGCCGACACCTGCATCTCAAGCACAATATAACAACATACGAGAAGAATGACTGATGACGAAACAAACAGGAGTAGGAAAGATGTCACATAAGATCACGAAGGTTATATAATTTGCCATAAGTGATTTTATACCATTGGCAATTTATTACTCTGTCAAGAATGAGGTTTTTCTTCGGTTCTTGAAATTTACACAGATTTTCTACAGAATTTAAACGTGTGTTTAAAGGACACACATTTGCTCAAATCTGGCTTTATTTTTTCATATTAGTAAGGGTCAATGGATGTGCCTGGGAGTTGGCCATAGTTGCAAGTTGCTGGATAATGAAGCATACTGGATTATCACTTGGTAACTCAACAACACAATGGCTGAAAAACTGGACAGGATATTATGTTTCATGATTAAAGGGTTATTCCCAAGATATTAAGTGATCCCCTATCTATAAGATATGTGAAAACTTACTGATCGCTGGGGTCTGACTGCTGGGACCCCCAACATTCAGAAGAACAGAGTTCTACAAAGTATGGTCGACCACCACCCTACGGAACTGTGGTCGTCTTTCTCCGGACAGAGGCTGAGCATGCAATGCAGAGCCCGATTACTGTGCTCCAGAGCCTTCTTATATAAGTAAGCTATCCCCAGTCCAATGGATACAGGAATAGTATTTTAAATTGTGACATCTTATATTTTGATGGTAATTACTAGTGATGAGTGAGTATACTCGTTGCTCGGGTGGTCTCTGAGTATTTTGGTGTGCTCGGAAATTTAGTTTCTGTAGCCTCAGTTGCATGATTTGCGACTGCTAGACAGGCTGAATACATGTGTGGAATGCCTGTTTGTTAGGGAATTCTCACATGTATTCAGCCTGTCTAGAAATCGCAAATCATGCAGCTGAGACGCCGAAATCTAAATCTCCGAGCACAACCAAAATACTCGGAGGACACCCGAGCAATGATGCTATTCGCCCATCACTAGTAATTACATATAATATATTTTTAGCTGAAGGTATTTCCTCTTTATGACCACAAAATCCATAATTTATTCTAGTTTTGTTACTTCTTTATTGTATTTTTTGTTACCTTTCTTGAAGGCAATCACACTGACAGTATAGAATATATATATATCTATAATAAAAATTGTATTAGCTTACAATATCTCTTGTAATATATCTATATTTTGTTATAGGGAACATGACACATGAGGATTTTATTCCACAAACTAATGCCATGTATAAACAGGGGCTTTCAAGCTGATTAAGTCCATACTTGGATTTTAGAAATCCGTTTGGGTATTACTGAGAAATCAATCATTGATATTGTATGCAAATGAGCTGCAAGTGCTTCAGGGTGGGAAATTGCACTTGCAGCTCTCCTGCTCTCCCTTCCTAATTTCCACCAAGTGCCTAGCTCATGTGTTTGCCTGACTGGTGACTCTTGTTTCAGTGATCTGTCAGTCATAAAAAGGAGGATGGGGGTGGGAAGGTAGTAGGGAGAGAAAGCAAGACAGCTGTAAGTGCAAAGTCCCACCCCGAAGCACTTGCAGCTCATTTGCATATGACTGCAACAATGGATTTCTCAGAAATGGCAAAACAAACTTCTATAATCAAGGTATGGATTTAATTATTATGAAAGTCCCGATACATATATGCTATTAGGTTACTGTGCACAATCCGCAGGACACTTTCCTTTTAAGTTTTCCGATTTATCACAAAATGAAATAAATACAATATTGGGATATGCCAATAATACTGTTGACTATGTGATTATCATTGCATTCACTTCAGTGGCACTTATGGTAAAAAGCTATTGTCTCAGTCTCATAGAAACGGATGGAACAGTTAATCAGGAGCAGTATAACTCCATTCACACAGGGAAAAATTCTTAGGATTGGTGGCGGTCCTATCAGTCAGACCCCAAGCGATCATAGGAGATGGGTGATATGTGATAAATGTAGTTGGTAATAAAAAATCCTTCAGGTCCAAAAGGTTATTAGCAAAAATGTCACAAGAATCCTCTGCTCATGCTCTTAGAAGATCCCTGTATGACACCCATACCCCCTAATGCGGCATATGAATACGAGAGTCAATATGAGACAACCCCCCTAAAACAGAAAGACGTTCGTGAACACTTTGGTTAGTTTTTACATCTACATATCATTAATTTTACCTACTACTGAAAGACGTATTACAGAATGGCAGAGTGAAGAGAAAAAGTGAAGGAGCTTGATCACGCTAATTCCAATGCAGGAAAGAGGATTGGACCAAAGGGTGCCATGTCTCTGGCTGGCGCATCACAGCAGTAACGAACCAAGGCAAGACGGAAAAGACGGCACATCCAAAGGTAGCTGAAAGTCAATAATTTTTTTAATCTTGTGTCCACTAAAACGACACACAAGGGATATGACATGACGCGTTTCTGGCGAGTCACTCGCCCATGATTAAGAGTAAGTGATTTGCCAGAAACGCGCCGGTTTTAAATCCCTTGTGTGTCGTTTTACTAGATACAAGAATAAAGACTTATTGACTTTTACCTACCATCGGATGTGCCGTCTCTGCCATCTTCCCTTGGTTTATTACAGAGTGGCACTTTCTATTGGGAAATCTACACTACAGCCACAAAGCAGAGGAGCACAACCTTTCCTAGACTGCACATACAGGCTGCGGGAAGGGTATCATGCATCCCTGTCATTTATATTATGAAACTAGGTCACACAGGGCATACATATGTGCAGAAATGTCTTCCACACAAGGGAGGGTAATTCAGATGGACACGCACTTTAATTGCACTTACAACTATTTCACTCATTTTGTCACATGAGGTTTACGCCTTTGCAGCTTTCACATTCTTCTATTGTTGAGAACTATAGAGACCATGCTTCGGCATCACTTGAGACAGTTTACTGGCAGGAACAGCGGCTGAGGGTTTAATACTATATATTAAGGGCAGCGAGAGCAAAAGAGCAACCAACACCCTCCGTGTAATCCCTTTACGCGTTTTAGGTTCAGCTGAAAGTGTAATTGCAGAATGGTTTTATGGTGAAAATAACCTTGTCCTGATTGTAAATCATTACTTTTTATCTGAATATTATATATAGGTACTCAATTCTCTACAAATTTATTGTTTCAAATATTTTCATAGCAGTTACAGCTTAAGTAAATCTACTGCCCAGTCATCAGGCTGCATACTGTTTTATTATTGCGTTTAAAGGAACCTGGTCTCCAGAAAAAACGCTATTAACCTGCAGATATGGGGTTAATTTGCAGGTTAATAGCGTTATTAACCGCCTGGCTGCAGCACTTAGCCGAATGCTAAGGGGAACTTTATCCTCCCCTTCCCCAGCAGCGTTCCGGGGGGGTGCCAGCGGGGTTCAGTCTCTGAGTATAGAGAGGGGCAGTTACAGCCGCCACTCTGTATACTCATGACTGAAACCGCAACGCTGCCGGGGGAATAAAGTTAATTTTTTCCCGGCAGAGTTTGGCTAAGTGTGCTATTAACCTGCAGATTAACCCCATATCTGCAGGTTAATAGTGCTTTTTTTGGTGGCAGGTTCCCTTGAAAGGGCATCTGTCAGTGCGATCCACCCTCCTATGTCGTCTATATAGGCATCTAGGTCATAGGAAGCTGAATAAAATAATACCTTGATATCTGCGATCCGATGTTTTTCATTTTTCTTAATATGTAAATAAGCTGTTAAGATCTATGGGCCGGACATAGATCTCCCTGAAGTTCTGACTCCAATGTGTATTTTAAGTGAAAGGGGGCACTACCAGAGTCAGACATGTAAAAACCGATAGTCTGCTCTCCTGATCTAAATGACTGGTGGGCCAGAAGGGTGAATTCTGGACAAACTAAGGATCCTGAGAAGGTAAAAGGTGCAGCACTGGTTTAGAGCTTGGTCCACTTGACCTCTGTTTAGAACAGGTTGTACATGGGAAAACTTAGAAAGTAAAACCACCCTATTACAGAACTGAATGCACTTCATTCAATGTGAATCTCGCATTTCGCTTTGTAGGTTTTCTCTCTTGTCCTCCATTACAAAACCTACTGTCACAAATAACAACTGAGTAATAATTGAGTCCCCTGTGATGGCGCTGCACTGATACTGAACACTTAAGGGGGTTTTACACATAGCGATATCGCTAGCAATATCGCTAAAACGTCACTGGTTTTGTGACGCAGCAGCGATATTGCTAGCGATATCGCTATGTGTGATACTTACCTCCGACCGGCTCCCCCGCTGATCGCGCGAGATCGGGCGGCTCCATTTCTCGTCGTCTGCTTCCTGCTGTGTGAGACGAGCGACACTGGACGCGGGCGGAGGCCATCAGGATCGCTGTGTGTGAAAGGTGAGTATCGTGCGCTGCGTCACTGCTGCATCACTGTGAGATCTGCCTGTTTTGCAGCTCACTAGCGATCATTTAGCGATGCACCAGCGATCCTGACCTGGTCAGATCGCTGGTGCATCGCTAAATGTAAAAGGGCCTTTACACCTTCCTAGGTTTCTCCAAAGATTACAGCTGGTCACTGGAGTCTTGTTAAGGGGGACACTGTGATTACAGTAGTGCTTGAAAGTTTGTGAATCCTTCATACTTTTCCATATTTTGCCACAAATTTAACCTATAACTACATCAGACTTTCATAAGTCCTAAAAGTAAAGAAAACAAATCAAAGAAATGAGTCAAAAATCTTAGACCTTTTCACATATGAAGTGCAATCATATAATCCCTTTAAAAATATGAAACTTTAATAAATTGAGGTAAAAAACACCCCCCTAGTGCAATAACACAATTAACAAACTCTATAATAGCCTACGATAGCCCTACACTAGCCTGCTATCCCTTCCTGACAGTGGAGGTTGGCACCCTAAAAGATACGATTTGGCGCCCCCACTCCGCGGCGGCTGTCCCAGACTCGCCCTAAGTGACCCTTATAAACTACAGGTGGGAAAACAATAAGCAAATAAAAGAGATGAAAGATAGTGCTTAATGCCATACACAGGCTATTAATGTACAATATATAAAAGACAGGCTATTACATGTAAACATAGAGAAACCTCTTGTATAACCAATAGATAGTAGCAAGTCTTGTCTTTTTGGGTATTAATAGACCACAGAAAACATAGATTCCATATGCATTATCAAATAAAGCCAAAAAAAACTCTCTGCAGTAAAATCAGACAAGCACAAACAAGAGGTAAAAAATAGCGTGGTTCAATAAAGGATCATCAGAATTATATCCATATTGGTTCCCATAGAAGGCAATGGATGTTACCTATTGCCAAAAAAAAAAAATTATAGAAACAGCTGGGGGTTAACCCAAACTTAGCCTCCAGCCTCGACGCGTTTCCCCGTCCACACGGTTCATCAGGAGGCACAATAAGGGTACCGTTACACCTAGCGATGCACCAGCGATCCCGACTAGCGATATGACACAGTCAGGATCGCTGGTGCATCGCTAGGTGGTCGCTAGTGAGCTGCCACACAGGCAGATCTCACCAGCGACATCGCAGGGGACGGGGATCGCTACTTACCTGTCAGACGAGGCGATCCTGCGTCCTCCCGCCCGGCTCCACGCGTCGCTCGTCGTCACAGCAGGAAGCGCCACAGGAAGTGACCGACGAGGAATGGTCCAGGAGCTTCTCGCGTGATCAGCGATTACCAACGGGGGGAGCCGGTAGGAGGTAAGTATCACATGCAGCGATATCGCTAGCAATATCGCTGCAACGTCACAAAATCAGTGACTTTGCAGCGATATTGCTAGCGATATCGCAGTGTGTAACGGGGGCTTAAGGAACCAGCCAATTAATGGATGTGAGGTGTCCAGATAGAGAGGCAAACCTGTCCAAATGCCATATAGGACTAGTTTATATATCGTAAAATGGAGTCCAAGGACCAATCATGTCCAGCCAAGACAGACACACCCACATTTCCCAGGTCGCACTAGGTCATAGATAGAGCCTCCTTAATAAATTTGCTCAAAGAAAAAATATAAACCCCACACATCAAACCCTATTTCCAGCGGTATGATTCAAAAAGGGGATAGAATGATATTATGTAAAAAGCAGGAGACAGAATGAATTAAATACCTGAAATACACGCTGAGTGTTTCAAAATCAATTCACTGTGATGCTAAACGTTCCTAAAATAAATATAACATGTCTAAACAGTTATAGACGTGCGCTCCAGATGATTAAAATACAAGCTGAGCGCTCTAACATGGTGCGCACCCAGTGTCCTGTGGCGCTCCTCTGGGCATGCGCAGGCAGGCGTCTCATACTTGATGACTGCAGGCGTGCGCTCCAGTGTGGAACGCAAGCCGCTCTCTGTATGCTAGGAGACGGCATGTTATTGGACATGCGCAATGGAGGTTTTAGGCGGCAGACTTCGTTAGGCCTCTTTCACACATCCGTCTGTCACCATCAGTCAAAATCCGCCGTTTTGCAAAAAAAAATGAATCCGCCATTTTTCTTGGCGGATCCATTTTTCTCCCCATTGGCTTGCATTATCGGCGGATCTAGACGGATGGTTATCCGTAGGATCCGTTTTTTCACGGATCCATCAAAATGTTGGCTTCCGCTGACATGACTGGACAGACACTAAAACGTTTTTTTTTGCTGGCCGGATCCACATTTGGCCGGAAGAATTGCCTTTGCCGGAAATTTAACCCTAAATCCCGTTCTGGCGGCTGAGAAGGAAATTTAACCCTAAATCCCGTTCTGGCGGCTGAGAAATATTCATTCTCTCTCTCTCTTTTCCAGGCACGGGTTCCTTTAAAATTCAACCTTACACGGATCCGGCAACACAACGGTCCGGTGCCACCCGTTTCTTTCAATCCACCTACGGATCCGTTTTCCGCCATTTTAGCGGATTTCGACTGAGCTGAAAAACGGATGTGTGAAACAGGCCTAAGACTGACCCTGAAATATCTATACAAGTGCAAAGGAAGGGTTAAAAGCGCTCCTTAAAACCGCACTATCTAGCTGCATGCCAATGCGGACCACATATATGGACATGTCCACATACTTCAATATTTTACTGCACTCCAATAAGGAGCGTTTTTAACCCTTACTTTGTGCATGTATGAACATTCCAAAAACAGCCCTAGAACGCACTATCTAGCTGCATAATGTGAACTGCATATATAGGTGTGTCCACATCTCATTATATAGGACAAAACCGCCCATGATGTTAATAGTGCGGAATGATTTAGCCATTGTCCCCCCTTTTTGTAGTTAAATTAGCCTAAGGAGTTATTATTAGCGTGTTTTAGTGGCATCCAAATCATATAGACAATATGGGGAAATAGAAGATACCTAGATTCATTGGCCATAATAGGTACTTAATATAATATTAATATTAAAGAATGGGGTCTAGTAAAGGATCCCCCATCAACACTTGGAGTAGAAGTAAGACAGTCTAGACAACAAGATGTAAAAATGGGAAAATCAGAACAACTGTACTAAACAAAGCAGGCATAAGTAAGGGATTCATTTAACCCCCGTGGTGATATGGATTGCATTCTAAATATCCACTTGGCCTCACGTTTTAGAATTGCCTTATCAAAATCTCCTCCCCTTAGCTTGGGTTTAACCAATTCAATCATAGAGAAGGAAATTTCCATATATAAGGCATATATGTGGTCCGCATTGGCACACAGCTACATGGTGCGGTTTAAGACTGACCCTGAAATATCTATACATGTGCAAAGGAAGGGTTAAAAGCGCTCCTTATTGGAGCGCAGTGAAATATTGCGTTATATATAACGAAGTCTGCCGCCTAAAACCTCCATTGCGCATGTCCAATAACATGCCGTCTCCTAGCATACAGAGAGCGGCTTGCGTTCCACACTGGAGCGCACGCCTGCAATCATCAAGTATGAGACGCCTGCCTGCGCATGCCCAGAGGAGCGCCACAGGACACTGGGTGCGCACCATGTTAGAGCGCTCAGCTTGCATTTTAGTCATCTGGAGCGCACGTCTATAACTGTTTAGACATGTTATATTTATTTTGGGAAAGTTTAGCATCACAGTGAATTGATTTTGAAACACTCAGCGTGTATTTCAGGTATTTAATTCATTCTATATCTCCTGCTTTTTACATAATATTCTATCCCCCTTTTGAATCATACCGCTGGAAATAGGGTTTGATGTGTGGGTTTTTTTTTTCTTTGAGCAAATTCATTAAGGAGACTCTATCTATGACCAAGTGCGACCTGGGAAATGTGGGTGTGCCTGTCTTGTCTGTGAACCACTTGTGCAGCAATAACGCCATCTAAATATTTCAGGTAATTAATGATTAGTCCTGCACAACGTCTTGGAGGAATTTTAGCCAATTCCTGCCTACAAAATAGGTTCACCTCTGTAATGTTGGTGGGGTTCCTCCAGGTCCTCCCCATTTCCATAGCATTATAGAGCAATTACATTGTGTTTCATTATTGATCGGGTTTTGTAAAATTATGCATATTTGCACTATATTTCATTACCATATTTTTACGACCATGTCGAAAGTGCTGGTTAATTCATTCTGCTTTAGCAGCTGCATTGAACAGCAGATCTAGAATAAGAGCCATAATTAGGGAGTGTATACAAACTTGGAGATGGAAGTGGATAAGAAACCCACATTGTGGTTCGTCCTGATGAAGAAGTATGATCACCTCGAAACGTGTTAACAAAAAAAACTACATCCATAATGCATCTGGTCTCCTATCGTATTTTGGATCCTTGGCAGCGCAGGTTTCTTATCCACTTAAATCTCCAAGTTTCTATACTATCTGTTTTTGGTGGATCAGCAGCAGCCGTCTTTATTTAAAAGCGAACAAAGGGGTTGTGATATTCACAATCACCCAAGGTGAGCAAATCCCGTTTTACTCTTTCTCTTTGTAATGCGCATAAAATCCTATTGCGCCATTTGTCTTTCCAGCTTTTATATAAACACATAATTAGAGAGTGAGCTTCTCTGCTATCCTCCATCAAGCTCAACAGGGAATAGTGTCCGAACATCGGAACGAGGACAAGAGAAAATCAATTTTAATATGGATATTTGATAGACCTGTAGTTTAATTCAGTTACTAAAACAGAAGAAAAAACTAAGCAGACAAGCCACCACTTTCAGAATGGTTATAAAGATAAAAGTAACCAATATAAAGTAATAAGTTATGTTGCCGAGACTCATAACTCTACAAAAGCTGATCAATAGTTTAAATTACTCTTTAACCTTTCTTTTGCACAATAACTGGTGGGTTTGAATAATTATCTTGCTGCGTGACCCAGGCTCATTGACAGCGGTCCTGATATTTTTCTTTAGAATTTGCTGATAAAATCCAAAATTCATTGCTCCATCAATGACGGCAAGTCGTCCTGGCAAACCAAAAGACTCTATTTTGGTCTCATCCTTGCACAAAAATTTGTTCCAATTGCTTTCTGACTTTTATCTGTGATCTTTAGCAAACTGCATATCAGCAGCAGATATGGAAAGAAGTGGCTTTTTCCTTGCAATCCTGCCATACTTACCATTGTTGTTCATTGACCCCGTGGTGATGAATTAATGAACATTAATATTAGCTAATGTGAGACAGGCCTTTAGTTGCTTACCGTTTACCTTGGGTTCCTTTGTGACTTTGCGGACAATTACATGTCTTTTTCTTAGAGTGATCTTTATTGGTTGACTTCTCCTGGGAAGGGTAACAATGGTCTTGAGTTTCCTCCATCAGTCCAAAATCTGTTCAGCAGTGGATTGGTGAAGTCCAAACTCTTTATAAATGCTTTTGTAACCTTTTTCAGCTTGAAGAGCATCAACAACTCTTTTCTGAGGTCCTCAAAAAAATCTTTAATACATGTCATCATACACTTCTACAAACGTGTTGGGAAGATCAGACTAGATAGATCTCTGCTCTATAAACAGGTTGCCCACTCAAACTTGATGATCAAAATGTATTGAAAACATCAAAACAATTTCACCTTCAAATTATCGGCTAATCTTAAACGTTCATGTACTTTTACCATTCACAGACATGATATTGGACCATTTTTTTCATTTAAAAAATTACGTAGTCTAATTTTTTTTGACTCATTCAACTGATTTGTTCTCTATCTACCTTTTAGAACTTGTGTGAAAATCTGATACAGTTTTGGGTCAAATTTTGGCTGATGTATGAAACATTACAGGTTCAAGAACCACTGTAGCTTATTGTCACAAGACCCTCCAAAATACACAGGGATTGTCCAAAGTGAAGAATCCCCTTTAACACACTGAATCTTCCTGTTATACACACTGACCCCAAATTACTTTGAAACTAAACAAATATCTAAAGTTTATTTGTCTTTTGCAGTAAAATAAATCATCTATCATTAGTGTTGAGCATTCCGATACCGCAAGTATCGGGTATCGGCCGATACTTGCTGTATCGGAATTCCGATACCGACTTCCGATATTTTTTCAATATCGGAATTCGGCATCGGAATCGGAAGTTCAGTTGATTGACAGCCTGACGTCATCATGATGCGCGGTGTGTGCGCATCATGATGCGCCGTCATTTCGGGCCTTCCGGGGGTCTCTGCCGGCCTGCCGGGGGGCTGTGCCGGCCTGCCGGGGGGCTGTGTGGACTGCCCGGGGTCTGTACCGGCCTGCCGGGGGGCTGTGCCGGCCTGCCGGTGGTCTGTGCACCCTGTGGGGGTCTGTACCGGCCTGCCGGGGGGCTGTGCCGGCCTGCCGGTGGTCTGTGCACCCTGTGGGGGTCTGTACCGGCCTGCCGGGGGGCTGTGCCGGCCTCCCGGTGGTCTGTGCACCCTGTGGGGGTCTGTACCGGCCTGCCGGGGGGCTGTGCTGATGTCCGGGGGTCTGTGCAAGCATCGTCCGATGGGACTACAAGTCCCATCTGGCGATGCCTGCTACCATGACAGTGATTGACACATTAGCCAATGATGGGACAGTAGTAGTCCCATCATCCGGCTAATGTGTTAAATGTTAAAAAAAAAAAATACTACATACATACTACATGCTACATACATACTACATGCTACATACATACTACATATATACTACATACATACTACATACATGCTACATACATGCTACATACATGCTGCATGCTACATACATACTACATACATACTACATACATACTACATGCATGCTACATACATACATGCATGCTACATACATACTACATGCATGCTACATACATACTACATGCATGCTACATACATACTACATGCTACATACATACCACATACATACTACATACATACTACATACTACATATATACTACATGCATGCTACATACATACTACATGCTACATACATACCACATACATGCTACATACATACTACATATATACTACATACATACTACATGCATACTACATACATACTACATGCATGCTACATACATACTACATGCATGCTACATACATACTACATGCATGCTACATACATACTACATGCTACATACATACCACATACATACTACATACATACTACATACTACATATATACTACATGCATGCTACATACATACTACATGCTACATACATACTACATGCTACATACATACCACATACATGCTACATACATACTACATATATACTACATACATACTACATGCATGCTACATACATACTACATGCTACATACATACCACATACATACATACATACATACTACATACATACTACATGCTACATACATACTACATATATACTACATGCATGCTACATACATACTACATGCTACATACATACCACATACATACCACATACATGCTACATACATACTACATGCATACTACATGCATACTACATACATACTACATGCATGCTACATACATACTACATGCTACATACATACCACATACATACCACATACATACTACATACATACTACATGCTACATACATACTACATATATACTACATGCATGCTACATACATACTACATGCTACATACATACCACATACATACTACATACATGCTACATACATACTACATATATACTACATGCATGCTACATACATACTACATGCATGCTACATACATACTGCATGCTACATGCATGCTACATACATACTACATACATACTACATGCTACATACATACCACATATATACTACATACATACAATACATTCATACAATACATACATAGACATACAGTACATATAACATAGAGTAACATACTTACCAATACTTGTCACATTGTTCCCCGAAGCCATTGTCTTTTCCGGAATAAATATTAACATAACAAACCACAAAAATACTCACCCACGATCCGAAGCAGTCCACGAGTGTGTCCCACGACGATCTTGGGTAGAGAACTGCAGCATCAGATGATGCTGCCGTTCTCTACGGGCTGCAGGAATCCAATGACGGAAGGTAGGTATCCTTCCGCACTGTATTCCTCCGCCACTTAAAAAAAAAAAGTCCCTAGTCTCACTTTATGCCATTGCTGTGTGGGAATTTCCCACACAGCAATGGCATAAAGTGAGACTAGGGACTTTTTTTTTTTTTAAGTGGCGGAGGAATACAGTGCGGAAGGATACCTACCTTCCGTCATTGGATTCCTGCAGCCCGTAGAGAACGGCAGCATCAGCTGATGCTGCAGTTCTCTACCCAAGATCGTCGTGGGACACACTCGTGGACTGCTTCGGATCGTGGGTGAGTATTTTTGTGGTTTGTTATGTTAATATTTATTCCGGAAAAGACAATGGCTTCGGGGAACAATGTGACAAGTATTGGTAAGTATGTTACTCTATGTTATATGTACTGTATGTCTATGTATGTATTGTATGAATGTATTGTATGTATGTAGTATATATGTGGTATGTATGTAGCATGTAGTATGTATGTAGTATGTATGTAGCATGCATGTAGCATGCAGTATGTATGTAGCATGCATGTAGTATATATGTAGTATGTATGTAGCATGCATGTAGTATATACGTAGTATGTATGTAGCATGTAGTATGTATGTAGCATGCATGTAGTATATATGTAGTATGTATGTAGCATGTAGTATGTATGTAGCATGCATGTAGTATATATGTAGTATGTATGTAGCATGTAGTATGTATGTAGCATGCATGTAGTATATATGTAGTATGTAGCATGTAGTATGTATGTAGCATGCATGTAGTATATATGTAGTATGTAGCATGTAGTATGTATGTAGCATGCATGTAGCATGTACTATGTATGTAGCATGCATGTAGTATATATGTGTTATGTATGTAGCATGTAGCATGCATGTAGCATGCATGTAGTATGTATGTAGTATGTATGTAGTATATATGTGGTATGTATGTAGCATGTAGTATGTATGTAGCATGTAGTATGTATGTAGCATGCAGTATGTATGTAGCATGCATGTAGTATATATGTAGTATGTATGTAGTATATATGTAGCATGTATGTTGCATGTAGTATTTATGTAGTATGAATGTAGCATGTATGTAGCATGTATGTAGTATGTAGTATGAATGTAGCATGTATGTAGTATGCATGTTGTATGTATGTAGCATGTAATTTTTTTTTTTTTTTTTTTTTTTACATTCAACACATTAGCCAGATGATAGGACTATTACTGTCCCATCATTGGCTAATGTGTCAATCACTGTCATGGTAGCAGGCATCGCCCGATGGGACTTGTAGTCCCATCGGACGATGCCTGCACAGACCCCCGAAGCCTGCACAGACCACCGGCAGGCCGGCACAGCCCCCCGGCAGGCCGGCACAGCCCCCCGGAGCCTGCACAGACCACCGGCAGGCCGGCACAGCCCCCCGGCAGGCCGGCACAGCCCCCCGGAGCCTGCACAGCCCCCCGGCAGGCCGGCACAGCCCCCCGGCAGGTCGGCACAGCCCCCCGGAGCCTGCACAGCCCCCCGGCAGGCCGGCACAGCCCCCCGGCAGGCCGGCACAGCCCACCGGAGCCTGCACAGACCACCGGCAGGCCGGCACAGCCCCCCGGCAGGCCGGCACAGACCACCGGAGCCTGCACAGACCCCCTGGCAGGCCGGCACAGCCCCCCGAAAGGCCCGTACAGACCCCAGAGAGGCTGTACAAGGGCAGGAAAGGGTTTTTCTTATTCCGATACCGGAAGTCCCATAGACTTGAATGGGACTTCCGGTATCGGAATCGGCGATACCGATACTTTTTTTAAAGATCGGCCGATACCATCCGATACGATACTTTGAAGTATCGGACGGTATCGCTCAACTCTATCTATCATTACTCTGAGCTGGCTTGTGTTTCCGATAACAGTGGAGTTTAGTAATGCACTTGTAACTGTACTTCATTAGTACTTAAGTGGTTCTGTATACAAGCTTCCACAAGCCTCATTACTGACTGTTTACGTGGCATATTAGGAGTTATACAAAGCAAGCAATATATTCCTATGGAAACTCAACCTCAAAATGATCATTGTCCCTAAAGCAATGCGGGAAAGGCTTCATGGCATTTCGCTTTTATGGAAGGAGCACAAAGTAATCATAGTGATGCTTTATAAAAAAAGTCAACAGGAGATAATGAGAGGAAATAAAGTGAGCAGAAAGCTATGTTATATGAACAGTTTTATCTTATGGTATTGGAAAATTATCCCCTCAATAAAATCAGGAGGCCATTGCTCACAAAAGAATTGTGTGTGAATATATATATATTATTATTATTATATATATATATAGACACACACGCACATATTTTATATACAGTGAGGGAAATAAGTATTTGATCCCTTGCTGATTTTGTAAGTTTGCCCACTGACAAAGACATGAATAGTCTATAATTTTAAGTGTAGGTTTCAGGTCTCTCCAGAGATGCTCAATTAGGTTTAGGTCAGGGCTCTGGCTGGGCCAGTCAAGAATGGTCACAGAGTTGTTGTGAAGCAACTCCTTTGTTATTTTAGCTGTGTGCTTAGGGTCATTGTCTTGTTGGAAGGTGAACCTTCGGCCAAGTCTGAGGTCCAGAGGACTCTGGAAGAGGTTTTCACCCAGGATATCTCTGTACTTGGCTACATTCATGTTTCCTTCAATTGCAACCAGTCGTCCTGTCCTTGTAGCTGAAAAACACCCCCATGGCATGATGTTGCCACCACCATGTTTCACTGTTGGGATTGTATTGGGCAGGTGATGAGCAGTGCCTGTTTTTTCCCACACATACCGTTTAGAATTATCACCAAAAAGTTCTATCTTTTTCTCATCAGACCAGAGAATGAATGATTTTCTCATAGTCTGGAAGTCCTTCATGTGTTTTTAGCAAACTCTATGCGGGCTTTCATATGTCTGGCACTGAGGAAAGGCTTCCATCAGGCCACTCTACCGTAAAGGCCCGACTGGTGGAGGGCTGCAGTGATAGCTGACTTTGTGGAACTTTCTCCTATCTCCCTACTGCATCTGTTGAGCTTAGCCACAGTGATTTTGGGGTTCTTCTTTACCTCTCTCACCAAGGCTCTTCTTCCACGATTGCTCAGTTTGGCTGGACGACCAGGTCTAGGAAGACTTCTGGTGGTCCCAAACTTTTTCCATTTAAGAATTAAGGAGGCCACTGTGCTCTTAGGCACCTTGAGAACTGCAGAAATTCTTTTGTAACCTTGGCCAGATCTATGCCTTACCACAATTCTGTCTCTGAGCTCCTTAGCCAGTTCCTTTGACCTCATGATTCTCATTTGGTCTGACATGCACTGTAAGGTTTTATATAGACAGGTATGTGCCTTTAAAAATCAAGTCCTCAGTTTAATTAAACACAACTGGATTGCACATGTCAGGAGGAATTTTGGTCCACTCCTCTTTGCAGATCATCTCTAAATCATTAAGATTTTATGGCTGTCACTTGGCAACTCGGAGTGGTCAAGCCAGTCTCCATAAGTTTTCTATGGGATTAAGGTCTGGAGACTGGCTTGACCACTCCAAGACCTTAATGTGCTTCTTTTTGAGTCACTCCCTTGTTGCCTTGGCAAGGCAAGTTGAGTTAATGCCAAAGACATCAATTTTTGTTTCATTTGACCACAGCATCTACTCCCAATCACTCACAGAATCATCCAGATGCTCATTGGCAAAAGTTCCTCCTGACGTGCACAAATCTTGCCAATTCAGACAAGGTGATTATCTGGATTTGTTTTCTCATTTTGACTCTAATAGTTGTGTCCTACCTATGATGTCAATTACAGGCCTCTCTCTACTTTTTTAAGTGGGAGAACTTGCACAATTGGTGGCTGACTAAATACCTTTTTCCCCCTAAATATATATGAGTTTATATGTTGCAATGCTATTATATATGTTACTTAGGTAACACCCACAACCAACGACAGTTTGTCCTATTATGTGAGATACTGGTGCCAAATCAATGTACATTGCAAATTTTTGTTATTGGTGTACATATGAATTTTCACTAATTTTGTCAACATCCCTCTACTACCTAATGGATGATCAAATCTCTTTTCAATGGTGTTTATGTAATTGTTTAATCATTGTGTGATAATAAAACAACAATTATCAATAAGAATTATTTTGCGGTCATAATTACAGGTTTTTAAGGTTAACAATGCAGATAGAAGGACGAGGTCAAAAAACAACCCATTGACTTTTTGAGGAATGTTATGGGCATGCTATGTAACATGTGCAGAGGTCACTGTGAAAAAATAGGGAAGTAATAGATGAACTGTGACCATCACCAATTTTCAATGGTGTAACCGTGTATTATTCTTCCTTCAGCTTTATAGCAGCATTTTTAATTATACTCCTGCCTGTGAAAATGAGATCATTGCTGATCCTACACCCATTAGATTTCAACAAGACCCGATCCCTGGTCCCATGGAATATAATTTGCTGTGGGAGGGGTCTGGCAGTAATCTGTCTATCTCCCTTTAGCCGAACATAGCTTTTTCTCATGAATGTAAATGTACGTACACCTTATTTGAATTTTATCATTTTACATATCAGGACATAATCTTAAAAAACAAACCATAAAATAACATCTGGTCCTTAGAAGGTAACACTTTGCTATTAAAAGTTACACCATGTTATTATTTAATTAGCAAGCACAAGGCCAGAGTGCAGAAGCATTGTATAAATAATTAAGTACACCCTTACTGATTCTACAGGAACTGAGCTTTTGTAAGTGGGAGACATGTACAGCTAATCAAATGCCCTTGATTAATTAGTTCATCAGGAAGTGTAACCATTTCTATAAAAAGCAAAAGTTTTTGCCATTTGCTGGCTTAGCAAAGTCAGGCGACATCAGCTATGATCGTAGAGATCCAATTTTTGCTTCTCATCAATCTAGTAATGGTTATTAGGCCGTTTACAGACAACTTGGAGTTTATAATTCTAAAGTAAAAAAGATTCATGAGTAAAAAATATTCAAGACAGATATCAAGTTAAGGATCATTTGCTTTGGACTATCTGTGGGAACAGGCAGTCAACCGGCCTCCGATCGGTAAAAGTTTACCGATCGGCACGTGGAAATGAACTTGACTAAGAAAAAGAACCTAAGGAAGGCATAGACAGAAATTCCCAATGGACAACTAGACCACATAATGATTTGTAAGCAGAAAGTATCTACCCTTCCTGGGTGCATCATACTATTCAAAAAAAGCCTACCAAAATATGACATCTTATGTGCGCCTTACAACAGGACATACAAAAAAACACAATTTCACACTTTATCCAACTGTTCTGTTGAGGTGAAAAGAAAAAAAAAATCCAAATCCTCTACGAAAGAAACAAGATATCACATCACAAAGTAATTACACTCATTATTTTGGAGGACAGGTGTTCAATGGAGAACATCTGTGAAACACACAAACCATTAAAAAGGTCTAATTAGGACGTTAAACATATCAAGAAAGACAAATGATGGTATTTTAAGTTCTCAAAAGTATGAAAAAGACATTTTCAGCACTTAGTGTCAATTGAAAGAAACGCGAGTTCTTTTCTTCTCAACCAACACGTAATTTAAAGTGAACGAGCTTAAGCTGCATTGCATATGGTGCTAGAGGCGGAGAGATGGACAGCTTTGTCTATGACCTTATAAACCCAAATTGAGTCATTATTCTTTTGCTATTTTAACAGTTTTACCAAAGAAGTATTTAGAGATGTCAGAAGTTTTCCTCAGTGTATAGCACAGACACACAGGACATTCAGCTGACATCGCCACTTCTCCTGCCCTGTCAGCTGGTTCCAGTCTGCTCAGTAACATAGGCACTTCTCAGTCTTATTCTGTCCGCTGTTGGCTCTTGTGCTGCCTCTGAGTGATGACAATTCCAGCAAATGAGCCTCAGGACGATCAATAACACTGAGAAGTGCCGCTGTCACTGAGGCACAGGAACCAGCTGACAGGGCAGAAGGAGCAGTGTGGTAAACACTGAGGGGAAGCACCGATGTTAGGCCTCTTTCACACATCAGGTTTTCGCCGTCAGGCACGATCCGGCACTTTTGACAAAAACCGGATCCGGCGAAATGCAATGCCGGATCCGGTTTCCCCCCCCATTGACTTGCATTTGCGCCGGATCGCGCCGGATGGCCATGCGTTTCATCCGGTTTTCGCCGGATCCGGCAATGTGTTGCAATCCGGCGTCTGGAAAAAACGGCTACTGTAACGTTTTTTGTCTCCGGCGAAAAAGCCGGACACGCCGGATCTGGCGTGTCCGGCTTTTTCACACAATGAAAGCCTATGAGCGCCTCAATGCGCCGGATCTGGTTTTTTGGGTCTGAGCATGCTCAGTAGCTCTGCCCACAGCACACATATATAAAAGCATGACAGTGGGACCCTCAGCCACACCCAACATGCCACCAAAGACAGCAACCAGGCGCAGGAGAAGGCAGGAGACCACTGCAGCACCATCAGCACCACCACCACCCCAAATGGAGCAGGAAAGGGAACATGCAGAACAACGCGAAGGGAGTCCAGCAGCAGATGAGAGACGGTAATTATCAAATCCCCCATTCCTCAAAACTAGGGCCATGGAATTTCAACATATTCATTGGCCCTTTGTTTCTATTTATTCAACAGCCGCCCAAGAGATGCAGCAGCAGCAGCACTGGCAGCACTGGCAGCAGCACCACCCACAGCCATGGAGTCTGGCCAGCAACATGACAGCACATCTTCTTCTGGGAGCCCTCCCTCGCATCGTCAGCGTTTGACGGTAAGTTTTTATTTCCAAAATCCATCATCTCTGTAATATATGTCTATTCATTGGCTTTTATTTCAAAACAGGAATCACAAGCTGAAGAGGAGCTCTCAGAAGATGAAGGAAGGGGTGGACAGACACCTGGAGTGGGCTCACAATTGGTAAGTTTTTTGCATCAAACGCAGAAACACAACATCACACTACACACAACACATAGAAAACAATGTACCGCAGACCACACACAGCAAACAAATGCCAACATCCAAACACATACATTTTTTTCTTTTCTTCTCTAGTCTTCCCAATCTGGTGCTCGGCCAAGAGGTCCTCACAGTGCGACAGCAACGCGGCGGTCACCAGCGTGTAAGTATAATATTTAAGTTAAATTTTGGTACACTTTTTATTTCATGTCTTAAGTGTGGTGACTAATTTTGCTATTTTTCTATTTTACTTTAACAGCCTTCACAGCGTGCTCCCGACTCAGACGGTGAGGATGGAGGAATTGATGTTGACCACCTCATCGATCTCGTCAGAGAAAGGGAGCCGCTATGGAATATGGCTGACCGCCGCCATGCTGACCTGATTGTTACCCGACGACTCTGGGAGGAAATCTGTTCGCTCCTTGTGGGCCGCTGGGAGGACCTCGATGCTCGGGCCCAGATTAAAGAGCGTAAGTATATACAGTACCGGTTGCTTGATGTAAACCAGTGTTTCCCGAACTCCAGTCCTCGTGGTCCCCACGGATCATGTGTTCAGGATTTCTATTTACTATGGAAATCCTGAAAACATGACCCCTGGGGACCATGAGGACTGGAGTTTGGGAAACACTGATGTTGTATACTAACCACTTTGTCCTTTCTCGTTTCAGGGGACAGAATTGTGAAGCGGTGGCGGTCTGTGAGGGATCGTTTCAAGAAGGAGTTCAATAAAGAGATGCGGGCCCCGAGTGGATCTGGAGGACGCAGGAGCAAGTACAAGTACGCACGAGCCCTGTCGTTCCTCCGCGATACAATGGTCACCAGAAGGTAAATATTACACACCACATGTGAAAAAAAAATGTTTAGATGTAACAATTTTTTTTCAGCCAGGGCCATGCCATGTCACTATTTTAATTGTTTTTTTTTCTCTTTATTCCACAGCACGGTGAGCAGCACTCGGGAGCCTGCACGATTGGACCCTTCTGAGGCGATCCCTGAGGAGACCGGCACCGAGGGACACTTCGACCGCCCCGGTACATCTGCACCTTCCCACACATTCGACCCATCTGTCCCATCCACCAGCACAGGAGCATTGTGGCCGCCTACATTACATGAAGCTGCTGGTGAGGAGATCGCTTTCCTTTTACCCCACCCTTCTGCCCCTGCCACCTCTAGTACACCTGCGGGTACTGGGCGGCAGCGGCAGAGGGGTCAGGAAAAGACTTATGCGCCAGAGTTCTTGCATCTGAATGCATCTTTCCAGAACTGTCTAAAAGTCTTGTCAGAGCAAATCTCCGCAGGCTTTCAGCAGATCAACTCCAGCATTCTGGAGGTGAAGACACTTCTGCAAACCATGCATTCAGAAGCAAGATCTTCGCCAAACCACACCTTTTTCAGGTCTGTTGTGGAGAGCATGGAAACGCTCTCTCCTAGCCAGCAGATGACTGTAATGCATTCGTGCCACGGTGCTCTCCAGCACGTTACCACCAACCTCCTCCTCCCACCCCAGTAGTTCCTCCACCTGCACCCCCTCCAGCCACTTTCCATCCTCCCCCTCCTATTACATACCAGCCACCTCCCCAGTACCAGCAACCTCCCCAGTACCAGCAACCTCCACAGTACCAGCAACCTCCCCAGTACCAGCAACCTCCCCAGTACCAGACATCTCCCCACTTCCAGCAACCTGGTCCGTACCAAACTCCTTCCCCGTACCAAACTCCTTCCCCAAACAACTTTCCTTCAACATCATCTGCTCCTACAGTCCCTGCCCAACCCTCCACTCCACCGCCCACCACCTCTTCTGCCTCCCACATGTCCACCCATTCTGTAGCTTTTTCCACACCTTCACCTCTAACTGTTCCTTCCCCACCATGATCCCAGTCCTCTCTCCACACTCCCAGTGTCGAAGTGTCCCGCAGCCCCTCCAGCACTATTTCCACCCCACACTACACAAATTTATAATGTGTGTATTTTAATAAAAATGACCATTTGGTTTCAAACCTTTATTAAAAAAGTTTTTTTTCACTTTAATAACATTTTACCAAAAAAAAAAATTTTAAATAAAAGTTAAATTATCGTTTTACAATGGTTCTCTGTCATTTCTTTCTGCGGCGAAATATGTTAAAAAAAGGTTAAATACAGGGTATTTAAAAGGTAAAAAGGATCTCAAAACCAGGTATATAACTGTAGGTAAAAGGTAAATAAATTTTACCTTTTTGCCACAGTTGTGTATCTGGTTGTGTTTGAAGCAAAGTATTTCACCTAAAAAGTTGTGTTTATTGTTGGTGATTTCCTAACAATGTACACAACTTTTGTTAAAAGGTGAAATACTTTGCATAAAACACAACCAGGTACACACCTGTGGCCTAAAGGTAAAAATATTAAGACCATGACAAGATAGCCAACTTTGGTTGGCAAAGGTATATACTGTTGGTACAGAAGGTACACAAGTTTGGTTAAGGGCACAAATCTTTCACACTCTGTCATCCTGCCAGTGTACTCTGCCTTGAGGTGACATAAAGTATAGTGCAAAATTGTCCCTCATTACTGAAACCGTCACAGAACTTCTAGTGGTAATGTCATGGTAATCTTGCAAGGTGGTTTCTTCAGAGGTGTCCTCAATGGAAATGGGTTCCTTGCAGATAACAAAATTGTGGAGTACCACGCAAGCTTTGATCACCTCGTCCACAGTTTCTGTCTTGAGGTTGATCGCAGTCAATAGGGCCCGCCATTTGGCTGTCAGAATACCAAAGGTACATTCAACCATTCTTCTTGCTCTTGTGAGGCGGTAATTAAAAATGTGTTTTGTTCTTGACAATCCTCTGCTACCGTACGGTTTCAAAAGGTGTTCTGACAGCTGGAAGGCTTCATCCCCTACACAGACAAATGGCATAGGTGGACCAGATGTTTGCGGCAGCGGTCTAGGGGATGGGAACTGGAAGGTGTTTCCATACAGTTTACGCCCCATGGCAGACAGTTTGAAAACTTGAGAGTCATTGGAGCGGCCATAGGCCCCAATATCAACAGCAATAAATTTGTATTCCGCGTCAGCGATGGCCATGAGGACAATTGAAAAATATTTCTTGTAATTGAAATATTCCGATCCCGATCCGGCTGGCTTTACAATGCGGATATGTTTCCCGTCCACAGCGCCCAAGCAGTTCGGAAACTGACATATCTGTTGAAACTTTTCTGAAATTTCAATCCACCTCTCTGTTGTGGGCTCTGGTAAAAACTCTTCAGCTAAGGAGTCCCACAGTGCACGGCATGTGTACTTCACTATTCCAGATATGGTGGAAATCCCGAGTCTGTACTGGAAATGCAGTGACGAAAGGGATTCTCCAGTTGCAAGAAATCTGTGGAGAATTAAAAAACAATCAATTAGTTTAAAATCACAGCATTACATACCAAAACTCAGCTATAACACTTGGAGATGCAAACTACCACCAATAAGATTGCAGTGAAAATGTGCTCTGATGCGAGCATATCCAATAAATGTGGCTTACCTTAAAGTCACCATCAGACGCTCTGCGGGTGAAACAGAGAAGCGGCAATAGGTGTCCGCTTTTCTTATGAGGTGTGCAATGCGCTCCACCAAGTAATCAAAATTCTCCATTTTCATCCGAACATATCCAAAAAATTTATCCGGGTTTCGTTTAAGGTCCATGCAGAGTGTAGAATAGACCCCACGCGTCATTCTCTTGGCTGTGATGGGGTGGATCCACAAACGTCGTCTACGATGCCTGATGCGCTGCTGTCTCGCTCTCTCCTTCTCCAGAACAATCACCCTCAAACGATTCGCCTCCGCTGTAAAATCCCCCAAATTCTTCAAAATATTTCCAATCACAACATCCATCTTCGCCAGTAACTTGCTCTTCTCTCCAACCTGCACTTTCTCCTCTACAACCTGTCAAAGAAGGGCTGTAGGAACACGCTATATATAGTTTTTCAGTAGCCAATCCCGTTCGGAAGGCCACAAGGGGCGATTTTAAAAACCGGATCCGTCGAAAAACGGATCGAAAACCGGATGAACCGGATGAGACGGATCCGGTTTTGGCTGTCAAGCGCAAGACGGATCCGGCAGAAAACCGGATCCGTCATATCCGGTTTTACAAAACATTTGCCGGATCCGGCGCTCCGGCACGACGCCGAAAACCTGATGTGTGAAAGTAGCCTTTTACTGAGCTCCTTCTGCCCTGTCACCTGCTTATCCTGTAAATGTGATATACACTGAGGGCGACATCCAAAAGGCTTTTGAAAGGTTTTTTTTTTTTTAATTTAATTTATAAAGTATATTTGAAAGATTATGAAAATCACTTACCATGATTATTATTCAATAAAAATTAAAATGACAGTAAGGCTTTAAAGGGAATCCGTCACCCCTTTTTTCAAATATGAGCAGCCGGCACCGACATCAGGGGCTTATCTACAGTATTCTGTAATGCTGTAGCTAAGCCACCGATGTAACCTGAAAGATATGAAAAAAGCGTTAGATTATACTCACCAGGGGGGGGCGGTCCGGTCCGATGGGTGTCGCCGTCCCGTCCGGCACCTACGGTCTTCATACAATGCTGTCCTCTTCTTTCCTTCCTGTAGTGGCTCTTGCGCAGGTGCACTGCTCTGCCCTGTTGAGGGCAGAGGAGAGTCCTGCAGTGTGCAGGCGCCGGACCTCTCCCGGCCCCTGCGCACTGCAGGACTCTGCTCTGCCCTCAACAGGGCAGAGCAGTGCACCTGCGTAAGGGCCACTACAGGAAGGAAAGAAGTAGACGTCACCATTAGAAGGGAGGCGCCGGACTGCAACACCCATGGGACCGGACTTCTCCCCTGGTGAGTATAATCTACCGCTTTTTTCTTATCTTTCAGGTTACATCGTCTGCTTATCTACAGCATTACAGAATGCTGTAGATAAGCCCCTGATGGCGGTGCCGGCAGTTCATATTTGAAAAAATGGGTGACAGATTCCCTTTAAGGGCATACAGCATGTAGAGAAACGCCATATTAATTTTTGGAAGGACCACATTGGGAGCCCCTTGGACAGGATATAATACAGTAAATGAACCATAAATGTGTGTTAAATCTGCATTGTAAATCACACCATAAACAGGCATGAGTGGACTAACAGAATGAAAGGCCAAAGTTAATTGGGAAAGCACTGTTAATGTGGAGATTGTTTTCAGGTAAATGATAATGAACGAGTAGGGAAGCAAGCAGTTTTTAGGCTGTATCTTGTGCATTCAATGCTACCAACTGGCTGCAGAGAGGAACTGCACAAATACAGAAATCTGTTATTGTCCTGAAATGTAAATGGAGAACACAAATAAATGTATTAACTCTCGCAAACCGAATTATAAAGCTTTACACATTTCTGTGAATGCATCCCTAGTGAGGCATGGAAGTCTTTAATAACCTAGAAATATAAGCTTGCAGCATCTCAGCAGTACCAATGTTTTCTGACAGACAACTTCTGAAAGAACAGAGCATTAGTTATATCTGAGAATGTTAAATAATGATGAACGGCTGAGAAAGAAGAAGATGAGCTCTTTTGATTATGAAACCAAATCTATGATCAGAAGTAGGAAAATAAGGAAAACACTGTACTTGCATAAAGTTTCCTAAGAGCAGAAACATTATAGTCTAATTATGTAATAAAGATTAAAGACAAATACAATAGTACTATAAATTTCTAACAATCACTTTACAAAAGTGCAAGAGTAGACTGAAGTATATCTTGTAAGGTTGCTGGAATTAAATTTTCCTGAGCTTACTCTTCAAGATCATAAACAGAATACAGGCTGTCAATAACATAGTACTGCCGAAAGTAAAGAGTCTGCTGAAAAATAGTTTGTGTCTACAGATAGGACTACAATGTGGAGTGTAAGAACTCCCGCAGCTTGGCATGAAGTCCAAGAATTTGAGAAAAACATGTATAGGCTTTAGGGAACTGCACAGCGAGAGCGAGCTGACTCAAAGGCCACACTTGTAGTTATACAGGGTAAGACTAAGACTTTCTTACAACTTCAATCACATTCAGCTGAAAACTGTTCCTTCTGAGACATTCCTTCACATACATTGTAGGCTTGCCACTTGACAGGTACTAGATGGAGTGTATGTGTCACCGAGGTGTCTAGCCTTAGTGATGTGAAACCCGGTGAGAAGGCTCCAGCATGAAAGGTGATGAAAGGGTTGTTAATGGACCTGGAATCATGGGTCTGGGTTTTAGTAACGACTGGTAGAGCTGGGCGGGACTGGTCGTTACCATCCTCTAATCCACTAGGTACAGCTGGGATAAAATTGTCTGGGAGTCAAGGTGGAAAGACCTATTGTGTGCTCCTCAGACTCTGTTAGAGGCTGAGTATCGTACTTTAGGCTGTATTTCAAATTGCTGTTTGGACCCTGTTTTTGTTTATTTTCACCTTTATGTTGGAAAAAAGCAATTTGTTTCATTTTTCCTGGAAATTTTATGAACAACAATTAAACTTCCTGATTTTCCACAAATAGACTTTGTACCTGTGTGAACGCTACCAGTTGCCCGAAAACGAGTGAATCCCTACAACATTTAGACTCAACTCGGCAAGTATGTATATCTTCTATAATGGAATAGGGCACAAGTCCCTACCACACACCTCTAGCAGTGACGTATCTCCTGAAAACAAAAGGCTCAGGGGTTGAAATTCAGAGCGCCGGTTCCTTACCATCCCCAACATCAAACGTAGGGAGACCCCCATACACATGACATAGAGAGCTGGTTCTTCTGAAATTTATAGATTCAGTCAACTCCATTCTAATGTTTTATTGGCACTTTAATTCTGATTAACAGTGTTAGTTGCAATACTAAACACCTATAGGACCAAAGCTGTGCACTTCTTATTCACATCTACTCGTTTTTTGACAAACCACCTATTCCGAGTAGACATGGAATATAATGAAAATTTCATTGTTAACTTAATACATTTTTTGTTTCAACAGATCCCAATGACTGAATCATTTATGTCTTTGTCAGAAAATATGGGTATAGACAGGTTTTTAAAAATTGTTGCAAACCCTTTGGATTGAGAAGTCTCCTGTGACCATGATTGATGCCCAAATAAAAAAGATTAAGGGTATGTGCAGATGTCAGAACATTTGCTGCGTCCAAAGCACTGCTGTCCATTGAATGTAGATGAATCCGCAAGTGTTCACTGAACCGTGCGGATTCACCGCGTCCAATATATCATATGGGTGAAATTTCTTTTGCGGAGAATAGCGCCTCCGCTAGAGAAATTGACTTGCTTCCGTCTGGAGAGACGCCATGCATGTCCGTCTCCGCGGGTGAGCATCGGGTGTCTCTGGACACATAGTGGCAATGGGATTTCTAGAAATCCCATCCACTATGTTGCAACATCTGGACGCTGCAGCTTGGACGCTGCACAAGTACGCAGCGTCCAACCCGCAGCGTTTCCTCATCGTGGGCACATACCCTAAGGCACTGTGTAAAGAGTTATAACTTTGTTGGAACTGGTTCAGGACTATTGTCAAGGCACATTCTTGTGCTGGTTTGGAGCTAGTCAAAACTTGACAATTTTTGATGTCCTAGATGCGGATTAGTCAATCAGAAAAATCCATGTAAAAAAAAAAACTGTGTGTGAACATGGCTTTGCAAGAAAGTCCAATGTTCTCTATTCTCCTCATTAGTGACATTAATTAAGGAAACATTCTATAGATTTCCCAATCACATCGAAAATAATTCACCGGAATGCCTGGGATAAAAGAGGATCTCTATATGGCTAATTGTACAGCCAGTCATTATCTGTACAGCAGAGGTGTATAAACCGGTTTCAGAGCTATCAATTTACAACAAGGAAAAAAAAAACATTGCAAAAAAACATAATGATCATTTATGTTAAATTGCAAGACTTATAATGTGCTGTACCTTCGGGACATGAGTGATAATGCGGAGCCAAGCTTAGCAATTCCATAATAAGATATGAGACAGGGCAATAAATCCTGCAGATCATCTGCTCATTATATTTCTGGAAAGTGAATAAGCTAAGGTGTCGCCCAGAAATAGCGAAGCATCACAGGACATTAAAATAAGAAGCGGCCATAACGAATGGGCAAAGGCCCATTAAAGTCTATGATTACATCTAAGCACCAGGTTACATTTGATATACAAATAAAACATTCAATGACTTTGTACATTTCATGGAATGTTACTAGATAGAGTCGACGAGTTTGTGATCAGACAGCGGGAGAATCGCCTCCTGTACGATGTAAGAATGAAATGTTCCAAACTGCAAATCATCACGGCGAGTTGTGTGCAGACACTGAGCTAACAAGGAAGTCTGATATATTTCGGGTCTGAAGCCTAAAAAAAAATATTAAAAGGAGAACACACTCTTTGTAAATCTCATGTAGAAAAAGGTTTTACATGTTTACTTACATTATTACGTCATTCACTTTACATGTTAATGCCCCAAAAAATATTTCTAGGCTATGTGCACACGTTGCGGATTCTGCTGCATTTCCGCAGCGTTTTTGGCCCTGCGGAAACGCAGCAGTTCCGCAGACATGGTACAGTACCATGTTATCCTATGGCATTTCAAATCCGCTGTGCTCACGCTGCGTTTTTTTTCGCACGGTATTGCTGCGGTTTACAAACCGCAGCATGTCAATTGTTTGTGCGGATTCCGCAGCGGTTTCACACCTTTAACATAGTAGAGGTGTGAAACCGCAGGGCAAAACCGCAGGCTAATCCGCAGGTCACTTTACCTGCGGTTTTACCTGCGGATCCGCGCGGAAAAACCCGCAGGTGAATCCGCAGCGTGTGCACATAGCCTTACAATGTTAGTGGCTACCTTCAGTAAAAAAAAAAAAAAAAAAAAAAATCCATGTTTCATTCTCAGTCTATATTCATTTTTAGACCCCCTGATATGCAGTTGGCAGACCGTTCCAGCTTTCCTTTTTTTTTCCTTTGTGGCAGTGTCTCTTCAATTAATATATAGTGAGGAAAATAAGTATTTGATACACTGCCGATTTTGCAAGTTTTCCCACCTACAAAGAATGGAGAGGTCTGTAATTTTTATCGTAGGTACACTTCAACTGTGAGAGACAGAATCTAAAAATAAAAAACAGATAATCCATTACACGATTTTTCATAATTAAATTACATTTTATTGCATGAAATAAGTATTTGATCACCTACCAACCAGCAAGAATTCTGTCTCTCACAGACCAGTGGCGGATTATAATGAGGTCAACCTGGGCTGTAGCCCAGGGCCCAGTGGTGTGGGGGGGCCCACCAGCCCAAGGAAAATTGCCACATTATAATCCCCCACCATAGCGCCACCCCCCCATGTACCGACCCCTTTCTCCCCCTCCCAGACCCACCGGCCACCGCAGCGCCAGCCCCTCACTGATAAATCCCTGCTCTGTGCACACAGAACCTGTGATGAGGTCACAGGAGGGGAGGAGTCAGGGGTTACATGATCAGGGGCTTCAGTCGGAGGCCCCTGATCATGTGACACCTGACTCCTACCCTCCTGTGACCTCATCACAGGTCCTGTGCACACAGCCCTCAATGTATTGTATGTGGGACTCTGCTGTGCTGGTTGTCATGGTGCTGGATGAGGGAATTATGTGTGGGGTCAAGAGGGGTTTACAGGGTGGATGTAGCTGCGTGTGTGTGCGAGGTGTACAGAGCAGAGCAGCGCTTGTGCGAGGTGTACGGAGCAGAGCCGCGCGTATGCGATGTGTACGGAGCAGAGCCACGAATGTGTGAGGTGTACAGAGCGGAGCCGCGCGTGAGCGAGGTGTACGGAGCATAGCAGCGCGTGTGCGAGGTGTACAGATCAGAGCCGCGCGTGTGCAAGGTGTACGGAGCAGAGCCGCGAATGTGCGAGGTGTACGGAGCGGAGCTGCGCGCGTGCGAGGTGTACGGAGCGGAGCTGCGCGCGTGCGAGGTGTACGGAGCAGAGCCACAAGTGTACGGCGTGGAGCCTCGTGTGTGTGTACGAGGTGTACGGAGCAAAGCTGTGTGTGTGTACGAGGTGTACGGAGCGAAGCCGCGTGTGTGTACGGGGTGTACGGAACAGAGCCCTGTGTGTACAAAGTGTACAGAGCTGAGCCGTGTGTTTACGGAGCGGAGCCGAGCGTGTGCGAGGTGTACAGAGCGGAGCCGCGCGCATGCGAGGTGTACGGAGCGGAGCCGTTTGTGTGTTTGAGGTGTATGGAGCGAAGCCGCATGTGTGTACGAGGTGTACGGAGCGAAGCCACGTGTGTGTACGAGGTGTACGGAACGGAGCCCTATGTCTACAAAGTGTACAGAGCTGAGCCGTGTGTTTACGGAGCGGAGCCGCGTGTGTACGAGGTGTATGGAGCAAAGCCGCATGTGTACAAGGTTTACGGAGCAGCGCCATGTGTGTATAAGGTGTACAGAGCGTGGCCGCGTGTGTATAAAGTGTACGGAGCAGAGCCGCATGTGTATGAGGTTTATCGAGTGGAGCCATGTGTGTACTGAGTGGAGCTGTGTGTGTGCGAGGTGTACGGAGCGAAGCCATGTGTACGAGGCATACAAAGCGGAACCGTGTGTGTGTGCGGTGCCATGCGTGTACAAGGTGTATGATGGGGAGCATTCATACCTCCCAACCGTCCCAGATTTTGAGAGTCTGCCCCACTGCCCCGACCGGGAGCTTACTTTTCCAGCAGACACAGGAGTATACGGCGGAGCCCCGAGGAGCACTTGAAAACTTGCACGTGACATTCCATAGGAAGTGACGTGCTGGAAGCTGACTGGAGGAGATTGTGACGGAACCATGGAGGCACCTCAGGGAATGCTTCAGATCATCACCATGTCCTCCGACAGCGTGATCGCCTTGGACTCGGGGATGTCGGCCATGTGAGTGGATCATGATATGTCCTGCACCAGGAGGCTCAGGTGGGCACTACAATATGAGCCGGGCTGGTATAGTATCTTTATAGAATCTTTCCCCTCTTTCCTTGTCTTTCTTTCTTCTCTCTCTGTTCTTTCTTTCGCTTTCTGTTCTTTCTTTCTCTCTCCCTCTCTGTTCTTTCTTTCACTTCTTTCTTTCTCTCTTTGTGCCTTCTTTCCCCTTTCTTTCTCTCTCCCTCTCTGTTCTTTCTTTCTTGTTTTCTCTCTCTGTTCTTTCTTTCCCCTCTTTCTTTCTCTCTGTTCTTTCTTTCCCCTTTCTTTTTTTCTCTCTGTCCCCTCTTTCTTTCTCTCTGTTCTTTTTTCCTGTCTCTCTGTTTCTCTCTTTATTTCTCTGTTCTTTCTTTTTTCTCTCTCTGTTCTTTCTTTCTTTTCCTCAGTACCAGCCACTGTGCCCTCAGTACCAGTCAGTGTGATCAGTAGTGCTAGATGGGTGTGGTTGGGGCGTGGACATGGGTGTGACCAGTTGTGAAATGGGTGTGGTCGGGCGGCTGGTAACCAATCACCATAGTGGAAGTCATGTTTAAATCAACTTTGTTATATGTGGGCAGCTCTAGTAAGGTGGGCACGAGATGGCGGGTCTCGTCACCTCAGCCTCACACATAAGTTACTATGAGGTGTACTTTATTCCTGCCACATTTCTTTCGTGGCCTACTGAGAGAAATGTTTTGATCAGTTGAAAGTTATACAACCTGAGGATTGTGCATGTGTGCGCTGCCCGCATATATATATTTACTTACTCCGACCCCTATATAAACCCTGCCCCTCCGACCGCCATCCACTTTCCCATGCTCCTGTTCCAATCCTGGGATCTTTTTTGGTCCCCCACATGCTGAACATCTGGGAAATGACTAACATTGTGCAATGTGCGCTTGTTCATCACCAGATGCAGCGTCGTGTCCAGTGTGTGAGGAGACGGTGACTTGTCTGTGGCGTTAACCCCTCTGCTGACATGTTGGGCACAGCCTGTGACGAGGAGCATCTCTTCCTGTGTATCCGGCCACAGGCTGCACATCAGAGGCTGCTTCTTCTATCTGGGGAAGTTCATGAAGCAAAAGCCTCTGTGTGACTCATGTGAAGTAACTTGTCTGACAGTCATGGGTCCAGGTCAGCAGGTGATTGCAGACTATTAGCTGGTTTGAATGTTAGGTACAGGTGAGTCAGGACTAGATGTTGGGTGGAAGCCTTCCAGTATTTGTAAGGCCTCGTGCACACGCTGAGTATTTGGTGAGTTTTTACCTCAGTATTTATAAGGTCTCGTGCCACGCTGAGTATTTGGTGAGTTTTTACCTCAGTATTTATAAGGCCTCGTGCACACGCTGAGTATTTGGTGAGTTTTTACCTCAGTATTTGTAAGGCCTCATGGACACGCTGAGCATTTGGTGTTTTTTACCTCAGTATTTGTGAGGCCTCGTGCACACGTTGCGTATTTGCAGAGTTTTTCTTACCTCAGTATTTAACCCCTTCCCACCCCTTGACGCACCGTATGCATCATGAAAACTAGTGACTTCCTGACCCCATCAAAATTATGCATGCGGAGGCATCTGCATACATCGACACGGCCTGCGTACCTAATGCTAAAGATACGGTATGCAGGCCACATGCCGACAGAGGCGGAGCTGACGGGAGGAGGTGCGGCCGGTGGCGGAGCTTCACGGAGGAAGCCCGCAGCTATCCGCAGCTCCTCCATACGCTAGTGTGAAACTAGCCTTATATGTGAGTATCCTACAAGACAAGTTACTTCTCGCACCCGAATACTATGGATATGAAAAGGACAACATAGTGTTCTAGAATGACAAGGACAAGAAGCGTTCGTCGAGATTGGTGAAGAAATGATTCAATAACAAAAAAGCAGAAGTGCTGAATTAGTGCCCAGACCTCAACCCAATCGAACACTTGTGGGTACAGTTGAAAAAACCCAAATGAGTCGACAACCAATATTCACCAACTTTAGGAATGTGTAGAAGACACCTGGGATCAGATTTCAGTCGAGAGAAGGATTCCAGGCAGTGTTGAAAGCCAAAGATAGATTTAAAAGATACTAACAATATAATAAAATTAAAACTTAGATTTTTAGGAGCAAAACAGTAACAATGCAGTGACATGACAAGAATCTGCATAACTAATCATATGCTAAATAGTTGCAAGTCAAATTTATGTATGAGATAGCCAAGATGATTGCCTACAAAATTATGGCAGTCTTACTGTAAAGTTAATGCCAATGCCCCTGCATGGTTCCTCTTCCCCCTCCATGCAGGGAAGCCGGCATACTCACCACCCCAGCCGCACGGCATGGTCCCTTTCGTGCACTCTGCTCTTAAAGGGGAAGGGCGCAAGTGGTAAAATGCCCCCATCCAATAGCTGGGAGGCATCTGAATATAAAAGGCACCTCACCATTAGTAAGGTGACTGAACAACCGATATAGTTTCCTAGCAGTTAGTAATGTGTGCAACTGCATGCCGTGTCCTAGTATGCTGAAGTTAGTACCTGAACCCGAACACCTAGTCCTTGTGCGGCCAGTGGCTGAACCTGAATTCCTGGTCCTTGTGCAGTCAGTGTTCTTAATCCGAACACCTGGTCCTTGTGCAGCCAGGGCCTGAACCTGCTCACCTGGAACGTGTGTGGCCCATGCCTGAATCTGTTTCCTGAGACCCTTGTGTCTGAACATGCACTTTGTGCATCCAGACTGTTATTGCAGTCTCCGAATCAAGCCCTTTCTGTGACTCCATGTCACTATTCTCCCTGCCTGAGGAATAGTCTGAACGGAGCCTGAGTCTACTCTGTGTCTGGGTACTTGACCCCTGGGGTCAGGAGCTGCAGTACCGAGACGGTCTAGGAGCGGTAACCGGCGGCTACCTGCAGCTCAAGCCTGACTCCCAAGCCTGACTCATCAGAGGCTCCTAGGTAAACCCGGTCCCGTGGCACAGTGTGTCCAAGAACCACGTGTGCCATCTGTGTGGCTGACAGGTTCAAAGCAGTGGTTGATGGAGAGACATGGAGCCTGAAAACCAAAAGTTCAAAGCATTGTTACCCTTTTGCTCATCAGTATATATAATTGGTATCATAGTTTGCAGAGAAGGGATTCATTTCCTGCCAATCAGTTCCTTTTATTCAGCTGATGATGTCGATCTTGAGGATCGGGGTGCCGCTGTTTTGCAATCGTTTAGTATTATAAATGGCTAAATGACTTTCTAAAAAAAATGTGAACTTGAGATGCAAATTTCCTTGGTCATTGAGGGGTTAACGCTGCATATTTTACTATCAATTAGCACAGTTACAACTGGTGTGAGGGAGGAATAGAACAACATACGCAGTGCAGGCAATCCTGGACTGCAGAAGGCGCCTCGCTAGCGTCCCTCTCATGCCCCCCACTCTGATTTCATGACAACTTGTTCCTTCTTACTTGTGAACTGAATCAGCAGAATAACACAGAACGCTTCTTGAGGAACAGAATGAAGGACATGTGTATGGCCCAGGGAAATTAAGGAGTTCCAGCCCTCAACTTGTAGCGCCACTGAAGAGTAAATAATGCTTGCACATTGACACACTCTGCTGCAATTACATGAGAATACTTAATTCGAGCAGGGAGACTTTTCTTAACATCGAACTGGCAACACAATGCACATGGCAACACCGGGAAGCACATTTAGAGGCATTTATCCATTCCCTAAGAGACCTCTCCACGAGTATGACATAATAACAATACAGCACAGCATGAAAAGCGACAGAACACAACTGTCTGTCCCGTCACAACAAACCATTATTGTAATGCAGGAAGGAAACTTATTTTTTATAAGATTAGATTTTTGACCATGGGAAAAATAATAAAAAACTTGGATAACACCTATTCCTTATTCTAAAAAAAAAAAACGGCAGATCGTTTATTCCATTAGCATTTCTCCAAAACCGTATAAATCAGGGGGCTTCACAGGAGGCTTCAGTAGAGACCCTCAACTCCATCCAAGGGCTGCATTCCAACGCAGTGTTTCTGGCTGGCAGTGGCAGAGAACCGGTCAGATATGGGAGGGAGGCAGTATATGTATGTTTCATTGGGAGGGTAATGGAGGGTATCCCATACTTGACAACTTTCAAGAGTCGGCAAATCACCAAAGACCAAGTCGAACGTTGCCGCATACCCATAAAAAGGAACACATTCAGAATATTACTTCCACTAAGGGGCATTGCAGAAAGACCTGACCTGTAAGGGCGCGTGGCTATGAGGAGTCACATTCCCAGCAGAAAATCCCATGTAGTGTCTCATGGAAGGACTTGCCTAAAAGTTGACAAGTATGGGGTCTTCGACTTGGGCAGCGATCTCTGTCTCTTGCAAACCAAAACCTAATGAATGAGGGTCCTAGCAATCAGACTGCCACTGATCAAACATCCATAGTCAATTCCATTAATACACCATAGATGGGTATAAAAATATTTCTGATGGCCACATATGGAAAAAAAACAGATCAAAGCTAGACGAGTGCAACATAAAACGGTGTATACATGTAGGACAGTACTGAGCGGTGCGCCACATAGACACCGCCTTCACAGCAATTTTCTTTTCACACACTCTGTGGTGTAAACCAGGGTTCCCCAACTCCAGTCCTCAAGGCCCACCAACAGGGCATGTTTTCAGGATTTCCTTTGTATTGCACAGGTGATGCAATTATCACCTGAGCAATACTAAGGAAATCCTGAAAACATGGATCTGTTGGTCGGCCTTGAGGACTGGAGTTGGGGAACCCTGGTGTAAACTGTACATTAACTTTTTTTTTCTAGCTGGACGGTACGATCACAGTGAGAATTTATATTGTTTTTTTTATTTGTTTTTTTAGGGCAGCACGGTGGCTCAGTGGTTAGCGCTGCAGCCTTGCAGCGCTGGGGTCCTGGGTTCGAATCCCACCAAGGACAACATCTGCAAGGAGTTTGTATGTTCTCCCCGTGTTTGCGTGGGTTTCCTCCGGGTTCTCCGGTTTCCTCCCACACTCCAAAGACATACTGATAGGGAATTTAGATTGTGAGCCCCATCGGGGACAGTGATGAAAATGTGTGCAAACTGTAAAGCGCTGCGGAATATGTTAGCGCTATATAAAAATAAAGATTATTTTATTATTATTTTATGTTTCACTACAAATGCAAAATCAGAACTTTGTTTTACAAAATAATTAGTTTCATTGTTTTTGCTATGCTCTATTATTATTATTATGGCACTGGACACAAAGGAGTTAAAGAGAATGTTGGAATGTTTTATCAGAAAATGACCAAATCTTGAAATCAGGTTTTTGTTATTTATTTTTCACAAATTTAGGATTTTTTTTTCACAATTAATTGTGTAGTTTTTACCCTGGTTAAGTGGGCTACTTTTGTTTCAGGAAATCCACATATACATTAGCAGCAGTAGAGTGGCTTAGCCCTATCTTTTGCATTGAAGCGTCTAATGAGCGGGTGCACCCCTTATTGTGAAGGGAGGGGAAGCAGATTTAGGTGTTGCATCACATACTATGAATGGTGGATCCTGTGAGGAGTTACTTATTATTGTAATCAGACTTCTGAAAACATTTACTACGACAGGAAGTAGGAGTCTAAAATTGCCCCAGTGGTCAGTGTAAAAATTCGAGGATTTAGCTTTTTAACACATTTAACATAAAAAAACTAATATTAACAATAGCTAAATTTATGATGAAACATTCCCTTTAAAATTCAAAATTACAGTAGATCTCTGAGCTCATATTTTGGACTGTGTGGGCAATAAATCCATAGGGGCTGCTACATGGACAGGAGAGTAAACAGACATATCTTTGAAAGTACGTTCCATGATCTCAGTCTATTAGTGGCATTAGGGTCACCTAAAGCTCTGGCAAAAATCAAGAGACCATCACGTCAAAACCCTGTAATGGGCAGCCCAATCTCCAGACCTGAACCCCATTGAAAACCTCTGGAATGCAATCAAGAGGATGATGGATAGTCACAAGCCATCAAACAAAGACGAACTGCTTACATTTTTGAGCCAGAAGCAGTGTGAAAGACTAGTGGAAAGCATGCCAAGACACATGAAAGCTGTGATTAAAAATCAAGGTTATTCCATAAAATATTGATTTCTGAACTCTTCCTGAGTTAAAACATTAGTATTGTTGTTTCTAAATGATTATGAACAGACGGGGTCTGTTCCACGGGGTCTGTTCCACATAGCAAATGTGGTACCAATATTGAAAAAAGGGCTCTAAAAGTGAACCTGGAAATTATAGGCCAGTAAGTCTAACCTCTATTGTTGGTAAAATATGCGAAGGGTTTCTGAGGGATGTTATTCTGGATTATGTCAATGAGAATAACTGTTTAACGCCATATCAGCATGGGTTTATGAGGAATCGCTCCTGTCACACCAATCTAATCAGTTTTTATGAAGAGGTAAGCTATAGACTGGACCAAGGTGAGTCATTGGATGTGGTATATCTTGATATTTCCAAAGTGTCTGATACCGTGCCACACAAGAGGTTGGTACACAAAATGAGAATGCTGGGTCTGGGGGAAAATGTGTGTAAATGGGTAAGTAACTGGCTTAGTGATAGAAAGCAGAGGGTGGTTATAAATGGTATATTCTCTAACTGGGTCGCTGTGACCAGTGGGGTACGCAGGGGCGGTGTTGGGACCTATTCTCTTCAACATATTTATTAACGATCTGGTAGAAGGTTTGCACAGTAAAGTATCGATATTTTCAGATGATACAAAACTATGTAAAGCTGTCAATACAAGAGAAGATAGTATTCTGCTACAGATGGATCTGGATAAGTTGGAAAATTTGGCCGAAAGGTGGCAGATGCAGTTTAACAATGATAAATGTAAGGTTATACACATGGGAAAAAGGAATCAATATCACCATTACACACTGAACGGTAAACCACTGGGTAAATCTGACATGGAGAAGGACTTGGGGATCCTAGTTAATAATAAACTTACCTGGAGACAGCCAGTGCCAGGCAACGGCTGCCAAGGCAAACAGGATCATGGGGTGCATTAAAAGAGGTCTGGATACACATGATGAAAGCATTATACTGCCTCTGTACAAATCTCTGGTTAGACCGCACATGGAGTACTGTGTACAGTTTTGGGCATCGGTGCTCAGGAAGGATATAATGGAACAAGAGCGGGTACAAAGGAGGGCAACAAAATTAATAAACGGGATGGGGGAACTACAATACCCAGAGAGATTAGCAAAATTAGGATTATTTAGTCTTGAAAAAAGATGACTGAGGGGCGATCTAATAACCATGTATAAGTATATAAGGGGACAACACAAATATCTCTCCGAGGATCTGTTTATACCAAGGAATGTGATGGTCACAAGGGGGCATTCTCTGCGTCTGGAGGAGAGAAGGTTTCCCCATCAACAGAGATGAGGATTATTTACTGTTAGGGCAGTGAGAATCTGGAATTCCCTGCCTGAGGAGGTGGTGATAGCGAACTCTGTCGAGGGGTTCAAGAGAGGCCTGGATGTCTTCCTGGAGCGTAACGATATAGCATCTTACAGTGATTAGGTTCTTTAGAAGGACGTAGATCTGGGGATTTATTCTGATGGAATACAGGCTGAACTGGATGGACAAATGTCTTTTTCCGGCCTTGCTAAATATGTTACTATGTTGTTTTCTTTGCATTATTTGAGGGTTTTTTTTTTTAATTTTGACCATTTCTCCTTTTCAGAAAAAAACCCCAAAATTTATTGCTTGGAAATTCGGAGACATGTTGTCAGAAGTAGACTAAAAGAACAATTTACATTTTACTCAAAAATATACCTATAAAGAGAAAAATCAGACAAACTGAACATTTGAAAGTGGTCTCTTAATTTTTGCCAGAGCTGTATATGGGGCTTGTAAGCCAACGGAAAGAGTGAAAGGAAAATAAGTAAAAGTGAAAAAAAAAGTAAAAAATAAACAGTCAAATAAATTTATTAAGCCTACATACAAATTCCAGACTTTTCCCTTGAAAAGTTCACGATTATTTTATGAATTTTCAGTGCGTAACAAAAAAATCACCTGTCTGTGTTTTACGGCAGAATCAAGAGACATTCAGTACCGGTGATTTTCTTATAATTGCAATCAAAGAAAGTGAACGCATCATGTAAGAGACATCGGGTCCTGTATCATTATGGAGATTAATTATTATAAAATTTTCATAGCATTGCAAAAAGGTAGGACCACAAGGGGAACAACTATTAAACATTACTTTAGGTAATTAATGTTATTACTCAGTTCACTGGCATGTGAGGAGATGGCTGTCACTGGCTTGGTACATGCAGGAGGACCAAAGTGTGTTATTAAAAGCCCAAGAAAAAATAAGTGCGAGTCTTAAAGTAAAGTTCTGAATAAACAGGTCAGGTGTAACAATTATTGTGTTTAATAAAATAAAGCTGCGGTTTTACAATCTGACAAGTTGCCCAAATTTTTTTTTCACCGAAACAAACCCCACACTACCAGTCACAGTCCCATAAAGGCAAGCCATGCTGCCTTGTCAAAAGCGCAAATGCCCTCTATGGAATTACTCTAGTGGCCATTTACTTCCCGATGTAACATTTTTAATATGTTGTTAAATTTATTAAAGGAGTTAGGCCACGTTTATCATCTATTCACTATGGGAAAACCATGCTCAATAGTTGAATAGGAGGCTCAGGCCCCTTTCCTGATGAATATGAATGGAGCTGTGGTCACTTGTGCACCCTCCCACTCCACTCAATGTCTGTGAACTGATGAGGATAGCCGAGTGCCATGGGACTAATGAGGAAAACAGAGTGCCAAGGGACTGATGAGGAAAGCAGAGTGCCATGATGAGGAAAGCAGAGTGCCATGGAACTGATGAGGAAAGCCGAGTGCCATCGGACTGATAAGGAAAGCCGAGTGCCATGGGACTGATGAGGAACGCCGAGTGCCATGGGACTGATGAGGAAAGCCGAGTGCCATGGGACTGATAAGGAAAGCCGAGTGCTAAGGGACTGATGAGGAAAGCAGAGTGCCATGGAACTGATGAGGAAAGCCAAGTGCCATCGGACTGATAAGGAAAGCCGAGTGCCATGGGACTGATGAGGAACGCCGAGTGCCATGGGACTGATGAGGAAAGCAGAGTGCCATGGGACTGATGAGGAAAGCCGAGTGCCATGGGACTGATAAGGAAAGCCGAGTGCTAAGGGACTGATGAGGAAAGCAGAGTGCCATGGAACTGATGAGGAAAGCCAAGTGCCATCGGACTGATAAGGAAAGCCGAGTGCCATGGGACTGATGAGGAACGCCGAGTGCCATGGGACTGATGAGGAAAGCCGAGTGCCATGGGACTGATAAGGAAAGCCGAGTGCTAAGGGACTGATGAGGAAAGCAGAGTGCCATGGAACTGATGAGGAAAGCCAAGTGCCATCGGACTGATAAGGAAAGCCGAGTGCCATGGGACTGATGAGGAACGCCGAGTGCCATGGGACTGATGAGGAAAGCAGAGTGCCATGGAACTGATGAGGAAAGCCAAGTGCCATCGGACTGATAAGGAAAGCCGAGTGCCATGGGACTGATGAGGAACGCCGAGTGCCATGGGACTGATGAGGAAAGCCGAGTGCCATGGGACTGATAAGGAAAGCCGAGTGCTAAGGGACTGATGAGGAAAGCAGAGTTCCAACGGACTGATAAGGAAAGCCGAGTGCCATGGGACTGATAAGAAAAGCCGAGTGCTAAGGGACTGATGAGGAAAGCAGAGTGCTAAGGGACTGATAAGGAAAGCCGAGTGCTAAGGGACTGATGAGGAAAGCAGAGTGCCATCGGACTGATAAGGAAAGTCGATTGATAAGGGACTGATGAGGAAAGCAGAGTGCCATGGGACTGATAAGGAAAGCCGAGTGCCATGGGACTGATAAGGAAAGCCGAGTGCCATGGGACTGATGAGGAACGCCAAGTGCCATGGGACTGATAAGGAAAGCCGAGTGCCATGGGACTGATAAGGAAAGCCGAGTGCTAAGGGACTGATGAGGAAAGCAGAGTTCCAACGGACTGATAAGGAAAGCCGAGTGCCATGGGACTGATAAAGAAAGCCGAGTGCTAAGGGACTGATGAGGAAAGCAGAGTGCTAAGGGACTGATAAGGAAAGCCGAGTGCTAAGGGACTGATGAGGAAAGCAGAGTGCCATCGGACTGATAAGGAAAGCCGAGTGCCATGGGACTGATGAGGAACGCCAAGTGCCATGGGACTGATAAGGAAAGCCGAGTGCCATGGGACTGATAAGGAAAGCCGAGTGCTAAGGGACTGATGAGGAAAGCAGAGTTCCAACGGACTGATAAGGAAAGCCGAGTGCCATGGGACTGATAAAGAAAGCCGAGTGCTAAGGGACTGATGAGGAAAGCAGAGTGCTAAGGGACTGATAAGGAAAGCCGAGTGCTAAGGGACTGATGAGGAAAGCAGAGTGCCATCGGACTGATAAGGAAAGCCGATTGATAAGGGACTGATGAGGAAAGCAGAGTGCCATGGGACTGATAAGGAAAGCCGAGTGCCATGGGACTGATAAGGAAAGCCAAGTGCTAAGGGACTGATGAGGAAAGCAGAGTGCCATCGGACTGATAAGGAAAGCCGAGTGCCATGGGACTGATGAGGAACGCCGAGTGCCATGGGACTGATAAGGAAAGCGAGTGCTAAGGGACTGATGAGGAAAGCTGAGTGCTAAGGGACTGATGAGGAAAGCAGAGTGCCATGGTGAGGAAAGCAGAGTGCCATGGAACTGATGAGGATAGCAGAGTGCCATGGGACTGATGAGGAAAGCAGAGTGCCATGGTGAGGAAAGCAGAGTGCCATGAAACTGATGAGGAAAGCAGAGTGCCACGGGACTGATGAGGAAAGCAGAGTGCCATGGGACTGATGAGGAAAGCCGAGTGCTATGGGACTGATGAGGAAAGCCGAGTGCTATGGGACTGATGAGGAAAGCCAAGTGCTATGGGACTGATGAGGAAAGCCAAGTGCTATGGGACTGATGAGGAAAGCCGAGTGCTAAGGGACTGATGAGGAAAGCCTAGTGCTAAGGGACTGATGAGGATAGCCAAATGCTTTGGGACTGATGAGGAAAGTCAAGTGCTAAGGGACTGAGGAGGGTAGCCGAGTGCTTTGGGACTGATGAGGATAGCTGAGTGCTATGGGACTGATGAGGAAAGCTGAATGCTGTACTTGGCTTTCTCTGTCATTCTCAATGAATGGGGCAGTAGTATGCATGAGAGGTGCCCCACTGCATTCAAACAAGGTCTAAGGGCATATGTTTTGGTGAACAGTAGTGTTCTAGCAGAAAAGCACTCAGTTTTTCCACTATGACCCTTTTTCGCTGGTTAACCACTTTAATTAAAGACTCTATTATGGCATGTTCACACTGGGCGTTTTTGCTGCGTTTTTTTATGCTAATTTTCACCTGCTTTTTACAGTACCAGCAAAGCCTATGAGACTTCAGAAATCTCATGCACACATTGGCTTTTTGTGTCATCAGGATTTTGTGCTTTGCTGCTTTTTTGGACATAAAACATGTCACTTCTTTCAGCGTATTTGCAGCATTTTGCACCCATTGGCTTGAATGGGTGTTGAAAAAACGCAGCAAAACGTAGGTATCATTATTTGCAGCGTTTTTCCTGCAGAAAAGTCATGGACATTAGCATAGACAAAGAGACACAAAAAACGCACCAAAAACTGCATCAAAAAACGCACCTAAACCTGCGTTTTTGCCGCAGCTTCTTTCCTGCCAAGAAATCAGGTTTTGCTGCAGAAAAAAAAGCAGCAAAAACACCCAGTGTGAACTTACCCTTAAACTGAATACCCCTATTGCATACTTGCAGAAGAAGTGCTCATCCTCTGCACACAATTCAAACATCCAACTTGACTAACAAGTGAACACAAAAGGCTTCCGAATTGGATGATGGTGGCTACCACATAGATCACATCCACTAACGCTCGCTCGAGGAGTATTCAAAATTGGTGGTACAGTGACAACCACTGTAATTTAATATGATCTGTGCTCATCAATTGTTCCCCAGTAATCAAAGCAATGGCTTTACAATAGTCATAAAAAGTATTGTTTTTCTTAATCATGCTCATTAACTGTTTTTGGGCCATAACAAAAACTTTCTAAATTTCAGCTTTCAGGGCAGTAGATTACCTACATTCATATTTTACAGGCATTAAAGGAGCTAGACATTACCTTTAGGATTAGGAAAATAAAGGGAATTGTATTACCCCCTGGACGCTTTTAAGCTATTACTATGGGCATACAGGTAAGGGTACTGTCACACTTAGCGATGTACCAGCGATCCCAACCAGCGATATGACGCGGTCAGGATCGCTGGTGCATCGCTAAGTGGTCGCTAGTGAGCTGCCACACAGGCAGATCTCACCAGCGACATCGCTGGGGACGGGGGTCGCTACTTACCTGTCACACTAGGCGATCCTGCGTCCTCCCGCCCGGCTCCACGCTCGTCTCTCTACAGGAAGCGCCGCAGGAAGCTGACGATGAGAAACAGTCCAGCCTGTTCTCGCGCGATCAGCGATAAGCAGCGGGGGAGCGGTCTTAGGTAAGTATCAGACACAGCGATATCGCTTAGTGTGACTGGCCCTTAATAGAATGGTTAAAGTAGTCTTACCTGTATGCCTCATAGCTGCGGTGCAGTTGTTGAGAAATTGAGTTTTAATCTTTTATGTTAATGATTTCTTCCAGGCTCCGGAGCGTGCCTCCTGTCTTCATTATCATAGCACCCCCCTCCCATGCATGTTACACTGACGTGTGACGTTCCGCTGTGGCGCCGTCACCCCAAGCCAGGGCAGTGTGACACGCATGGCAGGTGACCTGTATGTCCATAGTAATAGCTTAAAAGCGTTCCAGGGGGGGTGACAGATTCCCTTTAAATACATTGCTGAGGAACGCATTAGAAGACAGGTAGCAGAATACCTTCCTTGCCCCAAAGTAATATTCCATTGTGGAGAAAATCCACTTTGAAACAAAATATAAATTAGGCATGAGGTACAGTGCATAGATTCCACTCATTATTTCACCCTCAGCTTTACTCCTATGTTCTAGAGTCTAGACTAACATTTATGGGGTGATTCATCAACATTTTTATGCCAATAAATTGTGTAAAATACTTTTGAAAAATCGCAAGATTTTAGTGCAACATGGAGTTAAGCAAACATTTTGCGACTTTTGCCATTTTCTGCCAGTTTACAGCAGCTCCACCAAAATCTGGAGAGCTGGGGTGTGACACGGCCACTCCTGATCATCAAATTCAGTGATGAATTTTTACGCCAGACTGGAGTAGCGTGTTGACGCGCAGAGACACAAGGCACTGTGCCGAAATCATTAAGAGGTGTGTGTCTCTTAATAAATTAGGAGCATAGTACTTCAGCAAGCCCTTCATTAACACTGGCGCTTGACGCACCCTTGGTGTAGCCAAACATTTAGATGCACCTTTCCACCTACTTGTTTCCCCTCCATCTCCAGCCCCTCTTCTCTGATTGACAGCTCTGGCTTTATAAAGCCCAAAAAGGTAGGAGATAGATGGAAAACAAGTAAATGGGAAGGTGCAACTAACTGTTTGGCCACACCAAGGGAGCACTGAGCACCTGTACTTGGTTTGAACAGTCATTCTAGGTTGACAGAAAGTATCCATAATGAATCGGAGGTTTAATCGCTAGCGCAATGTCAAAGGTATCAGCATGTGAAATCTCGCTCATTGCCATTTTGCCAAACCAAGCACCACAGTCCTCTTCAATAGATTGGCAAAGGCATCGGTGACCACAATCAGATGTCAATCTAGCAATTAAGGAAACAAAAAATAAGCTATGGGACTATTGTGTATTTTAGTTTCCTAACCATAAAGTTATGGACACGTTCCTTTAAAATCTTTTTACTTATAAATTATAAAAATATTAAACAAAAAATGATATTGGAAAAAAAAAAAAAAGCAAAGGGAAAAAACTGATTAATAAACCAAGGGCCATTCACTGGTGTGTCCAGAGCTCTGATTGTACAGCTTTCCAAGAGGGCGATAACATGAAAAGGGATAAAAAGAAAAATCCACTGGAGACAATGTAATTCTATGATATTAGAGTAAGAAAAATGTCAGAGCCGCCTCCAATTCTAAGGATGAAAGTTTTCCAACGCCAGGCGCCCTCTGGGAGGCAACGCCGTGGGGTTACTGGTCTCACAAGAACTGACACCAAAATCATGTGTAAAGTGATGAGTTGTACAGGCGGCATGACAATTATTCATGACATCATTAGGAAGCGCTGTGGTGATGCCAGCAGAGGAGGCCCCGAGCGCAGAGATGAAATTAGAAACTCCTGAAGGAAAGAGGGGACTTGTTAGTGAAAAATTGGGTGAGAACATGATGAAATGCTTCATCTCCTGTTCCCACGAGTCCCGCTGCATGTTCCCCTATGGGCGAAAACCGAGAAAAAGACATAATTATAATAAGTCATACGGAGGCTGAGAATTGTAGAAGGCTGCAGAAGAAATGTGTACGGGGAGCAGACTGGTGAGAAAGGTAATGAGTATCAACTGGGATCGCAAATGGGACTGCTCCGACTTTACTGAATACAAAAGTATGTTACAACAATGATAGGAGGAAGTGAATGGAGCAGAGAGTATAATCCTTTTTAAAAATATTATTTTTTTATTGGTAACATTCTGCCCCTGATTAATTTGGTGTCCAGTATTTTGTATTTTTGTATTTTTTAAAGGAATTAAAAAATATATACGGTGTATATTTTTAAAAAGGATTATACTCTCTGGTGGGGGGTTCCTTCACTTCCTCCTTTCGGTGTTGTAATATACTCTTGAGATTTCTGTTTTTGATAAGTGAATTGGGACTTATGTGCTAAATACTGAATACAAAAGTAGTCAATGCTTTTACTAAGGTCTGCAAAGGAACATAATGCAACCAAAAAAGACCTCATTATCACTAAAGGTCCCCATACACTTTACACTAACATTGCCTGAACCTACCAAAATCATCAGAATGGCCGACCACCTAATGTTTACCGCTGATACTTTCACCAATAATATCGGAGGTAGAGCATGCGTCCTGCTGATACATTCAACGATAATATCGGGGGTGGTGCATTCCTCCTGCTGCTAGGTTCAAAGTCAATATTCGGGATGAAGAATGTGCCCTGCTGCTATATTCAATGTTAATATCGGAGGTGGAGCATGCACCCTGCTGCTACCTTCAAAGTCAATATCGGGGGTGGAGAATGTGCCTTGCTGCTACCTTCAACGTCAATATCGGGGGTGGAGTGTGCGTCCTGCTGCTACCTTCAACGTCAATATCGGGGGTGGAGCATGCGTCCTGCTGCTGCCTTCAAAGTCAATACCTGGGGTGGAGCATGAGTCCTGCTGCTACTTTCAAAGTTAATATCGGGGGTGGAGCATGCGCCTTGCTGCTACTATCAAAGTCAATATCGGGGGTGGAGCATGCGTCCTGATGCTACTTTCAAAGTTAACATCGGGGTGGAGCATGCGCCCTGCTGCTACATGTTAATATCGGGGGGTGGAGCATGCGTCCAGCTGCTACCATCAAAGTCAATATCTGGGGTGGAGCATGCGTCCTGATGCTACTTTCAAAGTCAACATCGGGGTGGAGCATGCGCCCTGCTGCTACATGTTAATATCGGGAGTGGAGCATGCGTCCAGTTGCTACCATCAAAGTCAATATCTGGGGTGGAGCATGCGCCCTGATGCTACTTTCAAAGTCAATATCGGGGGTGAAGCATGCGTCTTGCTACTACTTTCAAAGTCAATATCAGGGGTGGAGCATGCTCCCTGATGTTACTTTCATAGTCAACATCGGGATGGAGCATGCGCCCTGCTGCTACATGTTAATATCGGGGGTGGAACATGCGTCCTGCTGCTACATGTTAATATCGGGGGTGAAGCATGCCTCCTGCTTCTACATTCATTGCTAATATTGGGGTGAAGTATGCGCTTTATGTTATGTTCAAGGTCAACAGCGACAGAAAGACAAGTGCTGTACACTGCTGCCCATCTAGAGAATAAATGGTGAGGCAGTACATACGACCAACACTACGGACAACAGACAAATTAATTTTTGGTCGGTGTGATGTCCGTGTAGAGAACAGCACATGGACCCAGTGTTAGCCTATGGGCTAATGCACATGGACGCTTTTCTACAAGGATCTCGTGTAAAAATCTGCGGCATGTGTTCACAGGGTACGGCTTACAGAACATGATAGCTCATGTAAATGCAGATAGGTCCTGCACTCGTCCACTAATCTACGCACATAGATCCAGCTATGTATGTAATTTCCAGAGGAGACTAATGCAATAAATTCAGTGGTCTATGTGAATGTAGCCTAATGGGGAAAGAAAAAGGGGGCTCTGAATGTGGCTCCCAGCAATCAATCATTTATCCGAATATCCATTGTGGTAAAGCCCCTGCCTGACAGTGGTATGTGCTCACACACGGGGTTGAGGCTTTTGAGGTTTGGAAATTTTTAGGCTGTTTCTACAAGAACCAAGACATTATTTGCCTCCTCTGCATTTCCTTACATAGAGAGTAATATTTCATAATGAAAATGTAAAATGTAACCTACCTGTAAAAATAAGATGCGCTTGTATGAAAGTCATGCAGGCATGTACAAGGCCGTGTAAGATGGGAAATGGAGATCGGCTCACAAAGTGTGGACAAATGCTACCAACTTAAGCGGTACACAGACTCCAGACCAACTTCTGGGCAGGAAGAACAGGAGGAAAGAAATTCCAGCACCCAGGTAAAGATAGTAAAACATGACTTTTAATAGTTACATTAAAATTATCTAAGAGCAAAAAATATCAAAAATAAAATAAAAAAGGGGGAAGGGAAAATGGACAATAGGGGGGCACAGGTCTATGCGTTTCAGGCTCCCTGGCCCTTAGTCCTATCTCACATAGTCTTCGGGGTGCAGAGTGGTCAACTGAGTGCAGCAAAGTAAGTAGATAGACTCCACGTCCCATTTCTCATTGCGGAAAAGCTTGACTGTACTGATGCTGGAAGAGAAAGGGCAGATCACCCAGGACATCAAGAACCCTCAACCAGTCCATTAAAACCACACAAAGCATTTTGGATTTGGGGAACAGGGAGCTCCTGTACATATTATGTTCTCTTAGGCTACTTTCAGACTTGCGTTATGAGGCGCAATGCAGGGCCGCGGCTAAGCTCCACCCCCGGCCACGCCTCCTCAGGTCAGCTCCTCCTATGGGCGCATGACGCTGCATGCGACCAGCGTACCCTATATTTAGCGTTGGGTACGCTGGCCGTGCACTGGTATGCTTTTGCCAGCGCATGCGCCCTTTCGGCGCTGTGCCGAGCACACAAAAATGCAACACGGTGCCATCACGGCACACACCCTTTGCTTTTCATATAAATGAAAAAATGGTTCCCAGTGTATGTGAACAACTGGGCGGATAAATAGTTGAAGAATAACGCCGGTATCATGTACTACAGTATATGGGGTTGTGCATTTATAGAACATTTTCATCAAAACAATAGTTAAATGTTAAATCTACTCTATATACCCTGATGCCAGTACTACATCCTGCCTTGGAACCTAGCACCCAAGGGAAAAGACTGGCCTCTACTCCCAGCTAGGGTCACCAGCCAAAAGTTCAACACAGCACAGATACCAAGGTGACTAAATGAGATTCACAGACTTATCTTGGGTAAGGTATTGAAAAGGTTACACAGGACTATTTTTTTTATTTCCTATGTGGCTAAAAACTGTCAGGCAGGCAGTTACTAACTACCTCCCTTTTCTGCTCGGTGCTGGCTCAGTATGATCGCAGACTGCTCCTGCCGGCAATTCTGCTAAATCACATGAACATAGCAGCTCTTCCTTCTACGGGCTGCTCTGTCAATGGGGTGTGTCTGCCAACGTCATGCTGATGACAGCTCCCCGCAAACATGCAGCGGGGAGCCAAATGTCAATCAGCGTGAAATAGGCTGTGACACCTGTCAACACAGCAGAGCAGAAAAGAAGCAACTGCTCTGCAACATGATATCACTGAAAGACACAGAATCGCTAACATTAGTTATCCGTGACCACGTTGAGCTGGCGAAGAGAGGCGCCAGGCACAAAAGGTGGTTAGTTAGCAACTATCTGCCAGTTAGTTCTTGGGTATGTGTATATATATATATATATATATATATATATATATATATATATACACACCGTATACAGTCCCAGAAAACTCCTTTAAGTCTTTTACACCCAACTGCTGAAAAAAAATGGTTTTGAGATGAGAAAGTTTCGAGCACTGGCAACCACATGCTGGTGGTTTAGATTTCCAAAACCTAGAGAGGCTTTCTTTAAACATGCTATACAGATTAACAGACTACATAAATTGCAGAATTGACATCCTTTTCTAACCATGACCTGATGACATTATCTTTTTATAGTCAATCCTGCTTGGAATAGAATGCCACCATGAGAGAATATACGGGAGATTAGATGAACATTGTCCTTCTAGCGATGCCTATGGAAAATGTTTACCACATGTGAAGTGAAGATGTCCTGCTGCATGGTGGGGAGACACACTAAATTGTTGCAATCCATCCTGGAGATGGCCTGGGGTGGGATTAATATATTGACATTAATGGATAAGAGGGATAATGTTCTGCATGCCACCACTGACATCGCTCACGCTCATGGCGAAAAACACAAAAAATGAATCTCAACAGGATTCAACACTAAATCTGATTTCATGCCCTGTCGAGGCTTTTTTCCATTGTTTGCCTACATATTTCTGCTAATAAAACATTTGACATTGAAATTTATCTACACCAGAATAGATAGATGCTTGGGTGAGCTGCCAGTGGCCAAAACGTGCCCTTTTCAAAAAGGTGAAAAAAAAAGAAAAATGAAACCACAAGCCATAACAGCAGGAGCCTCTGAACTATTTGCCTTAGCATGCTGTTTGCACGACTTCCATGTTAGGATCTTGCCTGCTATTTTCCATCAACATAAATTGTGCTGCCTCATTTTCATTGTTTGTTTCCGTAGAATGTAGAGTGGAACAGCAGCAGGCCAAGTGTCGGAAGCTGGAAACAACATCAGGATGGGAAACAAAGCTAAACACGTGGCCGTAACAGTCCAATAGTGATATATCAATATACTGCAGAGCGACATTGGAACTTCAAAGCAAAATATCACGTATACTTCAACTACAAGCATACACAGAGGAAAAAAAACGAACAAAGTCATAACAAATTGTAGGACTAAAACTGAAGATGTAAAAAATCAATATTTATTGAGACAAACAATAAAAAAGTTAGGCAAGTGCTGGTGGCACATGAAAGTACCTGCAACTACTGAAAAGACCAATTAAAAAGGAACAATATCCATAAGTACAGTACGTGGTACAAAGTTAACACATAGAAAATCATGCCATACAAATTAATGACGGCACTCACAGTTATCCATGAAAAAAAACCTGCTTAATATGATACAGAGACAGGAATGTATAATGAATCCATGTGGTCAAGAAAGTGCTGGTGTGCTATGTAAAAAAATACTATCAAAAAGGTGCGAATGTGCTATGAAATATATTGGGATCTTACTACACAATGAAAAAATGGCAAAAGTAGACCTCAATGGGTAAAATAAAACAAAAATTAGTAGGAGTCTAGAAAAGAGCAATATAGAATGTGCCCCAATACGTGCTTCAGCAGCTAATATAAGCACTATGGTACTACAATAGCATGGTGAAGTGAAGATATACCTGTGACAGCAGGTGAGTAGATGCAGGAACGCGCCCGGACGCGTGTTTCAGAATAGATGGGGTGACGAAGGATCTATTCTGAAACACGCGTCGGGGGATGTCCTTATCTTGACCACCATACAACGTGACAACAGCTCCCCTGTCACTGTTCGAGGTAACAAAACAGATATCCCAAAGCCCAATTATATCCTGGATTATAATAAATTCATGGATGGGGTGTAGATCTCCCAGATTATGTCCTCAAACCATACAGTGCCATGCAAGAAGCTAAAGTATGGTACAAAAAGTTGGCCATACATATTGTACAGATGGCACTGTACAATACTTTTGGGCTGTTTTGATCTGCAGGCAATACGGGGACCTACCTTCAGTTTCAGGAGGTGGGCATCAAGGCCCTAATGTTTGACACTCAGGAAGGTGAGGGTCTCAGTACATAATGTGGCAATTTGGGACATTATGGGGCAATTAGGGGAGATTGTGAAAGGGGAAATAATATAGCGAGGGGGACAACTTGGAAAAGGGCAGTATGACGGGAGTTTTTAGAGCAGTGTAGTGTGGGAAAGGGGTTAATTTGGAGAAGGGCAGTGTGTGTGTTTATTTTTGGAGAGGGGCATTGTGTAGTAATCCATAACGTGTTTCATAGCTATGCTAAACCATAACAAGTGCCAAAACGTAGAGATTTGAGATTACGAGGAGGATTTGCTCCAAAGCATTAAGTTTATGTTAGGCTAGTTTCACACTAGCGTTTATGAGCACGACGGCCTGCGCACGGCCGCCGCTAAGCCCCGCCCCCTGTCGCGGCCCGCCGGTAGCTCCGCCCACCGGCGCATGACGCTGCATGCGCCCTGCGTCCCCTAGATAGGAGACGCAGGGCGCATGCAGCGTCATGCGCCGGAGCTACCGACGGAGGCGCGGCAGGGGCGGGGCTTAGCGGCGGCCGTGCGCAGGCCGTCGCTGCGCTCATAAACGCTAGTGTGAAACTAGCTTTAGCTTGATTTTTTGGAGCAGAAACTCTTCAAAACATTCTCAAATACTCAAAATCATGGTCGGGTAATGCATTAATGTACCGGCGATGATTCTGGTGATGTATTCATGTAACTCTCTCTTAAAAAAAAAAATTGCAGCCATTAGGATCAATTCAGTATGGCAATGTTACCCTTGGGCCAAAAATGTTGTTCACCCCTGACCCAAAGGGTTAGTAAACCTCTTGAATGTGGTTTTGAGCCTGTTGAGGGGTGCAGTTTTTAAAATGGTGTAATTTGGGGGTATTTTCTGTCATAAAAACTAAAAGTTTGAAAATTGTGACATTTTTGCAATATTTCAGATATTTCCACACATAAACACAAGGAATATTGCCTATATTTACCACTAATATAAAGTACAATGTGTCAAGAAAAACAATCTCAGAATCAGTGGAATCACTTTAAGTGTTCTAGAGTTATTACCACTTAAAATGACACTGGTCAGAATTGTAAAATGTGGCCTGGTCAGTAAGGTATAAGCAGGCTTTGTGGGTGAAGGATTAGTCTTTAACATACCAATGTCAATAACTGACAGAGGAAATTCTATTGTTTGCCTGCTCTGGAAACATGTACTAGCTTCCAAGGCCCCCGTTCTAACTGTGACACGATTGTGGGGTGCTGATGGGTTGCCTTGGCAGCTAGTGAGCTAACCCATCAGCATCCCACAATCACTACCACCTGAATCCTTCTAAAAAGCAAGACTGTCATTTTAATGGATCGCCAATTCAAGTCCCCCATGTGTAAAAATAAAGTACAAAGTAAAAAATAAAGTTATAAAATATATTTAAAGATAATTAAAAATAACATAAAATTCTAATAACCACTCTTTTTCAGTAGCAAAAGCTTTTGTTTAATTCACACAATAAAGCCCCCGTTACACACTGCGATATCGCTAGCAATATCGCTCTAAAGTCACCGATTTTGTGACGTTGCAGCGGTATTGCTAGCGATATCGCTGCATGTGATACTTACCTCCGACCGGCTCCCCCGCTGGTTACGCTGATCACGCGAGAAGCTCTTGGACCATTCCTCGTCGGCCACTTCCTGCTGGGGCTTCCTGCTGTGACGACGAGCGACGCGTGGAGCCGGGCGGGAGGACGCAGGATCGCCCCGTCTGACAGGTAAGTAGCGACCCCCGTCCCCAGCGATGTCGCTGGTGAGATCTGCCTGAGTGGCAGCTCACTAGCGACCACCTAGCGATGCACCAGCGATCCTGACCACGTCATATCGCTGGTCGGGATCGCTGGTGCATCGCTAGGTGTAACGGTACCTTTAGGCTGTGTTCACACACAGCGTTTTTTTCGAGTATTTACCAAAAAATTCGCTCAAAAAAATGCTTAAAAGAAGCTTCCCATTCATTTTAATACATTTTGCACTTTTTATGCATATTGATGCGTTTTTTACCGCGAAAAAAACGTTTCGCGGTAAAAAAAAACGCAGCATGCTCATTAATTTCGCAGAAAATTCCGCATTTCTGGCTATCTTCTATGTGTCTGGGGACGCGCGGAAAAAAATGTGCGTTTTCTGGGAAGGCGTCCTGTCTGTTTTTATGCAGAAATTTTCTGCATACGTGTGCACATAGCCTAAAACAAAAAAAAAATTGAAGAGCCAGAACTGCCATTTTTCAGTCGCCACATGCCTCTCAACAAATGTGATAAAAAGCAATCAAAACGTATGTTCCCCGTCACGTACACACTTCTCCGAATATGATGTAGGTTGCAACTGCAAGGGTTAATCTATCTCTTCTCATTCAATAGGCTACAAAGTGAGCCCAGATCAGACCCTAACACTAACCGCACACCACAAATACACAACAGTTGCCACTACTCACCAAACACACGGGATGATGAGTCCCCGAAATATATACTACTGTCAGACAGCCAGAAGACCACACACTCTCTGAAAGATGGATTCTTCAGCTCATACAAGGATCAAAACTTAATAAGATTTTAAGTTTTGATATAAAAAATACAGTGCTTACAAGAAAAGGTATAAAAGACAAAAAAAATAAAGCGACGCACAAATAAGCAAAACAGTTATAAAATAAAAATAGAGAAACAACAAATACCTAAATGTTTTCATGTAAAGTTATTCCTCTGTTTCCTTGATGGTAGGAGAAAGGGATTTTGGATTGCAAACTCCTTTCCATTATGTAGCCCATCTTTTATAAGCCTGGTGCTGGGCTCAAGGTTCCAGGATGGAAATCACAGGTCTATCAAATACCTTACTTCTTCCAACCCCCCCTCCATATTGTAAATGTCCAACCTGGCCACAAAGAACCGTCAGCCAAGTTTTGAAGCCCAGGTCAACAGGTAGAGGTGTCAGGAATGACACTCTTTGTAGTCTCAGCCATACCTCCTTGATTCAGCGTTCCTGCAATAAGGGTCCCGGTTCACTTAGCGACGCACCAGTGATCCTGACAATGATACGACCTGGTAGGGATCGCTGGTTCGGCGCTAAATGATCGCTAGTAAGCTGCCAATCAAGCAGATCTCTTTAGCGACGCAGCAACAATCCAGCGATGCGTGCTGGCCAGCGGGACGCTGACGATGAAAAAATGGCCCAGGACATTCCTGCACGATCAGCGATATCCAGCAGGGGGGCCGGTCGCTGCTGCGTGTCACATGTAGTAAGACCGCTGTTGAGTCACAAAATCGGTGACGCATTAGCGATCACGCTATGTGAGACGGGGCCTTAAGAGTACTTAGATGTTGTGACCTTTGTGTAGTTTCAATCCTGGGAATGGCAGACTTACACTAATGTTACTTTCTGATGTTCTAATTTTCCTTACATACCCCAAAATGGTACCAATAAAAACTACAGTCCAGGACACAAAAAACAAGCCCTCACAGCTACACTAATGGAAAAATAAAAAAGCTAGGAGTCTCAAAAAATAGAGAAAAAAACACGTTTTACGGAATTGTTTTTTTTCCATCATTTCACTGCACTTTTAATTTATATTTTTCCCAGTTTAAAGTTCATTGTATAGTCAAATGAATGAATTGATTCAAAACTACAAATTGCCCTGCGAAAAAACAAGCCCCCATTATGGCTATGTCAATGGGAGAAGAAAAATGTTATGGCTCTTGGAAGAAAGGGCAGTAAAAAAAATTGGCTATGGTAGGAAGGAGTTATGAAAAAAATAACATGAAAATTATACGGTAATTAAAACCAAACTTGGCGATTTTCTTGTAGACCTCTTGTAGTTTTATGAGGTATAGGTCTTTGGATTTGGATCTTTAGTCATTAGTTTCATTCACTTTTAGCCAACTATACATGTGAAAAAAATTGATTGTTCTGTTACTTTTACTTTTTGTACTACCTGGATTTCTTTTTTTTTATTTCTTTTCCTTTATTCGGCACAGCGCTGTAAGTTAAGGTCACAGTCATTACCATCAGGGTCTGTCATCAAGCCTGCATCTCTCAGTGTCCACAAAATATCACAAAGACTTGACCTTTCAGAGCAAGTAAAGAAACCTGCCTGTTTTCTAAAGAGTCGACCAAAGTCCTCCAGGAATAAATCAATTTCATTGCTACTTGCTAAGTACTTTAATTCCACATAAACCTAATGCAGACTCTTCCGATTATTTACTTATTTTCCCTGTTCAGTCATAACCTCGAAAGAAAACGGAAAGAAAGGATATAATTAGCTCATTCGGAATTTTACTAAAGGGCCTTAAAATGAAAAAAATGATCTTCCGGCTTGTACTTCTCCGGTTAATTGGCTAACACAAGTTTTACAGAATACATTTCTTGTTTCGATCTGATCTGCTGTGTACGACATCCGGGCATGACCCTGGAGTTGGTACAGAATAGAGCATTTGTTCATGTATCAAAGCACAACAAATGTAAACAGCTCGGAACGGAAAGCGAGATCAGCCGGGCCCAGAAGCAGCCACAACTCACCGCGACACCTCTAATCAGTCAGGTAGCAGATCATCAAACAAGGGAAAAAGCAGAGTAGAAAAGTAAAATCAATCTTTCTAATATCTAACAATCAAATTACAGCATTTTTTGGATTAAAGATTCACTTTATCCCCAAAAAATGTGGGTGGAAAATGGGGGTGTATCTTATAATTTGAATTGTAGCTGCTGTGGAGCTTACTGGTTGCGTTGGAGCGGGTTCCTAGGGTTGCTGCAGCAGGAAGCTTCGGGTGGTGGTGGAGACAGAGCGGGCGATGCTGTGGGCCCCAGGCTGGTAGGACGGGGTGTTCGGTGGTGCGGGGTCTCCGTCGACATATTGTGAAAGCACGGAGCCCCCACTTTCCAAATTCTTCAATGCGCTGGACTCTGGGAAAATGGCCCCCAGAGATGGAGCATGCGCAGTTACCGAGAACTCAATTGCGCATGCGCCACCATTTTATTTAAAAAAATATTTTCCGCCCCAAAATTTGGGGTGTGTCTTATAAACCGATGAGTGTTATAATCCGCAAAGTACGGTATCTATTTAACCAACTATTCAGGAGCGGACACAGACAGAAAAGGGCCCCTGTGCAAGAGCAATACATGGGCCATTTGCAGTCAAATAGTTCATCATACATCTCTTTATATGTCTATGGTAGAAGCTATTTGCAGCTTTAGAAGTCAATGTGCCCCCCTTACTTGGGCCCCTGGATCTAATTATGCTACACTAGGATAAAAACAAAATGAGCAAAAATCCTGCAGTAAGTACATGAGTATACAGGAAAAGTACAGCTCTAATGCGGAGCTGTGTATCACCCCGCCCAGAACACTGATTGGCAGCTTCCTTCCTGTATACATTGTGAGAGCTGCCAATCAGTGGTGGGGGTTGGGTTACACAGATCAGCTGGACTGTCTGAAACTTGTGAACTAGTCCCTGTAGAATAATCTCCTGCTGATAAAACACTGGTTGTATTGAAACTACAACACACATCTTAATAAGTGACACATCTCTGGAATCAGGGTCTCTTGTCCTATATTATGCTACTTTCAGATTAAATAGCAAAACTCTGACCTTTAAGGAAACAGACTTTTTGCCTTCTTCTGCCATCTTCATACTATTGTAGTCATTTTGCTTGAACAGTGGCTTAAAAAAAACGTGGCTTAAGAATTATCCAAGACATGTACTTATAGGATTTCTGTTTCAGGACCATTGTTCTCTAAAAGGGCTGGTTATGGAGACGACTGGGGAGGGGGGGGGGGGTGCAGTGGCTATCTAATATCTATCAATTGAGGAGCTCCATCAATCCGTCTGTTGGAATATCTCATATCAATCTATTCATCTTATACCTCGAGTTTATCTAAACCTCTTATTGTGCTTCCTTACCTAGCGCTAGCATATTCAGCAGCGCTTTACAGACATCCCCACTGTCTCATATTGATCTGCTCATTCCATCCTTCATCTATCTTATATGTTTCTACCTTGTACTTACAACACCTCGGATAGATCGCTCTATATCATATCTATGTTTCTGTCAGTCCAAAATCTATTTAGACATATTACAGTAAGTCTATTAATATATATTTTATTTTTAAGGTTCCGAGTCTTCTCCATCAGGGCGACGAACCACAGTCTTTAAAGTGGAGTATTGTGATCAAATTTGGATGATCTACAATCTGATGTGACAGCTTCCCGAGTCCCATTTTATATTCAAAGCGCGGAGTGCGCGGTCTTGTGCTGCGAGGGAAGCTGCTTACAAAATTTCATTAGAAGAGAAAACAAAAAAAAACCCTCTGATGAACAATTCTTCGTGAGTTGGCAACGCCTGTGAGGAAACGGAGCTGTGAAAACAGAGAGTTACAGGCTTGTATTTTGGATGACTTATGTCTTATACGGCAGTCAAAAATATTTACGCTATTGTGCCTCTGTTACACGGCGTCGAGGAAGATGTCAGTCTGAGCAAAGAATGGAGCACAATTTCTCCATGGGTCATAGACTGCCGAAAACACAGCTTATTTGAAGAGGTCATGTGTAAGCGGAGAGGCAAAGTTTACACCTTCCAGCTTCTGCTACGTTTACAAGAGAATTAGAAGCAAAGACGTCTGTTGGGCTTAATTAAGTCTAAAACTGGGATGCGGCTCCAACCGCCTCTCTGTACAGAAGGCGGCAAATTAAAAAAATGAACCGTGAAAGACACAAAGCCCCAAATAATTTCTGCAAAACCAGTCATATTTACATATTATGTACAGATAGATCAATTTAGTACTAATACATATGGTCCAATGTCTTATATGTTTGACTAGCCACTAGTGATGAGCGAACCAGAGAAGGTGTTATCTTACCACGCTTGTGTGCAAACCCGGTGACTTCGGCATGCTCGAAAAATATGTTCGAGCCCGCTTGGCTACATGTCTCGCGGCTGTTCAACATCCGCATCACATGAAGGGATTGCCAAACAAATTCTATTAGTTTGCAAAAGAGAAGATTGAGAGGAGACTTAATAGCTGTCTACAAATATCTAAAGGGCTGTCACATTGTAGAAGGATCAACTTTATTCTCATTTGCACAAGGAAAGACTAGAAGCAATGGGATGAAACTGAATGGGAGGAGACACAGATTAGATATTAGAAAAAACTTTTTGACAGTTAGAGTGATCAATGAGTGGAACAGGCTGCCACGGGAGGTGGTGAGTTCTCCTTCAATGGAAGTCTTCAAACAGAGGCTGGACAGACATCTGACTGGGATGATTTAGCGAATCCTGCTTTGAGCAGGGGGTTGGACCAGATGGCCCAGGAGGTCCCTTCCAACTCTACGATTCTATGATTCTATGATTCTAAACAGGGAATCCCTGCAAGTGTTGCGGCTGTCGGACAGTCGCGAGACATGTAGCCACAGGGAGTCGAACATATTTTTCAAGGATGCTGAAGACACTTGGTTAGCACCCGAGCACGTTCATTCATCACAAGTAGCCACCATGTCTGGGATCACAGTAGAGGGCACCTGTGCAAGAACAGTGCAAGGGTCCCTCGCCCTCTAATATTTCATCACATAGTCAACATATGTATTGATTCAAAGCAGAAGGTGATTAGATATGCAAATAAAAAAAGGGGTTGATAACATGAGAAAGAGGCTGGTGCCAGAAGGAGAAAGAGGCCAGTTCCAGGAGGAGAAAGAGGCCGGTGCCAGGAGGAGAAAAAGTCCAGTGCCAGGAGGGGAAAGTGGCCAGTGCCAGGAGGAGAAAGAGGCTGGTGCCAGGAGGAGAAAGAAGCCGGTGCCAGGAGGAGAAAGAGGCAAGTTCCAGAGGAGAAAGAGGCCGGTGCCAGGAGGAGAAAGAGGCCTGTTCCAGGAGGAGAAAGAAGCTGGTTCCAGCAGGAGAAAGAGGTCTGAGAGCTGTAAGCGCAGACCAAGCCCCTGCACTTGTAACCTCAATTGCATAAGAATTTGAAAATGTATTACAAGAAAAAGGAGACGTGTATTTATGAAATATAAGTATGGAAGTAATTATTACAGGTACATTACTTTAAGGGTCTAAAAAACTGCTGACGAGTTAACATTTAATGTGATACCAATATCTACATTCTATCCTTTCTATTCTAGCTGCAACCAGTGCCACATAGTACTGCGTACGGCAGTCCAGACACAATGGTGGATATCATGCTTTGTTAGCTATAATAAAGTTTGATAAGAGTTTACATTAAATCATTTGTAAATCTCAGATAAGGGAATAAAAGGATAATCGTCATGTAAACAGATTTAAATATGTTCAATTAAGTCAAAGTCACATTAATTTCAGAAAACAGATTGGTAGAAAAATGTCATTTTAGGACACTGAAATAGATTGGTAATATAAATGCTTAGTATCAGGTCAAACAAGGCTAAGATGGCAGTGGGTATGTGCAGAGGAGGATCTGGCATCGGGCATCTAACCATGGCTGACAGGCTCTAGGTCACCTCTGGCACTAGGGTCCAGGTGCGCCTGCAACTTATGAAGCCTTATAGCTGCTGCATGTCTACATTTATGTCAAATGCTAAACTCCATAGTTAGCATATCTGGCCCTCAGAGATCCTGGATGATGCTATCAGACTAAAGCTAATTAACACTGAAATAACTTAAATTGGTAGCTCAGACATATTGACGAGATTGCACTAAGCTGTCAACTGCAAATCACACTTGACCAAAGTACAATGTAGGTTAATATCCATCAAATACAAAAAGTACTTGGAGAGTAAAGCAGGCAAAGCTTAAAGGGCACCTGTCGGGAGGATCAACAATCCAAAGCCATCTATATGGTCATGCAGGTCAGAGAAATTTGTGTCAAATGATAGCTTCATGTCGGCAATCTGATGAATGGTCCCCCACCCCCAAAGAAAATCCACATTTTATGAATATGCAAATTAGATGATTAATTTGGCAGAGAGAGCTTTTCAGCTCACTTGCATATAAAAAATGTGGATTTTTGAGGAAACTATTCATCAGACTGCAGATACCAAGGTGTCATGTAATACAACTTCCACGACCTGCATGCCCATGTAGGCGGCTTAGGAGGGTGGATCCTACTGACGGATGCCCTTTAAAGGACTTTTCCAGAGTTAAAACTGATCTATTACTTATCCTATGGATAAGCTGAGTCTGATCGCTGGGACAACTCACTGATTCACGAAAGTGACAATCCACAGTTTTAGAGGACTGTCATTTTAGTCAAGAATGTATGGTGCCATAACGCCCACGGAGCTGATGGAGAATGAGTGTTGTAGTCCAGTTATATCCATCAGTCCCGGTAACATTGAATGACACAGCAGGACACATTTTCCATCGCCGATTCACATTGGGGACAAGAGACTCCTGACCTGATGAGCGGAGGTGGCAGCCATGGTACTCTTATTACCTATCCTGTAGATAGTATTAAGCCAACTTTAATGGGATTTTCCCAGAATCAAAACCTATTACCCCTCACCAGTGCTCCTGGTATGGTTCTATGCTGTCTTCCAGTTAGCAGCAGAGCTGTCGTTTTTTATGCGCTGGTGGCAAATGAGGGCGGTCATGGAAATGGGAACTAAGTTCCCCTCCAAATCCCTTATTTGAAGTCTCTCCTTTGTAAATCTTCCACCCCTTCCTTTGCTGAAGCATCGATCAGTGATAAGGTGAGAATGGGGAGGACATGACACAAAGGATTCCTGATAAGAGTGATGTAGTGAAGCCAGGGGGTGAGACAGCAGTAAAGCAGAAGACAGACCGAAGCACTGCGCCTGCCAGGCTCTATGCCCTCTTATCTATGCCACAGGAAAATATCCGGCTGAGAATTATAGGGCGCAGAAGGGAGATTTCAGCAGATACAAAGAGTAGCCATTGTTTTAATTATTATTTCATAAATTAATAGTTCACATGAAAATAGGCAACTTTGTAATATATCTTATCAGAGAAATCTGCTTCTTTCTCCGTCAGGACTGATCATTCATTCTCAATTCCTGGATAAAATCTGTCTTCAGTGAAGACACTTTTCCCATTACTGAGATACGAGATGGCAGTTGGTACTTTTCAAATTTGATGGAGAAGGGAGGAGCTAGAGACCGAAACACATTCTGCTGCAAGTTCCATAAAACCTCATGAGCACTAACTGTCATCTACCGCAAAAGTGGGAAAATCTGTTTTCTCTGAAAAAAAAAACCATTTCACCTGTGAACTGAGAATTTTGAGAATGAACGATCCGTCCAGAAGAAGAAAGAAGCAGATGTCTCTGAAAACATAATTTCTTGTTTTCATGCATACTACTGAGTAATGAACAAATGTAAACGACTGTTCCTCTCTATCCCAAATAACTTACCGGTTGCTTCTCACAGTAGTAAATGCTAAAGTCAATGCTAGGAGAAAGCTTTAGGGGGCGCTATAGTGGATACAGAACTGTGATATCATCTGTCCACGTACATTAGAGGCATTTGTAATTTCTGGACAAAGACAAAGGAACACACGTATCCACAGTAGGAGAGTAACCAGCGGCCAGCGTATGACTACAGCTCAGAACAAAGCTCCTTGGCATCTTTGCTTTTAGATAAACGTTAGTACCTGTATTTTTTCTCGTAACGCAAGTTTTAAAATGATTTTTTAAAAGGACGAATTACCCCTTTAAATGTTTTTTTTTTTCCCTAATTAACAAATGATTGGTGAGGCCCCATATATCCCAAGTCATCTGTGTGAAGAACGGGGTGGTGGTACGAATGCTCATGTACCAGGCACCCACATTACGTGGCCACACACATTAGATTATGATTCCATTACTTAGGCGCATTTCCATCACACCTTTGACGTTCTGAAAAAATAGAAAAAAAAATCTAATAAATCCAAACAGTAAAAGCGGCCTGGCTCCCGAATGAGGCCAGAGGTCTGCATCAGAAGGAGGCACATTTTGATCTTTTCTTTGTGCCGCTCCACTGATCCTCGGCAGTAGCGGAAATCAAAATGAAGGGGGAAGTAAATGCAGATCCCATATCAAGGAAGCATCGCGAAAGCCACTGCAAGCTTCTCATTAGACTTCACCCGTCACAACGTCACTCAGGGATTGACAAGAGCCATTATTAGGAAGAAACGCTGGCTGACAGATTTCACAATGATCAGGTCTAACTTATGATTTAATTGCAATTTACCTTAATTAAGGAACCACCTCAGCAGGGAAGACGTGAAACCCTTCTAAGTCTTTCTCTCGCTCAATGTGAGCTCTCTGTAATGGGGTTTAATTACAAGGTAAACGCTTTATGACAAATTCATTTAATTAACCGCCTATATATAAGAAACGCTAAACAGCACAGACTGCGTTCCTGAAGCCTAGACTGCAGTAATATCCGCGCCAACAGTGCTTACCGGCAAACTGCAGAGAAAAATGTACCCTATCCTCAGCTGAGACTAACGTCATATAGGGCAAGAGGAAAAAACACCAACATTCTGCTGCACACACATTCCTTGTCGATACATTTCTGCCAAATTCTCATATTCCAGTGTTCTAGGGCACAAAAACATTCAATTTATTTCTTGTCACCATGAAAATGTAGTCCAATCTGCAGGCATTGTGTTGTAGAGCAAGAGAAGCTGAGTAGATTGATGTATAACTTTGTGGGAAAAGATTCAGTATAACCTGTGTTTTAGTCGTTAAGTCCTCTGGTCTTTCTGGGATTTTCAGTCCAGTGGGCGGTCCTTTCAGTGACTGACAGCTAACTCTGTATGTACACACAAAGCTGTCAGTCACTGATAGGACCGCCCACTGGACTAAAAATCCCAGAAAGACCAGAGGATTAAAACAGGTTATAATCAATCTTTTCCCACAAAACTATATATTAATCTGCTCATCTCTTTCTGCTCTAGAACATGGTGCCTGCAGATTGGATGCATTTTCATGGTGACAAGTTCCCATCAAACAATTTGGTGATTTCTGAAATTTTGCTGTCGTTATACTGTTTATCTTTGGACTATCCGTCCATTCGATATGTATGAGGGTGGCCCGATTCACCTCCAGTGGTAGATTTGGTAGGAAACAAGAAGCAGGTATGTTGGATTTCAACATGTGGAGATGATCCTTTGTCGGAGAAGTCACACATTGGGTAAGTCGCCTCTTTGTATGGCATGGATGTCAAACGCAAATACAGAGTGGGCAAAATTAAACATTTGGACAAAGTTGTGGGCCAACCTTGATATTTATTAAAAAATATCTATAACTGAGGAAGTTTTTCCTTATCATACAATAATGAACCTTTTCATAAGAAAACTAATTTTTGCATAACCCCTTCACGACCTGTGACGTACAGGCACGTCATATGTCGTGTTCCGGAATTTGGTGCGGGCACCATCGCTGAGCCTGCATCTTTTCCACCATATAACAGCTGATTTGATCAGCTGTAATGTGCCCCTAACAACTGCAGATGGAATCACAATCCTGATTTAACATGTTTAATGCTGCTGTCAATCTGTCACAGCTGCGTTTAACTGGCCCTTAAAGGAAGCGTGTCACAAAGCCCGCCCATCGGCGCCTCTGTCACATGATCACGGGGCTCCGATGGGTTGGCATAACAACTGGGGCCGGCGTTCATAGGATTATTATTGCTACACATTGCAGGGCTGAAGCCCTGTAACACAGCTGGTAAAGGCGTTACTACAGGGAGTGTTGTAAACAGCCTTGTAGGAACCAAGGAGCGTGCTGGACCAGAAATGGGAATTGTAGTAGTGGTATGCGCCATCTACTGGTAGCCCCCCCCAGTAAAAAGTTGATATCTAGTAGACAGTTGATATTTCTCGCAGGCCAAACAACTATAGTGCGGGTCAGGTTTGGCTTGCGGTCCTGAGTTTGACATGTATGCCCTACGGACATGTGTGAATGGGGAGTGGAGAGGTACAGCTGTCAACCAAATGAGAGTCAAATATGTATGAGGTCTCCCGACTGTTCCCTGGAGAAAGTAGAATTGGAGAATCACGAATTTCCCATAATCTACACCTCTAAGGCTAGTTTCACACTTGCTTTTTTTTGCAGCGCGTTTTTCCCGCAAAAAAACGCATTGAAAAAACGCATACATAAGCATACAACTGCTGCGTTTTTTTCAAGCATTTTTATGAGCATGCATGAAAAAAACGCAGCGTTT